>NC_064618.1:109887346-111137346 GCF_023898315.1 Schistocerca nitens | reverse complement strand
ACGATCTTCACTGTGTATGCTAAACAGGAACTGACTTTGGTTCGTGGCGCGACGGATGGTATCTCGATCATTCAGGAACTGCAAGAAGACAATAAAATATCACTGGATAAAGTGGAGTGGGATGTGTTACTTGCGTCTGGCGAAGATCACGTGGAACTTCTACGTATACCAAATGGAGGTATCCAGCTGCCCATTAAGTTTCCATTCAAGTAACGTTTCAGACATCCAGTACTGCCGAATACAACCAGGCAGATGTGGGAGATGAAGGCAGCAGGTCAGCTAGAAACGCCTTGACCGCAAATAGACTGGAGGAGAAACACAAAATATATTTCACGGCATTCGACAAATGTAATGGAACAAATGTAAGAGTGCACAAGAAATCTGCATTTTACCCATTTGGTAATCTACAGATTGACTCGAACAGTAACAATTTTGGGCTACTGTACGATACGTATGCGAGATTTCACCCTTCTTACTATAAGGATGATGAATTTCGATTGACGCTCCATTCATACTAGTATAATGAATTAGTGCCAGTTGTTATCGACTGCTCGAGGAGTATTGAATCGGAGCCCACAGATATTGGCAGTGAATTTGAATCATCAAAGAATATCCTCCCAAGCACCACTGTATACGCGTTGTTCCACGATCTTGTGATAAGTCGCTCGCCTCTCACAAGCACTGTAGAGCAACTAGTACAAATGTATAGAGTTTCTGATTCACATTTCATTATGACACGTCAGAGAGCAAACACCATTGCAGATGTACAAAATTTCTACGACGAGAGTGGACATTTTGTGTTGAAGGATGTTGCATTTTATCCATTCACCAAAAACGGACGTATACTAACAATGTTTTCTAGAGCAGTCGCTTCACGTAAACCATATAGAATAGTAATGCGCGCCGGGACTCGAAAAACTGCAGAATGATTCACACGATTCTAACATTCTGGGATGATGGAATGCCATTTGACGATGGGGTGACATCGATCTGAAACTATGATTATACAGACAAAGGCCGTGAAAACATGTCGTGGTTGTGTGGAAACTTCAATTCTAAATCTCAAGGAGCATAGCTGCCCAGAAATTCGGACACGCAGCCAAATGTTTGGTGCAGGCAAGTGTGATTTAATGCGTGCATCAGATAGTGTACAATTATTTCTAAATTGGGATACCGATAAACGATATTGTCTTTTAAAAACTTTGTGTTCATTTATTCAGCTCCTCCTATACCACTTACATCTTTTTTTTGTAGTTTGTTGAGGATAGTAAATGTTGGAGTTATAATCTTAGATGCCTCTTCTACAAAATGATGAAAGCGACAGTGGTCGACATCTACCTGTAGCGAGGACTGTATCTGGGAATCTCTGTATACAGTAAATTCCCAACCATTTAATATGTGAAATGAAGCACATACATCATCTGGAAAGTGCACTTTCTTTTTCACGCCCTCCATCATCGCTGCACTTACGTTTTACATGTATCTCACAACAATTTTATACACACTGAGACGTGCTGTACACAGCACCCGCATGGTGGCACACTGACCCCACACAACGCAGCAGTAGGCCCACGACACCCTGTGACAGGTATGTGGCGAAGTATGTACCCCAGGAGCTGTGTAAGCATTCTTATGACACGCTACAAGTCGCAACGCATTTGAAAAATATACTTTTGTTTGAGCGATAGAAATGAAGTTTAATAAACGTCTTCCGCCAGCCATCTGTTATTGAACGTATCACTAGACTGATGGAAAATAAAATCGCAACACCAAGGAGTTTCGCGACACAAACGAAAGACGGTAGGAGTGTTTCTGCACCTGAAAAATGATGTCTGTTTAAATTTCGCGCCAATAGCACAAGAGTGACGCTAGTACTGCCACTATGAGGATTATTTATTTATTTATTTATTTTTTTTTCAAACACAAGCTGTAACGGCCGTGAGTGGTAGTTAACTTTGAGATATTATTAGGTGAGTTGTTGTTAGTCAAGAGTGCCTTTAAGTCGACAGTAACGTCATTATCAGGACCTCACTGAGTTTGAACGAGGTCGTACAATAGAGCTACAAGAAGCTGGATGTTTTGTCTGCGATACTGCAGAAAGACTTGGCAGGAGTGAAGGCACTGTACATGAGCGGAGGTCACGAGAATGTATGGTCGCGAGAAGACCTTTCTGCCGATTGTCACGTGGCATTGCCGAGAGGGAAGACCGTCGTGTTTGGCGTATGGGTCTGGCGATCGTGCTACAGTTGGAACATCTGAGCAGCAGTTGGTTTTGTAAACCCTTGTCGGCAGTTTTATAAAGGCTTCGTTGCTAATGCTGTGGAGGTCTAGATGCCACTGCTGTTACGGTAGGCCGAGTATGTGAGTATGTGAAGCGGCTTCTGGTGTAGTATACTGCTAAGACAATTTCTCCCTGCCACAATTACAGAGCAATACTCCAGGGTCAGGTAACAGGGTCCGAGAACGTAGGTTCTACAACAGTCCAACCAATTAGTAACAAAGTCACACAAACGAATTCAAAAGGTGTGGTGTGCGTACTGTAAGACCTTCGGTACACACACCATCAGATTATTTGACTTGTCGCTCTAACGAAGTAGGCGAGTGTCAGCAATATGTATCGTCGTCTTATCGTGGCGTGTTTATCTTCTGCCGTTAGGTCAGACGATAGAAATGCCACTTGCACGCTTAGAGTAGCAGGTTGACGGTGACCAACTTTAAACGGAACTTGATTAATTTTCACACACATTTATTAAAATAATAACAACATAAAAATTACTTAACTTGGTTCTGGATGCTATTTACAACTGACAATCTGAAGTTCCTCTGGTATTGGTACGTTAATCTTATTCTCACATATCTCTGATACTTGACAAAGTGCCTATACATTTCTCTTCATGGCTATGTACAGGAATATGATAATCTTCTTAGGCGCAGACTGAAACTTGACTATAGACTGGTGCAGACTAATGCAGACAAATGCAGACTAAGTAATCGGAGGTCTGTACACTCGTTATAATACCTCGTGCGTTCATGTATCACTGCGCGAGTGTGATCCGCGAGGAGAAAAGGTCCTACGTTAGCAGTAATTTCATTGGCTGCGTTACATATTAATACGCGGATCGGCGGAAGCAGAATTTGGTCCATCTCCAAGGCAGCGCCAGTTGTGTACGCGCTGACTACGTAGAACTATGTACACAACAAAAGGTTTATTTATCTTTGTAACTTGTCGAATAATAAAGTCTGCAGCACTGTATGTAAAGTAACACAAAATAGGCCCTCAATGTCTAAGTGCAAATAATCCTAAGTAAACATCACAGTACATAGAAAATGCAATTTACAACTGTCTGTTCAGTACTAAGTGTTCACTAAACGAAGTTCCCTGTCCAAGTCAGCTCTTGAAGATGATCTATAACCAAGTGGGTGAGAGCTGTTATCTTGTCTTTCGGGTAGGTTTCTGTTCGTTGTTCCGGTAATTGGTGGATTGTACTCGGCCGGCAGTTGACCTACGGACAAACAGTATTTCAAAAACAACACATGAAGAGTACATGCGGACACGACATAACAGATATGCCTATGTGCAACGTAACAACGGTCTCCAGAAGGTATACAGTGACACAAACAGTGACAGCGAAAACATTGAAAATGAGGAGCAACAGGAGGACGAAGCCGAGATGTGAGACACTAAATAAGCATAATGCGGTGGCGGTCTAGCCAAGAAATCACCAAATGCTGTACACGGATGTTAATACATAGCATTAGTGATAAATATTACAAGCAATACTATTTTCCTACTAACCATTCCGAGGAGTTCACTGTCAGTCACATACGGTGAAGATACTAACAAATCTCTCCTCTATCCTATCAGCTTTTTATATTTTTCTTAAAAATGAAACAAAATTTATTAAATTTCAAGCTTAAATTATTGTTACTTTGAAAAGTATCATTCTTTGTAAATGTTGTAGATAAACAAAACGGAAAAGAAAACTGTAAAAAGATGAGAAACGAATATTGTAAGACGTGCGACCTGTTTTAAAGCACCAGGTAAGAGGTCTATAATTAGTCAATAAATAAATAACACTCCCAAAAGTCGTTCTATGCAGTGATCGTATCCGCGCCAGTTTCATAGATTTACACTAGCAGAATGTCTCGACAATTCCCTCGTGGCTTATACAGGGTGTTTCAAAAAT
Organism: Schistocerca nitens; assembly: GCF_023898315.1. Taxonomy (NCBI): domain Eukaryota; kingdom Metazoa; phylum Arthropoda; class Insecta; order Orthoptera; family Acrididae; genus Schistocerca; species Schistocerca nitens. The sequence goes on along the minus strand of NC_064618.1, from coordinate 111,133,159 downwards.
GACCGGTATATTTGAAACGGCAATAAAAACTAAACGAGCAGCGATAGAAATACACCGTTTGTTGCAATATGCTTGGGACAACAGTACATTTTCAGGCAGACAAACTTTCGAAATTACAGTAGTTACAATTTTCAACAACAGATGGCGCTGCGGTCTGGGAAACTCTATAGTACGATATTTTCCACACATCCACCATGCGTAGCAATAATATGGCGTAGTCTCTGAATGAAATTACCCGAAACCTTTGACAACGTGTCTGGCGGAATGGCTTCACATGCAGATGAGATGTACTGCTTCAGCTGTTCAATTGTTTCTGGATTCTGGCGGTACAACTGGTCTTTCAAGTGTCCCCACAGAAAGAAATCACAGGGGTTCATGTCTGGCGAATAGGGAGGCCAATCCACGCCGCCTCCTGTATGTTTCGGATAGCCCAAAGCAATCACACGATCATCGAAATATTCATTCAGGAAATTAAAGACGTCGGCCGTGCGATGTGGCCGGGCACCATCTTGCATAAACCACGAGGTGTTCGCAGTGTCGTCTAAGGCAGTTTGTACCGCCACGAATTCACGAAGAATGTCCAGATAGCGTGATGCAGTAATCGTTTCGGATCTAAAAAATGGGCCAATGATTCCTTTGGAAGAAATGGCGGCCGAGACTAGTACTTTTTGAGGATGCAGGGACGATGGGACTGCAACATGGGGCTTTTCGGTTCCCCATATGCGCCAGTTCTGTTTATTGACGAAGCCGTCCAGGTAAAAATAAGCTTCGTCAGTAAACCAAATGCTGCCCACATGCATATCGCCGTCATCAATCCTGTGCACTATATCGTTAGCGAATGTCTCTCGTGCAGCAATGGTAGGGGCGCTGAGGGGTTGCCGCGTTTGAATTTTGTATGGATAGAGGTGTAAACTCTGGCGCATGAGACGATACGTGGACGTTGGCGTCATTTGGACCGCAGCTGCAACACGGCGAACGGAAACCCGAGGCCGCTGTTGGATCACCTGCTGCACTAGCTGCGCGTTGCCCTCTGTGGTTGCCGTACGCGGTCGCCCTACCTTTCCAGCACGTTCAACCGTCACGTTCCCAGTCCGTTGAAATTTTTCAAACAGATCCTTTATTGTATCGCTTTTCGGTCCTTTGGTTACATTAAACCTCCGTTGAAAACTTAGTCTTGTTGCAACAACACTGTGTTCTAGGCGGTGGAATTCCAACACCAGAAAAATCCTCTGTTCTAAGGAATAAACCATGTTGTCTTCAGCACACTTGCACGTTGTGAACAGCACACGCTTACAGCAGAAAGACGACGTACAGAATGGCGCACCCACAGACTGCGTTGTCTTCTATATATTTCACATCACTTGCAGCGCCATCTGTTGTTGAAAATTGTAACTACTGTAATTTCGAAAGTTTGTCTGCCTTAAAATGTACTGTTGTCCCAAGCATATTGCAACAAACGGTGTATTTCTATCGCTGCTCGTTTAGTTTTTATTGCCGTTTCAAATATACCGGTCATTTTTGAAACACCCTGTACATTAGAGCAGCGCCCGCATAATGGCCACGCAATTTCTAATGGCGGTATTAGTGCCTTAGGGAGACGTGGGCAGAGAGCACTTAGTATGCAATGGCGAAGCAATTTGACTGTCCCGTCTCCAATGTGAGGGTGCAAAAGGTACAATAAACCAGCAATGGTGTATTGGTTAGAGCTGTCTGGAGACTCAGGACAGATTCCATGAGGTAACCGTTGGCGCACTAGTATGACAGATGTACACTAGCTGAATTACTCCGACAACGCTCTCAAAGTTTATGATGTAGACCAGCTCCCGCCCATTGTCGAAGTAGTTCCCGAGGGCGGCAATAGTGCGTTATAGAGACACGGACAGAGAGCATATAGTGTGCAATGGCGAAACGATCTCTGTGTCCTATCTTGAATTCGGGTGTGCGAGGTTTCCAGAAAAACGGCAGCGGTGCATCGGTTACCAGCTGCTAGACTCCCAGGGGTCGTTCCATGCGGTGATCGTAGCCGCGCCAGTTAGACTCCCAGGGGTCGTTCCATGCGGTGATCGTAGCCGCGCCAGTATTATTGATGGATACTAGCAGAATGACCCTCACAAAGTCGTCCAGGCTTATGCAATAGCCCAGCACCCGCCTAATGGTGATCGAATCGCTGTAATCACCGTTAGTGTATAGGAGATCTCTCAGCAGAACCTGTTGTATTCAATCGCGTAACAATTTCTGTGTCGCACCACTAATGTGTGGGTGCGAGAGTTACAGTAAACGTGCAGTGGTGCTTCAGATACAAGCTGCTGGATTCCCAGGAGATGTTCCATGCGGTTACCGTAGCCGCGCCTGGATACTCGATTTACACTATCAAAATTACTCTAACAATGTCCTCGAGGCTTATGCAATAGCCCAACACCCGCCTAATAGTGAGGGAATTCATCAGGGCGCCATTAGTCTCTTGGCGAGCTGTCGGCAAAATGCCTTTAGTATGCAATCGCGAGGCAACATCAATGTCCCTTGATCAATGTGAGGGCCTGAGCGGAAACATTAAATTTCCAATGGTACATCGTTAACAAGTTACTGGACACTGAGGAGGGGTTCTATGTGGTGACTGTGGCCTTGCCAATATCATATATTTACACTAGCAGAATGACACCGACAACGTCCTCGAGGCATATGCAATACCACAGCGCCCATCCAATGGTGAGGCAGTTCCTAAGTGCGGCAGTACAGCTAAGGAGAGACTTAGGCCGAGAGCCTGCATTATGCTATAGCGAAGCAATCTGCTGTCCTCATTGTGGGTGTTCAAGTGCTCAAGAAAACTGGCAGTGGTGCATCAGTTACAAGCTGCTGGGCTTCCAGGAAACATTCCATGTGGTGACAGTAGCCGCAGAAGCATCACAGACGTACATTAGTAAAAAGACACCTGCAACCTCTTCCAGGCTTCTGCAATAGCCCAGCACCAACCTAATGGCGAGGCAATTACTGTGGGACGCAAACCTATCACAGATGTATTCTAGTAAAAAGACACCCGCAACCTCCTCCAGGCTTATGCAATAGCCAAGCACCAACCTAATGGCGAGGCAATTACTGTGGGACGCAAACCTATCACAGATGTACTCTAGTAAAAAGACACCCGCAACCTCCTCCAGGCTTATGCAATAGTCAAGCACCAACCTAATGGCGAGGCAATTACTGTGGGACGCAAACCTATCACAGATGTATTCTAGTAAAAAGACAGCCGCAACCTCCTCCAGGCTTATGCAATAGCCAAGCACCAACCTAATGGCGAGGCAATTACTGTGGGACGCAAACGTATCACAGATGTATTATAGTAAAAAGACACCCGCAACCTCCTCCAGGCTTATGCAATAGCCCAGCACCAGCCTAATGGCGAGGCAATTACTGTGGGACGCAAACGTATCACAGATGTATTCCAGTAAAAAGACACCTGCAACCTCCTCCAGGCTTATGCAATAGCCAAGCACCAACCTAATGCCAAGGCAGTTACTGTGGGAGGCATCAGTACCTCTGAAAGATATCGGCAGCCTGTAGTGTGCAATCGTGAAGCAACATCTGTGACCCATCGCACTGTGAGGCTGCGAGGGCTGCAATAATCTTGCAATGGTGGGTGGGTTACAAGTTATTGAGCACTCAAGGTAGATTACATGCGTAGTTACACCATTATGCAATAGCCCTGCACCCGTATAATGACTAGGCAACTCTTGAGTGCGGCGTTAAACTCTTGGAGAGAGTCAGGGAGCATGAAGTATGCAATGGTGAAGCAATTTCTGTGTTTCATCGTCAAGGTGAGGATGCGAGGGTTACAGAAAACTGGCGCGGTGGATCGGTTACAGGTTACTAGATACCCAACAGGGGTTCCTTCCGGTGACCGTAGCTGCGCCAGTATCACAGATGTACACTGGCAGAATGATTCAGACATTGTGTTCGCGGCTTCTGCTATAACACAGCACCCGCATAATTGCGGGGTGACACATTAGGGTGGCATTAGTCTCTTGGAAAGACGTCGAATGGCGCCTGTAGTATGCAATGGTGAAGCAATTTCTGTGTCCCATTGTCAGTGTGAGGTTGCGAAGGGTGCAATAAACCGGCAATCTTGCGTTGGTAACAAGTTACTGGACAAAGTTACAGGACACTCAGTAGAGGTTCCATGTGGTGACAGTAGCCGAAGCCAGTATGATTAGATGACTACGTCAATGTCCTCGAGGCTTATGCAATAGCGGAGCACCCCTCTAATGAAGTGGCAACTCTTGAGGGAGGCATTAGTCTCATGGAGAGACGTCGGAATTAAGCCTATACGATGCAATAGTGATGCAAATTCTGTGTATCGTCCACAGTGTGAGGGTGCTAGTGTTTCCAAATAACTACACCAGTTTAAATCTGCTAGAATCTGAGGAGCGGTGACCGTAGCCGTGCCAGTGTCATAGAAGTACACTAGCAGAATGACCCCGACAGTGTAGTCGTGGCTTATGCAATACCCAAGCATACGCCTAATGGCGATGAAATTCCTGAGGCACTGTTAGCGGCTTGGAGAGGCATCGGCAGAGAGCCTGTAGTAGGCCACTACGACGCAATCGCGAAGCAATTTCTGTAATGCATCGTCAATGTGAGGCTGTGAGAGTTCCAGTTACCAGGCAGCGGTGCATCGGTTACAAGTTGCTGGGCTCTCAGGAGAGGTTTCACCCGGCAGATTTATCCGCATCAGTCTCAAAGATATACACTAGCAGAATGACTCTGAAAATGACCTCGAGGCTTATGTAAAAGCCAGGCACACGCCCAATGGCGAGTCAATTCCTGAACGTGGCATTAGTGCCTCTGACGGACATCAGAAAGCCTATAATATCCAATACCGAAGCAATTTCTGTGACTCATCGTCAATGGAAGTGTGCATTGCTTACAAGTTGCTAGAATCCTAGGAGATGTTCCACACGGTAACCGTAGAAGTACAAGTATCATTGATGTACACTATCAGAATGTCTCCGACAATGACGTCGTGGCTTATGCAATAGTCCAGCACCTTCCTAATGGCGAGGTAATACCTGAGTATCTAAGAGAGCTGTCGGCAGTAAGCCGGTAGTATTCAATCACGACGCAATTTCCGTGTCGCATTATCAGATTGAGGCTGCAAGGGTTGGAGTAAACGGGCAGTGGTGAATGGGATACTAGCTACTGTACTCGCAGGAGAGTTTGCATGTGGTGACCGTAGCCGCAGGAGTATCTTAGATGTACATTAGCAGAATGACACAGTCAGTGTCCTCGAGGCTTATGAAATAGCCCAGCAGCCGCCTCTTTTCGACACAACTCCTGAGGAGAAGTCGACATTGAGCCAGTAATATTAAATCCCTATGCAATTTCTGTGTCGTATCGTCAATGAGAGGGTGTAAGGGTTACTGTAGCCTGGCAGTGGTGCATCGGATACAAGCTAGTGTACTTCCAGGAGTGGTTCCATGCAGTGACCGATGCCGCTCGACTATCATTGATGCACACTAAAAGAATGACTCCGAGAATGTCCTCAGGGCTTATGCAAGAGCCAGCACCAACTTAACTGCTAGACAACTCCTGAGCGAGGCATTATTCTCTTGAAGAGAAGTGGGAATGGAGCCTATAATATTCAATTGCGAAGCAATTTCTGTACCGCATCGTGAATGTAAGCGTGGGAGAGTTACAGTGCATGAGCAGAGGTGCATCGGATAGTCTGTTGGACTCTGGGGAGAGGTTCGACGCAGTATCATAGATGCCAGTATCATAAATGTTTGCTAGCAGAATGACTCCGACAAAGTCCTCGCGCCTTATGCAATAGGCCGGCACCCGCCGAATGGCGGAACAGTTCCTGAGGCCGATATTAGTCTGTTGGAGAGAAGTCCACATGGAGCGTCGTTGACTAAACTGTGAAGGAACTTCTGTATGGCATTGTTAGTGTGGGGGTAGGAGGGTCACAGTAAAAAGGTAGTGGTGCATTGGATACAAGCCAGTATTATTCAATCACGAATCATTTTCTGTGTCGTATCGTCAATAAGAGGTTGCAAGGTGAAGTAAATGAAATGGGAAGTGGTGTTACGGATACAAGCTACTGGTGACCTTAACCGCGTTAGTAGCATAGATGTATATTAGCAGAATGACTACGACAGTGTTCTCGAGGCTTATGCAAATACGAGCACCCTAGAATACTCTTCAGAGCGGTATTCGTCTCTTAAATAAAAGTCAGCATTGGGCCTGGAGTATTCGAAAGTTATTCAGTCTGTGTGTCGCATCGTCAATGTGAGGCTGCGAGGGTTACAGTAAACAGCTACTGGACTCCCAAGAGATGTTCCTTGTGTTGACCGCAGGCGCGTTAGTATCATAAATGTACATCAGCAGAATAACTCGTTCAATGTCCTCGAGGCTTATGCAAAAGCCCAGCAGCCGCCTAATTGCGACACCAAACCTCAGAGCAACATTAGTCTCTTCGAGAGACGTCGTCATAGAGCCTGTAGTTGTCAGTCGCGATGCAATTTTTGTGTCGGTTCGACGTGTGAGGGTGCGAGGGTTACAGTAAATGAGCAGTGGTGAATCGGTTACAAGCTACTAGACTCCTACGAGGGCTTCCATGAGTTGACAGTAGCCGCGTCGTATCATCGATGCACACTAGCAGAATGACTCCGACAATGTCCATGAGGCTTATGGAGTATCTCAGCTACACAACTCATGTGGGCGGCATTATTCTGTTGGCGATAAGTTGGAATGGAGCCTGTAGCATTCAATGCGAAGTAATTTCTGTATCGTATCGTCAATGTGAGAGTGGGAGGGTAGCAATGACTGGGCAAGGGTGCATCGGATGCAAGCTATGGGATTCCCAGGAGTGGTTCGATGCAGTACCGTAGCCACGCGAGTATCATAGATATGTAAAATGACTCCAACGAAGTCCTCGCGCCTTGTGCAATAACCCAGATTCCACCGAATGGCGAAACAACTCCTGTGGGCGACATTAGTCTGTTGAAAGAAGTCGGCATTGAGCCAGTGGTATTCTGTCACGAAATAATATCTGTGTCGCATCATCGATGTGAGGATGGGAGGTTTACAGTGAACGGGTTGTGGGGCATCGGATACAAGCTATTTGACTTTCAGGAGAGGTTAAATGCAGTGACCGTAACCATGGCAGTATTGTGGATGTACACTAGCAGAAAGACTTCGTCAATGTTCTAGAAGCTAGACTACCCCTGACGGAGACATTGGTCTCTTGGAAAGAAGTCAGCATATGGCCTGTAGTATTCAATGGCGAAGCAATATCAGTTGCATCGTCATTGTGAAGTTGCCAGGGTTACAGTAAACGGGCAGTGGTGCATCAGATACAAGCTACTGCACTCTCAAGAGATGTTCCATGTGGTAACAGGCCGTATCAGTATCATAGATGTACACTAGGAGAATGAATTGGTCAAATTCATCTAGGCTCATGTAATAGCCCATAATTCACCTATAAGCGAGATAACTCCTGAGGGCGGCGTTAGGCACTTGGAGAGGAGTCGGTATGTGGCCTACAGTATCCAATCGAGGAGTCATTTCTGAATCGCATCATCAATGCAGGATTGCGCAGGCTACAGGAAAGGGCAATGGTGCATCGGATACAAGCTAATACACTTCTAGGAGAGTTTCCATGCGGTGACTGAAGCTACTTCAGTGTCATAGATACACACTAGCAAAATGACTCCGACAGTGTCCTCGAGACTTATTCAGTAGCCAGCATTCGCCTAATGGCGAAACAACGGTTGAGGGCAGCATTACGCGCTTGGAGAAGATTCGGCATGGAGCCGGTAGTATTCAAATCGATGAGCCATTTCTGTGTCGCATCGTCCATGTGAGGGTGTGAGGGTTACAGTAGACGGGCAGCTGTGCCTCGGATACAATATAACGTACTCCTAGAAGAGGTTCTATGCGGTGACCGTAGTCGCGGTAGTATCATGTACACTAGCAGAATGTCTTCAACAATGTCCTCGATGATTATACCATAGATAACCACCCGCCTAATGACGACACAGCTCTAGAAGGTGGCATTAGTCTCCTGGAGAGTAATCGGCATGGAGGCTGTACTGTTCAACTGAGGAGCCATTTCTGTGTCATATCGTCAATGTGAGGATGCGGGAGTTAAAGTAAACAGGCAGTGGTGCATCTGATACAAGCTACTCGACTCCCAGGAAAGATTCCATTCGACGATCGTAGCCGCTACACTATCAAAGATTGACACTAGCAGAATGGCTCCAATAATGTCCCAAAGGCTTATGCAATAGCCCAGCACTCACCTAATTGCGAGGCAACCCCTGGGACTACATTAGTCTGTTGTAGTGCAGTAAGCATGTTTCCTGCAGTATTCAATCGCGGTGCAATTTCTGTGTAGCATCGTCAGTGTGGGGGTGCGAGGGTTACAGTAATCGTGCAGTGGTACAACGAATACTAGCTATTGAACTCCCAGGAGGGTTTCGATGCAGTGACCATAGCCAAACGATTTCATAGATATACCGTATCAGAACGCCTCTGACAACGCCATCCCAATATACGCTACTGGCCATTAAAATTGCTACACCAAGACGAAATGCAGATCATAAACGGGTATTCATTGGACAAATATGTATATACTAGATCTGACATGTGATTACATTTTCACACGATTTGGGTGCATAGATCCTGAGAAATCAGCACCCAGAACAACCACCTCTGGCCTTAATAACGGCCTTGATACGCCTGGGCATTGAGTCAAACAGAGCTTGGATGGCGTGTACAGGTATAGCTGCCCATGCAGCTCCAACACGATACCACAGTTCATCAAGAGTAGTGACTGACGTATTGTGACGAGCCAGTTGCTTGGCCACCATTGACCAGACGTTTTCAATTGGTGAGAGATATGGAGAGTGTGCTGGCCAGAGCAGCAGTGGAACATTTTCTGTAACCCGAAAGGCCCGTACAGGACCTGCAATATACGGTCGTGCATTATCCTGCTGAAATGTAGGGTTTCGGAGGGATCGAATGAAGGGTAGAGCCAAGGGTCGCAACACATCTGAAATGTAACGTCCACTGTTCAAAGTGCCGTCAATGTGAACAAGAGGTGACCGAGACGTGTAACTAATGGCACCCCATACCATCACGCCAGGTGATACGCCAGTATGGCGATGACGAATACACACTTTCAGTGTGCGTTCAGCGCGATGTCGCCAAACACGGATGCGACCATCATGTTGCTGTAAACAGAACCTGGACTCATCCGAAAAAATGACGTTTTGCCATTCGTGCACCCAGGTTCGTCGTTAAGTACACCATCGCAGGCGCTCCTGTCTGTGATGCAGCGTGAATGGTAGCCGCATCCATGGTCTCCGAACTGATAGTCTATGCTGCTGCAAACGTCATCGAACTGTTCGTGCAGATAGTTGTTGTCTTGCAAACGTCCCCATCTGTTCACTCAGGGATCGAGACGTGGCTGCACGATCCTTTACAGCCATGCGGATAAGATGCCTGTCGACTGCTAGTGATACGAGGCCTTTGAGATCCAGCACGGCGTTCCGTATTAACCTCCTGAACCCACCGATTCCATATTCTGCTAACAGTCATTGGATATCGACCAACGCGAGCAGCAATGTCGCGATGCGATGAACCACAATCGCGATAGGCTACAATCCGACGTTTATCAAAGTCGGAAACCTGTTGGTACGCATTTCTCCTCCTTACACGAGGCATCACAACAACGTTTCAGCAGGCAACGCCGGTCAACAGCCGTTTGTGTATGAGAAATCGGTTGGAAACTTTCCTCATGTCAACACGTTGTAGGTGTCTCCACCGGCGCCAACCTTGGGTGAATGCATTGAAAAGCTAATCATTTGCATATCAAAGCATATCCTTCCTGTCGGTTAAATTTCGCGTCTGTAGCACGTCATCTTCGTGGTGTAGCAATTTTAATGGCCAGTAGTGTTTCCAAGAGCGCAGCACCCCTCATAACGGCGAGAGGACTCATTGGGGTGTCATTAGTCTCTTGGAGAGAAGTCGGCATTGAGACAGTAGTATTCAATCACGATGCAAATTCTTCGACCTGTCGTCAATGTGAGTATGCGAGGGTTCCAGTAAACAAGCAGTTTTGCGTCTTATACCAGCTACAGGTCTTCCAGAAGAGGTAGCATGCTGCGACCTTGCACCGCTTGTATCATAGGTGAACACTAGCAGAATGACTTCATGAATGTCATCGACGCATATGAAATAGCCCAGAACCCGCCTAACGGCGAGACAATATCTGAGAGCGTCATTTTTCCCTTGGTGAGAAGTCGGGTTGGAGCATGTTGCTTTCAATAGCGATACAATTTCTGTGTCGCAATGTCAATGGGAGAGGGCAAGTTTTACAGTATATTGGAAATGATGCGTCGGATTCAAGCTACAGGTCTCCCAGGAGAGGTTCCATGCGCTGACAGTAGCAGCACCTGTATCATAGATGTATACCAGCGGAAGAACTCGGTCATTGTCCTCGATGCTTAAGCATTATCATAGCACCCCCCCCCCTCCCCTAATGGCGAGACAACACCTGTGTGCGGTATTAGTCCCTTGGAGAGAAGTCGTTATGGAGCCTGTAGTATTCAATCACGATGCAATTTCTGCGTCGTGTCTTCAATAAGATGGTGTGAGGGTTACAGTAAATGGGCAGTGTTGCGTCGGATATGAGCTATAGGTCTTCCAGGAGAAGTTACATGCGGTGGCCGTAGCTGCACCAGTGTCATAGATGTACACTAGCAGAATGACTCCGACAGTTCCTTCGACGCTTATGCTATAGCCCCGCACCCGCCTAATTGTGAGACTAAACCTGAGGGTCCCTTGGAGAGAAGTCGTTAGGGAGCCTGTAGAATTCAATCGCGATGCAATTTTTGTGTATCGTAAATGTGTGGGTTACAGTAAATGGGTAGTGGTGCGTCGGATACAAGCGACTGGTCACCCAGGATAGGTTCCATGCGGCGACCATTGGAGCACCAGTACCGTAAATGTACACTACCCTAACGACTTTGTCAATGTTTCGAGGCTGATCCAATAGCCCAGCACCAAACTAATGAAGAGGGCGGGATTAGGATTTTGCAGAGGCTTCGGCATGGAGGCAGTAGTATCCAATCGGGATACAATTTCTGTGTCGCATCGACTGTGTGAAAGTACGAGGTTTACAGTAAATGGGTTGTGGTCCGTCGGATGCAAGCTACAGGTCTCCCAGGAGAGTTTCCATATGCTGACAGTAACAGCGGCAGTAGCATAGATGTACACTAGCAGAATGACTCGGACAATGACATCGACGCTTATGAAATAGCCCAACACCCGCCTAATGGCGAGACAATAGCTGAAGGAGGCATTAGTCCATTGGCGAGAAGTTGGCATAGAGCCTGTGGTATTCAATCGGGATGCAATTCCTGTGTCGCTTCGAAAAAGTAAAGGGTGAGGCTTAGAGTAAATTGGTGGTGGTGCGTAGGATACACACCCAGGAGAGTTTCCATGCTGCTATCGTATCAGCGCCAGGATCTTAGATGTATAGTATCAGAATGACTCCTACAATATCATCGACGCCTATTCGTTAGCCCAGCACCCGTGTGATGGTGAGACAATACCTTAGTGCGTCGTTAGCCCCTTGGAGTGAAGTCGGCATGGAGCAAGTAGTAATCAATCGCGATGCAATATCTCTGTCGCATCGTCAATGTGAAGGTGCGAGTGTAACAGTCGTGCGTCTGATACAAGCTAAAACTCACCCAGGAGAGGTTCAATGCCATGACTGTAGCAAAGCTAGTGCCATAGATGAACACTAGCATCATGACTCGGTCAATATCATCGAGGGTTATGCAATAGCACAGCACTCGCCTAATGCAGAGGCAACTCCTGAGGGTGGCATTAGCCTCTTGGAGAGATGTCATCGTTGAGTCACTAGTATTCAATCATGATGCAATATCAGTATCATATCATCAATATGAGGTTGCGAGTGTACAGTAAACGGGCGGTGGTGCATCAGATACAAGCTACTGGACCCTCAGCGGAGGTCCCATGTGGTGACTGTAGCCGCGCCAGTACCATGTTTGTACACTAGCAGAATGACTCCGACAATGTCCTCGACGGTTATGCAGTAGTCCAGCACCAACCTAATGCAAAGACAACTCCAAAAGGCGGCATTAGACTCTTGGAGGCAGGTCGGCTAGGAGCCTGTAATATTCAATCGCGATGCAATTTCTGTGTCGCTTCGAAAACGTGAGGGGCGAGGGTTACAGTAAAAGGGCGGTCGTGCCTAGGATACAAACTACAGACCTCCCAGGAGAGGTTCCATGAGGTGACAGTAGCAGCGCCTGTATCATAGATGTACACCAGCAGAATGACACCTACAAAGTCATCGACGCTTATACAGTTGCCCAGTACCCACCTAATGGCGAGACAACATCTCAGGGTGGGATTAGACCCTAGGAGAGAAAGCATTATGAAGCCTCTATTATTCAATCACGATCCAATTTCTATATCGCGACTTCAATGACAGGGTGCGATGGTTACAGTAAATGGGCAGTGGTGCGTCGGATACAATCTACAGGTCTCACAGGAGAGGTTCCATGCAGTATCGTAGATACCCACCTAGTGGAAAGGCAACACCTTAGGGCAGCATTAGGACCTTGGAGAGAAGTCGGTATGGAACCTGTAGTATTCAATCGCCATGCAATTTCTGTGTCGCAATGTCAATGTGAAGGTGCGAGGGTTAATGTCAATGGGCAGTGGTGCATCGGATAGAAGCTACTGGTATCCCAGGAGAGTTTCCATGTGGTGACCGTATCGGCGCAAGTATCAGGGATGTACACTAGCAGAATGACACCGATAATGTACTCGAGGTACATGCAGTAGCCCAGCACCCTCCTAATGGCGAGACAACATCTGGGTTCGTAATTAAGCTCTTGGAGGGATGTCGGCATTAAGCTTGCAGTATTTCCGTACTGCTTCGTCAGTCTGAGCGTGTGAGGGTTATAGTAAACCACAATATGCTACAACATCAGCAGTTCCAGCAACAGAATTTCGTCGTCGGCTCCGAGTTTTGTCGTATGCACAGCACTGAATTATGAATGATCATTGGTAGAAAGCATTATCGGCTAACCCAGCAACTGAATGTGATTTGATTGATAAGATTTATTGAAATAATAATCAGATAAACTCAGGGCGATTGTGTCCTCATTGCTCCAGACATTTTTACCAAGCAGGATCCTTGTTCCTTTTTTTTCCTAATATGCTAACTGAGTGTCATAAGGAACAAATTGAATAGCTACAGCCAGTTTATTCATGAATAATTTCTCTTTTAAGAATTTTAGCCTCAGTCTACTTTCAATTAACTGTTGCACAACAGAGGTTTCAGTATATGACTAAAATAAAGCAATTTCATTTTTCACGTTTGAGAATCAATCACTGCAAAAAATCCAAATCTATACAAATGCGCAAATTAAGAGTGCGGAAGTTTTATTTATTTTCCATGTAGCGTGGAGCACATGGCCGTTTGGTTTGTTACGTATTCTAGTATTTAATTCTGTTCAAGTCAGTAAAAAAAGGCTCAGTTATTCAGACAATAATATGAAATCCAATTTGGAAAATAAGTAACGGCAAAGTAAAAAGTGCTTGCTTTTTTTCTAAATTACTTTGATGACGTTATGCTGAAGTCATTGAAAGTCGCTGTTCACGTAACTAAGTTCAGTACTAAAATACAGTTTAATTGCATATTTTCAAATCATTACTCGATTGCCTTTTTCAAAATTTAATGCCAAGCATAACGTAAGAGCGACTTCCCAGTTTTATTTATCATTAGATACTCACTTAAAATTAGTGTAAAAAAATAAACAAACTTGGGAACCTTTAGTTGCCATGTCAGTGTTTAGTAATACATGTTTTTCTTTCCCATCATCTCGTACAGGATTTTGGATATAAATTGCCCTAGTGGGCCGGCGACCGCTAATTACTTCCTTTTCGATCATTAGTGTGACTTTTGGATTCAAGATCGGTGGTACCCCTTTCTGTCCAGTGTCGTTCGTGAGTGAATGCACAAAATAACTTTCGTTTTCCAAATTATAGCCCTTTTCGGTTTTATTACTTTATTTTTAGTAGACTTTCCATCAGAAGGGTCGGTTGTACACTTATCGGTATCACTTCTTCGGGAAAGATAGCCTTATACAACTAGAGAAAAAAAATCCATTAGGCACACACGCGATCCACGGTCGTATTTTATATCGCAAGCAGGCTAGGCCGATTAGTAAGAGGGAGGTTACAAATTCCATTCCGTCGTACTCTTACGTGTGTACGGGCAGCCTTGCAGAAATCGTGATGCCAGTTAACTCCAGCACTAATTGAAACATTAGTCGAATCCTGACCACGTGATATTGCAGCACTTCTTCATGCTCGCGGGGGCCTATACGACATTAGACGTTCCAGTTTCTTTGGCTCTTCAGTGTATAATATGGTTCTTTGAAAGGAGATTACCAAAAAATTTGAAAAATAAAAGTTCTTACTCATCCCTCATGGTGTGCTAAATAGCTGTGCATGTGGGGTTGGCTGGCACTCTTACAGCAGGCCGGAGTGGCCGAGCGGTTCTAGGCGCTACAGTCAGGAACCGCCACGGTCGCAGGTTGGAGTCCTGCCTCGGGCATAGATGTGTGTGATGTCCTTAAGTTAGTTAGGTTTAAGTAGTTCTAAGTTCTAGGGGACTGTTGACCTCAGAAGTTAAGTCCGATAGTACTCAGAGCCATTTGAACCATTTTTTGGCACTGTTACAAACTTTGGGAGTTCTGTTTTTGGACCTCTCAAAACATAATTTTAACTGATTGGCCTTACACAATTTTGCAGTCAAAAAGGTAAGCTATTAGCTACATCCACTAGAACACTTCCAAGTATTGCACAAAAGAACAGGCAAACTACCCTGATTCTTCCCCACTCATAAGACCCTTTATGAAACTGAGGGCAATAACACGGGGGATAGCTCAGCAAGGAAGACGGCGGTTCATATCCATGTCCGGTTATATAAATCCAGTTTTTTCTAATATTCCCTTAACTCGCTTCAGGCAAATGCAGTGAAGACTGTTTTGTCATGGACGCGGCCGACTTTCGCCGCCACGCTTTCCCCAGAGCTTGTGATCCGTCTGTAATGGCCCTCAGTCGACAGAACTTAGACCTGAAGTGTCTTTTCGAAAAGTTCCTACATTTTTTATATGTAATTCCTTTAAGTGAATTATATTATCAGCATGAACCATGTATCTTGCCGTTGGCGGGGAGGCTTGCGTGCCTCAGCGATAGAGATAGCCGAGATGCAACCAACGGAGGGGTATCTGTTGAGAGGCCAGACAAACGTGTAGTTCCTGAAGAGGGGCAGCAGCCTTTTCAGTAGTTGCAGGGGCAACAGTCTGGATGATTGACTGATCTGGTCTTGTGCGATCAACCAAAACAGCCATGCTGTGCTGGTATTGCGAACGGTTGAAAGTAAGAGGAAACTACAGCCGTAAAATTTCCCGAGGGCATGCAAGTTTACTTTATGGTTAAATGACGATGCCATCCTCTTGGATAAAATACTTCGGAGGTAAAATAGTCCCAAATTCGGATTTCAGGGAAGGGACTACAAGAAAAACGTCATTATTCAGAGAAACAACACTGTCGTTCTACGGATCGGAGCGTGGAATGTCAGATCCCTTAATCGGGCAGGTAGGTTAGAAAATTTAAAAAGGGAAATGGATAGGTTAAAATCAGATGTAGTGGGAATTAATGAAGTTTGGTGGCAGGAGGAACAAGACAGGGTTTTTAATACAAAATCAAATAATGGTAATACAAATGCGGGTTTAGTAATGAATAAAAAAATACGAACATAGATAAGCTACTACGAAAAGCATAGTGACAGCATAATTGTAGCCATTATAGACATGAAGCCCACGCCTAGCACAGTACTACAAGTTCAAATGCCCACTAGCTCCTCAGATGACGAAGAGGTAGAAGAAATCTATGATGAGGTAAAGGAAATTATTCAGGTAGTAAATGGAGGCGAAAATGTAGTAGTCATGGGTTACTGGAATGCAGGTGAATATGGACTTGGGGTAAAGAATGAAAGAGGAAGCCACCTGGAAGAATTTTGCACAGAGGTGTACTTAATCATAGCTAATAAGTGGTTGCAGAATCATTAAAGAGTGTTGTATACTTTACATGGAAATCGCCTGGAGACACAAGAAAGTTTCAGATAGATTATATAATGGTAAAACAGAGATTTAGGAACGAGGTTTTAAATTTTAAGACATTTCCAGGGGCAGATGTGGACTCTGACGACAATTTATTAGTTATGAACTGTAGACTAAAACTGAATAAATAGCAAAAAGTTAAGAATTTAAGAAGATGCGACCTGGATAAACTGAAAGAACGAGAGGTTGTGGAGAGTTTCAGAGGGAGTACTAGGGAACGATTGACAAGAACAGGGGAAAGAAATACAATAGAAGAATTGGTAGATTTGAGAGATGAAACAGTGAAGGCAGCAGAGGATAAAGTTGGTAAAAAGAGAAGGACTAGTATAAATCCTTGCGTAACAGAAGAGATATTTAATTGCTGAAAGGTGAAAATATAAAAATGCATTAAATGAAGGACACGAAAAGGAACACAAACGTCTCAAAAATGAGATGGACAAAAACTGCAAAATGGGTAAGCAGGGATGACTAGAGGACAAACGTAAGGATGTAGAGGCATGTATCACTAGGGGTAACATAGATACTGCCTACAGGAAAATTACAAAGACATTTGGAGAAAAGAGAATCACCTCTATGAAAATCAAGACGTCAGGCGGGAAGCCAATCCTAAGCAAGGAAGTGAAAAATAAAGGTGGAAGGATTATACAGAGGGGCTACACAGGGGCGATGTACTTGAAGGCCATTTTATGGAAGCGAAAGAGGACGTAGATGAAAATGAAATGGGAGATACGATACTGTGTGAAGAATTTGACAGTGCGCCGAAATATGTAAGTCGAAACAAGTCCCCGGGAGGAGCAAGATTCCATTAGAACTACTGATAGCCTTGGGAGAGTCAGCCACGACAAAACTCTACCGTCTGGTGAGCAAAATGTATGAGACAGGCGAAATATCCTGAGACTTCAAGAAGAATATAATAATTCCAGTCCCAATGCAAGCAGGTGTTGACAGTCTTAAAATTATCGAATTATCATTTTAATAAGTCACGGGTGCAAAACAGTAACTCAAATTCTTTACAGGGATGGATCAGTTTGAATTCCGTAGAAATATAGGAACATGCGAGACTTCGAGAAAGATTTTGACAATGTTGACTGGAATACTCTGAATTCTGAAGGTGGCAGGGGTGAAGTGCATGGAGCGAAAGGCTATTTACATTTTGTACAGAAACCATATGGCAGTCGTAAGAGTGGAGGGGCATGAAAGGGAAGCAGTGGTTGAGAGGAGAGTGAGACAGAGTTGTAGCCTATCCCCGATATTATTCAATCTGAATATAAGCAGGCTGTAAGGAAACAAAGGAAAAATTTGGAGTAGGTTTAAAATTAATGAAGAATGAATAAAAACTTTGTCGTTTGCCGACGACATTGTAATTCTGTCAGAGGTAGCAAAGGACCTGGAAGAGCAGTTGAACAGAATGGACATTGTCTTGAGAGGAGGATATCAGATGAACATCAACAAAAGCAAAACGAGGATAATGGAACGTAGTGATGCTGAGGGTATTAGATTAGGAAGTGAGATACTTAAAGTGGTAAATGAATTTTGCTATTTGGGGAGCAAAATAAATAATGATGATCAAAATAGAGAGGATATAAAATGTAAACTGACAATGACAAGAAAAGTGTTTCTGAAGAAGAGAAATTTGCTAACATCGAGTATAGATTTATGTGTCAGGAAGTCTTTTCTGAAAGTATTTGTATGCAGTGTAGCCACATATGGAAGTGAAACATGGACGATAAATAGTTTAGACAAGAAAAGAATGGAAGCTTTCGAAATGTGGTGCTACGGAAGAATGCTGAATATCAGATGATTGGATTCCGTAAGTAACGAGGAGGAAGTGAAAAGGATTGTGGAGAAGAGGAATTTGTGGCACAAATTGACTAGAAGAAGGTGTCGGTTCCTCGGACATATTCTGAGCCATCAAAGGATCACCAGTTTATTACTGGAGTGAAGCGTGGGGGGTAAAAATCATAGAGGGAGACCAAGAGATGATTACGCTAAGCAGATTAGGAAGGATGTAGCTTGCAGTAGTTATTGGGAGATGAGGCTTGCACAGGATAGAGTAGCATGGAGTCTCTGTCTGCGGACTGAACACCACGACAACAGCATCCCCTTTATGACTATTATTATCAAAAATATAAGTACAGAAAAGCTCGTGGAGTGGTGCTGACTTGTCCTTAGGGGACAGTGGTTAAGTAGGTTGCCGGGCGCTCTCGGCACACGTGTCGCAGGCTGACCTGTGGCTGCGCCCTGCCGTTTCCGCGCCAGGGCGTTAATATCCCTCCAGGCGCCGCCGTTCCTCTCGTCTGCCGGTCTCCCCCCCCCCCCTCCGCCACCCCCTCACCCTGCTCTTCCTCCACCCCACCCTCTCCCTCTCTCGCCCCCCTCCATCCCCCCTTGACCCGCCAAGAGGCTGGCACTCGGAGACTCATCCCTACTTTTATGGGCGGCGGCGGCTGGCGCGTTAACTTGAATTTAAGTACTGGATGGCTTTAATGTTTAACAAGTAGCTGTCGCCTCCGCGGACACTTTCTTTAGCTCGTAATAGCCGGGGAAGCCGCTTCCCCCCGGCCGGTCTTCCATCGCAGCTCATCCCGGCCGACGGGCGGGCTCTGTCGTTAAACGCAGCCTCCGCCTACGGCCCGCGTCTCTGTAGCCGTTACACCCACTGCAGTAGTCGTATCGGGCTCTGTACTCCGCACTTCCTCCACCAGAACAATTGCATCATCGCTATAACACGAGAATAATTACTGTGACTTTTTAAAATCGAATTTAGATCGTTTCGACACCTAGCTCTATGTTTTGTAGCTGTAATTTTTTCATGCGAGTGCTTGGTGTCAATTCTTTTCGACACCACGCATTGATATAATTGGTTCGCGTCGGTCGGCAACGAACCCACTTTCTTCAGTTCTGGTGCACGGTCACGTCCAACCTCCTGTGGGAATCTCGAAGAGTGAGCATGGAGAACACGGACAGAGACTGCGAATAAGAGGCACTCGGTCGGAGCGCTAGTGGGCTGGCAGGCGTGCCGAGATAGCGAGACAGTCCTTGCAGCTGCAAGAAACTGTGTCCGCAGGTGGCGTGATGGCTAACTCAATTGCATGGTAAGAAGGAGATCCTGGTTTCGAATCGCGGTATGGCACACATTCTCACTCGCCGCCGCTGACACCATGAAATGTCCCTTGCAGGTTACCTTCCCTTTCCCTTCTTCGCACCCCCCCCCCCCTTTCATCAACAATTAACTTTTCTTTTTTTTTCTTTCTTTAATGGAATGTGGACGTCATGGTCTGCATTTTTTATTAGTCTTACAGTCTTCTGAAGTACGACGACAAAACAATGTTCTCATCTATGAAACTTTAACCAAATAGTTAGTATATTGTGAACTACACGTGACAAAAGTACGGTGCTGTGTAATTCACAATGGAGTGAAAACTGATTTTTATCTTACATATTAACTATCTGTAATTTTTATTTTATGTACACTGTACCTCCACAGCATTCAAAGTAAACGGTCGCATCGAATTCTGGTTTTTAACTATTAACTTGTTGAAACAAGAAATATGAAATTGAGCCGTGCCAGACTCGTGTTCCTGCCATCATTTATTTTCACCCTGTTTTCAACGTACTTCCATCTCACTAAATTAATTTAATTTACTACTGTCACTGAGTTGCTGCTTTGCCTGACCGTGAGCGGCGTTAGCAGCGCGTATCGATATATCCCGTCTCGTAGTATCTTTGCTCGACTGCTATTACTTCCCGCTAGTTGTCTGTTGTAAATTAGTTGTTCGCAGTTCGGGTTGCGAGTTCGGGTCTGCCAGTCAGATGGAAGGCGTCTGAAGCGCAGTCCGGACCTGGCAGTCGGGGAGTTGCAATGCGGCACTAGTACAGGCGGGTTGGAGCAGGGAGGTCTGCGTCGACATGGCTCGCCCGACCATTGCCGCCACGCATCACTTGAGCCGGGCCACGGTCTTGGTGGATCGTCATTTATTGTAATTTAATAACCTTTACTGTAAAGGTTATTTAATTACAATAAATGGCAATTAGAAGGAGAAACTAACCTAAGCCTTTGGCCCCTTTCACAATCCTATTACCTGTTCTGTCCAGCGGGTTTAGCGAGCGTATCACTGGTAGCAGAGCGTGGTTACAATCCACAAATCTCTGGTTTATGGGCCCAGTACACTTCCACTTTTTTGTATGTTCTATCTGCTTAGCCTTAAGGTTTTCCACGTAGCCATGATACGTTTTTTTTTTAAATTTCATTTGCCTCTTTAATTGCATTTTAATCTTGGTGATTTTTAACATTTCTTTTTGTTAAACATTCTGGCCTTCCGTTTATAAAAGCTTATGGTAATATATTGTAGAATTCTGAAATTTAATTGTGGCCCTCAGCCATTTGTATTGCACTTTACATATGTTGCTGGTTTTTTTAAATTATTTTATTGCTATCTTAATTTGTTTTTTTTTTCTTGTTGATTGTTAAGATTTCTTGTTTGGAGGCCTTCAGCCGTGAAAGAGTTGCATTCGGTAAAGCTCCGACTATGTGCCGCTTTGGCTTTAAAGGTTATTAAATTACAATAAATGATAATTAAAAGGAGAAACTGACCTCTGACTTAGGCCCTTTCCACAATCCTATTACCTGTTCTTCCCAGCGGGTTTAGCGGGCGTATCAGAAATATTTTTACAAACTTCTTCTTTTGTGTATTTAAAAAAAATGATTTTTACTACTCAGTTTCTTCGTGGCCAGCACCGATACCGAAGCAGTTCAGAGACGGGCTCCTGGAGAAGATGCCGGTAGGTTCGAACAGCACTCGCGAACTACGGAGATGCTTCGGGAACTCAGATGGGAATTCCTGGAAGGCAGGAGACATCCTTTTCGAGCAACACTATTGAGAGAATTTAGAGAACCGGCATTTGGAGCTGACTGACA
Source organism: Schistocerca nitens (assembly GCF_023898315.1). Classification (NCBI taxonomy): domain Eukaryota; kingdom Metazoa; phylum Arthropoda; class Insecta; order Orthoptera; family Acrididae; genus Schistocerca; species Schistocerca nitens. Next base: position 111,112,012 of record NC_064618.1, on the reverse strand, counting down.
AACGATTCTCCTGCCGCCAACATACGTTGCGCTTAAGGACCACGAATACAAGATACGAGAAATTAGGGCTCACACGGAGGCATATGGACAGTCGTTTTCCCCTCGCTCTGTTTGCAAGTGGAACAGGGAAATGTGGTACACGACACCACGCATCATACGGTGGCTTCCGAAGCATGTATATAGATGTACTGTTTTTCATGCAAAATGTTGTTTTTGTATCCTTAATGTTGGGTGAAATAAAGAAGTCTACGTATGCGAAAACATTCCAGCTCTATAATCTGCGTGTACTTTCATCTTCTTCAGCTTCCTTTCTTCTCTTTATTACTTTGGCTTCTTTTGTCACGCTTTCAGCAGTATTTTCTGCTTCAGCGATACTTTGTCAGCCGTCTCCTAGAAGCCCATTTTTCATGTTGTCCCTACTTTTGATGCCTAGTCTACTCACGGTTTTAATCTAGTTGTCACTCTATTGTTAAGACGTATTATGACATCCAAAACACCAATCTGAAAAGCAGAGATGACAGCAAACTCAGCTTTTGGCAAGCGCTCCTTGATGCGACTATTGAAAACTTCATTTGGATTCTGATTTTTGCCACGTAAACGTTTTTCCATGAGATTAGAATCTCAAAGATCTCTACATATTGGCCTTAATTCTACTATTACAGTTTCTAGCGTGGGGTGTGCATTTTAACGCTTTTGTATATTTGATTCATACCTAAGGTACTTTCACCATGCTGCAGCGCAACAATTTCATCACTTTTAATACGATTTCCGATACTCGCTTGTGTTCATTACCCTAATATCCACGATTACAATTAACTTCCGTCGTTTTCGGCATTTTTCGCCGCAGAATCGTTCCAATAGTCTAAAGCAGTCCCTACATCAAATTTACAATACAAACGCGCCCGATAACACTAATTAATTAAAGTAAAGCACTTGTATCGAAAAACAACTGGACTTCAATAAATCTCTGCTCGCAGTACAGTCGATATGTTTTCAACGATTTACATAACGAGTTGCTATTGAAATTTGGGGGTCAAAATTAAGTAACGAAAAGTTTTAGGGCAAATTTTTGAGTTTGACAGTCGTGTCACTGCTAGGCTTTTTAAAAACATGCGCCACAATAACTTTATAACAGGTATTTAAACACGAAATGATGAGGTAATATGCATAAAGAAAATGTTTTAGATTGAGGAAGAATCTCAGAAAACTTCCATTTCTTGTTATATGAGTTAATTTTTGGGCACTAGCATACACCTATCGATCAGCACAAATTAAAAGGATTTTCAAATATGTCAAAGCTACATTTGGCCATCTTCATACATATATTTTCGGGTAAATTGGCCTTCGAATTGAAATTATTATTTATACTCAATTATATTGTTAGATAGTAATTGACTGCTAAGCATTTGTTATAATAAAACATGTAATTCCGTTATTTAATTTCAGCGTGCATCATGTCATTTACACGGCAGACACACAAGACGTTGGATATTTTCTAAAATTGTGTCGGGCCTCCTTTTCTCCGGTGTAATGCAGCAGCTCGTCGTGGTGGCATGAACTCAACAAGTCGTTGGAAGTCCGCTGCAGAAATACTGAACCATTCTGCCCCTCCAGACTTCCATAAATGAGAAAGTGTTGCCGGTGAAAGATTTTGTGCACGATCTTAACTCTCGATTATGTCCCATAAACGTTGGGTAGGATTTGTGCCGGACGATCCCAGATCATTCGCTCGACTCTCCAGGATGTTCTTCAAACCAATCGCGACGGTTGTGGCCCGGTGACATGGCTCATTTTTGTTTGAGAACATGAGGTCCATGAATGACTGAAAATGGTCTCCAAGTAGACAACCACATGCATTTCCAGTCAGTGGTTGGTTCAGTTGGACCACAGAACTGAGTCCATTCGACGTAAACACAGCCAACACCATTATGCAACCACCAGCTGCTTGCACAATGCCTTGTTGATAACTTGGCTACATTGCTTAGTGGGGTCTGTGCCACACTCGAACACTACCATCAGCTCTCAGCAACTGAAACTGGAACTCATCTGACCAAGCTAGGTCACGAACTCACAAGGGAACCTCCCTATCGCACCCCCCTCAGATTTAGTTGTAAGTTGGCGCAGTGGATAGGCCTTGAAAAACTGAACACAGATCAATTGAGAAAACAGGAAGAAGTTATGTGGGACTGTGAAAAAATAAGCAAAATATACAAACTGAGTAGTTCATGGGAAGATAGGCAACATCAAGGATACTGAGAACGCAGGAGCGCTGTGGTCACGTGGTAACGTTTGCAGCTGTGGAACGAAAGGTCCTAGGTTCAAATCTTCCATCGAGTGAAAAGTTTAATTTTTTATTTTCAGTTTATGTGACAAACTCTTATGTTTTCATCACTTTTTTTGGGAGTGATTATCACATCCGCAAGAAAACCTAAATCGGGCAAGGTAGAAGAATCTTTTTACCCATTCGCCAAGTGTACAAGTTAGGTGGGTCGACAACATATTCCTGTCATGTGACGCACATGCCGTCACCAGTGTCGTATAGAATATATCAGATATGTTTTCCTGTGGAGGAATCGGTTGACCTATGACCTTGCGATCAAATGTTTTCGGTTGCCATTGGAGAGGCACGTCCTTTCGCCTACTAATCGCACGGTTTTGCGATGCGGTCGCAAAACACAGACACTAAACTTATTACAGTGAACAGAGACGTCAATGAACGAACGGACAGATAATAACTATGCAAAAATAAAGAAAGCAAAATGTTTACTCGAGGGAAGACTTGAACCTAGGACCTCTCATTTAACAGCTGCTCACGCTACCACGGGACCACGGCGCTCCTGAATTCATATTGTCCATGATGTTGCTTATGTGGCCCATGGACTACTCAGTTTGTATATTTTGCTTATTTTTTCACAGTTCCACACAACTTCTTCCTGTTTTCTCAATTGATCTGTGTTCAGTTTATCAAGGCCTATCCACTGTGCCAACTTATAACTAAATCTGAGGGGGGTGCGATGGGGAGGTTCCCTTGTCAGAAGAGGCGCTACAATCGATGTTGTGCTGTTCACTAAGGCACTCGCGTCGGTCATCTGCTGCCGTAGCCCATTATGCACTGACAACACCACGCAAACGGCGCTGCCCCCGGTCGTTAACTGAAGGTCGCCGGCCACTGCATTGTCGGTATTCCCTAACAATTACCGAGAAATAATGTCCCATGCTTCTAGCTCCAACTACCGTACTGCGTTTAAAGTCTGTTGTTCTCGTCGTGCGGCCACAGTAACGTCGGAAACCTTTTCCCATGAATCACCTAAGTACAAAAGACCGCTCCACCAATGCACTGTGCTTTTATATCTTGTGTACGCGATACTACCGTCATCTGTATATGTGCATATCGCTGTTCCACGACTTTTGGCACCTCACTGTAGTTTGTTATGTCTTCTATGTAATAGTTGGAAAGACATTGTGTACAACAGAAGTAATATCCTGCGTTCCCCAAGGATGTGTTATAGGCCCACCATTGTTCCTGATCTATATTAACGACATAGGAGACAATCTGAGTAGCCGTCTTGGATTTTTTGCAGATGATGCTGTCATTTACGGTCTTGTAAAGTCATCAGATGATCAAAATGACTTGCAGAATGATTTAGGTAAGATATCTGTACGGTGCGAAAAGTGGCAATTCACCCTGAATAAGGAAAAGTGTGAAATTATTCACATGAGTACTAAAATAAATCAGCTAAATTTTGATTACGCAATAAGTCACACGAATCTAAAGGCTGTAAATTCAACTAAATACTTAGTGATTACGATTACAAATAACCTAAATTGGAACGATCACATAGATGGTATTGCGGGTACAGCAAACAAAAGACTGCGATACATTGGCAGATGACTTAGAAGGTGCAACAGGTCTACTAAAGAGACTGCTTACACCACGCTTGTCCGCCCTATTCTGGAGTATTGCTGTGCGGTGTTGGATCCGCAACAGGTGGGACTGATGGACGACATCGAAAAAGTACAAAGAAGGGCAGCTCGTTTTGTACTATCGTGAAATAGGGGACATAGTGTCACAGACATGATACGTAAATTGGAGTGGCAATCACTAAAACAAAGGCGTTTTTCGTTGCGTCAGGATGGTCTCATGAAATTTCAATCACCAGTTTTCTCCTCCGTTTGCGTAAACATTCTGTTAGGACCCACCTACATAGGGAGAAATGATCATCACGATAAAATAAGAGAAATCAGGGCTCACACAGAAAAATTAAAGTGCTTGTTTTTCCGTGTGCTGTTTGAGAGTGTAACGGTAGAGAGACAGCTTGAAGGGGGTTCATGGGTTCATTGAACCCTCTGCCAGGCACTTTATTGTGAATAGCAGAGTAATCAAGTAGATGTAGATGTAATAAATGTCGCTAAGGCGTCATATGCAACCCTCGATGTACTTCCAGGAACCGGGAAAAGTACACTCCTGGAAATCGAAATAAGAACACCGTGGATTCATTGTCCCAGGAAGGGGAAACTTTATTGACACATTCCTGGGGTCAGATACATCACATGATCACACTGACAGAACCACAGGCACATAGACACAGGCAACAGAGCATGCACAATGTCGGCACTAGTACAGTGTATATCCACCTTTCGCAGCAATGCCGGCTGCTATTCTCCCATGGAGACGATCGTAGAGATGCTGGATGTAGTCCTGTGGAACGGCTTGCCATGCCATTTCCACCTGGCGCCTCAGTTGGACCAGCGTTCGTGCTGGACGTGCAGACCGCGTGAGACGACGCTTCATCCAGTCCCAAACATGCTCAATGGGGGACAGATCCGGAGATCTTGCTGGCCAGGGTAGTTGACTTACACCTTCTAGAGCACGCTGGGTGGCACGGGATACATGCGGACGTGCATTGTCCTGTTGGAACAGCAAGTTCCCTTGCCGGTCTAGGAATGGTAGAACGATGGGTTCGATGACGGTTTGCATGTACCGTGCACTATTCAGTGTCCCCTCGACGATCACCAGTGGTGTACGGCCAGTGTAGGAGATCGCTCCCCACACCATGATGCCGGGTGTGGGCCCTGTGTGCCTCGGTCGTATGCAGTCCTGATTGTGGCGCTCACCTGCACGGCGCCAAACACGCATACGACCATCATTGGCACCAAGGCAGAAGCGACTCTCATCGCTGAAGACGACACGTCTCCATTCGTCCCTCCATTCACGCCTGTCGCGACACCACTGGAGGCGGGCTGCACGATGTTGGGGCGTGAGCGGAAGACGGCCTAAAGCCGTCGGCACACGGTCCGTGCTGCTGAACGTTAACGTTGAGCGTGCTAAGTTGAACGTGCTGCTGAACGGTGAAGAACGATGCGACTTGTGCATACGGTACGTGGACCCCAACCTTGGTATACGCGATCGCAACGCACTCCAGCGGCAGCTGAGGGATGTTTCTAGTTCGTAAATCACACTCTTTACCAAACGGGCGAGCGTAAAATTCCCACGTTAGCTCTATTAAAACACACTTTTCCTCCATCGTCCACGGAAAGGAAAATACCGCGTCCAATCAATAAGGACACAGGATTATAAAAGTTCCATTACAAACAGTGCGGTACAAATTTGGAATACTTCTCCGCATAAGATAAACATTATTTCATCATTCCCACATTTTAGTAAAACCCCAAGGTTAGTCTTACTTGATCACTGTTCCTATCCAGTAGCAGAATCTTTGCAACATGTGAATTACGAAGGGTAAAAGAAAAAGGAGCAAAATTTCTTTATACAAGTAGCGCAAGCTGTCCTGTAGATTAAGCCAATCGAACAAAGTCACCCCTCAAAAAAAGATGAACTTATACTTACATAACATCAAATATTATAGTATATACTTATATTAAACTAATAATAAAGTATCAGAACCTAATGAAAACGCGAATGTTAGAAAAAAAAAAAGGTTAGATGTGTCTAGACGCGAACCACCGCCCCATGTAACAGATCGCTTGTAGACAGTGACGCTACTCATTACGCTAAACCAACTATAAACTCATATCGATTGATCATGTTGTCTTATCGTTTGCTGAATACCTTGATCGTAGATATGTTACAAATTGAAATTTATTTATATCAAATTGTACCAAGAACAATGCGTTTTGGGTGGATCTTCAGTGTGTCGCTGCCTTCAAATAGCCTACTCTCATAATACGCAAGTTACAATAATTCTTTTGCCACGAATATGATGTTTCTTATTATTTTATTGGAACTAATCCCACAGTTAACAACAGGTTTTCCAGTGATTCTCAATTTTCTGGTGCTCAGAAACGGCATATATAAATAAAGGCTTGAAATGAATGCCAATATGGCGTCTCACAACTCTGTGCCGAAGGGAGACGGCGTGCATGTGACGTAAGTGGTGTTGTGCCATCTCATTGGTCAACGCTCAGACGCACGCTCAGAATATCTGACATGCCAGATATTGCTCTGCACGTTCGGAAAGACTCCCAAACGTGCTATCCCACGCTATGACGTCAGAAACTCGGCACGCTCAACGCTCAACGTTCGGATGCACGGTCCGTGTGCCTACGGCTTAACGGTGTGCGGGACCGTAGCCCAGCTTCATGGAGACGGTTGCGAATGGTCCTCGCCGATACCCCAGGAGCAACAGTGTCCCTAATTTGCTGGGAAGTGGCGGTGCGGTCCCCTACAGCACTGCGTAGGATCCTACGGTCTTGGCGTGCATCCGTGCGTCGCTGCGGTCCGGTCCCAGGTCGACGGGCACGTGCACCTTCCGCCGACCACTGGCGACAACATCGATGTACTGTGGAGACCTCACGCCCCACGTGTTGAGCAATTCGGCGGTACGTCCACCCGGCCTCCCGCATGCCCACTATACGCCCTCGCTCGAAGTCCGTCAACTGCACATACGGTTCACGTCCACGCTGTCGCGGCATGCTACCAGTGTTAAAGACTGCGATGGAGCTCCGTATGCCACGGCAAACTGGCTGACACTGACGGCGGCGGTGCACAAATGCTGCGCAGCTAGCGCCATTCGACGGCCAACACCGCGGTTCCTGGTGTGTCCGCTGTGCCGTGCGTGTGATCATTGCTTGTACAGCCCTCTCGCAGTGTCCGGAGCAAGTATGGTGGGTCTGACACACCGGTGTCAATGTGTTCTTTTTTCCATTTCCAGGAGTGTATAAAGCGACAGGCAGCGACCAAATCTCGAGAAGTCATTCAGAAATTTGATTCTTCTTTCGTTACTGGTGGCACCGAAACATAACGTGATTTACATCACTAATTTTTATGTCAACGCATTGACAATACGGTGTCTTCAATATGCCGATTTTATGTATGTGACCGGACATCATTCATGACTGAGAATTAGTCTCACAATGGACCCTGTTATTTTCCCTGATATGCTGATCTTTAAAACCATGCTGAATGGCTGCAAAATTGCATAGGTTTTACCTCTAGATTGACCGTAGGGTCTCTTCAACATGCCGATTTTATGTACGCCGATGTAAAGGTTTTACCTCCTGATTTCTGTCTATCGTTCCATCCTGCAATGAGAGAGTCGCTTTCTACTTTCAGGAGGCCATCTGTGTGTGGCAGTTTTTGTCATTGTGTCTTTCGCTGCAAATTGTATGTCTCGGCAGATGATCTGCTTTGCCATTTTGCTCAATGCCGGAAATACCTACGAATTCCGTAAGTTGACCAGCCTTCTTTGATTAGTGATTGTGATCCACCAGATTGTGTATCTACCGACAAATTTCTTCCTATTTCTGTAACTAATTGATTTAAAAACACTTTATGAGTCTGTGAGAATAACTACATTCTAAAGTTTGAAGGATACTGTACATTTTACCGCCTCCAAAACAACGAAAATAGCAGCTAGAAATATGGAAGCATTACCTGATATTTGAAACTTCCTTGCTATCATAGTCCGCGTACACAAGAACGCGCTTCCAGTGTGAGTTTTCTCATCCACTTTTGATCAGTCTGTGTGTATTTATTCCAGGTACGTTTATATTAATTGGCTACTGCTGTTACTGTCCCTGCATGTCAACTTTCGATTCAAAATCGATTACTCAGCATACAGACACGCATAAAGTTTCTCAAACCACAATGGTTTACGCCTTGGAGTACAATTATTGTTCACTCTACACTATCGGTCAGTTTCGGCTATTAAACCGTTTCAAGAGGTATTTGATGTTGACGTGCGTTGGTGCGTGCCACCAAAGTTTGAAAACATAAAGCTTACGGCAGCTTGGTGGCTCGTGCTCATTGTAATAGCCAAAACTCGGCAACAGTGAAATATAAACAGTAGTTGGGGTGGAAGAAGTTAAACTGTTCTATTTTAGAAATCTTACACGTCTGTGGAACCTGTCCGCAGGGAAGTAGTTCTTACAAGTGTTGTCTGTGTATCCAGATAAATGAAAGTCTGTTTGCTTTGTAAGCTGTGCGTTTCGCTTCTTTTTTTTTCTATTAAGCGTATTCAGGGGCTTCAAATACATTTTAGATTTATGCGTATAACAATTGCATTAAATGATGCTTATGTTACTATGTTACAGTACTTTGGTTTTTCTGTTAATGTTAGGTGAGAAACAACCTCTGGAACCCAAGGTTCGTAAAGTTAAGATACTGCTTGGGTCTACACACGATTTTTGTGATCTTAATGTTTCGTATGCGTCGCCATGCAGCTGGTTTTAGTATAGTAGAATGTAAAATTTCCGGCACTTTCAAAACACTTTTCAGGCCAACTAAATACAACATCAGGATCACAAAATCGTAAGTGGAACAAAATGGTTACTCAACCTAACGAAACCTGCACTTAAAACATATTTCTTCAGCAGCAATAGAAAGTAGCTAGAAAATGTAGTATAGTAACCTATCTCGAACCATTATACTGGATGAACATTAATAAAACCGGCGACCTCAGGGACAGATTGCAGAGTTAAAATGGAGAGAAAAATGTCCTATGAACTTGTGTCCGAAAGTGCATCGTTGTCACAGCAAAAGCGCTGAAGAATTAAATTTCCTCTGACCACGTGGCGTGTGTTCCTTGCATGTTGCAGGCATTGTGATCGACACAGCGTACTGAAAGCATGTCGGGAACAAGTCGAAATTGTCTTTATGTACGGCTAAGTAGATGGAAACGGTCGAGAGGTAGCGCGGCTGTACCAAAACAAGTTCCCTTACAGACATCAACCACACCAAATAACATTCCATTTTGGGGGTTTCTGTGGTCAGTGGAACGTGCAGGGAGGCGCGCGGATTGTACGTACACCAGATCTGGAGAACCGGGTTCTACAGGATACTGAGACATGCTCCACGCAAGTGGCCCCGTCATCATAGTGTAAGCCCAAGTGCGATTATGTGTATCCTGCATAACAACCGCTACTATCCATATCACCTGCTAACCCGTGTAGGCCACTTTGGACATCTGTTGTGACGTGGATGCGATGCAGCTCTGTAGTGTCTTCCAGGACGATTTTTTGTGGTTCCACGCACACAGTCTATTTCCGGACATACACTATGTGATCAAAAGCATCCGGACCCCCCCCCCCCTCAAAATATAACGTTTTTCATATTAGGTGCACTGTGCTGCCACCTACTGCCAAGTACTCCATATCAGCGACATCAGTAGTCAGACATCGTGAGAGAGCAAAATGGGGCGGAACTGCGGACTCCGAACGTGGTCTAGTGATTGGGTGTCACATGCGTCATACGTCTGTACGCGAAATTTCTACTCTTTCAAACTTCCCTAAGTGACTGTTTCCGAGTGATAGTTAAATGGAAACGTGAAGCGACACGTACAGCACAAAAGCGTACAGGCCGACCTCGTCTGTTGACTGAGACCACCAACAGTTGAAGAGGGTCGTAATGTGTAATAGGCAGACATCTATCAAAACTATTACACAGGAATTCCAAACTGCATCAGGATCCACTGAAAGAACTATGACAGTTAGGCGGTAGGTGAGCGGCTGCTCATCAGCCACACATCATTCTGGTAAATGCTAAACCACGCCTCGCTTGGTGTAAGGAGCGTAAACATCGGACGATTGAACAGTGGAAAAACTTTGTGTGGAGTAATGAATCACGCGGTACACAATATGGCGATCCGATGGGTGTGGGCATGGGGAATGCCTGGTGAACGTCATCTGCCAGCGTGTGCAGTGCCAACAGTAAAATTGGTAGTCGGTGGTGTTATGGTGTGGTACTGTTTTTCATGGAAGGGGCTTGCACCCCTTGTTGTTTTGCGTGGCACTATCACAGCACAGGCCTACATTGATGTTTTAAACACGTTATTGCTTCCCACCGTTGAAGAGCAACTCGTGAATGGCGATTGCATCTTTCAACACAATCGAGCACCTGTTCGTAGTGTACCGCATGCGGCGGAGTGGTTACATGACAATAGCATCCTAGTAATGGACTGGCCTACACAGAGTCCTGACCTATAGAACACCTTTGGGATGTTTTGGAAGGCCGACTTCGTGCCAGGCCTCACCGACCGACATCAATACCTCTCTACAGCGCAGCACCCCGTGAAGAAGGGTATGCTATTCGCAAAGAAACATTCCAGTTTCTGACTGAATGTATGCCTGCGAGAGTGGAAGCTGTCATCAAGGCAAAGTGTGGGCCAATACCATATTGAATTCCAGCATTACCGATGGAGGGCGCCACGAACTTGTAAGTCACTTTCAGCGAGGCGTCGGGATACTTTTGATCACATAGTGTATATTCATGGGACCTTTTTTCCAGGAAAGAATCCGTCCCCGCGGTATGTCGACTTTGTTAATGTTCTCCATGTATGCTACAAAACTGTTATACACATAACATAAACATGTATCACAAGCCGTTGAAGATTCATTATAAACAAAAAGCAGCGAATCGCATATTGAGCAAAACAAACAGACTGTCATTTATTTGGAAGACGAACCACATCTCCAAGAATATGGAATCAACTAAGGAACGAGGGACAAGTACCTTCACTTTACTGTTAATTTATGTACGAAAACATTCAAATAATTCTCCTTGTTGATTTTAACTTCTGTTACCATGTAAACTGGCCTGACTGTTGTAGAAATTGGTTGTTTTCAGCTAAGTTCTTGAGGTATGTTCTGGCTACGTTCCGCCGCTCTGGTCACTGACGGCCAATCAGAATCGACCGACCGCCGCGCTGTCCTCAGACAGTGGCGCCATTGGGATGTTGGGTGCTGTGACGTCGATTCAGCACGCCACTCTTCCGGCCGTTGTTGGCTGTGTAGGTCGTACAGCCGCTACTCCTCATTGAAGGAGCTCCCCCGCTGACGTCACGGGGCCGAGAGTGCCCCCGTCCAGTCCTCCCGACAGGGAAGAATCCCTGTCAGTACCGTTAACCGACTCCTCGTTTTCTGAATTGCAGTTAGACTACTGAACATTAAGTTACGAAAGCGGACGTATTTTTTAGCTAACGTACGTTTTTTTCGCATGTTTCATTCCCTACCTGTCGTCGATGTGCAAGCTGTTGTAGAACGTTTGTCTTCTCAGTCAACTATCATAGCTGACAAGTAGTGCGCGAGAGAGACTCACAGATAGGTCTATATAAAAGAGAATTTCTAGTTCTGGTATTCCTCTGATACCTAAGGGGGCTACCCAGAGAATACCTTCGACATGCTACAAGGAATTGAGGGAAAAATTATCTAATTTCTACATATTCCTAATTTATGTTTAATCACTATTCGGACGACTATTTTCACTCAATTTTCTTTCTGTCCACGACAGCACACATTCTCAAACAGCGTGCTATTCCTTGTCATTCTGTTACAAAGATGTGCGGATCGAACCTTACCTGACATTGTCCAGGTTTGCACGGCTACGATTACCTCTGATTTGTCTAAGATCGCGTCGTACCCTTCCCTATTATACGTGGATAAGGGCGAAGTGGCCACATCGGGCAACGTGACCACTGGGATCCCGGGAGAAATTAGATTCCGCGGAAAATACCTCAACGTTTTCTCCGTGGTTGACACTTAGAAGTCTAATGAGTCATCTGTGCTGCTCTCGGAGATCTTAAACATCTTGTAGTGCTTAGTTTTTGTCACGCATGTCTTTTTAATGAAACCGTTTTAAACGTGTCATATCTTTACAAAATAATCTTACTTCTGTCTTAGAAACTTCGGTCACGCATTTGCGTAAAGGCATCAATGTTGGCAAGGTGGCATCTCGGCGGTGGGGTCTGCCCACTTTATGTTGGGCGATAACGTAAAAACATCTGTCGAAAGAAGGGCTCCGCGGCGACACTTTCAAGAAGTCTACGTAATAAAGGCCTAGAAGAGACTAGTACAGAACTAGAAAAAAATGTAGACAGAAGGAGAAACGGAAAGCAGCCGAAGAGAAAAAGGCAGCAAAAAGCAAAGTACAAAGGGCAGAAAACTCAACCCTAGAAGAATTCTTTTTTACCACAATGATGAGGACATAGTTTGCATGTACTGCGAAGAAAAATTTTTAAATTAAAACTCTGAAGAGCAGTAGGTTAAGTACCACCTCCGCTCCCTCTGGGCTCACGAATTCTCTACAGCAATAGGGGAACAAAATTTGACTTTTACTTGTGAAAAGTGTTATTCGAAACGTGTTCGACAGTGAAATACGCACATCACAAAAGTTCTGCATCACCCCGGTTCCCAGAACTCCTGAAGACAGACATTGACTTTGGATACTGTATCACAGGCATTGTCCCTTTGGCTGTTCAGAGATGTTACTAAACCCGCCCAAAGATGTAAACAACCATGCATTACCAGCGCCTATTAGACAGCCGATCAGTTCCAGTAATTCCACCTGGAAGGAGGTACACAGCTCGTGCTGTCTGCAGTTCAACCATGCCTAGACTGTCAATAACGCTGTTCGACCGCGTCCGCATAGTTACTTTGTGCCAGGAAGGCTCTCAATAAGGGGAGAGCCCAGGCGCCTCGGAGTGAACCAAAGGGATGTTGTTCGAACATGGAAGAGATACAGAGAGACAGGAACTGTCGATGACATGTCTCGTTCAGGCAACCCAAGGGCTACTACTGCATTGGATGACTGCTGCTTACGGGTTATGGCTCGGAGCAATCCTGAGAGCAACGCCACCATGTTGAATAATGCTTTTCGTGCAGCAACAGGACGTCGTGTTACGACTCAAACTGTGCGCAGTAGGCTGCATGATGTGCAACTTCACTCGCGACGTCCATTGCAAGGTCCATCTTTGCAACCGCGACACCACGCGGTGCGGCACAGATGGGCCCAACAACATGGCGAATGGAACCGCTCAGGATTGGCATCACGTTGTATGCCTTCAACCAGACAATCGTCGGAGATGTGTTTGTAGGCAACCCGGTCAGGCTGAGCGCCTTAGACATACTGTGCAGCGAGCGCAGCAAGGTGGAGGTTCCCTGCTGTTTTGGGGTGGCATTATGTGGGGCCGACGTACTCCGCTGGTGGTCATGGAAGGCGCTGTAACGGCTGACACGATACTATCTGGCGGTAGTGTAACCATACCGGCAGCATACTGGCAAGGCATTCGTCTTCACTGACGGCTATTCGCGCCCCCATCGTGCACATCTTGTGAATGGCTTCCTTCAGGATTACGTCATCGCTCGACGAGTAGCCAGCATGTTTTCAGTCATCAACCCTATCGCACATGCCTGGGATAGATTGAAAAGTGCTGTTTATAGGCGACGTGATCCACCAACCACTCTGAGGGATCTAAGCCGAATTGCCGTCGAGAAGCGGGACAATCTGGACCAACAGTGCCTTGCTGAACTTGTGGATAGTATGCCACGACGCATACAGGCATCCATCAATGCAAGAGGACGTGCTACTGGGTGTTAGAAGTACCAGTGTGTACAGCAATCTTCACCACCATCTCTGAAGGTCTCACTGTATGGTGGTACAACATGCAATGTCTGGATTTCATGAGCAACAAAAAGGGCGGAAACGATGTTTATGTTGATCTCTATTCCAATTTTCTGTACAGGTTCCGGAACTCTCGGAAGAGAGGTGATGCAAATTTTTTTTTTGATGAGTTTATATTTCTTTCTTTTTCAAACCAGTTTTTCGTACCTTAACTTTGTGAACATTGTTTAAAGTACTTAATTTGATTCTAAGATGATTAAACTATTGTATATTGCACTTCAATAGTTCTATATAATAATCATAGATTTTTGTGCATCTAGGTTTATTGCTACTCAAAAGGTAGAAATACCTTAGCCTAGTCACTTTGCCGGGCTCTTCCCTAGTCATGAACATTATTATTATTAGTCTGAATCATATTTTCTTTCTGTAACGAACAAATAAATTCTGAACAGTATACATAAATGTGCACTCCGAATTAATATTCCATTCTACTCACAATCGTTGACAGTTTTTAAATCACGTTTGATCGTATTGCCAGCTATATTGTTATAGGAGTTACATCATTTATTAAACAGAAAGGCACAAGTGAATCAGACACTGATACGCCGGAACATTATGACTATTTACCTAATAGCAGATATGTCCTTCTCTGGCAGGGACGTATCGTGGCATGGAAGCAATGAGAGCATGGCAGTTTGTTGAAAAATGCCACTGCCACTGCCACTGCCACTGCCGTCGTCATGAATGGATGTACGTGGTCTGCAAACAAGTGTATGATACTGCTTGGACATCGTGGTGTCTTGCACGAGCTCTACTGCACCCGTGGATGATCAAGTGAATGTCCGACAGACCATAATGTAGACGCCGCCAGCCTGTATCCGTCCCACAGTACAGGCGGCAAGAAGGTGTTCCCCTGGAAGACGACGAATTCGCGTCCTTCCATCGCCGTGATGAAACAGGTATCGGGAGTCATCAGACTATGCTATGCTGTGGCACTGCACCAACGTCCAGTGCCGATCGTCACGTGACCATTTCAGTCGTAGTTGCCGATGCCGTGGTGTTAACATTAGCATACGCATGAGTCGTCGACTGCGGAGGCCCATCGTTATGACTATTCGGTACACTGTGTGTTTAGACACATCTGTACTATCCTTAGCGTTAAATTCTGATGCTAGTTCCGCCATAGTTCGCCGCCTGTTTTACCAGTCTGCCTTGCCTACGACGTTCGATATCTGCAACGAGGGGTGGCCGTTCAACCCCACGACATTTGGACGTGGCTTCACCTCGGTTTCGCCACGTGTTGAAGACACTCACCACAGCACTCCTTGAACACCGGAGAAGTCGTGCAGTTTGCGAAATGCTCGTGCAGAGCCGCTTGCCCATCACAATCTACCCTGGACCAAACTTGGATAGAGAGCACGCATTACCCATTCTACGCACGTACAGCACAATCACTGATGCAGCGTGCACCGTGCACGTGTCTGACTAGCAGTCAATCCTTGCCACGTGACGCAGCTATCGTCTCGACGATAGTTGGTCTGTTGTCATCATGTTCTCGCTGATCAGTGTACATGCTGACCCGTGAGAAATCTATTCAATTTTTGTCTCAACATTTTTCCACGATTCGTGCCGCCACAAAGCCACTTTCTTCGTACATTCGCGTGCTGCAAACAGAGTTGCGCATCTATGCTCAGAATTCAGAATCAAAATTTCTAAAGCTTTAGTAACTTGACATCAGATGGGCCATGCTCGATGTTACACACCCATCTGTTAGAACTTGCGCCATATTGACGCATATTTTTTTATATATTTCATGTAAAAAAGGTGGAAGATAATGTCGCGCCAACCCTTCGTCCTTTCTTCTTTCTTTATTCTGTTCCAATAAACGCTCTCTTCCATAAATTTTACATTAAAGAGGTTCATTTCCCTAGAGGGGTGTAAATTAGCTCGCGTCCGTGGAAGTAGTCCACACGTGCACCCTGGATAATGCCAAATGAGCTAGAACGATAGCTGGCGCCAGACTTATCTTCTCTAGAGGATCTCCTGGCCTTGCGCACATGGAAGCAAGCCTGTCAGATAATGGCTCCTGCAGGAGCTGCATGACAAGAAATATCGGACCTAGCCTCCAAATTTTCCAACTAAATATTGGACTAAGCAGATCCAAATGTGAAACTCTGTCTCGAATTCTCCGTGAGAGGGGCATTGACGTTGTTGGTATACAAGTGACTCATGTAACTAGTGTAGCCGATCTTAAGGCAAGAGGCAGAATACCAGGATATTAGATACTAGGTGCGACATACCATTAGTCACACGGCTGTGCTACTTATATCCGCAGCAACATAGAAAATGCCCAAGTATTGCACTCTGACATTGACAGTGGAATCCACAATGTCACTATAAAAGTGGAAGAAGTTTCAATAACTAATGTTTTCAAACCTCCACTCGTCCAGTGGCCTCCAGAGGTACTACCCCCACTCCCCCATCCAGCTCTGTACTTGGGAGATTCAATAGTCACCATACAATGTGGAAATACAACATCAGTGACCAGAATGGCGCTGCACTCACAGACTGGATGGAAGAAAACATCTTAAGTCTCATATTCGATGCAACGGAAAAGGGAACTTTCAGATCAGCAGCATAGGCTAGAGACTCAAATCCAGATCTGTGTTTCTCCACCGAGAATCACAGTGGGCAACCAATTAGCATAACCAGAACTATCCTACCAGATTTCCCACTCGTCAAGATAGTCCAGTCATACATGAAATAGGCATACAAATCCCGGTGATCCGATCTATACCAAGACCTAGATTGAATTTCCAAAAGGCAAACTGGGAACAATTCTCCCAAGAACTTGACAAGGTCGTAAGATGGATCAGAGCAACACCTAAAAATTACAACAGATTTATAGGTGCAGTGATTGCCACAGCAAAAATGTGTATCCCACGTGGGTACCGTAAGGAATACATTCCGGGCTGGAACAAAGATTGTGAGAAACTTTTTGAAACATACGTAAAACATGGTGATGCGGACGTATCCGACGAACTGCTACAGACACTGGATGAGGCTCGAAGAAATAGATGGATTAAGACAACTGCTGAAATGGATTTTAAGAAGCAGAAAAGCTTGGAGCTTTTAAAGAAGTTGGGGCGAAGTAAACCACCGATCAAGGTAGCTCGTACAGTGCTACCAGACCAGATAGCAAGTCGAATTGTATCATTCTCTAGAGCACAACGAGACAAACAGAACCCTGAATTCCTGACTCGATGTGGGAAGGAAACGAAGAAATGGCTAACCAAGTTTTACTCATGCATACTCACATTGGGCTACCTGCCTAAAGCTTTTAAAAATACTAAAATAAATGCTGTGCTGAAACCAAACAAACCATCAGATAAAACCGAAAGCTACCGCCCTATAGCTCTTCTCAGCTTCTGCTACAAACTTCTGGAACGGCTACTCCTCAACAGACTGGGCCCACGAATCCTAGAAGTCATCCCACCAGAGCAGGCAGGTTTCAGACCCAATAGGAGCAGCACAGACCAGGTTGTAAGTCTAATGACATATATTGAAGCAGGTTTTCAAAAACAAAAAAAGACTGCGGTAGCTTTCATAGACCTAACAGCTGCCTATGGCACTGTATGGAAGGAAGGACTTCTACACAAACTGATGAAAGTAATCCCCTGCCGTATGACACTGAGACTTATCAACAACATGCTTTCGTATAGATACTTCCAGGTGATACAGGGTAATGACATAAGCAAACAGAGGTAACTGAACAATGGACTGCCTCAAGGATCAGTTTTAGCACCAATGCTCTTGAATCTTTACATCTCTGACCTGCCTGAAACCATCTCAAGGAAGTTCAGCTATGCTGATGATATGGCCTTAGCTATCCAAAGCAAGCAGTTTGAAAACACCGAAAACATCCTCACAACTGACCTAAACAAAATGCATGAGTATTTCACCAAATGAAGGCTAATACCAAATCCGACCAAGACTGAAGTCAGCTGTTTTCATTTGAACAACAGAATGGCGGGATATGAGCTGAAGGTTCATATGAATAATAGTCAACTGCGATATCAGCCATATCCAAAGTACCTTGTGGTCACTTTGAATAACCCCCTACTTCCTATCCACGATGATTTCCCAACTTTGGAAAGAACACGACTCCGCTCCAGAAATCCCCCTTCAAGACTGGCCCAACAACTGTCAGCTGACAACTTCAGCATGGATACTAAATGGCACAAGAGCTGGAGTGATAGTGCCTCCCCTGACAACCGTGAACTTATCGGTCCATCAGAGAAACCTAAGGGCTTTGAATTTCCACGACACCTATGGAAAAGCCTTAACAGAATCCGAACAGGACATGGACTATGTGCACACAATCTACACAAGTGGGGAAAGCTTCTCAGCCCTAGCTGTGACTGTGGGGCACGTAATCAAACAATACAGCACATCGCTCAGAACTGTGAATTAAGAGCCTACCAGGGTAGTCGGGCTGACTTCTTCATCGCCACACCGCCCTGCCTCGAATGGATCGCCAATTTGGAAGTCAGAATTTGAAGACTTGTGTAGCGCAAAATATCTGCTGTGATGTTACTTTTTATTGTGTTTATGTATTATATTTTATCTGAATCTGTATCCTTCACTTATGTATTCTATAGTGTATTTTATCATTTAATTTCATAATGTAATAAGTGTAAACCATGTGTGTAGCGCCATACGCTAATTAAATAATAAATAATTTCCCTGGAAAAAGCATCAAACAAAAAATATTACTTGCAATATTCGTTATAGCCAGTCATGTATGTATTAGTATAGCAAGATTTTGTGCTACATTTACTTACATAAACACATGAAATAAAGACATCGTTTATGCGAATGAAAATTCCACAGCGTACCAGCTGTACCATAGGTGAACCTGTGAATTAGGGTGTCCACGTGGCCGCATATCATACAGGCGGGTGTGGGGCTCTGGTGGATGTTGTGGTGTTTCTCATTGGTTGGAGCTTTGTCGTTGACGGTTATATACCATGTAGACCGGACGCGTGACGTCAGTGCAGAACTGCGGTTGTTTCGCTAGATGGTTTTCCACTTAGCATGAGGGTATTTTTGAATGACTGTATGTTTCATAACGTCTGTTGTGAGAAAACTATCGATTTTCGGATTGGTACAAGGTCAGCTTGTCGTATGTAGCTGAACTCGTGGTAGTAGAGTCTAATATGGCGAAAGTTTACTGGTATCATAACTTCATTAATTGGTGGCATTATACTGCACGGCTTCCAAACTAGCGTTAAGTTCTTAACTGAGCTCGGTGTGTCATTGGCGATAGTTTTATTTACACGGTTGATTAGTAAGGTCCGACACGATTGTCTGGCACTGACGAGACCAAAACCTCCTCGTGAGTTTGGTAAGATCAACCTTCGAGGGCTTGCTTTGAAAATGTGGCCTCTGAGGACATATCGACAGAACGCCTTCTGTATTTTGTCTGCTAGGTAATTTGAGACTGGTCGGATTTGGCACAGGTAGTACATTCTGCTCGCTGTAGATATTCTAGCCGGCTGCGGTGGCCGAGCAGCTCTAGGTGCTTCAGTCCGGAACCGCGTGACTGCTACGGTCGCAGGTTTGAATCACGACTCGGGCATGCATGTGTGTGGTGATCTTAGGTTTAAGTAGTTCTCAGTTCTAGGGGACTGATGACCTCAGATGTTAAGTCCCATAGTGCTCAGAGCCATTTGTAGATATTTTGACGGTGTGTACTCTTTGCAGATCTAATTTCCTCCCAGAAAAAAATGCATGTTGTGCCTCCGATCTCGCGCACTGTGGTGTCACCGTTAGACACCACACTTGCTAGGTGGTAACTTAAATCGGCCGCGGTCCTGTAGTACATGTCGGACCCGCGTGTCGCCACTGTGTAATCGCAATCCTAGCGCCACCACATGGCAGGTCACAATACACGGACTAGACCTCGCCCCAGTTGTACGGACGACATAGCTTGCGACCAGACGTACGAAGCTTTCCTCTCATTTGCCGAGAGACAGATTGAATAGCCTTCAGCTAGTCCATAGCTACTACCTAGCAAGGCGCCATTTGTATCAGTGCTTATAGCGTACTAATATTCAAGAGAGATGTATTCCAAGGACGCATTAAAAGTTAAGTAACAAACATATAAGTACTTTTCTTCTTATTCATTAATAAGTCTCATGTTTCAGAATTCACGCCCGTCTGCGTTAGTTTAGCGTGCACCTAGCTACCTCATTGTGTCTAGGCTGTATGGTCTAGACACAACACGCACCATATCTGTCCAGTTCTTTGTCGCCATCGCGTCTGGTACTGCACCCCGGTAGATTCCGAGACATTTGTGTTTTGCCCTCGTTCAAACCAATCGAGATGGGTAGCATCGCCAATGCCTACTCCTACGTGGAGCATCGTCGTGTTTCTCTTGTTTAGTTTTGCACCGGCGACTGTGTTAAAGTCGTTGACGCGTTTTTCCACTTCCGTCAGATATGCTGTGGATCGCGCTGCTAAGCATAAGTCGTCAGCATGAGCAATGCAAGCCACTTTCTCTGAACCGATATTGACTCCAAGTGAGCGCTGGGTTATGTTCAAGTAAGGGTTCTATCGCGATGGCATACAACGCCATTGAAAGAGGGCAGCCTTTCCTGATCGATCACCTAATTACAATTTTGTGGGACAAAAGTGGCTCTGAGCACTATGCGACTTAACTTCTGACGTCATCAGTCGCCTAGAACTTAGAACTAATTAAACCTAACTAACCTATGGACATCACACACATCCATGCCCGAGGCAGGATTCGAACCTGGAACCGTAGCGGTCGCTGGGTTCCAGACTGTAGCGCCTAGAACCGCACGGCCAATTCGGCCGGCTTTGTGGGACAGGTCGCCATTAAACAAAATATGTTATGTGGAAATGAAGTGCTGCAGTACTTTGACGAAACGTTGCCCGATACCTTAATCAGATGTCCATGGTTTATGTAGTCATAAGCTTTTTCAAAGTCTAAAAAAAAAAAAAAAAAAAAAGGAATAGTAGCGCGCCGGAGTCTTTGTAGTCCGCCAGAGTACAGATGACGTGCCGTAGATCGCGGACAGCTGCTATTACACTGCGTTCAGGTACAGAACCATACTGGCGTTTTCCTAGGATTTTATGTAACACCGGTTGCATTCGCTGTTTGACAGTCCGTGTTACGATTTTATGTAGGCTGGAACTTAAAACAGTGCACCACTGTTGTGGAGACACTATGCAATGGACTCTACTATTGTCGCTGACAGCACACGTTGTTGACATGCCTACCGTACCTCCAAGCAAATGGAGTCGCCTGCCCCACGTCACCAGCGTGCGCACAATCGAGAGAAACACAGTCACTTGTGAGCAAGCGCTCTAACGTAGCGGTGTCACTATGTTTTCGAAACAGGAACAACGGAGTTGGATCAAGATTGTATATGCCAGAGGTCGTACAGCACGACAGCTTTGCGAAAGAAGCGCCGACAATTTCTGCGCAAACCACCCATCATTCCCATGCTAACCTGTTCATGGGCCGTCTAGAGGAACTCTTCCTAAAAACCCAGAATCCTAAACCCCTCACCTGGTTCATCTTTGCTATCAGGATTGAAGGCGAGGACACCTTATTCACATTTCTCCAAAAGCTTAACAACTTCTCCCCCATTTGCTTCACCTGTTCCTACTCAACCCAACAAGACACCTTTCTAGATGTTGACCTTCACCTCAGAGATGGCTACATCAGTACGTCCGTCCATATCAAACCTACTAACCACCAGCAATAACTCCACTTCACAGCTGCCACCCATTCCATACCAAGAAGACCCTTCTGTACAGCGTAGCCATCCATGGTCGTCGCATCTGCAGTGATGAGCAGACCCTCTCAAAATATACCGGGGTCTCACTGAAGCCTTCACTGACCGTAATTATCCTCCTATCCTTGTACAAAAACAAATCTCCCATTCCTTATCTTCCCAGTCTCCCACCACCTCCCAAAGTCCACAGTCCGGCCACAAAGCCTTCGTAACTCAGTACAATCCGGGACTGGAGCAAATGAATTACATTCACCGCCAGGGATTCGATTACCTCTCGTCGTGCCCTGAAATGAGAAATGTCCTGCCCACTATCTTTCCAACCCGTCCTACCGTGGCATTCTGCCGTCCACCGAACCTACACAATATACTCGTCCATCCTTACATAACCCCTGCTCCCAATCCCTTACAGTCATGGCTCATGCCCCTGTAATATACCTAGATACAAGACCTGTCCCATACATCCTCCTACCACCACCTACTCCAGTCCAGTCACTAACATAACCTATCCCATCAAAGGCAGGGCTACCTGTGAAACCAGTCATGTGATTTACAAGCTAAGCTGCAACCTTTGTGCTGCATTCTATGTAGACATGGCAACCAAGAAGCTGTCTGTCTGCATGAATGGCCACCAACAAACTGCGGAAAAAAAGCAAGTGGACCACCCTGTTGCTGAAGATGCTGCCATATATGATATCCCTCATCTCAATGACTGCTTCATAGCCTGCACCATATGGATCCTTCCCAACAACACCAGCTTTTCTGAATTGCGTAGGTGGGAACTTTCCCTGCAATACATCCTACGTTCCCATAACCCTCCTGGCCTCAACCTTCGTTAGTCACTGTCCTCACCCATCCAGTCTCGTCCCTTTTCCCATTCCAGCACTACACAGCCATCATTTCACCGGGGACTTTTAATTTCTTTTTATTTCTTTTATTTCTATCCTTCCCGCTACTTACCCCTCCACCCTCCGCACCTTCTCTCCTGCCCTCTGTCTAAACTGCAACACTTCACTGTCCGCCACTCCCACCACACTATCCCTCCCCCTCCCCACCAGAGCCTACTCCTTACCCCCACCTAGTCGCCACTCCCATAATGCACTGGTGCTGCCGTTCGCAGTGTGGTGTCAGCTCTCTGAGACTGCAGACGTGTGTGCAAGTTGCGTTTACGTGTGTGTGTGTGTATGTGTGTGTGTGTGTGTGTGTGTGTGTATACTGCTGACAAAGGCCTTAAGGGCCTAAAGCTTTAATTGTGTGAGTCTTTTTGTTGTGTCTATCGCGACTCAGCATCCCCGCTATATGGTGAGTAGCAACTTTCCTTCTCTGCTATTGTTACATTCCACCCATCATTTTGCACAACAATGCGCGGGCACATACAGCGCAAGCTGTGGCTGCTCTGTTCGATCGATGGTACTGGGACGTACTGTACCATTCACCATACTCCCCGGGCTTAAGTCCTAGTGACTTTGATCTGATTGCAGAATGAAGGAACCATTTCGTGGCAACCGCTTCTGAACTGTTCCAGAGATTCGACAGGCAGTAAACTGCTGCACTCGCACCATCAACAGAACAGGCTCTGCTAACGGTATACTACGCCTTCCACATCGCTGGCAACGGGTTCTAAACAACGCTGGTCACTACTCTGAATGGCAGTAACAGGTGCAAACATGTAACTCATTTGTATCGGTTCTGAATAAATAGTTACCACTCTTTAATTTCCAACTCTCGTAAATCCTAAGTTAATTAAGGTGGTAGGCCGCATTTCATGTATCCTCTTGCTGTTTCGTTTCTTGGGTAAAGGCACAATGAAGCCTTTTTTGAGTTCCTTTGATAGAGATTCAAGCTGCCACAATTCATTACCAAGTTGAGTTAAAGTTGGAGCCAAGATACTCCAGTAGTGTTGATAAAATTCCGCCCCGAGACTGTCGGGTTCGGGAGATTTTCGTTTCGTGGCGCTGAACATGGCCTGTTTGGCATCGTCTTCAGTGAATGCGGCCTCAAGCTTATCATTCGGAAACTATTTCAGCTGGCCGGAGTGGCCGTGCGGTTCTAGGCGCTACAGTCTGGAGCCGAGCGACCGCTACGGTCGCAGGTTCGAATCCTGCCTCGGGCATGGATGTGTGTGATGTCCTTAGGTTAGTTAGGTTTAATTAGTTCTAGGCGACTGATGACCTCAGAAGTTCAGTCGCATAGTGCTCAGAACCATTTGAACCAAAGCATCAGTACACCGATATAAAGCTAGTCACTGATCTCCTGCCTGTCGAGAAGTTCTCTGTAGTTGTTATACACTTGAGATGAGATATCGCGTTGTGTTGTAACTACAGACCCGTTCCATCAACAACGTCTTCAATTAGCTTCGCTTTCAGCCGCCGTAATGCTCATAAAATTTGGTACAGTGAGGCTGTTTCTTCTGACCGTACGTTGTCTGGTTGGGATAGCGTTATCGTGCCTTCCATTTTCTTGCGATACAGGTTCGTAATTTTCGCCTTGTCCTTCTTTATACGGCGATAAGCTTCATCAGCTGTGATGTCGGTGGCGTGGTGTAGTTCATGGAGACATGAGAAAGAAAATTCTATTGTTTGTTTAACCGAATAGGACAACTGGTAACTTTTTACTGCCAATCTAAGTTGCGGTTTGGCTCTAAGCAGTCACCATTCTATAGTCGATCTCTATTGTTTGGTGCGCTTTACTTGCTCCCATGCACGCTGGATGTCTGCATCCAGCTGTTTGTCCTGCAACAGTCTGATGTTCGTTCTCCAGTAGCCTCTCCCGTGAAACGATTCTGGGCACTGGAGGTTTATGTAGCACTGATGGGCACTGTGGTCAGAAAAGCCGACTGGAGCAATATCGCTGTTCACTATATTATGGCCGAGAGCAGCAGAGACGTATATGCGGCCCATCCGGCTGGCGGAATTGCAGGTTATGCGTTTGTATGCGACACAGGTTTAAAGTAGTTCCAGTCCAGAGACGAGATGAAGGTGTTCTGTGCATTTATTAAAGTTCGTTGTTTGGACTTCTGCTAAGATAACACAGTTAAAATCTCGCCCTGCGATAAAATTAGCATGTTTATTAGTTAAAAAAGGCCTATTATTTTTATAAAAATAAAAACTTTCCTCTCGACTGTTGCTGCCGGATGGTGCGTGTAAGTTGACAATCTGAATGCCATTGATTCGACATTTGCCATTTGCCAGGCGTATTATCTTCGAGTGATGGACACCATCTCGTAGTAGGATTCCAGTTCCTGTGTGGTCCTCCTTACTAGGGTTCCTTTTGGCTACCAAACGTACTATGATCGGCTCTACGCAAACTTCTTCTAAGAGCCCGACGTCTATATTTGTGGTGCAGAGGAAGTCTGTGAGCGATCTGACTTTTACATCTCTCTGAATTCTGTGAATGTTAATCGTTGTTTATTTTGTACGTGAAAGGGGGAGATATACCCGAACCACTAAATGCCGCTCTGTTCACACACACATTTCTTTATTAAACTAGAGTTGGCCCTCATTTCTGTCAGTTAATTGTCCATCCACCAAGGATTACCCGGTGGTGTGTTTCGATTGTCGTCGCGGGTCTATGGGTTCTAAGGTGGCACTTGCGGATGTTGACCTTGTTTCAGGTTGGCAGTTTTTCAGTTTTGCAGCCACTTGTTGGGTTACTAGCCTCAACTATTGTGCTTCCTCAGTAGACTCTCCGCGAGCAATGCGAAGTTTCCTTTTGTCAGGCGAGAATCGGTTTTGGAAATCGTTCTGGGACTCGGATACGGACTTTTTAAATATTTTGAAGTAGGAACTGCTTGTTCGGTGGCACCCCAATGGTCGTTACCCACCTCTGTGTCATCTGTGAAGTTGTATGTAAGCAGTGGTTTCACCTGTGGGTCGTTGTCGCCGGTGGTGTTACGTTTATTCAAAGAGCCGGTTGAAGGAACTTTTGATGTGATAGTAGTGTTTTCCGACTGTGCAGAAGATGGCCTCCTTCCCCTGCAGCAGATCCTTTCAAAACTGAATCGTCTACGAAGCTGCGTAAGCGCGAATTAAATTCAGGAACAACATTTAATTGCGCGGTTATTGCAACGTGAGCTTGAACGTCAGACATTTCCATTTCAGCGCTCACTGGATACGCAGAAGCTTGCGACACTTCAGTTATCGCCGGCGCGGCAGCGAGTACGAGTATTACGTCATCGGGAGGGCGCACGGTGTTGTCGCTGCCCGTAAACAAAAGGCTGGAGACTGCGACATACTGCGCAGAAGATGGTAACTGTGCAGAAGAAAATGGTACGGAATCCTCCCAAGCCCATAAGAGTCTGAAAAACGATGGGACCGAATCATCACGTTTGAAGAAGGTAGCAGTTCTAAACGTTCTGAATACTCAAAGCAGGCAAAGGAAAGCATATGAAGTTAGAGTAGAAGATGTAAAATTTTTTCGCGTGTACTGTATGTTTAAAAGTTTTATCTTTTATCTTATTTAGATATTTGTTTTTAGAAACTGGAATCATTTATAGCCTTGATTTCTTCATAAGTAATTTATTAAAATAGCAAATCATGATTCCACAAGACCTACTCTATCTCAGTGTTCATTTTATGAATTATGGTTCCATTTCCAGCAAATCTACACATACAACAAATTGATAAGTGTCCGATGACTGAATATAGAAGACGGTTACGAAAACTTAATCTGAATCGTCTATAGAAGCCAGTGTTGTAGCTACTGGTTGGCCAGAGGGTCGGCACTTGGCAACCGCAGCACTTGGCAACTAAATATGTACGACAGAAACCTTCCAATTTCATTTTTTGCGTATTAATCACGTGCAAGCCCCAGTGTTTGTATTTTTCGCCATCAGCTCTGTGTTAAATGAAATTTGCATCCTTGAATGCGAATATCAGGCCAGACCTCACTTCCAGCTTTCATTATTCTCTCTTCAAAGTCAGAAAACATTGTTGATGGCGAAAAGTTCAAACCTATATCGCTACATTTATCAACAACGCTTTGAAATACATACTGATATGACGAAGTTTTCTTGTCGCTCAATAAAGAGAATGGAATGGAATGGAATGATTATCAACCAACCCAAGTATTGTAAACAGCTGACAAAAGAACAGTGGACAGCAACATATATAGATTCACACAGCTCATTTTTTAAGGATTGCAGAGTCACAAAATATGATCAACATCTGCAGCATTCGTGTGCAGTCTTGTCAGAAGTTTGGGCCTAAGTTTGTAAGTAGATTTACGAAAATTCTTGACATCTCTAGTAGTTATATCTTGCAAATCTTCTTCTTTTAACTTCTTATAAATTATTTTGACGGTCTCTCACAAATGTCTTTTATGACTTTTCTCTTTAGGTCAGAAATGATTTCTTGCCTTTGAATTTTGTTATGAGGCATTTCTTCATGTTTGTTCTTGATACTCCACGACATCCAGCTCCTCAACAGAAATAATTTTAACGAAATTTCTGCAGCCATTAATGTTGCACGCCCATCGCGCTATATCACCTTTCAGCAGTTTTTTAAAACGGCAATGCCCTGTCGCCCGAAACTGCGAAGTGACCGCAGGCAGCTGTGGTCATTGGCGCACACAATGCTTTGTCGCGCTGTGTCTGTTTGGGAAGATTCGGTCCTGTTACCTGGTTTCGGGAGGATTCGGGGTTGCGCCCACCGTGCGTAACAAACTCGGCACGGAGCTGTACCTGTCGTCTAAGTGGACACTCCGCCCTAAGGTGACCGGGTATGTTACAGGCGGAACATGAAAGTGGTTGCCTGTCGTAAACTATGAGAGCTTTGAAGCCACACACGTTCATAAAGGAGATTGTAAATCGATTTTAATAGTTCTCACGCCATTATTATCCACATTGTAGCGCATGTTACCGCCCTACCGGTCAGCTGTTCCCAGTCGTCTAGGGTCCAACCGATATGACCACGAGCCCAGAAGCCCCGCGGTCGATGCCGTGCTGTTATCAAAGACATTCGCATCGATCATCACCTGCCAATACCCACTAACGCCAAAGTTCGCCTCACTATCCCGTCGGATACGTTCGTCGTATGTCCCACACTGATTTTTGCTTTTATTTCATTCATTATTGCATGTCTGTTAGCACTGACAGCTCTATGCAAACGCCGCTGCTGTCGGTGACGAGAGGCAATACCTGAAATTTGGCCTTCGCGGCACACTCATGACATTGTGGATATAGAAAAATTGATTTCCCTAAGGATTTGCGACATGCACTGTCCCATTCGTTTAGCTTCAACTCTGTTAATTCCCGTCGTGCGGCTATAATCGTGTCAGAGATCTTTTCGGATGAATCACTCGAGTGCAAATGACAGCTCCGCCAATGCACTGCGCTTTTATGTGTTGGGTATACAACACTACCGCAATATGTGTGTGCATATCGCTATCACATGACTTTTGTCACTTCAGTCTATTGCACAATTAACCAGAATGTTTGGCGACTACAGTGCCACAGTTCCTCTATTTTGTACACTTTCCTATGAGAGTTACTGCTCTGATGAACAGCAGAGAAATGTTAAGTTCAGGCTGCAATGAATATCACAATCATAGTCTGGACACCAATGACCCGCCAGGGTAGCCGAGAGCGCTAACACGCTGCTTCCTGGACTCGGGTAGGCGCGCCGGCCCCGGATCGAATGCGCCCGGCGGATTAACGACGAGGGCCGGTGTACCGGCCAGCCTGCATGTGGTTTTTAGGCGGTTGTCCACATCCCACTAGGTGAATACCGGGCTGGTCCCCACATTCTGCCTCAGTTACACGACTCGCAGACATCTGAACACATTCAGACTATTACAGGAATTACACTAGACGCAGGTAGCAGGGGTACACTAATTCTGCCCCGGGGGCTACGGGGTGGCGACAGGAAGGGCATCCGGCCACCCTTTTCTACTAACCTTGCCAAATCCGTTCCTAACAATGCCGACCCTGCGACACCACGGGCCATGGCACCACTGAAAGAAAGAAAGAAGTCTGGACACCAATGCTGAAATTTGTGAAACACCATTGTTGTGAAGAAAATAATCTGTATCAGAATCAACAGTGAGACAGATACATGCATCAGTTCTTTCGTACAGCATCGTCGTCAATCTTGTGTTGTCTAAGAAACCTGCATACTTGGCTCGCTAGACAAACAATAAAACAGCTTTTAGTAATGAGTTTTATTACAAAAAGATTACAATAATTATGACAATTACACAGATGTGTCGCAAGCAAAGGGCATCAAACGAAATAATGAGTATTCGCAGTAATGGAAATGAGCGTTTGGCGTCAATGGCCAGGAGGGCCCTTATGGGGCTGGCCCGGCCGCAGTGGTGCAGGTCGTATTACATTCGACGTCACATTGGGCGACCTGCGCGCCGGATGGAGATGAAATGATGATGAAGGCAACACAACACCCAGTGCCTGAGCGGAGAAAATCCCCTTAGGACGGCAGCCCGTCACGCTGACCATTCAGCTATCGGGGCAAACAGTCTTCGTACTGACTGCTGATCAGTATCTAATAAAAGTCTATCCTGAGCTGCTGTGGAAGTGCCTAACATTGACGCTGCTACGCGAGTCGCTAATGTTGAAGCTGCTATTGAACTGGTCGCGGCGCTTGTGTCCTCTTCACATAAGGGCCACTGGTGTTGTGTTGTCGTCCTGGAGGGAGGTCTGGTCAGCCGGCGACTGGCTGACTTCTTCTCACAGCCTTCTCTTCCCCGTCGTTCCCGACTGGCGTGTCGGCGCTTGACTTTACGACAGTGGTTGTGTAGCTTCAATGAGAAACTGAAGTAAACCAACCAACTATGACTTTACTCTCAAACACGTTAAGGCTAAGCCTAAATCAGTGTTAAATACTTATGTTCCTTTCGTCCTAATATGCTGGTGTTACGAGGGTACGTCAAATGAAAACCTTAAATTTGTAATAACAAATCGAAATTTCGCCCCGTTATCCTGTAAGTTGGTAAGCGTGCTACAAACAGCGAGCAGAATGGCCTGTAGGTGGCAGCATAGTGCAGATGCACACATACCGTCGCAGTATCAGTATAAAGATGGCCGCCCCACTTGCGACTTGCACCAGGGAAGAACAGTGTTCTGTTATTCGGTTTTTGCGTAGTGAAGGTGTGAAACCTATGGGAATTCGTCGACGAATGAAGGTCCAGTACGGTGATACATGTTTCTCACAGCAGCAAAGCTAGGAGTGGAGTAGGAAGTTCGCAAATGGTGTGACTTCTGTGGTGGAAGATGCTCCTCGTCCAGGTCAGGCACAGCGAGATGTGACACCACAGAGCATTGCAGCATTTGAAGCCATAGTGAAGGAATTCCGCCGAGTGACACTGAATGATACTGCAGCATGTTTACAGATTAGTCATAGGTCAAATTCAAATGGGTCAAATGGCTTTGAGCGCTATGGGACTTAACATCTGTGGTAATCAGTTCCCTAGAACTTAAAACTACTTAAACCTAACTAACCTAAGGACATCACACACATCCATGCCCGAGGCAGGATTCGAACCAGCGACCGTAGCGGTCGCGCGGTTCCAGACTGTAGCGCCTAGAACCGCTCGGCCAACCCGGCCGGCTTTATAAAATCATTTGCCTCAGTAATCGTTATTGAGAATGCGTTAGAAAAATCTTATAGAACATCGATGGTAATCACGAGGGCATATTTCACCTTGACAGCTGTAGACTGGGAGACTGGCGTGATTAAAACAGGCGTCAGGGACAGAAATTTGTGTTTTTTTTATGAATGTAGTTTCCGAATAAGACTTCAGACAATTCAGATTACAACCAACTCATTACGGCAACGTCTTAGATCCCCTAACCACTAACAAATGCACGCTTTTTCCAACTGATTATCGTAGATGACGGAATCAATGTTACATGTCAGAAACTTCTGGTACTAAAGGGAATTTTAATAGATGTAGGAAAATATCTTTTGTTAAGGAACCACAAAGGTTGCAGATTACATGAAGCATTCATATGTTGAGAATTAATCGACAAAATTTCTAGGTATTGTACCACACATAGTACAATTGATTGTATCTTTATTGTGAGGTTTGGGGAGGACACGCTGTGGTACAGGGACAGCGTCAGAAAAGTTGCCACGAAAACGCAGAGCGTCATTACTGATTTACACGAAGCAGAAGCATTCTTCACACTTAAAATTTGAACGAAGCTAAAATGATTCCAAGGCGAAAAATCTGTGAAGCTTCCAGTCAGAAAGCTATATTTGGCCTATCGATCTGCCGAAATGTCATAAAAAATTCTAGTATTGCGTGAAGTAAGTAAATAAGTGAAAATTATTCATTTAGTAACTCAGTGATCACACTGGCGCCGAAACGGGAAATGAAAGAAGGATAATTTAATGACTACCTCCTTCCGAAGTTAACTCATTTTCGATGTGTTCATTTTCGAGGATGTAGCCACAGGATGTTGGCAAATATGAAACTACCGCTGCTCTGATAAACTTCTCCCACTCGTTTGCCGACGTACTATATGCGATTACTTTGAAATCAGTTTCTCTGATGGTAAGTAAATCCACGACGGTGGCGTGTACGTTGAAGTGAGGAATATCAGAAGTATGAATGTGTCAGGGAACGAAGAAATTCGGAAAGGGAGAAATGGAGTGGCTGGTCCTAATCAAGTTCGATTAAAACGACGTAAAGAAATCTGGTAAGACGATTACGGCTTAACATCAATAACATCAAAAAATGGTATAATAGGAGTGCGTACTGAAAAGAGTGAATTACTGCCAACAGCACAGCGGTATGACTATTCTCATGTTATAGAAACTATGCCAACGCTGTTTTTCAGGTATACTTGCCAATGCCACAAGGAAAGAATGAAAATAATGAGAGAATACAGGGAATAGACCGGGCAACTCAGTACGTAAAGAGAGCTGAACGTCAAGTAATCGTAGGGAATCGGATATTACTCGTAGTAGTGGAGTACCACAAGGCAGAATACGAACGCAACAGTAGGAATAAGACAAACAAAAGGCGCCTTGGATGCGTCAGTAAAGTCAGCGATTACACTGTCAAGCTATAGGAAAAAACCAGCTGAATTACATCATGCTGAGACAGAGATACCGAAACCAGATATTTGATTGTAAGGCACGCCCAGGCTCAGGAATAAACTCACTTTAAAAATTAGTAATATTGGAGAATGGGCTGTGGTTTTGACAATTATAAGGAACAACTAACTCCCATGGGAGTAGGATACGGAAGTATTCACGAAGTTGTTTCGAAGTTCTCTTAGGTTGCTGGTATTGATTTAAGTACCATAGTTGAGTAGGAGTGTACATCACTAAAAACTGTTAACAACGAATGGCGGGCTGACAGATATAAATATAAGAAAAGTGACTGTGCAAAAACGGTATTTAACAGAAGGAACACAGCAATTGACGAACGATGGAAAGAAGTACAAAAATGTTAAGGAAAAGAGATAAGAATTGTAATATCAGTGACTTCAAAATAAATCGATGGTAAATGCAAGAAAACTCAATCAAATTGGCTGAACGAAACATCCTAGAACAATGAATAATGCTTGTCGAAAGGACAGATTCAACATACTAAAGTCAAAATAACTTTCTGAGAATTTAAAAAGAAAGGCATGCCCTGCTCTCTGTCAAGATGCACCCAAATACTCTACGGAAACTGCTGCGAAGTTGCAGAGAGTGCTGGGAACTGCCACGAAATGGAAGAAATGAGAGGGAGCAGGAGTTCTCTTGTAGTACATCATCCACTGCAAGATCGAATCTTTTCACGCAGCATAAAGACACGTAGGCGTGGCCACAAAGCGGTGGTCGGACATTGGGAGGACATGCAAATTTGGCCGCTGCCAATGACAACGCCGTTACGACGTTGCGGCTAAAGGAGGCAGAGAGATGAAGAAGAGAGACGATTGATCAGAAAGCGAGAGAGAGCAAGAAGATGTCCAGGCGGTCAGCGACCGCTATGAGACGGCGGTGAGGCGATGAGTTTGCCTTCATCTACATCTACATCTACATCGATACTCTATAAATCTCACTTTAGTGCCTGGCAGAGGGTTCATCGAACCACCTTCACAATTTTCTATTATTCCAATCTCGTATAGCGCGTGCAAAGAACGAACACCTGTATCTTTCCGTACGAGCTCTGATTTCCCTTATTTTGTCATGCTGACCGTTCCTCCCCATATAGCTCAGCGTCAATAAAATATTTGGGTATTCGGTAGAGAAAGTTGGTGATTGGAATTTCGTGAGAAGATTCCTCCGAAACGAAAAATGCCTTTGTTTTAATGTTGTCCATCGCAAATCCTGTATCATTTCAGTAACACTCTCTCCCCTATTTCGCGATGATACAAAAAGTAGTGCCCTTCTTTTAACTTTTTCAATGTACTCCGTCACTCCTATCTCGTAAGGATCCCACACCGCACAGCAGTGTTCTAAAAGGGAACGCACAAGCGTAGTGTAGGCAGTCTCCTTAGTAGTTCTGTTATATTTTCCAAGTGTCCTGCCAATAAAACGCAGTCTTCGATTAGCCTTCTCCACAACATTTTCAATGTGTTCCTTCCAATGTAAGTTGTTCGTAGTGGTAATTCCTAGGTATTTAGTTGAATTTACGGCCTTTAGATCTGACTGATTTATCGTTTAACGAATTCCTTTTAGCACTGATGTGGATGACCTCAAACTTTTCTTTATTTAGAGTTAATTGCCAGTTTTCGCATCATACAGATATCTTTTCTAAACCGCTTTACAATTTCTTTCGATCTTCTGATGACTTTTCTAGTCGGTAAACGAAAGCGCCATCTGCAAGCAACCTACGACGGCTGCTGAGATTGTTTCCCAAGTAGTTTATATGGATAAGGACCAGCAAAGGTCCTATAACACTACCTTGGGGAACGCCAGATATACTTCTGTTTCACACAGTGACTTTCCGTCAATTACTATGAGTTGTGACCTCTCTGACAGGAAATCACGAACCCAGTCATATAACTGACTCGGTATTCCATAAGCACGCAATTTCACTACAAGCCGCTTGTATGGTACAGTGTCAAAAACCTTCCGGAAATAAAGAAATACGGAATCAATTTGAGATCCCTTATCAGTATCACTCAGAGGCTAATCACCCTAATCAACCTGTAGCCTTGAAGTCAGATCCCAACTTCCATACTAAACTTCATCATCACTTTGTGACCTCCTCCTTTTGTGTTGCATGTTGACTGGACTTATCTTTGTGGGTTAGTGCTTGTATATCAAGCTTTCGAATGTACGTTTCATTTTTCTTGTCTGACATCCGCTTTCAAACACTGCGATAACAATGCTTCAGCGAGACAATCAACGCATAGCACTATCATCCAACAATGCAGATACCAGAATGCCCCCACATAATACGATGTGCCTTGCCTGGAACGAATTAAGACCTGCAGTATTTTAAATAGTATCTGTTGTGCGACCGGGGGTACAATACTGGCAATGAAAATATATACTGGTATTCCCTAAATCAGCTCAGCTCGTTCTACGTTTAATTAAATATTTAGGTTCGCCACCCAAACAAATTGGGAAAATTTAATTAAAAAATGGGGAATTAACTACTGATTTGATCCGCATTAATTCTATATCCGTAATTGCTTATCCATAAATAACCTTTTTATGCAAAGCTAAAACTGACAACGACCTGTTAAATTTTTATTGGCTTATTTACTGACGGTTCTAGGCCATTAAAGACGTTTCCTATCTAGGTGATTCTGGAGTATTACACTGTAATACACAAAATACTATAGAAGAAAGCCTGTAAGATTAATCTGAAAATAAATATACATGATTGTTACCGAGAAAGTGACATAAGCGTCTTTCATAAAGGTGCCATTGTCTCGAAAGATTGGTGACACTATTGACAGTTTCCAAGTTGAATGTTTAACCTTCAGGTTGGATTAAAATTTTAGCTGAAGGTCTACATTCTTTTGACAACAGCGACCAAAAAAGGAAATTGCCTTCAGGCTGCACGTAATAATTAATGAATCGCGAACAAGTGTGCTGTCGTATTCCTGAAGAGTTCTTGGTGACTGATACATTCCACACTATGATAAAAAGTGAGTATGAATAGATAAAATTTAAGTAATAAACTGGTGCCACAGTTTATCATAATATTATCCTGCTGTGAGGTACGTAAAATAGTCGACATTGTAGTCCTCAGTTCTAGGTCATGGGACATAGGTCACTAGACTCCCAACATTCAAAATAAATCGCTGTTTTGTATTAAGCCACAGTCAGCTTACTTAGGATGATGTGGAATAAGTGTGTAAATAACTGTGTAAGCACAATGTTATCATGAACGTAGTGTAGTGCCAGGATATATTTTACATCATGATACATAGATGACAAATGTTACATGCATCTCTGGTCATTCCCTTGTGTGTATTAAGGTAAAAACCTTTACCGTTCGCTAATTATGTGGCTTTTGTTGCCGTCAGTTACTGCACGAAGACTTACTTTGAAATTTTCCAGTATACAATATTGGCGTTACAACACAGACTTGTTTAACTAATCTTAGCTTTGAAAGGTACCCAAAACATGCGATTACTGTTCAAAAAGTGCGTTACGTTGTGTTTGATAGGTTTCACGACAATGTGAGTTCGGGTCCTATATATGATGGCGGATTGCCGTGAACCAGGAACCTTCCCGAGGTGGGGAGGTGAAGTGCTTCGAGGTCACAGACAGCTGTACCGTAGGTGCAGAGACAACACAGGGGTATCTGCGGAGAGACCAGACTAACGCGTGGATTCAGAAAAGGGGTAGCAGCCTTTTACATTGTCATCAGCGGCAACTGTACTGACGACTGACTGGTCTGACCTTGTAACTTCAACGAAATTAGCCTGCCTGTATTAGTACTGCGAATGGCTGAAGCTTAGGTGAAACTACAGCCGTAACTTTTTTCCCAGCGGCATGCAGTTCCACTGTATGGCTTAATAATGACGACACTCTCTTGGATAACATATTCCGGGAAGTAAAATAGTCCTCAACTCGGATCTCCTTATGGGGCTACTCAAGAGGATGTCGTCATTAAGAAAAACAAAACTGCTATTCTACGGCACGGAGTGTAGACAGTTACATTTCTTAATTCGGCATCCACCCATCGGTACAAGTTTGTATGCCAGTAAATTCCACTGACGGAGAGACTGAAGGAATGCATGCTGAGAAAAAATTAATTATTCAGACACTTTAGTACGACATTATGATGGACGTAGTGAGCGCCATGATAGATGTGCTGTAGCCTACGGCAGCAAAATCCACATACTTACCGAATAGTAAAGGTTCCAGCCTTACATACATGGGAACGACCAGAGATGCATGTAACATGTATCATCTATGTAGTGATGGGGGACTGGAATTCGGTAGTAGGAAATGAGCGGAAGGAAAAATAATAGGGCAAAAATGACTGAAGGAATGGAACGAGAGGGGAAGCTGCCTGGAAAAATTTTATACAGGCATAATTAAATCTTCGGAAACACTTAAGAATGATGAAGTAATACTGTACACGTGGAAGGAACCTGGAGATACTATAAGATTTCGCGTTGATTATATAATGGCAAGAGAGAGAGACTTAGGAACAGATTTTCAAAAGTAAAACATTTGCAGGAGCAAATGTGGACTCTAACAGTGACGTTTAGCAGTGAATTCTTTAACAAAACAGAAAATATTGCAACAAGGTAGCGAATTAAGCAGATGGGGTCTGCATAAGTGGAAGGAACGAAAGTTTGTCGAGAGTTTCAGTGGGTTCATTAGACGAAGATTGGCTGAAAAGAGGGAAAGGAATAGAGTAGAAGACGCAAGTGCAGCTTTGAGAATGAAACAGTGAAGGCAGACATGCAAATATTAAGTAAAAGGACAAGGCCCAGTAGACATCGAGTATCCGAATGATACTGAATTTAATTGAGGAAAAAATAAAATGTAAAAATACAGCAAATGAAGCAGGCGAAAGGGAATACAGGCGTCCAAAAAATGAGACTGACAGTGAGTTCCAAATGGGTAAGCGAGAATGGCTTCATTACGAATGCAAGTCTATAGACCACAGATAGGTGTCACGTAAAGGAGAATTAGAGTGATCTTTGGAGAATGAGAATCAGCTGCATGAACATCAAAAGTTCAGATGGAAAGCCGGTGCTAATGCAAGAAGGGAATGCTGAGAGATGAAAGGAGTATGCATATATAGGAACTACACAAGAACATTATCTTGAAGGTGATAGTACCGAAAGGAAATACACGAAGTTGAGATCGGAGATATGATACTGCGAGACGAATTTCGGAGAGCACTGTGACATCTAAGTCAAAACAAGGTCCCTGAGCAGAGGCCATGCCCTCAGAACTGTTTGTATCTATGAGAGAGCCACTCACCACGAAACTGTTGCACCTAAGTCGCATGAGTAATTAGACAGAGGAAATCTCCTGAGACGTCAAGAAGAATGCAATAATCGCAATTCCGCATAACGGATGTTATCGTTTTTAAGAAGTCATGGTTAGAAAATACTGACACAAATTATTCACAGAAGAATCGAAAAACTGGTAGAAATCGATCTCACGGAAGATAATTGTGGTTTTCGGAGAAATGTTGGAACACACGAGGTTCTGCGACTTACCTTAGTTAAGGGTTAAAGAAAGGCATAGGTGTGTTAACAGCATTTGTAGACTTGGGGGAAGCTTTTAACAACATTGGCTAGAATATACTCCTTGAAATTATGAACGAACAATGGGAAAAATACAGGTTCAAATGGCTCTGAGCACTATGGGACTTAACATCTATGGTCATCAGTCCCCTAGAACTTAGAACTACTTAAACCTAACTAAGGACATCAAACAACACCCAGTCATCACGACGCAGAGAAAATCCCTGACCCCGTCGGGAATCGAACGCGGGAACCCGGGCGTGTGAAGCGAGAACGCTACCGCACGACCACGAGCTGCGGACGGAAGAACAATTGGTCGGAGTGGACGCTGTCTTGGAAGGATGATGTAAGATGAACTGCAATTACAGGAAAACGAGGGAAACGCAATGTAGTGGAATTAAATCAGGGGTTGACGAGGGAATCTGATTAGGAAAACGAGTAGTGGAAGAGTTTTTCTGTTTGGGCAGCAGCTGATGGACGAATTAGGGAGGATATAAAATGTAGACTGCAAATTTCAAGGAAAGCGCTGTTAAAGAAGAGAAATTATAATCTAAGTGTAATGAAACCTTTTTGACGGTATTTTCCTGAAGTGTAGCCTTGCCTGGCAAGAAAACGCGAAGATAAGCAACTGAGATAAGAAAAGAAGCTTTTGAAACGTTGTGCTACAGAAGAATATTAAATATGAGGTGGGTAGATCGTGTAACTAATGAAGAAGTACTCAATATAGTTTAGGTGAGAAATAACTTGTGATATAACGTGAGTAAAAGAGGAGACCAACTGATAAGGCACTTTTTGAGACATCAAGGAAACATCGGTTTGGTATTGGAGGTAAGTTTAGAACTTAAAAATTAAAGATGGAGACGGAGTGTGGAATACAGTAAGCAGGATTAAACCAGTGTAGGTTTGTGTAGTTACTCGGACTGGAAGAGGCTTGGACACGACAGGCAAGCGTGGACAGCTGCATCAAAGCAGTCTTCTTACTGAAGACCACCACAGCAAAAGCAACAACAACAATGCCACCATAAGAATATCACGAAGGAATGATTCATGTAGTTTTCTAGCGAGTCGGATTTGTATTCAGTCTCAATCTTTCGACGACTTTCTCCGGGGTCATCGTTAGGAGATGCCTTTAGGCCATAGGATACCTTACTTAGATTCGCCGAGATATGCCATGAAAACATCACCAATTGGCAGATCTTCCACACGCTGACAAAGACGGAAGACCAGTGGTTATAATGTTAGTTTCATTAGAAGGTGGATGAGCCGGCTTATTTCCCACTTCTAGCCCTTCCATGATAGTAATAACGCACCTACTACAACGGAATTATTGAAGCCATGTGGCTACCAAACGAGGCGGATGGGTTAGATAACAATTCACTGTAATTTGTGAAATCACTGGCGGAAGTGCCAAAACAACGATTATTCAGGCTGGCGTGTAGAATGAATGAGACTGGCGGTTTCTCCTACCGTCGGACTTTCTGAAAAACATCATCCACACAGTTCCCAAGACTGCATGAGCCGAGAAGAATAAGAAATATCGCACAATCAGATTAACAGCTCGAGCACCCATGTTTCTGACAAGAATGATATGCAGAAGACTGGAAATTAAAATTGAGAATCTGTTAGTTGACGATCAGTTTGGCTTTAGAAAAGGTAAAGGCGCCAGAGAGGCAGTTCTGCCGTTTCCGTTGATATTGGAGGGAAAATTGAAGAAAAATCAATACACGTTACAGGATATTTTGCCTAGAAAAAACGTTTGACAATTCAAAATCGTGCCAGATGTTCCAAAAGCTGAGAAAAGTACTGTTAAGTTACACACATCAGAAAAAGTTTTGCATCACCTCGTTCCGAGAGTTCCGGAACCTGTACAGAAAACTGGAATATAGAGCATCATTTCCGCCCTTTTCATTGCTTATGGAAACCACAAACTACATGTTATACCACCAGAGGTGGTGGTCCAGATTTCAGTACACACAGGTACCTCTAATACCCAGCAGCACGTCCTCTTTCATTGATGCATGCCTGTATTCGTCGTGGCATATTATCCACGAGTTCATCAAGGCACTGTTTGTCCAGATTTTCTGGCTCCTCAACGGCGATTCAGCTTAGATCCCTCAGAGTGATTTGTGGGTCACGTCGTGTATAAACAGCACTTTTGAATCTATTCCAGGCATGTTCGATAGGTTTCATGTCTGGAGAACAAGCTGGCCACTCTAGTCGAACGACGTCGTTATCCTGAAGGAAGTCACTCACAAGATATGCACGATAGGGGCGCGAATTTTCGTCCATGAAAACGAATGCCTCGCCAATATACTAACGATATGGTTGCATTATCGGTCGTATATTCACGTATCGTACAACCGTTATGGCGGTTTCCATGAGCACCAGCGGCGTACAGTCGGCCCTACATAATGCCACCCCAAACAGCAGGGAGCCTCCACCTTGCTGCACTAGCTGGACAATGTGTTTAAGGCGTTCAGCCTGACCGGCTTGCCTCCAGCCACGTCTCCGACGATTGTCTGGTTGAAGGCATATGCGATACTCATCGGTGAAGAGAACGTGATGCGAATCCTGAGCGCTCCATTTGGCATGTTGGTTGGCCCATCTGTACCACGCTGCATAGTGTCGTGGTTGCAAAGATGGACCTTGCCATCGACGTCGGGTGCAGTTGGGCATCAGGCAGCCAGACGTAAAACGACGTCCTGTGGCTGCACGAAAAGCTATATTCAAGATGGTGGCGATGCTGTCAGAGTACCTCTGAGCCATAATCCGTAGGTAGTGGTCATCCTCTGCAGTAGTAGCCCTTGGGCGGCCTGACCGAGGTATGACATTGACAGTTCCTCACTCTCTGTATCTTCTCCGTGCCCAAACAACGTCGTTTTGGTTCACTCTGAGACGCCTGGAAATTTCCCTTGTTGATAGCCCTTAGTGGCACAAATTAACAAAGCGGACGCGATCGAAACGCGGTATTGACCGTCTAGGCATGGTTGAAATACAGACAACACAAGCCGTGTACCTCCTTCCTGATGGAATGACTGGAACTGATCGGCTGTCTAAAAATGGTTAAAATGTCTTTAAGCACTATGGGACTTAACATCTGAGGGCATCAGTCTCATAGACTTACAACTACTTAAACCTAACTAACCTAAGGACATCACACACATCCATGCCCGAGGCAGGATTTCAACCTACGACCGTAGCGCCTAGAACCACTCGGCCACAGCAGGCGGGATCGGCTGTCTAATAGGTGCTGATGCATCGTTGTTTACATCTTTGGGCGGGTTTAGCGACATCTCTGAACAGTCAAAGGGACTGTATATGTAATACAGTATCCACAGTCAACGTCTGTCTTCAGGAGTTCTTTGAACCGGGGTGATGCAAATGTTTTTTGATGTGTGTATAAGGATAGACTGATAATACACAATAGTTACATAAACCAACAGGGAAGAATTAGAATGGGAGGCCATGAGCGAAGTGCACCTATTGAGAAGGGTGTAAGACAGGGATGTAGTCGTTGGTTCCCACTGGTCAATCCGTATGTCGAAGGAACAATGACGGAAATAAAAGAAAGGTTCGAGAGAGGGATTGAAATTCAAGGTGAATGGATATCGATATTGAGATGGCTGATGACATTGCAATCCTCAGTGGATGTGAAGAAGGATAAGTGGATCTGCTGAATGGAACTAACGGTCTAATGGGTATAGTATATGGATTCAGAGCAAATCGAAGAAACACGAAAGTAACGAGAAGTAACGGAAATGAAAACGGCGAGAAACGTAACATAAGAATTGGAGATCATGAAGTAGATGATGACGGGCGGACCAAGGAGGACAGAAAAAGGAGACTAGCACTGTCATAAAGGGCATTCGTGGCCAAGAGAAGTCTCCTAATGTCAAACATAGGTATCAATTGGAGGAATCTGATTCTGAGAGCACAGCATTGTATGACCGCGAGACATGGACTGCGGGAAAACCTGAACAGAATAGAAGCATTTGAGAAGTGGTGCTGCAAAAAGAATGTTGAAAATTAGGTGGACTGATAAGTTAGGGAATGAGGAGGCTCTCCACAAAATCGACAAGGAAAGGAATACATCGAAAACACTGACGAGAAGCAGGGACAGGATGATAGGACATCTGCTGAGATACCAGCGTATGACTTCCATTGCTGTAGAGGGAGCTGTAGAGAAGGCTGTAGAGGAAGATAGAGACTGGCATACATCTAGCAAATAATTGAGGACGTAGGTTGCATATGGTACTCCAAAATGAGATGTTTGGTAAAGGAGAGGAATTCGTGACGGAACGAATAAAACCAGTCAAAGGAATGATAAATAAAATAAAATGTGTATTTTTTTACGCAAGACCTTTCTAAGTCTTCTTGATCTTCACTGGTCCAAATGCCCTTTCAGAACTACTAGATGACAGAATGTGGGCTTCATTTACGACGTAAGGCCAGCGGTCTATCGAAGTACAGTCTGCGATCATTTTCGGCACAGGTGCTCTGAGGGCAAACGTTTCGAGTCTTAAATCGGCGGCGATCCTCGGGGTGCACACGAGCGAAAGTTTGCCCATCTCGGGCGGGGAACCGAAATTCGGCGCGCTAATGGCTTAAGTTGGCAGGGCGGCCGCACAGAGGGGCCTCAA
Source organism: Schistocerca nitens (assembly GCF_023898315.1). Taxonomy (NCBI): domain Eukaryota; kingdom Metazoa; phylum Arthropoda; class Insecta; order Orthoptera; family Acrididae; genus Schistocerca; species Schistocerca nitens. Next base: position 111,070,066 of record NC_064618.1, on the reverse strand, counting down.
AGCCGTGCCCAGCTCGCCGGCCGGCCACTAAATTTCTAATACGCCGCCCGCGCCGCACCGCGCCGCGCCGCGCGCAGTTTATTAGGGACCGCCGTATTTCGTGGCTGGTCAGAGCGCGCCGGCTTAGCCGGGCAAATGGGCTGCCTGGCCACCAGGGCAGGACAGGACCGCGACTAGTTGGTTCCGTCAAGCACTGGAGATCGCCTGCAGGGCCAAAGGCCACGAGACCATACACAGGAAGTGCAGAAAGTCAGCAGCAGATCGATCTTAATTCATTCTGCACTCAACACCTAAAGGGCCTCAATGTTCCCGCTCTGTAGTCCGCCAGCTGTAATGGTCCAAACTTATTTTTACTGCTAGCGTATGTCCAATAAGATTAATCAATCCCTACAAATAGCAGTTGCTCAAACGTCAGAATATCATCGTTGGATGCAAGTCTTCTTTTCTCTTGTTTAAGACCAGCTGAATGCGGCGACGCTCAGTCTACTTAAATGGAAAAGAAAGAAAATAGAAGGCACACGGTTCTAATATGTGTGGGAATTGGGTATACTACGTGTGATCAATAACTTGTTGTTGTGGTGTTTAATCCGAAGAGGGAATGACACCGGGGATAGGCTAGAACCTGTCTCACTCCCCTTTCGTGCCCCTCGACTCTTATAACTGCCCTTGTAAAAAGCCTTTTGCTCCATGTATTTTACCCCTGTCACCTTCAGAACTTGAAAGAGAGTATTTACATCAACATTGTCAAAAGCTTTCTATAACTCTACAAATGCTAGAAACGTCGGTTTGCCTTTCCTTAACCTATGTTCTATGAGAAGTCCTACAGTCAGTATTGCCTCGCGTAATCCTACATTAGTCCGGAATCCAAATTGATCTTCGCCAAGGTCGGCTTTTACGAGTTTTCCTATTCTTCCGTAAACGATTCTGTTATACGTAGTATGTTAACCGGGGACCTAGAAACGACGGAGAGGCTCCGTCCTCGCCGCAGCCGCAGTGGTCCACAACCCCATGACGACTACCGCAGTCCACCCCTCCGCCGCCCCTTCGGCCCCAGATGGACCCCCCGCCCCCCAGGGAACGTCTCACACTAGACGAGTGTAACCCCTAAGTTTGCGTGGTAGAGTAATGGTGGTGTACGCGTTCGTGGAGAACTTGTTTGCGCAGCAATCGCCGACAAAGTGTAACTGAGGCGGAATAAGGGAAACCAGCCTGCATTCGCCGAGGCAGATGGAAAACCGCCTAAAAACCATCCACAGACTGGCCAGTTCACTGAATCTCGACACAAATCCTCCGGGCAGATTCGTGCTGGGGACTAGGCGCCCCTTCCCGCTCAGAAAGCCGTGCGTTACACCGCACGGCCAACCGGGCGGGCTATGATTCGTGTTAGTATTTAACATCCGTGACCGTTTAAACTGATAGTTCTATAATTTTCACACTTGTCAGTACCAGATTTCTTTGAAACTGGTGTTACTATATTCTTCTTGCAGTCTGAGGGTATTTGGCATGCCTCGTACATCGTGCTCACCAGATGGAAGAATTTTGTCATGGTTGTCTCTCAAAAGGCTATCAGTTGCTCTAACGGAATGTTGTCTACTCCCGGGGCTCGACTTAGGTCTTTCGCTGCTTTGTCAGATTCTTCACGCAGTATCGTATCTCCTTTCTCATCCTCCTCTACATACTCTTCCATTTCCATAACGTTGCCCTCATGTGCAACTCCCTTGTATAGACCCTCTATGTATTCATTCCACCTTTCGGCTTTCCCTTCGGACTGATAATCTATCTGAGCTCTTGATTTTCATACATGTGGTTCACTTTTCTCCAAATGTCTCTTTAATTTACCTTAGGCAGTATCTATCTTAGACCTAGTTATATATGCTTTTGCATCCATACATTTGCCCTCCAGCCATCCGTGCTTAGCAATTTTGCATTTCCTGTCAATCTCATTTTTTTAGGCGATTCTATTCGCTTTCACCTGCTTCATGTACTGCATTTTTGGATTTTCTCCTTTTATCGTTTAAATTCAGTACCTCTTGTGTTACCCAAGGATTTCTACTAGCCCTCGTCTTTTCTACTTGATCCTCTGCTGCCTTCACTATGTCATCTCATATAGGTACCCACTTTTCTTCTATATTCCTTTCCCCTGTTATTGTCAATAGTTCCCAAATGCTCCCCCCTGAAACCCTCTACAACGTTTGGTTCTTTAAATTTTTCCAGGTCGCATCTCCTTAAATTCCTGTCTTTCTGCAGTTTCTTCAGTTTAAATCTGCAGTTAATAACCAATAACTCGTGGTCAGAGTCCACATTTGCCCCTGGAAAAATCTTAAAATTTAAAATCTTGTTGCTAACCCTCTGTGTAACCATTATATAATCAATGTTAAATCATCCAGAGGTTCCAGATGTCTTCCACGTATACAAAACCTTCTCTAATGATTCTTAAAGCAAGTGTCAGCTATGATTAAATTATGTTCTGTGCAAAATTCTACCAAGCGGCTTCCTGTTTCTTTCCTTTCCCCCTAGTCCATATTCAGCTACTACTTTTCCTTCTCTTCTTCTTCCTTCTATCGAATTCGAGTCCCCAATGAGTATTAAAATTTCAGTAAGTACTACGATTGAATTCCTGTAGCGCAAACGGAGTGGTGGAGGGGGGTCGGAACACCTGGCCGTGATAGCCTTCCGGAGAAACCGACATTTTTTTTCCAGTCGCCTGCAGCAAAGGAGAGAGTGAGCACGTCGATTTTTGTGGTCCTGCGTTCAGTTGTGCGGACGCGTTTCACGATGCAGAAATCTCGAGCAGCGCTACGCCATCAAATTCTGCGTGGATGGTTGGTTGGTTTCGGGGAAGGAGACCAGACAGCGAGGTCATCGGTCTCATCGGATTAGGGAAGGATGGGGAAGGAATTCGGCCGTGCCCTTTCAGAGGAACCATCCCGGCATTTGCCTGGAGTGATTTAGGGAAATCACGGAAAACCTAAATCAGGATGGCCGGACGCGGGATTGTCTGCGTGGAATTCTGTGACGGAGACCATCGGAATGATTAAAGACGCCTACGGGGTTGCTGCCCTGAGCCGCTCAACAGTGTTCAAGTGGCACAAGCTGTTCCTGGAGGGTCGTGAGCTCGTCGAAGGCAACCAGCGTACCGGTCGCCCATCAATTTGAAAGACTGATGAAAATGTGGCCAAGGTGAAGGCGCTCCTGGTCTCCGACCGGAGCTTAAACATTTGTCTGATGGTTGATGAGTTGGGGATTTCGTATGGTACCATCAAAAAAATTGTTACCGAGGAATTGTCCCTGTGAAACGTGTGGGCCAAGTTTGTATCAAACATTCTGAGTGACGAACAAAAACTGAATCGTGTGCAAATTTCCCAGGAAATTCTGAACAGTGTCCAAGAAAACCCAAATTTCTTCACAGTGTGATTACTGGTGACGAATAGTGGTGTTCTGAGTATTCCTCAGAGATCAAACACCAGAGCGCTGAGTGGCACACCGCCAGTCCCCAGATGCGAAGAAAGCCAAAATGAGCAAGTGAAGGGTCAAAATCCTGCTCATCTGCTTTTTTGACCGTCGTGGTGTAGTTCGCCAGTAGTTCGTGCTTTACATGAAAGTGCTTGAAAGCTTGCGCAATCGCGTCCACCAAGTGCGGCCAGACATCGCCATCGCCGCTTGTTGGAAGCTGCACCATGACAACGCGCAGTTCCACTGCGAGCTGCGGGTGTTGGAACACTTGGCCAAGCACAGGGTTGCCACATTTCCTCACCCTCCATACAGTCCAGATCTGTAACTGGCGGACTTCTTCCTCTTTCCCCTGGCTCACGTGGGATCTCGTGAGACACTGATTCGGCTCCATGGAAGACGTTCAAAACGCCATGACGGCTTCTCTAAAGAGGATAATGGAAAGCCAGTTCCAGAAGGCGTACATGCAGTGGAAATTGCGTTATATGCGTCGCGTGGAAGCGCAAGGGTGCTACCTGGAGGAATACTATGGATTTGTGCCAGTTTGGTCAATAAAGAATTTAAATTAATTCAGTGCTACCACTTACTGATCACACCCTGCACGTCCTAATCTCCTTGTTCCTCCTGCCTCTGTCCGTCTTCGCTCCCTTTTCTTCATCCATCTTCTCCTGCTTCCCTGTCTCTCTGTCAATCACCTGCTCCCCCTCTGTCTGTCCACATCCTCCTCCACGCTTTCTATGCCAGTTTCCTCTCTGTCCATCTCCTCTTCGTTCTCTCTGACCTTGAACCTTGTCTGTTGTTATTGCAATTTCAGATTCTGCATTTGTATTGTAATTACGAGGTGTGGCTAGAAAAAAACCGGACTAGTACTGGTGAAACAATAAAACGAATGCAATAAGGCTGAAAGTCGCGTGGCCTGTCACGTGACTCTCGCTCCGCCTACTGCTCGAGTTTCATCTGCCTCCTGCACTCAGTCTGCCCGTGGCGTCTGTTTTAAGTAGTTGACGTTTTGTCTGTGCGTCGGAAAATGTTGAGTGTACAGAAAGAACAGCGTGTTAACATCAAATTTTGTTTCAAACTAGGAAAATCTGCAAGTGAAACGTTTGTAATGTTACAACAAGTGTACGGCGATGACTGTTTATCGCGAACACAAGTGTTTGAGTGGTTTAAACGATTTAAAGATGGCCGCGAAGACACCAGTGATGACACTCGCACTGGCAGACCATTGTCAGCAAAAACTGATGCAAACATTGAAAAAATCGGTAAACTTGTTCGACAAGATCGCCGTTTAACAATCAGAGCAGTGTCTGAGTTAACAGGAGTTGACAAGGAAAGTGTTAGGCAGATTCTTCATGAAAGTTTCAACATGAACAAAGTGTGTTCAAAAATGGTTCCAAAGTGTCTCAGAATTGAACAGAAGGAACGCCGAAGAATGATTTGTTCTGACATCCTGGAAAACATTGAAAGTGATCCCACCTTCTTACAAAATGTTATTACTTGCGATGAATCGTGGTTTTTTACTTACGATCCCGAAACTAAACGCCAATCGATGCATTGGAAAACTCCTGGTTCTCCACGACAAAAAAAAGCACGAATGTCAAAATCGAAATTCAAGGCAATGATGATTTTTTTTTTTTGACATCAAAGGGATTGTGCACATTGATTGGGTACCAGAGGGACAAACAGTGAATCAGCATTACTACATTAGCGTCCTGGCTACCCTACGTGAGCGAGTACGGAGAAAACGGAACGATTCGTGGAGAAAAAAGTCATGGATCCTTCACCAAGACAATGCCCCAGCTCACAGTGCGTTGTCAGTGAAGACGTTTTTGGCAAAACACAACATTCCCATCTTAGATCATCCACCCTACTCACCTGATTTGGCCCCCTGTGACTTTTTTCTTTTCTCTAAAGTCAAGTCAGCTTTGAAACGAACTAGATTTGGGACTGTTGAAGCAGTAAAAGAAAAAGCGACGGAAGTAATGTATGGACTTACCGAAAATGATCTGCAGCATTGCTATGAACAGTGGAAAATTCGTATGGAGCGGTGTAGAGACCGAGGAGGAGAGTACATTGAAGGAGATAACATGAAATTGTAAATAATTGTAAATAAATGTTTTTTCCAGCATCAGTCCGGTTTTTTTGTAGCCGCACCTCGTATAAACCAGTAAGCCATAAATGCAACTTTCCTGTTTGCTAACGACATTTTCCTATTGTATATATTACAATGCTCCCCTGTTATTAAATTTAGTTACGTTTATGTCCAACACATAAAGAAGGTCAGCATCAGTCGTTATGCCATCTGTCGATTTATTGCATTGCGGATGTATATTTCAACTGGCAGTGCAGGTATCATCAGTGCGTTGTAAGTGATCAGGTAGAGACATATTCCAATTTAACTCACGCTCAGGGTACATGGCAGAGTTAGACATGGATATGTGTCGTTCTAGTTACGTTCACTCGACATGAATACTTACAATGCACTTACAATAACTGCACTGTCAGTTGAAATCTACATCTGCAATGCAACAACGCAATGAAAAAAACGGATGATATTACGACCGATGCTGACCTTCTTTCCATCATGGATTACATCATGGTCGTGGGGCTAGCAACTATGGCCCAGAGATATGGCGCATTGTCATCCACAAAAATTTGCTGCAAATGGTCTCCAGGTAGTCGAACATAACCATTTCCAGTCAGTGATCGATTCAGTCGGACCAGAGGATCCAGCCCATTTCACGTAAACACGACCCACAGCATTATGGGGCCACAGCCAGCCAGCTTCCATAGTGTCGTGTTGCCTGGGTCCATGACTTCCTGGGGTCTGAGCCACACTCGAAACATACGATCAGGTCTTACCAACAGAATTCGGGACTCATGTGACCAGGCCGCGGTTTTCCAGTCGTCTAGAGTCCAGCTGATACGGTCACGAGACCAATAGAAGTCGTCTCCTCCCAAAGCCAATTAACGCCAGCCTTCGTTGCACTATCACAACCGATACGTTCCTCGTACCTCTTACATTGATGCTCGTCTGTTAACACTGACAAATGTACGCAGACGCCGCTGCTCTCGGTCGTGAAATGAACGCCGTCAGTCACTGCGTTGCCAGCGATGAGAGGTAATGCCTGAAATTTGGTATTCTCGTCACAGGCTTAACTGCTCCTACCTCGGAGAAGTGAATTCGTCAACGATTTACTAAATATAATGTATTGAGCGTCTAGCTCCAACTACCATTCCGTGTTTAAAGTCTGTTAATTCCCATCTTGCGGCCATAAGCACGTCGGAAACCGTTTCATGTCAAACACCTGAGTGCAAATGGCAGTTCCGATACTGTACTGCTTTTTCATACCTTGTGTGCTCCATACGAGTGGCATCTGTATATGTGAATATTGCTATCCCGCGACTTTTCCTATCAGCGTATTACACATAGAACAAATTTTTCAGTACTGAAAGGTAATATGAAACTTGGACATCAACATTCATCCACTGAATGATGTTGCGAGTGATTATTTTTTTTTATTTTTATTTTTTGTTGTTTATTTTATGTTACGGAGAAAGTTAAATTTAAGAATTTTTATTTGTATTGTTGTACCTTCAGACTACATACCTCAATGGCTGCTGATTAAAGCGAAGTTCAACTGCTTATTTTGTTGGTGTCTGAAAAAAAAATGTTCAAATGTGTCTGAAATCTTATGGGACTTAACTGCTAAAGTCATCAGTCCCTAAGCTTACACACTACTTAACCTAGATTATCCTAAGGACAAACACACACACCCATGCCCGAGGGAGGACTCGAACCGTCGCCGAGACCAGCCGCTGGTGTATGATTTATCTAACGATAAAGCGAGTGAGTTGCAAGCTAAAGGTTCCTTTTCTCACTGATCGTCATGAACATCTGAATAGGAAAAAAATCTGTTACAAACAGCCATAGTCGTTGTGACTTCGTAGGCTTTCCCGGCGTAATAAGTCTTGAGAGTCTCTTCGGATTGCCGCCCTTGTTCTACTAAGGGCGGCGCAACCGGCCCAGTCTTGGTGGTCGGTAACCGTCATGGGCGGAGTATGCGCCGTGTACTTTACGGGGGCCTATGTACGACGTCGATTTGCAGCCTGACGTCAGTTCTCAGAGGGACTCATCAGCAGAACCAGCATTCTCCTGAAGATGGCGAACAGTTGGATGGCCGAAATATCGAATCGAGTTGATTTTAGGAGCCGGCAGCAGACCGGAAGGGGGTTTGAAGCCATAGTTGTTGTTACATCACTCCTGTCTGAAATACTTACGATCCTCTCTAAATTTCACTAATATTAATGTTAAAACTACATACATTATATAGTCATGAAGCCACATTTTTTAAAACTGTCTATGAACAGTTATCCACTTCCGCCTCGTTGTTAGGTCTTTCATCGTCGTGTGTTAATATATGCTGTTTCTGTTTGTTTCATTTTAACAAACTATTGAATGACTTTAATTCTGTTCCACCGACAGAAGTAGTCGTCGTCATCTGCGTTTCATGTTAACAAACTGTTGAATGATATAGTTACGAGCAACAACAGAGTACTGTACCAAGAGACATGAAAACAGAAAATTTTGGAGAAACGCAGATGACGTCGACTACTTCTGTCGCTGGAACAGAATTAAAGTCGTAATATTTTGCTTTTTGTTAAAAGTTACAAACCTGCAGAGTAATTTCATTCCGCGCACGAATTTTCAGAGTTGTGAACTCAGTAATACCATTGTTGCAGCTACTTTTTTCCTTACGAGTAATGGCAGAATACAGTGAGAAACTCTCCTAGCCTGACGTTGACACTACGATGATTTTGCAACCATTACTTGGCGCCTGAGCAGGCAGAACTTTGGTTCTGAATTACTCGCTTTTGTTAATTTAGTAATACTTTAAGTCTAATTTTTCGGGTGACATTGATTCCACTAAGGATTTCTGGGTGGAAGGTTAGCAATGATAATATTCGTTTCTGACATAGCTACTCTCAGTGAAAGTGGTAAAGAATTACAGGATCTGTTGAATGGCATGAACTTTCTAGTGAGTAAAGAATATGGGTTTAAACTGAAAAAAGCCAAAAAGAATGGGAAGTAGCGAAATTAGCTCAACCTTAGCAAAACTGATGATCACAGATTATTTGTAGTTAAGATATAGTGCTACATTGTAAGCAAAATAACCCGTGAAGGAGGAAGCAAGGAGGAGACAGAAAGCAGACTAGGACAGACAATGAGGGCATTCCTGGCTCAGCGATATCTAATGGTATCAAAGAGACTTTAATTTCAGCAAGAAATTTCTAAGATTTTTGTGTTTGGGTCACGGCACTGTATTGTACTAAATCACGTACGGTGGGAAAACCGGAACAGAAGCAGAATCGAAGCCTTTGATATGTAGTGCTACAAAAGAATGTTGAAAATCAGGTTGCCTGATAATATGAAGAGTGAAGAGGTTGTCTGCAAAAACGTCAAAGAAAGGAAACTACGAAAAAACGAACAAGGAAAAGGGACAGGATGAAGGTACATGCGTAAAGGCCTTAGGTATTAACCCCAACGGTAGTAGAGATAGCTTTAGAGAATAACAACTGTAGAGGAAGGCTGAGACTGGAATACATCCAGTAAATAACTGAGAGTGTAGGGTGTAATTGCTACTCTTAGATAAAGAGGTTAGGAGAGAAATTCGTTCTGAGCCATATCAAACCAATCAGAATACGGTACATGTACCTTTACCTGTTCTTCATTATTTGTATGCTCTGCCAGCGTGGAGATGCGCAACATTTCAGGACCTCAGTTTCTATCGGTAGCAATTCATGGTCTTGCCAGGTTTGCAGCCGAATCATGCCATCATCTGTACAAAATATTTCCGCAGGTTACATGGCCGCCATCTACCCTCATGAGGCGAGAGATAGGAATACAGAATGAACCCAGCAAAACTGTCGAACATGATCGTGTTGGTGGTCCAGGTGTTACGGTGTTGGGAGGGATAATGTTGCACAGGGGTACTGATCTCCAAATCTTTCCATTCCGTGCAATCACCACTCATGGTTGCTTTCAGGGGTGCGTTCGACCCGTTAATTTATTTTTATGAATGACAATTCGCGACAGCCGCCAACTGTGGAAGTGGAGGAGCTCTTGGAACGATAGGTTATTCGGCGAATGGACTGGCCCACCCGTTCCCACGACTAAAATACCATTGAGCACGTGGCTGATGCGTTGGAGACACGTACTGCTGCACGCCCACATGCACCAGCAACCGCCAGCAGTTGTCAGCGGGACTGGTGTAGGAATGGTACGTCCCATCACGAGAACTCGTTACCAATCTTGTCCGTGATGATCACGTATCATTCTAAGAACCGTGTCTCGCCTTTCGTAATGTCCTGGGTCCATCACGAATCGCGTTGAATTGGGTGTAATTACTGTCTTTGAACTAATCCGTCGTTTCTTATCGTCTCATACGGTATTTCTTTTAGGTACCATCTTTACTGTGCTGTAACTGTTTTTCCTATGTAATGTTCAAGTTTCGTCAACTTACTTTTGTCTTTAACTTCAGCACGCACGTCTATAGCACCACATCTCAAATGCTTCGATTCTCTTCTGTTTCGGTTTTCCCACAGTCCATGTTTCACTACCATACAATGCTGTACTTCAGACGTACATCCTCAGAAATTTCTTCCTCAAATTAAGGCCGGTATTTGATATTAGTAGACTTCTCTTGGCCAGAAATGCCTTTTTTGCCATAGCGAGTCTGCTTTTGATGTCCTCCTTGCTCCGTCCGTCATTGGTTATTTTACTGCCTAGGTAGCAGAATTCCTTAACTTCATTGACTTCGTGACCATCAATCCTTATGTTAAGTTTCCCGCTGTTCTCATTTCTACTACTCCTCATTACCTTCGTCTTTCTCCGATTTACTCTCAAACCATACTGTGTGCTCATTAGACCATTACGTTCAGCAGATCATTTAATTCTTCTTCACTTTTACTCAGGATAGCAATGTCATCAGCGAATCGTATCATTGATATCCTTTCACCTTGTATTTTAATTCCACTCCTGAACCTTTCTTTTATTTCCAGCATTGCTTCCTCGATGTACAGATTGAAGAGTAGGGGCGAAAGGCTACAGCCTTGTCTTACACCCTTCTTAATACGAGCACTTCGTTCTTGATCGTCCACTCTTGTTATTCCCTCTTGGTTGTTGTACATATTGTATATGGTCCGTCTCTCCCTATAGCTTACCCCTACTTTTTTCAGAATCTCGAACAGCTTGCACCATTTTATATTGTCGAACGCTTTTTCCAAGTCGACAAATCCTAAGAAAGTGTCTTGATTTTTCTTTAGCCTTGCTTCCATTATTAGCCGTAACGTCAGAATTGCCTCTCTCGTCCCTTTACTTTTCCTAAAACCAAACTGATCTTCACCTAGTGCAATCTCAATTTTCCTTTCCATGCTTCTGTATATTATTCTTGTAAGGAGCTTCGATGCATGAGCTGTTAAGCTGATTGTGCGATAATTCTCGCACTTGTCAGCTCTTGCCGTCTTCGGAATTGTGTGGATGATGCTTTTCCGAAAGTCAGATGGTATGTCACCAGACGCATATATCCTACACACGAAGGTGAATAGTCGTTTTGTTGCCACATCCCCCAATGATTTTAGAAATTCTGTTTGGAATGTTATCTATCCCTTCTGCCTTATTTGACCGTAAGTCCTCCAAAGCTCTTTTAAATTCCAATACTGGATCCCCTATCTCTTCTAAATCGACCCCTGTTTCTTCTTCTATCACATCAAATCTTCACCCTCATAGAGGCTTTCAATGTATTCTTTCCACCTATCTGCTCTCTCCTCTGCATTTAACAGTGGAATTCCCGTTGCACTCTCAATGTTACCACCGTTACCTCTAATGTCACCAAAGGTTGTTTTGACTTTCCTGTATGCTGAGTCTGTCCTTCCGACAATCATATCTTTTTCGATTTCTTCACATTTTTCCTGCAGCCATTTGGTCTTAGCTTCCCTGCACTTCCTATTTATTTCATTCCTCAGCGACTTGTATTTCTGTATTCCTGATTTTCCCACAACATGTTTGTACTTCCTCCTTTCATCAGTCAACTGAAGTATTTCTTCTGTTACCCGTGCTTTCTTCGCAGCTACCTTCTTTGTACCTATGTATTCCTTCCCAACTTCTGTGATGGCCATTTTAGAGATGTCCATTCCTCTTCAACTGTACTGCCTACTGGGCTATTCCTTATTGCTGTATCTACAGCGTTAGAGAACTTCAAACGTAACTCGTCATTCCTTAGTACTTCCGTATCCCACTTATTTGCGTATTGATTCTTCCTGACTAATGTCTTGAACTTCAGCCTACTCTTCATCACTACTATATTGTGATCTGAGTCTATATCTGCTCCTGGGTACGCCTTACAGTCCAGTATCTGGTTTCGGAATCTCTGTCTGACCGTGATGTAATCTAATTGAAATCTTCCCGTATCTCCCAGCCTTTTACAAGTATACCTCCTCCTCTTGTGATTCTTGAACAGGGTATTCGCTATTACTAGCTGAAACTTGTTACAGAACGCAATTAGTCTTTCTCCTCTTTCATTCCTTGTCCCAAGCCCATATTCTCCTGTAACATTTTCTTCTACTCCATCCCCTACAACTGCATTCCAGTCGCCCATGACTATTAGATTTTCGTCCCCCTTTACATACTGCTTTACCCTTTCAACATCCTCATACACTTTCTCTATCTGTTCATCTTCAGCTTGCGAGGTCGGCATGTATACCTGAACTATCGTTGTCGGTGTTGGTCGGCTGTCGATTCTGATTAGAACAACCCGGTCACTGAACTGTTCACAGTAACACACCCTCTGCCCTACCTTCCTATTCATAACGAATCCTACACCTGTTATACCATTTTCTGCTGCTGTTGATATTACCCGATACTCATCTGACCAGAAATCCTTGTCTTCCTTCCACTTCACTGACCCCTACTATATGTAGATTGAGACTTTGCATTTCCCTTTTCAGATTTTCTAGTTTCCCTACCACGTTCAAGCTTCTGACATTCCACGCCCAGACTCGTAGAACGTTATCCTTTCGTTGATTATTCAATCTTTTTCTCATGGTAACCTCCCCCTTGGCCGTCTCCTCCCGGAGATGAGAATGGGGTACTATTCCGGAATCTTTTTGCCAATGGAGAGATCATCATGACACTTCTTCAATTACAGGCCACATGTCCTGTGGATACACGATACGTGTCTTTAATGAAGTGGTTTCCATTGCCTTCTGCATCCTCATGTCCTTGATCATTACTGATTCTTCCGCCTTTAGGGGCAATTTCCCACCCCTAGGACAAGAGAGTGTCCTGAACCTCTATCCGTTCCTCCGCCCTCTTTGACAAGGCCGTTGGCAGAATGAGGCTGACTTCTTATGCCGGAAGTCTTCGGCCGCCAGTGCTGATTATTTATCAAAATTTAGGCAGTGGCAGGGATCGAACCCGGGACCAAAGACGTTTCGGTTATGAATCAAAGACGCTACCCCTAGACCACGGGTCTTACGACTAATGAAAGATTTTCCCTGAAATTTAGCAACTTCCCTAATATGAAGCCATCGGAAAACTGTACGAGGGTAAAGTAAAGCACAATTTCCATTTATTTAGTCGTTACTGATGAATCAAATAAAATATGTCCCACACGTGTATCTGCAGTAATCCAGAGAAGCAAAGACGTAATTTCGTAAAAATTTTAATTTTGAAATTACTTGGCCCAATTTGGTTTTTAAATTACAGAAAATTGCACAAAATTTTCAACAGATGTTTTAGAGAATTTATTTTGAAAAAATAATGATAATAACGTTTCCAGAATGAGATTTTCACTCTGCAGTGGAGTGTGCGCTGATATGAAACTTCCGGCCGGCCGCGGTGGTCTAGCGGTTCTAGGCGCTCAGTCCGGAACCGCGCGACTGCTACGGTCGCAGGTTCGAATCCTGCCTCGGGCATGGATGTGTGTGATGTCCTTAGGTTAGTTAGGTTTAAGCAGTTCTAAGTTCTAGGGGACTGATGACCACAGATGTTAAGTCCCATAGTGCTCAGAGCCATTTGAACCATTTGAACCATGAAACTTCCTGGCAGATCAAAACTATGTGCCCGATCGAGACTCGAACTCGGGACCTTTGCCTTTCGTGGGCAAGTGCTCTACCATCTGAGCTACCGAAGCACGACTCACGGCCGGTCCTCACAGCTTTACTTCTGTCAGTATCTCGTCTCCTACCCTCCAAACTTTACAGAAGCTCTCCTGCGAACCTTGCAGGATTAGCACGGTAGCTCAGATGGTAGAGCACTTGTCCGCGAAAGGCAAAGGTCCCGAGTTCGAGTCTCGGTCGGGCACACAGTTTTGATCTGCCAGAAAGTTTCAATGATAATAACGTTGACTTAAAAAGTATGAATGTGTTAGATAATCTGCTTTTATTAATACCGTAGTACATGTGAATTCGTGTCAAAGAGGAAAAACCAAAGCTCAGAGTTAAGGAAGTTGTACAGTCTACATACAGTATCACAACAGATTCACAATAAATGTTCAAAAATGTCTCCACCAACTTCAATACATTTAGCTGCACGTGTATGAACAGGTTTCAGTTTCACAGGGTTGTTCTTAATTTCGTCTATTGCATTCATAATGCGAGCAAGTAATGCCTCACGTGTATTGACTTTGTCCTCATTAACTACGCCTGGGACATGTTTTATTAGATTCACCAGAGCAATAACAATGAAATAAATGGAAATTATGCTTAGCTTTAACCTTGTATACATTTGCGATGGCTTCATATTAGCGAATTTGCTAATTTCAGGCAAAATCTTTTGTTAGCCATAACTCCGTAAATAAGCATTTGCGGACCTATGTTTATATGAAATTTCTTCTTTAGTTTTACAAAATAAATGGAAAACATGCTTAACTTTAACCTTGTATACATTTGCGATGCCTTCATATTAGCGAATTTGCTAATTTCAGGCAAAATCTTTTGTTAGCCATAACTCCGTAAATAAGCATTTGCGGACCTATGTTTATATGAAACTTCTTCTTTAGTTTTACACTTGTAGAATAACATATTAAAATAGTGGCATACCTTCTGTAATCACCAATATATATATATATATATATATATATATATATATATATATATATATATATATAGTGGCATATCTTCAGTAATCACCAATATATATATATATATATATATATATATATATATATAGTGGCATATCTTCTGTAATCACCAATATATATATATATATATATATATATATATATATATATATATATATATATATATATATATATTGGTGATTACAGAAGATATGCCAATATTTTAATATGTTATTCTACAAGTGTAAAATTAAAGAAGAAATTTCATATAAACATAGGTCCGCATACTGTTTTGGCCTCTGAAGTGCAGTTTCCTGGGATGCATAGCACCCACCACTTTCTTCCTTCCGTAAACTTGTCGCTTTGCAATGAATGGAATGTCTTGGTACAATGAGAAATCCGAATTTGCTCTGTACTCATCACACACATCTGCATCCATCGTATACGCTATTACTAACTCAACCAGAGAGTGGAGTCGCTTGCAGTACTCAGAATTTGTGAAAATATCTTTGAATCGAATCGTAATGAGACAAAAATTAAATAAATAGGGAAGCAGTTCGCCATAATACCATCAGCAATATTTAGGCACGGAAAGTTCGGCAGAAGTTGGGCGAAGCGTTCAGAATGGCTTCACTTTTGGAACATTCAGAACGACTAATCTTGTAGTTTTGCAAAACAGAGTACATGAATCTGTTTTATGCGCTGAAACATTTTTTCAGGTAATTGTTCCGCCTGAAACTCAATGTTGACTAATTCCAAATCCTTGTAACTTTTGTTTGTTTCTTTTTTTGTTACGAATAATTGAAGTTGATGAACTCTTAAAATGGCGACTGTTTCTGCCAATGGTAACGCGACAAAAGTCGACAGAAAAGAATAAACGACTTTAAAATGGTTAATGTGAGGCATGTTAAATAAAGTAGTTCCACTCGAGACATAATTCAGATTCTAAAAATTCGTTAACTGTATTTCATGACAGAAGTTTCCTTCGTCCTTAGGCTTCTGCTTCTAAAATAACTTAATTCAATGCTTAGTTCATCGACCTCATTTACATTTAAAGACAGTTAAATCAGACCGCACAAAAATCCCTAATATATATATAGTTCTGAATAACTAATGTCATAAATTAACTAATGTGATACATTGTCTCGCAAATACCGCACAAGGAGGCTACGAAGACAATGCATATTAACATTTCGGTAACAGTCCTGTCGTAGCCCAAAAATAAAAACAACTGTAGTGAACATAGTGTTCTTTCTCTAGATGTAAAAGAATTTTCTTTCCTGATTATAACTGTCGCATTTTTGACTTACAGAATTATTCAAGTTATATACAGTAGTTTCCATTTCTATTTCATTGTTCTCTGACATGGACAAATGTACGTAAATACTTGAAAGTTCAGTTGATTGTAGAGCAACTCTGTCTCGCTGTAGTTCTCGGAATGATTATTCACCAATTATGGATTAAAGTTAAGTATTCCAGCAGCTACGTACGTTTTTTGTTAGTCTCATTTCATTGACCTGTTCCAGACCTCACGCCAGCCTGCGTGAGCTAAAACGCATGCCTTTCGGCTTCCTCTCATAGTGGTTTAGCAGTCTTGCCAATCCACAACAGGTCTACCAGTGTTTGTCCTTCGGCAGTGAAAGAAAGAACAGCACGTTGACCTGTTTAGACCCATTTAGTAATTATGTCGCCATAGTGCACGTTTCCGCATTTACCGAATGCACGTTGGAAACAAATGACTGTCTCAACCGTCCCTGGCCTACTCGTCGGCGCTTGATAAAGGGTGATTCAGCTACCCCTAGCGTTACTGTCAACTATTAGTTCCACAGAAAAATGAACAGAAGATTTTGTAGACAGTTTAATGTAGTTTTATATTCGGATGTGCGTTTGCTATAACCAGTAGAGTTATCCAACTAAAACGTACAAAAGTGACCTCCAAACCCGTTTTTCTATAATAGCTACGGCTACTAGTAAAAGCGTATCCCAGTACAAATTTTAACTACTTTAAATTTAAGCCGGCCGATGTGGCCGAGCGGTTCTAGGCGCTTCAGCCTGCCTTGGACATGGATGTGTGTGATGTCCTTAGGTTAGTTAGGTTAAGGTAGTTCAAAGTTCAAGGCGACTGATGACCTTAGATGTTGAGTCCCATAGTACTCAGAGCCATTTTTCCATTAAATTTCCTTCAATAAGGTCCTGCTCAATTTTACTGTAGGGTTAATATACAGGTGCCCAAAATGAAAGAAACAAACCCATACTTCCCCCGATCTGTGTGTGATTCACGATGTAATCATACAAACTGTCAACCAGATGTCCTTAGGAACCGATTTCTGCATGGAAGATGGCATTCAGGTCAACGGATAACCTTGTCAACAATGACATCAAAGTACCTATGAGACGAGGTAGTGTTTGCAGGTAGTCCCACATCCCCAATCGCTGTGTACACAGTCACAGACAGTGTAGTATGGCACAGAGAAGACGCCTACAGACTCTCTGCGGTGGAGGGCCATAGAAAGAAAGGAAGCAGGACAGTAGCAACTGATTTGGCTTAAATGTGTATCGTTCTGTTGTTTCTCGGATGGGGCGACCGATGTGGAATCCCAAAGACCAGGACAGGGCCGACCACGTGTGACGTCAGAAGAGAGGACCGTTATTTGGCTGTGAGAGCACGACGTTACTGCCTTAGTACTGCACGGCAACTGGCATGTGAACTTGCATCATCCACTGGACGTGTTCAATCGAGGCAAACGGTCTGCAGAAGGCTTCGGCAGAGTGACCTCTACTATCGGAGACACGCTGTGTGTCTACGTCTGACGTGTCTTCACAGAAGGGAACGTGGAGACACCAAAATGCCACGTGGACGGTCGAAAAGTGGGCCAATGTTGTTTTCAGAGATGAGTCCCTATTTAGTCTGCAGACTGATTCTCGGTGGGTTCGTACCTGACACACGATTTTGGGGACCAAACATTGTGGAAGGAGACCGGGATCGAGGAGGATCGCTAACGGCAGGGATTATGTTTACCACTCGAACCCCTCTTCATGAAGCTGTACAGGTGAATCGGCAAGGTTTAACTGCTGTCAGGTATCGTGACGAGATCTTGGTAACTCATATGCGGTTGTTGAGAGGTACTGTGGGCCCAGATGTAGTAGTGATGGACGATAATGCTCAACCTCATAGAGCACAGGTGGTTGATGTTTTCTTGGATACAGAAGATACTATACGCATGGCATGGCCTGCTCGCTCTCCCAATTTGAATTCCGTAGAGCAGGTCTGGGATGCACTAGGGAGACGGCTCGCATCACGCCAGCATCCACCAACCGCTCTCCAAGACTGGAGCAGCTCTGCAGGAAGAATGGGCGCTACTGCCTCAACATAAGACTGATAACATCATTCACAGCACGCCCTGTCGTTGTCTGGCAAGTATTGATGCCAGAGGTGGACACACCCCATGCTGAGCTCATTAACCAGTTGTCGGAATGTGTGTGAAAATTCGTTAAGTTGGGGAAAACGAAGAACATTTTTTTCTCCCGTTATGTATGTTGCAGTTGTTTGCGTTCTGTATTCTTTACATTGTTTCTGGTTTCCTATGAGCTGTTTATTCTGTTTTGTGGCAAAATAAACGCTACGTTGGAAAATTTTCTTTTGTTGCTTTAATTTTTGGACACAAGTGTAGTTTGGGCAAGGTGCGTGGTTCTCCTAGGTTTTGCGGGCTGCATAAGCACCAGCGTTAGGGCACCTCAAACACCGTGTATACCCGTATCGACGTGGCGCTACGTTGCATAATCGCTACACCAACGACATCAAACGAAAACGTTTTGACCAGCCCTTACATTTTCGCTATCAACCAGCCATATTAATGCTATCCATTGTTTTATTGACACTATTAACGCATGAAAACGGTATGAACTGATACACTAGAAACTTTTGTGAAAGTTTTTATGGCTGTGGCTGTAGCTATATGGCGTTTCCTTTTCGTTTCCAGAAGTGTGACTGCTGATGCATCAGCAGCACCATTCTGAGAAAGTGGCAGGTGATCACGCAATTCAGCAATGAACAATTTTCAATCCATCCGTCCATCCATCCAGCACACAAAGGCGAATCTCTCGCAATGACTTTGGACAGTGGTACCGATAAAGCGAGGAAACAAAATGTTACAGTTTTATCATATATCCCAAGGCGCACATCGTAACGTTACGGCATTGTCTTAACAAAGTCTCGTAAATTTTTTTGAAAGGAATTACCGACATTTGACTGTTAATTATTAATTTATTTTACAAAGTCATCATACCGACTTTGGAACCATTGTCAAGTGAAAACATTAATTGCGTGTCTGTGACATGCCATTGGCGAAACATATTTCTGGTCTTACAGACCAGCAGCTGTACCACTGGATGCGAGCACTTATCGAAGATACATTATAAGGCTGACATTGGTCCTAAGGGAAAACATTGACTTAAGTTAGAGCGTATTTAACAACTAATATGTTTCCAGAATGAGATTTTCACTCTGCAAAGCAGTGTGCTCTGATATGAAACTTCTTGGCAGATTAAAACTATGTGCCAGATAGAGACACAAACTCCCGACCTTTGCTTTCTCAGAGAAGTGCTCTACCATCTGAGCTATCCAAGCACGACTCACGACCCGTCCTCACAGCTGCAGTTCTATCAGTACCTCGTCTCCTACCTAATATTTTCCTGTAACCTGCTTCCATCACTTACGCTCTTCAACTCGTAAAATAACTGTTTGGTAGCCGTTCAAAAGTATCCACCAGCACCCTAAACGAGTACCGAACGACGGTGTAATGAATCTTAATGAATAAATAAGTACAAATATCAATGACAGGTAAATATAAACTTTACAAGTGCCTCAAAGTACTTTAACAATAATTTTGCTATTCTGATATCAGAGCGATTCATTACAAATACATCCTCATGCCGTTATGAAGTGGATAGGCCGCGTTGCGAGGTACTGTTTATTTATCAGCGTGCTTTCTTCACAGTGTTTACATTCATCAGCGCTCGATAGAACTGCAGTTGTTAACAATAAAAGCCCTCAATCTCGTTCTGTCCCTAAATACGTGATAACTGTACACTGTGATGTTTCGGTAAGACGCAACTACCGTCGATAATGGATAGATCGTTGGTCACGGGACACAATATCAGTGTATTTCATTCCTATTAGCCAGACAAAGCAGAAGTTAATCTCAGTCCGGCAAATCCATTAACGCGGAAACCGCAGTCAAAACTGCCGGATATTGGACCATTAATGCAGTTGTTATCCTCAGACAGAAACCTGCGTCGCGCAATAAAACGGTCTCCCGATGTCGAACGTCAAAACAGACTGTGATGAATGCCACACCATCGAGCTTGTGTATCAGCGGCTTCTGACACACGTGGCAGTAGTACTGCATGTGGCTACCTCGCTAGGCAGTTGCCGACAACCTGTCAATACCGAGGCCTGATAAAAAAAATTTCATCTCCTTTTTATTGTAATACGAGCGGCTTTTCCCTCTTAATGTGTGACGTAGCACTGCCGAGTGTTAGATTTCGTACTTATTTATAATATTTATCTATTTCATTCTTTACTAAGTCGAACTTCCTTTCATTCAAAGACTCGGTATAGAAGTACAGTAAGTCAGCTCATTTAGAAAGACCTATCATTTACGGTAATGATTCAGAAAGGTGTGTCTAAATTACAAAAAAAGAAAACATTTATCAATAATATGTAACGAAAGTGTAGTAACTGAAGTAATAATGACGCATTTCAGTCTGCATGCTACATTTCTCTTTGAAATGTCTGGGACAGGGGTATGTAAGTGGACCATTCTATTAATCATGAGAATTTAATTTTAATTTTGATGTAGTATTTGTCATGGGAAATTTGGCGAAACCAGTTGCACAGACGCCTGACAACATTTCTATGCTTCGATATAATCAGTCAATATTTTCTTCTTCCAGCCCATTCCTGTCATGTAGCCAACGTGGTCTCTTTGTGAGGATACTGAGATGCGTGGCAGTTAGTTCTTCCCTTATTTTGTTACTTGGAGTGCGATTTGTAGTTGTATGTATCTGTTCGCAGAAATTTCATGTCAGCTTCCTGAAATCTGTTCTCGCCAGCTTTGTTCCGTGACTGAGAATCATACAGGAACTATGTAACAATTCTGTGTGGCGAAGGCACTCAGCGGACTTTGAGACTTAGTGTACCCAAAAATTTGAATTACAGTTAGAATACAACAAAGCGTCGCAAATGGTGTAAGTTTACTTTGTATGTTACTACAGCTTCGTTCAATCCACGCATGAGAGCTCACTGCGTCATAAATGCTATCCACTTATTGGAGACTTCCAGAAGTAGCCTCTCGTTTCCACGTAGCAGCTGGCAGGTCGGCAGACCGCCAAGTGTGTCATAGGTGGCTGGCAGAGAGGCTTCCCTCAGCCGTGAAGAGTCGTCTGTTATTTCGCGCACTGTTCAGTCATGGTTTAAGAAAACTTGTTTTAGTAATATAACTCGTCGGGGCATGTGATTAACTTACTATATTATGGGTTGTGCGGTGGGAATGCTTAGGTCTTTATTTTGCGAATCAGATGACAAACCTTTCGAGTTGAACTTAAAAAAACGAAGTGCGTTTATAAAGATAAGCGATTCGTACCACACTTAGACATTAAAATAGCTGACGGTAAACAAAACAAGAAATTTCTATTTTCTTGGTACAAAAAGTATCATTGGCTAACAAGTTGTTCTGTAACAAATAAATTCTATTGGTGGGACTGCAATTAAAAACAAATTAACATCAGCTTCTTTCAGAGTATGTGTGACAAAACAAAAATTGACAGAAGAGACGACAAACTCTAGAAGTCAAGAAGGCACATTAAGAACCAAGAGAGATTCAATTGCTGGGTCATAGACGACTTGAACATTTTCAGTTCTGAAGGAACAAGACTTCGAGACATAAGATAGTAACGCTATCGTGAAAAAATGAGATCCACAGGAAGTGCAAAATGGGTAAGCAGGGATGGCTACAGGACAAATGTAAGGATGTAGAGGCCTATCTCACTAGGGGTAAGATTGATATTGTCTATAGGAAAATTAAAGAGACCTTTGAAGAAAAGAGAACCACTTGTATGAATATCAAGTGCACAGATGGAAACCCAGTTCTAGGCAAAGAAGGGAAAGCAGAAAGGCTGAAGGAGTATATAAAGGGTCTATACAAGGGCGATGTACTTGAGGACAATATTATGGAAATGGAAGAGGATGAAGATATAATGGGAGATACGATACAGCGTGAAGAGTTTGACAGAGCACTGAAAGACCTGAGTCGAAACAAAGTCCCGAGAGTAGACAACATTACATTTGAACTACTGATAGCCTTGGGAGATCCAGTCGTGACAAAACTCTACCATCTGGTGAGCAAGATGTATGAGACAGGCGAAATACCATCAGACTTCAAGAAGAATATAATAATTCCAATCCCAAAGAAAGCAGGTGTTCACAGATGTGAAAATTACTGAACTATCAATTCAATAAGTCACAGCTGCAAAATGTTGTTGTGGTCTTCAGTCCTGAGACTGGTTTGATGCAGCTCTCCATGCTACTCTATCCTGTGCAAGCTTCTTCATCTCCCAGTACGTACTGCAACCTACATCCTTCTGAATCTGTTTAGTGTATTAATCTCTTGGTCTCCCTCTACGATTTTTACCCTCCACGTTGCCCTCCAATGCTAAGTTGGTGATCCCATGATGCCTCAGAACATGTCCTACCAACCGATCCCTTCTTCTAGTCATGTTGTGCCACAAACTTCTCTTCTCCCCAATCCTATTCAATACCTCCCCATTAGTTATATGATCTACCCATCTAATCTTCAGCATTCTTCTGTAGCACCACATTTCGAAAGCTTCTATTCTCTTCTTGTCCAAATTAGTTATCGTCCACGTTTGACTTCCATACATGGCTACGCTCCATACAAATACTTTCAGAAACGACTTCCTGAAACTTAAATCAATACTCGATGTTAACAAATTTCTCCTTTTCAGAAACGCTTTCCAAGCCATTGCCAGTCTACATTTGATATCCTCTCTACTTCGATCATCATCAGTTATTTTGCTCCCCAAATAGCAAAACTCCTTTACTACTTTAAGTGTCTCATTTCCTAATCTATTTCCCTCAGCATCACCCAACTTAATTCGACTACATTCCATTATCCTTGTTTTGCTTTTGTTGATGTTCATCTTATACCCTCCTTTCATGACACTGTCCATTCCGTTCAACTGCTCTTCCAAGTCCTATGCTGTCTCTGACAGAATTACAATGTCATCGGCGAACGTCAAAGTTTTTATCTCTTCTCCATGGATTTTAATACCTACTACGAATTTTTCTTTTGTTTCCTTCACTGCTTGCTCAATATACAGATTGAATAACATCGGGGATAGGCTACAACCCTGTCTCACTCCCTTCCCAACCACTACTTCCCTTTCGTACCCCTCAACTCTTATAACTGCCATTTGGTTTCTGTACAAATTGTAAATAGCCTATCGCTCCCTGTATTTTACCCCTGCCACCTTCAGAATTTGAAAGAGAGTATTCCAGTCAACATTGTCAAAAGCTTTCTCTAAGTCTACAAACGCTAGAAACGTAGGTTTGCCCTTCCTTACTCTAGCTTCTAAGATAAGTCGAAGGGTCAGTATTGCCTCACGTGTTCCAACATTTCTACGGAATCCAAACTGATCTTCCCCGAGGTCGGTTTCTCCCAGTTTTTCCATTCGTCTGTAGAGAATACGCGTTAGTATTTTGTATCCGTGCCTTATTAAACTGATTGTTCGGTAATTTTCACATCTGTCAGCACCTGCTTTCTTTGGGATCGGAATTATTACATTCTTTTTGAAGTCTGAGGGTATTTCGCCTGTCTCATACATCTCGCTCACCAGATGGTAGAGTTTTGTCACAACTGGCTTTCCCAAGGCCGTCAGTAGCTCTAGTGGAATGTTGTCTACTCCCGGGGCCTTGTTTCGACTCAGGTCCTTCAGTGCTCTATCAAACTCTACACGTAGTATCGTATCTCCCATTTCATCTTCATCTACATCCTCTTCCATTTCCATAATATTGTCCTCAAGTACATTGCCTTGTATAGGCCCTCTATATACTCCCTCCACCTTTCAGCTTTCCCTTCTTTGCTTAGAACTGGGTTTCCATCTAAGCTCTTGATATTGATACAAGTGGTTCTCTGTTCTCGAAAGGTCTCTTTACCTTTCCTGTAGGCAGTATCTATCTTACCCCTAGTGAGATAACCCTCTACATCCTTACATTTGTCCTCTAGCCATCCCTGCTTAGCCATTTTGCAGTTCCTGTCGATCTTGTTTTTGAGACGTTTGTATTCCTTTTTGCCTGCTTCATTTACAGCATTTTTATATTTTCTCCTTTCATCAATTAAATTCAGTATTTTTTCTATTACCAAAGGATTTTTACGAGCCCCCGTCTTTTTACCAACTAGGTCCTCTGCTGCCTTCACTACTTCATATCTCAAAGCTACGCATAATTCTTCTACTGTATTTCTTTCCCCCATTCCTGTCAATTGTTCCCCTATGCTCTCCCTGAAACTCTGTACAACCTCTGGTTCTTTCAGTTTATCCAGGTCCCATCCCCTTAAATCCCCACCTTTTTGCAGTTTCTTCAGTTTTAATCTACAGTTCATAACCAATAGATTGTGATCATAGTCCACATCTGCCCCTGGAAATGTCTTACAATTTAAAACCTGGTTCTTAAATCTCTGTCTTACCATTATGTAATCTATCTGAAACCTGTCAGTATCTCCAGGCTTCCTCCATGTATACAACCATGTCTTATGATTCTTTAACCAAGTGTTAGCTATGATTAAGTTGTGCTCTGTGCGGCTTCCTCTTTCATTTCTTAGCCCCAATCCATATTCACCTACTACGTTTCCTTCTCTCCCTTTTCCTACTGACGAATTCCAGTCACCCGTGACTATTAAATTTTCGTCTCCCTTCACTATCTGAATAATTTCTTTTATTTCATCATACATTTCTGCAATTACTTCGTCATCTGCAGAGCTAGTTAGCATATAAACTTGTACTATTGTAGTAGGCGTGGGCTTCGTGTCTATCTTGACCACAACACTGCGTTCACTATGCAGTTTGCAGTAGCTTACCCGATCTCCTATTTTTTTATTCATTATTAAACCGACTCCTGCATTAACCCTAATTGATTTTGTATTTATAACCCTGTAATCACCTGACCAGAAGTCTTGTTCTTGCTGCCACCGAACTTCACTAACTCCCACTACATCTAACTTTAACCTATCCATTTCCCTTTTTAAATTTTCTAACCTACCTGCCCGATTAAGGGATCTGACATTCCACGCTCCGATCCGTAGAACGCCAGTTTTTTTCTCCTGATAACGACGTCATTTTGAGTAGTCCCCGCCCGGAGATCCGAATGGGGGACTATTTTACCTCCGGAATATTTTACCCAAGAGGACGCCATCATCATTTAATCATACAGTAAAGCTGCATGCCCTCGGGAAAAATTACGGCTGTAGTTTCCCCTTGCTTTCAGCCGTTCGCAGTACCAGCACAGCAAGGCTGTTTTCGTTAGTGTTACAAGGCCAGATCAGTCAATCATCCAGACTGTTGCCCTTGCAACTACTGAAAAGGCTGCTGCCCCTATTCAGGAACCACACGTTTGTCTGGCCTCTCAACAGATACCCCTCCGTTGTGGTTGCACCTACGGTACGGCTATCTGTATTGCTGAGGCACGCAAGCCTCCCCACCAACGGCAAGGTCCATGGTTCTTAGGGGGGGAGCTGCAAAATACTAACACGAATTCTTTACAGATGAATGTAAAAACTGGTAGAAGCGGACCTGCGAGAAGATAAGTTTGGATTCCGTAGAAATATTGGAACACCTGAGGCCATACTGACCATACGACTCACCTTAGAAGAATGATTAAGGAAAGGCAAACCTACGTTCCTAGCATTTGTAGACTTAAAGAAAGCTTTTGACAATGTCGACTGGAATTCTCCCTTTCAATTTCTAAAGGTGGCAGGGGTAAAATACAGGGAGCGAAAGGCTATTTACAATCTGTACAGAAACCAGATGGCATTTATAAGAGTCGAGGTGCATGAAAGGAAAGCAGTGGTTGGGAAGGGAGTGAGACAGGGTTGTAGTCTCTCCCCAATATTATTCAATTTGTATATTGAGCAAGTAGTAAAGGAGACAAAACAAAAATTCGGAGTAGGTATTAAAATCCATGTAGGAGAAATAAAACTTTGAGGTTCGCCGATGACATTGTAATTCTGTCACAGACAGCATAGGACTTAGAAGAGCAGTTGAATGGAATGGACAGTGTCTTCAAAGGAGGATATAAGATGAACATCAACAAAATCAAATCGACGATAATGGAATGTAGTCGTATTAAGTCTGGTGATGCTGAGGGAACTAGATTTGATAATGAAACACTTTTAAAGTAGTAAAGGAGTTTTGCTATTTGGGGAGCAAGAAACTGATGATGGTCGAAGTAGAGAGGATATAAAATATAGACTGGCAATGGCAAGAAAAGCGTTTCTGGAGAAGAGGGATTTTGTTAACATCGAGTATAGATTTAAGTGTCAGGAAGTCGTTTCTGAAAGTATTTGTATGGAGTGTAGCCATGTATGGGAGTGAAACATGGACGATAAATAGTTTTGACAAGAAGAGAATAGAAGCTTTCGAAATGTGGTGCTACAGAAGAATGCTGAAGATTAGATGGGTAGACCACATAACTAATGAGGAGGTATTGAATAGGATTGGGGAAAAGAGGAGTTTGTGGCACAACTTGACTATAAGAAGGGATCGGCTGGTAGGACATGGTCTGAGGCATCAAGGGATCACCAATTTAGTATTGGAGGGCAACGTGGAGGGTAAAAATCGTAGAGGGAAACCAAGAGATGAATACACTAAGCAGATTTAGAAGGATGTATGTTGCAGTAGGTACTGGGAGATGAAGAAGCGTGCACAGGATAGAGTAGCATGGAGAGCTGCATCAAACCACAACATCAACAACATCATGAAACAAAATGCATTCCTAATCGAGAGACTTACTGATGTTTTATTTCCTGGAGAAACGAGAACGTTCATTCAGAGGATACTCTGAGGATGAAAGTTCCGACTACAACATAGGGTATTATAGTAACATTTGACCATACAGGAGCAGTTTATTAGTGATCATTTGCAGAACACCTCTGGTTTCAAAGAAATATTAAGCACGACTGAAAGAGAATTTATTGGATGAGTAACAAATGTCATTAACGATCGCATTAAAAAAGCACTACTTTTTAGTGTAGTAATCTAAATTCGAGGGGCGTCTTGTTAACAGTGGGCTCCTTAATCAAGTTGTTATGTTTGGCCATTACTATTAAATGATTAACTGGTTAATCACACGGAGCTTAGCGCAGAGGTGCTTAGAGGTGGTCAAGATATACAAATATTTCTCGGCGAAGGCAAAGTAGGGAAATTAAGCAAACCTGAATCACTACTGAACGACTATGCATCCCAGTCTTCATCATCTGTGGTGATATTTTGGAAAATGTCTTTCAGCTCATGATATTTCAGATATATTGTCTGAACAGCACGTGAACTTAAAACTAACGTTTGTACTGGTTTGAGGCAATCTGAATCCTCTATTTTCTAAGGTAACTCTTTGAGGGCTAGCTAAAATATGGATGGAGTGCTACAAGGGTGTAAATGAAAACAATAACTGCTTAGATATTTTTACAACAATTCAACAGCACTAGGAGCTTATCAGTGCAAAAATATTTCTCGTGGAAATTTTTGTTTGTTAAAATTTTGGACACTTCCATATTTATCTACCATTATTGAGGCTGTATCATTATACTTTTGGCTCACTGTTTTCTCAGTAACTCCGGAGACATTAGAAGCCTTGAGTAAATTTCCCATAAAACGAGAGCATTTTTGTCACCATAAACACTGCGAAAACTAATAAACCTTCCTATGGGACAGGCTTATGTATAAAACCAGAGAATAATACTCATTTGTAACTTACGATAAATCTCCAGGGTTACGTTCGTTACAGTGCATCTGTGGTGATATTTTTTAAAATTTCTTTCAGCACACGATATTTATGATATATTTACCGAACAGCATGTGAACTGAAATTTTAGCGTTTTGTACATGTTTGGGGCAATCTGATCCTCTGTTTTATAACCGCTCTTTGAGGACTTGCTGAAACATGGATGGAGTGCTACAAGGTTGTGATTGAAGAAGCAATCTGCTTTGATATTTTTACAACAGTGTAACACCACTAGATTAAATTTATGAACGATGAGCGAAACAGTGCAAAAATGTTGCTCATGGACATTTCTCTCTTCCCAGTATCCTTCTGATACAGATTGCAAACAGTACAACAATTCTACATTACTGACAGCACGAGAGATTTATGTCAATTGATCGTAATTCCTTCCATCTGAAGCTCCATTGTGTATAAATCATATGTTTCTTCTTGTGTTATATCACCACATATTCTGTAATGTATCAGGCTCGAATCTAATTTACACCAATAAGGAGTCTTAAACTCCACATCATTAAGTATCTAGAGAGGTCTTGTGTAACTCGATGTGTGACATGACTAAGGCTGGTAAGGAACAATATTTTCAGAGCTCAAGTTACTGTATTTCAGTGAGAATACTGGCCTATATCACTAGTGTCAGTGAGTACAGATTTAGAACGCGTGTTATACTCTTTGTGAAAACAAAATAATGAAGTCCACTGATTACATAGAACTGAGCTCATACTGTTATTCACGAGATGTTCTTCGAAGTGGGTATAGCACCTCCTACTTATGGTCAGTTCCAAATTAAATTGGGGACAATCATGCAGGAATGGTTTGTTAAAGACACAGGAAGAGCTGCGAGATGCATACATTGACGTTATCCAGAAATTTGCTCAGGATCATTAGCCAATAAGTTGAACAAAGGGGTAGCTCATTTAAAAATAGAGGGCACAGTGCTAGAGCTTTGAATCTCTGACACGCTCCTATGACTGAGAGAATGCTTCGTGACTTCCATCCACATAGAGTGAGATGGAAATCCGTACCATAAAATCTCATTGAATTTATAAAACGTTTCGGCAGGTCTTTGGTGTGACCTCATGAGCGAGTGACTGCGTGTGAGATCGCTCTCTAAGTTTTTATATATTTTTAAGTTTCAGATACATATTTTAACGGTTTTTGTGATAGTTGTTGTTGTTGTGGTCTTCAGTCCTGAGACTGGTTTGATGCAGCTCTCCATGCTACTCTATCCTGTGCAAGCTTCTTCATCTCCCAGTACCTACTGCAAGATACATCCTTCTGAATCTGCTTAGTGTATGCATCTCTTGGTCTCCCCCTACGATTTTTACCCTGCACGCTGCCCTCCAATACTAAATTGGTGATCCCTTGATGTCTCAGAACATGTCCTACCAACCGATCCCTTCTTCTAGTCAAGTTTTTCTTTCTCCTGATAACGACATCCTCTTGAGTAGTCCCCGCCCGGAGATCCGAATGGGGGACTATTTTACCTCCGGAATATTTTACCCAAGAGGACGCCATCATCATTTAATCATACAGTAAAGCTGCATGCCCTCGGGAAAAATTACGGCTGTAGTTTCCCCTTGCTTTCAGCCGTTCGCAGTACCAGCACAGCAAGGCCGTTTTGGTTATTGTTACAAGGCCAGATCAGTCAATCATCCAGACTGTTGCCCTTGCAACTACTGAAAAGGCTGCTGCCCCTCTTCAGGAACCACATCAGTTTTACACAACCTATACTATTCGTGACATTAAACAATTCCCACACACACATGACCACTGTTGTCACTGGGTACCTGTGTCTTACTCTGGTCAGTGTGCTACAAATCAAGCTTAAAAAAACCTCCATTACTTATATGTGGTTCAGTAAAGAACAAACATTTTAACAGCTTTCAAACAAGTAATAAGAGGTTCCTACATTATATATAGCAAATAATGAGATATTAAAATGTTAAACATATTTTTAAAAAATCTGTAAGATACTTAGGTTGGTAAATAGGTGCATGATAAAGACTAAATATTATGAATTGTACCTTATGGCAGGATTTTCCATCACTTGAATTTCTTTCTTGATTTTATGGAGCCGAATTCGAAGTTCTATTAGGTTGCAAGCTTTATTTTCATCCAAACTATCTTCGTTGTCAATATCGTCTATATTTTCTTCCAAATCAGAAATTTTGTTCTGTATTACACGAGCCTCTGACAACAGTGACATGATATTTTCAACCATTTCACATGGTATTTTTCCAGACTTCATATCATAGTACAGGTGACATAGTACATATCATAGTACAGGTTTTAAGTGACTTATTAGTGGTTTCTTCATTCACCTCTGCCTTTCTTGTGTTGTGACCTGATATTTGTGAGTGTTTCGTATCGAGCAACTTAACCTCTTACCTGTGT
This sequence comes from Schistocerca nitens, assembly GCF_023898315.1. Taxonomy (NCBI): domain Eukaryota; kingdom Metazoa; phylum Arthropoda; class Insecta; order Orthoptera; family Acrididae; genus Schistocerca; species Schistocerca nitens. Next base: position 111,040,030 of record NC_064618.1, on the reverse strand, counting down.
TTACATTCCGCGCTGACTAGTTGCAGCTGTAGCGGCGCATCGAAAGCTAAGTACTAATTAATTGTTGTTGTATAGTGGTTTATTTAGGAACTTTAGTAGTTTTCAACCGGTGTTCTTGGTGTTTTATTGCGAAATAATTTCAGAAGAACCTTTTGGGAACTGTTTTCAGTTTCGTTACTGTGTCATTAGACGTTTTATTCTCTTTCTGTATTAGTCTTTTGTTATATTCTCATTTGTTGTTGATTAATACTGTTAATAATAGTAGTTACTTCCATTGTAGAGTAAGTTTGTGATTATTGGAGTCAGGTTTTTAACATCTTCCTATTGTAGTATCGGAACTTAGATATAGTAGTTTTCTTGTTTCAATAAGTGTAAAATTTTACCATGAGTGAGAAATGTGGGCTTTGCCGTAGGTTCGTGAGTAGTGGATTGCGGTGTGACACTTGTTCGAAGTATTTTCACTGTGGGGAATGCAGTGGGGAAGCCAGTGGGCATTCTGGTGAGATCCTCTCCTGGAACTGCAGGTTAAGTAGCACGAGTAAGCTGATAGAGGAGCAGGAGTGTAAGATCTGTGCCCTTCAGGTGCAGTTGAAAAACGCACAGGAGGAGCTAGATAGGATGAGGAGGGAGAAGGGGGTTGGGAAATGGGAGCTGGCTGTTGGCAAGAGATCTGCTAGGAGAAGAAGATTTTCAGATAGTTTTACTATTGGTGTTTTCAATAGATATGACCAACTATCAGAGTCTAGTGGAGAGGAATCTCTAGTAGCTGTAGATGTAGGAAGTATGCAGCAGACCTCAGCAGTTACGGTGGCTATGACAGTTGCAAAGTCGAAGAGGAAGAAGAAGGTTCTGCTGCTAGGTAGCTCTCATGGCAGATGTGTAGGCCAGCAGTTGCAGGAAGTGTTGGGGAGTGAGACCAGGTCACCAGCATTGTGAAGCCAAATGCAGGATTGGCTCAGGTGACTGTTAACATAGGAGGGTTATGTAGGGCTTTTACTAAAGAGGATCAGGTAGTGATTGTGTGTGGAGCTGGTAATAGTATTGGTAGGAATGGGGAGTATGACATAGATGGTGACCTGGAAAAGATAGCCACTCAGACTGGCAACACGAATGTGCATTTCGTTGAACTGTTTCAGCGTCACGATCGGCCTCATCTTAATACAGCCGTCAGGCGTAATAACATGAGACTTGGGGGTGTGCTGATGACAGAAAGCATGGGTCACATTTGAGTGGTGTCGGTGGAGTCTATCAGCAGGACGGGTTTCACTAGACATGGCCTGCACCTCAACAGGTATGGGAAGGGGAGGTTGGAAAAGCTTATGGGTGAAAGCATAGGTGGGGGTGGTGGGATCACTCATGGGAAAATTCCTGCAGTAGTGGGTGTTAGAGCTGCACCTTTTTTAGATTGAAGTCAGCTGATAGGTATTCCTGCTTAAGGTAAGTCTCTCTAACAAAGGAACCACTTTTGACAAAGCTTAGGTATCCGAGTAATGAGGGAATTAGTATATTTCATCAAAATATACAAGGTATCAGAGATAAACTTAGTGAACTGCTTATAGATGTTGACTCTGAATTTATTGGTATATCTGAACACTTCTTAAATAAGGAGACAATTCAGAGGCTTCCTTTACCAGGATACAGGTTGGCTGGCAGCTTTTCTAGGAGCTCTTTGCGGTGTGGGGGAGTAGCCATGTATGTAAAAAACGGCATCCCATTTGAGTCAATTGATGTTTCAAAGTGCTGCACTGAAAAGGTCTTTGAATGTTGTGCAGGTGTGGTTAGATTTAATGGAGCTAAACTTCTAACTGTTGTTATTTATAGATCCCCAACGCCGATTTCACAACATTTTTACTAAAGCTAGAGAAGGTTCTTGGTTCACTTTATAGGAAATACAAAAAGTTAGTTATATGTGGTGACTTCAATATTAATTGTATAAGTGATTGTGCAAGGAAAAGGATGCTGGTAGACCTCCTTAATTCATATAGTCTTATGCAAACCGTATTCTTTCCAACGAGAGTGCAAGGGAACAGTAGAACAACCATAGACAACATTTTTGTTCATTCCTCATTACTAGAAGGGCATTCTGTTAGCAAAAAGTTGAATGGCCTTTCAGATCATGATGCACAAATTTTTACTCTAAAAGATATTTGTGCTGCAACACATGTTAAATATAGTTATCAACTGTGTAGGAAAGCTGATCCAGTTGCTTTAGAGACCTTTGTAAACCTTATCAAGGAACAAGAGTGGCAAGATGTTTATAGCGCTGATACAGTAGGCGATAAATATAATGCTTTTCTCAAGACTTTTCTCGTGCTCTTTGAAAGTTGCTTTCCGTTAGAAAGTTCAAAACAGGGTACTAGCACAAACATGCCGCCTGGGTGGCTGACTAGAGGGATAAGAATATCTTGTAGAACAAAGTGGCAATTATATCAAAACGTTAGAAACAGTCAAAATCTAAATGCAGCAGCCCATTACAAACAGTATTGTAAGGTGCTTAAAAATGTTATTAGGAAGGCAAAAAGTAAGTGGTATGCAGATAGAACAGCTAAGTCTCAGGATAAAATTAAAACCATATGGTCAGTCGTAAAGGAAGTGGCTGGTCTGCAGAGACAGGTCGAGGATATAGAATCAGTGCGTAGTGGGAAAGTCCGTGTTACTGGTAAGTCGCATATATGTACAGTATTTAATAATCACTTTCTGAATATAGCAGGTGTACTAAATAGAAACCTAGTCCCAAAAGGGAATCATATAGCGCTCTTAGAAAAAAGTGTTCCGAGACTGTTACCTGAAATGCTCCTCCATGATACTGACAAGAGGGAGATTGACTTAATAATTAAATCACTAAAGACCAAGAACTCATGGATATGACGGGGTATCTAGCAGAATACTGAAGTATTGTTCTGTGTATTAGCCCAGTACTTAGACATATCTGCAACTTTTCCTTTGGGAGTCGTCGGTTTCCTGACCGACTAAAGTACTCTGTAGTGAAGCCACTTTATAAAAAGGGAGACAGGGATAATGTTGACAACTTTAGACCTATTTCCATGCCAGCGGTGTTTACTAAAGTTATCGAGGCGGTTGTATATACAAGGTTACTGGAGCATTTAAATTCACATAATTTGCTGTCAAATGTACAGTTTGGTTTTAGAAATGGTTTAACAACTGAAAATGCTATATTCTCTTTTCTCTGTGAGGTTTTGGACGGATTAAATAAAAGGTTGCGAACGCTAGGTGTTTTCTTTGATTTAGCGAAGGCTTTTGACTGTGTTGACCACAAAATATTACTGCAGAAGTTGGACCATTATGGAGTAAGAGGATTAGCTTACAATTGGTTCGCCTATTACTTTAAGAACGGAAAGCAGAAGGTAATTCTCGCAATATTGAGAGTGGTAGTTGTGGTGTCACCGCTAGACACCACACTTGCTAGGTGGTAGATTAAATCGGCCGCGGTCCTGTAGTACATGTCGGACCCGCGTGTCGCCACGGTGTAATCGCAATCCTAGCGCCACCACATGGCAGGTCACAAGACACGGACTAGACCTCGCCCAGTTGTACGGACGACATTGCTTGCGACTAGACCTACCAAGTCTTCCTCTCATTTGCCGAGAGACAGATAGAATAGCCTTCAGCTTAGTCCATAGCTACGACCTAGCAAGGCGCCATTTGTATCAGTGCTTATAGCTTACTAATATTCAAGAGAGATGTATTCCAACAAGAGAATAAAGTTAAGTATTATAAAACTACGTACTTTTCTTTAGTGCATTAATAAGTCTCCTGTTCCAGTACTTCAAGCCCGTCTGCGTTAGTTTAGCGTGCACCTAGCTACCTCATTGTGTCTATGCTGTATGAACTAGACACAACAGTAGTGATGTTCAGTCGCAATGGGGCACTGTTAAGTGGGGCGTTCCCCAAGGGTCGGTGCTGGGGCCACTGCTGTTTCTTACTTATATAAATGATATGCCTTCTAGTATTACAGGTGATTCAAAAATATTTCTGTTTGCTGATGACACCAACTTGGTAGTGAAGGATCTTGTGTGTAATATTGAAACAGTATCAAATAATGTAGTTCATGAAATAAGTTCATTGCTTGTGGAAAACAATTTGATGCTAAATCACAGTAAGACTCAGTTTTTACAGTTTCTAACTCACAATTCAACAAGAACCGATATATTGACCAGACAGAATGGGCATATTATAAGCGAGACGGAACAGTTCAAGTTCCTAGCTGTTCGGATAGCTAGTAAGCTGTTGTGGAAAGCCCATGTCCAGGATCTTGTTCAGAAACTAAATGCTGCTTTATTTACCATTAGAACAGTATCTGAAATAAGTGACAGTTCAACACGAAAAGTAGACTACTTCGCATATTTTCATACGCTTGTATCGTATGGTATTATTTTTTGGGGTAATTCATCTGATTCAAAAAGGGTGTTTTTGGCTCAAAAACGGGCCGTTCGAGCTATATGTGGTGTAAGTTCGAGAACCTCTTGTCGACCCGATTCAAGAGTCTGGGAATTCTGACATTGCCCTCACAGTATATATTTTCTTTAATGTCGTTTGTTGTTAGCAATATTAGCCTACTCCCAAGAGTTAGCAGCTTTCATTCAGTTAATACTAGGCAGAAATCAAATCTGTATGTGGAACGCATTTCCTTGACTCTTGTGCAAAAAGGAGTGCAGTATTCTGCTGCATCCATTTTCAATAAGCTACCACAAGAACTCAAAAATCTTAGCAGTAGCCCAAAGTCTAAACTGAAGAGTTTCCTCATGGCTCACTCCTTCTATTCTGTCGAGGAGCTCCTGGAAGAGCTAAAAAATGAAGCAAATTCCAGTGTTACGTTGTTGATTTTCTTTATTTAAACTTACGACTCGTCCCCTGAATATGTTTTTTATATTTCATTTCATCTGTTTCTACTATCGTGTTATAATTTCGTGTAATGACTTGTTCCATGACCATGGAGATTGCTCCTTAATTTGGTCCCACGGAACAATAAATAAATAAATAAAATAAATACAGTTTTTGTACATCTTCTTTGCTAACAGGTATTTCCTGCACTAAGTAACAGTGATGTAAGTAGTGTTGAACGGTTCACAATATGTCTACATATGTATGACCCTCACAAGGTAATACAGAAACTGAGAACTGTACTGTAATGTCATTGACTCATAGTATCAAGAGATCGACGCAGTGAGACATTTTGGTGACACGACAACTCGTCGAGAGTGGTGGTTTGGTACTTGAGTAATTGAGTAAAATGCACTGAAATTGTGGAACACCTGGTAAAATCAAGAAAAATTATGGAAAATTGATAAAAACTTAAAAAACCTTCAAAGGATGAGGGTACTTACATGTTAACCACAGTTTATGAAAATCATTCCATTTCTCCACTGTTGGGATTAACAATTGATGGTTTAAACTATTTGTGCAGTACGCGTTTAAGTCCTGGGAAATATACCCTTTCTTTCCGTCCAGTTATGCATTGTAACTCATAAAAATGAAGGATGCAGTGTTCAAAAATTTGGAGATCAGGATGACTACTACTTAGAGCACCGAAACAGTGATCACATACCTGGGCGCAATATGCACCACTGATATCGTGAATCAGTGCTCAGGATCTCTTCAAAAATATCTGCTGTCTCATCACTGTAGACGATGTGATTCAATGTTGAGGTTATCACCTTCTGACATCTGTTTGGAAAGCTCCACAATGCTGAAGGCTCTTCTAGTTGATATGTTTTCCATATTTTTGTCATTAAGAAACATCGCCTCCATCTGTTATTCCAACCATTCTGTGTGCTGTGAGAACAGTTTGGTTTACATCATGTGATGTTCAGTGAATTGAAACCTGTTAATGTTGTTTTAGCGCCTGGCACAGACCTCAGATTCATGGTAGAAAAGCAAAATACGAGTATATGGATGTGTGCAAAGCAGTAGTCATACACTACTTCTGTATGTTACACGGAAAGCAATTTGTCAAACTGTCTACGAAATAACAACAGAAGAGCTGTGTATTGTGACTGATTGTTTGTGGGATATGGTCTTCCTCCATTACAGGCGACAAAAGATTCCACAGATTTATGGAGCAACTTCGATCACTGGCCACATGCTCCGGTGGATCAGTACATACATATTTAATGGAAACACTTTGTATACTCGATGTCAGTGAGCAGATGGTATCAGTTTAACACTTTCGCAGCTTAGGGTGTACATGTATGCCTGGCAGGTAGAAAGTCCACACGGCTACGGGTGTATATGTACACCCAGTGGGTGCGAAGTCCAGGTAGGTATAGGCATTCGTGTATGCCTGGCAGGTGGAAAGTCCAGACAGATGATGGCATTCATATACACCTGAGCTCAGGAACAGGTAAACGTGCACAATGGAAGGGCTGCTCGCTGTGGTTTGCGTTTCTGACAACTGTGCCATTATCTGGTCTTCTTTGCAACGCAGGAAAGCGCTTTAATTTTCAGCTCCCCTGCGCCCTTTTCTGCTTACAAGTCTAACATTCCGCCAGTCCACTTTTCGCTTCTGGTGAGACGACGGAGTTCACGTGTGTAGTCTTTCTCGTGTCGGGACACAAATTATTGGACAAGGAAATCATGAATATCCTTGTGAATAGTACCAACAAAGATCGCAGTGACACTTTGGAGCTTTCTGTCGACGAAGAGTTCGGTGCGTCTGGACGTATTATTGAATCCTCGGCATCACGAATAGAAGATTCTTCCTCTGAACATGGAAAAGAAAATGAAGTAACTGAAACTTTGCCAGGAAAAAGGAAGTATGACTGGACGGAGAATCATCCAGTGATGAAAGAACAGCGTTTTATGAACACATTTAGTGAATAGTACCAACAAAGATTGCAGTGACACTTTGGAGCTTTCTTTCGACGAAGAGTTCGGTGCGTCTGGACGTATTATTGAATCCTCGGCATCACGAATAGAAGATTCTTCCTCTGAACATGGAAAAGAAAATGAAGTAACTGAAACTTTGCCAGGAAAAAGGAAGTATGACTGGACGGAGAATCATCCACTGATGAAACAACAGCGTTTTATGAACACATTTAGTGGGTTTGAAGAGCCAGCAAGTGATTGAGATTGTTTTTTGTACTTGCTATCTATGAAATTCGTTTCTGCCATCTGTTCACAGATCATTTATTATTATAAATTTATGACTGAAAAAACTATGACAGTTCACAGGAGATTAGCGCTCTGGCAGCATATAGAGCAAGCAGAATTTTATTGCTTCCTCACGTGTTCTCTGTTTATGTGTAGGAGTAAAAAGTTGGAGGTGAATGCTGGTCGACAGATTCTTTGCTTAAAACATCAATATTTTCTAACATAATGGCCAGGTACCGGTACAAGTTGATACTGCGTTTATTGCACTTCAGTGACAATTCCAGCGCACCTCAAGATATTCTTGTAAAAATATGTCTCATTGTAGGCCACACAAAAAATAAATTCCGTGAAGCAGTAGTACCCTTTGAAAACCTAGTGATCGACTAAAGGCTGCTACTTTTCAAGGGAAGGCTCCGACCTAAGCTACACATACCAAATAAATGTAACCATTTTGGCATTAAAACATTCGTCTTTTTGACGTACAAACCAATCATATTTTGGACTGTATTGTCTCCATTGGTACCGCCATGGAAATAGAATCCGGAAATACTGATTGGGGAAAATCCGGAAATGCTGTTGTGAGTTTGTTATTGCCATACCTCAACAAAGATCATACTATTTATTGAGATAATTGGTATTCAAGCCCCGAATTATTCCTGTGGCTTAATGATAGATGTAAAAACGCTATCGGAACAGTACACAAAAGTAGGAAACATCTACCACCGTTGACAGACAAGCTGAAAAATGGGGAAATAAATTTCAAGTCCTGTGGAACGTTAATGGCAATAAAATGGAAGGGCAGAAAGAAGTTTGGATGCTTTCCACTGTAAATGGACAAGAGTTTGTGGAGACAGAGGAAAGAACATAGAACGGGCCAAAACAAATTGGAACCTACATGTGTTGTCAGCTATAATAACTCAATGGGCGCAATTGAGAAGACAGACATGCTGTTATCATCTGTGCAGTGCTCTGAACGACAATGAAGTAGTACAAGAAACTAAATCTTCATTTGACTGACTTGGTGTGTGCTTAACGCAGAAACTATTTTTAAAATACAAAAGCAACAGAAGATGCCACTAGCGAAATAACACTTGGAAATGATCTGTCAGTTACTTGATAAATTTCATAGTCAAACGTGTAAAAGTGCGATTGACAACCAAAGAAGAAAGCCCTTTCCGACTGCAGAGTAAAGAGCGAGATTATCCAGGGTTCCTCGTAACAACGTAGAAAAAGGAGATTCACGGAGCCGCTGTGTAGTATACAGGGCGAGTCACCTAACGTTTCCGCTGGATATATTTCGTAAACCACATCAAATACTGACGAACCGGTTCGACAGACCGAACGTGAGGTGAGGGAGTAGTGTAATTGTTTAATACAAACCATACAAAAATGCACGGAAGTATGTTTTTTAACACAAACCTACGTTTTTATAAATGGAACCACGTTAGTTTTGTATGCGCATCTGAACATGTAAACAAATACGTAATCAGTGCCGTTTGTTGCATTGTAAAATGTTAATTACATCCGGTGATATTGTAACCTAAAGTTGACGCTTGAGTACCACTCCTCTGCTGTTCGATCGTGTGTATCGTAGAGCACCAAATTACGTAGGGATCCAAAGGGAACGGTGATGGACCTTAGGTACAGAAGAGACTGGAACAGCACATTACGTCCACAAGCTAACACCTTTTTATTGGTCTTTTTCACTGACGCACATGTACATTACCATGAGGGGTGAGGTACATATACACACGTGGTGTGCGTCAGTGAAAAAGACCGATAAAAAGGTGTTAGCATGTGGACGTAATGTGCTGTTCCAGTCTCTTCTGTACCTAAGGTCCATCACCGTTCCCATTGGATCCCTACGTAATTCGGTGCTCTCTGATACACACGATCGAACAGCGGAGGAGTGGTACTCAAGCGTCAACTTTAGGTTACAATATCTCCGGATATAATTAACATTTTACAATGCAACAAACGGCACTGATTACGTGTTTGTTTATATGTTCAGATGTGCTAACAAAACTAACGGGGTTCCATTTAAAAAAACGAAGGTTTGTGTTAAAAAACATTCTTCCGTGCATTTTTTTATGGTTTGTATTAACCAGTTACACTAGCCCCTCTCCTCACGTTCGGTCTGTGGAATCGATTCGTCAGTATTTGGTGTGGTTTACGAAATATATCCAGCCGTAATGTTAGGTGACTCACCCTGTATATTGCTCGTTCACATCGAAAAATGACACGCGTAAGATGCAAAAAGTGTGATGTGGCTCTCTGCATGGTGCCATGTTTCAAAAAATATCACACACTAAAAAAGTGTTAGTAACTGTGTACGTTTCAAGTAAAGGAAAGTAAAAAATAAAAATAAAAACTAAACTAAATGGTTCTCTAACTCAGCCAGCAGTCCAAAGCCAGCGTCAGAAATGAGGATGGGAAACCGCTGAAGAAATACTGTACTGAATGTGACGAGATGGAAAAGAAAACACGGAGCAAGAAGAAGGTAGACGCGTACTATCCGATTTCTTACTGTGGAGAATTGACTTTAGGCTTCAATTACAAACGTAGCCATGGGCCTGTCGCAAAATGAGTTATTCATACATATTCTTTGTTTAACTCTGAGTCCGGATACATGACACAATTTGGTTTTAAATTTCTGTAATTATTTTTCATTTAAGATAGTAGCAAGAATTGTTCGAGATTTGGGCGTTTTCGCTACGAACTTCTCACTTTAAAACTATATATTGAAACTTTCGTTTGATGTTAATGATATTTTAATATGTTGTAGACCCTTACATCGACGGTGTAAGTTTGAAATTACAGTAATTACTAAGGAAAAAGTTCCCATCATTTTTCAAAACCAACTTATTTTCAGCCCATAATAAACATACGACTGAAAGTGTTGGCTAGTTACGAAGCTCTGTTTCGTGTTTATCAGAAACTATAACCAATGTGACCATACATGGTATACTGATTCTGGTTCTGTGCGCTCCGGAGTGTGCGGGAGGCCTGCAGGGGGCGTAGCCTACGGCGACTACAGGGCTGAGTCTGCCGCGTTTCGTCCCGTCTGCCGGCCGGGCAGCCAGGAGGCTCGGCCCTTGTAGCTGAGGAAGTGTTAAAGATAAATAAAAATATAGAGATGTGGTAAAAACTTATTGAGTTGTCTACCACGTAACGTTAGTGAAGTTTTTATAGTTCGTAGTTTTTATCCACTGGCTGTTACAAAAATAACGAGTCGACGGAGAGAGAGACAGAGAAAGAAAGACATTGTTCCATGAACGAAGACACTGACACCACTACACTGCCGTTTCTACCTTGGCAATCATATGAACATTATAGAGCAGAACATCAAATCTACAAGGGGATATTTAAATACTGTTCAAGTGGTTCAAATGGCTCTGAGCACTATGGGACTTAACATCTGTGGTCATTAGTCCCCTAGAACTTAGAACTACTTAAACCTAACTAACCTAAGGACATGACACACATCCATGCTCGAGGCAGGATTCGAACCTGCGACCGTAGCGGTCACGCGGTTCCTGACTGAACCGCCTAGAACCGCACGGCCACACCGGCCGGCTTTTAAATACTGTCATTCGGTTTCGATGAATTGTAGGTTTTAAGCTTCTGTATTTCTCTGTGGAGGCCATGTACATTCCCCATGGTTTTCAATTTCCTCTTATAAGTTAGTGTGCTATTTTTCTCATTATGATAGCTCTCTACCTAGTCAGTGATTGATGGAGGACTCTACAGCCTTTTAACTATGGAACAGAGCTGTTGGAACGTGAAGAGATTACGAGAGAATTAGCAGGGGTCTGTAACTTGGGTGGGATATTATTCCTTGCGGGTCTGGCAAACACTATGTCATAATGACGATGTGGTGGGAGGATTTTTCTACGTAGAAGCTAGGGCAGAGCATGCAAACGACACCCAAGTGGTGTGAGTGGGAACGTACTATAATTTTGCATACACTATACACCTAAAAATTACAATCTCGCTCCTTTTCAGGAATTTTATCCTGTTTGAGTGTAAAGTTACAGTGTTCTAACATGAGTAAAGAAAATGGCTATGTCCAGTCGCATGTAAGATATAGTTTTGAATTGGAAAATTGCGATTTCATTGCATCGATAGCTATAAGGTGAATGAAAGATTTTACATGGAACGTTATGTCCAGTCTTAAGAAACATCTAAATTTACAAGGTGAATTATATACACTCCTGGAAATGGAAAAAAGAACACATTGACACCGGTGTGTCAGACCCACCATACTTGCTCCGGACACTGCGAGAGGGCTGTACAAGCAATGATCACACGCACGGCACAGCGGACACACCAGGAACCGCGGTGTTGGCCGTCGAATGGCGCTAGCTGCGCAGCATTTGTGCACCGCCGCCGTCAGTGTGAGCCAGTTTGCCGTGGCATACGGAGCTCCATCGCAGTCTTTAACACTGGTAGCATGCCGCGACAGCGTGGACGTGAACCGTATGTGCAGTTGACGGACTTTGAGCGAGGGCGTATAGTGGGCATGCGGGAGGCCGGGTGGACGTACCGCCGAATTGCTCAACACGTGGGGCGTGAGGTCTCCACAGTACATCGATGTTGTCGCCAGTGGTCGGCGGAAGGTGCACGTGCCCGTCGACCTGGGACCGGACCGCAGCGACGCACGGATGCACGCCAAGACCGTAGGATCCTACGCAGTGCCGTAGGGGACCGCACCGCCACTTCCCAGCAAATTAGGGACACTGTTACTCCTGGGGTATCGGCGAGGACCATTCGCAATCGTCTCCATGAAGCTGGGCTACGGTCCCGCACACCGTTAGGCCGTCTTCCGCTCACGCCCCAACATCGTGCAGCCCACCTCCAGTGGTGTCGCGACAGGCGTGAATGGAGGGACGAATGGAGACGTGTCGTCTTCAGCGATGAGAGTCGCTTCTGCCTTGGTGCCAATGATGGTCGTATGCGTGTTTGGCGCCGTGCAGGTGAGCGCCACAATCAGGACTGCATACGACCGAGGCACACAGGGCCAACACCCGGCATCATGGTGTGGGGAGCGATCTCCTACACTGGCCGTACACCACTGGTGATCGTCGAGGGGACACTGAATAGTGCACGGTACATCCAAACCGTCATCGAACCCATCGTTCTACCATTCCTAGACCGGCAAGGGAACTTGCTGTTCCAACAGGACAATGCACGTCCGCATGTATCCCGTGCCACCCAACGTGCTCTAGAAGGTGTAAGTCAACTACCCTGGCCAGCAAGATCTCCGGATCTGTCCCCCATTGAGCATGTTTGGGACTGGATGAAGCGTCGTCTCACGCGGTCTGCACGTCCAGCACGAACGCTGGTCCAACTGAGGCGCCAGGTGGAAATGGCATGGCAAGCCGTTCCACAGGACTACATCCAGCATCTCTACGATCGTCTCCATGGGAGAATAGCAGCCTGCATTGCTGCGAAAGGTGGATATACACTGTACTAGTGCCGACATTGTGCATGCTCTGTTGCCTGTGTCTATGTGCCTGTGGTTCTGTCAGTGTGATCATGTGATGTATCTGACCCCAGGAATGTGTCAATAAAGTTTCCCCTTCCTGGGACAATGAATTCACGGTGTTCTTATTTCAATTTCCAGGAGTGTAGGTTCTAGGCGCGCAGTCCGGAACCGCGCGACTGCTACGGTCGCAGGTTCGAATCCTGCCTCGGGCATGGATGTGTGTGATGTCCTTAGGTTAGTTAGGTTTAAGTAGTTCTAAGTTCTAGGGGACTGATGACCACATAGTGCTCAGAGCCATTTGAACCAACCAGGAGTGTATTTAACATGGAACGTTATGTCCAGTCATAAGACACATATAAATTTACGTCAGAGATTAATACTTCCAGAGCCACAGTAGTCGCGTTGAAGTATTTCTCATACTTTGCTCAGTGTTGAATGTGACCAGATTGGCGCTATGATCGTAATATTTAATTGTTATCACACTGATAAACGCGTGGCTGGCTTCCTAGGACGACTCTGCATTGGCATCCGGGCATGTGATGGTGGCACGAATCAATGGACATTTCCTGCTTGAAGCGTGAGCCGCCGCTGAGACTCAAAAGTATCCACATACAGGCCTATAAAAGTATTGCCTGCACATTGTGAATATTTATGTACTGATTTCTTATTGGATATTCCACACATCGACAAGCTAGCAGCCTACATATCCCTGATATAACAAGAACTGAAAGGAAAATGAACAGTCACGCTTCGTGATAACCACTTTGCTAACAATGGTAATTGCATGAAAGTGCCACATTAAAACGTGTCCAGTTGATCTGTTGATCGGTTCCGTCACATATCAGATTTGTCCGGAAGACTTCACGTAGAATTCCCTGTTTTTTTCATTTCTGCAAACGCCAGTGAGCTATCAGTTGTAGTGTCAAAGCTGCATGTTGAAGTTAAACGTTGGAGCTTGTGCTGGTAGCGACGAGCGACAATTACATCAGTATTTCCCCTCATACGCCTCCACCCACGGCAAACACCAATCTATTCATTTAGATTTTTGTTCATCATTTTCAGCAAATCTGTTTGAAGAATGCTGACGTGAAGAAATAGCACACTAGTTGCCTTAACAACTGTTTTTTTATCGCAACTGGTGTACTGTTTCTTCACAGCGGGAGTGTCGTTATTCCATTCACATTGCCAGTTCCCAGTGCAGTCAGATTTTTTTCTTTGTGCCACCTAATCTTGCTTCATACAGTCGAAGGGAAAGTTTGAACGTGAAGTCCTTCACACAGTGACAGTAAGATTATGTTCCACTATAATTAAAAGAAAATCAAATATTTACCGAGAAATCGAGAAAAAATATAATATAAAATTAAAATATCGGCACTCGATATTGCCACTTTGTTGTCGATATTTCGACTTATCAAGGGAAGTAATATCGCAGACACACATCAATTTTTATGGAGAATATACCGATAACTTATGTTGTGCATTGCTCCATAGTGAACTAATCCTGAATGTGTATTGTGCAGCATTCGATATTGCGTGTGTTGTAAATATTCTATGATTTTTACCCGGATAATTGAGAAGACTCAATATCGACCATTGACAAGTGTTGGCGTTGAATATATTGATAACATCCAAATTCCTACCACTCCGGTCGTCCTGGACACCCTCCACGGCCGGCTGGTCCTCTCTGGCACGCCGTGATCTGCTGCAGACCTGGCACAATCGCGAGGAGTACTGCTAGTAAGGGTGCAGACGTTTTCAGAAGTGCTAATGGTGACTGCGAGTTGAAAATGGCTCAAAGAACACATATTGATGACGTTATGAGGGGTAGAACACTACGGCGACTGGAGGCTGGTCAAACACAGCAGGTGTGGCCCTCCGTGTGCCACAAAGTGTGATCTCAAGATTATGGCAACGATTCCAGCAGACAGGAAACGTATCCAGGCGCTACACTACGGAACGTCCACAGTGTACAACACCACAAGAAGACCGATATCTCACCATCAGTGCCCTCAGACGGCCACGGAATACTGCAGGTAGTCTTGCTCGGGACCTTACCTCAGCCATTGGAACAGTTGTCTCCAGACACACACTCTACAGATGACTGAACAGACATGGTTTATTCGCCTGGAGACTTGCAAGATGTATTCCACTGACCACTGGTCATAAGAGAGCCCGGAAGGCATGGTGTCAAGAACACAGTACATGGTCATTGGAACAGTGGTTCCAGATTATGATCACAGACAAGTCCAGGTATAGTCTGAACAGTGATTCTCGCAGGCTTTTCAGCTGGCGTGAACCAGAAACCAGATACCAATCTCTTAATATCCTTGAAAGGGACCTGTGTGGAGGTCGTGGTCTGGTGGTGTGGTGTGGTATTATGATTGGTGCACGTACCTCTGCATGTCTTTGACAGAGGAACTGTAACAGGTCCTTATGCACCAATATGTCCGCCTTTTCAGGGGTGTAGTGGGTCTCACCTTCTTCCTGATGGATGATAACTCACGGCCCCACCGAACTGCCATCGTGGAGTACCTTGAAACGGAAGATATCAGGCGAATGGAGTGGCATGCCTGTTCTCCAGACCTAAACACCATCGAGCACGTCTGGGATGCTCTCGGTCGACGTATCGCTGCACGTCTTCAAACCCCTACGACACTTCAGGAGCTCCGACAGGCACTGATGGAAGAATGGGAGGCTATACCGCCGCAGCCGCTCGACCACCTGATCCAGAGTATGCCAAACCGTTGTGCGGCCTATGTACGTGTGCATGGTGATCATATCCCATATTGATGTCGGGGTACATGCGCAGAAAACAGTGGCGTTTCGTAGCACATGTGTTTCGGAACGGTTTTATAAACTTATCACCAATACCGTGGACTTGCTGATCTGTGCTGTGTGTGTTCTCTATGTGTCTATGCTATTAGCGTCAGTTTTGTATAGTGCCACATTGTGCGGCACCACATTCTCCAATTATGCTTAATTTATGAGCATGAGTGTAGTTCAGCGTGACCTTAGGCCTGGGACACTTCGCGTGGACTTCTTCGAGGCAAGAGGGTTTCAGCGATCTATCACATCTAAAAGTGACAACTGCTACTACGGAATAGAAAGTATGCGCCGTATGTTCTGCTTCTCAGTACTGTCCAGTGGACTCGGTCTTGCCGCAGAAAGGTAGGAGTGATATTCGTGTTGTTGCTGCCCTTCCACTAGGTAAATCCTTCTTCCTCTGCTATTAGCGCCAGTTTTGTATAGTGCCACATTGTGCGGCACCACATTCTCCAATTATGCTTAATTTATGAGCATGAGTGTAGTTCAGCGTGACCTTAGGCCTGGGACACATCGCGTGGACTTCTTCGAGGCAAGAGGGTTTCAGCGATCTATCACATCTAAAAGTGACAACTGCTACTACGGAATAGAAAGTATGCGCCGTATGTTCTGCTTCTCAGTACTGTCCAGTGGACTCGGTCTTGCCGCAGAAAGGTAGGAGTGATATTCGTGTTGTTGCTGCCCTTCCACTAGGTAAATCCTTCTTCCTCTGCTATTAGCGCCAGTTTTGTATAGTGCCACATTGTGCGGCACCACATTCTCAAATTATGCTTAATTTATGAGCATGAGTGTAGTTCAGCGTGACCTTAGGCCTGGGACACTTCGCGTGGACTTCTTCGAGGCAAGAGGGTTTCAGCGATCTATCACATCTAAAAGTGACAACTGCTACTACGGAATAGAAAGTATGCGCCGTATGTTCTGCTTCTCAGTACTGTCCAGTGGACTCGGTCTTGCCGCAGAAAGGTAGGAGTGATATTCGTGTTGTTCCTGCCCTTCCACTAGGTAAATCCTTCTTCCTCTGCTATTAAAGCCAGTTTTGTATAGTGCCACATTGTGCGGCACCACATTCTCCAATTATGCTTAATTTATGAGCATGAGTGTAGTTCAGCGTGACCTTAGGCCTGGGACACTTCGCGTGGACTTCTTCGAGGCAAGAGGGTTTCAGCGATCTATCACATCTAAAAGTGACAACTGCTACTACGGAATAGAAAGTATGCGCCGTATGTTCTGCTTCTCAGTACTGTCCAGTGGACTCGGTCTTGCCGCAGAAAGGTAGGAGTGATATTCGTGTTGTTGCTGCCCTTCCACTAGGTATATCCTTCTTCCTCTGCTATTAGCGCCAGTTTTGTATAGTGCCACATTGTGCGGCACCACATTCTCCAATTATGCTTAATTTATGAGCATGAGTGTAGTTCAGCGTGACCTTAGGCCTGGGACACTTCGCGTGGACTTCTTCGAGGCAAGAGGGTTTCAGCGATCTATCACATCTGACAACTGCTACTACGGAATAGAAAGTATGCGCCGTATGTTCTGCTTCTCAGTACTGTCCAGTGGACTTGGTCTTGCCGCAGAAAGGTAGGAGTGATATTCGTGTTGTTGCTGCCCTTCCACTAGGTAAATCCTTCTTCCTCTGCTATTAGCGCCAGTTTTGTATAGTGCCACATTGTGCGGCACCACATTCTCCAATTATGCTTAATTTATGAGCATGAGTGTAGTTCAGCGTGACCTTAGGCCTGGGACACTTCGCGTGGACTTCTTCGAGGCAAGAGGGTTTCAGCGATCTATCACATCTAAAAGTGACAACTGCTACTACGGAATAGAAAGTATGCACCGAATGTTCTGCTTCTCAGTACTGTCCAGTGGACTCGGTCTTGCCGCAGAAAGGTAGGAGTGATATTCGTGTTGTTGCTGCCCTTCCACTAGGTAAATCCTTCTTCCTCTGCTATTAGCGCCAGTTTTGTATAGTGCCACATTGTGCGGCACCACATTCTCCAATTATGCTTAATTTATGAGCATGAGTG
The DNA here is from genome assembly GCF_023898315.1 of Schistocerca nitens. Classification (NCBI taxonomy): domain Eukaryota; kingdom Metazoa; phylum Arthropoda; class Insecta; order Orthoptera; family Acrididae; genus Schistocerca; species Schistocerca nitens. The sequence goes on along the minus strand of NC_064618.1, from coordinate 111,022,588 downwards.
TAGTTCAGCGTGACCTTAGGCCTGGGACACTTCGCGTGGACTTCTTCGAGGCAAGAGGGTTTCAGCGATCTATCACATCTAAAAGTGACAACTGCTACTACGGAATAGAAAGTATGCACCGAATGTTCTGCTTCTCAGTACTGTCCAGTGGACTCGGTCTTGCCGCAGAAAGGTAGGAGTGATATTCGTGTTGTTCCTGCCCTTCCACTAGGTAAATCCTTCTTCCTCTGCTATTAGCGCCAGTTTTGTATAGTGCCACATTGTGCGGCACCACATTCTCCAATTATGCTTAATTTATGGACATGAGTGTAGTTCAGGTGAGCTTAGGCCTGGGACACTTCGCGTGGACTTCTTCGAGGCAAGAGGGTTTCAGCGATCTATCACATCTAAAAGTGACAACTGCTACTACGGAATAGAAAGTATGCGCCGTATGTTCTGCTTCTAAGTACTATCCAGTGGACTCGGTCTTGCCGCAGAAAGGTAGGAGTGATATTCGTGTTGTTGCTGCCCTTCCACTAGGTAAATCCTTCTTCCTCTGCTATTAGCGCCAGTTTTGTAAAGTGCCACATTGTGCGGCACCACATTATCCAATTATGCTTAATTTATGAGCATGAGTGTAGTTCAGCGTGACCTTAGGCCTGGGACACTTCGCGTGGACTTCTTCGAGGCAAGAGGGTTTCAGCGATCTATCACATCTAAAAGTGACAACTGCTACTACGGAATAGAAAGTATGCGCCGTATGTTCTGCTTCTCAGTACTGTCCAGTGGACTCGGTCTTGCCGCAGAAAGGTAGGAGTGATATTCGTGTTGTTGCTGCCCTTCCACTAGGTAAATCCTTCTTCCTCTGCTATTAGCGCCAGTTTTGTATAGTGCCACATTGTGCGGCACCACATTCTCCAATTATGCTTAATTTATGAGCATGAGTGTAGTTCAGCGTGACCTTAGGCCTGGGAAACTTCGCGTGGACTTCTTCGAGGCAAGAGGGTTTCAGCGATCTATCACATCTAAAAGTGACAACTGCTACTACGGAATAGAAAGTATGCGCCGAATGTTCTGCTTCTCAGTACTGTCCAGTGGACTCGGTCTTGCCGCAGAAAGGTAGGAGTGATATTCGTGTTGTTGCTGCCCTTCCACTAGGTAAATCCTTTTCCTCTGCTATTAGCGCCAGTTTTGTATAGTGCCACATTTTGCGGCACCACATTCTCCAATTATGCTTAATTTATGAGCATGAGTGTAGTTCAGCGTGACCTTAGGCCTGGGACACTTCGCGTGGACTTCTTCGAGGCAAGAGGGTTTCAGCGATCTATTACATCTAAAAGTGACAACTGCTACTACGGAGTAGAAAGTATGCGCCGTATGTTCTGCTTCTCAGTACTGTCCAGTGGACTCGGTCTTGCCGCAGAAAGGTAGGAGTGATATTCGTGTTGTTGCTGCCCTTCCACTAGGTAAATCCTTCTTCCTCTGCTATTAGCGCCAGTTTTGTATAGTGAAACATTGTGCGGCACCACATTCTCCAATTATGCTTAATTTATGAGCATGAGTGTAGTTCAGCGTGACCTTAGGCCTGGGACACTTCGCGTGGACTTCTTCAAGGCAAGAGGATTTCAGCGATCTATCACATCTAAAAGTGACAACTGCTACTACGGAATAGAAAGTATGCGCCGTATGTTCTGCTTCTCAGTACTGTCCAGTGGACTCGGTCTTGCCGCAGAAAGGTAGGAGTGATATTCGTGTTGTTGCTGCCCTTCCACTAGGTAAATCCTTCTTCCTCTGCTATTAGCGCCAGTTTTGTATAGTGCCTCATTGTGCGGCACCACATTCTCCAATTATGCTTAATTTATGAGCATGAGTGTAGTTCAGCGTGAGCTTAGGCCTGGGACACTTCGCGTGGACTTCTTCGAGGCAAGAGGGTTTCAGCGATTTATCACATCTAAAAGTGGCAACTGCTACTACGGAATAGAAAGTAAGCGCCGTATGTTCTGCTTCTCAGTACTATCCAGTGGACTCGGTCTTGCCGCAGAAAGGTAGGAGCGATATTCGTGTTGTTGCTGCCCTTCCACTAGGTAAATCCTTCTTCCTCTGCTATTAGCGCATGTTTTGTATAGTGCCACATTGTGCGGCACCACATTCTCCAATTATGCTTAATTTATGAGCATGAGTGTAGTTCAGCGTGACCTTAGGCCTGGGACACTTTGCGTGGACTTCTTCGAGGCATGAGGGTTTCAGCGATCTATCACATCTAAAAGTGACAACTGCTACTACGGAATAGAAAGTATGCGCCGTATGTTCTGCTTCTCAGTACTGTCCAGTGGACTCGGTCTTGCCGCAGAAAGGTAGGAGTGATATTCGTGTTGTTGCTGCCCTTCCACTAGGTAAATCCTTCTTCCTCTGCTATTAGCGCCAGTTTTGTATAGTGCCACATTGTGCGGCACCACATTCTCCAATTATGCTTAATTTATGAGCATGAGTGTAGATCAGCGTGACCTTAGGCCTGGGACACTTCGCGTGGACTTCTTCGAGGCAAGAGGGTTTCAGCGATCTATCACATCTAAAAGTGACAACTGCTACTACGGAATAGAAAGTATGCGCCGTATGTTCTGCTTCTCAGTACTATCCAGTGGACTCGGTCTTGCCGCAGAAAGGTAGGTGTGATATTCGTGTTGTTGCTGCCCTTCCACTAAGTAAATCCTTCTTCCTCTGCTATTAGCGCCGGTTTTGTATAGTGCCACATTGTGCGGCACCACATTCTCCAATTATGCTTAATTTATGAGCATGAGTGTAGTTCAGCGTGACCTTAGGCCTGGGACACTTCGCGTGGACTTCTTCGAGGCAAGAGGGTTTCAGCGATCTATCACATCTAAAAGTGACAACTGCTACTACGGAATAGAAAGTATGCGCCGTATGTTCTGCTTCTCAGTACTGTCCAGTAGACTCGGTCTTGCCGCAGAAAGGTAGGAGTGATATTCGTGTTGTTGCTGCCCTTCCACTAGGTAAATCCTTCTTCCTCTGCTATTAGCGCCAGTTTTGTATAGTGCCACATTGTGCGGCACCACATTCTCCAATTATGCTTAATTTATGAGCATGAGTGTAGTTCAGCGTGACCTTAGGCCTGGGACACTTCGCCTGGACTTCTTCGAGGCATGAGGGTTTCAGCGATCTATCACATCTAAAAGTGACAACTGCTACTACGGAATAGAAAGTATGCGCCGTATGTTCTGCTTCTCAGTACTGTCCAGTGGACTCGGTCTGGCCGCAGAAAGGTAGGAGTGATATTCGTGTTGTTGCTGCCCTTCCACTAGGTAAATCCTTCTTCCTCTGCTATTAGCGCCAGTTTTGTATAGTGCCACATTGTGCGGCACCACATTCTCCAATTTTCCTTAATTTATGAGCATGAGTGTAGTTCAGCGTGACCTTAGGCCTGGGACACTTCGCGTGGACTTCTTCAAGGCAAGAGGGTTTCAGCGATCTACCACATCTAAAAGTGACAACTGCTACTACGGAATAGAAAGTATGCGCCGTATGTTCTGCTTCTCAGTACTATCCAGTGGACTCGGTCTTGCCGCAGAAAGGTAGGAGTGATATTCGTGTTGTTGCTGCCCTTCCACTAGGTAAATCCTTCTTCCTCTGCTATTAGCGCCAGTTTTGTATAGTGCCACATTGTGCGGCACCACATTCTCCAATTATGCTTAATTTATGAGCATGAGTGTAGTTCAGCGTGACCTTAGGCCTGGGACACTTCGCGTGGACTTCTTCGAGGCAAGAGGGTTTCAGCGATCTATCACATCTAAAAGTGACAACTGCTACTACGGAATAGAAAGTATGCGCCGAATGTTCTGCTTCTCAGTACTGTCCAGTGGACTCGGTCTTGCCGCAGAAAGGTAGGAGTGATATTCGTGTTGTTGCTGCCCTTCCACTAGGTAAATCCTTTTCCTCTGCTATTAGCGCCAGTTTTGTATAGTGCCACATTGTGCGGCACCACATTCTCCAATTATGCTTAATTTATGAGCATGAGTGTAGTTCAGCGTGACCTTAGGCCTGGGACACTTCGCGTGGACTTCTTCGAGGCAAGAGGGTTTCAGTGATCTATCACATCTAAAAGTGACAACTGCTACTACGGAATAGAAAGTATGCGCCGTATCTTCTGCTTCTCAGTACTGTCCAGTGGACTCAGTCTTGCCGCAGAAAGGTAGGAGTGATATTCGTGTTGTTGCTGCCCTTCCACTAGGTAAATCCTTCTTCCTCTGCTATTAGCGCCAGTTTTGTATAGTGCCACATTGTGCGGCACCACATTCTCCAATTATGCTTAATTTATGAGCATGAGTGTAGTTCAGCGTGACCTTAGGCCTGGGACACTTCGCGTGGACTTCTTCAAGGCAAGAGGATTTCAGCGATCTATCACATCTAAAAGTGACAACTGCTACTACGGAATAGAAAGTATGCGCCGTATGTTCTGCTTCTCAGTACTATCCAGTGGACTCGGTCTTGCCGCAGAAAGGTAGGAGCGATATTCGTGTTGTTGCTGCCCTTCCACTAGGTAAATCCTTCTTCCTCTGCTATTAGCGCCAGTTTTGTATAGTGCCACATTGTGCGGCACCACATTCTCCAATTATGCTTAATTTATGAGCATGAGTGTAGTTCAGCGTGACCTTAAGCCTGGGACACTTTGCGTGGACTTCTTCGAGGCATGAGGGTTTCAGCGATCTATCACATCTAAAAGTGACAACTGCTACTACGGAATAGAAAGTATGCGCCGTATGTTCTGCTTCTCAGTACTGTCCAGTGGACTTGGTCTTGCCGCAGAAAGGTAGGAGTGATATTCGTGTTGTTGCTGCCCTTCCACTAGGTAAATCCTTCTTCCTCTGCTATTAGCGCCAGTTTTGTATAGTGCCACATTGTGCGGCACCACATTCTCCAATTATGCTTAATTTATGAGCATGAGTGTAGATCAGCGTGACCTTAGGCCTGGGACACTTCGCGTGGACTTCTTCGAGGCAAGAGGGTTTCAGCGATCTATCACATCTAAAAGTGACAACTGCTACTACGGAATAGAAAGTATGCGCCGTATGTTCTGCTTCTCAGTACTATCCAGTGGACTCGGTCTTGCCGCAGAAAGGTAGGAGTGATATTCGTGTTGTTGCAGCCCTTCCACTAGGTAAATCCTTCTTCCTCTGCTATTAGCGCCAGTTTTGTATAGTGCCACATTGTGCGGCACCACATTCTCCAATTATGCTTAATTTATGAGCATGAGTGTAGTTCAGCGTGACCTTAGGCCTGGGACACTTCGCGTGGACTTCTTCGAGGCAAGAGGGTTTCAGCGATCTATCACATCTAAAAGTGACAACTGCTACTACGGAATAGAAAGTATGCGCCGTATGTTCTGCTTCTCAGTACTGTCCAGTGGACTCGGTCTTGCCGCAGAAAGGTAGGAGTGATATTCGTGTTGTTGCTGCCCTTCCACTAGGTAAATCCTTCATCCTCTGCTATTAGCGCCAGTTTTGTATAGTGCCACATTGTGCGGCACCACATTCTCCAATTATGCTTAATTTATGAGCATGAGTGTAGTTCAGCGTGGCCTTAGGCCTGGGACACTTCGCGTGGACTTCTTCGAGGCAAGAGGGTTTCAGCAATCTATCACATCTAAAAGTGACAACTGCTACTACGGAATAGAAAGTATGCGCCGTATGTTCTGCTTCTCAGTACTATCCAGTGGACTCGGTCTTGCCGCAGAAAGGTAGGAGTGATATTCCTGTTGTTGCTGCCCTTCCACTAGGTAAATCCTTCTTCCTCTGCTATTAGCGCCAGTTTTGTATAGTGCCACATTGTGCGGCACCACATTCTCCAATTATGCTTAATTTATGAGCATGAGTGTAGTTCAGCGTGACCTTAGGCCTGGGACACTTCGCGTGGACTTCTTCGAGGCAAGAGGGTTTCAGCGATCTATCACATCTAAAAGTGACAACTGCTACTACGGAATAGAAAGTATGCGCTGTATGTTCTGCTTCTCAGTACTGTCCAGTGGACTCGGTCTTGCCGCAGAAAGGTAGGAGTGATATTCGTATTGTTGCTGCCCTTCCACTAGGTAAATCCTTCTTCCTCTGCTATTAGCGCCAGTTTTGTATAGTGCCACATTGTGCGGCACCACATTCTCCAATTTTGCTTAATTTATGAGCATGAGTGTAGTTCAGCGTGACCTTAGGCCTGGGACACTTCGCGTGGACTTCTTCGAGGCAAGAGGGTTACAGCGATCTATCACATCTAAAAGTGACAACTGCTACTACGGAATAGAAAGTATGCGCCGTATGTTCTGCTTCTCAGTACTGTCCAGTGGACTCGGTCTTGCCGCAGAAAGGTAGGAGTGATATTCGTGTTGTTGCTGCCCTTCCACTAGGTAAATCCTTCTTCCTCTGCTATTAGCGCCAGTTTCGTATAGTGCCACATTGTGCGGCACCACATTCTCCAATTTTCCTTAATTTATGAGCATGAGTGTAGTTCAGCGTGACCTTAGGCCTGGGACACTTCGCGTGGACTTCTTCAAGGCAAGAGGGATTCAGCGATCTACCACATCTAAAAGTGACAACTGCTACTACGGAATAGAAAGTATGCGCCGTATGTTCTGCTTCTCAGTACTATCCAGTGGACTCGGTCTTGCCGCAGAAAGGTAGGAGTGATATTCGTGTTGTTGCTGCCCTTCCACTAGGTAAATCCTTCTTCCTCTGCTATTAGCGCCAGTTTTGTATAGTGCCACATTGTGCGGCACCACATTCTCCAATTATGCTTAATTTATGAGCATGAGTGTAGTTCAGTGTGACCTTAGGCCTGGGACACTTCGTGTGGACTTCTTCAAGGCAAGAGGGTTTCAGCGATCTATCACATCTAAAAGTGACAACTGCTACTACGGAATAGAAAGTATGCGCCGTATGTTCTGCTTCTCAGTACTGTCCAGTGGACTCGGTCTTGCCGCAGAAAGGTAGGAGTGATATTCGTATTGTTGCTGCCCTTCCACTAGGTAAGTCCTTCTTCCTCTGCTATTAGCGCCAATTTTGTATAGTGCCACATTGTGCGGCACCACATTCTCCAATTTTGCTTAATTTATGAGCATGAGTGTAGTTCAGCGTGACCTTAGGCCTGGGACACTTCGCGTGGACTTCTTCGAGGCAAGAGGGTTTCAGCGATCTATCACATCTAAAAGTGACAACTGCTACTACGGAATAGAAAGTATGCGCCGTATGTTCTGCTTCTCAGTACTATCCAGTGGACTCGGTCTTGCCGCAGAAAGGTAGGAGTGATATTCCTGTTGTTGCTGCCCTTCCACTAGGTAAATCCTTCTTCCTCTGCTATTAGCGCCAGTTTTGTATAGTGCCACATTGTGCGGCACCACATTCTCCAATTATGCTTAATTTATGAGCATGAGTGTAGTTCAGCGTGACCTTAGGCCTGGGACACTTCGCGTGGACTTCTTCGAGGCAAGAGGGTTTCAGCGATCTATCACATCTAAAAGTGACAACTGCTACTACGGAATAGAAAGTATGCGCCGTATGTTCTGCTTCTCAGTACTATCCAGTGGACTCGGTCTTGCCGCAGAAAGGTAGGAGTGATATTCGTGTTGTTGCTGCCCTTCCACTAGGTAAATCCTTCTTCCTCTGCTATTAGCGCCAGTTTTGTATAGTGCCACATTGTGCGGCACCACATTCTCCAATTTTGCTTAATTTATGAGCATGAGTGTAGTTCAGCGTGACCTTAGGCCTGGGACACTTCGCGTGGACTTCTTCGAGGCAAGAGGGTTACAGCGATCTATCACATCTAAAAGTGACAACTGCTACTACGGAATAGAAAGTATGCGCCGTATGTTCTGCTTCTCAGTACTGTCCAGTGGACTCGGTCTTGCCGCAGAAAGGTAGGAGTGATATTCGTGTTGTTGCTGCCCTTCCACTAGGTAAATCCTTCTTCCTCTGCTGTTAGCGCCAGTTTTGTATAGTGCCACATTGTGCGGCACCACATTCTCCAATTATGCTTAATTTATGAGCATGAGTGTAGTTCAGCGTGACCTTAGGCCTGGGACACTTCGCGTGGACTTCTTCGAGGTAAGAGGGTTTCAGCGATCTATCACATCTAAAAGTGACAACTGCTACTACGGAATAGAAAGTATGCGCCGTATGTTCTGCTTCTCAGTACTGTCCAGTGGACTCGGTCTTGCCGCAGAAAGGTAGGAGTGATATTCGTGTTGTTGCTGCCCTTCCACTAGGTAAATCCTTCTTCCTCTGCTATTAGCGCCAGTTTTGTATAGTGCCACATTGTGCGGCACCACATTCTCCAATTATGCTTAATTTATGAGCATGAGTGTAGTTCAGCGTGACCTTACGCCTGGGACACTTCGCGTGGACTTCTTCGAGGCAAGAAGGTTTCAGCGATCTATCACATCTAAAAGTGACAACTGCTACTATGGAATAGAAAGTATGCGCCGTATGTTCTGCTTCTCAGTACTGTCCAGTGGACTCGGTCTTGCCGCAGAAAGGTAGGAGTGATATTCGTGTTGTTGCTGCCCTTCCACTAGGTAAATCCTTCTTCCTCTGCTATTAGCGCCAGTTTTGTATAGTGCCACATTGTGCGGCACCACATTCTCCAATTATGCTTAATTTATGAGCATGAGTGTAGTTCAGCGTGACCTTAGGCCTGGGACACTTCGCGTGGACTTCTTCGAGGCAAGAGGGTTTCAGCGATCTATCACATCTAAAAGTGACAACTGCTACTACGGAATAGAAAGTATGCGCCGTATGTTCTGCTTCTCAGTACTGTCCAGTGGACTCGGTCTTGCCGCAGAAAGGTAGGAGTGATATTCGTGTTGTTGCTGCCCTTCCACTAGGTAAATCCTTCTTCCTCTGCTATTAGCGCCAGTTTTGTATAGTGCCACATTGTGCGGCACCACATTCTCCAATTATGCTTAATTTATGAGCATGAGTGTAGTTCAGCGTGACCTTAGGCCTGGGACACTTCGCGTGGACTTCTTCGAGGCAAGAGGGTTTCAGCGATCTATCACATCTAAAAGTGACAACTGCTACTACGGAATAGAAAGTATGCGCCGTATGTTCTGCTTCTCAGTACTGTCCAGTGGACTCCTCCTCCTTTTCATCATTCATCGTCGTGGTGTGGCTGAGAGAACCAACTGAGGATGTATATAGTGCTTTAAAATCCAGTATCAACGTCAAATTCTCAACTGATCAAATTATTACTTCCAATAGTGATATTCCTTGCACACTACAGTCAAACCTCTGCCTCATCTCCTCAAAATGATTAAGGATATTCCTCAACTGAGCTGAAATTTGAAATTTGCTTCTACCTCCAATGTAATGGTCTTCCTGCCAAACGGCCTACCTGTGCCAGTATCCACCAACAGGAAGCTAGAAAAAGATCCAGAGGGGGAAGAGTGGGGTCTGATAACTATATAGCAGCTGTGAGAATGAATCCCAGAATATCCCACCAAGTATTGCAGTCCTACACCAATATTAAGCAAGGAAAAACTGTCCCACACAGAGATATCGATTTAATTAATGTTCAAATGTGTGTGAAATCTTATGGGACTTAACTGCTAAGGTCATCAATCCTAAGCTTACACACTGCTTAACCTAAATTATCCTAAGGACAAAGACACACACCCATGCCCGAGGGAGGACTCGATTTAATTAAATAGTCAATAAATTTGGTTGTGTGGTTGTGCTAACGGACTATTTCCAAGACATCCACACAGCAACATTTTGGGAGGGCAGTAACCACTACAATTTTCAGGACAAAATAAGGGTCTGTGTGGTTTCTGGTGGCACATGACATTGCTGACTAGCTAGGAAGTATCCACTTGAAAGGGAAAAAGGGAGAAAGAGAGAGAGAGAGAGCATGAGAATCGACAGAAATTTCTCACTTATAGATATCAAAGTGTTTTGTCCAACAGAAAGTAACCGGATATATGAGAGGGTGAGGATAAGGCGATTGGAGGGAAGACGGGTGGGGAAATTCCTACTCCGGCGTCCTCTGCCAGTGGTACTGTGGACTAACTCAATCTACACAACAGTACGATCACATAGAGCACCTGCTTCCAGTGACCTGGCTTTCCGGTGTGTGTTTTGGAACAAAACAAGAAGTGAGTCTGTTATCAAATGGATGGCAGCACCTGATGCTCTGTTCAGAGACTGAGTAGCAGCCGACCCGTGGCTACTACCAACAGCGTCCCAGCAGTCTCACAGTTGGTGCCCACTGTTCACAGAGCATGCGGCCGCGATCATTGCTTCGTAGTTTGCGGATAGCATCCATGAAGAAGGAAGTCTGTGCAGTTGGAAAGTTGTTTTCACAAGATATCTTTGGCGAAATCTGTAGTTATGTGGGATCAAATATGTTGATGTCACTTTCATCGCAGTATACCTTGCGTGATTGGAATAAAGCGATCTATTTACGTATTTGATTACATTCTTTCCGATGTATTTAACAACTGCATCTTCCAAAATTACATAAACAACAGAGAATGAGGGGCTTTTCTCGATAAATAAAACAGAAATCGAAGCACTGGAAACTGAATTGTGTGAATAAACATCATATTATTATTATTTATTATAATGTCACCTTCAATGTTATCGAATTTCCTGTTGTGTGATCCTTCCAGTCCACCAGCTCACCGATTTTTCCCGCCAATTTTCTTGGGAGTCAGGGATGAGGGGTGGGGTGGGGACATCCTCTGGTGGTGGCATTGTGCATTAGCTCAGTCAATACCTGCATGTCAAGCACACCCATGAAAATTTTCCAGCAAGATACCTCCAGTCTGTATCTATGTAATTATATAATTAGGGCACATAGCTGCTGGAAATGATAATATTTGTGCCTTTCAGTCCAACATCTCAGGGCAGAATGAACTATTCCTGCCGTTTCTGCAGGTGGGGAGGGGAGAGGAGGGGAGGTGGTGAGATTTTCCCCACATTTCTCCAGCAGGCAGGGGAGAGGCTGAACATTTCCCTGCAATTTCCAAAAGGGGAGGACGCAAAATAAAGGAAATAAACTACCGTATATTCGTCCTCTCCAGCAGCTCAGCACAGACTACATCTTTTTCCTGCAAATTTACAGATGCAGGAGGGGAGAAGGAGTGGTGTAATGGGAGGGCTGGATGATTTTATACAGGTAGATATGATAATTAATTAATCAATTTTAATAATTTCTCATTTAATTGGGTGTCAAAAGTGGGTTTGCGTCAGTGGAGAGGTCATAAATCAACCCCAGGTGGTCATAAATCAATTAACAGAACAATGGGTTAAGGGGAGAGGGAGAGATGGCGGGAAGCTCCGCCATCGTTAGTAAATTTGTCAACGACGCAGATTGGGGTAGAAACAGCTTTATCATGTTCATAAATTTCTTAGAAAAAAATTTTTTGAAATAATTTTCAGACAACACTCTAGACATGGTTTGAAACACCAGATATGTAGATGACATTTTGATTATTTACATACGGCCTAATAACGGCGTTGGGAACCTCTTCAAAATCTTTAATGAACATCGGAAAAAAATTGCTTTCACATGTGAGCCTGAAAACGAACTCCATTGTTAAATTATTTGGATCAGACATTAGCAACAAATGTTAACAGATTTTTTTCAAAATTTCCTGCAAAGGAACCTGAATTGACCAAATATTACCATCCTCACTCTCACAAAAAAGCTTTCTTTATCCTTCTATCCACATAGCTATTTATACCCTTATATCTGATGAACATCTTGATGCTGGGATTAATTTGATTAAAACTATTGCAGTCAGTAACGGGTATCACAACTTTCTTTCATACAAAACCCACATTGTAAGAGCATTACATACAATAGCTGAGCGACATACAAATAACTTAGTACTCGGGAGCTTTAGGTTTTTGTCACGAACCCCGGTATCAATAATAACCTACAGTGGTAGTTAGTCTAGAACCACGGAGCTCACGCAACTCCGGAACCAGAGAGTTGCCGCTTTATTATGTGTAACCAAACCAACAACCGTCAACACAGTTGCTAACGCCACAGGGGAGTCTCTCAACAGAAACGGCCATCACGATGTTCTGATTACAGAGTTCTTAACAAATTTCATCCACGCATTCAAGCAATACTCACTTCAATGTTAGAAAACGAACACAACATGTGCCTGATATCGATGCTGCTGCAGAAGTGTGCCGCAACGAGTTGGCGCTACGTTTATGTCCTCTTCGCGTTGAGGCCGCTGCCGTCGCGTTTTCCTCCTGGACAGGGGATTACGTCCTCTTCCACACAGCCCTCTCTGCTATCTCGTTTTGGATTGACGTGTTAACGCATTACTTTACGCTGTAGCATTCTCCTCCCCCATAGCGACCGACTGTCGTTGTATAAGTAGCTCGTCAACGGCAGGGGAGGCAGAATCGTGGACGCTGCTCTGAACCGGAAGCTGTGGCTGCAGGGGACGTCAGGATTCTGGTCGTAGCCCACTATCCGGTCTTCGCTCTGGCGGAAACGTCCCCCGAAAACGACCAGAAGGGTACGCGCCACCTACTGAAGCCCCTAAGATGTAGGTGGAGGCTGCTTCGGCGTGGGCGGGTTCAGCTCAGTCGGGAGGACGAGAGCAGGCAAAGGCTCCGTCACTATAGGGAAGTCCCGCGGTGTCGTGATGACACCCTGTGGCGGCAGCTGTGGCCGCGCTGTCCTTTGCATCTGTGAATGTGGGAGAAAACACACAGAAGGATCACCGTGCACGTAACAGTGCCGAAGTTGACTGTCATGTCGGCGCTGAAATCCGTCTGGGTCTGAAATGAAATACATGCATGAGCCAAGTACGCGAAGGACCTCGCTTCTCGTCCACCGCCTGCTGCCGCTAAGAACCCTGTAAAATACAATATCATGCAGCGCGAAGCAATGCTTGCGATCTTCCTTCGGTGTCCGATGGCGGCGTCCGTGAAGCAGTTCCGCCGGCGATGGTCGACCTCGTGGATGCGGACGATAGGAGGCGAGAAATAGTTGCAATGCATGATCCCTGATGTGTGTGTGGTATGAAGTTCGAACATCTGTTGCGTGAAGGTTCTGAAAAAACGTTCTGCTTTTCCGTTTGACTGTGGCTGGAGCGGTGCTCTAGTTACATGCTGCATGCCATTGCGTTCACAGAATATTTCACATACATTTGATGTGAACTGAGGGCTGTTGTCCGCCACTATCACTTCAGATAAAGCTCCGAGGCAAAAAAACAGGACCACTCCTGAGCTGTGCTGCGTGACGATGTCGAATTCTCTAGCGTAGCAAAAGGAAACTTGCTATAAGAGTGTACCACAATCAACCAACGAGTGTTCCAAAAAGATCCCGCAATGTCGATATGCACACGTTGCCACGGTGATTGCGACGTAAGTAGAGAATTTTTGTGGCAGAGCGGACTGATTTTCCACACATGTGTGACACTACATCTACATCTACATTCTACGTCTACACTTCGCAAGCCACCCAACGGTGTGTGGCGGTGTGCACTTTACGTGCCACTGTCATTACCTCAATTTCCTGTTTTATTCGCGTATGGCTCGCGGGAAGAACGACTGCCGGAAAGCCTCCATGCGCGCTCGAATCTCTCTAATTTTACATTCGTGATCTCCTCGGGAGGTATAAGTAGGGGGAGCAATATATTTGATACCTCGTCCAGAAACACACCCTCTCGGAACCTAGACAGCAAGCTACACCGCGATGCAGAGCGCCTCTCTTGCAGCGTCTGCCACTTGGGTTTGCTAAACATCTCCGTAACACTATCACGCTTACCAAATAACACTGTGACGAAACGCGCCGCTCTTCTTTAGATCTTCTCTATCTCCTCTGTCAACCCGCCCTGGTACGGATCCCACACTGATGAGCAATACTCAAGTATAGGTCGAACGAGTGTTTTGTAAGCCACCTCCTTTGTTGATGGACTTTATTTTCTAAGGACTCTCCCAATGAATCTCAGGCTGGCACCCGCCTTACTAACAATTAATTTTATATGATCACTCCACTTCAAATCATTCCGTACGCATACTCCCAGATATTTTACAGAAGTAACTGCTACCAGTGTTTGTTCCGCTATAATACACTCCTGGAAATGGAAAAAAGAACACATTGACACCGGTGTGTCAGACCCACCATACTTGCTCCGGACACTGCGAGAGGGCTGTACAAGCAATGATCACACGCACGGCACAGCGGACACACCAGGAACCGCGGTGTTGGCCGTCGAATGGCGCTAGCTGCGCAGCATTTGTGCACCGCCGCCGTCAGTGTCAGCCAGTTTGCCGTGGCATACGGAGCTCCATCGCAGTCTTTAACACTGGTAGCATGCCGCGACAGCGTGGACGTGAACCGTATGTGCAGTTGACGGACTTTGAGCGAGGGCGTATAGTGGGCATGCGGGAGGCCGGGTGGACGTACCGCCGAATTGCTCAACACGTGGGCCGTGAGGTCTCCACAGTACATCGATGTTGTCGCCAGTGGTCGGCGGAAGGTGCACGTGCCCGTCGACCTGGGACCGGACCGCAGCGACGCACGGATGCACGCCAAGACCGTAGGATCCTACGCAGTGCCGTAGGGGACCGCACCGCCACTTCCCAGCAAATTAGGGACACTGTTGCTCCTGGGGTATCGGCGAGGACCATTCGCAACCGTCTCCATGAAGTTGGGCTACGGTCCCGCACACCGTTAGGCCGTCTTCCGCTCACGCCCCAACATCGTGCAGCCCGCCTCCAGTGGTGTCGCGACAGGCGTGAATGGAGGGACGAATGGAGACGTGTCGACTTCAGCGATGAGAGTCGCTTCTGCCTTGGTGCCAATGATGGTCGTATGCGTGTTTGGCGCCGTGCAGGTGAGCGCCACAATCAGGACTGCATACGACCGAGGCACACAGGGCCAACACCCGGCATCATGGTGTGGGGAGCGATCTCCTACACTGGCCGTACACCACTGGTGATCGTCGAGGGGACACTGAATAGTGCACGGTACATCCAAACCGTCATCGAACCCATCGTTCTACCATTCCTAGACCGGCAAGGGAACTTGCTGTTCCAACAGGACAATGCACGTCCGCATGTATCCCGTGCCACCCAACGTGCTCTAGAAGGTGTAAGTCAACTACCCTGGCCAGCAACATCTCCGGATCTGTCCCCCATTGAGCATGTTTGGGACTGGATGAAGCTTCGTCTCACGCGGTCTGCACGTCCGGCACGAACGCTGGTCCAACTGAGGTGCCAGGTGGAAATGGCATGGCAAGCCGTTCCACAGGACTACATCCAGCATCTTTACGATCGTCTCCATGGGAGAATAGCAGCCTGCATTGCTGCGAAAGGTGGATATACACTGTACTAGTGCCGACATTGTGCATGCTCTGTTGCCTGTGTCTATGTGCCTGTGGTTCTGTCAGTGTGATCATGTGATGTATCTGACCCCAGGAATGTGTCAATAAAGTTTCCCCTTCCTGGGACAATGAATTCACGGTGTTCTTATTTCAATTTCCAGGAGTGTATAATCATACAATAAAGGATCCTGTTTTCTGTGTATTCGCAATACATTACATTTGTCTATGTTAAGGGTCAGTTGCCACTCCCTGCACCAAGTGCCTATCCGCTGCAGATCTTCCTGCATTTCCCTGTAATTTTCTAATGCTGCAACTTCTCTGAATACTACAGCATCATCCGCGAAAAGCCGCATGGAACTTCCGACACCATCTACTAGTTCATTTATGTATATTGTGAAAAGTAATGGTCCCATAACACTCCCCTGTGGCACGCCAGAGTTTACTTTAACGTCTGTAGACGTCTATCCATTGAGAACATGTTGTGTTCTGTTTCCTAAAAACTCTTCAATCCAGCCACACAGCTGGTCTGATATTCCGTAGGCACTTACTTTGTTTATGAGGCGACAGTGCGGAACTATATCGAACGCCATCCAGAAGTCAAGGAAAATGGCGTCTACCTGGGAGCCTGTATGTAATATTTTCTTCGTCTCATGAACAAATAAAGTGAGTTGGGTCTCACAAGATCGCTGTTCCGGAATCCATGTTGATTCCTACAGAGCGGATTCTGGGTTTCCAGAAACGACATGATACGCGAGCAAAAAAACATGTACTAAAATTCTACCAGAGATCGATGTTAGAGATATAGGTCTATAGTTTTGCGGATCTACTCGACGACCCTTCTTGAAAACTGGAACTACCTGTGCTCTTTTCCAATCATTTGGAACATTCCGTTCCTCTAGAGACTTGCAGTACACGGCTGTTAGAAGGGGGGCAAGTTCTATCGCGTGCTTTCTGTAGAATCGAATTGGTATCCCGTCAGGTCCAGTGGACTTTCCTCTCTTGAGTGATTTCAGTCGCTTTTCTGTTCCTTGGACATTTATTTCGATGTGTGCCATTTTTTCGTTCGTGCGAGGATTTAGAGAAGGAACTGCAGTGCGGTCTTTCTCTGTGAAACAGCTTTGGAAAAAGGTGTTTAGTATTTCAGCTTTACGCGTGTCATCCTCTGTTTCAATGCCATCATCATCCCGGAGTGTCTGGATATGCTGTTTCGAGCCACTTACTGATTTAACGTAAGACCAGAACTTCCTAGGATTTTCTGTCAAGTCGGTACATAGAATTTGACTTTCGAATTCACTGAATGCTTCACGCATAGCCCTCGTTACGCTTACTTTGACATCGTTTAGCTTCTGTTTGTCCGAGAGGTTTTCGCTGCGTTTAAATTTGCAGTGAAACTCTCTTTGCTTTCGCAGTAGTTTCCTATCTTTGTTGTTGAACCACAGCGGGTTTTTCCCATCCCTCACAGTTTTACTCAGCACGTGCCTGTCTAAAACGCATTTTACGATTGCCTTGAACTTTTGCCATAAACACTCAACACTCAACTTGTCAGTGTCGGAACAGAAATTTTCGTTTTGATCTGTTAGGTAGTCTGAAATCTCCTATTACACTTGCTAAACAGATAACCCTTTCTCCCATTTTTATGTTCCTATTTACTTCCATATTCAGGGATGCTGCAACGGCCTTATGATCACTGATTCCCTGTTCTGCTCTTGCAGAATAGAAAAGTTCCGGTCTGTTTGTTATCAGTGGGTCCAAGATGTTACCTCCACGACTCGGTTCTCTGTTTAATTGCTCGAGGTAATTTTCGGATAGTGCACTCAGTATAATGTCACTCGATGCTCTGTCCCTACCACCCGTCCTAAACATCTGAGTGTCCCAATCTATATCTGGTAAATTGAAATCTCCAGGTAAGACTATATCATGCTGAGGAAATTTATGTGAAATGTATTCCATATTTTCTCTCGGTTGTTCTGCACTAATGCTGCTGAGTCGGGAGGTCGGTAAAAGGAGCCAATTATTAATCTAGCTCGGTTGTTGAGTATAACCTCCACCCATAATAATTCGTAGGAACTATCCACTTCTATTTCACTACACGATAAACTACAACTAACAGTGACAAACACGCATGCAATCTATCCTTTCTAAACACTGTCTGTGCCTTTGTAAAAATTTCGGCAGAGTTTATCTCTGGCTTCAGTCAGCTTTCCGTACCCTTAACGATTTCAGCTTTGGTGCTTTCTATCAGCGCTTGAAGTTCCGGTAGTTTACCAACGCAGCTTCGACAGTTTATAATTACAATACCGATTGCTGCTTGGTCCCCGCATGTCCCTGAGTTAGCCCCGCACCCTTTCTGTACTTGCCCGAGGCCATCGAACCAGAAAAACTTCCCAGTCCACGCCACACAACCCCTGCTACCCGTGTAGCCACTTGCTGCGTGTAGTGGACTCCTGACCTCTCCAGGAGAACCCGAAACCCCACCACCGTATGGCGCACGTCGAGGAATCTGCACACTGTGACGTCATCTGTTCTATTTGGGTGTCCATACACTGCCAAGTAGTGTGGACGTGCCAGCTGTTTCGTACGAACAATCCTCCACTCTCGTTGGTGAAGTGACTGCAACATTTCATTTTCCAAAGGTTTGGGAAACAACACAAGTGATTGTCTGCTGTTATTTTGGACAAGAATAATACCTTTCTCTATAGGGAGGCTATGCCGACGCGCAAAGTATCGACGCACTACAGAGTTCTTTATGCTATGCAGTGGGTGAGGCCAAGGTGTGCGAATGTATTTCAGCAAAATTTTGAAATCTGTATCAGCTCCCGCGCCCTGTGCAATTTTCCTACAGTTCAAAGGAAAGGGTGGAAGAAATTCACAATGCTGAGCATCGATGTGACAATAAGATGCAGCAGAATCTTCTAAGTCTGTATCAGGGTCAATAGGAAGACGTGAAAGTGCGCTGTTGACCTGTCGGACGATACACAATCTCGTAATGGTATTGAGACAACAACTAAGGCCATCTTTGCAATTTTTCGTCAGTTCGTACAGGAACCGGTTTCGTCGGATAATACGTGGACTGCAGAGGCTTGTGATCCATTAAAAGTGGTTCAAATGGCTCTGAGCACTATGGGACTTAACATCTGAGGTCATCAGTCCCCTAGAACTTAGAACCACTCAAACCTAACCAACCTAAGGACATCACACACATCCATGCCCGAGGCAGGATTCGAACCTGTGACCGTAGCAGCAGCGTGGTTCCAAACTGTAGCGCCTAGAACCGCACGGCCACTCCGGTCGGCTGTGATCCATTACTAAGTAAAATTTTCTGCCATACAAATACTAGTGTGATTTGGTGACACCATAAACAATAGCCAATACCCCTTTCTCTATTTGTGAACAGATATACTGAGTTCTAGACAACACTTGTGAAAGCAATAGGCCTGTCGTTATCGCCAAATCTGAACGAAAGCACTGCACCGATTCTGTAAGAGGGAGCGCCAAATTGCAACTCATCTGGTGTGTCAGGATGCACCAAACATCGATCATTGAGCAACGCACCTTTAAGTTTCTGAAAGGCTTCTTGGCACTCATCTGTCCAAAGAAAGGGGACGTTCTTGCGACGGAGTACTGTGGTGTGTGCAGCACTGGATATGAACCGAATATAATAGTTCATTTTCCCTAAAACTGACTGCAGTTCCGAGACATTGCGAGGAACTGGCAGGTCTTGTACGGTTATCAAATGTGACTGAAGAGGATGTACAGCTTGACTGTTTATAACATGACCAATATACTGCAACTCAGATTTAATAAAACCACACTTGTCCATTCCACACTGTAGTAATGCATCAGATAACACACGAAACAAAACACGCAAATTTGCGATGTGTTCTTCAGGTGTACGACCTGCTACGACAGTATCATTCAAACAGTTTGGTACTTGAGCAGTCAGCTATTCCAAATACCGCTGGAAAATGGATGGGTGCGGAAGCACTGCCAAAACGCAAACGTAAATATTTAAACAAGCACACTTTTTGAGATTCTTCATCTAGCGGTATTTGAAGATATGTGTCATGCGAATCAGTTTTTCAAAAGTAGCGACCAGATCCCAGTCTGTCCTTGAGATGCCCTGGGTGTGGCAATAGATAAGTATCAGTCACAGTTTGTGTGTTAACTGTAGACTTGAAGTCAACACAGAGGCGATTGCGACGTGAAGATTTGGGGAGCAAAACCTGTGGGCTTGTCCACTAACTATCTGGTAGCGGCTCAATAACTCCACTGTCTTCCAATTCTTTAAGTTCAGCAGCGACTTTGTCCCGTAAAGCAATGGGAACAGTCCTGGCCCGGCAAAATTTCATCTGAGCTTGTCTTTCATAGTAACATGTGCAACAAAGTTGTTAGCTTTACGTAAACCTTCAGGAAAGGGTTCAGGGAATTCTTTTAGAACGCTAGCTACAATGTCTTTTGCAATGAATGCAGTCACTGCCAACACATTGTCCTGAATTTGAAAGCCAAACAAATGAAAAGAATCAAGGCCAAATATGTTGTCACACTTGCGTGAATGTAGAACAGTAAAAGTTACAATTCGCATGTGTGAGCGATATATTGCAGGCAAAGTACATTTTCTGAGAATGGTAATGTCCTATGCTTTATAAGCCCTCAGATATGTGCTACTTTTAGACAAGTGTGGGGAGCCTAACAGATCACATGTGTTGCGAATTAGCAGTGTAACAGAGACACCAATGTCCAACTGAAATTTCACACATTTTCCACCAAAATGCCAATGTACAAAAAGCTTGTTGGACTGGCATAGCACTGAAGAAACTGTCCACTTGCTAGTTTTGCTAATGCCTGCAGCACGCTTGGAATACACTGCTTGATTAGAGGTGCCTTGTGACTAAACTTTTGTGAGTGGGCGGAATTCTTATGTTTATTCCGCTGCAAACATACGGTTTGTATGTGATCTTTCTAGCCACAAACACAACACTGTGCTTGTCTGGATGGGCAGTCTTGGCGTTTGTGCTGTGAATAGTACTGAGGGCATGACTTAATTCTGTTTGCTTGTGCATCCACTTGGCTAGAGAACTGTTGACGTGGCGTGGCATGAGCCTGCTGTTGCTGCCTAATGGGCCTGTTGTGAGCAAGGGGTGACTTGACCTGGCAAATTGGTGGCTGCTCAAATTATCGGCCAACACGGCACCTGACTGGTACTGATCTAGTATTTGCACTACGTGCTGGAATGGTGGATCGGACTGTTTCAAAATCTGTTCTCTAAGTCTGACATCATTTACATTGCACATTATTGCATCACGCAACATTACATCTGGATATGGAGTACCAACCACATTAGAATTAGAATTTTCTTGTCATACCCTGCAAATCAGTTACCCACTCATGATAAGTTTGTTCTGACCATTTCTTGCAAGAAAAGAATTGATACCTAGCTGCGACCACATTCACTTATTGTTCATAATATTTTTGTTAGCGAATCTACACCCCGATCACAGAAAAGTTCACTCAGAGTATCGTTAAGGAATAATTTCTGAATGAGGCGAAACACTGCACTTCCTACTGTTGACAACGAACATAAACACACACTCCTAAGCCTATATACCTCTGCACTTAACCATGCTATAATGTTAAAGCAGTGTGGTATCCGATATATTAGTCGTGTGCAATGAAATGCTGTTAATACTTCAATAGAGGAAATATAATTCCAACACATGACATACATTCACCCTTAAATTTTGTATCCTATCACTACGGTAAGAAACTAGAAGGTGATAAAACTACTACCTTTCACACTAAAGGAAAGAAAATCGTAGATTTTTAGTGATCCATGCACTATATTGCTTTTTGGAGGAATACACTGCCCACTTTTCACATCCAATTACAGTTCAGAAATTATGCTCGGCTTGCATTAGTCCTACAAAATAACTGTCAGCAATGGAAAATGCATGAAACAACGACACCTTCTGAGGAAATAGATAAACGCATAGCAGCGTTATCTCACATGTGAAGTTACACATAACTCTGTTCTAACCACATTGACAGAACACAGTCTCTTCCACACATGTCATCTATGAAGAAAATTGTATACATATTGATTGCAGTACCTCACAGACGCCTGTCACTAACTTACAAACACCACATTTACAAAAATGAAGACTATTTATGTC
Organism: Schistocerca nitens; assembly: GCF_023898315.1. Classification (NCBI taxonomy): domain Eukaryota; kingdom Metazoa; phylum Arthropoda; class Insecta; order Orthoptera; family Acrididae; genus Schistocerca; species Schistocerca nitens. The sequence goes on along the minus strand of NC_064618.1, from coordinate 111,001,084 downwards.
CAAGATGTGGCAGGGAAATGGGGTGCTTCGCATACAACTTTGTTTGCATAGAGAAGGTCGATGAAATATGTTTCCCATCATTATTCATCACACATGTGCTGGAAGTTATAAAGGCACATTTGCATGCCGAGCGTGAGTTTCCGCGGAAACGAGAAATATTAATTAAATAAATAATCAGTGACTAATAAATAAAGCCTATGGCACACAACTGCAGCGCTGTGTCGCTGATAAAGACAAAAGAATAATTACGTTACTCTCATGTTTGATTAAGAGAAGAGAGAGCTCAGGTAGAAGTGGTGCGAGAAGCACGTATTTTATTTTATTGTCTGGCACACCGCCATATTTTCATGTTATAGAAGAATACTGCGAGTTGCAACCACACTAGGCACTCGATTCTGTAATGAATTTATATTTATAAAAGTAAGTAGGATTATGAACTGTAGGCTATTTCATTGAATATATCTGATTTAACTAACTGTGTAACTTTTTATGTTTAGTAGACAATCACCTCTGTACGACGTATTGGCATGGCTGGCAAATCATTAATATTTTATTCCAAATTTTATTTTTATTTATTTTATATTGGCGACTGCGTGTCGGACTTGTTATTTTGTCATTTGTTACATTGTTCTTTTTGTTTCATGTCAAAAATCAACTTTCTGGACCTGGACGTGAATGTATGAGAGATAATGAAAATCTGAAGATATTTTCCAATTCTAAAGTTTTGCCGGAAGACGCAATGAAGCTTCCAGCAAAATAAGGTAAGACGCAGCATCTTTGCATTAGCAGGCTTGACCAGACGTATAATTCAGTGTATTAGCTTTTCAGTAAATTCTGTAGTGTTTCTTTCGCGCATAACAGTTTTCAGTAACACATTTCATTCTTAGCACTTTTCCCTAAACAATAACGTATCCAACAATACCAATTCACGAGTGTACAATATGGCCGACTTCTGTACGATATGATGTAACATGGCCAGCAGCCATTACCAATAATCTGAAATTCAGTTTATATTTTTAAATTAACGGGACAGCCATTGTTGCTACGAGCGATTCATGCTCAACTGCATTTCATTTTAAAATCAGTGTCAAATATTTTCTTGAAACATAAATCACGTGTGGCATGGTAATGACTAGAAATCAATACGCAAAAATGGAACAGCAAAGACGTACTATTCAGACACAATCCGACTCGGACGAGAGACAAATGTTAGAAAATGACTTTACGACAGCAACCGGTAGTGACGATTTATCAAACATTGACGCAAGTGTTGACGGAAATTTTGACAATAGGCCGTCCACCACAAAAATTTCAAAGTCTCAGTCAGAGCCCATGTTAATGCATGACGTCACGTCTAATGACGCGGCGGGGGCACAGACGTTGCAAACGGTAAACATTGCCGACATGTTACAAATGATAATGAAACAGAACGCCGAAAACATGGCAACCTTACAGACACAAAATGACGAAATTAAATCTGACCTCATAGCACTCAAGACGAGTAATGACACTTTATGTAAACGTGTGGAACTTATAGACGCCACACTGACCAAACAGATGACTGAACTCAGTACTAAATTTTCCCAGCTTAATACGACACAAGAAAAGACTACAACTGACGTAGCACTTTTACAGACACAAGTAAAAAATCTTAATGTCACGTGTGAAGTTCTTACTGAACAAATTCAAACATATCCTTCAGTACACGACAACCTTGAAAAACGAATTACTGACGTACAGAATAAATTTGACAATGTTGAACAACACCTGACTGACATCTTACAATCTGATGCTACAGCTCATTTTCAAAACATTAATAAAGAATTTCATGATTGGGTAGTGAACAAAGACAAACATTTTGATAGATGCCTACGTGAAAATTTACCAACAATTGTGCACGACTCCGTAGCGCAATACATTACTAATAACAAACAGCTGATCAGTGACGCAGTACAATCCGTCACTGCACCAATGACACAATTCACCGATCTACCACAGTCTGAATGTAACGAAAATATCAGTCAAAATGTACAGTTCAGGAACCAATATACATTCGAGTATGACACACACATACCGCACACGACAAACACACAAGAACAAAACACACCACGACTACAACACATACCACGAGGTACAAACACAAACACAAGCTATTATCATGGTAAACCACAGCAACATTATTGTAATTTCTCGCCAGCAACACGCGATATACTCCGTGCGTTGAAGGCCAAATTGCCTTTCAACATTAAAGAAAAACTCCTACATATCCCGGATGACGATTCAGATTATTTTTTAACAGCTTTAGATTCGGTTGACATGTTACTTGAAGATCAGCGCTTCGCGCGGCAAAACAGCAGCCACAATGTTTACACTAGTGGAATGCAAAACATGCAGGCTTGCCAACCCAATTCTGGCGCGCCCACAGTTGGATACGCGGTACAACAAAAACAGCAAACTCACATGCCGTCTCAATACGGAAATCAAAATCAACACGCGTATTCCAATACAAACAATAGTTACAACAGTAATAACACTTCATGCGGCAATCCATACAAAAGGCACCGCGGTAATAACTACAACGGTAACAACGGATACATAGGCAACAACAAAAACACAAACAGAAACAGAAATAATAATAATAACTACGAGCCAAGACAGCGTCAAGGCTGGACTCGTAACGATCAGTACTTTCATTCAAACACTGCTTTACCACAGCAGCCACCAGGACAAAATTGGAGCATACCTTATGACCGACAGGTAAGTTATAATGCGCAACAGCAACAACAACCGCAAAAGTTTGGAGATCACAATAGGCAATATCCGAATGTGAATATAATAGAAATGACACCTGACACACAACCTCAATCTGTGTCAGTACCTAGTACAAATGCTAATCCAACAAACTAGAAACAGTCACTTCTATGCCCCAGGTCGTGGTGGCTGAGCAATTCTTGGGGGGCGACTTCAATGTTGATCAGTTATTTGACACCACAGTTGAACATCAGAATAATGATATGCCGAATAATTCTAAACAAAAATTACCTGTTTTATTTATAAGATACAACCACAATAACAATATATCAGATGAACTTTTACAAGACAGTACACAATGTCGTTCAAACACAAATGAAATTGTTTTAGCATCTACCACTGGTGTAGTAGGTGGGATTCCAACTACTATTATTCTAGATACAGGTGTAGCTGTGAGCGTTTTGTCTTTTAATTTCTATAAAAAGATGTGTGAATTGGAACCTGTGCCTGAGTTTCCTGCCCAAAACTGTAAAATAACTACTGCACTAGGTAATAAGTCATGTAGGGTTACGAAGCAAGTTTTTGTAAACATTAAAATAGGTAATGGAACCGTACAATGGCCATTCCTGGTTGTACAAAACCTTGTGACAAATTGCATATTAGGAATAGATATTATGAGCGAGAAGGACTGCATTATAGACTTCTCCAAAGGTAAATGTATTTTAAATGATAAAGGCAGTGTAATTATTATTGATTTGGACAGGAGAACTCTTAAGCATGACAAACACTGTACAGGGTACATGGTTCAGTTAGTACTTGACAATGACATTCAAGACACGCAAACACACTCATCTGACACAGAGCTAATGGACTTGAAAACATTGCTTGATCATAAGATAAATGAAGCTACAGCTCTCAGTGCACATGAACGTATAAAACTACAGGAAGTGTTATCCAAATATTTACAAGTTTTTGCCAAGCGAATAGGTGTTATCAACACGTATGCGTACAAGATTGAAGTTAAGCCTCACAAGATCTTCTACCACAAGACATATAACGTACCGTTATCTCAACGACCTGCTGTGTGGCAAGAATTAAAACAAATGTTAGACTGGAAGGTCATTGAACCATCCACCTCACCTTACTGTTGTCCTCTACTTGTCAAAAAATCAAATGGAAGCATTAGGTTAGTGTTAGACGCACGAGCAATTAATGAAATAATTTTACCAGTTCACACAAAACCCGAAAATTTAGAAGAGCAATTACAGAAATTTCTAGATGCAAAGTATTTTTCCACAATAGATCTCGCTAATTCATTTTGGCAGGTGAGTATCACTCCTGATTCTCGGAAATATACTGCATTTATGTTCGGGGGCCGAACCTATCAGTTTTGTGTTCTACCTTTCGGACTGAATGTCAGTTCTGGGGTATTCATTACAGCCCTGGATACCGTGCTTGGCGATGATTTAGTTGAGACAGTCACACACTATGTTGATGATATACTGATAGCTACACAGTCTTGGAATGAACACCTTGACACACTTCAAAGAATTTTAGAAAAATTTGCACAAGCTGGAGTCCAAGCCAGTCTTAGAAAATCAAAGTTTGGTTGCAGTGAGATAAAATATTTAGGACATATCATTAATTCACAGGGCATACGTCCTGATCCCAGTAAATTAGATGCTATCAGAAACTTTCCTAGTCCTCGAACTAAAAAGCAGTTAAAATCATTCCTTGGGCTATGTTCATTTTTCAGACGTTTTTTGCCACAACCACTATTGAACAGTAAACATCTGCTAAATCTACTCAGAAAGAATCAAGTTTGGATCTGGTCGGAACAGTGCCAGAATGACTTTAATACAATTAAACATGCTTTAGTGAATGCAAACATATTGAGCCATCCAGATTTCAATTTAGATTTTTGTATGACTTGTGACGCTTCACGTACTGGTTTGGGATGTTGCTTATTTCAAGTTGTAAAGAATAAAGATAAGGAACAGAAAATAAAAGAAGTTTTGACTACGCTGACACATCACGCACAGATACGAAACAAACATCACAGAAACATAATAAAAAGAAAACAAAAATTCGAGGTAGGAATGCTTGTACTACTTCGTACTCATCATAAATCTGTAGCACTCAAACGACGCAACGCTAAGTGGCGTCTGCTATATGAAGGACCTTATATAATTGTTAACATACCGCATCCTGGTGCGTATTTGTTACAACATCGTAGAACTAACAAAATTATTGGGCTATACGCACACCGAGATCTTAGAGCATTTCATGCGGAATAATGTCAAAGTCACATCCATCAAAACATTGCTAAGCAACTCAAAAAAAAACTCTGTTGCTGCAACACAGATAGTAAGTAGTATAGAAATTTTCATTTCAGCGGTTCCAGTGACGCAGTTGAAGGCAGAAGAACTCTTCTTTCAGCGCGCGCCACCACCTGGAAGACGGAATATTAAAATAAAATTTATGTTTACGTAGCAGTGAATGATATATTAATTTTTTCACGGAACATTTGTGACTGTGGGTATCACTGACTTGGTATGACACCTGACGAACCGACAGACGTCATCTGTGAAGCGAACTTTTACTTTGAGAAATAGATTAGACGCACATCTCTCAACACGAAAAGCATCTATCAGTAGTCAAGGCCACACAGACACTATACACACACGCACAAAACGCGAGGAATCAAACATTTTCCCTCTTACTATTTTGAATATTTATTGAGTAGTGAAAATGCCTGGTCTTGCCTACTGATGTAATGAATGTTGTGTCTAACCTATCTTAATTTCAGATGACATCACAAAATAAGCATCGATAAAATCCCAGCAAAACCCTCAAAGAGGACGTAATTATCTGCAATTCATGTAATCAAATGTGACACAATGTAATAACCCATAGCTATGTAATAATGATGTAAACATGTTTATGTGCAACTGTATTATGTTTATGCTATGAAAATATGTGACGTGTGTATGTAGGATTACTTATATTTTTTTTTTTTTTGCTTCTCTTTCAATGATGTATAATGTAACTGTTACTATGTAAAAGAAATTTGAACAAAACGAGTGCAAAAAGGACATTGCATAGTGAACCATTGTTCACGGACATTAATGAACATTACTAACTCTGCAACTACTCAGAAACCTATGTGAAAGAAACTGTTAATGACATTCATTATGCATCGTACCTATGTAAACGCGATGAACCATTTCTTTGATTAATAACTACGAACATTTAGGTGAGCTATATTCAGCAAAAAACTGAAAATGTGAAGTGCATAATTCGTGCATCGTCTAGTGACAATACTACAGTACCTAACTTCAAGATGTTAACTGGATTAAACGGACACAAAGTGCCTGTCCAGAAAACAACACGACGGGTGGAAGAATTTTGGTTGGAACTTCAGGGAATGAAATGTTCTCGAAATGTGACGGACACTCTTACCTGGACTGTCCAAGGATCCACGCCAGCTATGTGCCGTCCGAGGTTCTGCAACCAAGCTTCCACGGAATGTAAAAAACGAACTGCACGTGGACCAATTACTAACGGGTCACGTCAGATCTGTAATAAACAATGTTTTTTAGTCACAACGAACTGCATCACAACGACTATAATGGAAATGGAAATGGACACGCTTATGTTTTAATCACGTTGTTATACAACGATGATACTAACCTGTGAAAAAATTATTGTGCAGCAGATGAATATGAACTGTAATAACGACACGATGTGAATAGGTCGACGCACCTGAAACATACGGACATTTTTCTTTGAAGTATTTCAAAACAATACTATGTAACTAAGAACATTCAACAATCTGAGTTGTATTGTGATATAACAAATATTGTAAATTTAAAACTAAGTTACCTGTTATAGAATGTAGTCTTCATATGTAATCTTGGTTGAATATTTTCTTTGTGCAACGACTAAGATACGCGCGCACACGAACAATATGAACTGCATTACTGTGCCGCGTGATTTAACTGTATGATATAACGGCACTGCCGGAGTCACACAGACGCTTCTGCGCATGCGCGCACTCTATCTGCCAACATAAGAACTTTTACGGCGCACCCGCGTCATTCAAATTTTGTATATAATGTGTATAATGTGTGTAATGTAAGTCATGTGAATAGTTGTAGATAACTTAGATTTACTTGTGCCTTTAGGTGAATTGCTCGCCTGCAGGTGTGTCCTTTCGCCTCGCAATTCAGGGGGCAATATAAAGGCACATTTGCATGCCGAGCGTGAGTTTCCGCGGAAACGCGAAATATTAATTAAATAAATAATCAGTGACTAATAAATAAAGCCTATGGCACACAACTGCAGCGCTGTGTCGCTGATAAAGACAAAAGAATAATTACGTTACTCTTATGTTTGATTAAGAGAAGAGAGAGCTCAGGTAGAAGTGGTGCGAGAAGCACGTATTTTATTTTATTGTCTGGAACACCGCCATATTTTCATGTTATAGAAGAATACTGCGAGTTGCAACCACACTAGGCACTCGATTCTGTAATGAATTTATATTTATAAAAGTAAGTAGGATTATGAACTGTAGGCTATTTCATTGAATATATCTGATTTAACTAACTGTGTAACTTTTTATGTTTAGTAGACAATCACCTCTGTACGACGCATTGGCATGGCTGGCAAATCATTAATATTTTATTCCAAAATTTATTTTTTATTTATTTTATAAAGTCCCCTGCTGAGTGTGGTATGGAGAGATTTGCTGTTAATGACTGCAGGTAGAAGGCGCTCTGAGTTATACACATAACATGTTACAGTATATGAGTCGAATGCAGGTTATGTCTCACAACTGATACATCCCCAAAGAACAAGGGAAAGAAATGGTTAAACGTGTGATAAATACCTGCCACAACATCTCCCTCTCTCTATAATGTATCATCAGCCTACCATTAAATCACTCATTGTTATAACCCCTCTCAACTAATTACTCTATCTACATTCTATCACCTCTTAACTCAGATCCATGTTAATTTACAGGCAGGTGATTCTCTTTTCCAGGAAAGCATCAAAGACAGCAGTCAACTTGTAAGATCTCTCTTAGCTCAATCGACATACAACAGAATGCTGTTAAAACCATGTAGCAACTGTTCTGTAGAGTATTTGTTAGCTGACACTGCGTGGTTGTGATTGATAGAAAGTACAGAGAAGCACATTGTAAATACTGTTTGTTGGTTTAAACATGTAAACAGTCTTTCACAGGGTCAGACATGTAATCTATTCTGTAGTTGTATATTACAGCCCCAAGCTGGTAATAAAGTTCTCTTCGGCTAAGGACACTTTATAAAAATCCTTAACATTGTTACGACTAACTTTGGGGGGAGGGGGGGCTAGAAGATTTCCCAGAGGGGTAGTTAACTCATAAATTTAATTAATTAGTCAATTAATTTTATATTAAAAGTGTGCATCTATCAGTGAGGGGATTTCACAGAGGAGTGAGGGATTTCTCAGAAGGACAGATTATCACCAGTGGGTCAGAAACCAACCCCAGGGGATCATAAATCAATTGGTAGACCAATAGGTTAAGGAGTGGGGGAGAGTCCAGCATCTTCAATAAATTTGGCAGAAATACAGAGTGGGCTAGAAACACCCTTATTCTATTACTTACGTGTGCAAGCTAATAGATTAATAGAAGACCTACTGCAAGAGCATGCGATTGCTGATACAACTGTCCATTGAATCTGTAATAGTTATATTTGACTTAAATTAAATACGTGAAGTCGGTAATCTGCTTATCAGAAATCATTATTTTATGAAGACATAATTTTCTCCTACATTATATAAAGTTGTTTTTACAGGTACGTTCGTGTAAATATTTTTAATAACGAACGAAAGCAGCTTCGTATACATACCAGAATGTAAGGGTTTTATTTTACTAAGGAGATTTTTTGAATAACTATTTTAAAAAAACATAAAATTTTCTTGAACTTCTCATGATGGTCTTTTCCTATGCCCTTATAAGCTCTATTCATGGTTTACAAAATCATAAAATTTAAAGAAATTAAAGCATCATGAGATCTTCTTATTATATACCATCAATTCATAGAATTCCTATTTAGACAACAGCAAATATTTTTAGACTTGGAGTTCATATAAAGTAAATTACTTTGAGTCCAAAAATTCAGAATTATGCAGTTTAGAATCCCAAACACTCATAATTGTAGTAGCGAGTTACTTTAAGGTGAAAAGAGAATCATCATCATCAGTATTCTTCCAAAAGGCAGGTTTTCATATGGTACTTCTCCAGGCTATCAGGTCTTCTGCCATCCTCTTCAGGTCTACATAATTTTTTCTTCCCTCTATGTCGTCTATCAACTTGTATATCCTTCTTCCTCTCAGTCTTCTCCCGCAAACCAGTCCTTCCAAAGTATTGGCTAGCAAGCACTAGCTTTTCAGTTAATGCCCCAACCAGTTCTTTATCCTTTCTCTTACAACCTTCAGCAGATACTTTCTCTCACCAACCCTTTTCAATACTGTTTCGTTACTCACTCTTTCCATTCAGCTTATTCTCTCCATTCTTCTCCACATCCACATCTCAAATGCTTCTAACCTTTTTTAATACTCTCATTTCAGCGTCCTTGTTTCTGTCCCTTATAGTGCGACACATCAGACAAAACATTTGCCAAGCCTTTTCCTTAGACCTATATCTAATTTCCCACATAACAGTCCCCTCATTCAGTTGAATGCCTCCTTCTCTATGGCAATTCGAGTTTTCGCCTCCTGGTGACATCTCAAGTCTTCTGTTATTGTGCATCCACGATATTTACATGCACTTACTTGGCTAACAGTAGATTGTCCTATTTTAATATTGGACACTCTACGTCTTCTACTGATGACCATACTCTTACATCCGTATTCCACACGAGCTTCATTCAGATCTTCCAGCATGTTATTCACTGTCCGCTCACTTCCTGCCCCTAACACCATGAAATCAGCAATCTTATTCATTCTATGTTCCTTCCACCAATACATATTTCTCTAATCCCATCTAACCCTTTCGCAATAATATCTGCAAGGTATGCGTTAAATAACAGTGGTGGGAAGGCAACAACCTTGTCTTACACCGCGTCCAGTGCTGCTTCCTTGTGACATTTCATCTCCAATCCTTATCCTTACTTTCTGGTGTAAATATGGATTTTGTATCAGTCGTCTCTCTTTCAAATCTATTCCTTTCCTCTTCAAAATATCCATCAGCTTGTTCCACTGAATTCTGTCAAAAGCCTTTTCTAAATCTATAAAAACAACAAAGATTTCTCTACCTTTTTCCAAATATTTTTCCCCTATAGTTCTTAACAGGCCAATAGCATCTCTTGTTCCTTTTCCTCTTCTAAATCCGAATTGGTCCTCTGCAATCCCCCTATCCATCTTGCCATATAGCCTTCTATTCAACACTCTCAGCAAGACCTTAGCTGCATGAGAAATTAGACTGATGGTTCTATGCTCTTCACATTTATTAGTGTCTCTCTTTTTCTCTATTGGTATCATAATTGTTGCAAGGAAGTCCTCAGGCCATTCCCCTTTGTCGTATATCTTGTTACAGAGGTAGACTATTTCTCTCTTACCTTGTTTCCCAGACTCTTCAGCAGTTCTGCTGGCAAATCATAAATTCCACATGCCTTCTTATTCTTCATCTCCTTCAGCGCCTTTTCTGCTCCTGCTCCCAAGATGGTGAATCCCTTTCCATCTTCCGGCACATATTGCGCCTCTTCAACCTTAATTTCACTTTGTATTTCATCCCCCTTATACAGACACTCAATGTATTCTTTCTATCTGTTCAAAACCTCCTGTGGTTCTTCTGCTAGAGTGCCACCAGCTCTTTCTATATCCGTGTTATTCCTCTTTCTTTTACGTTTAAAAACTATCGCACTAGCAAGTCTATACAACATTTCATACTTCCCTCACCATTTTCTCTATTTCGTCGTATTTCTGTTTCATCCATTTTTCCCTTGCTTCTTCAGTTTTCTTCTTTATTCATTATTCAGTTTCCTGTACCTCTTCTGGCCTTCCTCTGTTTGTACATTTTTCCACTTTCTACGCTCTACCATCTTTTTCAACATGTTTCCTGTCATATATTATTTCCTGGTACTTTGGGATTAATTCCTAGTACTTCTTTGGCAGATATTTTCTACATTTCGTGGCCCTGTCAGCAACTGTATAAATATTAATTTTAATTCTAAACCGTCTTAGTTGCAAGGATTACCTACATTTACCCAGGTTTCGGTCGGGATAACCCAACCTTCTTCAGAATAAAAGTAACTACCGTTTGTCCATAGTGAACATCGTCAAGCTAAAATTACAAATCCATAAATAATCGTCAGAATGTAAAACTTACCTTGCACTGCCTCGGCCCCACTTCGCGACCGCGATGCGGCAGCCACTAGTGCTATACTGGGACTGATGCCGTCTTCGCCTTACTGTTTTACAGTAACGGACTGTGTCAAAGCGCAGATCACATCCCTCAATCGGCGCCACCTTGAAGGAATTGTGGTGCGATCATATTGTGGTGTTATCATATAGCCTTGGCAGCTCCATCCATGTATCTCCTTCGAGGAGGAAAGCGACGACAAAGGCCGGCAACACGACACCCAGTGGCCATTGGACATATGCTTCACACCTATTATTTAAGTTGTAGGACTACACTAGCCACCACCATTCACTGGATGTAATTGAAGAAGTCTCTTGCCTCACGTTTGAGATGATAGCAGAGGATGCAGCACTGGCATTGGAGGCACCAGTAACAGAAAATGCAGTCCTTGATGTTCAGTTAAATTTCGGACTTGCAGCCATTCGTCGTTTGATTTCTCCCAGGATTTTTCAAGTGGGCATCTGCCAATCAAAGTGTGAACGCAACCCTCTCGAATTTTAACATACATTTTGTCATCGCTTAGCTCCCATGTGGACTGTGATCTGTGGATAACTGACATCCCTTGCCGCATTGAGGTATTGGTCACAGTGACCACTTCCTTTGCCTGTACCAAAGACATAGCTCGCGATTTACGTACATTAATGGAGCAGCCTGATGCCTCGACCGCGTATAGTCGTCAGTTGTATAGCAGAGGACCCAATTATCCATATAGGGGTTGTGGCAGAATAGATGTCCACCTAGCAACAACCCTGTCAAGTGATGTCGTAGTCCACATAACAATGGTTCTAGGGCCTCATTATCCCTACTCACAAACTCCATTGAGGTCCACACATCAGAGAATATCGCCCATTGACCCTGTTAAATTGTGATATGAAGGTCTTCACTTTCCTTTTGGCAGCATGACTCAAGAGGATGGCCTGTCATGTCGTGTCTTGTTATCAGTCTTCACTAGGCAAGTCATAAAACATTTGGAAAGGGCTATGTCGCTGCAGGGGTGTGATTACCCTCTCTCGAGCTCAATACTTGCTTTTAGTTCTGGGTCAGACTGAACCCAGGCATTTTGTCATTAATTTCTTATAGATGTCCTTCATCTTGTGGAACACCCAGAAACTATTGTCAAGGTGGTAATACATCTCCAGCACGGTGCAACTTCCTGGGTGCTGTAAAATGGTAAGCTCACACAAGCCACCCTGATAAGGCATTTGATGCGACTGAGAGTCCGTTGTTGGTGCTGCTGTATGTCTTCCCCTAGAACCATTGTTATGTAGACTATGTCATCACTTGACAGGGATGTTGCTAGGTGGGCAGTAACGAGAGGAGGAAAGATCACTGTCTTGAATTACACTGGTGCCGGGGACAGGAAATCCGATCGCCGGAGGCCACAAGGCAGTAGAGACACTGGTTACTCAAACTTATTACTTAATGATTAAACCTTCCACTAACTTAACTTGCAATTATGGTCGAACAGGCAGTACACGACCTCCGATGGCAATGATCCACACATCCGACCGCGCACGCGTCGCCAGCGTACCCAACACGCCACGGTCACGCGACAACACGCTCTGTCACCTGAGTTCACGTCTTCTCTGCAACGTTGACGGGTAGTGAACGCTCCTTCATGTTAAATGTCTTCTTTTTAAACTGCAGTGTTGAAACGGAGGACTTAAAGAAGCTTGTTAACGTACTCACAACCGACATACATCACGTGGCGACTCGGTACAACCGACCACGCCTGGTCCGCGCTGGTGAGCCACACTGCCCTCCACCAGACTCTCTCTGGGCACAACGCCCGTACTTCCGCGCCACCACACGAAGTTACCACCGGTCAAAGATCTCACTTCCTCCATAGCTGTTTCCCGGAAGCAAACGAAGATATCGATAGCAGAGAGAAAAGACAACCAAGCAGCCACTTAATGACAGACAACATATCAAACAAACATGTCAGGGAAAGAAAAGGAAAACCAAAGCAAATGAAACACAAGGTGTAGCACGGGTCGATACACGGCTCAAATGTAAATCTCCTACATCTCCTACATGGGCGATTTGGTCCCCTGCTTTATAAGTGCCGACGTTACCCGGTCGAGGCATCGGGTTGCTCCTTTAATGTACGTAAATCGCAGGCAAAGGAAGCGCTCAGTGTGACCAATACCTTAATACTGTGAGGGATCGCAGTCCACATGGGAGCTAAGCGATGACAGAATGCATGTTAAAACTGGATGAGGCATCGATTTTACGGCTGACTTGAGGGGCTCCGCGGCCTTCAATTGCGGACGGCTGCTGCAACATGTCAGGTTTACGCTTGCTGAAACTTCTGCTATATACGCAACATAAACACCTACGTAAGTCTGCGGATCCCTCACTTGGTGCAAACTGTTCCGGTCCCGCACATCCTTCTTCGCCAGATGTTAGCTGTGATGCGTTCCTTTGTTAAGTGATGGACGTATCCACGCTACAGATGTCGCAACAGGTGGCGGGAGGTGAGCACCCCTCTTCTTGACAATGCTGCGCGCTCCACGTGGTATGTCACCGTCAATGGGAAACAACCCAATCGTTATCGTCTACACCAAGTTCACCTCGCCGACTCCCTGCTTTGTGTCACTTGCATTGTGCCAGAGACGGACGATAATCTCTTTACGATGTTGCAGTGCCGATGTTATTCTGATGACGATGCACTGCGGCGACCACAGCCGTTACTAAACACATCAGATGAATTCGCAGTTGCGACGAATGACTACCATCAGCTGTAGAATGAAATGACGTATGGTTGACGACATATGGTAGTTTGGGTCAGGCCGTAAGTCGTACACGTAAACCCAAATGTTAAGTCGAAGGCTCGCGATAAGCCGGAGATCCGGGTTCGAGAGCCGGTCCGCCACAAATTTTCGTTGCCGTCATTCCATCCTGCAGCAGATGGTAGTCCTTATTCGTAATTGCGCATTCATCTCATGTGATCATCTCTTTGTATGTGGCCCAGCAGTGGACGTCCGGCGCTTGGTCCAGCGAATTCTGCTGTTCGTATAAGGTGCTGCTCCTGACTGAATAACAACACAAACGATGTCGTTCCCAGATGATTTGTACTATCCGCAGATGAAGACTCACCCTCTGAATTGGTTCCACGGCCTTGCAATTTGATACTTTTTGGCCACTGATGACAATAGCATATTCCAGTTTTATGCGAACGAATAACATTGCGCCATTATCCACAATTCGAAATACAGGCAATACTTTTCCAACTTTCTTTGGAATGCTTCCTACGACCCATCGTGCAGTTGGTTTGTCCCTGCGATGAGCAGTTGATATGATGCGTTATTTTTTATTTTTTTGATACTACGGTCTCCAGCGGTATTCCCCTTTATTTCGAGTAGACGTGTACGGATTTCTCCACAGCTACGAACGGCTTTCATGAACTTCGCTTCACACGTCTGAGGAAAAAAAATTCTCTGATAGATACATGCCCTCTCCTTATATTCCTTTCCACCATTCGTAGCTAGGGCAGAACGATGGGCATAGGCGTATTTACAATCCAACGTCTGAAGTGGTGTATAAATTTTGGTTTTTATGGTCAAAGTGGAAGTTGCAAATAGGTACCTTTTTATAGGTTCCTATATAATCAGGGAAGTGAAGGTGAAAACCTGTATGTACAAAGAGAAAGAAAGCAGTTTAATGCATAGCGTAGCAAATCGTTCGATTCCAACTGTTTCCAGAATTTCTTTTTCATTATATTTTATTCCCTGCAGTGTCAAACTATTAATCTTAGAAGTTCGATTTACATATGTAAAATTGATAGATCCATTTTAGTTAAGTGAAATAGTATAGCCTACCACCTTTTGACACATTGGTATCATTTTGCACGAGCCGCAAGTGTGACAAAGCAAGTGTTTCAGGAATGGCGCGAGATGAAATGAAATGATGGTACGGAATTACTGGCCGGGAGACGCCGTCTGGTGTGGTTTTCCAGCGTGGCACAAGCGTTTCTACTTGACGGTACCCAGCCCTCGAGAGACGAAAGTCTCCGACTCGACCTGGTATCTAAACCTGGGCCACCCCCCTCCCTGGTCTAGGTATAACGACTTCAACCGTTAGACGTCTAGCTGGAGACACTTGTCTTGAAAATCCTGAAGATGACATTCGGAGACTGTCTGCTTCCAAGCCACAAAGATAAGAAAATAGATTAGTACCCATGTAGATAATATATCATACTGATGCTGATGGACATTCATTCCGACTGGAAACTTAATCATTTAAGACACATTATGTGATGCATAGTTCCACAAAGGCTGATACATGTCGGACTTAGTGCTTCATTGCAGAATACTTACCATTCCTGTCAGTTACGACTGCAGCCGGCCGTTGTGGCCGAGCAGTTCTAGACGCTTCAGTCCGGAACCGCGCAGCTGCTACAGTCGCAGGTTCGAATCCTGCCTCGGGCATGGATGTGTGTGATGTCCTTAGGTTGGTTAGGTTTAAGTAGTTCTAAGTTCTAGGGGACTGATGACCTCAGATGTTAAGTCCCATAGTGCTCAGAGCCATTTAAACCAGTTACGACTGAAATGTTTCATTACGTGAGCGATAAATATAGAATACCCGCATTTCTTCTAACTTTTTCTATACTTCGAGGAAGGGAATACACGCGAACAGCCAGTTATCCGTCCATGACAAATAAATCCCAATTACTTTCATTTATCTCTACATAGGGAAGGGGGAAACACCGACGTTTGTAGCAGCGGCCCAATAGTTAGAAATCGCTGAAATGGTTCGACGAACGCAAATACACGACGGAGCACAGGGTAGTCTTTTTATTGCAGAAACGACCATAACCATTTAGCCTGCTGACTGCGCAGACAAAAACGGAACGATAATTAATTGCGTGGAAGTATCAGGCGTCCATTGTTCTGACCTGGAAAGGGCCGAGCGGAAGCGATTTTTTTCGCTGTGTCGACATGACAACGAGACAGTTATGTGAAATGGCTCTCTAACGTCGGTGACGTAGGGTTTTGAGTTACCAAACGAATGAAAGGAAATAAGAAGCTGGTTCTCAATCAGAAAAGAAAAAAAGTGCGAATAAAATAAAGTAACCAACAATAACAATACACTTAATCTCTAAATTACTGGAGGACACGTCCATGTTAATCACTGAATCGAAGACACGAAGCACAACACTGCAATATCAATTATCGGAAGGGTTTTTCTTTTTTTTTTAATAAAAACAACGACTCCTGCATAATACGTTATTCCGCACTGTTTATGCTTCTCAATAATCTCATATTCTGCCAATAAATAACAATGTAGCGGGAGTTTTACAGTATCTGTTACATATAAATTATTACTAGTTTTGTTCTGTCTTCATACGCGTTTCTCTTTGATTTAAAACGTGCAGCCGAACTTTTTCCTCTATAACGTTTGCTAACTACGGAGTAAAATCTTTTTGGCTTCGTAATACGTTAAATGGAGTGATAAATATCAACCAACAAAGGCTAAAAAATGGTTCAAATGGCTCTGAGCACTATGGGACTTAACATCTGTGGTCATCAGTCCCCTAGAACTTAGAACCACTTAAACCTAACTAACCTAAGGACATCACAAACATCCATGCCCGAGGCAGGATTCGAACCTGCGACCGTAGCAGTCGCGTGGTTCCGGACTGAGCGCCTAGAACCGCAAGACCACCGCGGCCGGCAACAAAGGCTAAACTTGCGCAGTGTAGCACTCTCTTAAATTAAAGTACACTGAAGAAAATGAAGATAAAAGCTTTGTTTGCGTGGCTATCTTCTTCACAAGAGAAACTCCCCATCGCGCACGCGCCCAACCCCCCCCCCCCCCCCGCCCTTCCCCTCAGATTCTCAGATTTAGTGGTAAAAAAATGAAATGATCGTGTGGCATTATTGGCCGAGAGGCTCCATCCGGGGAAGTTCAGCCGCCGAGTGCAAGTCTTTATTTCATTCGACGCCACATTGGTCGATTTGTGCGCCGGTGATGGGGACGAGATGATGATCATAACAACACAACACCCAGTCCACGAGCGGAGAAAATCTCCACCCCGGCCGGGAATCGAACCCAGGACCACTCGGCTAAGCAGGCGAACCGATTTAGTGGTAAGATGGCCCAGTGGATAGTCCATCAAAAACTGAACACAGATCAAGCATGAAACAGGATCTGTGAAAAAAGAAACCAAGTAGAAAAAGCGAACGTTCCAACAAGAAGAAGTGCAATAAAGCGTAGCGTCAAACAACAACGGCGTCGTGGGTAAGTAACCATGGTGTGCGTTGCACTGCCAGGCGGCAAGCTATGTGCGGTACTCACTCATGCCCCTTTTTTTTATAACATCATGAACTGTCCGTCCGGTTATTGAAATGCTTTTTTCTCTTTCTGTAGTTTTTGCAGTTGTCCATACTATACTCTGGTTATAGAACATGTACCATGCGGTAAGAATACGTTACCGTCTGAAGCAAATGTGATGAACAATGAGAGAAGGCGAGATACCACATAGACGTCTCACACAAATGAAAACAACAAATAAACGTATGTGAACTATGTTATGACAAAGGAATTCAAGAGTTAAGACTTCCAAAACGAAACACAACTTCAAAAACATTAAAACATGCTTTCACACAGCACAGAGAAACTGTCTCATTGTGAAACTGTTGCTTTCATTTGTTATGTTTCAATCATTTCCTGTGGAGTGATCACATTCACATCATTCATACGACCACCTAAATTGGGAAAGGAGGCATAACTCACTCACTTAACAGGCGTAGATATTAGGTACGTCTGTAAGAGATTCCTATCAAATGACACACGTAGTGTCACTAATGCCGTGTATGACACAACAAACGTGTCTTCCAGTGGAGGATTCGATTGAATTGTCGCCTTGTCATCAACTGATTGCGGTTCCCATTCGAAAGCCACTTCCTTTCGGCTATTAACACAGTAGATGTGATGAATCAAATGTCATTATAGGTCCCTAACTTACACCTCCCTGTTGCAAACGGACTTTACACCACGGCACAGACACAAATTAGAATAAAACAAACAGCATAAAAAATAATAACTGGCACTAGGCAGATCTGAACATGGCTTTTATTTGTTGGCAGTCTTACGCCGTAACCACTTCACCACAACGCCTATCGCTTCATGGTTCCACTAGATTGCACTTCTTTCCCTTGGACCGTTCACTGTTTCTATTTGGCGTTTTTCCCAGTCCAGTACACCTTCCTGTTTTCATGCTTAATCTGTGATCAGTTTTTGACAGGCTGTTCGCCGGCCAGAGTGGCCGAGCGCTTTTAGGCGCTACAGTCTGGAACCGCGCGACCGCTACGGTCGCAGGTTCGAATCCTGCCTCGGACATGGATGTGTGTAAAGTCCTTAGGTTAGTTAGGTTTAAGTAGTTCTAAGTTCTAGGGGACTGATGACCTCAGAAGTTAAGTCCCATAGTGCTCAGAGCCAGTTGAACCATTTTTGAACAGGCTATTCACTGTGCCCACTTACCACTAAATCTGAGGAGGATGCTATGGGAAGTTCACCTTGTCAGTACCTGTTGTGTACATGGTTCAGCGCGTACACAACTTTCCCACTAGAGCGCGCCCCTCTAAGCACAACAGCGCAGGCACAGGGCTCGTCCGTCTCCGCACTACGAGATGGCGCTTCCATAGAGACAGACCAAATTCTGCTTCCGCCATTCCGCGTATTAACATGTAACGCAGCCAATGAGATTGCTGCTAACATAGAACCTATGCTCCTCGCGGATGACACTCTCGCAGTGATACATGAATGCGTGAGGTATTATAACGAGTATGAAGACCTCCGATTAGTCAGTCTGCATTTGTATGCACCAGTCTGCATTAGTCTCTACCAGTCTATAGTCAAGTTTCAGTCTGGGCCTAATAAGATTACGATATTCCTGTACATAGCCATGAAGATAAACGTATACACACTTTTGTCAAGTATCAGAGATATATGTGAGAATAAGATTAATGTACCAAAACCAAAGGAACTTCAGATTGTCAATTGTAAATAGCATCCAGAACCAAGTTAAGTAATTTTTATGCTTGTTATTATTTTAATAAATGTGTGTGAGAAGTAATCAAGTTCTGTTTAAAGTTGATCACCGTCAATCTACTACTCAAAGCGTGCAAGTGGCATTTCTATCGTCTGACCTAACGACAGAAGATAAACACGCCACGGTAAGACCACGAGACGTATTGCTGACACTCGCCTACTTCGTTAGAGCGACAAGTCAAATAATCTGATTGTGGGTTTACTGAAGGTCTTGCAGTACACATACCACAGTACCCATTGTGGTGTCACCGCTAGACACCACACTTGCTAGGTGGTAACTTAAATCGGCCGCGGTCCTGTAGTACATGTCGGACCCGCGTGTCGCCACTGGGTGATCGCAAACCTAGCGCCACCACATGGCAGGTCACAAGACACGGAATAGACCTCGCCCCAGTTGTACGGACGACATAGCTTGCGACTAGACCTACCAAGTCTTCCTCTCATTTGCCGAGAGACAGATAGAATAGCCTTCAGCTTAGTCCATAGCTACTACCTAGCAAGGCGCCATTTGTATCAGTGCTTATAGCTTACTAAAATTCAAGAGAGATGTATTCCAACAAGAGAATAAAAGTTAAGTAACATCTACGTACTTTTCTTCTTATTCATTGATAAGTCTCATGTTCCAGAACTTCAAGCCCGTCTGCGTTAGTTTAGCGTGCACCTAGCTACCTCATTGTGTCTATGCTGTATGAACTTAGACACAACATTATTTGGCGACGAGGATGGGATGCCGCGCCCACGTTGCATTCCTTGATTGTACTTTGCTCTGATTTGCTTGTGTCATGGCTTCGCCACAATCTCCAGATGTACTGTCCGAATTTTTTCGCTTGCAGAATCAGCAGACGCAGGCGTTATTGGAAGCCCTTGGACAGCTCGTCCAGGGTCAACGTGCGCTGCAAACCGATGCGGCAGCCGCCGCTTCTTCGCTACCGCTGCCACAAAACGCTGCTGCACCTCCCTTTCGGCTATACGTGGCGGCCGAAGAGACCTGGCAAGAGTGGTCTCGCCAGTTCAACTTTCACCTAGCAGCATACAGAATTCAAGGTAAAGAGCGGCAGCCGTTTTTGCTTTCTTGTGTCGGTGTGTCTACCTACCGTGTGATTGTGAAATTGTTTCCCCGACGCGACGTAGCAACTCTGTCCTACGACGAAATTTTGTCTGCTTTAGATGCCTATTTCAAAGAAACAGTTAATGTAGTTGCAAAACGGTATACGTTCTTTCGTACAAAACGTACGGCCGGTCAGACTAATAGGGAGTGGGTAGCAACTTTGCAAGGACTTACTAGGGAGTGTGCCTTTGAATGTGACTGTGGCCTCCCTTATTCAGACACTATGGTGCGTGATGCAATAGCACAGAACGTTTCTGATGTTCGAATACGGGAACAGATTTTGAAACTAGTTAATCCCTCCCTTCAACAAGTGATAGACATATTGGATAGGCAAGACACACTTGACTTTGCTCAGGAATCATTTGAAACTTCGCCAGCCGTGTGTCACATTAACCGGCCCGCCGGCCGCGCTGCCCGGGACGCTACACGGCCCTCGCGCCCGTCCGCACAGCGGCGGCAGCCTAGCTCGCAAACACGTGCGCCGCGTAAGCAAGCAAATGCAGTGAAATCATGCCCGCGGTGTGCAACTAGACATTCGCGTGAAAATTGCCCGTCACGCCAAGCTATTTGTTTTTACTGTCAAAAGAAAGGACATGTACAAAGTGTTTGCCAGAAAAAGCTTAGATCAGACAATCACAATAATTCCAGGCCCTTTGCTTCGCGCCGGAATCGAACCCAGGACAATCAGGCTCGTGGACCTTCACCCATGGACATTCATGTAGTTCATTCCCACCCGTCCAGTGACACTTTAGCTAACAGTGACTGTGTTCGTCCCACACAACGTGTGCGTCGACATCGCCGGAAATCCCGTAGAGTCGCAAGTGCTTCTGTACCTGTATCAGTTCAAATTGCACGTGACAGTCGCTCTTGTCGTCAGCAGGACAATAAACTTTTTGTGGACTTAGACTTTGAAGGCAAAGTGATACCATTCCAGCTCGATACCGGAGCTGCAGTTTCATTGCTCAATCACGACACGTACAAACAACTGGGCAAACCGCCGTTGCGTGCCGCAAATGTTAAGTTAACTAGTTACTCAGGACAACAGATCCCTGTGTTAGGACAGTGCAGCCTTCTTGCCACATACCAGGGACAAACGAAACTTGTGTCATTTTACGTTCTTCGTTCTTCTAGTGCCGTGAACTTGTTTGGTTTAGATTTGTTTCAATTGTTTAATTTGTCTATAGTAAATCAGGTCCTATCCGTGAATCAGACTGTGCCTTCCGCCAGTGTTTCTAGTCTTTGTGAAGAATTTGCAGACAGTTTTGCACCGGGCCTTGGTTGCGCTAAGAACTATGAAGCGCATTTGGAACTGAAAGAAAACGCGCAACCGAAATTTTTCAGAGCGCGCAATGTTCCCCACGCATTGCGTGATGAGGTCGCAAGAACATTGCACGATTTAGAATCTCAAGGTGTAATTGAACGTGTGCAGGCTTCTCTCTGGGCCTCACCCTTAGTCATTTTGCCGAAACCTTCCGGAAAACTGAGACTTTGTGTGGACTTCAAGGCAACTGTGAATCCACAACTTGTGACTGCAACTTTTCCTTTGCCCCGCCCGAAAGATCTTTTTGACAAACTGTGCCCGGGAAAATACTTTTCAAAATTGGACCTAGCAGATGCGTACTTGCAGATACCTGTGGACGAAGAATCCCAGCGCGTCTTAGTGGTTACCACGCATCTTGGCTTGTATCGCTTCAAAAGACTGCCGTTCGGGTGTGCATCCGCCCCTGCATTGTTTCAGCAATATTTACAAACTATTTGTGCGTCGGTCCCTACTGCTGCGAACTATCTGGACGATATTGTGATCTCAGGAAAGACAGAAGCCGAACATTTGCAAAATCTCCGAACATTATTTCAGGTCTTGCGTCAGAATGGTCTTCGCTTGAGGAAGGACAAATGTGTGTTTTTTGCTCGGGACTTACCCTACCTGGGGCATGTCATCAATGCCCAAGGTATACATCCGAGTCCAGAGCACCTCCGTGCCATACAGGACTTACCTGCTCCGCAGAACTTAAAACAGCTACAGAGTGTGCTGGGTAAAATTACTTATTATTCAAAGTTTGTGCGCAATGCTTCTTCCATTTCAGCTCCGCTTCATCGCTTACGCCGTAAAGGTGTTCCGTTCGTCTGGACGACGGAATGCGAACGCGCCTTTCGCCAGTTGAAATCGGCGTTACTTTCAAATACTTGCCTTACGCCATTCGATCCCCAGAAACCCCTTTTGTTGATGGTAGATGCATCGGATTTCGGGATCGGTGCTGTGCTTGCGCACAAGGATGGCTCGCATGATCGCCCTATTGCCTTTGCGTCCAAATTGCTCTCATCTGCGCAAAGAAATTATTCACAAATAGAGAAAGAAGCTTTAGCTCTCGTGTTTGGTGTTACCAAGTTCCATGACTTCTTGTATGGTCGTCACTTTACCATCATCACCGACCACAATCCTTTGACATCGCTTTTTCATCCGAACAAGCCTGTACCTCCACGTACAGCGCAGAAATTCATTCGCTGGTCACTTTTTCTCTCGCAGTACCGCTACAATATCTTGTATCGGTCCACTGCTAAGCACGGAAACGCTGATGCGTTGTCCCGTTTGCCTGTTGCTGAGGATAAAGCATTCGATTCTTCCGAACTTGCTTGCATGTTCATTGATTCGGAAACCGATGACGTGGTCGCATCGTTTCCGATTGATTTTCGTCATGTCGCTACCGCCACAGCTGCTGACCCTGTCCTTGCTACTGTTTTGCGTTTTGTTGCTACGCAATGGCCCTTGTCAAAGTCACGGATCGAGGATCCTTTGGTTCGCCGTTTTTTTGTTCACAAGGAGAGACTTTTTGTACGACGTGGTGTTTTGTTGTTGCGTTCCGATAATGATCAATCCCGAGTCGTAGTCCCACGTTCGTTACAGTCCTCTGTCTTAAAGCTTCTTCACCAAGGACATTGGGGTATAGTGCGAACGAAACAACTTGCTCGTCAGCACTGTACTTGGTTCGGAATCGATGCTGCGATTACAAATATGTGCTCCTCTTGCGTGGCGTGTGCCGAACAACAATCCGCACCGCCGCGTACATTCTTTGCATGGCCGAAAGCCACTTCCCCTTGGCAACGCTTGCACATCGATTTTGCTGGTCCATTCTGGAATGCTCGATGGTTGGTTGTGGTCGATGCTTTCAGTAATTTTCCTTTTGTTTTCCGGATGTCTTCCACGACGTCTTCTGCCACAATCCAAGCCTTGTCTGCTATCTTTTGCATTGAGGGTCTTCCGCAGACTATTGTTTCCGACAATGGCCCACAATTCATGTCCGCAGAATTCCAGTCATTCTGCAAGGCCAATGGTATTCAACATCTGACATCCGCGCCGTTTTCGCCTCAGTCAAACGGTGCCGCTGAACGATTGGTCCGGACTTTCAAGTCACAGATGTTGAAATTGAAAGAGTCGCCTTCTCGGGAGGACGCTTTGTTGCTCTTTTTGTCTTCGTATCGATCTCAGCCCCGCGATGGTCGCTCGCCGGCTGAGTTGCTTCATGGTCGTTCTCATCGAACTTTGATGTCTTTGCTGCATCCGCCGCATCAGGTTCCTGTGCAGCGGCAGACTCCTGTTTTTGCTCCTGGCGACGTTGTCTATTATCGCAACTATCGCGGTTCACAGCGTTGGCTCGCAGGGCGCATTCTTCGCTGCCTCGGCCGCGCGATGTATTTGGTTTTGGGGGCCGCTGGTGAGGTGTGTCGGCATCTCAATCAGCTGCGCCTCTGTCGTCGCCTGGGTTCTGCCGCTCCCCGTCTGCTTTCAGCGACTGAGCCGTCCGGTCAGCGCCCTGGGGACCCATCTACTGGCTCGCCTCATCCCCAGGTGTTACCGACGATGCCTTCCATTTTGCCCCATGGCGTCGCGCCGCCGCCGCAGCCGCCGCAGCAGCCGCCGCAGCCGCCGTCGGCGCCGCCCGCAGTGGACGCGTCGCTGCAACCGCATGGCGCCTCCCTGGGTCACGCGCAGCAGCTCGCTTCCCGTGCCCAGCCGTCCTCCGCCATGTACCTCTTGCCCGCTCCGGACCAGATGTCGTCGTCGCGCGTTGGCTTCCCCGACGCAATGGAGGTCGACCCTTCGGCCCCTCTTGTCTCATTACGTGCGCGTACACCTCATGTTGACGTGCACCCTGGACTAGGTTTGCAGGCGTTTCCTAGCTCCCCTCGGACCGAATGGCCGGGTGCGGGTGGCACAGCCTCGCCTGTTGTTAGGCTCCCCACCTCATCGCATACGTCAACATGGGGTCCTCCCCACGGCGGGCGGAAGCCTTATCTCACGACCGTTCGCCGATTTGCGGGGGAGGAATGTGGTGTCACCGCTAGACACCACACTTGCTAGGTGGTAACTTAAATCGGCCGCGGTCCTGTAGTACATGTCGGACCCGCGTGTCGCCACTGGGTGATCGCAAACCTAGCGCCACCACATGGCAGGTCACAAGACACGGAATAGACCTCGCCCCAGTTGTACGGACGACATAGCTTGCGACTAGACCTACCAAGTCTTCCTCTCATTTGCCGAGAGACAGATAGAATAGCCTTCAGCTTAGTCCATAGCTACTACCTAGCAAGGCGCCATTTGTATCAGTGCTTATAGCTTACTAAAATTCAAGAGAGATGTATTCCAACAAGAGAATAAAAGTTAAGTAACATCTACGTACTTTTCTTCTTATTCATTGATAAGTCTCATGTTCCAGAACTTCAAGCCCGTCTGCGTTAGTTTAGCGTGCACCTAGCTACCTCATTGTGTCTATGCTGTATGAACTTAGACACAACACCCATTATACATTATTTACCAGTGGTTTTTCATCTTAAACTAAATGTAGATAAAGAGTACCTTTGAAAAGACTTGCTTCACTTTATCTGTCTGTATCAGAAATGAGGGATCTGTCAGTAAAATGTACAAATAACATAAGTGATGGAAGATGTATAGGTCACACTAAGAGAACGTTTGCCACCAGATAAAAAGAGTATGTAAGACAATATTATGCAAAACATTTTCTCTAACACCAACAGAAAATTAATCACCAGAGAAAATTTACATGAAATCGTAAAGATAAACAACAAATTATGCTTCTCATCCTACGGGAAAACTACAACATTCATAAAACCATAACACGAAAGGAACAAAGCATAAATAAGCAGATAGACCTAGAAAACCACTCAGTCTTTAAATTAACTGAACGCTTAGTGTAATATTAGATATAGAAATATGAACTCACGTCTGTATGTTCATCCCCTCACCAGCAACACAACCTCCCTCCCCGCACCCAAACACACTCAGTTACCATCCTTGACTATCATCACCTCCTATCATCACCTCCTACTTGCTTTTCCTACAGTCACCATTTCCCCTCTTCCATCCCCCTCGGACGCAACACGAACTACCACTTTCGGTCCCTCTCCACTCTATTCACATATCTGATGACAGTATTATTTGTCGTATTTATACCGATTTACACTTACTCATCCACCCTCCCACACACCCACACACCCACCCACCCACATATGAAACGACGAAAGGGGCCCCGCGGGGTCACAAGGTCGAGATGTTTCATGATTTCTAGTGTCAGTAACTGATAAAAAAATGGTCCCCGCGGGGTCCTAAGGTCGAGATGGCGGCTGTCCATGTCCCACTGAGATAATTTGCCCTTTTAGGACAATTATCTGGGCAAGCACCCACGCCAGCAAAAGGTTGCCCGACACGTGCTGTTTGATAATGTGAGTTGTTTTAACCGGCTGTATCCGAATTTTAGTACATAAGGGGGGTGATTTGTAGCACAGCACATCATGTCCTCTGAACCGATAACGTCGACATCTACGAGCAGCAGCAGCAAGTGTGTGTGTGTAACCTTCTTTCAAGATGTATACTGGAATCTTCGACTGTCAAGGCTTCAATATATGTGCGAATGAATTTGTTCCTAAGGCCTTAGCATTCCAAATTCTGTGTGATGATAGAACAGTGTTTGCCTCTGGAAATTACATTCTTCAATGTACCACACCGTATTACGAACTAGATATCGAATCAGCAAAATGGTTGGCAGAGAACCATCACCACTACAACATTAATTCAGTTGGAGTCTCGCTGGATAGTGCATTAAACTCCAACCAATCAGTGGTACCAACAAACTGCACTGTACTTGTTAAAGGTACTGAAAAAGTGAAATGGGTAAGAGAGTTCTTAACTGACTGCCTAATAACTAATGTGGAGGAGAAAGGCTGCCCTTCACTACATGCTCTACGTAAGCTGAATGGTATTGGCGGGTACCAACCAGTAACTGCGAAATTGAATACAAACCTGCTGGTGAAGTGGTACAAAGAGTACTACTTAAAAAATTATGGCGAACAGTGTGGAGTAAAGAGTGTAGTGGACCCTCACAAAAGCAGGCAAGTGTGATCTGTTAGACAATTGTGAATCATGAGAAAACTGTGAAACTTATTTTCATTTCCTAGTATTCACGCCTTTTTTGTAAATGCTTTAAAATTCCTGATGTGTTGTGTGATGGTGTGCATCTGTGGAATAACTATAATGAACTTGAAGAAGCAGTTGTTCGTTTGGTATATATTTAAAACATAGCTGTAATTTTTATATAATTCTTTAAAAATAACTGTAATTTTATATAATAAAATTACATTTTATGTTACTGTAATCCAACTGTTATGTGTTCTATCAAAACCTAACCATTTCACAAATCCCTTATTTCCTTTCCTGTACAATACTTTCTCTACTAGATAACTATTGAGGTATTTTGTTTTCTGTAATTCATGACCATAAAACGCACCAGCAATATTATTTAGTTCAAAATCTTGCAGAGTGTATGTCCTAGGATTTGTTTCTTGGACTCCAATCATCTTAAATATTTCTGTAGACCAATTTGGTTTGTATCCTTTATCAAAAATGGCTTTGTTTTTACTGATTCTTACGAACTTTAAATTTCTGCTTTGATTTGTCTATGGTACGTATTTTATTATATACTGTGGACAAAAGGTGATTATCATTAACATCGCAGGATCGCATCTTGGACTTAATGTAGGCCACATTGGCCGATGCAATAATAAGACGAATCAATTTGCTCCTCAAGACGCTGTAAATAGGCGTATAATCATTAGAAATGAAATTTCATTAGAAGAAGGTGCTGTAGAGGATTTAAAAAAAGTTTGTGAAGGAATTGCATGCAAATTCGTGTATAATATAAAGGAGACGCTATTTTAAGACGTACTCCATTACTGTTAATTTCTAATTCTCAGCCAATTGTATGTAGTCATCCAGATTTCAACAATGTCCGTGTGAGAACTATTAGGTGGAAAAAGTTTGATGAATTGAAAAATGCAATAAAAAAGCCTTATCCTTTAGCTTTCTTTTCATTGTTGCAAATGTATAATATTCCTTATTAAATAAAAAACAAGAATTTGTACAATGTATAATTTTTATTGTCAATTATTACAACAAATAGAAATAAATTACAATTATCCTTTGTTCAGTACACGTTCAACTACTTTTTTAACGCCGTAAGCAGGACCTGCGGCAGCAGCAGTTGTCGCCGCGCCAGCCACTATCGCTATCTGCCCTGAACTTGTAACACCAGCTGTGCTAATTGCGGCCCCGTCCGTTACACTCTCTGGCCTTGTTTCTGGCACACGTTCAAATTCAACTGTTTCGCCACTCGTATCCAAATCGTCGAATACTGGATTGTCTCCATACCGTATATGATTAGCAGCATCCTCTCTTTGCACTGTTCGAATATCATTACTGCTACGTGAACGATTAACATTTGTTAATGGAATTCTTTCCGCCATTTCAATGTCTTCCTCTGGTCCCGGATATAAAACACCTCCGTCGTATTGTATAGAACCATGGTTGCCCGTGCTTAAATACTGATTTACCCAAGACATTTTGCTGACTAAAATAAATAAATCATTGCCACCTTTTATATACATTAAGTTATCGAACAGCACGTGTCGGGCAACCTTTTGCTGGCGTGGGTGCTTGCCCAGATAATTGTCCTAAAAGGACAAATTATCTCAGCGGGACATGGACAGCCGCCATCTCGAACTTGGGACTCCGCGGGGCCCCTTTTTTTTTGTCAGTTGCTGACCCTCATGAATCGAAACATGACTGCGTCGCGTCGTAGTAGTCAGGTGAAATCGAAAACTAAACAAAACAAAACTGCAGAGTAGGAGGAATGTGTTAATAAAAACGGAAAACTCCGATAAGTGAATGTTCGATTACGGTTTCGACCTCAGCCTCTGTTAAGAAGAAAGAAAAAGGAATTCGTCTTCAGTATACACTCTAAGACAAAAAAAAAAAAAAAAAAAGGAAAACGACGGAGCACGAAGGAATTATCCGAGTGGATATGACATCGGTAAATGTGGCCTACTTTTACACACAATTCATTACAGTTTCAGAAAAGTTGGGTGATTTATCGTAGAGAAAGAGGTTCCCAAATTGAGCAAATCAATAACGCGTTGATCCGTCTCTGGCCCTTAAGCAACCAGTTATTCCGCTTCGCATTGATTGATAGAGCTGCTGGATGTATTCCTGAGGAATATCACGCTTACGTCTGTCCAACTATCACGTTATATCGTCAAAATCCCGAGCTGACCGGAGGTTCCTGCCCATTATACTCTGAACATCCTCAACTGGGGAGAGATCTGGCGAAGTTCCTGACTAACGTATGATTTGACAAACACGAAGACAAGCAGTAGAAACTGTCGCCGTCCGTGGAAGGGCATTATCTTGCTGAAAAGTAACGCCAGAACGGGCAACAAAACGGGGCGTAGAATATCGTCGACTTAGCACTGTGCTGTAAGGGTTCCGCGGATGACAGCCAAAGGGGTCGTGCTATGAAATGAGATGGCAGCACAGACCATCACTCTTGGTTGTCGGGCCATATGGCGGTCGACTCACGTTGGTATTCCACCGATGTCTAGGGCGTCACTTCATCGCTGCTCATTAGGGCTCATTTCGAAGCGGTATCCATCACTGAAGGCAATTCTACTCCAGTCAATAAGATTCCATGCAGAAGACATGTCTGGAAACGCCCCGGTCAGCGGTAGGATACCAACGTGACTGTCACCCTCCAAGTGGCCCGACGACCAAGAGTGCTCGTCTGTGGCGTCATTTCGTTTCATAGGAAGGCTCCTTCTGATGGCAGCCGTGGGACCCTTACACCGCAGTTGTACACCGACGGTATTCTACAACCGCCTTTGTTGCCTTTCATGACAAGCCATCCTGGGCTTACATTTCAACAAGACAATGATCGCCTGTACACGTCCTAAATTTATACTGCTTGTCTTCCTACTTGCCAATCCCTACCATAGCGAGCATGGTCGCTGCACCCATCCCCAATTGAGAATGTTTTTGAGCATTATCGGCAGCTCCTCCAGCCGGCTAGGGATTTTGACCATCTAACGCGGCAATTGCACAGAACTTGGCCTGAGGACGTACAACAACTGTATCCGTCAATGGCAAGCGGAATAACTGCTTGCATAGCGGCCAGAGGTGGACCAACGTGTTATTGATTTTTTTCAATTTGTGAAGCACTTTCTGTTTGATAAATCATCCAATTTTTCGGAAATAGCAGTCATTTATTTGCCTGTACAGGTACGTCAGTTCCACCGATTTCTGTCCCATTCGAATAATTTCTTCGTGGTTCTTCTTTCTTTCATTCTTTTCTATCTTTTCTTTTATTGTATAGAGTGTATATCTTCCGTATATGATGCAATTCAAATTCACTCTGTACACATATGTCTTTTTCTTGTGTTCTATCGTAGAGTAGGACGAACCATTACATTCAAACCTGTCCTTTGTGCTGTTCAACAGCACAAGCTGCCGCATTGTGGTGACCATTTCAAGATGTAGCACCACTGCAGTAATCGCCGTAGTAGTAGCTGAAGCTCCATTTGCCAGAAAACATAACATTTCCATCACTGCAAGGTAGCGACGGGTTTCCAATACCACTGTCAGCTTTCTGCAATGATCGGCGATGCTGACACTGTGGCATGCGTGCCATTAGTTCACCCAACAAAAACGATGCGAAGCTGTAACAAGCTATTAGGTGTCACCATAGGTACAGTAAAGTATGGAGCCGTGAGCGCCACCAGTCCACTAGCTGTAGGAGATTAGTTTAGTTTCTTCTCCTTTAGTTAGAACGCAGATGACGCAACTATAATAGATGCCACCCGTGTAAATGACTCAGGTTACTACACTACTGGCCATTAAAATTGCTGTACCACGAAGATGACCGCTGCCCTGGCCAGCACATTCTCCAGATCTCTCACCAATTGAAAACGTCTGGTCAATGGTGGCCGAGCAACCGGCTCGTCACAATACGCCAGTCACTGCTGTTGATGAACTGTGGTATCGTGTTGAAGCTGCATGGGCAGCTGTACCTGTACACGCCATCCAAGCTCTGTTTGACTCAATGCCCAGGCGTATCAAGGCCGTTATTACGGCCAGAGGTGGTTGTTCTGGGTACTGATTCCTCACGATCTATGCACGCAAATTGCGTGGAAATGTAATGACATGTCAATTCTCGTATAATATATTTGTCCAATGAATACCCGTTTATCATCTGTATTTCTTCTTGGTGTAGCAATTTTAATCGCCAGTAGTGTAGTAGAACGCTACGAACGTTTATTCTCCCTATGAATTTAAATAAACTACAGTGGCTATTCTCCGATTTTGTTTAGACTTTACACATTACTTTTTGTTATTGCTAAAATGATGCTGACCAGATTTCATTTTGTTCTTAATCATAGTTTCGAAGGCAGACAATTTTACCTAAAAGTCATAAACAACCATCATAGTATTTCAAAATTTATCTAGTAATTCCAAAAGATTAACCTTCAACATCATATAGAGATACTATAAAACTTCAGCACCCAAAATCAATTAATTGGCATCTTTCATTTTATTATTTGACGTAATACTGGAAACCTTTAAAATTCAAATTCAGTTATATTTTGCTATGTCAGTGTGTGGGAGTTATTGAGAGAGTGAATGAGGGACATAGGGACATATGAAACCGGATTTTTTTTTTTTTTTTTTGTGTGAAATCACTATGGGAAAATTTCTGGTGAGAACCTCAAATCATGTGGCAGTATCTGAGTAAGCAAGCTTTTGTAAAGAAGGTAAGTAACGAATAAGTTTGTTATTTAAACTGATGTGCGGTGTAGGATCAGCATCACGTGGGACTAACGGATGACATCGAAAAAGTTCAAAGAAGGGCGGCTCGTTTTGTATTGTCGCGAAATGGGGGAATAGTGCGACAGACATGACACGTGGATTGGAGAGGCAATCATTAAAACAAAGACGATTTTCGTTGCGACGAGATCTCATCATGAAATTTCAATCTAAAATGGTTCAAATGGCTCTGAGCACTATGGGACTCAACATTTGAGATCATCAGTCCCCTAGAACTTAGAACTACTTAAACCTAACTAACCTAAGGACATCACACATATCCATGCCCGAGGCAGGATTCGAACCTGCGACCGCAGCAGTCGCGCGGTTCCGGACTGAGGAGCCTAGAACCGCTCGGTCACCGCGGCCGGCTAAATTTCGATCTCCGTTTGCGAAAACATTCTGTTAGCACCAACCTACATGGGGAGAAATTATCATCCCGACAAAATAAGAAAAATCACGGCTCGCTCAGAAAAATTTAAGTGCTCGTTTTATCCGCGCGTCGCTAGAGAGTGGAACGGTAGAGAGACAGCTTGAACAAGGCACTTTATTGTGAATAGCGGAGTAATCACGCAGACGTAAATATGTTGGGGACGAGCTTGAACAACTTCTGCCTGCATTCGTGTGATTATGTGTACAACGTCTTTATTACTGTAAATTTGCGGAGATAATATTAGTGTGAAAGTAAAAATAGACTTAATAGCCATTTCCTGACTCTTAGTGGCAATAAATATTCGGTAGAACTTTAAATATCTTCCTGCAAGAAGGTAGAACCCGAACACCTAATATTTATCATACACATTCTGGAACTGATGTTTAACTGGAGTTTTGCGCCCTCCATCCTGTAGTTATTAAGTTAAAAAAATGGCTCAAATGGCTCTGAGCATCATGGGACTTAACTTCTGAAGTCATCAGTCCCCTAGAACTAAGAACTACTTGAACCTAATTAACTTAAGGACATCACATACGTCCATGCCCGCGGCAGGATTCGAACCTGCGACCGTAGCGGTCGCGCGGTTCCAGACTGTAGCGCCTAGAACCGCTCGGCCACCCCTGCCGGCAGGTATTAAGTTATGATTTTTTAACGCTGCTTTGCACCACATAGATAGTATCTGCTACCATAGTCTGTAGGGACAAGAAGCAGACAAGAAGCCTATCCAGGCAGGTAGATTGAACTGTGTGAATGTGACAACAACATGAAGAGAACCGAACCCCGCCCCGCCGCAAAATGTCGGCACAGACACATTCTTGACGAGCGTAGCACTCTGCAATGAAGACAATGCTGTAAAAGGAACTACACTGTCTGATAGTGTCATGTAAACATAATGGTGATAATCCCACGAACCACGAATCGCTCGTAGACCTTTTACCTCCCATCGTTTTGACACTCGCATGATGTCGTTGCACCGTGACCAGCGTCACACTGAAATGTTTCACAGCATGGAACGTTATTCTGTATGTTATGATTCACCCAGTTGCTTATATTGCGTACTTTGACTTGAACGTGTCACATTAACACTTTCTGTTTCGCATTTACACTTAGTTTGAAGGCGAGTTCTCAGTTGGAGCAGGGTAACACTGTCGTTCTCTTCTAAAAATAGAGGGGACTAATCGGTAGGCATCTTGTCCATTGCTTTCCACTCGTTGGTTCATTATTCTGTACTGGTACAGAGTGCTCTGCAGACGCGTCTTTGTGATTACTGTGAATGCTCGTTCATGAATCACCACTTAGTTCAGTTTGAAATATTGTTCCAGTTACTAACAATGTAACGTTTCCCGCAAAGACCACTTTTGCTTGGGCACAAATTTGTCGTTAATCCACATGCTGTTCACGTGTGGCTAGGGACGCTAGGTGATCGTCCCGTTGCGGCACACATTCTTCCAAGAAAACTTGGGCGAGGTATCTTTAGTTTCAATGGCGAGTTCTTTCAGGATTGTTTGATGGCCTTAACGTTGAGCAGAGTTGGGATCTGCAGTATGCGCAAGATGCGCCACCAGCACATTTTTATGCTTTTGTACGATTACGACAGCAGATGGTTAGGTACCCAGGAAGATCAGCTTGAGACTCTACAAGAATCTGGCTCATGGCACGAGCCGCAGAGGTGAGATATCTGAGTGTTCGCGGTGGCTGCCTGAAAGACCGAGGAATGTAGGAGGGTGAGGATGGGTTGTGTGTTTTTTTTTCAAGGCCGGAGCGTGTAGGCCTAGAGAAAAGTCTGAGACGACTCAGTGGCAGAGACTGTGGTTGAAGTGAAGGATGAATATTACATCTACAACGATTCTGTGTTACAGACTCTACAAAAAGCAAAGTACACCAGAATAATAGCAAAGATGACACCAGCTCATTGAACCTAAATGCATAATTCTAACGCCAATACCAGTACTGTGAGAGTTAAAATTGTTTCACTTACGGTAGAATACGAAATTAATACCAACTGAACCACTGGAGCAGTATGATCATATGAAGCATAAGAGAGAGTCCCTACCTAATATTCCTCGTGGTTGAGTAAATACAATTAAGTAATCCATATGTGAATACAATTTTACCTAAATGAGATTCGAGATAGCCATGTTATGTGTCCTTTGTTCATAGCTTGTTTAACATCATCTTATACGAGAGATTGCAATGACCTTAATAATTTCCTCTGTTTTCTGTTATCTGTTATCTAATATGTAGGCCTATATTCAGATACCTCTACAGTTTAATGAGATCATTATTTGTTGTAATGTGGTGGCATATAAATTATTTAGGGCTAGAGGGAGAGCGTTCGTGTACTTTTTCAATCTTTGGGTGGTGTTTATCTGGGATACTTTTAGCGACTGGCTGTGCAACCCAGAAGCCGCACATCAGTTACGTACCAATTCATTAGACTTCGAACAATTTTCTGAGAATCAGTTATCTTTTCAGTTGACTTGGAATAATACTGTGAGCAGGTTACAGACTTAAACTTCTCACGGGACTTCTCTGTGTTTTTGACGATCACTTTTGCGTAACTATACGAATCTTAACTTTGTTTAAGGGAACTGGTGGGGAATGGCACTTATTTGCTGCAGTCAATATTTAATACTCCGAATAACAAACTGTTTTACGTAGGAAGTGATAGTGGGAAAGTGACTTTTAGTGTTTGAATGTTTGTGGTGGATTTCCGTGAATCACCGTGAAGTCATATGAACTTTATTTGCAACTGTTTCTGTATTTGATGCTTCATACGTTAATTAGTATTTATGTCCTTTTCATTGGAATCTGACATGTATGTACAGCTACCGTTCACCTATGCGTGAACATTATTTAGTAAACATTACTTTAGTTTAATATATGTTGCGAGCAATTGTGGCCGAGTGGTTCTAGGCGCTTCAGTCCGGAACCGCGCTGCTGCTACGGACACAGGTTCGAATTTTGCCTCGGGCATGAATGTGTGTGCTGTCCTTAGGTTAGTTAGGTTTAAGTAATTCTAAGTCTAGGGGACTGATGACCTCCTATGGTAAGTCCCATAGTGCTCAGAGCCATTTGAACAATTTTTAAATATATGTTTCTCTATTATCGTCAACATAATTAATCGTAAGGAATTCATCAAATCATTTATCTTATTTGTATAATATAATCTGTACCTACAGATTGAGAAATTGCACAGGTCGCACCAGTGTTTAAGAAGGGTAGTAGGAGTAATCCATCGAACTACAGACCTATGTCATTGACGTCGGTTTGCAGTATGGTTTTGGAGCATATACTGTACTCAAACATTATGAATCACCTCGAAGGGAACGATCTATTGATACGTAATCAGCATGGTTTCAGAAAACATCGTTCTTATGCAACGCAGCTAGCTCTTTATTCGCACGAAGTAATGGCCGCTATCGTCAGGGGATCTCAAGTTGATTCCGTATTTCTAGATTTCCGGAAAGCTTTTGACACCGTTCCTCACAAGCGACTTCTAATCAAGCTGCGGGCCAATGGGGTATCAGTTGTGCGACTGGATTCGTGATTTCCTATCAGGAAGGTCGCAGTTCGTAGTAACAGACGGCAAATCATCGAGTAAAACTGAAGTGATATCAGGTGTTCCCCAGGGAAGCGTCCTGGAACCTCTGCTGTTCCTGATCTATATAAATGACCAGGGTGACAATCTGAGCAGTTCTCGTAGGTTCTTCGCAGATGATGCTGTAATTTACCGTCTAGTAAGGTCATCCGAAGACCAGTATCAGTTGCAAAGTGATTTGGAAAATTTTGCTGTATGGTGTGGCAGGTGGCAGTTGACGCTAAATAACGAAAAGTGTGAGGTGATCCACATGAGTTCCAAAAGAAATCCGTTGGAATTCGATTACTCGATAAATAGTGCAATTCTCAAGGCTGTCAATTCAACTAAGTTCCTGGGTGTTAAAATTACGAACAACTTCAATTGGAAAGACCACGTACATAATATTGTTGGGAAGGCGAGCCAAAGGTTGCGTTTCATTGGCAGGACACTTAGAAGATGCAACAAGTCCACTAAAGAGACAGCTTACACTACACTCGTTCGTCCTCTGTTAGAATATTGCTGCGCGGTGTGGGATCCTTACCAGGTGGGATTGACGGAGGAAATCGAAAGGGTGCAAAAAAGGACAGCTCGTTTTGCATTATCACGTAATAGGGGAGAGAGTGTGGCAGATACGATACGCGAGTTGGGATGGAAGTCATTAAAGCAAAGACGTTTTTCGTCGCGGCGAGATCTATTTACGAAATTTCAGTCACCAACTTTCTCTTCCGAATGCGAAAATATTTTGTTGAGCCCAACCTACATAGGTGGGAATTGTCATCAAAATAAAATAAGAGAAATCAGAGCTCGAACACAAAGGTTTAGGTGTTCGTTTTTCCCGCGCGCTGTTCGGGTGTGGAATGGTGGAGAGATAGTATGATTGTGGTTCGATGAACCCTCTACCAAGCACTTAAATGTGAAATGCAGAGTAATCATGTAGATATAGATGTAGATTTGTTGACTTATTTATTTTGTGATAAACGATCATAATTAATTCTGCTTTAGATGAATGGGATTTAAAGTAACTGCACTCGACTGAACCCCTCTGATAATGAGCGAATAAATTATGTCCTGCAAAGCGCACGCCGATAGCGGTCTTGGAAAACCGTTGAGTTCTTGCGATTTTTATATCTGCTGCCGTCTCAAAAGTGAAGTGAAAAGCACTCTCGGTGCTAAGGTTTAAGAACTGTAGCAAGCAGTTTGTACCGAGGTGTCGAGATTTACTAGATGCTCAGCAGGAGTTTGATCCTGAGACGAGACCATTGTATCAAAATACGTCGGCGATCCTTCCTTTAAAGGATATCAGTGTGCCGGAAATCGTGACATCTAAAGGGCTACAGCACTGTTATATTTCTTGCTAAGATAGGGCATGGGTAACATTTTTGTCGAATTAATTGGCGACCTGAGGGCAGATTTTACATTCCTAATACAACTGTACCATCGAGGAGAATGTTTTATAATGGAGTCGGTCCCAGATCGCAACGACACATTTGAAGCTATGTCGCAAATTTTACGTTGGCTGGGCTGTGTTGAATGTTCAGCAGGACTAGCAAATTGAAGCTTTACGATTACAAAATTACTAAATGTAACTGGTGTAGGAAATACACTGACCTATAACTTAAGGACAAGATAGGTAAAGTAAGATGACATCTTAAGTACTCGGTGCCAATGAACGAAAGTGCGGGAGCATGTTTTCAGAGGTGGTTCAGTGGTGGACAGAACGCTGCACGTCTCACGATGTGAGATCAGGATGACTATAGAACCAAATGAGCCTGACACAGTACACGAGGCAGTATTAGGAAGAGGAAAAGTGTGTGTGTTTGTGTGTGTGTGTGTGTGTGTGTGTGTGTGTGTGTGTGAGTGAGTGCCCAAGTGCGCGTGTGTCTGTAGGTGTTTGTGGGTGTGTGTGTGTGGGGGGGGGGGGGGCGCCCGTGTGTGTCTGTCATTCAGCGAGCAGTTGCGGTGCGCTTTGGTGGTCTTTTCCATTAGAACATGACACTTTGGGAAGCCGAAAGCGGGACATTGTGTGACGAGTGTAGCCCACGTTCATGGAGGGCATTCCGAGCCACAGACACAGCTGCTTGAAGAAGAGGAGGTAGTCGACACATCAGCTACTGTTAGAGACGACTGTAACATTGTCCAAATGTGCAGAAGGGACTCCATTCAAACAAAGGGTGCATATGCAGCCTTGAATAAGGGGACTGGAAGACAGTAATCTCGTGCTCCACAGTGGCATGGCGAGTACATAGGGGTGGTCTGTTTGCCTGACGACCAGCAGGTTGTGGTCCGTTGAGAGGCGCACAGCTGTGTCACGTTTGCTGTCCTGCCAAGAGGGTAGGAACAGGAAGAACGAGGACTGAGGTCACAGGCACTTCTCAGATGAGGGCAGATTCATTGTGAGTAGTGATTCTCGACGGTCCCATTGAGCCAGAGGTGAGAACACGTAATGCACTCAGCAGCGTTGTCGAATATGATTGTTTAGGTGCTCCAGGTGTTTTTGTGTGTGGAGACATAATGTACTGTGGGCTTACAGACATGTGAACGTTTCAACACGGTGCCGTATTTGCGCAAATTCACTCTGACACTGTATTCTTTTACAGTATCCGTAGTCTCAGAGGTGAATTAAGCCCCGATCTAGTTTTAAGAATGGCACTGTGCGACCAGATCGAAGAGTACAAATGGGGAAACTTTTAGAACGACAGGATATTCGACGAATGGACTGGCCTCTCCGCTCCCCCGGCTTAAATAACATCCCGTACGTGTAGGATGAGGTACAGAAATGTACTGCAGCACTCCCACACGTACCGAAGACCGTCCAGCCTTCGTCAGCAGCGATGATGGAGGAATGGATCACCGTACTACGCCTGTTCCTTACATACTTCGCGGGCAGCATGGGAGCACATTGCAGAGCATACAGTGCCATACATGGTGATCACACACTCTATTAATAACCAAGACCTACCTCTCTTAATGCCCAGGAAACTATCACGAATCGCTGTGAGTCCAGTCTAATTATGGTCTCTGATTAAACGTCTCATTTTTGTTTGTCTCACTGCGTATTTCTTTCTATATATATAGTCCAAGCCTTATCGCCCTATGGTACTTGGAAGCGGTGCATTAAGCGAAAGTTACTTCCGTTCTTGAGTTCTGCACTGCACTGTATTTGTTCCTACCTGACAGCAATGTGTTGGATTACGGGTGTGTGATCGAAGTTGGAGGTGTGCTAACTTGGTTCTGTAAATGACACCTAGACACAATTAAAAAAATGAATTAAGAATCAAATGACTATTAAATGAAACAACAATCATTATTAATTCAGTCTGTTGCTTTACGGAAAACATTTGACAGGCAAGGATAATATTATTCTGGTAAAACCTTGACATCTCTGTTAATAAGGGCTGAGCTAAGATACTAATAATCATATAACTGAAACAGTTGCAATCCCGAAGTTGCACTGTGATTGTCATGACGTTAGTAGAAAAGACAGGTGGTACTGAGAAGGGAATGTGATGTACCTGTAGTGGGAATTAAAACCAAGCTCGTCAGTGAATCTGAACGCAGGTCTTCAAAGTGAAGTTGAAGTTATGAAAGTCTATGAAATAAATTTAACGTCCGTACATATCGTCTCAAGATTGTGGATAGATCTCAACATGGTAAATTGTAGGTGCAGGCTGAAGCGGTTGCAGAGTCAGCCACTGGCGGCAGTCCGATGACCCTCGCCAACGGGTAAGTGCAAATAAGCCCAAAATCTCTCTGAGTCGCTATATATATATATATGCTCTGGCAGTGTACATGGGCGGTCAAAACTGGCCAGTTCAAACTGGCTAGGATACAGATCTTCTGAGTGCTGACTAGTAAAAATGTTCCTTGCAATGCACTGCTTCCCTTATCTGGGCTGTTTTTTTAGGTTGTTACCCAGTAACGCATGTCCTACCACTTACCACTGAAAAAAGGGATCTCACTCTGTAAGGGGTGTGTCAGAACTCTCCATTAAATTGAAAAAAATATAACCAACGTAAAGCTATTCTTGCATAGTGTAACACTGGAACTAAATAAGCTCTCATCAATAGTAACAATCTGAGGGCGAAACATAGTAGCGTGATTGAAGCACTTTGTGGTACTAGTAACAATCTGAGGGCGAAACAGGGGAGCGAGATTCTCAAGTAGTGTCAATCGAGAGCTCGGAGACAGAAGACGTCTCATGGTGCCCTCACGTCGGTGACGGCAGGTCTTACCACACTCAAGGCCTGATTTAATTTTTATATCCAGGAGAGCTTTAGTTGGCTTAACTGCGCTTGAAGATGGAATTCAAGGTATAATTCGCAAGGATAGTTCAAAAGCAATTGCAGAATTAGGCTAGTGTTTGTTAGTCCGAGTTTGAAAAAATCGCATGTTTTGCTTGTCAATTAAAGAAGCCTCCTTATCCTCCAAATAATAATAATAATTCTCCACATCTAATCAATAAATATGCTGTGGTCTTTAAATGTTAATGTAATTATGAAATTGAAATAATATGTTAATCTGCCACTGAGCCATTATTGCTACTTACGTCACTGCCAGTGTCACTTGTCTATTATTGGTCACGATGATTTCTGAAATTTTAAATAAACGTAATTTATGAAAACCCTTCTCACAAGTTATTTAGCAGTTAACAGTATCCATGCAAACTCCTTTTTATTAAATTTACTCTTAGTAGCAATAATCTTTAGCCGCTGCTCCTACATGGTGCTGCGAATTGCTGTAAACCACATGGAAAAAGGCAGTCATCTAAAGAGGAGAGTGCAAAACTTAGGAACAAAACAGAGACAATGGCACACAACACCATGTCGTGTACTCTAATCCAGTAAATTCCGTTGCACGAGCCAGATTCTATATCACTTGTAAATTGACATTCAAGAACGTAGTCAGATAGCTTATCGAAATGATAGTTTTAATCTGTTGAGGGCTTAAATGACAGTGAAACTGGCACTCATACAACAAGCACACAGTGTTA
Organism: Schistocerca nitens; assembly: GCF_023898315.1. Taxonomy (NCBI): domain Eukaryota; kingdom Metazoa; phylum Arthropoda; class Insecta; order Orthoptera; family Acrididae; genus Schistocerca; species Schistocerca nitens. The sequence goes on along the minus strand of NC_064618.1, from coordinate 110,960,557 downwards.
TCAGATCAGATTCCGTTTACTGATAGCTCAGATGGCTTATCGAGTCCATTTTCACAGAAGGATATAGGCAATTTTGTTGGGAGAAGGTCACATATTTGTGGTGGGTAAGTTACAACTCTCGTTCTATCTCTTTCTGTGCCTGGTGAGGTGGGCCCTCTACGGAACGGTCGACCTTCTGTATATAATCTATAGTTAGCTAATCCTGGCGGTCCCTACGCTGTGTGAACACTTGATTTTTGTGAGGTCAACATTATGTAGCTTCGCACATCTACAAATTGACCAAAACCTGTAGGTCCTCACTCCAGTTTCGAGACTGAATGTACAACGTCTGGCTCTTTCTGGAGGAAACACAGATTTCTACACAATAGTGCCTTCTTGGGAATCGCGTTCCCTCTCACTCTACTTCTGGGTTATAAAAGTCTGACGGCTGGTAGCCTTGCACGACATGAGATATCGTCTGTGTCTGCAGACTGCACCTCAGGCCTCCAGCAGAAGCACAGCGAAAGACTGTTGGTGGTGGTACGTTCCTATGGGACCAAACTGCTGGGGTCATCGGTCCGTAGGCTTACACGCTACTTACTCTAACTTAAGCCAACTTACGCTAAGGGCAACACACGACTCATGGCCGGAGGACTCGAACCTCCGACAAGGGGAGCCGCGCGAACCATGGCAAGGCGCCTGGAGTAGCCGCGCGGTCCAGGCGCCTTGCCACGTTTCGCGCGGCTACTCTGAGCGGCACGAACGACTGGTCTGTGAGCTGTTCGCCTACGTTGCCTAACGAGATCTGATATGAGGCTGCTGGCCTACGTGACACCGAGGCACTGTCACCTCGTCCCAGTCCGCTTCCTACGCACTCTCATTTATGTAGATCACGGAAAGCCGCATAAAACAGTAAATGAAGAATAACTTACGCTAGTCAACTGCAGACAATCAATAGCACTGCATCACGTTTATCAGTATTGATTAATTATTCCGACCGAATGGGTCTTTACGATATGATATTACATGTATTTAGAGGACTGTTCGAGAGGAAATGCTCGTGTAACCAATGATGTAAACTCCAAAACTCCAACGATATCGCAGTGTCTGTGTTATGCTGAACTACGACGCAAGGTTGCTTTGGACATGGGTGAATGTAGACTGGAGTGGCGACAGTGAAAATTTGTGCCGGACCGGAACTGCGACCAAGAGGTCCCGCTTATCGCGAGCAGTCGCCTCACAGTCGTGGTATCAGTTCGCGAGCCACGACTTCACCCAAACATCCATGTGTCGACAACCATTCGTCTACAACCTGCACTCGTATATTCATTATATATATTCCCGTACAGGGGAGACATTTTACACTACTGGACGTTAAAATTGCTACACCAAGAAGAAATGCAGATGATAAACGGATATTCATTTGGCAAATACACTCCTGGAAATGGAAAAAAGAACACATTGACACCGGTGTGTCAGACCCACCATACTTGCTCCGGACACTGCGAGAGGGCTGTACAAGCAGTGATCACACGCACGGCGCAGCGGACACACCAGGAACCGCGGTGTTGGCCGTCGAATGGCGCTAGCTGCGCAGCATTTGTGCACCGCCGCCGCCAGTGTCAGCCAGTTTGCCGTGCCATACGGAGCTCCATCGCAGTCTTTAACACTGGTAGCATGCCGCGACAGCGTGGACGTGAACCGTATGTGCAGTTGACGGACTTTGAGCGAGGGCATATAGTGGGCATGCGGGAGGCCGGGTGGACGTACCGCCGAATTGCTCAACAAGTGGGGCGTGCGGTCTCCACAGTGCATCGCTGTTGTCGCCAGTGGTCGGCGGAAGGTGCACGTGCCCGTCGACCTGGGACCGGACCGCAGCGACGCACGGATGCACGCCAAGACCGTAGGATCCTACGCAGTGCCGTAGGGGACCGCACCGCCACTTTCCATCAAATTAGGGACACTGTTGCTCCTGGGGTATCGGCGAGGACCATTCGCAACCGTCTCCATGAAGCTGGGCTACGGTCCAGCACACCGTTAGGCCGTCTTCCGCTCACGCCCCAACATCGTGCAGCCCGCCTCCAGTGGTGTCGCGACAGGCGTGAATGGAGGGACGAATGGAGACGTGTCGTCTTCAGCGATGAGAGTCCCTTCTCCCTTGGTGCCAATGATGGTCGTATGCGTGTTTGGCGCCGTGCAGGTGAGAGCAACAATCAGGACTGCATACGACCGAGGCACACAGGGCCAACACCCGGCATCATGGTGTGGGGAGCGATCTCCTACACTGGCCGTACACCACTGGTGATCGTCGAGGGGACACTGAATAGTGCACGGTACATCCAAACCGTCATCGAACCCATCGTTCTACCATTCCTAGACCGGCAAGGGAACTTGCTGTTCCAACAGGACAATGCACGTCCGCATGTATCCCGTGCCACCCAACGTGCTCTAGAAGGTGTAAGTCAACTACCCTGGCCAGCAAGATCTCCGGATCTGTCCCCCATTGAGCATGTTTGGGACTGGATGAAGCGTCGTCTCACGCGGTCTGCACGTCCAGCACGAACGCTGGTCCAACTGAGGCGCCAGGTGGAAATGGCATGGCAAGCCGTTCCACAGGACTACATCCAGCATCTCTACGATCGTCTCCGTGGGAGAATAGCAGCCTGCATTGCTGCGAAAGGTGGATATACACTGTACTAGTGCCGACATTGTGCATGCTCTGTTGCCTGTGTCTATGTGCCTGTGGTTCTGTCAGTGTGATCATGTGATGTATCTGACCCCAGGAATGTGTCAATAAAGTTTCCCCTTCCTGGGACAATGAATTCACGGTGTTCTTATTTCAATTTCCAGGAGTGTATATTATACTAGAACTGACGTGTGATTACATTTTCACGCAATTTGGGTGCATAGATCTTGAGAAATCAGTACCCAGAACAACCACCTGTGCCCGCATCTCGTGGTCGTGCGGTAGCGTTCTCGCTTCCCACGCCCGGGATCCCGGGTTCGATTCCCGGCGGGGTCAGGGATTTTCTCTGCCTCGTGATGGCTGGGTGTTGTGTGATGTCCTTAGGTTAGTTAGGTTTAAGTAGTTCTAAGTTCTAGGGGACTGATGACCATAGCTGTTAAGTCCCATAGTGCTCAGAGCCAGCCAACCACCTGTGTCCGTAATAACGGTCTTCATACGCCTGGGCATTGAGTCAAACAGAGCTTGGAAGGCGTGTACAGGTACAGCTGCCCATGCAGTTTCAACCCGATACCACAGTTCATCAAGAGTAGTGACTGGCGTATTGTGACGAGCCAGTTGCTCGGCCACTATTGACCAGAAGTTTTCAGTTGGTGGGAGATCTGGAGAATGTGCTGGCCAGGCCAGCAGTCGAACATTTTCTGTATCCAGAAAGGCCCGTACAGGACCTGCAACATGAGGTCGTGCATTATCCTGCTGAAATTTAGGGTTTCGCGGGCATCGAATGAAGGGTAGAGAAACGGGTCGTAACACATCTGAAATGTAACGTCCACTGTACAGAGTGACGTCAACGCGAATAAGAGGTGACCGAGACGTGTAACCAATGGCACCCCATACCATCACCCTTTGTGATACGCCAGTATGGCAATGACGAATACACGCTTCCAATTTGCATTCACCTCGATGTCGCCAAACAAGGATGCGACTATCATGATGCAGTAAATAGGATTCATCCGAAAAAATGACGTTTTGCCATTCGTGCATCAAGGTTCATCGTTGAGTGCAGCATCGCAGGCGCTCCTGTCAGTGATGCAGCGTCAAGGGTAACCGCAGCCACGGTCTCCGAGCTGATAGTTCATGGTGCTGCAAACGTCGTCGAACTGTTCGTGCAGATGGTTGTTGTCTTGAAAACGTCCCCCTCTGTTGACTCAGGGATCGAGACGTGGTTGCACGATCCGTTACAGCCATGCGTATAAGATGCCTGTCATCTCGACTGCTAGTGAGACTAGGCTGTTGGGATCCAGCACGGCGTTCCGTAATTCCCTCCTGAACCCACCGATTCCATATTCTGCTAACAGTCATTGGATCTCGACCAACGCGAGCTGCAACGTCGCGATACGATAAACCGCAATCGCGACAGGCTACAATCCGACCTTTATCAAAGGTACCTATTTCTCCTCCTTACACGAGGCATCACAACAACGTTTCACCAGGCAACGCCGGTCAACTTCTGTTTGTGTATGAGAAATCGGTTGAAAACTTTGCTCATGTCAGAACGTTGTAGGTGTCGCCACCGGCGCCAACCTTGTGTGAAAGCACTGAAAAGCTAATCATTTGCATATCACAGCATCTTCTTCCTGTCAGTTAAATTTCATGTCTGTAACACGTCATCTTCGTGGTGTAGCAATTTTAATGGCCAGTACTGTACTTGAAAGGCGCTTGCTCGATTTCGGCAGATAAATACGATATTTCAGTGCCGACACCAGGCAAGCGACTTTCAAGTAAAATGTCTCCCCTGTACGGGAATATTCACTGGTATCCAACAGTAAAGCAGAAAACCGTTGTTTCCACCTCCTGTGCTTAATTCGCAATATAATCGTACAAAACGTCAACAGATGCCCGTACGATCCGGTTGTGCACGGAAGATGGCATTCCGGTCAACGGAAAACCACGCCAACTATGTCAGGGCATCTGTCAAACGGAGTAGTATTTGTCGGGAAGTCCCACATCCACCACCGCTGCGTACACGGTCACAGACGGTGCATAATAGCACAGAGAAGACACCTACAAAACTGCTGGCGGTGGAGGGCCATAGGGAAAATGGAAGCAGGACACTCGCAAACTCATGTAGCCCGATGGCTTAATGCGAATTGTTCTGCTGTTTCTCAGATGTGGCGACCGTTTATAGAGATCGAAACTGTATCACTTAGACCAGGTCAGGGCCGACCACATTGTTTCTCCTTTGCTTCAAATGGTTCAAATGGCTCTGAGCACTATGGGACTCAACATCTTAGGTCAAAAGTCCCCTAGAACTTAGAACTACTTAAACCTAACTAACCTAAGGACATCACACACACCCATGCCCGAGGCAGGATTCGAACCTGCGACCGTAGCAGTCCCGCGGTTCCGGACTGCAGCGCCAGAACCGCTAGACCACCGCGTCCGGCTCTCCTTTGCTATGACCTATTTATACGCAACCTTACAAAATTTCCGTTATTTGGCTGTAAAGGCACCATGAAACCGCCTTAGTACTGCGTGCCAACTGGCATCGTACCTCGCAGCATCCGTAGGACGTGATGTATCGATGCAAAACGGTGTGTATTGTTGGACACCAGCTGTATGTGTGCCTCTGACGCGCCTGCAGAGAGGGAACGCCAAGACTGGAGTCGTCAACATGCCAACTCCACCGTCGAAGAGTGCACAAATGTTCTTTTTCAGATGAGTCCCGATTTGACGTGGAGAATGGTTCTCGACGGATTCGCATCTGAAGAGAATGCAGAACGCGATTTCGAGACTCGAACATTGTGTAAAGAGACCGATATCGAGGAGGATCGCTCATGGTGCGGGTAGGGTCTATGTTTGTGCTGGCGTAAGCCGTCACCAGCAAACTGGTCCACAAAGATGTGGCGGTAAGGTCGACAACCGGCGCAGGATGAACTGCGCCTATCACGAGAGAGGTCAGAGACACGCCAGCAAGCAACAGGCTCCCAGCAGCCTCTCGACAACCTGTATTTCAGCGCACTCTTCCAGTTTGGTGTGTGTCATTCATTCGCAGATGACGACAATACACAGCGACCAGATTAGTGCCTGCAGCGGGACTAGCAGTCAGGCTAAAGTTTGTAATAGCAAGATCACCGACACTGTCTCCAAGAGGGCTATTACTGATGAGCTTATACCACAAAACATGGACTCTATTCAAGTTAAGTAAAATGTTTCAGTTCATGTAAATAAAGAACCATATTAATCCAGGTGTGCATTCGTGCTGTAGAAAGAGGGTACTGGCCACTCATCACAACATCCTCTCCCTTGCTTCCATGCAGTAAAAGACACTACAGTGGCGACGAGGATACTACAATGTTGACCATTTATCACCTCTTCATTAAATTTTACTCGTGAGTGGAAAGGTTTAACTGCTGTCAGGTATCGTGACGAGATCTTGGTACCCCATGTGCGGTTGCCGTGTGCCCAGCCTTCGTATTGATGGACGAAAATGCTCGACCTCATATAGCACGAGTGGTTGATCTTTTTGGATACAGAAGGAACGGCATGCATGGCGTGACCTCTCGCTCTCCCGATTTGAATCGCATAGAGCATGTCTGGCATACACTGTGGAGACGGGTTGCATCACGTCAACATCCACCAGATTAGGCTTACGAACAGCTCCGTTGGAAGAATGGTCGTCATTGGCGCAACACGATATTGATGACGTTATTCACAGCATGTTCCGTCGTCGTGATTCCTCTATTGATGCCAGAGGTGTTTACACGACATAGTGAGCACATTAACCAGTTGTCCGAATGTGTGTGCAAATCTGTTAAGTTGGAAAAAACATTGAACATTTCTGTCTACTGTTCAGAATGTTGCAGGTGTTTACGTTCTCTATTCCTTACATTTGTTTCTACTTTGCTATCACCTATTTATACTGTTTTGAGGGAAAATAAACACAACCGTACAAAATTTACGTTTATTATTTTAATGTTGGACACCACTGTATATAAAGGATGAATAAATGCAGGTTTTAGACGCATGATTCACGACACACGTAATTTTGGGTCTGGCCGTGGTACGTGAACGGATAGCCTAACAGCAAGGCAAACGCACGCGGTAAGCGGAAAATCCGGCACAAATTTTTTCTGTCGTCATTCTACAGCTGATGCTTGTCTATCGTATCAACTGCGAGTGCACTTAATGTAATACACCTGGTATGACCATCCGCCCGCCGATTCCTGTTGGACATATCACGCCAGCACTGTGTCACATTCGCACCTATCTAGTCGACATGAGTTATCTGTTGTATGTCTTGCCGACCACGCGGGATCCTAGCACCAAGGACTTCTACCGCTACTTTCAACGAACGCTGCCTGCCAGTGCGGTTGAACGCCGACATCCGGCGGTTGGCTGGAGACGGGTGTGGAGTAACATACACTCCCCTTTCCTCCCCACCACGGTCAGGGCGCTGTGGTATGTGATAACGACCGAAAAATTCCCCGCCCGACAACGTTTACACATGATCCGTCTTGCCGACGATCCTCTCTGCCCCAGATGCGCCGCTGTCGACACCGACATGCACCGTTTCATTTGTGGTACGGTTACCGACTGCTGGCTGCTCACACGGCCTCAGTCCGTAGAGCCCACCGAGCTGATCCATCCCGACGTCACTTACTTCCCTTCTACTCGTCATAACGCCACGATGTGAGTTATGGGTATGGCACTGTCACACTTTTTTAATGAGAGCGTTGCAGGGTTGTTAGATTTCTGGCATTATTTAACAAGTAACTACACGATTTTACGGCGTAATACATCGTGTGGTAGGCTCTTTGGGAATTACTTGGGGTCGTTGTTTACGCGCCCTCCAGACCATTGGGGTATGCCAGGTGTGAGACGAGACTGAGAGATTGCACACGATGGACTGACGAGAGTCATAAACGGTAATTACAGGGTGTTTCACACTCGCTGAACGAGAAGACGACCAGGACATCCCGCCGTCTGGTTGCTGTGGACAACCATCGAGAAAAAAAAATACAGGGTGTCCGAAAAGTCTTTCCCTGATTACATAAATTGATAACTCAGGCTAGAAGTAAGATACAAATATGAAACTGGTGTCTAATTGTCTACAAACTATCAAAGTTTTTTTCACACATCAGTAATCTTCCACATGAGCAGCCGTGGTAGCACGTAGCACATCTAGGCGATATTCAATTTCCGTCCACACATTAGCCAACATCACTGGAGGGATCGATTCAACGACTGTGGTTATCCGTTGCCGCAGGGTTTCAACATCTGGTACACGTGTTCGGTACAGTTGCAACATGTCCCGATACACTGCAGATGTGATGGTAGCCTTAGCGAAGATAAATGGCCCGATAATTCGATCGTGCAATAGCGCGCACCAAACATTTACCTTTGAACTTGCTACCAAGGGTGCTCGTGTGGAAGTTTACTGATGTGTGAAGAAACTTTGATAGTTTGTAAACAATTAAACACCAGTTTGTATCTTACTTCCAGCCTGAGTTATCAATTTATGTAATCAGGGATAGACTTTTCGGACGCCTTGTAGAACAACAACAACAACAAAAAAATTCTAAATAAATACATAAGAGCAAAATAAGAACAAAATGAGCAACAAATAAAATATGATATAGTATTGTACCATTTCCTTTCTCCTTTTCTTTTTTTAATAAAATGTTCAGAGGCATATTTAATTTTTGTTCGTCGACGGAACCTGAAGTGGTGGTGAACGGCCGTCCTAGTTAGCTTTAGGATGAAAACGGCGGTGGCACTAGCTTTTTTTTGTTTTTAGACTAAATAGGTTTTTGGGGGTAGTATGGGGGATAGGGGCCAGCGCCTGAAGTGGAAGAGGTAATTTTCTTTCTTGATTTATACACAAAGAAAAAAATTAATAAATAAATAAAAAATAAATAAGAAAAAAGAAAAGAAAAAAGAAAAAAGTAAAAAAAACAGCAAGGCAAATGCTCGCGGTAAGCGGAATATCCGGGCTCGAGTCCAGTCGCGGCAAAATTTTTTTCTGTCGTCATTCTACAGCTGATGCTTGTCTATCGTATCAACTGCGAGTGCACTTTATGTAAAATACACCTGGTATGACCTTATTGGATGAGTCAGTGACGGCGGGCTTTGCCTTTGCTGGGGTGGCGGATCCCGCTGTGCGGCGGGGCAGCGAGACTGCGAGGCAGTTCACGCTGCGAGGCTGAGAGCTGCCCGGGTCGGCGCCTCGGGCAGTAAACAGCCGGCCTGCTCACAGATGCAATTACCGCGTTCTAACTAAAAGCTCCCGGCCGGAAGAAATACGTGACCCCGCCACCTCAGCCGCGTGGCTCTCGCGCCCTTTTCGCCACTCGCCGGCGTTCTTTCCACTCAACTGGAGGCGAATCAGCAGCCACCAGCACAACTGGAGGCTAATAGCTACGCAACTTTATCCGATGCATCACTGCGGTACCCAAGTTGTGCGGGAGGAGAACAAGAAAAACCAGAAATTTCTTCTCATCCAGTGGATGCCAATGCTTTTATCACAGTACTCCATTAGTAATTTGTTTTCCTTTGTCTACTGTTTCTCATTCAGTAACTGTTTTAAGGGGGGACGACAGGCTGACGGTAGGAAAAAGAAACACTTTTTTATTACGGAATTCCAATGTATATACATGGAAGAATTACTCCCCAAAATATTATGCGAACTCCAAAAAGTAATGATTCTATGAAAGTTTGAAGCCGAGCATGCACGGCATGCCTCTGCGTTAGAGAACCGGCTCCGCCCTCACGTGTCCTGCGTTGCATCCGTGAGATGTTTAGGGCGGATTATAATGTGTGTTTTTATTGTTCGGCGTAAAGTGAAAATCAGCTTTGTTTATTATTTCTTAAAGATAATTCACGTGGAAAATGCACTTCGAAGGCGCTACAGTCTGGAACCGCGCGACCGCTACGGTCGCAGGTTCGAATCCTGCCTCGGGCATGGATGTGTGTGATGTCCTTAGGTTAGTTAGGTTTAAGTAGTTCTAAGTTCTAGGGGACTGATAACCTCAGAAGTTAAGTCCTATAGTGCTCAGAGCCATTCAAAATCGGCGATGAAATGCGCTCGACCTGTGAAGACAGAGATGCCAGTGGCGATGATCGCAGCGACGATTAATGCATTGAGGATCATAATGAGGGCTTATCAGGTCAAAGAGGCAGGAAGCTGCCATCCACTAGCCCGGCCGATAGTTCTCATGGGCCAGGCATTGGAGATATCCAGAAGTTTCTTGTTCTGTCCTTTATATACGATAAATACTTGTCAAACTTTAAACCATGTTTTCCGGAGTGGTTGTCTTCACCCACGCTACAGTTTCCAACAGATTTTAACGACTTTTGGCCTCCCTTTAAGCAAACTGAATTCTCTTCAGTGCATAGTAGTCGATTTTTTTCTTCATGAGATTTAGTATTTTTTCGGCCAAAAAAGGGGGTTAAAAATGGCCATTCTTTCTACCAGGTGTAGAGGTATGAAACTGGAATTTGATTGTGATAATTACACGTCTGTTTTTTGAAACACCCTATGTGGGTGCTTTTTCCTCGAAGATAGGCCGTGTCCTTGAGAAACACTGTATTAAGGTGGTCTTCCGGAACCCCACGATGATTGCAGCTTTACTCGGCTCTGTGAAGGACGAAATACAGTTTCGTAAAGCTGGTGTGTATCAGATTCCTTTCGGAAATTGTGAGACGTCGTACATAGGTCAAACAATATTCTCCGTTCATGAGATGTGTGTGGAGCATCAAAGATACAGACGATTATTACAGCCAGACAAGTCAGCTGTGGACGAACATTGTATTGATACAGGACATTCCATGAATTACAGTGATGTGAAGATTTTAACATCCACCTCTTCTTTCTGGGAATCATTCTTCAAGGAAGCTATAGAGATTAGATTAGCTAATAATTTAATAAATAGAGATAATTGTTTTAATTCGGACAAAGCAATTAAACTGCAGAGAAATCATCATGGTGTCACTGCCGCCGATCATACATCGATAAGCTAATCGAAGGTCTGTACGCCTTCGCCACATGCGGCGATGTCTAAACGTATTTCTCTGCCGCCGACCAGCATCTGTGACCTGCATGCGCAGTACTGCTGCGGTGGAGCATATTAGGCCGCGCTTGGCATCTTGTCGTCAGTCTTGTGACTCACTCACTCTGAGGATGGCCGGACGATACGCGATCGAAATATCAGTGGAGGAAATCTTATTTGCGCAGATGCATGCCCGAAATTTAATGTACTAATCATCAATGTGGCCTTTGGAAGCCGAAGTCCCACTCGCGTACCGTTGATGACTGCACAACACAAAGCTCAACGTCTCGCCTGGACCCGTCAACCCCGACATTGGACTGTTGATGACTGGAAGCATGTTGCCTGGTCGGAACGAGTCTCGTTTGAAATTGTATCGAGTGGATGGACGAGTAAGGGTATAGAAACTGTGGTGTCACTGCCAGACACCACACTTGCTAGGTGGTAGCTTAAATCGGCCGCGGTCCATTAGTACAAGTCGGACCCGCGTGTCGCCACTGTGTGATCGCAGACCGAGCGCCACCACACGGCAGGTCTCGAGAGACGTACGGGAACTCGGCCCAGTTGTACGACGACGTTGCTAGCGACTACTGACGAAGCCTTTGCTCTCATTTGCCGAGAGACAGTTAGAATAGCCTTCATCTAAGTTAATGGCTACGACTTAGCAAGGCGCCAATTGTCACAGTGCATGTATCTTACGAGTCTCATTTGTATAGTCAAGAGAGATGTATCACAAGGATTGATTAAAAGTTAAGTATATTCCAAAGATACGTATTTTCTTTATAGTATTCAATACGTATCCTGTTCCAGACTTGACGCCAGTCGGTGTGTGTGTACGCGTGCCTATCGGCTTCCTCCTCAGTGTGGCGTGACTAGCTTGTTACGCCACAACAGAAACAACCTTATGAATCCATGTACCCAGCATGCCAGTAGCGAGTGTTCAAACTGATGGAGGCTGTCTAATGTTGTGGGGCATGTGCAGTTGGAATGATACGGGACTCCTGATACGTCTACATAAGACTCTGACAGGTGAACGTACGTAAGAATCCTGTCTTATCACCTGCATCCATTCATGTCCATTGTGCATTCCAACGACCTTGGGCAATTCCAGCACGGCAATGGTACACCCCACACGTCCAGAACTGCTGCAAAGTGGCTCCAGGAGCACTCTTCTGGGTTTAAGCACTTACTCTGGTCATCAAATTAACCTCATCAACTTTACTGAGCATATATGGGATGCCTTGCAACGTGCTGCTCAGGAGGGGGCTCCACCCCAGTGGATCCTTACGGGTTTATGGACAGCCGTGAAGGATTGGGGGTGTCAGTTCCTCCACGCAACTTCAGACATTAGCCGAATCCCTCCCGACGTGTTGTGGCACTTCTGCGTGCTCTAGAGGGGGGGGGGGGTGGCTATATGATATTAGGCAGATGTACCATTAGTTTCTTTGGCTCTTCAGTGTATATCTGCCTGCGAGAATACAGCATGAGTTTCAAGAGCTGTGACATAGTCGCGTATATGAACAGTGATCTAATACTGTCAAAAGCTTTTTATTCCAGTCTTTGATCACAATATCAACTCTTTTGACGATGGCCTGTTTCAGTGAGCAATGATCATCCTCAGAGCTTTGGTACGCCATGTCCTATCACTTTAGGACATGGCGTAGCAAAGATCTGATTATGGTCATTGCTGACTAAAACCGGTCACCTTCAAAAGAATTGATATTGTGATCAAAGACTGGAATAAAAAATATTTAATATACCATGAGTTTGTCCATTTTTCATAATACACTCCTGGAAATGGAAAAAAGAACACATTGACACCGGTGTGTCAGACCCACCATACTTGCTCCGGACACTGCGAGAGGGCTGTACAAGCAATGATCACACGCACGGCACAGCGGACACACCAGGAACCGCGGTGTTGGCCGTCGAATGGCGCTAGCTGCGCAACATTTGTGCACCGCCGCCGTCAGTGTCAGCCAGTTTGCCGTGGCATACGGAGCTCCATCGCAGTCTTTAACACTGGTAGCATGCCGCGACAGCGTGGACGTGAACCGTATGTGCAGTTGACGGACTTTAAGCGAGGGCGTCTAGTGGGCATGCGGGAGGCCGGGTGGACGTACCGCCGAATTGCTCAACAAGTGGGGCGTGAGGTCTCCACAGTGCATCGCTGTTGTCGCCAGTGGTCGGCGGAAGGTGCACGTGCCCGTCGACCTGGGACCGGACCGCAGCGACGCACGGATGCACGCCAAGACCGTAGGATCCTACGCAGTGCCGTAGGGGACCGCACCGCCACTTCCCAGCAAATTAGGGACACTGTTGCTCCTGGGGTATCGGCGAGGACCACTCGCAACCGTCTCCATGAAGCTGGGCTACGGTCCCGCACACCGTTAGGCCGTCTTCCGCTCACGCCCCAACATCGTGCAGCCCGCCTCCAGTGGTGTCGCGACAGGCGTGAATGGAGGGACGAATGGAGACGTGTCGTCTTCAGCGATGAGAGTCGCTTCTGCCTTGGTGCCAATGATGGTCGTAAGCGTGTTTGGCGCCTTGCAGGTGAGCGCCACAATCAGGACTGCATACGACCGAGGCACACAGGGCCAACACCCGGCATCATGGTGTGGGGAGCGATCTCCTACACTGGCCGTACACCACTGGTGATCGTCGAGGGGACACTGAATAGTGCACGGTACATCCAAACCGTCATCGAACCCATCGTTCTACCATTCCTAGACCGGCAAGGGAACTTGCTGTTCCAACAGGACAATGCACGTCCGCATGTATCCCGTGCCACCCAACGTGCTCTAGAAGGTGTAAGTCAACTACCCTGGCCAGCAAGATCTCCGGATCTGTCCCCCATTGAGCATGTTTGGGACTGGATGAAGCGTCGTCTCACGCGGTCTGCACGTCCAGCACGAACGCTGGTCCAACTGAGGCGCCAGGTGGAAATGGCATGGCAAGCCGTTCCACAGGACTACATCCAACATCTCTACGATCGTCTCCATGGGAGAATAGCAGCCTGCATTGCTGCGAAAGGTGGATATACACTGTACTAGTGCCGACATTGTGCATGCTCTGTTGCCTGTGTCTATGTGCCTGTGGTTCTGTCAGTGTGATCATGTGATGTATCTGACCCCAGTAATGTGTCAATAAAGTTTCCCCTTCCTGGGACAATGAAATCACGGTGTTCTTATTTCAATTTCCAGGAGTGTATTTCAAAAAATGTGCAAACTGATTAAATTCCGGACTTAAATTAAACAAAGTGGTCCCTGTGCGTTAATGATCTGTCTAACAATGCTGGTCATAAAATGCACCCTGTGTGTATATGATGTTCGTAGCACACTGATTCTGAAATGAAAATATCTTACCTCGTAATGTAATTGCTTCTGAATGTGATGCTTACTGCACTCTGTGCGTCAGCTGCAAATTTTAACTGCAGTTGCTGAGAGCTTAGTGCCATGCTCGAGATAACAAGAAAATTATTTTATACTCGCCAATGAATGAGACATTCCTTTAAATAAAAATGACTTGGATCGAGGGTGGGGACAATGCCCTTAGGTGAAATATTCCTTTAAAAAACTGCACCTCATATATTATTAATTGTATGAAATTCGTCTTACAACCTCATTTTCATTGACAAAGCGCAACGCTGATATCAGACTCTTACTCTCACAGATGCTAGAAAAATCATTAATAAACATGAAAAATACCTTACCACGATAAAGTTACTCAACCTTCAATGAAAATCTAAACTCCCGTACTAAGAATGTCTCATTCGACAATGATCCTAACTACTCGTGACTGAGGCCCCAGTAAATAAAAATATTACCTTCATTCCTCTTCGTACTCTTTTAACTTGAAATCACTAATCAAATCCTTCTCCTCTGTTTCACAATATTCAGAAACAAATCATTTTTACTTAAACATTGGTGCTCTGAAGTTGACGGCTACATTGCCACAAATCCTCTGCTCGGCGCCTGTCTCACTACTACTCTAACGATAGACTTCCGCGCTCATCGCTGCCAAGCAGCGATGACAAAATAAACAAATCTTCCAGCGACACGGATACTCTGACCAAAGACTGCACGTGAATAATAAGGGATTCAATTGTCGCGTAGCGTTTGAGACATGCAGAGTACGTACAGATTTCAGAAATGCAAATAAGAAACTCCCAACTGACTTGTGCCGAAGGCTCACCCAACAGCGCACTGCTCTCACGAAAACGACCTTTAGCTCTGACACGGTATACCCATTGCTAACATAACTTACCCTTGTATGGCCTGTCCCAGGCAACAAGAAATCCGCTACTGTTTTTACTACACCACCTTGGCTTCCTCTCCCCCCCCTCCCCCTCACCATTTGCCCATGAAACAGCTACCCTTACGGTCCCACATCCCGTGAAGTCATCGATTAGTAATACGGAGGCGACAGTAGATCTTATGACGTGGTCACCACGTCCATGTGGGCCTGTGGGGGGAGGGTGGGGGAGCTTCACCATTTGGTTGCTTCATGTAGTAAAACTATGCCAAAAGCTGGAGAGAATAAACTTGCAGCTGGAGAGGATACACTACCTCTATTTAAGACTAATCCAACAAATGTATCGAGACTCCAGATCTGCCAGGGCTAAAAACGAGAATATTAAATTAACAAGAAACTTAAGCATGAAACAAAGGTGTGGTTTGTCCACCATACCTTTTGGTATACAGGGTGGGTCACCTAACGTTACCGCTGGATATATTTCGTAAACCACATCAAATACTGACGAACCGATTCCACAGACCGAACGTGAGGAGAGGGGCTAGTGTAATTGTTTAATACAAAAATGCACGGAAGTATGTTTTTAACACAAACCTACGTTTTTTTAAATGGAACCACGTTAGTTTTGTTAGCACATCTGAACATATAAACAAATACGTAATCAGTGCCTTTTGTTGCATTGTAAAATGTTAATTACATCCGGAGATATTGTAACCTAAAGTTGACGCTTGACCCTCCGACGTTCAGTTGCGTGTTGTAACAAACACGGGCCACGGGCGTTTCATAGGACGTAGAGAACGCATAAATTGGCCAGCCCGTTCTCCTGATCTTACACCTCTTGACTTCTTTCTGTGGGGTACGTTAAAGGAGAATGTATACCGTGATGTGCCTACAACCCAAGAGGATATGAAACAACGTATTTTGGCAGCCTGCGGCAACATAACACCAGATGTACTGCGGCGTGTACGACATTCATTACGCCAGATATTGCAATTGTGTGCAGCAAATGATGGCCACCACATTGAACATCTATTGGCCTGACATGTCGGGACACACTCTATTCCATTCCGTAATTGAAAACGGAAACCACGTGTGTACGTGTACCTCACCCCTCATGGTAATGTACATGTGCTTCAGTGAAAAAGACCAATAAAAAGGTGTTAGCATGTGGACGTAATGTGCTGTTCAGTCTCTTCTGTACCTAAGGTCCATCACCGTTGGCTTGGGATCCCTACGTAATTCGGTGCTCTCCGATACACACGATCGAACAGCGGAGGAGTGGTACTAAAGCCTCAACTTTAGGTTACAATATCTCCGGATATAATTAACATTTTACAATGCAACAAACAGCACTGATTAAGTATTTGTTTATATGCTCAGATGTGCTAACAAAACTAACGGGGTTCCATGTAAAAAAACGTTGGTTTGTGTTAAAAAACATACTTCCGTGCATTATTTTATGGTTTGTATTAACCAATTACACTAGCCCCTCTCCTCACGTTCGGTCTGTGGAATCGATTCGTCAGTATTTGATGTGGTTTACGAAATATATCCAGCGGTAATGGTAAGTAGGCTGTTTAGGTTTTTTTATTGGTAACGCCACCTCTGTATGAAAATCACTGGCTGAGCTGTGTGCAGTCTGTGGCTGCTTTGCATTGTTGTAATACTCGCCATTGTAGTGTTAGGCAGCTGGCTGTGAACAGCGCGTAGCGTTGCTCAGTTGGAGGTGAGCCGCCAGCAGTGGTGGATGTGGGGAGAGAGATGGCGGAGTTTTGAAATTTGTCATGAACTGCTCTCTCTCTCTCTCTCTCTCTCTCTCTCTCTCTCTCTCTCTCTCTATATATATATATATATATATATATATATATATATATATATATATATATATATATCAAGGTAAATACATTGTTTGTTCTCTATTAATATCTTTCATTTGCTAACTATCCCTATCAGTAGTTAGTGCCTTCCATAGTTTGAATCTTGTATTTAGTTGGCAGTAGTGCCGCTCGCTGTATTGCAATAGTGGGAGTAACCAAGATTTTTGTGAGGTAAGTGATTTGTGAAAAGTACAGGTTAATGTTAGTCAGGGCCATTCTCTTGTAGAGATTATTTAAAGTCAGATTGCGTTGCGCTAAAAATATTGTGCGTCAGTTTAAGCACAGTCCTGTATAATTGTTCGAAAGGGGACTTTTCATATGTCGACCATTAGCCCAGGATACCTCACTGGAATCTTCTGATTTTTTCTTGTAGTTTGTGTACTTAGTGTAGATTTTGTTTATTGCTAGCGCGTAATTGTAGAGAGAATCTCCTTTGTAGTTGCAGTCTTTCATTGTTGTACAGTAAAACAGGTGTGGCACGCATGTAGATTTGCACCAAGTATTTCGCAGCTGCAGTTAACTAGATATTATTTTCAGTGCTATGTTAATGTGTTCCCCTATTTTTGCTCTTCAAATTGTGTTTTTCTGTGTTGTCGTGTGAAATACTGTGACAATAATGGCGCGTGAAAAACGTAATACTAGGCTCCAAAGTAAACTGAGAAATGACAGTGAAAACGAAAGCAGTGTGTTAGCGCCACCGAGTAATGAATTAACCGATGTTCAAAGTAGTAATTTGGTAATTGTGCATAGGGAAATGGAGCGGGCGGCAAACAATGGCGTGGACAGTGAAACAATTAGTGAAGAGTGAAGCGTTATCGATCGATCGGTCGGCAACAGCTCGCCTCAGGAATCCGAAATGACAGGACACAATTTTGCAATTACTGTAGATTCAGGTTTTGCGTCGTCACCGTTTTCTCAAATGAGTCAAGACACATTTTCCGCTTATCAAAATGTGAATGTTGCCGGTGCAAATTCACTGCCGAAAAGCACTGAGGAACATGTTTCAGACACCAGTGCATTGTTATTACAATTAATGCAACAAATGGGACAAAAGCTTGAAAAGTTAGACACAATGGAACAAAATCTTCAAAAGTTAGACACAATGGAACAACACCAGAGACAAACACAGCAACAGTTAGACACAATGGAACAAAATCAGAGACAAACACAGCAAAAGCTTCAAAAGTTACACACCACACTTGCACAAACACGTGAAGATTTAACTAGTGAGTTACATAACATTGAATCGAAATGTCAAAAAGTTTGTAATGACGTAAAAACACAAATTTGTGAGCATTTTCAACCCATTTTTTCGCGGCATGAATATGCATTACAGAATCACGAAGCAGCCATAAAAGAACTGCAAATTATTGTTCATGAAAATCATGAGACCTTGCAAGCTAAAATGGACTCAGTTGCATCTACCGATTCGGTTACGCAACTTGCAAAAACCCAGGAAAACTTAAAGGACACAGTAGAAAGACACATGGAGGAAATTAGTACACTATCGGAGAAAGTAGCCGAACTTTCGGATCAGTTCACTAATTTATCTACGAAGGTAGATGATAATCTGAGTGACACAAAACCGGTAGTCTTTAATGACACAGAAGAGTGCGAACAAATTAGGAAATTCAATCAAAATCAAATCAATATACAGTACAAAAGAGAAATCCGGCAAGTACAAGATCAGTTGGCACAAGTAATACAAAAATTACAAATTTCAGAGGACACTCGCGCTCCAACACGGGAAGAGGGACTTAGAAATACGGAAAAGACGCAAAAGAATAACACAGGGCATTTTGGAAGTTATGAAAGAAACTGGCAATGTGCACCGAATTTTGAGATGGAACGGCCGACACGACCTAACAATGACCGATATGCGACTCGCCGACATGATGATTTTGACTATAAGCTGTTCATTACTACACGTAAATTCAAAACGTTTAAGAATTCTGCCAACGACATTCATCCACAAGCGTGGCTCCATCAATTCTCTCATTTTTTTCCTCCCAACTGGTCATTGGAGCACAGGTTAGAATTTATGTGTGGCTATTTAGAGAATGAACCAGCTGTAAGAATGCGATCGGTCATTCACGATTGCCACAGTGAAGGAGAATTTTACCATGCCTTCCTCTCAGCATATTGGTCTCAAGCCACACAAGACCGAGTAAAACATAGCATCATAATGATGAAACATTTCGAACAATCTGAATTTTCCAGTATTATGAAATATTTTGAAGACATGTTGCATAAGATTCAGTATCTTTCAAACCCATACAGCCCCTCAGAACTCATCCGCATTTGCTTAATCAAACTGCCTGAACATTTACGACATATTATTTTGGCAGGACGTTGCAACGACATTGAAGCTTTTCAAGGACTCTTACAAGAACTGGAAATTGACACTGACAATCGCGGAACGCAGGAGCACAACAATTACAGATCACATCCGTCGCAATTCCGCGATGAAAGAAATAATAACTGGACACGACAAGGCTATTCTTACAACGTAAATCGTGACCAAAACAGACACCACCCATATGACAACCACTGGTAGAGTAATAGTTACAGAGAAAGATCGGCCGGCCGCGGTGGTCTCGCGGTTCTAGGCGCGCAGTCCGGAACCGTGCGACTGCTACGGACGCAGGTTCGAATCCTGCCTCGGGCATGGATGTGTGTGATGTCCTTAGGTTGGTTAGGTTTAAGTAGTTCTAAGTTCTAGGGGACTAATGACCACAGCAGTTGAGTCCCATAGCGCTCAGAGCCATTTGAACCATTTTTGAGAAAGATCGCATTTTCGTAGTAATGAATGTGACAGAGACAACCACAGAAGCAGACAATATGGTAACCAGAACTATTATTATCAAGGGAGACAGAATAATTTCAGACGCAACGGTCCAGCGTGCAGGTACGATTCAGGAAGAAATTCTCCACCACATGACCGACAAGAAAGAAATTATGAAATCTACCGACATGACCACAGAAGAGATAATCATAACGACAGACGTGAATTTCATCAGAACTGGCGGGATTCTAACAGAGCTGGGCCCTCTCGGCAAGGCGAATTTGTAGAAGTTAGGTCTCCTAATCCCAATAACGACGCACGCCAACAAAGAGACAGACAATGACTCGCACCTCAGGCAGCCGCTTGCGCCGGCTGGTCCAGAGAAAAATAACATAGACGCTAACCTTGAGAAAAATTCCACTATTCTTTACCGACGTATACCACATGATAATTGCATTCAAGTTCAAACTCTGAGTACTATGAAGAGTCAAGGATTGCACCATACTTCACATGTAAAACCTTTTATTGAAAGATAATCTGCTTTTTAACTTAGTCTTCGCCATAAAATTTTTCACTGTACATTACTAGTATGCATTGTCAGACTTAGAAACTGTTACCATGCAACAATGTTTGAAGTTAAATATCCAGTCTAGAACCTAGGGAACATTTTTAAACAGAAATTACGATTGCATTGTTATAGTGAACAGACGACACAGTGTTGTATTTGTACATTCTTGCTTGTTAGTTGCACGATTACGTAACGACTATAGGGCTCACATACTTAGAACATTTACCAGTACTACTAATGAGATTTTAATTTTGGTTTACTTGAAAATAATTCTGGATTTAAAGTACTTTCTGTGAGATACCAGACGACACAGTGGTTAGTTTATGTGACAACTACACGGTTTTATCACGACGCTACTAATGAGTGACAATTTACAATGTTGCTTTTGCGGTGTATCTGTTTTATATCTGCACAGCTTTCTGAATTCTTCTGGAAAGAAAAACATGTTTTAGTAGTAACTCTTGTGGTACAGCAACAATGAGACAGCCTTTTTTGTGGTACAACAATACGTTACAGTACAGTACTTTCTTCATCACAACAATAAGCGTAATAACTACGATATCTATACACAAAGCATTTCACTTTTGTTTATCATGAGGTAAGTAAATTGACTTCTGCAGAACTTAGCTTTCGGAGGACGATAAATACGAGACTTCCACAGAGATTATCTTACAACATGACGCACAGTTTAGCGATACAGTACACGTATTTGAGTGATTAATTTCGCACTTAAAAGATTTTTTTTAAGATATTTGAAGTGCAATGATACAAGGGTTTTCCGTGATACATTTCATTCCATTGCTCTAATCTGTAACACCTGAGGGTATAATTACATTAATCCTCAGGGGGGTACACGCCTACTTTGTGTACCATGTGTTTGGCAAGCACAAGGAGCCCTAGCTATTATGGTATTTGCTTATACAACTTTACACATCGGTACCATATTTCTCTAACACATAAATTACACAGCTATCTGATTATTTAACAAAAAAACAAACATTTTTTTTACTACATCAGTGACATATGTTTACGCAATTTCACAGTTGGGTAACTTCACACTTATGAAATTGTATTTTGTTTGTACTTTGTGAACTGTTCATATTTTTTCGGAGCCATTGTGGTACTATGAGAGCTTTGAATGATGTATTTGGTATGAGATCATGATTTTAAAGTACGTTTGAGGCAGATGACACTTTTGACATGAGCAGAGAATTTTTTAGGGTTTGAAATTATTGCTGAAAGCTACGACGTTTTTGAGATTTGACTGAGGTATTATGATATTATTACGATGACTATGTGTATTATCTTCCCCCATGAACCATGGACCTTGCCGTTGGTGGGGAGGCTTGCGTGCCTCAGCGATACAGATGGCCGTACCGTAGGTGCAACCACAACGGAGGGGTAGCTGTTGAGAGGCCAGACAAACTTGTGGTTCCTGAAGAGGGGCAGCAGCCTTTTCAGTAGTTGCAGGGGCAACAGTCTGGATGATTGACTGATCTGGCCTTGTAACATTAACCAAAATGGCCTTGCTGTGCTGGTACTGCGAACGGCTGAAAGCAAGGGGAAACTACAGCCGTAATTTTTCCCGAGGACATGCAGCTTTACTGTATGATTAAATGATGATGGCGTCCTCTTGGGTAAAATATTCCGGAGGTAAAATAGTCCCCCATTCGGATCTCCGGGCGGGGACTACTCAAGAGGACGTCGTTATCAGGAGAAAGAAAACTGGCATTCTACGGATCGGAGCGTGGAATGTCAGATCCCTTAATCGGGCAGGTAGGTTAGAAAATTTAAAAAGGGAAATGGATAGGTTAAAGTTAGATATAGTGGGAATTAGTGAAGTTCGGTGGCAGGAGGCACAAGACTTTTGGTCAGGTGATTACAGGGTTATAAATACAAAATCAAATAGGGGTAATGCAGGAGTAGGTTTAATAATGAATAAAAAAATAGGAGTGCGGGTTAGCTACTACAAACAGCATAGTGAACGCATTATTGTGGCCAAGATAGACACAAAGCCCATGCCTACTACAGTAGTACAAGTTTATATGCCAACTAGCTCTGCACATGATGAAGAAATTGATGAAATGTATGACGAGATAAAAGAAATTATTCAGGTAGTGAAGGGAGACGAACATTTAATAGTCATGGGTGACTGGAATTCGTCAGTAGGAAAAGGGAGAGAAGGAAACATAGTAGGTGAATATGGATTGGGGGGAAGAAATGAAAGAGGAAGCCGCCTTGTAGAATTTTGCACAGAGCATAACTTAATCATAGCTAACACTTGGTTCAAGAATCATAAAAGAAGGTTGTATACCTGGAAAAATCCTGGAGATAGTAATAGGTATCAGATAGATTATATAATGGTAAGACAGAGATTTAGAAACCAGGTTTTAAATTGTAAGACATTTCCAGGGGCAGATGTGGATTCTGACCACAATCTATTGGTTATGAACTGCAGATTGAAACTGAAGAAACTGCAAAAAGGTGGGAATTTAAGGAGATGGGACCTGGATAAACTGAAAGAACCAGAGGTTGTAGAGAGTTTCAGGGAGAGCATAAGGGAACAATTGACAGGAATGGGGGAAAGAAATACAGTAGAAGAAGAATGGGTAGCTCTGAGGGATGAAGTAGTGAAGGCAGCAGAGGATCAAGTAGGTAAAAAGACGAGGGCTAATAGAAATCCTTGGGTAACAGAAGAAATATTGAATTTAATTGACGAAAGGAGAAAATATAAAAATGCAGTAAATGAAGCAGGTGAAAGGGAATACAAACGTCTCAAAAATGAGATCGACAGAAAGTGCAAAATGGCTAAGCAGGGATGGCTAGAGGACAAATGTAAGGATGTAGAGGCTTGTCTCGCTAGGGGTAAGATAGATACTGCCTACAGGAAAATTAAAGAGACCTTTGGAGAGAAGAGAACCACTTGTATGAATATCAAGAGCTCAGATGGCAACCCAGTTCTAAGCAAAGAAGGGAAAGCAGAAAGGTGGAAGGAGTATATAGAGGGTTTATACAAGGGCGATGTACTTGAGGACAGTATAATGGAAATGGAAGAGGATGTAGATGAAGATGAAATGGGAGATAAGATACTGCGTGAAGAGTTTGACAGAGCACTGAAAGACCTGAGTCGAAACAAGGCCCCGGGAGTAGACAACATTCCATTAGAACTACTGATGGCCTTGGGAGAGCCAGTCATGACAAAACTCTACCATCTGGTGAGCAAGATGTATGAGACAGGCGAAATACCCACAGACTTCAAGAAGAATATAATAATTCCAATACCAAAGAAAGCAGGTGTTGACAGATGTGAAAATTACCGAACTATCAGTTTAATAAGTCACAGCTGCAAAATACTAACACGAATTCTTTACAGACGAATGGAAAAACTGGTAGAAGCGGACCTCGGGGAAGATCAGTTTGGATTCCGTAGAAATGTCGGAACACGTGAGGCAATACTAACCTTACGACTTATCTTAGAAGAAAGATTAAGAAAAGGCAAACCTACGTTTCTAGCGTTTGTAGACTTGGAGAAAGCTTTTGACAACGTTAACTGGAATACTCTCTTCCAAATTCTGAAGGTGGCAGGGGTAAAATACAGGGAGCGAAAGGCTATTTACAATTTGTACAGAAACCAGATGGCAGTTATAAGAGTCGAGGGGCATGAAAGGGAAGCAGTGGTTGGGAAAGGAGTGAGACAGGGTTGTAGCCTCTCCCCGATGTTATTCAATCTGTATATTGAGCAAGCAGTAAAGGAAACAAAAGAAAAATTCGGAGTAGGTATTAAAATTCATGGAGAAGAAGTAAAAACTTTGAGGTTCGCCGATGACATTGTAATTCTGTCAGAGACAGCAAAGGACTTGGAAGAGCAGTTGAACGGAATGGACAGTATCTTGAAAGGAGGATATAAGATGAACATCAACAAAAGCAAAACGAGGATAATGGAATGTAGTCAAATTAAATCGGGTGATGCTGAGGGGATTAGATTAGGAAATGAGACACTTAAAGTAGTAAAGGAGTTTTGCTATTTAGGGAGTAAAATAACTGATGATGGTCGAAGTAGAGAGGATATAAAATGTAGACTGGCAATGGCAAGGAAATCGTTTCTCAAGAAGAGAAATTTGTTAACATCGAGTATTGATTTAAGTGTCAGGAAGTCGTTTCTGAAAGTATTTGTATGGAGTGTAGCCATGTATGGAAGTGAAACATGGACGATAACCAGTTTGGACAAGAAGAGAATAGAAGCTTTCGAAATGTGGTGCTACAGAAGAATGCTGAAGATAAGGTGGGTAGATCACGTAACTAATGAGGAGGTATTGAATAGGATTGGGGAGAAGAGAAGCTTGTGGCACAACTTGACTAGAAGAAGGGATCGGTTGGTAGGACATGTTTTGAGGCATCAAGGGATCACAAATTTAGCATTGGAGGGCAGCGTGGAGGGTAAAAATCGTAGAGGGAGACCAAGAGATCAATACACTAAGCAGATTCAGAAGGATGTAGGTTGCAGTAGGTACTGGGAGATGAAGAAGCTTGCACAGGATAGAGTAGCATGGAGAGCTGCATCAAACCAGTCTCAGGACTGAAGACCACAACAACAACAACAACATGTGTATTATGCTGTTGAGGTATGTTTATGATCAGTAAGCTGATGCTATATGAGTTATTTGATTATGCTACATATCTGTTACGATGAAATATTGTAGAAGTGTCGACGAATAAGGTAAGGAATAATGAGTGTGGAAAAGGATGTTGGAAACCAAGAATCGTACTTTAAGAGTTATGGAATGTGTGTAAATGCGTGAATGTATCACAATGCCGCCGAAAATTTTTTGGATGCTGTTATATCAATAGGATTTTGTTTCTACAGATTTGTAACGCAAATTCTTGACCTGTGAAATATTTTTATATGAGACTGTCACTGTATCGGAAACTGCTGTCGTAAATATTTCCGTACGAAAGTTAAGTGACCACCTGCAAGTAATGCGTCGCGGGCACCCAGCTGTGTCAGATGCCTGGAGAAAAAGCCATTATTGCGAGCCCTTTTCAGCGGCACAGGTAGAAAAAAAAGGGGGAGGCCATTATCCTCGCTATTGACGTTCCTTTGTAGAAAGCATCGCAAAAACGACACGGTCGAACTTGAAAACATATGATTACACTGTGGAGCTCTTAATTTATGATATTTCCTAAAATGCCTAATGAAACGATGAGAAACATTTCATGGCTATTGCCTTGCTAATTGAGAGAAATGCCATATGGCTTGCTTTATGTATGTGTTTACTCATTTTGTTTAATATCTAGTTTCTAGCTGCACTGCAGCATTGGTTAAAATAAAATTTTATAGATGTACTAATATAAATATTTTCTGTCTACAGATCCAGTAAATAATAGTTTTGTGATCTACTTCCAAAAAAACGATGGCACATAAATAGACATTTCCCTTCACAGGACTTGCATAAATAATTTCTTTACGATTTGGTAACTTATCTGCTAGTGTAAGTTCTCGTGATGCATCACTTTAGTGTTAAGATGTGACATAGGTATTAGACATGGCCATTTTTAGTGTAATACTTTTTCTGCTTGAACTTTGTCATGTTTACGTATAAGTTATGCTGTTTGCCAGGAATAGTGCTACTGAATTTTAATTTGTGTTACTCTTCTAAGCCAGTTTTACTACTGATTTATTTTTCTTGTTTGCTGTGCATTGCCTCATATTAGTTGTAATGTTGAATTGCTTGGTAATTTAGATTTACTGTAGCTTGCTTTGCAAATTTCCATTTTTTTGTCATTGCTGTTTATGTTACTTGTTTCGTGCTGCTGCACTGCCTCGTCCCTTAGTTTAGCCTCTGAGTTCAGTAGATTTAAGTTAGCTTAAGAGGGGGTAAACTATACAAGAAACTAGTTGTGATGAATGGAAAGAAATGCATTGAAGGTATATGAAAACGTTTTGGGCCAAAATGAGTATTGTACAATGATCCGTAATTATTTTGAAAGTAATATGAACAGAGTAGAGAAAGCAGGTATTGATAGGACTTTTTGGAAATAATGAGGAACGAGAAGTAAAGAAAGTTTTGTTTGCAAAATACTGCAGTAAAATAAACCCTGTCCTTTCCTTGTGTTATCCCACTATGTGTTTGTGTACCCATGTGTATTTGTTTTCTTCCTATCTCTGTGTACTGTTTCATAGAATTTTTTTTCTCTTCTAATACTAAGCTACATTCACTATGATGAGGAATACTGTTATCCTCAAATATAATTTGCATTAATAATATGTTATTTTCTTTGTAAAGATGTTTAGACATTATTTATTCTGTTTTGTTTTAATGCTCATGTGTGATGTTGATGTTTCAAAATTTATTCTGATCTTTATGTATGTACTTATGTCATTATTTTTGTAACACTGCTGTATATGTTTATTTCTATTCTGTTGTAAAACCTGTACTACAAATGTTATCTGTATTGTTATGTTCTTTAATGATGTATTTTGTACCTTTGTAATTGTATTCTCATGTTATAAAATTGTAATTGACACCAGTTTATTAAACTAAGTAACTTGTAAGCATTCATTTCACTGCACACATTTCTGTTGGTCATAGTATATGGACAATATGTGAGAAGTAGGGACTGTTAGTGTTTGCACGTGTGTTAATAATTCAGCAAGGGACTGGTTAACAGCATTGCTGGTTCTCAGGACAATTCAAAAACTTTGTGAGTGCACAAGTGGTGGTTATGGACTTGCTCTATTATCCGCAAGACTCTTCAATGGTGATTGTGCACCTGCATAGTCACAACATATGGCTGCTGGCCATCTCTACAAGGACTACAGTGGGTCTGCATCTTTGGTGGCCCACCAATACCGTAATCTCTACCAGGACTACAGTGGGTCTGCTCTGTGATGACCTACCCACCAATACTCTTCAAAACTTCGACTGACTCCGCTGTGGGTTTGCTCTGTTGTGGCCCATGACCTGTCTGCATGTCGAGAGTCAGCACTGTCTTTCCGTTGGAAGGACAACGATACTTCTTCAAGACTACATGGAAATCCACTACTTCCGTGTGCATTTTCTTTTACTGCTCAGACTTTGAGAAAAACACTGCTATGTGATGAATGATCAGGACTGTCTTTATGGACTGTGAGAAAATTTTAGCTTTTGACCAACATTGTATCAATAAGTGTGTGCATTTGATTTCTTTGCTATTGTAATTACGATTATGAAAAATTTTAACAAATATGTATTGGCCGGTGCCCAAAAAAATTTGTAAAATTTTTTTGTGGGGAGCATGGGGGCTATGTAAGTAGGCTGTTTAGGTTTTTTTATTGGTAACGCCACCTCTGTATGAAAATCACTGGCTGTGCTGTGTGCAGTCTGTGGCTGCTTTGCATTGTTGTAATACTCGCCATTGTAGTGTTAGGCAGCTGGCTGTGAACAGCGCGTAGCGTTGCTCAGTTGGAGGTGAGCCGCCAGCAGTGGTGGATGTGGGGAGAGAGATGGCGGAGTTTTGAAATTTGTCATGAACTGCTCTCTCTCTCTCTCTCTCTCTCTCTCTCTATCTATATATATATATATATATATATATATATATATATATATATATATATATGATATCAAGGTAAATACATTGTTTGTTCTCTATTAATATCTTTCATTTGCTAACTATCCGTATCAGTAGTTAGTGCCTTCCACAGTTTGAATCTTGTATTTAGTTGGCAGTAGTGCCGCTCGCTGTATTGCAGTAGTGGGAGTAACCAAGATTTTTGTGAGGTAAGTGATTCGTAAAAATTACAGGTTAATGTTAGTCAGGGCCATTCTCTTGTAGAGATTATTTAAAGTCAGATTGCGTTGCGCTAAAAATATTGTGCGTCAGTTTAAGCACAGTCCTGTATAAATGGTTCAAAGGGGACGTTTCAAATGTTAGGTGACTCACCCTGTATATGTTGATAATATGAGACGTGGTTGATAAACATAGAGTTTTCTACCGATAACTTTAACCAACGAATTTATCTAATGGAAACAGGCTGTGCTTATGATGAACTTCTGATAGCTGACATGGAGGACGCCATTCAGAATGCCGCTGCCGAGGTCTATAACTTTTCAGTCTCGGCCCAAGAAATAAAAGACGTGGCTTTTAAGGATGAACACACGGTCACAAGAAAAATCGTGGGAAACGCCCGTAAAACACAAAATTGTGAATGAATTCCGCCATCTTCTTCACAAGTCAAAGAATTACCAAAAAACTAAAATATTACATCGTATTAATGGGACCTTATACAGAAAACCGAATGTGAGGAAAGAAGCCATAAGAAAGTTCTACGTACAATAGAATGGAAATACCATCTATACCTTATGGCAGTGAGACCTGGATAATAACAGCTGAAAATGTACAAAGTAACCGTGGAATTCGAGATTTTAAGAAGAGAAACTATACACTATCTGCTATGCTTAGGAGTGCAACAATTAAAATGGAACAGGGTTGTCAAAGCATAAACGAACAGGAGTATAGAAGTATATGGAGGAATCATGCTACGAAAATAAATCAAATTGGAATGCCTGAAATAGTAATGAACTGCAGACCACTAATGAAAAGTCAATATGTATAACAAAACGCCATGGATATGTGATATAGAAACTAACCAAATACAATGTAGTCACTGAGCAACAATACGTAACACCCAATTATCTAACACATGAAAGAAGAAGAAGAAAAATTTCCCTACCAATTTTTTGAGCAAAGGCTCTATTTGGTGGTAATATACGAGGGCGGTTCAGAAAGTAACCTCCGATTGGTCACAGTGCGGGTTGTGGGGGGAGTAGCGACGCCATCTGTGCGTTCACGCACTCAACAGGTCAGTCGGCATCAAGCCGTGGTCGAGTGAACGTCGTACCTGCGCTAGTTTAGTTTTTGTGGCAGTTTGAAATGTGTGCTGCAATAGAAAACCCCGCCAAATGTGAAGTGCGTGCTCTCATAAGGTTTTTTACAGCCAAAGGATATTCTGCAGCAGCTATTCATCGTGAGCTTTGTGCCGTGTACGGACCAAGAGTTATGAGTGAAGGAGCTGTCCGTGAATTTAAAAGTGGACGAGAAAACGTTCATGATGAAGAGAGGAGTGGTAGACCATCATTGGTGACTGACGAACTCGTTCAGACAGTTGATGCAAAAGTTCGTGAAAATCGACGTTTCTCAGTGTCGGAGTTGTCTACTGGTTTTCCACAGATTTCTAAGACTCTCTTGTACGAGATAGTGACAGCAAGATTGGGTTACCGTAAGTTCTGTGCACGATGGGTGCCCAAAATTCTTACCGACCACCACAAAACTCAAAGAATGGCCTCTGCATTAGACTTTCTGTCACGTTATGAGGACGAAGGAGAACCATTGTTAAACAGAATCGTGACTGGTGACGAAACCTGGATTAAGTACGTGAACCCTGAGACAAAAGAACAATCAAAGATGTGGGCACATTCAAATTCGCCTACCAAACCAAGAAAAGCCTCGCAAGATTTTTCTGCCAGAAAACTAATGGCAACGGTGTTTTGGGATGCCAAAGGGGTGTTGTTGGTTGAATTCATGGAACGTGGTACGACCATTAATCAAGACGTGTACTGTGAAACAATAAAAAAGTTACGACGGGCTATACAGAACAAACGCCGTGGTATGCTGACTTCCGGTATCGTTTTTTTGCACGATAACGCCCGTCCTCACTCTGCTCGCAGAACAGCGGCCCTTCAAGTGGGACGTTATCAACCATCCACCTTACAGCCCAGACCTGGCGCCAAGTGATTATCACCTCTTCATGCATTTGAAGAAATGGCTCGGGTCACAGCGGTTTGATGACGACGAAGAGCTCAAAGATGCGGTCACAGGCTGGCTCCAGGCACAAGCGGGTGATTTTTATGCAGAAGGAATTTCAAAGCTTGTGAAGAGATACGATAAGTGCCTCAATCGCTATGGAGACTATGTAGAAAAATAGTGCAAAGATGTAGTTGTAAGATGTATATATTAAAATATTTTTATTTAACTTGGTGTATTTTTTTAAATCAACCGGAGGTTACTTTCTGAACGGCCCTCGTATTTATCTTATACATTTGTTTCTTGCATACTAGTGTCTCTTGTCAAACACAGTCAGCTAACAGCTGACGCCGGCCTAATAATGTCAAAGCTGTTTTGCTGTAAATTAATATTACTGGGAAACAAAGCAATCTGATTGGCAGATAAAAATGAGAGTATTTTGGGACCAGTCTACAGTTGTTATTATCCAAACAAATGAGTGGTTTCGACCCATCTGTGCCTCAACTACATCATTAATATTCAGTTGAGTCTCCGATATCGTGATTCGTAGCTTCTGGAACTGAAAATGCAGATCAGTGCTTATGCCATATATGTTTTGCTTTCTTTTTACGAGACCATAAATATTTGATACATTTACACTAAGAGTTTTGTTGACAAGTTATTGCAAAATTTATCCCTATATTCTCTATGGTAGTGGTACAGTGGTACAGAGAATACTAGTGATTAGTTATATATTAGAAGGACAGAGCTAGTTTCATTGTCAGTGTAGGAACTGCAGAAAATATATCCAACCGCAATTTAGTTAGTATTAGCCAAGATAACATTATCTGTAGTATATTCAGACTAGCATTTTCCCTGCTGCTTCACTCACTAATGTGTTCAACACATTGTTACATGGAACGCCAGTTAGGAACGATACAGCAGAGAGTGCTGTGACAAGACGTCAGCCAATTGCATGCTGACTGACCACTCTCCAGGACAACAACGTGACAGCAGTAGCCCTTGTTCCGAAGAAGAAATGAGGGCCATGGCCGACTGGTCGGGGCCCCAGTTCTACAACAGCTTCAAGGCTAGTCATTTCGCTTGTAGTGTGTAGCATTATCTACAATGGAAAGATTTATTATTTTGTCTGACGCCCTTCGCATGCCACACATCTGTGTAACATAAAGATGAGTAATGTTTTTTTTTTCAAATTGTAATAAAATTCATTAATAAGAGTTGTTTTAATGTTGTCTAGCGATTCAATAAAGTAGTTTTCCTAGAGACCCCATATTGGACGACTAGGCTGGATTTATCGCACATATATTGCACACATCTCCTCCTCTTCCAGTATCTCCATCTGTCTGCTCATGCCCCATCTCTCTGACCATCTCCTCCTACGCTGCCTCTCCCAAGCCATCTATTCCTGTCCTCCTCTCCCTACACCTCGGTCTTACCACATCACTCTACTCATTTCCTCCTGTGCACATCTGCCTATGAATCACCTCATACCCACATTTCACTATTCATCACCATCTCTCCTCTCATGTTACCCATCTCCTCTCTTCTCGACTTCTTTCCTTCTCCTTTCCCAATTGTTCTTATTTCTCTCCCTATAGTTCTCTTCTTCCTCCTCTCTCTGTCCCATATTCTTCAACCCACCTTCTGTTCCAACTCCCTTTCTCCACTCCCTCCATCTATCTTGGCCTGCCACATCTCTCCATCAGTTCCTACCTAGTCTCCCCCTCCCCCTCTCAATTCGTTCCCACATGCTCCCTATCTTCGTGTATCCCTTCTACAACGTATGTTACACTGTGTCCCTGTACAAAAGGTCAGTGCAGTACGCTGATACTATTTCCATAACATGCCTGTCATGTAAGCCAACCTAGTTGTCAGGGCTTTTAAAATCGGTTTTTTACATCTGACATGTAGGCTGCCCTGCAAAGCATGTCAATAATGCTGGCCCATACAACTCCCACATACCTGTCATGCAGGGCAGGACAGGCCAACGAAACCTATGCATCAGGGGCTGGAAAACCATTCCTTGCCTCTGACATTTAGACAGTCCAGCAGATCAGGTCGATAAGGCAGGCGAATGTGCGTCTTGTGCAATGCAGCCCATATTGTAGAGGTTCAGTAAAACAGGTCTTTGCCCATATATCCACTCCTATTGTAGCTAGGAGGCTATAAACTCCACAATGCTGGTACTTGTGATGTCTGCTGCTTCTGTGCCGAATTTGATTGAAATCAGTTCTGGGACGGAATCTCAGACGTTCACCTGTACTACTAGAATTAAATGTATTCAACCTAATATCTTTTTTTGTATTATTGTCTCTATCTTCTAGTCTTGGAGTTTAGTGAATCGTGTAACACAGAATAACCTAATATACGCCATTGTGGATTAATTCTTTCATTCACTGACTGCTTTATTTGTTTGGGAATGAAAATAAAATTACATCTGATAAAAGCTCAATTTAGCTGTACAAGCTCAGTGTAAAAAGTGTAACGAAATGGAAAATACACCTTCTTCGCATTCTAGGTACATACTCACGGTTGGCAATTGAACCTGTGAATTATTAACAACCTAGCCTAAGCTCAATATCCATTAACGCGTTTGTCACCGACCAGAAGCAGGTAGGACCTAGTTGTCAGTACAAGTGCAGCCACTGACGTGGAAGCAGAGCTAGCGGCCAACCGAAGCGGGTCGCTTGGGCGCTGGGTGGTTGATGGCGTCATGCCCCGGGCCGATAACCGTTTGTTGCGCCGACCGCCGCGTAAAATACTCCGGTGGAGCGCTGGCGGCGACGACGAAAAGCCACATTTGGGCGAGTTTTAAAACGTCCCACTCTTTTTTCTCCTTTTTTGTGATTTGGCCTCCCACCCCGTCCCCAGTAATTGTCTGCGGCCAGAAACAAAATGACGCAGGGAAAAGTATTCACTGAATGAAAGCGAATGTAATTTCAATCAGCAGCCGAAGAAGGAGGAGGCCTTTGTCGTTACAGAATGTCAATACGTGCTTTGATTAGACCCGAACTAAAGAGCAGGCCCGTTTCATGCGATTGTTTTAGTGAAACTGTCAGAACATATGGATTGGTTTTTGGAAACTGGTTTCCGAGCTACAAACAGACAGTAATGTGAACCACACAAGAACGATTCGACAGATTAAGTGTACCCGCTTCCTTACG
This sequence comes from Schistocerca nitens, assembly GCF_023898315.1. NCBI lineage: Eukaryota > Metazoa > Arthropoda > Insecta > Orthoptera > Acrididae > Schistocerca > Schistocerca nitens. Next base: position 110,927,419 of record NC_064618.1, on the reverse strand, counting down.
ATAGCCGTAGGTTATGCACGTCAACAGTTCTATACATGGGGGAACACCACCGGTGAAAATACAGACTTTTGGAGATGAAAGTCCCTCTTTCATTTTTTTTCTTCGGCCATCGGTTCAGCCAACAGCTACAATCACAATGGTTTGTTTATATGAATGATCGCTGCAAACTGGCTGTTACCGGAACAGGCAGCAGAGGCTGAATGTCACAAGAGGTTTGCGCAAAACCCACCGACGAGATGCGAACAACAAGTAATGTGAACTTTTGTGTGAAACGAATTTTATTTATTTGTGTATGTCAGTGCTATTTCATTTAAAATAGTGCCCATTACATATTATGTGGTGTCAACGCTAGACACCACACTTGCTAGGTGGTAACTTAAATCGGCCGCGGTCCTGTAGTACATGTCGGACCCGCGTGTCGCCACTGTGTATTCGCAAACCTAGCGCCACCACATGGCAGGTCACAAGACACGGACTTGACCTCGCCCCAGTTGTACGGACGACATAGCTTGCGACTAGACCTACCAAGTATTCCTCTCATTTGCCGAGAGACAGATTAAATAGCCTTCAGCTAGTCCATCGCTACTACCTAGCAAGGCGCCATGTGTATCATTGCTAATTGCTTACTACTATGCAAGAGATGTATTTCAACAAGAACAAGACATCATTAAAAGTTAAGTAATCTACCCAATACGTTCTTTTCTTTATAGTTTTTCATCCAGTCTCCTGTTTCAGAATTTACGCCCGTCTGCGTTAGTTTCGCGTGCACCTAGCCACTCATTGTGTCGAGACCTTAGGGAATCGACACAACAATATTTTGGCGCCGAGGAGTGGTGCCGCGCCCACGTTGCAGTCTTTGTGTTCTATTTGCTCTAATTTGCTTGTGTCATGGCTTCGCCGCATTCTCCAGATGTACTGTCCGAATTTTTTCGCTTGCAGAATCAGCAGACGCAGGCGTTATTGGAAGCCCTTGGACAGCTCGTCCAGGGTCAACGTGCGCTGCAAACCGATGCGGCGGCAGCCGCTTCTTCGCTACCGCAGCCACACAACGCTGTCGCACCGCCATTTCGGCCCTTCGAGGCCACAACCGAAAGCTGGACTGAGTGGGCCAGCCAGTTCAACTTCCACCTCACAGCTTATGGAATTCAAGGTACAGAGCGGCAGCCGTTTTTGCTTTCTTGTGTCGGTGTGTCTACCTACCGTGTGATAGTGAAATTGTTTCCCCGACGCGACGTAGCAACTCTGTCCTACGAAGAAATTTTGTCGGCTTTAGATGCCTATTTCAAAGAAACAGTAAATGTAGTTGCAAAACGGTATACGTTTTTTCGTACAAAACGTACGGCCGGTCAGACTAATAGGGAGTGGGTTGCAACTTTGCAAGGACTTACTAGAGACTGTGCGTTTGCCTGTGAATGTGGCCTCCCATATTCAGATACTATGGTGCGTGATGCAATTGCACAGAACGTTTCTGATGTTCGCATAAGGGAACAGATTTTGAAGCTAGTTAATCCCTCCCTGCAACAAGTGATAGACATATTGGACAGGCAAGACACACTTGACTTTGCTCAGGCATCATTTGAAACTTCGCCAGCAGTGTGTCACATTAATCGGCCCGCCCGGCCTGCTGCACGGGACGCTGAGCGGCCCTCGCGCCCGACTTCGCAGCGGCCGCCTAGCTTGCAACCACGTGCGCCGCGTAAGCAAACAAATGCAGTGAAATCATGCCCGCGGTGTGCAACTAGACATTCGCGTGAAAATTGCCCGTCACGCCAAGCTATTTGCTTTTACTGTCAAAAGAAAGGACATGTACAAAGTGTTTGCCAGAAAAAGCTTAGATCAGACAATCACAATAATTCCAGGCCCTTTGCTTCGCGCCGGAATCGAACCCAGGACAATCAGGCTCGTGGACCTTCACCCATGGACATTCATGTAGTTCATTCCCACCCGTCCAGTGACACTTTAGCTAACAGTGACTGTGTTCGTCCCACACAACGTGTGCGTCGACGTCGCCGGAAATCCCGTAAAGTTGCAAGTGCTTCTGGACCTGTATCAGTTCAAATTGCACGAGACAGTCGCTCTTGTCGTCAACAAGACAATAAACTTTTTGTGGACTTAGACTTTGCTGGAAAAGTGATACCATTCCAGCTCGATACCGGAGCTGCAGTTTCATTGCTCAATCACGACACGTACAAACAACTGGGCGCCCCGCCGTTGCGTGCCGCAAATGTTACGTTAACTAGTTACTCAGGACAGCATATACCTGTGTTAGGACAGTGCAGCCTTCTTGCCACATACACGGGACAGACAAAACTTGTGTCATTTTATGTTCTTCGTTCCTCTAGTGCAGTGAACTTGTTTGGTTTAGATTTGTTTCAATTGTTTAATTTGTCTATAGTAAATCAGGTCCTCTCAGTGAATCAGACTGTGCCTTCCGCCAGTGTTTCTAGTCTTTGTGAAGAATTTGCAGACATTTTTGCACCGGGCCTTGGTTGCGCTAAGAACTATGAAGCGCATTTGGAACTGAAAGATAACGCGCAACCAAAATTTTTCAGAGCGCGCAATGTTCCCCACGCATTGCGTGATGAGGTCGCAAGAACGTTACCCGAATTAGACTCTCAAGGTGTCATTGAACGTGTGCAGGCTTCTCTCTGGGCCTCACCCTTAGTCATTTTGCCAAAACCTTCCGGAAAACTGAGACTTTGCGTGGACTTCAAGGCCACTGTGAATCCCCAACTAGTGACTGCTACTTTTCCTTTGCCCCGCCCGGAAGATCTTTTTGACAAACTGTGCCCGGGAAAATATTTTTCAAAATTGGACCTAGCAGATGCGTACTTGCAAATACCTGTGGACGAAGAATCCCAGCGCGTCTTAGTGGTAAACACGCATCTTGGCTTGTATCGCTTCAAAAGACTGCCATTCGGGTGTGCATCCGCCCCTGCTTTGTTTCAGCAATATTTACAAACTATTTGTGCGTCGGTCCCTACTGCTGCGAACTATCTGGACGATATTGTGATCTCAGGAAAGACAGAAGCCGAACATTTGCAGAATCTCCGGACATTATTTCGGGTCTTGCGTCAGAATGGTCTTCGCTTGAGGAAGGACAAATGTGTGTTTTTTGCTCGTGACTTACCGTACCTGGGGCATGTCATAAATGCCCAAGGTATACATCCGAGTCCAGAGCACCTTCGTGCCATTCAGGACTTGCCGTCACCGCAGAACTTACACCAGCTACAGAGTGTGCTGGGTAAGGTAAATTATTATCATCGGTTTGTGCGCAATGCTTCTTCCATTTCAGCTCCGCTTCATCGCTTACGCCGTAAGGGTGTTCCGTTCGTCTGGACGACGGAATGCGAACGCGCCTTTCGCCAGTTGAAATCGGCGTTACTTTCAAATACTTGCCTTACGCCATTCGATCCCCGAAAACCCCTTTTGTTGATGGTAGATGCATCGGATTTCGGGATCGGTGCTGTGCTTGCGCACAAGGATGGCTCGCATGATCGCCCTATTGCCTTTGCGTCAAAATTGCTCTCATCTGCGCAAAGAAATTATTCACAAATAGAGAAAGAAGCTTTAGCTCTAGTGTTTGGTGTTACCAAGTTCCATGACTTCTTGTATGGTCGTCACTTTACAATCATCACGGACCACAAACCTTTGACATCGCTTTTTCATCCGAACAAGCCTGTACCTCCACGTACAGCGCAGAAATTCATTCGCTGGTCACTTTTTCTCTCGCAGTACCGCTACGATATCTTGTATCGGTCCACTGCTAAGCACGGCAACGCTGATGCGTTGTCCCGTTTGCCTGTTGCTGAGGATAAAGCATTCGATTCTTCCGAACTTGCTTGCATGTTCATTGATTCGGAAGCCGATGACGTGGTCGCATCGTTTCCGATTGATTTTCGTCGTGTAGCTACTGCCACAGCTGCTGACCCTGTCCTTGCTTCCGTTTTGCGTTTTGTTGCTACGCAATGGCCCTTGTCAAAGTCACGGATCGAGGATCCTTTGGTTCGCCGTTTTTTTGCTCACAAGGAGAGACTTTTTGTCCGACGTGACGCTTGCACATCGATTTTGCTGGTCCATTCTGGAATGCTCGATGGTTGGTTGTGGTCGATGCTTTCAGTAATTTTCCTTTTGTTGTCCGGATGTCTTCCACGACGTCTTCTGCCACCATCCCAGCCTTGTCTGCTATCTTTTGCATTGAAGGTCTTCCGCAGACTATTGTTTCCGACAATGGCCCACAATTCATGTCCGCAGAATTTGTCATTCTGCAAGGCCAATGGTATTCAACATCTGACATCCGCGCCGTTTTCGCCTCAGTCAAACGGTGCCGCGGAACGATTGGTCCGGACTTTCAAGTCACAGATGTTGAAATTAAAAGAGTCGCATTCTCGGGAGGCCGCTTTGTTGCTCTTTTTGTCTTCTTATCGCTCTCAGCCCCGCGATGGTCGCTCGCCGGCTGAATTGCTCCATGGTCGTCCTCATCGAACTCTGATGTCTTTGCTGCATCCGCCACATCCGGTTCCTGTGCAGCGGCAGACTCCTGCTTTTGCTCCTGGCGACGTTGTCTATTATCGCAACTATCGCGGTTCACAGCGTTGGCTCGCAGGGCGCATTCTTCGCTGCCTCGGCCGCGCGATGTATTTGGTTTTGGGGGCCTCTGGTGAGGTGCGTCGGCATCTCAATCAGCTGCGCCTCTGTCGTCGCCTGGGTTCTGCCGCTCCCCGTCTGCTTTCAGCGACGGAGCCGTCAGGTCAGCGCCCTGGGGACCCATCTACTGGCTCGCCTCATCCCCAGGTGTTACCGACGATGCCTTCCATTTTGCCTCATGGCGTCGCGCCGCCGCAGCCGCCGCCGGCGCCGCCAGCAGCGGACGCTTCGCTGCAGCCGCCTCGCGCCTCCCTGGGTCACGCGCCGCCGCTTGCTTCCCGTGACCAGCCGTCCTCCGCCATGGACCTCTTGCCCGCTCCGGACCAGATGTCGTCTTCGCCCGTCGGGTGCTCCGACCACATGGAGGTCGACCCCGCGGCTCCTCTTATATCATTACGTGCGCAAACACCTCATGTTGACGTGCACCCTGGACTAGGTTTGCAGGCGTTTCCTAGCTCCCCTCGGACCGAATGGCCGGGTGCGGGTGGCACAGCCTCGCCTGTTGTTAGGCTCCCCACCTCATCGCATACGTCAACATGGGGTCCTCCCCACGGCGGGCGGAAGCCTTATCTCACGACCGTTCGCCGATTTGCGGGGGAGGAATGTGGTGTCAACGCTAGACACCACACTTGCTAGGTGGTAACTTAAATCGGCCGCGGTCCTGTAGTACATGTCGGACCCGCGTGTCGCCACTGTGTATTCGCAAACCTAGCGCCACCACATGGCAGGTCACAAGACACGGACTTGACCTCGCCCCAGTTGTACGGACGACATAGCTTGCGACTAGACCTACCAAGTATTCCTCTCATTTGCCGAGAGACAGATTAAATAGCCTTCAGCTAGTCCATCGCTACTACCTAGCAAGGCGCCATGTGTATCATTGCTAATTGCTTACTACTATGCAAGAGATGTATTTCAACAAGAACAAGACATCATTAAAAGTTAAGTAATCTACCCAATACGTTCTTTTCTTTATAGTTTTTCATCCAGTCTCCTGTTTCAGAATTTACGCCCGTCTGCGTTAGTTTCGCGTGCACCTAGCCACTCATTGTGTCGAGACCTTAGGGAATCGACACAACATATTATACCACTGTACTTTTTCCGATCACCGAAACACTTTTAAAAAACGATCTCTGTGATTGATTTTAGCTCTTTAAGGGCACGAGTTCTTGAAAAACGACGCACCCTTACGGTTGCCGTAATTTTTTACAACATGAGATAGTGACGTGGGGCAAATTTCTGGCAAATATGAATAATGGGGCATCATTATATTATTATTGGTGGCCGCAATTTCACGAAAATGTAGCGAAGTGTGTGCAGGTGCATTATCATGTTGTAAAAGCCAAAAGCTTTATAGCCACAAATACGAGAGTTTTATTTCAGATTGTTCCACGCAAACGATATTTAACGTGTAATTATTAATTTTTATTGCTCTTTCGATCATGTGGCAAGAACTGTGCCATTAAAGTCGAGGAACACAGTTACATACCCTTCAGAGCTGATCGTCACTTCCCAAAATTTCCTCTCTTGGCGATCCGGAATGCATCCTCAGCGACAGTTCAGTCTTGATGTCACGTACATAAAGGCATGCGTCATCACATGCTATGATACGTTGCAATAGCTCTACGCCTTTGATGATTCCATCTACCGGCTGGCGAGCAGCTTGCAACAGCCGAGATTTCTGTCCTAAGTTCAATAATTTTGGAACATGTTTTACTGTCAGACATTTCATATCCAAAAAATCCCAAAAAACATTTCATGGGAGATCCATCTGGTATGGTAAAATCAGCAGCAGAATCTCTCATTCTGCGAAAAGTATGAGGTCATTCACAAGGGTGCTGAAAGGAGTTCATTGAACTTCGGTTACAAGATAAACCAGCCACATCTAAAGGCCGTAAATTCAACTAAATACCTAGGAATTACAATTACGAGCAACTTAAATTGGAAGGAACACATAGAAAATGTTGTGGAGAAGGCTAACCAAAGACTACGTTTTATTGAAAATGTAACAGATGTTCTAAGTAGACTGCATAAACTACGCTTGTCCGTCCTCTTTTAGAATACTGCAGCGCGGTGTGGGAGCCTTACCAAACGGAACTGACATACATCGAAAAAGTTCAAAGAAGGGCAGAACGTTTTGTTTTATCGCCAAATAGGGGAGAGACGGTCACTGAAATGGTACAGGATTTGGGCTGGGCATCATTAAAAAGAAAGGCGTTTCTCGTCGCGACGGAATCTTCCCACGGAATTATAATCACAAACCTCCTCCGAGTGCGAAAATATTTTTTTGACACTGACTTACATAGGGAGAAATGATCACCACGATAAAATAAGGGAAATCGGAGCTCGTACGGAAGGATATAGGTGTTCATTCCGTCCGCGCGCTATACGAGATTGGATTAATAGAGAATTGTGAAGGTGGGTCGATGAACCCTCTGCCAGGCACTTAAATGTGATTTTCAGAGTATCTATGTAGATGTAGATGTATAAATGTTTGTAACAGTCGTATCCACTAGTTTACCCATAGGAGATCCACCAACAGCAACACTTAACATTTCTGAAGCTTCGCTAATCTTTGGTTCGTTCTTATAGCAAAATACTATAGAAATACTATGATGCATTTTCAAACACAGTTAGCGAATGGCCAAAGCTTCGCACTGGTAGCACTGAGTATCTGTTCCCGGACGACTTGTCTATTGTGGAAGTAGTTGCCGGGATTAGCGTTCGCATATACTCAGAAAAACGCGCCTGTGGCCTTAAATGTAGTAACACGCAGAGATACACTGACAAGGGGAGGCCGCCAATTGTGAAATTCAGATTCGATTCATACTGCGCATAATAGAAGCTCATGGCCAGAGGTGTAATGTGGCAAAGCACAAAGACGCACTTCTCAGCCGTTGTCGAGAAAATCGACAGTTAAAAGGAACCGTTGCCGTGAAATACTCTCTACGATTAAAAACTTTCTACAGCGTTGTGGCGCAGTGGTAAGCGCTCGGGTTCGTAATCCGATGGTCGCCGGATCGAATCTCGTGCCTTGCAATTTATTTTATTATTAGTTTTTTGTAATTCAAATATATATATATATATATATATATATATATATATATATATATATATATATATATATATATATATATATATATATACTGTTAATGAATTGCTTATGCATGTTGGTGAAGGCGGATCGCTCTCCAATTGTACCGCCTCCATTTTTCCGTTTTTTTAACAGGGTGTACCGAAGCTCTCCCGTCCACACTGATTTTCGACGATGTTATAAGTTGCGCTAGGGACCGCATCTACCTTCTTTCGAAGTTAGCAGGCAACTACGCTGTTATGCGGCGGCTCGTTTCGGCCCATTCAACATGTGTCCTTCAAGTGTAACGAGCATATTTCATACCTGCCGCAGCAAATTTGTGTTCGTGGGGTCTCTATTCTAATTCGAACGTTTGACTTACGCTATACGTATTCGTTTCGGAATACCGTTTCTACGTCTTCCGTTAACTATACGTGGTTAACATTATGAAGACAATTAATAACGTTTGTGAAATACAACTTTGTTTGCGGAAAACATAATGATGTTCGAAGTCGCCAGTTTTTCCACGACAAACGACTTTCAACAACTTGTTATATGCATAATTGTTACAACTGATTGCCGGGAATTTTATATATATATATATATATATATATATATATATATATATATATATATATATATATATATTTGAATTACAAAAAAACAAATACTAAAAAAAAGTGTTGCATGGTGTGAGATTCGATCCGGCGACCTTCGGCTTATGTACCCGAGCACTTACCGCTGCGCCACGGCGCTGCAGAAAATTATAAATCGTAGGGAGTATTTCACCGCAACGGTTTATTTTAACTGTCGATTTTCTCGACAACGGCTGAGAAGTGCATCTTGGTGCTTTGCCACATTACACCTCTGGCCATGAGCTTTTATTATGCGCAGTATGAATCGAATCTGAATTTCACATTTGGCGGCCTCCCCTTGTGAGTAGCCAAAAAATTATGACCACCTGCTTAATAGCTTCTTGGTACTTCTTTGAAACGAAGTACATCACTGATTCTGCGTAACAGGGATTCAACAGTTTGTTGGTGGGTTTGTGGAGGTATGTGGCACAGTTCATGTAATACGCATAAACAATGGGCCGCTGATCAGCGTACGCTGTGATGGCGCCCGCTAGCGACATAGATGGATACCACAGAACTTACGTCAGGCGAATCTCGTCTCCGAGACTTCAACGTGAGTTCACTGCAGTGTTCCTCAAACCACTGTATCACAGTAATGGCTCCGAGACAAGGACAGTTTTACTGCTGAATGATGACGTCACCGTCGGGGAAGGCACTAAGCATGAAGTTATGCAGGTGGTTTGCAGCTGTCAGGTTTGTGTCTTCGATTACTACCACAGGTCCCATGCAGGCCCAGGTGTATGACTCCCATAGCCTAAAAATGCTCCCACTAGCCTCTGGCCTGACGTGCTGCGCGTTTCGAGCCACCGTCCACCTCGAAGACGGCGTTTATGGAGACGACCATCGACCTAGTGTAGCAAAACTGTGATTGACCCGAAAGCAGACACTAAACGTACTACAGTGAACAGAGACGTCAATGAACGAACGGACGGATCATAACTTTGCGAAAATAAAGAAAGAAAATATTTCACTCGAGGGTAGACTTGAACCAAGGACCTCTCATTCCGCAGCTGCTCATTCTAACCACGGGACCACGGCGCCCCTGAACCCACATTACCCTTGATGTTGCCTATCTTGCTCATGGACTACTCAGTTTGTATATTTTGCTTATTTTTTTCATAGTTCCACACAACTTCTTCCTGTTTTCTCGATTGATCTGTGTTCAGTTTTTCAAGGCCTATCCACTGTGCCAACTTATAACTAAATCTGAGGGGAGTTCGATGGGGAGGTTCCCTTGTTAGCAATATACGATGGACAGTGTTCTCACAAACACTTGTGCGTGCACCAGCATTGTGCTCTTCCGGCAGAGATGCCAGAGATCACCGTCCATCCTACTTTACAGAGCAGACAAGCCTCCGAACCCCACATTCTATGAAGTCATGGACGTCCAACTATTTAACCTTAGTGATAGTTTCACTGCCCTTCTACCGCATTCGGTAGAAGTTCACGTGAACAGCAAGTGAACATTCGACATCTTCGCCGTTTTCGAGGTACCCGTTTACAAGCTGTAGGTAATAATAACATGCCCTCTGTCAAAGTTGCCTATCTCAACGTATCTCATCATTTGCAATCCTTTCCTTCGCTAGGGTGATCTCTCGTCCGTGTCTGTTCCGCTTACGCGTTTCTGTTAAGGTGTCGGGTGCCCGAAACGCTAACAGACGGCATCCAACGTCGCGGTGGTCACTGGTGATAATGTTTTGGCTTTAAACTTCCCTGCGGATTAAAAAGTGTGAGCTGGACTGAGACTCGAACTCGGGACTTTTGCTTTTCGCGGACAAGTGCTCTAGCGACGGAACTACCTAAGCACAACCTATCTTTAATTCCGCCAGAGCAGCTCTCCTGCGAAACTTTCAAGACCAGGCCTCCTGCAAGAAAGGATATTGCGGGGACAAGGCTTAGCCACAGCTTGCGGCGTGTTTCCAGAATGAAAAGGCAAAGGTCACAAGTTCGAGTTTCGGTCCGACACACACCTTCAGTCCGAAATATTTTTATCTCATAATAAAATGAACATGGAGAATGGAACCCTTGTCAATGTATACTCCTCGCGGCGCGTCCTGGTTTACACGAAACGTTGCAGAGTTTTGTGACTATTTCAGAAATCCATAAAAATACAAAATTCTTAAGTTGTAATGAATATGGGAGGTAATCATGATGGGATTTGAAAAATTCCTCGAAACAAAATAGTGACTTCTGTGCATGTTTTCATAAATTTAAATGTTTAAAGAAGTATTGAAAATTCGAATACAAAAAAGCTATCGCTGTGCCCCCTAAATTTAACTATCTTTCCTTTTAAAAAATCCAATGAATTTCTTAATTTCTTTCGATAAACGCGTTTAAAGTTTGGAGTAACAAAATAGACGTGGTTTCAAAACTTACCGTTAAACTGCGACCCCATGACCACAGATGCATCCTTCTTCTTTCTCAAACGTGCTTTGGCTCTTCATCTGCTGTATTTTTTCAGTAATAGCTCTTGTAACAAAATGACCCAGTTCTTGCTCCGCATGGGCCCCGCTTTTTGTGTCAGATAATTCTTCAAATGGTTCAAATGGCTCTGAGCACTATGGGACTCAACTGCTGTGGTCATCAGTCCCCTAGAACTTAGAACTACTTAAACCTAACTAACCTAAGGACATCACACACATCCATGCCCGAGGCAGGATTCGAACCTGCGACCGTAGCAGTCGCACGGTTCCGGACTGCGCGCCTAGAACCGCGAGACCACCGCGGCCGTCTCAGATAATTCTGTGAACATTTTTTGTTTGTCCCTATGACGATTCCAAACAAAAGGTTTTCAGAGTAGATGAATAACCTTCCTCGAAGATGTGAAGATGTTACGGCGCCCTTTTGGAAATACACGCTTTGAAGATCTGCGTTTTTGCACCGGTGCATCTTTTAAGCAAATCGTCATTGGACAGAAATCATACCGCGCACTGTTCCATGCAACACGCTGTAACTTTTAAAATACTTTCATTATTTAAAAAATCATTTCGCAGGCGTAAGCCACATACTTCAGGGACCTCGATCAGAAACTCACGTTAAAGTGTGTGGAAGATTTTCCGGATCATACCCGGATCATATTACTTTTGACCATCCTGTACAACGCTCGAAATTACAGAATTCCCGTTACTTGTTGAGCATACATCGTACAAGGAAACTTGTGTCGCACTGTATCCGCCGACCAGTGCTGCCAGCCGGATGTGGTGGGAGTATGTTGTGCCCAAAGAATGAATCCTCTGACTTGCATAATCAATGGAGTTTTTCGCGTAGTTTGCGGACGTATGAATTAGTTAGATTCATGACTTCTTATTTAGAGGTGCAGAAAGTCAGTGGTAGCTCTGTATGTACATGTTCGACTGGCAAATACCTTATTACTCTTACATGACTTTTATCATTGTGTGCGTCATTTCGTTTTTCGTACTCACTGAAAGATCGCCGTACACATGCCCACTATGTACTCGGATCGATTGTGTCTTTCGGACTCTGAGATTGAGTCGCCTGTAGAAGTGGATTGGCAAAATGAAACGTCACTTATAAATATTCCATTCGCCTTGAAATAGACAACCAAATTCATATCAACTGCATCTGGTGCTTATCTTAAGGAGCATGAAATATATTCCCGGCCAGTTATAGAAGGGCCAACTTTGTGTAGGCGCTCTCGTGCGACAGGTGAGTCAGATTGTTTATTCTGCAATTAAACTTCAGTTTCCCCTGATAAGCAAACGATTCTTGAAAATGAATTTTTTATATATCTCGACGATGAACTAGCGTGATATTCTTGGTTGGATCACTAACGTGGCATAATTCATCGGTCCTTCAAATGGCACTATTTCCTCCAAAAGTCTGGGTTCCGAGTCAACGAAATGTATGTACTTCGTTAGTGGCTGTGATTAAAGCGTGAAAAACCTCATCACATCGATTCTATTCTTTCAAAAATGTTTCAAATGGCTGTGAGCACTATAGGACTCACCATCTGAGGTCATCAGTCCCCTAGAACGTAGAACTACTTAAACCTAACTAACCTAAGGACATCACACACATCCATGCCCGATGCAGGATTCGAACCGGCGACCGTAGTGGTAGCGCGGCTCCAGACTGAAGCACGTGCAACCGCTCGGCCTCAACGGCTGGCCTTCTGTTCTTTACGCTGATGCTGAAGTAGCATAGTCAACAAAGACCAAAAGAGATTGAATAGGATAAAAAATTACATACCGTCGCAGATTTTTGTACAGTAGTCGGAAAGAGTGCCATGAGCAAGAGGAAGGCAGTGTTTAACAGTCACTTTCTTGAATAATTCGAAAATCTCGACTTTCAGGGAAATTGTTTAGCAGAATAAAACTAAACAGCATCGAATTTGATACAAAATTGTGTTCATTTAATCTCTGTGACTAATAGTTTCAGTATTGCAGGGAATGGAAAAATCGGTGAGTGTCAAAATAGTATAAAATTGATGTTTAATGATAAATGAGTTTGGTTAAGAACAAACATTAAAGGTGTGTACCACAGGTAAATATATTAGAACCGCATTAAGTCATAAATTGTGCTCGGTGTGTCTGACGATCAGGAGGGATGCGGGTGGGTGTACGGGTAAGGGTGGAGGTTAGAAACTTGAGAGAGGGTAGGCTGCTCGATTGTCGTCACGCTCTGCCGTACTTCATACGTCAAACTGTAAAGCAAGCGGGCGAGTTCCCACCGTCTCTATGCCAGAACGCCACAAGAGACAACCGCACAATGTTTCACAAAGCTCACCTAATGAATTGCTGGCGATGCAATACCCAGGCCCGCCCGTAGGGTGTGTGTTAATACTACAGGGAATAATGATATGATTTGCTAACAATATTAACGCAAGAAACTCATATGGGCAGATGCTACGTACATCTCTGTTACTCTGCTAAGAGGGGACATTGGTTCCCGGTCATCCTTCAAGGCACTCGTAGCGTTCATCCGGGAAAGACGACTTCCCCACAACGACCGCAGCTCACTTTTCAGTTTACCAACATGTAGTCCATCTCCCTCATTTCCTCTCCAGGTCTCTTACGTGAGTAGACAAAATAACTTAACTGAACTTGTACTTATATCATGGTTTCCGAATGTAAGCTAATCCCGGTGCAGTTAAGCATCAAACGCCTGGAAAGTAAGGTATTCACATGTTTTTATAGACTACCTGGGTCAAGAGCTGTAGTGGCAGAGCGCTTCAGAGAGAACTTGCAGAATATCATTAATAAATTTTCTGGTCATGTTGTAGGAATTGGGCATGATTTCCGCTCGACAGGTACACAGGTTTGGAGAGGCACACCAGGGGCGTTCAATCAATAACGGAAATTTTTTTTTTTCTGAAGGCAAGCTGATTCTGTTCTGGATTACAATATACAGTACTATTACCCGCTCCTTTGGCTACAAAACCATATTTTTTAACATAAATCATGGGCTAGTGCGATGGCATTACGCCACCTTACTACGAGGGCCTCTGTGCCAGCATGATACCAATCTACTGGTCGTCGTCGAAGACGTCATCTTGCTGCATTAATAACCTCCCCATCATACAAGTACTGCTTCGCGTGGAATGAATCCCTAATCGCGCAAAGCAGATGGAAATCGGAAGGCGCGGGATGCAGTTCATAGGGTTGATGAAGAACAGTCCAACGAAGTTTTGTAGGCACCTCTCGGGTGAGCAGACTTGCGTGAAACATTGATTTGTCCTGGAGACTGAGAAGTTCGTTTGAATATTTGTGGCTAAAAACACTTTGAAGTCGTTTTTCAGTTTCCTGGGGAGTTGATCACGGCAACATGAATGGGAACATCAAACGGAATAACCCTTTCAGAGCCCAAAAGCCCGTCGCCATGACTTTGCGGGCTGAAGATGCTTCTTTAGATTTTTTTCTTAGGAGGAAAGGTGTTGCGGCGCCTCTCCACTGATTGCCGTTTTGTTTTCAGTTCGAAGTGATGAACCAATTTTTCATCACCGTGACGATGTTCGACAAAAACTGTCACGATCAGTCTTGTAAGGCGCAAACAGTTGTGCGCAGATGGTCTTTCGTCTCCCTTTATGGTCTTATTATTGGGGCCCAGGGAGCCAGCAAGCACACTCCTTTATGTACCCCAACTGGTGCACGAGTATGTCTGGTCAACCGACAAAGACACGCAGTTTTTTTTTTCGTTATTGTAATTTTAATCACCTATACAGGCGGGCTGTCAGCAGCACATTACGCTGCTCTTCAGCCTTAAGTGGAACAATAGCATGACATAGAGGTGATACAGACAATACAAAAAACGACGGGCAAAAAATGGAGACACAAACAACAATAAACATGAAGCCATTCACGCTGGACGATAAAAACACTGACACTTGTTGACACGGCGCACAAAAACACGGAGGACGGCGACGGCACATGTGAACAGTGGAGTTGTAACTGTGTAAGAACGCGAAACACAAAACGAAGCACACACACGAGACACTGATGGCAATGATCTCCGGCGCGCGAATGTTCACTATGTGTGTGCGAGTCCGGGGACCTGCCAAGAGAGGAGGAGGAGGAAGGGGAGTGGGAGAGCGAGAGGGGAGAGCAGAGATGCCACGGGCAGGGGAGATAGGGGGGAGGGAGGAAGGGGGAGGGGAAGCCCGGGGGAAGAGGGGTGGAGAGAGGGGACGGGGGAAAAGGAAAGAGAAGGGAAGGGAAGAGGAGGGAGGGAGGGTGCCTAAAGGAAAGGACACCGGAAGTGGGGGGTGGGGCAGGGTCAAAGTTGATAGGAGGGGTAGATGAAGGGGAGGAGGACATCATCAGGGAGGGGGAGCTGGCGGAAGCCACCTTGGGAGAGGGTAAGGAGGGTGGAGAGATGGAGACCGGGTGGGACGTGGGAATACAGGCGCGGCAGTGGGCGGGGGTGAGAGAGGATCGAGGATCGAGGATCGAGTTTACGGGAGGTGTACAGGATCCGTATCCTGACACCCAGTTGAGTAGCGAAGTATTTGACTGTGATCTGTCTGTCACCTCGAACGAGTGCTGGAGTACGGCCGGCCGGCGCGCCGGAGGTCGGACAGGTTTGCACGACCTTGTTGCGATGGTGACAGACGCCTCGTCCAATGACTCTCGTTCACTGCTACGTCTCCGAAGAAATTCTCCAAGCCCCTATAAATGTCTGCGATGCTCTAGTTTTCTGCCAAACGATACTCTCTGCTTGGAACGTACCGCCGCTACAGACGTCATTCTGATGTTATGTGTAGCGCCACCATCTGTCGGAACTTCATGAAACTATAGGGGCTGGAGTTGGATGCTTCCACAATGTTCCACAAGAAATTCTGCATTTCCTACACATGATGGCCCATAAAGAAAACATGTTGCATTAATTACTGAGCGCCCCTCGTGCTATGAACTGGTGTGACATTATTCTCGTCCGAAAATTACTTGTAGCAGATAACGAGAGAATCAGCTCATGAGGGTAACGTCTTAGACCTCCTAGCAAAAGACAGAACCGAACTTACCTAAGCAGTTAAGGAGTATCAATGAGAATAAGTATGTGATAGCAACTATGACAACTGGTTTTACAAAAAGTGTTTATAAAAGTAGAAAATTATATTTGCTCAGCAAGAATGACAGAATACAAACTGCAGCTGAATAGTCAGAATCAAATATTCAGTGCAGAGCAAGGAGTGGCGGAGCACAAATGGAACGAATTGAGAGGCACCGTTTAGTATTCCTTAGACAAGTGTGTCTAGATCAAGATTTTAAGTGAAGGGGAAGACCCACAGTGGTGTAACAGCCGTGTTAGGACACTGCTACGTAAACGAGGACAGCTTCATCACAAATTCAGCAGAAGTCAAAACTGAAACTAACTGTTTAATTTTTTTTTTTTCAATCACTGACCAACAGAATTTTGCCTGACAAAGGCAACTCAAACTTAACCTATTCATTTATTATCCACAAGATACAAGCCCAAGCAGTCTGACTGCTATACATTGACAACATGACTTCGAATAACTAACGCAAAAGAATAGCCATGAATCGCAAGAAATCCCGACAACAACACAAATCCAAAAAAATACGAAGTTAAAGAAATATGAAATTACCTCCAACTCTGTTAATTGTGTAAATTCATTTCAGTCACGAATCCCGATAGCGGAAACGCCATTCTTTATCACAAGTCACTTACCTCGCAGAAAATCTTCGTAATCCGAACCACAGCAATTACAGCAAGTAGCAACAACAGCCAGTTAAATAAAAGGATACTAACTACTATAGAGGCTAACTACTAGGAGGCATATAGTTAGCAAGAGAAAGATTTTGTTGAAGAGCAAACAATGTATTTAGAAAATTTTACCTTATTAATGTGACATCCAGTTCCAAAAATTATTCCACTACCCAAATATTATCAACTATACATCCACTATCATACCTTTCCTTACATATTTTCTTTTAAGAAATTTCATCTCAGTTTACATTGCGAGTTCTACGAACACAGAGTCTCCAGTAAGCAAAACACGTCTGTACACTTCTCTATCCACTCGCTAACTGCTAGTCCAGCCACAGAGTCTCTTGCTGAGGGCGCAGAGCGCTGTCAGCGATAATAACACCGTCTATAACGCTGTCAACATACTAACAGGGTACTTACAAAACGTAATTGAACGAATCGAAAATGAGCGTCAGGAGAGCAGTAAGAGAAGAGTTCAAAGACTGAAAGCTACATTTTAACCGATCTGAAAAAAAGATCCTATGAGATTTTGGTGTTACGTAAAATCAGTTAGCGGTTAGAAATCCTCTACTGATTACCTCAATCACCATACTGGCAAAGAAACGGAAGATAACAGAGAAGAGGCCGAAATACAGATTTCAGTTTTCGGAAATAGTTTCATCGTGGAAGATCATAACCTGGTCCCTCGTTTCAGTCAACGTAGAACGTCGAAATGACAGATAATGAGATACCGCAGAGCACAATACAAAAGCAGGTGCAATCGCTTAGTAGCAAAGACATCAGGAGCAGATGCGGTATCTGTAACATTCTACGAAGATTATGCGGAACAGCCTGCTTACTTATAGCAACACTTTATCATAGATCGCCGGAGCAAGGAAGGCTACTTAGAGGCCGTAAAAAAGTGCAGGTCATTCCCGTTTACAAGAAGGGTTATACGACTGATGGACGTGAGTATGTGCCTATATCATTGACGTCAATGTGTTCTAGAATTCCCGAACATGTCTTATGCTCCAGAATTATGTTTTTGGAGTACGAAAATTGCCTCTAAAAGTTAAAATCGATGTTGCAGACAGAGATCTTGCGCAAGTCGACTTGCTCTGCTCCTCCATCAAATTCATAGCGTTACAGACAACGGTGCTCAGGTCGATGCCATGTCCCTCGTTTTCAGGAAGGCATTTTACGCCGTCCCGCACTGCCTTTTAGTGAAAAAAATACGAATTTTCCCAGTGTCGCCCAGTTTTGAGACTGAATTTAAGACTGCCTTGCGGGTATATCCAACACGTCGTTTTTAACGGAAGAAAATCGACAGATGAAAAAGTAATTTCCAGAGTACTCCTAGGAAGCAAGATAGGACCATTACTGTTTACAATGCACATGAGTGATGCAGAAAACGTCGAAAGCTCTTTAAAACTGTTCGCAGATGATGCAGTTATCTATAAGAAAGTATCAACGCCAGAGGACATCGATTTCGAGAATGACCTGCAGAGGATTCATGAATGGTGCAGACTGTGTCACGTAAATGAATATAATGTATTGCATATACACAGAAAAAAAAATCCACTAGTATAGAATTACACTGTTATTACGAGTACAAACTGCCAGAAACACCATTTATCGTAAAAAATTTTGGAGTAACTATCAAGAGCGATCATAAGTGGACCGATAT
Source organism: Schistocerca nitens (assembly GCF_023898315.1). NCBI lineage: Eukaryota > Metazoa > Arthropoda > Insecta > Orthoptera > Acrididae > Schistocerca > Schistocerca nitens. The sequence goes on along the minus strand of NC_064618.1, from coordinate 110,909,214 downwards.
ACTACCGGCGTTTAAAATTGCTACACGACGAAGATAACGTGCTACAGGCACGAAATTGAACCGACAGGAAGAAGATGCTGTGATATGTAAATGATTAGCTTTTCAGTGCATTCACACAAGGATGGCGCCTGTGGCGACACCTACAACGTACTGACATGAGGAAAGTTTCCAACCGATTTCTCATACACAAACAGCAGTTGACCGGCGTTACCTGGTGAAACGTTGTTGTGATGCCTCGTATAAGGGGAAGAAATGCGTACCAAAACGTTTCCGTCTTTGATAAAGGTCGGATTGTAGCCTATCGCGATTGCGGCTTATCGTATCGCGACATTGCTGCTCGCGATGGTCGAGATCCAATGAGTGTTAGCAGAATATGGAATCGGTGAGTTCAGGAGGGTAATAAGGAACGCCGTGCTGGATCCCAAACTACGTCCGTCTGATCGGCTCCTATCTCTCCCACCGTCCTTCCTACGTCACCATCAATAACACGGATTCCTACACCTTTTTTCCCTCCGCCGGTGTGCCCCAAGGCTCCGTCCTCTCCCCCCTTCTGTACCTTTTGTATACGTCGGAAATGACGCCGCCGTCACCCCCCGTCCACCTTCTCCAGTTTGCCGATGACACCGCCTTCCTTGCCCTTGCCCTCACACTGCAGCGCTCCCAACACCTTCTCCAATCCCATCTTGACCGGTTCACCGCTTCGTGCAACCAGTGGTTGCTAAAGGTCAATCCCTCCAAAACCCAGGCGATCATTGTAGGCAAAACCACCCCTTCCTTCCGCCTCCTTGATTTCTATCTCACCATCCATGGCCGTCCTATCGCTCTCACCCCCACCCTCAAGTACCTTGTCGTCAAACTGGACCGTCGCCTGTCCTGGACCCCCCCTCTCCGGACAATCCAATGCACGCTCCCGACTCCGTCTCCTCAAGCTCCTTTCCGGCCGTATGTGGGGTCTGGACCCCTCCACCATCCTACACACCTATAAATCCCTCATCCGCCCTGTCCTTTGTTACGCCATCCGGCCTGGATCTCCGCCCCCCACCCCCTACCTTTTATAAATCTCTTCAAATCCTTGAACGCCATGCTCTCCGCCTCACGTATCGCATCCGTCTCCCATCCCAGATGCGGATCCTGTATGATCTCATTCCGTTCCCCCACCTCATCCTTTTCCTTGAAAGGATACGCATCCCGTACACCTCCCACAAACTCAATTCTCCTCACCCACTTGCCTCGCCCATCCTCTCCCACCCCCGCCCACTGCCGCACCTGTACTCCCACATCCCACCTGGTCTCCATCTCTCCACCCTCCTTACCCTCTCCCTAGGTGGCTTCCGCCAGCTCCCCCTCCCTGATGATGTCCTCCTCCCCTCCATCTACCCCTCCTATAAACTTTGATCCGCCCCCCCTTTCCTGTGACCTTTCCTTTCGGCACCCTCCCTCCCTTCTCTGTCCTTTTCCCACATCCCCTTCCTCCACCCCTCTACCCCCGGGCTTTCCCTCCCCCTTCCTCCCTTCCCCCCATCTCCCCTGCCCATGGCATCTGCTCTCCCCTCTCACTCTCCCGCCCCCTCCCTCTCTCTTGGCAGGTCATCGGACTCGTACACAGTTAGTGAACGTTCGCGCCCCAGAGATCAACACCTAGTGTTTCGGTGTGTGCCGTCGTTTTGTGCTTAAGTGGTTCAGTGTTATTGAAAGAAAAAAAAACTCGATCCCAACAGCCGCGTATCACTAGCAGTCGAGATGACAGGCATCTTATCCGCATGGCTGTAAGGATTGTGCTGACACGCCTCGATCCCCGAGTCAAGATATGGGGACGTTTGGAAGACAACAAACAATTGCACCAACAGTTCGACGACGTTTGCAGCAGCATGGACTATCAGCTTGGAGACCATGGCTACCGGTAGCCATGACGCTGCATCACAGACAGGAGCCCCTGCGATGGTGTACTCAAAGACGAACGTGGATGCATGAATGGCAAAGCGTTATTTTTCGGATGAATGCAGGTTCTGTTTACAGCATCATGATGGTCGCATCCGTGTTTGGCGACATCGCGATCAACGCACATTGGAAGCGTGTATTCGTCATCGCCATACTGGCGTATCACCCAGCGTGATGGTATGGGGTGCCATTGGCTACACGTCTCCATCACCTCTTGTTCGCATTGATGGTGGACGTTGTATTTGAGATGTGTTACGATCCGTGGCTCTACCCTTCATTGGATCTCTGCAAAACCCTACATTTCAGGATAATGCAAGACCGCATATTGCGGGTCCTGTGCGGGCCTTTCTGGATACAGAAAATGTTCCACAGCTGCCCTGGGTAGTAAATTCTCCAGATCTCTCACCAATTGAAAACGTCTGGTCAATGGTGGCCGAGCAACTGACTCGGCACAATACGCCAGTCACTACTCTTGATGAACTGTGGTATCGTATTGAAGCTGCATCGGCAGCTGTACCTGTACACGCCATCCAAGCTCTGTTTGACTCAATGCCCAGGAGCATCAGGGCCATAATTACAGCCAGAGGTGGTTGTTCTGGGTACCGATTTCTCAGGATCTATGCACCCAAATTGCTTGAACATGTAAACACATGTCAGTTCTAGTATAATATATTCGTCCAATGAATGTCAGTTCATCATTTGCATTTCTTCTAGGTGTAGCAATTTTAATGGGCATTAGTGTACTTGAAAAACTGAGATGGCACACTGAGATTCATTGGAAGAACCTTAAGGAAATGTAACTTATCCACAAAGAAAGTGGCTTTGAAAGTCCTTGTTCAAGCGATTCTTGAGTGTGACTCATCAATTCGGGATACTTATCAGGTAGAACTGATAGAAGAGCTAGAGATAGGCCAATGAAGGGAGGTGGGTTTCATCACGGGATCATTTGGGTCGATGTGAAGGCAGTACACAGATCCTCAACAAACTCCAGTGGCAGACGCGACAAGATAGGCGTTACGCCTCATCGAGTGGGTTATTCTCGAAATTTCTTGTTAGAACTTTCGAGGAATAGTCGGACAACATTCCTCTCACATACATCTCACAAAGTGACCTTGAAGAGAGAATTTGAGAAATTAAAGCCTATACAGAGACTTACCAGTGCTGGCGTAAACTTTTGCCAGCAGACCGGTAGGCAAGGAAGTTATAAGAAGGTCCTTAGTAGGGGCAGGAGCAACCACACATATCAGGAGACAGGCCAACGACAGACTCGCAAGCAATGCACCGACGACGCCTTCTCAACTGCCAGTATTTAGATCGCCGCCGCGGACTGGAGGGCAATCCTTCCACCATCCTTCACACCCACAAATCCGTGATCCGCCCCATCCTCTGTTATGCCGGTGTAGATTGGGTTCCGCCCCTCCCCGGTTCTATAAAGCTCTCGAAATCCTCGAACCCCATACACTCTGCCTTGCCTTCCGCAACTGCCTTCCATCACCAACGTGCATCCTCAACGACCTTATCCCATTCCCCCCCTTTCTCCTTTTCCTTGTACACATCCACACACAATATATTGTCCGCCACCTAGACCCCCCTCACACCCTGGTATCTCCCTTCCTCTCCATCCCCAACCCGTTGCCGCTCCTTCACCGCTGTGTCCCACCCTATCTCCATCTCCACACCTTCTGCCTCCTTTCCCAACGCGACTTCCATCATCTACACCTCCCAGATGATGAGATTTGCCCCGACATCTACCCTCTACCAACTCTAACCCCATCTCCATGCCTCCTCCTCAGGACCCCTCTCCTCCTCCCCCTCCCTTATCCTGAGCAGCTTCCCCCTCCTACTCCTCCCTCTCTTGTGCTCCACTTCAGTGTCTCTGCACTCCCTCCTGCCTTGTCTTTGCCATTCATCTCCTGCCCCACCAGTCTCCTGCCTCTTTGTGTACCTGCTGACGCCCCTACTCTCTTCATCCCGCCCCCTCCCCGGCTGCCTCTCGCTCTCCCCTCCTTTTCCATCCTCTCCGACCTCTCCCTCGGCAGGTCCTACCTGTCAGTTTTATATTTCGTTGTGTGTGCTCCAAGTGGGTTTTAAGTGTGTTGTTCTGGAGTGGTTTTAATACTGTGGCCGACTTTTAATCTGTGCCGGTGCATTCAGTGTCTTCTTTGTGTTTTAAGAATCGCCAACTGTGTTTTTTAACTTTATGGTGACTTTTTTAACTGTCCCCCCACGAACGTCTCTCTGTCAGTGTATTTTTACCTCCATTATCTCCCCTTACTCTGTCTTATGTTCTCCTTTTTTATCGCCTTATATGTGTAACATTTTATTGTTGTTTTAGTTGTCATGTCACTTGGCTGAAGAGCGGCGGATTGTGTCGCTGACATCCCTCCCCTGCCCATATGGGCAGGGGAATGAAATCACAATACAGGGGAAAATACGGAGGGCCCAGTCAATCACAGCAGTCAGCTCAGTTACTAGCTCAGTTATTAAAGGTTGCTGTCTATCAGTTTACGTCACCGGCGACCAGTGATGTGATTGTAGCGGAACTTGTACTTCCCCCAGCAGTGAGGCTAACGTGGACTATATCACACCACATGGACTATCTAAAGTTAATTAGCTTTCTGTTTAACTTAATAAAGAACCCTGTTAATACATGTGTGCAGCATGTGTTGTAGAAAGAAGATACCAGTCTCCATATAACATCCTCTCCTTGCTTCCCATTGGTGCAACTCTACAGTGACAATGAGACGACACAAAATTGCAAGGGATAATTTTTCCACGGGCCGTTCGCGAGTGTAACAGGAAGGTGACACCAGCAGTGGTACCAGAGGTATCCTCCTCCATACACCGTCAGGTAGATTCCGGAGTATGATGGAGATGAGTATAATGGAGTCATTTTCAGTTTATTAAGTCAGCGCTTATTTACAGTTGTAAAGTGAACTTCATGTAAAATACGTTCCTATAAGCAATGAGAGAGAAGTGTTTGATGCTCTCAGTGACCTATGTAGCTTTGATGGGAAAGGTTTATGATAAATGCGGCATCTAGTCGTGTTCTGTCGTTGACGGCGTATTTCAGAGCCATGTAATTGTGTTACACTCACATGGCGGTTATCATTCCCCGTACACTGCACCAATCTTATCCTTTTAAGAACTGCTAGCAATTCGGAGTGGGTTGCACTGTATTGATCCACTTGACAAACACCGACAGTATATCTTGCAAGTAGGGTATGAATATGTATGATGGAATAGGAGAGATTATGTTCAGGTCTGGAATAATGACCTTTTGTAATGCGTTGCTTCACTTACGTTGAAATACGTAAAGGTCCATAATACCTTGGTGCCTACATAGTTACAAACGATGGAGAGGGTGAAATCAGGGTGTAGTGGTCATTAATGGCAACAAGGGGCCACCGAAAGCTAGTTTCCCACCTGCCAGAAGGACTACTATCAGCAGTGAAATTCCATGAGAGACTTTAGATTTCAGCTAGAAAGATTCATAAAAAGTCTGGTGACCAGGAACTGTTCACCACGACCTTTCTTTCCCTTGCGAGCCACATATTGAAAAATAAAATTTCTTCCACCAACACTATTCGACCTAGCTACAAGTCAATCGAGGTCCACCTCCATACAGAATCAGACTCATCTTTCTCGTCCTTCCTAAAATGAAACAGCTGTCTTGAATGACCTCATCACATGTGAAGAGAGCACGGTGCACGCCAGAACAACAGGAAGTCATTGGTAAGCTGAGGGATTATCGTCTCAGATAGCACGCGTATTCTCATTCCTTTTTTTTAAGGTGTGGTGATATTTGCTCTTTCTTGGTGTTTTTTGCAAGGTTGTTATTGTATATTCACCATTATATTAATGCTGCTACAATCTGGAAATTTGTGGTAAGTTCCAGTGGGACCAAACTGCTGAGGTCATCGGTCCCTAGGCTTACACACTACTTAATCTAACTTAAACTAACTTACACTATGTATAACGCACACACCCATGCCCGAGGTAGAACTCGAACCTGCGATGGGGGCAGCCGCGCGAATCGTGGCAAGGTTCCCAAGACCGTGCGGCTACCCAGCGCGGCACTGCTGCAACTTGTTAAACCGACTGCAGCACTTAAAAATTAAGCTTTGCCCCCTGATAATGTATCTTGAATACCTATTACTGTTGTTGTTGTATCGTGCGCGCACTTGGTGTAGTAGGCCAATTAGCAATCGGAGCTGTAAAGTGGAGTTGGTAGACCGCAGTCGCTATATGTAGACACGTGAGACGTGTGTGTTTGGAAGCAACCGACAACACATTCCGCTTAACTTTTCGCGCCACGTTTTCTGAGTATCAAAGATCTGAGTGTGAAGGAATGTATGTTGTATTGTGGCACATGCGATGTTACTAAATCGTAGAGTATTTGGCACTGTTTTGGAAAGAATACCTATTTTTGTAGTAAATCCTTTTATTTATGATACGCTATTAACTCTTACCAACTGAATCCTTCATAGCCTCCTATTTGAAATGCTGTTTAACCCTTTCAATACCATGAGATTCACTGGCCTGTTTGTGATTTTTGTTGCATTCTCTAGTAGTAGCTACACATTCTACACATTGTATTTTAACGAAACATTACAAAATTGTCCAATTTGTCTTATTAGTCAAGATTTTGAAAAATAATTATAAAATTTGCCAGTACGTTTCATGACGTACGGACGTCGCAAGCCGATGCGGTCAGAAGCTATTTTTTAAACAACCAGATGTCTGTCTGCACAGCATCTGTTACGTTGTTTGGTATTGTTGGCACCCCTTGTTGTTCTTCCAGTGTTCAACAGTCTAGCTTGTGATAAACACATGTTTATTTTGGTACGTTATTTCACAACAGTTGCCTCTTCTACAAAGTGAAATGAGGACTATCAGATGACGAGATAAGGGAATGATTTGTCTGATTCTGAAAACCCACGAAGTGAATCTAAATTTTCCAGAGATGATGATAATAACGTAGACGTCACTGAAAACTCAGGACAACACGAAGGAGACGATGATCAAGAAGAAAACTTTTACGAAGGAGGAGGAGAACAATGTAATGCAAATTCTGTCGAATGTAACTGATTGTTGTCTTGTAATGGGAATGAAATACAGGCTACAGCCCTTCAGGTTGGAATTTCTGGTTGGTGGAGCAAAAAAGCTGCAATGAAAGAAGACCAGGGGCCAGCAAGGTATCTGAGTAGTAACGGCGATAAAGAAGAGTCTTGTTTCATGTGGTTCTTTTGCGTATATGACTGATGTTTACAAGTCAAGTCAAGGAATGAAGATACGAGTTAGCTTTGGGTGCTGAGAATGGCCGACCACTGTCGGTGAAATTACGTCTCGCAACCGTTCCAATGCTGTTCCGAAAGTGTCGCGCTTTGACAGTTCTGCAGTCGGACGTGAACAGTGGACAGTCACAAACTGGAACTAATCAGAGAAATTTTCGAGATGTTTAAAACTACGCTGAGGAGCGCCTACATTCCACCATTGTGCGTGGCTGTAGACGAATAGTTGGTCACATTTCAGGGTCGCTGTCCATTTCGACAACACGTGCTATCAAGACCAGACAGATTATAAAGTTCTGGGCAGTTTGCGACAGTGCAAGAAGCTGTTTCTGGAGGATGAAAGTGTGTCTGGGGAAGAAGGAAGAAACCAAGCACTGGTGGCTTGGAGATAATGTTGTGAAAACCCTAGTGACTGAAAACGAAATGTCTGGACGTAATATCATCTATGATAATTTTTCTACATGTCTCGACTTAGTTCATTGATTGGTGTCAAAAGCTCTGTTACTACCCGGTACTATACGAAAAAAAGATAAACTGCCTGCCTACATTATTACACATAAAAGGCGTGAAATACATTCGGTTTTCAACCAGATGTGGTGATGACCTATTATGTTCCTAAGCAGAACTAAGTTGTTATCGTTCATTATTTCTCTTCGTCGCTACCAACGTTATCACCATGTAAAGTAAAGAAGCATGAAGTTGCAAATGACATGCAATGCCACAGGAGGGGGCATTGAAACTATGTTCCAAAAGAAGCGATGCTAAAGTGCTAAGAGAAAAGCAAGATGTTGGCTTTTTAACATGATCAGTGTAAAGCGTAATGAATGTATCCCTGATTTGGATGACGCTGGCTACCAATAAAATGTGAGACTTTGGAATTTCATCATAAATTTAGGGAAACAACTCGAAGGGGTAACGAAGTCAATGAATTCATTAGTAGCACCGGATCCAGGGAAGACCGTGAAACCTCTAACTAAGAAAGAGACAAGACGTGCATATTGTGTAAAAGGCAAATTACATGCTGTAAGCGCACCAAATCTCTGTGCTCGGAGGAGTCTGCTGTTATTTGTGAAACTTACACAAATTTCCGATAGATTATATTATAAAAAAGCTTGGCATAAAGTGAGGTTAAAGTAACCACCAGTAAAAATTGTATTTTTTCTCAAAAACTAACTTTAAATAAATAATTCAAATGTGGTTTACGTCATAAGTAGTCGACTATTTAATTTACATCAACTTAAAAACACGAGCCTTAGAGGCCCGACTGGTAGGTGTCATATTACAGGTTATCTGCTGATCCGGGGATTTAAGGAATACGTATTACTGCATAGTGGTAGGTGAGGTGGGCTAATGAAACGCTGCCGCTGATTATACCAACGGTTTTCTTACAATCTGAATTTTGAATTGTATCAAGGGAACCACCACACGTCACTTATTTTTTCTATTTCTTTCTCAAAAACTAACTTTAAATAAATAAAATTATTTTCAAAGTTGTTTATAATTCAAATGTGGTGTACATCATAAGTAGTCGACTATTTAATTTACACCAACTTAAAAACATGTGCCTCAGAGGCCCGACTGGTAGGTGTCGTATTACAGATTATCTGCTCATCCGGGGTTTAAGGAATACGTATAACTGCATAGTGGTAGGTGAGGTGGGCTAATGAAACGCTGCCGCTGATTATACCAACGGTTTTCTTACAATCTGAATTTTGAATTGTATCAAGGGAACCACCATTCGTCACGTCATTTTTTTTCGAATTGATACTTAACATCTTATGACTGCGCATCGTACTTCATGGTAGAGTAGTGCTACATGGTTCCGTCTCTGGCAGCGTTTCTGGCTGGTGCCTGGAGGACAGAGGTTGCTGGTACTGACGAGGATTTTTCCTTAGTGGGAGTACTGGAGAGGACTGCCCTCAGCTTCGTGAGGCTGACTGAGGACCTACTTGTGTGAGAAGTTGCTGCTTCGAGGACCGTAAATCTGACAACGCCAGGGGTGGTGTTTATAAAGTATCTCTGTCTGCATGTTACTTTATCTTGTTACTATTTTTTAACGTACTACGTGGAAAGACTGATGTCTCAAGTTACAGTGGCTCCGACATCGGTGGAGTCCGCCGTCGACCGACATCGGCCGAAGACGGCCAACCTTTTCAAATTAGTATGCCACTACGTGCGCAGCTACAATATAGCCGATGTCATCTCTGAAATTCAAGTCAGATTAGTTTCTTTGGTGAAATTGACCGACGTTCTCGCGCACGAAGTATGGAATGTTAGAAACTGATAAGCTTAGTCCAAGAAAGATTGACTTTGTGACATCCTGAGGATGAAAATAATCGGGATGTAGTCCGAAATCTCTGGACAGAAATCGTAGGTTTATTCGAAATCTCAAATAGGTAAAATCTTTACTGGTAATTTTAGGCATACATTATAAACTTGAAACGTCCCCTTAGAAAAATTTATGAATGACTGTGCTGATAAACCTCTTACATTATTTGCTTTTCAAACAGCTGAGAAAAACTGAACGAACTCAGACATTACTCTCTTTACTTATTCTGATCATCACTAAACTGACACATAATATTTTTAGCGCAACGCAATTGGACTTTCAAAAATCCCTACAAAAGAATGGCCCTGACTAACAATAACCTATACCTTTCATGAATCACTTACCTCACAAAAATCTTCGTTACTCAACCTACTGCAATACAGCGAGTGCCAATACTGCCAGCTAAATAAAAGATTCTAACTACTGAAGTCACTAATTACTGATAGGAATAGTTAGCAAATGAAATATTTTGATAAAGAACAAACAATGTATTTACGTTAATAGTGTTCAAAAGTCATAATATGCATATCAGTTCATGACATCCAGTCTTATAAATTTACCCTCTCTGATGGACACACGTCCAGATCATCCTCTCTCAAAACTCCGCCAACTCTCTCCCCACATCCACGACTGCTGGCGGCTCACCTCCAACTGCGCAACGCTACGCGCTGTTAACACCCAGCTGCCCGACACTACAATAGCAAATATTACAACAATGCTAACCAGCCATAGACTGCACACAGCACAGCCAGTGATTTTCATAAAGAGCGCTACGTGGCGTTACCAATATAAGAACCTAAACAGCCTATTTACATAGCCCCCATGCTCCCAAAAAAAATGTTATAGATTCTTTTGGGTAGTGGCCAATACAGATTTGACAAATTTTTTCATAATTACAATAACAAAGAAATCACATTCACACACTTATTGATACAATGTTGGTCAAAAGCTAAAATTTTCTCACAGTCCATAAAGACTGTCCTGATCACTGATAACAGTATTAATTACAATTTCGTGCACAAAGTCTGAGCAGTAAAAGAAAATGCACACGGAAGTAGTGGATTTCCATGCAGTCTTGAAGAAGTAGTGTTGTCCTTCCAACGGAAAGACAGTGCTGACTCTCGACATGCAGAGAGGTAATGAGCCACAACAGAGGAAATCCACAGCAGAGGCAGTCGAAGTTTTGAAGAATATTGGTAGGTAGGTCATCACAGAGCAGACCCACTGTAGTCCTGGTAGAGATTATGGTATTGGTGGACCATCAAAGGTGCAGACCCACTGTAGTCCCTGTAGAGACGGCCAGCAGCCATCTGTTGCGGCTGTGCAGGTGCACTATCTCCATCGAAGAGTCTTGTGGACAATATAGAAAGTCCATAAACCACCACTTGTGCACTCACACACTGTTTTTGGAATTGACCTTAGAACCAGCAGTGTTGTTAACCAGTCCCTTGCTGAATTATCAACACACGTGCAAGCACTGAGAGTCCCAACTTCTCACATACTGTGCATTTATTATGACCAACAGAAATGTGTGCATGGAAATGAATGCTTACAAGTTACTTAATTTGATGAACTGGTGTCATTTATAATTTTAAATTTACGACATGAGAATACAATTACAAAGGTACAAAATACATCATTAAAGAACATAACAGTACAGGTAACATTTGTAGTAATACGGGCTTTACAAAAGAATGGAAATAGCCATATACATAAGTGTCAGGAATTATGACAAAAGTAAATAAATAAAATAATGAGAATGGGTTTTGAAACATTAATTTCACACATCAAAATTGAAACAGGACAGAATTAATAACGTGTAAACATCTTTACAAAAAAAATTACATATTATTAGAAAAATTCTACAACATAAATCTTATTAGCTAAACACATAAATACAGGAAAAGCTCAAATACACAAGGTTACACAAACATATAGCGGAATAACACAAAAGGAAAGGACAGGGTTTGTTTTTCTGCAGTATTTTGCAAACAAAACTTTCTTTACTTCTTGGAGATCACTCTTCATTCATCCTTATTCCCAAAAAGTCCTATCTATACCTGTTGTCCCTAAACCCTACTATTTTGTTCATATATTTTTCTCATTGTACAATACTCATTCTTGCAAAAATATTTTTCATATAACTTCTCAATGCATTCTTTCCCTTTTCTTCATAGTTACTTTCTTATATAGTCTACCCCCTCTTAAGCTAACTTAAATCTACTGAGCTCAGATATATATACTAAGGAACAAGGCAATGCAGGAGCACAAAACAATTAACACAAACAGCAATGACAAAAAAACGCAAATTGGCAAAGCAAGCAGCAGTATATCTAAATTAGCAAACAAATGCAATATTACAACTAATATAAGGCAATGTACAGCAAACAATAAAAATTAATCAGTAGTGAAACTGGCTTAACACAAGGTAAAATTCAGTAGAACTATGCCTGGCAAACAGCAGCAGGAAATGCAATAACTTATACCTAAACATGACACAGCTCAAGCAGAAAAAATATTACAGTAAAGATAGGAAATGTCTAATAACTATGTCACATCTTAACACTAAAGTGATGCATCACCTTGACTTACTCTACGAAACAAGTTACCCAGTCATTGACAAATTGTGAAGGGAAATGTCCTGTTGTGCTCCCTCGTTTTTGTGGAAGTAGATCATAAAATTATTATTTACTGGATCTGTAGGCATAGAATATCTGTATTAGTACATCTATTAAATCTTATTTTAACCAATGCTGCAGTGCAGCTAGACACTAGATATTAAACAAAATGAGCAATCTCTCAACTGGAAAGACAATAGATGTAAACATGTTTCTCATCATTTCAATAGGCTTTTTAGTAAATATCATAAATTAAGAGCTCCACAGTATAATATGTTTTTAAGTTTGAGCGTGTTGTATTTGCGATGCTTTCTACAAAGAAATGTCAATAGCGAGGAAAATGGCCTCTTTTCTTTCTCCAGCTAATGGCGTTTTTTTTTTTTTGTTATTTTTTTTCCAGGCGATTGGCACAGCTGGGCGTCCACAATGCATTACGTCAAGGTTACTTAACTTTCTTACCAAAATATTTACGACAGCAGTTTGCACTACAGTGAGAGTCTCATAAAAAAATTATTTCACAGGTCGAGAATTTGCGTTACAAATGTGTGGAAACAAAATCCTATGAATATAACAGTGTCCAAAAAATTTTCGTCATCATTGTGATACATTCACGAATTCACACACATTTCATAACTCTTAAAGTACGATTCTTGGTTGCCAACATCCTTTTTCTCAAGTCAGAGTCCCTAACCACTACTCATTATTCCTTACCCTATTACACATATACATATTCCTCGACACTTCTTCAATATTTCATCATAATTAATATGTAGCATAATCAAATTCCTCATATAGCATCAGCTTATTGATGATAAACATACCACAACAGCATAATACACATCCTCGTCGTAATAATAACATCATAACACCTTAGTCAAATCTCAAAAACGTCGTAGCTCTCTGCAATAATTTCAAAACCTAAAAAAAATTCTCTGCAAATTTCAATAATGTCACCTACCTCAAACGTACTTTAAAAATCATGATCCCATACCAAATGCATCATTCAAAGCTCTCATAGTATCACAATGGTTCCGAAAAAATATGAACAGTTCACACAGTGCAGACAAAATACAATTTCATAAGTGTGAAATTATCCAACTGAGTAATTACGTATACATCTGTCACTGATGTAGTAAAATAAATGTTTGTCTCTCTCAGTTAAATGATCAGATAGCTGTGTAATTTGTTAGAGAAATATGGTACCTATGTGTAAAGTTGTATAAGCAAGTACCATATTACCTAGGACTCCTTGTGATTGCCAAACACATGGTACACAAAGTAAGCATGTACCCCCCTGAGGATCAGTGTAATTATACCCTCATATGTTACAGATTACAGCAATGGAATGAAATGTATCACGGAAAACTTTCTTTGTAATTCAAAAATCTTTAAAAATAAATGTTTTATGTACAAAATTAATCACTAAAATACGTGTACTGTAGCGCTAAACTGTGTGTCTTGTTGTACGATAATCTCTGTCATTACTTGAGGGTAAAAATATGCCAAGTGTCGCAATTATCGTCGTCCGTAAGCAAAGTTATGTAGAAGTCAATGTACTTTCTTCGTAATAAACAAAAGTGAAATGCTTTGTCTATAGATATCGTAGTTATTACGCTTGTTGCCGTGATGAAGTAAGTACTGTATTGTAACGCATTGTTGTGCTACAGAAAAGGCTGTCTCACTGTGGCTATATTGCAAAGTTACTACTAAAACATGTTTTCCTTTCCAGAAGACTTCAGAAAAATTGTGCAGATATAAAACAGATACACCGCAAAAGCTACAATGTAAACTGTGTCACATATTAGTAGCGTCGTGATATAGTCATGTAGCTCTCAAAGAAACCAAATGCTAAGTCATCTTTAATCTCACAGAATGCAATTCAAATGTTGCATTAAAATCTCATTAGCAGTATATGTCCTAAGTATGTAAGCCATATGTTCGTTACGTAATCGTGCAACTAACAAACAAGAATGTACAAATAACAACACTGTGTCGTCTGTTTACTATAACAATTCATTCGTAATTTCTGTTTAAATAAGTTCCCTAGGTTCTTGACTGGATAGTTAACTTTAAAACATCGTTGCATGTTGACAGTTTCTAAGTGTGACCAAGAGTACTAGTAATGTGAAGTAAACAATTTTATAGCAAAGACTAAGTTAAAAAACGGATTATCTCTCAATAAACGGTTTTGCACGTGAAATGTAGTGCAATTCTTCACTCTTCCTAGTACGCAGAGTTTCAACTTCAAAGCAATTATCATGTTGTATACGTTGGTAAGGAATGCTAAAAATTTTTCTCAAGGTTAGCATCTATGTTATTTTTCTCTGAGCCAGCCGGCGCACATGGCTGCCTGGGGTGCGAGTCATTGTCTGTCTCTTTGTTGGCGCGCGTCGTTATTGGGATTTGGAGGTCTAACTTCTATAAATTCACCTTGTTGAGAGGGCCCAGCCCTGTTTAAATCCTGCCAGTTCTGATGAAATTCAGGTCTGTCGCTACGATTATATCGTCTGTCTTCATGTCGGTAGAATGTGTAGTTCCTTTCTTGTCGGTCACGTGGTGGACAATTTCTCCCTGAATCGTAACTACGTGCTGAACTCTTGCGTCTGAAGTTATTCTATTTCCCTTGATAATAATTGTTTTGGTTCCCATATTGTCTGTTTCTATAGTTATCTCTGTCACATTCATTACTACGGAAATACGCTTTTTCTCTGTGATTATTATTACTCTGCCAGTGGTTGGTCACGATTTGTGTTGCAAGAATAGCCTTGTCGTGTCTAGTTATTGTTTCTGTCGTCATGGAATTGTGACGGATGTGACCTGTAATTATTGTGTTCCTGTTTTCGCGTCCCGCGATTGTCAGTGTCAATTTCCAGTTCTTGTAAGAGTCCCTGAAAAGCTTCAATGTCGTCTTTGCAACGTCCTGCCAAAATAATATGTCGTAAACGTTCAGGCAATTTGACTAAGCAAATGCGGATGAGTTCTGAGGGGCTGTATGGGTTTGACAGGTACTGAATCTTGTGAAACATGTCTTCAAAATATTTCACAAGACTGGAAAATTCAGATTGTTCGAAATGTTTCATCATTATGATGCTATGTTTTACTCGGTGTTGTGGAGCTTGTGACCAATATTCTGAGAGGAAGGCATGATAAAATTATCCTTCACTGTGACAATCGTGAATGACCGATCGCATTCTTACAGCTGGTTCATTCTCTAAGTAGCCACACATAAATTCTAACCTGTGCTCCAATGACCAGTTGGGAGGAAAACAATGAGAGAATTGATGGAGCCACGCTTGTGGATGAATGTCGTTGCCAGAATTCTTAAATGTTTTGAATTTACGTGTAGTAATAAACTGCTTATAGTCAAAATCATCATGTCAGCGAGTCGCATGTCCGTCATTATTACGTCGTTTCGGCGGTTCCATCTCAAAAATCGGTGTACCTTGCCAATTTCTTTAATAATTTCCGAAGTGCCCTGTGTTATTATTTTGTGGCTGTTCCGTATTTCTATTTCTGTACTGTGTATTGATTTGATTTTGATTTTGTTTGAATTTTCTAATTTGTTCATTCTCTTTTGTGTCAGTGAAGGCTACGGATCTTGTGTCACTCAGATCATCATCTACCTTAGTAGATAAGTTGGTGAACTGATCCGAAAGTTCGGCTACTTTCTCTGATAGTGAACTGATTTCCTCAGTGTGTTTTTCTGAACCAAGTTTCAGAGTGTCCATTTGTGTTGAAATCGTACCTATTGTGTCCTTTACGTTTTCCTGAGTTTTTGCAAGTTGCTTAACCGAATCGTTAGATGCAACTGAGTCAATTTTAGCTTGCAAGGTGTCGTGATTTTCATGAACAATAATTTGCAGTTCTTTTAAGGCTGCTTCGTGATTCTGTAATGCATTTTCATGACGAGAAAAGACAGGTTGAAAATGCTCACAAATTTGTGTTTTGACGTCATTACAGAATTTTCGACATTTATATTCGATTTTAAGTAACTCTGCAGTTAAATCTTCACGTGTTTGTTCAAGCGTTTGTTCCATTGATTCTAACTTTTGAAGCTGTTAACTGTGTTTGTCTCTCGTGTTGTTCCATTGTATCTAACTTTTGAAGATTTTCTTCCATTGTGTCTAACTTTTGCCGTGTTTGTCTCTGATTTTGTTTCATTTGTTGCATTAATTGCAATAATAATGTATTAGTGTCTGGAATCTGTTTCTCTATGCTTGTTGGCAGTGCATTTTCACCGGCAACATTCACATTTTAACAAGCAGAAAATGTGTCTTGACTCATTTGAGAAAACGGTGAGGACCCAACCCCTGAATCTGCAGTCTTTGCAAGATTGTGCCCTGTCATTCCGGATTCCTGAGGCGAGCAGTTGCCGACGGATCGATCGATAATGCTTCCTGTTCACTAATTGTTTCACTGTCTACACCATTATTTGCCACCCGCTCCATTTCCCTATTCACAATTACCAAATGTTGAACATTAGTTAATTCATTACACGGTGGCGCTAACACACTGCTTTCGTCTTCACTGTCATTTCTCAGTTTACTTTGGAGATTAGTATTACGTTTTTCACACGCGATAATTGTCACAGTATTTCACACGATAACACAGAAAAGCACAATTTGAAGAGCAAAAATAAGAAAACACATTAACATAGCTCTGAAAATAATATCTCGCTGATTGCAAGCGCAGGTGCGAAATAATTGGTGCAAATCAACATGCATGTCACAACTGCTTTACTGTACAACTGTAAAGGAGATTCTGTCTACAGTTACGATCTAGCAATAAACAAAAGCTACACTAATTACACAAACTACAAGAAAAAATCATAAGATTCCAGTGAGGTATCATCGGCTAAGGGTCGACATATGAAACGTCCCCTTAGAAAAAGTTATGAATGACTGTGTTAATAAAACTCTTACATTATTTGCTTTCCAAACAGCTGAGCAAAACTGAACGTACTCAGACATAACTCTTCTTACTTATTCTGATCAACACTAAACTGACACAATATTTTTAGCGCAAAACAATCTGACTTTTAATAATCCCTACAAAAGAATGGCCCTGACTAACAATAACCTATACCTTTCATGAATCACTTACCTCACAAAAATCTTCGTTACTCAACTTACAGCAATACAGCGAGCGCCAATACTGCCAGGTAAATAAAAGATTCTAACTACTGAAGTCACTAACTACTGATAGGCATAGTTAGCAAATGAAAGACTTTGGTAAAGAACAAACAATGTATTAACCTTAATAGTGTTCAAAAGTCATTATACATATATATATATATATATATATATATATATATATATATATATATAAAATTACTATTAAAAACAGTCTTGATCACGATTTATTTAACAAGGTGACCGGTTCGACCACTACTGTGGTCATCTTCAGATCATTGAGTAGGAACCTCTTTCTCCAACAGAAAGAGGTTCCTACTCAATGGTCTGAAGATGACCACAGTAGTGGTCGAAACCGGTCACCTTGTTAAATAAATCGTGATCAAGACTGTTTTTAATAGTAATTATTTATAAGACATTGATCACTGCTGTTCCCGTAATGCATTCAAAAGTAATTTATATCACTTCATGACATCCAGTCTTACAAATTTACTCTCTCTGATGGACACACGTCCAGATCATCCACTCTCAAAACTCCGCCATCTCTCTCCCCACATCCACCACTGCTGGCGGCTCACCTCCAACTGCGCAACGCTACGCGCTGTTAACAGTCAACTGCCCAACACTACAATAGCAAATATTACAACAATGTTAACCAGCTACAGACTGCACACAGCACAGTCAGTGATTTTCATAAAGAGCGCTACGTGGCGTTACCAATATTAAAACCTAAACAGCCTACTTACAACCTGAAAAAATTATTTGTTGAAGTGAAAAGGGTGGTGCATCTTATATGCTTCCAGCTATTGTATTGGATCTTTTTTGTGGTAGGTTGCAATTAGACGTCTACGAATTATTATAACTGCTTGCTGTCGTTTTCTGTCAGTAGGGTAGTGGTTCAGTTAATATGAAGTGGTTTGCAAATGTGGCATGTATTTACTCTTTAAAATGCTTAATGTTTTCAGAGTATCTTATGCTTGTCTTTCACTCGTGTGCAAAATGACAGTCACTGAAGGTTAATTGACTTACGTCTGCACAACTTTAAATAAATACACGAAACAGAGCGTTGATATCGTGCTTTTTAAGGTCACCAAGAATTACCTCGGTATATAACACACCGTTTTTCCCGTCATCTCATATAGTCGTAAGACTTGTCCGGTAATTCCGATAACTGATGACAGAATGTATAGTACTCACTACATTCGTCTATATGATAGCAGAAGCCGCTATGCAGCTCTCGTATTCTAGCATAGAGGCGTTGTGGTATCCACCAAACCCTAAGAGTTAAATTCTAACCTACCTCATACATAGAATAGATCTAACCTAATCTAACCTAACCTCCTTGACCCTGTCAAAACCTGGCGGAGGCGATAGGCTGCATAATGACCACGGTGTCAGCCAACGTTATCGGGCAACCTCTGGGGACTGTGCCTGATAGTGGTGGGCAGGAAATCGCGTATCTGTTAGAAATCACAGTGACTGAGAAGTCACAGATATCACAGTAGCAACTTTACAGAATCTAACTGCGATTTCAGTCACAGTTAGCAGTCGCAATAAGTATTTCACATTCAAAGACGGGAGCCATCTATTGGTCGAATTTAGCACTGCTTTCTGCGATTTCAGTGACAAGTCGCAACTAAGAGTCGCAAGTAGCAACTAAAAAGCGCAGTTAGCACTGCCATCTGTTTAGCAAAGTTCATACTACGCTATTCGCTACCGAGTCAAACTGCGATTTCTGTGACAAATCGCAACTAAGAGTCGCAAGTAGCAACTAAAAAGCGCAGTTAACATACTTTTCCTAGTGTCATCTGTTGACCGACGTACGTACTTCGTTATGAGAGCCTTGTGCCTCACGAGATCGATGTGCTGTGTGTGCATATGAAGGGCTTATTTCAATAGTGGTACAAGTCAATTTTTGTTCATTTTGAGATTCAGAGTCGTAAAGTTAAATGAGCGCTGAAAAATCTGCAGTTGAGATACCAGAAATATTCAAGCATATGGCTCCTTGCTAGAGATGAACCTTTATTTATGTTTGTTTGGATCACTAATTTCAGAAGCATTATAGACAGAAAAGTGGAGGTAATGGACTTGTACCACTATTGAAATAAGCCTTTCGTATTATATGGCGACATGCACATTCAGCATCAGTTATGGTTGGTCAAATACTGCTGTGACTCTGAATGTATTATATTAATAAGACGCAACATTGCCCTTTTCTCCTGAAAATATCAAGTAACGTAACAAATGTGTTTGATTCTGCTTCCAATATGACAGTTTTGGTTAATACTCCACGTGCCTACAGGACTTTGCAATGTTAACACAGCAGAACTCAGACATCTGTATAAGTGTAGAGAAATGAAAACAGTCATGCCTCACTTTTGGTCCGACACAGTTCAATACTCGGGAGAAAAGTTTTACACCTGGTGTTCTACATGGCAATTTCACACACGAGAACTTTTTGCCGACACTACTACCACCTACATAAGTAAGCTTTTCCTGTGTTACTTTCAAGTAATGCATTTAAGCTATTCCTGATTTAACTGGAAGATCTGTACTTCCCAGTTTCATATCAACAGCCTTAAAATGCATATTGTGACTTTGGGATATGTTACAGGTCAGTGTCACACCAAGATTGTGGAGAAAGGGGGGGGGGCGGCATGTCGCTCTCCAACAAGTGTTTACCAATAAGTGGCGGAAAATTATGGGTATAGGACGGCTTAAACATGTGGAAAATGAGATTTTTAGTATTCACTCACTGTATTTGACATTTATTATTCCTTTAAAATCGCACAACAACTTCAATAAAACACAGTTTAATCATTCACACACTTATTTCACTTTTAAACTGCAAATCCTCTAAGAGCTGTCTTGAATCTTCACGAGTCTCTCCCAACAGCCTTGATGTGGATAGATACGTACAGCAACCAGTAATCAGAGTCAGAACTGTGTCTGCAAAAACACAAGGATTATTAAACAATTTTTGCTGTCATTAATTACTAGCAATATAATTGACAGATTAGATTGCTAATATTTGCTATAATGAATATCACATTTGCAAGAATGATCTCACTGAAGTAATTAAGTCCATCGAAACGCTCAGAAACTAACCTCTCGTCTGACGAAAACGGTGTAAAGACGCAGTGGCAATTTCTTCAGATCTGTTGACAATGATATTTTGAGTTATCACTTTACTGAGTGACTGAAATGTAGTTCAGGTACCTGTGAACATAACAATAAGTTAGAATTCATTTTCTAAATACGAACTATTACGGCACTGTACGGCTACTTACATATTAATTACACTATTAATATTTTCACAGTTGTTTCTTTAATACAAAATTAAACCCAACGGAAGAAAAAACGTAAAACATACTTGCCAATGACAGGTTTGTTGCGATGCAATTTTCTGTGTTGACACATGTAACTTTTTCATACAGTGGTAAGTCGCAGAAATCGCAGGAGTCACAGAAATCGCAGAAGTAGCAGAAGTCACAGAAATCGCAGAAGTAGCAGAAGTCACAGAAATCGCAGAAGTAGCAGAAGTCACAGAAATCGCAGAAGTAGCAGAAGTCACAGAAATCGCAGAAGTAGCAGAAGTCGCAGAAATCGCAGAAGTCGCAGAAATCGCAGAAGTAGCAGAAATCGCAGAAGTCACAGAAGTAGCAGAAATCGCAGAAGTCACAGAAGTAGCAGAAATCGCGGAAGTAGCAGAAATCGCAGAAATAGCAGTGGCGGAGGGATACACGACCTATGTTCCTTAACTGCGACTCTTAACTGCGACAAATCGCAGTTAAGAATAACAGATACTGAAAAGTAGCATTCACAGAAATCACTGATATCGGAAAATCGCAGTTTGGCCCATCACTAGTGCCTGACGACTACAAAGGCGCGCACCCGTGCCACGGTGCGACAGGTGGTCACCGAGCGTGGGAACAGTGGGACGAGTAGAAGCAGTTTCGCGCTGGAACACAGAGAGATAGCGGCGATTCACCTGCGAGACTTGAAGCCAAGGAAAAGATCTGTCACTATTTAGGTATACTGTTCGAATGCTAACATGCATCTCTAACCATGCTGCTGACATAGCCTGCATTTATAACATGTCAACAGTAATTCCAATGGCTCTCTGTTTACACTCAGAACCTAATTACAAATATCAGTCACTCTCCGCAGTGTTCAACACTGAGGCTCGTTTGCAGCAGTACGCCGTCTCCTTGTTCTTTCTGTCTGCTTTCCTGTTCATTTCGACATATATAGTTCTCCCACTCCTTTCATATTCTGCTGCATGTATGAAATCCTCGGTCTCCCCTGCGACTCCTTTCCTCAATAGGTCCTTCCCCTATTGCTCCTATGAGGTTAGTGAGTTTCAAAATTGGTCCTAAGAGTATGCCATTTCTTTTTTGAATGTGCCTCCTGAGAGATACAGATTCCTGTACTTTTGTCAGCAACTTATCATTTTCAACTCTGTCTCTACAGCTGATTTCATCATCCTTATCGAGAACCCAATCTACAGGGCTTCTAACTGCAACCTCGAATGTTTCCTTATAGTCTAAGTGCCGCACACGTATGTGGTCGCTATGCAAACAAATACCTATATAACACGTTTCCATATTTCCAGACTGATGTTCTTGCTGGTGAATAAGTTGATTCTTACATTAAATGCAATTTTTGCTTCTTGTAAACCGCGCACTATTTCTTTCCGGCCTCTACCCGATCCGTTGTAATCCTGCTTCCCATGCAGATAAATTCCTCTTTCATTTGTAGCTCCTCTCTTTCAATACTTATTCCTAAAGTTTGATACTATTTCCGCAGTGCATACTGTTGCTTTAGTCTGTCGATTATTTATTCTTGCATTCTGCTGATTAGAGAAAATCCTTTGTATTGTGCTTCCCTTCTCTAGATCTTATTTAGTTTCTGTGACGACCGCAACATCATCTGCATAACGTAATTTGTCTACCTTCCGCACTTTAATTTTTATTCCCACGTCGTCAGTTTCACTAACTGGGACCTAGTTCCCTGTCTGTGAGCACTGAGTAAAAGAAGAGGAAGGGCACAGCTTTGTTTTACAGCGTTTCTGGTTTTGCTCCCTGTTCTCGATGAAAATTTCTTATCACAGTCACTTTTTTTCTATAAAAGCTTGGTATCATTTCCTTTTCTTTGTATTTCAGATTGCTCTCTTCAGCACTCCGAAA
The DNA here is from genome assembly GCF_023898315.1 of Schistocerca nitens. Lineage (NCBI taxonomy): Eukaryota > Metazoa > Arthropoda > Insecta > Orthoptera > Acrididae > Schistocerca > Schistocerca nitens. Next base: position 110,886,714 of record NC_064618.1, on the reverse strand, counting down.
CTTTATTGCCGGATAATATTATCCAATTACTTTTCTAGGTCTGCAAAGACCATACATGTTGTTTTACTATTCTGTATTTGCTTTTAGATTAGATTGTTCTGTATTTGCTTTTAGATTAGAAGTCTCAGTGTCAGAATCGCTTCTCCTGTTCCTAATCGCCCCCTGAACCAAACTGATCTTCACTGAGCATATCTTCCACCTTTTCTTCAATTTTCCTCAGCGTTAACTTTATGAGAATTTTTCATGCGTGTGATATGAGGCTTAAGGTTACGTAATATTCACATTCTGCAGCTGTCACCTTCTTCGGTACAGGAACCATGATGCATTTCTGGAAGTCGATCAGTATCTCTCCTATCTTTGCAGGAACATGCATTCATCTATTACTACAGATAATCATAATTGAAAAAGATAAACAAGTCACAATCGTCTTTTGAGTGAGCAGCCATCGAAATGTTAACATGGCTCAGCAGGAGATTAAAATCAGTTTCCGAAGAGACAACACGTGATTCAGTGCACGGAGAGTTATCTAGTGTAAAAAGTATAATCTGTTGGAAACTGCCCTGAATTACGTACACGTGCATGTTAGTCTTATGATTATCTGTAGCAGTCTACGCTCGGTTTCTAGTGAGGCAACACTTCAGTCAGTCAGTGGAGTGCCACTTCACGTAAAGAAAGGAAAAATTTGTTGAAAACCTACCTCTGAAAAGGTAAAAGTGTGATCCCATGCTGATCATAAGATTGTGTGCAATATGATCTGTGACTTTATACGGTGCTCGACAAATAATGATTTGCATCCGGAGACTTCGCTATGGCTCTTGATTCTGTGTTTCTGTGAATAAAATCAAATCAGGCGGCATCCCATTATTTCACAATTCTGGTACGTTGTGGCGTTGACATTTTCCCATTTTCCACTTCGTTACGCAATGTTTATTGCATGCATGTTAGATTCTGCGGTCGGCAGAGAAGAAACGAAGCGGGTGTGGATGCGACATTGAGAAATCCAACATGTACGTTGCACATGGCATAAATTTTTGGTGGAAAGCGTAACATTTTGGAACCACCGTATACTGGGTGAGGGTTACAATGTTTCAACCAAATTTTTTCACTCCTTGGTGAGCATATAGCTAGAACAAGTGCTACCCTGCTGATTATCACATCTGAAATTCTTACGTGCAAATGCTCTTAAATATTACACTTGGCATACTATCACATATAATACAGTGAGATGGCTGTCTGGTGACGTCAAGCGCCTGAATGCTGCATCCGAATGAGGCCGTATGCTGGAGGAAGACACGGCGACAGGTCGGTACCAAATTACGGAAAACGACCAGTAGATGGAGCTTCCGCTCACGAGTTTACTCTTATCCGGATATTCTGGCTACGGTCGCAGGTTCGAATCCTGCCTCGGGCATGGATGTGTGTGATGTCCATAGGTTAGTTAGGTTTAAGTAGTTCTAAGTTCTAGGGGACTGATGACCACAGATGTTAAGTCCCATAGTGCTCAGAGCCATTTGAACAATTTTTTGATATTCTGGGACATTATACTGTCGTCATTTCAGTATGAAATTCCATGCTCCACTATATAACTTTGTGAACAACAATAAAATTCAAAACAGAACGAACCATGTATGAACTAAACCATTATGACCACTTGCTTAATAGATTGTTTGTCCATCTAATGATCGAGATACATCACTGACTCTGCATATCATGGATCCGACAGCTGGTCGGTAGGTTTGTGAGGGCATGTTGCATTAGATGTCTGTGTACAAGTCATGTAATTTGTTTAATCAACGGGCTGCTTATTTACATACGCGATGATGGCGCCCCACAGCGAGACAGATGGGTTCCATAGGATTTACATCAGGCGAATTACGTGGCCGAGACATCAACATGAGTTCACTATAAGGCTCCTCAAACCACGGTTCCGCCTCCGAGACATGGAGAATTATACTGCTGAAAGATGGCATCGCCGTCGGGGAAGACAACAAGCATGAAGGTATCCAGGTGTTTCGTAACTGTCAGCGTGTGTTGCAAGTACAGGAGAATCTCTCGCATAGCGTAATACTGCTCCTGCCAGCCTGCGTTCCTGACGCTCTGCACTTTTCGAGCCGCCTTTACCTCGAAGACGGCGTTGTGGAGACAACCATCGATGTAGTGTAGCATAAATCTGATTCAACCGAAGAGCCTACACGTTTCCATCGATCGACGGTCGAATCCCTATGGTCCTGTGCCCACTGCAATCGTAACTTCCGATGTCGTAGGGTCAATACGTGAACACGTAGGGGTGGTCTGCTGAGGAGCTCCCCGTTGAACAATGTACGATGAACAATGTTCTCTGAAACACCTGCGCATGCACCACCACTGTGCTCGTTCGGCAGAGGTGCCACAGATCCATGCTGTATCCTACTTCACAGAGCAGACTAGTCTCCGAACCCCACGTTGTGTGACGAGTCGTGGATGTCCTTGTGATGGTTGGTTTCACTGCCCTTATACCCCTTTAAGTAGATGCTCATGACAGCAACACGTGAACATTCAACAAACTTCTCCGTTTTCCAGACAGACTCTGTTTATAATAATCTGTCGTTTGAATAAGTCGCTTATCTCATTTGCATGCCTTATCTTCGCCAGGGTGATCCGCCGTCCCTGTTTGCTCCGCTTACACATGTTTCATACTGCGTCACGAGCCCGCAGTACCTCCAGGCAGCATCCAATCACACAGTGGGGAGTGGTCGTAATGTTTTAGCTGATCAGCTTAGTTTGGTTTCAATCCGGACCACGGAAGAAATTCGTGAGAGAGAGAGAGAGAGCGAAGCACTCGCATTGCTTTCCACCCCATACACATTTTTCGCTGTTCTATCACGAATCTGGAAAGTTTCGGCCATTTGGTGCCGGGCTAACAACATTCAGTTCGAGCACATCATTTGCCATTTCACAAATGTCAGATGGTTCAAATGGCTCTGAGCACTATGGGACTTAACATCTATGGTCATCAGTCCCCTTGAACTTAGAACTACTTAAACCTAACTAACCTAAGGACATCACACAACACCCAGTCATCACGAGGCAGAGAAAATCCCTGACCCCGCCGGGAATCGAACCCGGGAACCCGGGCGCGGGAAGCGAGAACGCTACCGCACGACCACGAGCTGCGGAAAATGTCACACGGCAGCTGGGTGGCCCTAATTTTATCAATACAACAATGTGATTAACGTCTGACAGCGGATATTGTCCTACAGACAATATCTGAAGATATGACCAACAGTATGGATGCGTCTCAGTACTACCAATGCGAATATTATCTTTTAACAATTATCCATTCCATTGTTCGCATTTTTCCAGTTTGGCGACTCTATAACACAGTCGATACGTACTTTCAAACTTTTTACACTTTTAAACTTTCTTAAAATGAAGAAAGAAATAATTACTACTTTTATTTGATGGCTAAATGGCTCTGAGCACTATGCGACTTAACTTCTGAGGTCATCAGTCGCCTAGAACTTAGAACTAATTAAACCTAAGGACATCACACACATCCATGCCCGAGGCAGGATTCGAACCTGCGACCATAGCGGTCGCTCGGTTCCAGACTGTAGCGCCTAGAACCGCACGGCCACTCCGGCCGGCTTTTATTTGATATTTATTATTTATTACTCTCAAAAACACTTGTTTTGACGCATAGTCTGTTGCAGTGTTGTGTCGGGATAGGGCTTCCATTGCTATCAGTACGTTATCCCGTAAATGTTAACGACACGGATGATACAGAAACAACATGTGCATATGCAATCAGACATAAACGTATTTTTTGTTAGATATTAACACGTAGATGCAAACGATCTGAATGTCGCCGAATATCGCAAAGTTATTTCTCATTGCTTGTCGTTGGGATTCCGTATCTGTTTCATTGCTGATGACATTTCAGGAAGCCTCGATTCCCATCTTCAAATGTTTACATATATTTACGTATTACGAGCATTGTTTCTTTACTAACGGCATTTCAGAATTTTGCAATAGATGTTTTTAAGACAGCTGTTGTAAGTAGTAGGGATAGGGCGGTATCAGCGCAGTTTTGATATCAAATTGATATCCAAATTAATTAAATTGATCAATTAATTATCCGCCTACCACACACACCTGCTCACCCCCAGATGAAGTCATGTGGGCTTTAGGCCTATGCCCACCTCTCCACCCTCCACCACCCTTCCATGCCAATCCCCACCTCCCCTCCCCCCAAACTGTTGGTAGGAATTTCAAATGTTAGAGGTAAATTCTTTATCCCAGGACTGTGCTGACGTCCCATCCCACCAGCAACTCTGGAACTGCCGGGTAATTAAAATGGCGGTACTCTTTCCGTGACTCGAACCCTGGTCCTTCTGGATGGAAAGCCCAAGTACTCTGCCCAACACATGGAAACAGTACAGATGCATGAGAGGAAGGTTAGATTACGTTAGATTACTGTACTTCATTTTTTGCGGTTGACAAACTAACATAAATTCTATCCTAATTAAACAATTAATCACTAAATCAGGCCTAACTACACAACTTTACGCACAGCAGTACATAATGACAGAGTAAAATCGCAATATAGGTCAAGAATTGACGACACCATACAGCTGGTGTTATCCTGCTGGGAAAAAATTTCACAACTCCACTCGAAACTTGTGACAGACACACTCAAACTCTACCCTTCACCTACAAGCAGGGGGAAAAATGGCTGGAGTGTAAGGTAGTGTCCTAATTATTTTTGCCCGGAAATGTGCTCAACTGATAAGATGCATCTGTTGGACAGAGAGGAGTTTAAAAAGTGTATCGCCTGTAAGCATGCAGCTGAGGACAATATCTGTCGTCGTTTGATGACAGAGTTCGCTGCAGACACCTGCTGAAAAATCACACTTCAGCCGAGGTAGTTGAAGCCAATGCACACCACCACAACTGATGGGAAAAATGCATCACTGAAAAATGCATCACTTCGAAATTGTCAACAATGGCTCAAATAGCTCTAAGCACTATGGGACTTAACATCGGAGGTCATCATTCCCCTAGACTTAGAACTAGTTAAACTTAGCTAACCTAAGGACATCACACACGTTCATGCCCGAGGCAGGATTCGAACCTGCGACCGCTGTAGGCGCACGGTTCCGGACTGAAGTGCCACAGCGGCAGGCTCGAAATCGTCGTGAAAAAAATAGTAGTCATAAAGAACGGGTCATAATGCATCACATGTACTTGGTAAAATCGTTGTACCAAAAGACTGCAGAGGGGGCAGTAGCTGAACGTGCCTTTTCCTCGACAGGCGCTAACAAACTGCCGAAAATCGAGACGATCCCTCATCCGTCCCCTCCCTTCCTCGGTTCATCCACCTACAGGGAGAACAATGGATTTTTCAAATGGTCAGCTGCTGTGGCTGAGTGCCTCGCGGTCACTGGCCACACCCGGCCATCTGCCACATCTTTCGGATGCTGGCTGCCTTGAGGCGATGGTCCTTCACCAACACAAATGTAGGTATAGTTAACTAAACAGTAGCAGATAAATGGAGAGCTCTTCCACGTGCAGCTTGTTCATTTAAAGTACAGCCACACAGCCGCCTCTAAAGGTCTGGGGTAACCTCACACAGACTAGGCAGTTCCTCCAGCATCTCCAATAGGCTTATCATTCTGTGATGGAAAAACTTTTATTTAATGCCAACACTACTCTTTCTTGCAATCTGTTACACATACTTCTCAGAAACATTGAACCTCTCTGTAACAACAACGAAATTCCGGAGAATGGTCCAGATGCTCCAGAATATCTTCAGTACAATGTGTCGCTGCAAGAACGTAGCTGGGACGTCAGAATTACCGACGGTGACAAAAGCTACACACACAATACGGTGCGACGCCGCCATCCAATAGAACAAAACCGTGATTACTGAGGGCTATCCCTACCGCGGGTTTTTGTCCAAACTGACAACCACGACTTTACGAATATTACAGTCCAGTGCCGAGAACAGCGTAGTGGCAAGTTCCGTAGAACTTCGCACCGCGCCGTTCTGAGCACTGGACTAACACTAGTCTTTAAAATCAACACATCTCCTATAATCAAGAAGCAATCAAAAAAGGAAAACACAACTGCGACAATAATAAATGTTCTTGTTCCGCTAAAATAAGCGCAATCCATTTTTTTTTAGTTTCCTGAGAAAATCTGTATGGTTTATAAGTTCAACTGCAGGATGCAGTTCACATACCATTATTCTGGGACATCTAGAGAAATGCACCACCGCTGATTGCAAATTATCAGCAGAAAAAACTTCGGTGTCAAGCAATTTCCGTCATCTTCATGGACAAATAACAGGAGCAGAGAGCGTCTCTCAGGTTCAAATCAGTGTCGGTAAATACAGTGTCATGCACGTGTATATTACAAACATTGCAGACATGTGAAATAACATTAGAGAACACAATCTTTCATGCCATTGGCTCACATATCAGAGAAACACAAGCATTTTACGTTCGACAACAAAAAGCTATATTTCAAGAGAACACTGCTCTTTCGTACACGATGGCAAGCCCTGTTTTACCAATGTGATCCTATGTCATACTAGCGTTTACGAAACAAATCATGAGAGCCTGTGTTGTCATAGATTCTTCTATAAGATAGTATCACTTGTCTCTGTCTTGCATTACATCGAAGCCAATTAATATCTGCGTTTGATGCATAAATCACATCTACTGACATGTCTGTAAAGGTTCTGCCATCCAGCAGCAATTTCATGCGTTCTAGTTTAGTATGCAATCTATTCACATGTCGGAAAAAACACTATCAATTCTAGGTTCCACATCGAGCTATAACTCATGCGATGTACTCTGTATAATGAGAGGTTATAGAACATGAATTAATACCGGTTTTTTAAAAACTCAGTCGTGACGATAATAATACAAACAGTCATGATTGCATGGGAATAGATACAGTTGATTCCTATTAGTTTTATTAGCCAAATCGGTGGAGTTTTGAGAGAATTACCGGCATCCAAATTTTAACAAGTTATAGCACTACTTGCAGTAGGACCTGCTACCAGACTTTACCACATTTCTCTCTTCCAGTTCGTCGAAAAACAATTACCGATGCGTGTTGTCAATGAGCATATTACATACGCATGCATCACTCCATTGGAGCTGGAGGCCAGTGCTGGAAGTCGTATGCGCAGTTCTGCAGTCTTGTCTGTACTGGAGGAAGACCATATACAACAGATTATCAATCACACGAGAGGGTTCCTGTATTGTTCCTTCGTAAGCAGTTTAATACATTGTTTTTTCGGCAGTAACAAACTCAATCAGTATACATCGCCATACTCTTTGTTTTTTGTACCATGACTTCGAGTTCTGTGTCAGCTGCTGCTACACCGACATTGACATGTTTCGATCCTTTGCCTCTCACAGAGAGCTGAACATCGTATGGTGTAAACTATACAGCTCCCACAACACACAGGTTGGTAGAAATAAATCACAGAGGCTATGTTTCACATTGGCAAAAATGTGGAAGACATCACAACATATGGAATCTGGAAGAGTTTGCGGTATTTTAGAGCGTTTGAAACAGCTATACAAAAGTGATGACCTATACAGTTAATCTCACCTTATCCATCAACAGGGTAACGGATTGTAATGTCTCTTGCAACGGTCTCTCCGCGATATTTTCAGAAATTTTATAAATTATATAACTCAGTACATATCTGGAAATATCTCTTCTTATCTTACCGATTATCAATGCAAAGTAGTTTCAAGCCCAATTATTCCTTGGAGAGTCCATTTACTCCATGGAACAGCTTCTCTGCTATCTATGTTTTCTCTTATGAAAAGAAGGGAGGAATTCTTGCCGATTAGTCGTGAAAGAAGGAGGATGTATATGTATGTATTGTTGAGCTAGTCGCCATCTTGATGAGATTCTGTATGAAAAGGAATTTAATACATGAACTAAACTAAAGTAAGTGTGTTCGCGTATTATTTAACTGATTATTATTGACAGTGTCTGCTTACTACGCTGTGTTGCACGGGATCAGTGGGGAACGTCTGATTTATACTGGACGAATCTGCCGTTTTGTATGCTCAAGATATCCAGTTACTTCAAATAAATAGGCTAACACGGTCTTACCAGCAGATCTCCGGTCTTCCCCATGCGATCACCGAAAGTTAATAATTATTACAAATGTTTCCAGGAGATCGACTGACAATTTTCGTAATACTTAGTATAATCTAGGTTAAGTAGTATATAAGATTAGGGACTGATGACCTTAGCAGTTATGTCCCATAAGATTTCACACACATTTGAACAAGTATAATACGCCCGGAATTTCAACTCTAGTCAGTGACACTGTAGAACGGTTCCTAAATGTCTGAATCATTACTAAATCACCCCTCCACTACTTCGCAAGTACCATATACTAGATTACAAACGCAGATAAATGCCTGTGCAGTACGTCAATTCGATCATATACATTGAAGTATAGCAGCTGTTCCATAATTTCAACGCCAGACAATGACAGAGCAGAATGCTTGCAAATTTCTGCATCATCGCTAAATCACCCACCCACTACTTTGCAAGTACCATATACTAGATTGCAGATAGATGACTATGCCATACATCCATTTGACCATATACATCATCCGTATATACCAGACAGAGTCCTGCACCGATGCAAAGAGGTTATCTACATATCTCCAGCGCATCGATGATATTGCAGAATTTACGATTACGACTGGCCATCTTTCCCAGTTACGGCAAGAAAAAAGGTATATAAGTTAGATAGTGTTAATACTTTCATCCTTCTTTACCTTCTCTGAATTACTGCAGATGACGTGTCACTGAGCACATTTGTACTGTGCATGCAGTACACGTGAGGTACCTATTTGTTTCCACTGCCATGTGTGGAATACATAAGTTCTTGTACACTTCACTAACCTGGTGTCTTCATGATGATCATGTCCCCAGCGCAGAAAACAACACGCAGATCGTGGATTGGTTTTCTTGAGGCTGAAATTAACTTCGCAAGGAACTATAACTCATTTGGGATGCCACTCGCGTTTTTATTGATATAGACACGGGAAACTACTCTTCATCACAACTTATTGAACATATCTTTCCACAGTCATTATATCTGGCGGAAATAACATGAAATACATCCTGCCACAGACAAGATGTCTGTCTACTGGAACCGTCAGAACTGGAGGACAAAACTACATGAATCAAATATTACTATTACAGACAACATGTCTGTACCTAGCGACGGTCGGAACCGTAGTAAATAAAACTGCATGAAACAAATACTGCTATAACAGACAACGTGTCTGTCTAAGGGAACGGTCAGAATTGGAGAGTCGGACTGCCCGAGACACTTCGCGCGCCAAGCCAGCAAGGCGTAACCCGAGCGCCACCGAAGTGCATCGGCAGTAATATCGTGTCTTTTGTTTTAGTAATACTTTGATTTTAATAATTTTGAAGTGACTGATTGACAGCTGGCTGTTGAGAGATGTTTATTTAAAAAATGAAGAAATTTGGATAACACGTTTAATTAATAATAGCAACTAAAGTTTAACGTTTTGGCGCCCTACCGCCGAACACAGCAGCCAATCACAGAGCAGCTGCATCATGCAGGAGGTCTTTGTCACGGGAACGGTACCGAATCTAACATCTGTCACCGGTACCTCCTCCCACATTGTGTCATCTCTATGCTTGTTGCATCTCCACTGCCCTGGGAATAGCTTAAAGGAGTCTAACATGATGGCTGAATCAGCCAGAAATATTACACTGTGTTGATTGGCGCCACAGAGTATTGTCGCCTTCGTAGGATAAAGTCGGTGATTGACAGATATCTCCCACATTGTTCTTAACATATCTCCCTGCTACACCGATCTTACCAGCGGCATCCAGCCAAAAGCACAAGATCTTCCCAGACACTTGCGAGTCGAGGAGGATCGCATCTCTTATCAGTGTATAGTAGACATGAAAGTGTTGCGTTGATATAACAGACGGTCGAGAAGAAACGTGCGTTTTATGCATGATTGCGGTCCAGATGTATGGAGCTTGAAACATTTCTTGTAAATCAACCGTGAAATCAATTCTGAAGCATTGTCCTACTGTCCAGAGTCAGTACCAGGAAGGTACCTGTGGGAGAAAAATTATCGCAGAGCATAAACGCACACTCCGATGATTACTTGGTTCTACACCAGAATATGCTATGTTGTTAAAGCCATGCGGTTTCAAAAGTATTAGTCGTGTGACCTTAAACGCTCTTTATACTGTAATGCAGAACATACAGTATTTGTCCAAAATCAGACGCACAACCATCCCGAAAGTTTCTTGCAAGAATCACTACGGCGACAAACTTTAAAATGATTAAACTACGTCCTTCTACACTATTCCGGTGTCCTAGGAAGGCATCGTCGGTGTGTGTTCACAACTTGAGCTGGTTATAAACCAACGAGAATGATGTCTGGAGACTGTTGTTCTGTCTATTATTAAATTAATCGATTTTATATATCTTTTAAAGTCGGAAACGTACATACCCTCAATCACACTTCCCATGTCAGTGGTGTGTATCATTAATACAGTAGAAGCAGTAGTATCTGTTTTGACTGATGCGGCTATGTTTCGCTAGGAAACAGAGTGAAGTAAAGCAAACTTGAATAATTTCGACAACTGATAAATAGAGGTACCACACACACACCGCTGCAGGAAAATGTACACAAAGAAGCAGCGACTTCTTACGAGAGAGTAGGCACCACAATCAGTAGACATTGGAGATGCAACAGTCTTGTTGCTGTTTACAGTAGTATCACCACAGCTCTGGTAGCATTCCCATTGCACAAAGAAGTCCGGGTCTCATGTTAGATAGTGTAGTGTAGTTAGATGTGTAGGATAATACAATAATTTCATCCCAACACCACATCTCTCGATTACATCCCCCTCATACTACACTCCTGGAAATTGAAATAAGAACACCGTGAATTCATTGTCCCAGGAAGGGGAAACTTTATTTGACACATTCCTGGGGTCAGATACATCACATGATCACACTGACAGAACCACAGGCACATAGACACAGGCAACAGAGCATGCACAATGTCGGCACTAGTACAGTGTATATCCACCTTTCGCAGCAATGCAGGCTGCTATTCTCCCATGGAGACGATCGTAGAGATGCTGGATGTAGTCCTGTGGAACGGCTTGCCATGCCATTTCCACCTGGCGCCTCAGTTGGACCAGCGTTCGTGCTGGACGTGCAGACCGCGTGAGACGACGTTTCATCCAGTCCCAAACATGCTCAATGGGGGGCAGATCCGGAGATCTTGCTGGCCAGGGTAGTTGACTTACACCTTCTAGAGCACGTTGGGTGGCACGGGATACATGCGGACGTGCATTGTCCTGTTGGAACAGCAAGTTCCCTTGCCGGTCTAGGAATGGTAGAACGATGGGTTCGATGACGGTTTGGATGTACCGTGCACTATTCAGTGTCCCCTCGACGATCACCAGTGGTGTACGGCCAGTGTAGGAGATCGCTCCCCACACCATGATGCCGGGTGTTGGCCCTGTGTGCCTCGGTCGTATGCAGTCCTGATTGTGGCGCTCACCTGCACGGCGCCAAACACGCATACGACCACCATTGGCACCAAGGCAGAAGCGAATCTCATCGCTGAAGACGACACGTCTCCATTCGTCCCTCCATTCACGCCTGTCGCGACACCACTGGAGGCGGGCTGCACGATGTTGGGGCGTGAGCGGAAGACGGCCTAACGGTGTGCGGGACCGTAGCCCAGCTTCATGGAGACGGTTGCGAATGGTCCTCGCCGATACCCCAGGAGCAACAGTGTCCCTAATTTGCTGGGAAGTGGCGGTGCGGTCCCCTACGGCACTGCGTAGGATCCTACGGTCTTGGCGTGCATCCGTGCGTCGCTGCGGTCCGGTCCCAGGTCAACGGGCACGTGCACCTTCCGCCGACCACTGGCGACAACATCGATGTACTGTGGAGACCTCACGCCCCACGTGTTGAGCAATTCGGCGGTACGTCCACCCGGCCTCCCGCATGCCCACTATACGCCCTCGCTCAAAATCCGTTAACTGCACATACGGTTCACGTCCACGCTGTCGCGGCATGCTACCAGTGTTAAAGACTGAGATGGAGCTCCGTATGCCACGGCAAACTGGCTGACACTGACGGCAGCGGTGCACAAATGCTGCGCAGCTAGCGCCATTCGACGGCCAACACCGCGGTTCCTGGTGTGTCCGCTGTGCCGTGCGTGCGATCATTGCTTGTACAGCCCTCTCGCAGTGTCCGGAGCAAGTATGGTGGGTCTGACATACCGGTGTCAATGTGTTCTTTTTTCCATTTGCAGGAGTGTATTAAAGGTGATGTATGTGGCATAGGTTCACTCTCCTACAGAACACTTTAGGGACTGCCTTAAGTCTCACAAAAACAAGGATTCTTCTGTTTAATACGAATTTTGTGAGAACCAGCCATAATTAGGAAATATACATATTCGACTGCATGTGTAAGATCACAGTTAAGAATCAGGATGCGTATGTTTTGTCTACTTTTATATAGCGCCACTGTGTAATAAATACGTGGCTTTTTTTGGTTTGTATGTTACGAAGACCCATGTAGTTTACAGGGGCAGTGGAGGGTTAAAAGTGAATTAAGTCAGTGCATAATTTTTAAGCTTTTATGTGTCTTGAATGATTGGCAACTCCCTCTCTCCCCCCTCCCCCCCCCCCCCCCCCCCGCCTACAATACTTCACAATTCCCCGTATTTCATGATAATTCTTCTCTAATTTTATATATTCTCAGCCAGTTTAAGCAATTTTGCAATTTTTTTCGCAGATTTACCTATTTCGTCGTATTTCTCTCAGTTATACGTATTCCCATCAAATTCTCGTAATTATACAAGGTTTTAGTCCCCTTTTCTCGATTTTATGTCTTTTTCATATTTTTTTACATTTTACCGTAGGTATATGGTCATATACAGGCATCCCCATGTGTTGCTGGAGTTTATACGGGGCTATTTGCGTCTCCAATACAACAGCCTTTTAAAAACCCTAAGAATTCCCTTGTTTCTGATGATTTACATACATACTTTTTTGATAGAAAGGTCATGAAAAGTTTAGTGACACTCCCCCTCATACCCTTATACCTAGATAAGTCTCAGCGTGTGGTGTAGATTGGAAGCTCATAGTCTGGAAACAAAACCATGTACTGCTACGGCAACATCACAGAGCTTGCCTGCAGACTCATGTAGTGATGCACTTGATGGAAACGCAAAGTCTGACACAGTTCTACGAGCTCATCTCACTTTCACTCTATCGTGTAGGGATCTGCAACAGGGAGTTGACATGTGCACAGGGTTGATTTCTGCTGCTGCTCTGATTTTCCTTTTCCCCATAGGTAAATGAACTTATCGCTCAGAAGATGAACTGTGCTACTTTTTTCTTACACCACCCAACTCTGATAAGCTCCCACAACCACGTCAGGACATCTGCAAACTGTAGGTTCCAGGTATCTTTTCATACTGGTAATACGTTATTCGTTATTTGACAGTGTGTCGACTGCACGTAGCATCCTGGATCATGAGAGTTTCCCCTCTCCGTACTTACTGAGTGCGCACCTCCGGCAGCGGACGAACAGCTAGCAAGATATGGATTCGTACTGCAACCGTCCACCACTGACAGCACTACACACATACATATTGAGACTATGCTTGCACATTACCAATCGCGAGTCTCGGTTTCAAACGCTTGTACGTTATTTTCGACTATGCTGCAGCTCCGATAACAGCAAAAAACTCTTCGCTAAGCGATTATGGAGGGGATGTAACCACATTTAAAAATCCTACTAAAGAGGATCTTCGATGCAAGTTACATTACCCATATTTCGTAACAATATTGTCGATGTCCGTCATTAACAACAACAAACCATGGCACACTGCTGTGCCTATCACGCGTGCTTTTATTCTCTTAAGAGATACACGATGATGGCATATAATCATCCAGGTTCCGTTATTTTGTGTGCTAGGTGACCGTCGGATGGAGTGAGACAGTACATCGTGTCATATCAATAGTGTCTTTCCCATCCCGTTCGTCCACTAGGTACGCTGTTGATTACCGCATGATGAGGGAGCCTTGGCGGAACACTAGATATCTGCTACATGTCGCTAAGGAGCATGGGATAAAATGTAGAGGTCATCACCTTCTGACAATTGTGTGAAGAGTCCCTCAATGCTGCAGACTCGTCCTATTTCCATACACTGCAATGCGCTCCACATGTTTTTATTTACATTTTTTTATTTTTTTCAGCTATAAGGTAACAGCACCACTTTTTATTTGTAGTACCTCACGCGTGTTGTGAACTGCACCTTCCGGCGATGATCAACATAGGAACAATAATCAAGTTCAAAAATGGTTCAAATTGCTCCGAGCACTATGGGACTTAACTTCGGTGGTCATCAGTCCCCTAGAACTTAACTAACTAACCTAGGGACATCACACACATCCATGCCCGAGGCAGGATTCGAACCTGCGACCGCAGAGGTCGCGCGGTTCCAGACTGCAGCGCCTAGAACCGCCCGGCCACTCTGGCCGGCAATAATCAAGTACACGACTGCAAAATGACGGAACAATGCTCTTCGAAATGGAACACCGAAACATCTGCTACCCCGTCCCTGGAGAAGATGAGAATAACTGTACAGGTGATCACCTTAGGATAGCCCTACAATACCGCAAACTCTTTCAGTTTCCATATGTTGCGATGTATTCTACATTTTTGTCAACGAGAAACATCGCCTCTGTGTTTTATTTCTACCAAACTCTGTGTTGTGTGAGCTGTATAGTTTGCACCATGTGATGTTCAGCTTTCTGTGAGAGCCAAAGGATCGAATCGTGTTAATGTTGGTGTGGTGTGCCTACTGTAAGACCTTCAGTACACACACCATCAGATTATTTGACTTGTTGCTCTAACGAAGTAGGCGAGTGTCAGCAATATGTATCGTGGTCTTATCGTGGCGTGTTTATCTTCTGCCGTTAGGTCAGATGATAGAAATGCCACTTGCACGCTTATAGTAGCAGGTTGACGGTGACCAACTTTAAATGGAACTTGATTAATTTTCACACACATTTATTAAAATAATAACAAGCATAAAAATTACTTAACTTGGTTCTGGATGCTATTTACAACAGACAATCTGAAGTTCCTCTGGTATTGGTACGTTAATCTTATTCTCACATATATCTCTGATATTTGACAAAAGTGTCTATACATTTATCTTCATGGCTGTGTACAGGAATATGGTAATCTTATTAGGCACAGACTGAAACTTGACTATAGACTGGTACAGACAAATGTAGAACTCGTACAGACTGGTACAGACAAATGCAGACTGGTACAGACTGGTGCAGACTAATGCAGGCTCACTAATCAGAGGTCTGTACACTCGTTATAATACCTCGGCGTTCATGTATCACTGTGCGAGTGTGATCCGCGAGGAGAAAAGGTTCTACATAAGCAGCAATCTCATTTGCTGCGTTACATATTAATACGTGGATCGGTGGAAGCAGAATTTGGTCCGTCTCTATGGCAGCGCCATCTCGTATTGTGGAGATGGATGAGCGCTGTGCCTGCGCTGTTGTGCTTAGCGGGGCGCGCTCTAGTGGGAGAGTTGTATACGCGCTGACTACGCGGAGCTATGTACACAACAGTTGGTTTAGCAGCAGGTGACACAGACCTCGAAGTCATGGTAGAAATACAAAGCGTATGGCGATGCACACTGATTGGATGTGTTACAATAGAAAAAAAAACAATGTATGTAAATGATTATGAAGAAACAATGCAGTAACCCTTTCGTGTGATCGATAGTCTGTTGGATATGGTGTTCCTGACGACAAAAAATTCTTTGTGCAGATTTGTGTATACGACTTCGACCACTTGCCTCCAGCTTCAAGGGAGTGATGCATGTATATGTAATATGCGCAAAGACAACACGCTGACGGTTAATGCTTTTCGATATATCGGAAGAGAGGGTTACAGTAAAGTATTATGTGAGGTTCTATGACAAGTAGTGCTACAACTGGGTAAACTTCGGATGCAGATAGTTCTGCACCGATTTTGCTCATAGTACTAATAGGAATCGGTTTTATTTATTTTCGTGGAATGATGACTGCTTTTATTATTATCGTCACGACTGCATGTTTAAAAAGTAGGTGCTACTTCATACTTTAGTGTTGTCCCATTGTCGCTGTACGGTCTTGTACCATGGGAAGGAAGGAGAGGATGTACTTTGGTGGCCGGTATCCTCTTCCTATAACAGAAATGCAAGCATGTATTAACAAGGTTCTTTATTAACATGAACTTATCTTCAAGCTAGTCCATCTGTTTTGGTACAAGCTCTTCCATAATAGTCCACATTGGTCTCACTGCTGGTGAAGTACACGTCCTGCTATGGACACTACTTTGGTCGCTATGTGCTGCTTGAGAGTGAGGCTCTAATCGCGACTACGACTGACTGGGCTACAGTGATGACTCAGTGGGCTCTCCGGTCTGCGGCGGCAATCTAAATACTGGTCAAAAGGACGTTGGCCGCGGGTTTCTTGCGAATCTGTCCTTGGTCTCTCTCGTCATAGACTCGCTTGGTCCATTGCCTGCTATGGATCTTCTCGCAGCCTCTTTGCCGAACGGTGTGCTAGCGAAAGCTTATGGCAGCACATTCCTTCCCAGCCGAACTGCTGCACCGCTGTCGTGTAGTGAGGTTGTGGATGACAATGGGGAAGGACACTGGACGCTGGACGTGGAGATGAGCCAGGAGCCGTGGGTGTGGAGGACGGCATACTCCCAACCGTACCCTGGCATTTGTCTTGTGAGGCAAAAGGAACATCCTCCGCAAAATTGCTGCCAAGGTACACGTCCAGGCTTAAGGCGCGTCGTGAGTCGATGACCATGTTGTCGGCGGGCAGTGACGGCGGGGCGAGGGCGCATCGCCCATCCGCTGCCCCGGTGGCACAAGTGTCCGGTTGCGAAGGTCCCGTGGTTCCTTGAAACCGTTAACCTGGGGGAAGAAATGCAGCAGAATCACGGGGTAAATAACATGCGCGAAGTTGGTTCTAGTGGAGGCACTGCAAACCATCGGGACCTGCAATTAAATACATAAAAGAGCTAACGCGTTTTGGATTTACGCCTCTTTCCCAGCCACCACGGTTGCCATAAACAATGAAAAGAACAAGACTGCGCGGCGCAAATCACTATTATCGGACCATTGGAGGCGCCGGATGCTGCGGTGGGTGCAGCAATTGTAGCAGTGTCCGATGGCGGCCGGCACGCAGAAGTTTCGCCTGTGATGGTCCGTCTCGTAGGTGGGAGCAATAGGAGGCAAGAAAAAGTTGCAGCGCCTGTTAGATGACGAATGCCACTTTGTTCACAATACTGTTCAAAATCACGTGAAGTGGTCAGTTGTCCGACACAAGTACTCCTGCCAAACCTTATATGCAAAAAATGGAGGACAACACTTTGGCGGTGCTACGGGATTTCGTAGGATCCATAGGCACCGCAAATGAAAACTTGCTAAAAGAGTCTACCACTATGAACCAACGAGTATTCCAAAATTGTCAATGTGCACTCGTGGCCATGGCGACAACGTCTTATGGCTAGCTGAGAATATCTGTAGCGGAACTGATTGGTTTTCCGCACATGCGCGACACTGTAACGTCATGTGTTCTATGTGGGCGTCCGTGACCTGCCAAGTACAGTGCCGTGGCGCTAACTGTATAGTGCGAACAATTCTCCAATGTCCTTGGTGGAGCAATCGCAACACATCCTTTTGCAACACTCTGGAAATAAGCATTCACAATTGTCCAGTGTCATTTTGAACTAATATCACTCCGCGTTGTATCTTAAAGTTATAGCGACGTGCAAAATATCGGTGTACAAATGAGTTGTGGATACTGTTCAATGAACGAGGCCAAGACGTGCGAAACTACAGCAACAAAATCTTGACATCTGGGTCTGCTTCTGTGGCCTGTGTAATCTTTCTGTTCAAGGGAAAATATTCCAGCCATTCAGAGTCCTCCGCATCGATATGGCAACAAGATGTGGCAGTTGCGTCAAAATCAGAGTCTTGGCCAATCGGAAGGCAAGATAGGGCGTCTACATTGCCATAAGCACGACGCCGTAATTTTTTAGCATTGCGTATAGGAACCGGCTTTGACGGATGAAACAAAGCCTGCAAAGGCTTGTGATCTGTCACTAAATAGAACTTGCGACCATACAAATAGTGATGGAATTTGGTCACATCATAAACAATAACGAGAGCTTCTTTTCAATTTGAGAATAATTTCACCGAGTTTGCGTTAACAACTTTGATGTTGTGCACCAATTCTGTACGAAAGTACAACGCCGATTCTACAGGAGGAAGTGTCGACTTGCAAAACTACTGGCGTGGCAGGATCAGAATGCATTTTTGAGCTTCTGAAATGCGTCTTGGCAGTCTTTAGTCCACACAAGAGGCAAGTGATGCAGTGGAGGCGCGACGTGTGCGGCATTTGGTATGAACCGAATGTGGTATGTCATCTTACCTAGTACTTACTGCAGTTCAGATACAGTACGAGGAACAGGTAGGTCACGGATTGCAAGCAAATGAGATTGGAGGGGGCACACACCCTGACTGTTTATGATATGACCTATGTACTGTACTTGAAAAAAGTCACATTTCTCTAGACAAGTTCTACGTCTGACAACACTCGGAAAAGAGTACGCAAATTCTGAATGTATTCGTCTTGTGGGCGACCTGAGACGACAATATCGTCAAGGTGGCTTGAACAAATTGGCACTTTTGCAGCCAGCTGTTGAAAAACGGCGAGTGCGGAAGCGCTGCCGAAGGGCAAACGCAAATACCTGAACAGTCCTAAGTGTGTATTTATATCAAACACTTTATCTGATTCCTCATCCATTGAAATTTGCACGTAGGCATCACGCAAATCTGTCGTAGAAAAGTAACGTCCTGCAACGAGCCCGTCCATGAGATCCTCAATGCGAGGTAGCGGGTTAGTGTGAACTACTGTCTGTAGGTTGACTGTAGGCTTCAAGTCAACACAAATGCGGATGCGGGCAGAAGGGTTAGGCAACAGAACGAGACTAGCTGGAATGGGAACATTCATTACACCGTTAACCTGCAATTGTTTTACTTCACTGGCTACTGTAGCCCTTAAATCAATTGGAACAGGGCGGCCCAGAAAAAACTTAAGACTGCGCATTGTCTTCCAATGTAACAAGCGCTACAATGCTATTAGCTTTTCCCATTCTTCCTGAAAATAGTTCAGAAAATTCTGCAAACTAGCAACTCTGTCCTTTTGTGTCCTTTTGTGTCCTCTGTCCTTGTTGTAAGTCGCACGCAAACTAAACTGTCTAAGCACTGGAATTTCCTGCCCGTTGCAAGCAGTGAGGCGCTTGCTAGATTTACAAAGGTGTGGTGAGCCTAATTGTTCGAACGTGGCACGATTAAGCGTAGCTACTTAGGCACTTGTGTGTACCTGAAAGTTCACACGATGGCCAGTAATTTGTAATGAAACAATCATTACAAATCAAAGGCGATTCAACCGAAAATGTTATCGCTATCTCTTGGCTTCAGCACACTAAAATTCACTGTCCTTGTTGTAAGTCGCATGCAAACTAAACTGTCTAAGCACTGGAATTTCCTGCCCGTTGCAAGCAGTGAGGCGCTTGCTAGATTTACAAAGGTGTGGTGAGCCTAATTGTTCGAACGTGGCACGATTAAGCGTAGCTACTTAGGCACTTGTGTGTACCTGAAAGTTCACACGATGGCCAGTAATTTGTAATGAAACAAGTAGTTTGTAAGAACGTCGTTGTACAGCACTAGGGCGATAAGGAGGTAAAACTTTAATCACACTTTTGTCAGAACCTGTTGTAGGTTAGGAAAACACAGCGTTCATTGCATGTGCACGAGTCTGGTTTTATTTTTTTATTTTTATTTCTATTTTTTTTCTGGGAGCATGCAAAATTGGCGTTCGTGAGCTGTTCCAAACAAACTGTTTGGACAGGGCATTTTTTTCCACACGTGTGTAACGTTGCTTTACGTGATGGACAATCCTGGTTCTTATGGCGATCAAAACATCTAGGGCACGACTTCACTAAGCTCACAGGTCTGTTTGCATGTCTACGTGGCTGCCCGCGCCGCTTTGTACGCGCTCATTGTTGTTGCTGTTTGGAGCGCTCGCGAGCAAGGGGAGGCTCCACCCGACAAATCGAGGCCTGGTCAAACTTATCTATGGCAACCGAATCATATTGCTCTAAGATTTGCAATACTTAAGGTTAGCCGTGCGGTCTATCGCACTGCTTTCCGGGCGGGAGGGCGTGCCGGTCCCCGGCACGAATCGGCCCGTCCACTGGGGGCCATACCGCACAATAACCCTGGGTTCGGTGTGGGGCGACGGTGGGGTGGGTGGACTGCTGTAGCCTGTTGTAGGGTTGTCAACCACTGCGAGCTACGGCGGGAACGGAGCCTCTCCGTCGTTTCTAGGTCCCCCCTTCCATACAGTACAATGCAATAAGGAAGTGATGGATCAGGGTACTTTGATGTCTGTTTCCGTATTCTACTATCTGGGACATTGAACGTTTTTGTATCATTAAGTCACAGTAAAAGTTTCCACAACTACACTTACATTTATACTTCCTAGTCATGCCCGTTAATTCAAAGTCTGTTCCCGCTTTTTCTGCATAGTACTGATCATAGTACTTGGTTAATGCTTCTATTACTAGGTCATAACTAAGTTCATCGGGAGATCCATTTGCGAATAGTTTTTGTATTAACCTGAACACTGGGGACCCGACAATCGAAAGAATGTAGTGTTGCTTTACAGTACCTTCAACACGATGAATTAGACAATGTGCTTGGAACTGTGTCAGGTATTTTTTTTTTTTCAGTAAACCAGGTGGGTGACCAGACGGCTGTGGGTATATGGCTGGTCCTTTTTTTACCACAAAAATTACTATTGTGATATACCGAACAAGGTTTTCTGGTCTCTTAGCCATCGTGAGTGGCCGCAAGTTTTTTTCAGGTATTCGAGTCATTCCTCTTTTGTTTCGTTAAGCTGCCAGAACGGTGGTATACTGGTCGCAGCACTTGTTTGGCGCCGCGCGGGATTAGCCGAGCGGTCCAAGCCACTGCAGTCATGGACTATGCGGCTGGTCTCGGTGGAGGTTCGAGTCCCAGCTCGGGCGTGGGTGTGTGTGTTTGTCCTTAGGATAATTTAGGTTAAGTAGTATGTAAGCTTAGGGACTGATGACCTTAGCAGTTAAGTCCCATAAGATTTCACACACGTTTGAACATTTTTGAACTTGTTTGGCTGATTGGTTCGTCTGTTATGCGGCCGACGCGGTTTGTGCAGCCAGAAGTTGTACCGTCGTTAGTGGGGCAACAGATTGTTGGTTCTGAAACTGAAAAGCTTCTGTTAGATCCATCACACGGACCGTCTGTGGCTGAGGCACTGGAGCAGGGGGTGGAGGGGGCGGGGTAGCCATGGTTTACACTAATACGCTAGAGTAAAACAGCTAGGAAAGTCTCTGAAAAGAGGAATTTGATTAATTCTCCTCTTGGAATACATTCAAGAACACATCAGCACATTAGCAAATAGAAATGAGCACCACTGCAAGCTAAAAGAGAAGAGAAGAACGAAAAATCTGCACTGAATTATACCCGTCGCCAGTTTTGTGTCGTCTCGTTGCCACTGTAGGCTTATACCACGGGTAGCATGAAGAGGACGTTGATTGGTGCCCGGTATCCTCTTTATACGACACAACTGCATGCATGTATTAACAGGGTTCTTTATTAACATAAACATTGACCTGCTTATGAAACTTCCTGACGGATTAAAACTGTGTGCCGGACCGAGACTCCAGACTTTGGGTCAGGCACACAGTTTTAATCTGCCAGTTAGGTTCATATCGGCGCATATGCCGCAGCAGAAATATCATTATGGAAACATCCCCCAGGCTGTGGCAAAGCCATGTCTCGGCAATATCCTTTCTTCCAGGAGTGCTAGTTCTGCAAGTATCGCAGGAGAGCTTCCGTGAAGTCTGGAAGGTAGGAGACGAGGTGTTGGCACAAGTGAAGCTCTGAGTATGGGGCGTGAGTCGTGCTTGTGTAGCTCAGATGGTAGAGCACTTGCCCGCGAAGACAAAAGTCCTGAGTTCGAATCACTGTCCGGCACAGAGTTTTAATCTGCCAGGAAGTTTCATATCAGCGCACACTCCGCTACAGGGTGAAAATCTCATTATAGAGAGTTACTTAAGGTGGTCCAGGTGTGGTACAAGCTCTTCTGTAATAGACCACATTACTCTCACTGCTAGTGAAGTACGAGTCCTCTATGCACACTATTCTGGTCGCTGTGTGCTGCCTAAGACTGAGACAGTGTATGCTACTGCAAGTGATCGGCGTGCGACTGATGACTCGATGGCTCACTGGATGACTGACTGAGCCCACCGGTCCACGGCGGTGATCTAAATGCTGGCAGTCGAGAGGGCGTTGGCTATGAGTTTCTCGCGAACTTATCCTTGGCTTCTCTCCTGATAGGCTCGCCTGCTCCATAGCCTAATGTCGATATTCTCGCAGCCTCTTTGCCAGTCGGTGTATTGGCTACAGTTTACACCAGCACACATACTCCATAACATTTAATTATAAAGCACACATTGTAGCTCGTTGTGGAACGTAGAAATGACATAGTTTCTTTTCCGACAGGTGAGTAGATTGTGTGAAACAGGCTGTGATGATAAAATTGCTGGCAAAACTAGAATGCAAGAACCTGCTGCTGTTTGATAGAACCTTTGCAGACAGTTATGCATAAAAAATGTCAACTGTAAGGAAGCGGACCGTAAATGGTTTCGATGTAACGGAAGAGTAGCGTCTTTGATTCATAATCAAAACGTCTTCGGTCCCGTGTTCGATCCCCGCCACTCCCTAAATTTTGATAAATAATCAGCATTGGCGGCCGAAGACTTCCGGCGTAAGAAGTCAGCCTCATACTGCCAACGGCCTTGTCAAAGAGGGCGGAGGAGCGGATAGAGGTTCAGGGCACTCTCTTGTCGAAGGGGTGGGAAATTGCCCCTAAAGGCGGAAGAATCAGCAATGATCAACGACATGAGGATGCAGAAGGCAATCGAAACCACTGCATTAAAGACACGTAACGTGTATCCACAGGGCATGTGGCCTGTAATTGAAGAAGTGTTATGATGATCTCTCCATTGGCAAAAGATTCCGGAATAGTCCCCCATTCGGATCTCCGGGAGGGGACTGCCTAGGGGGAGTTTACCATGAGAAGAAGATTGAATAATCAACGAAAGGATAACGTTCTACGAGTCGGGGCGTGGAATGTCAGAAGCTTGAACGTGGTAGGGAAACTAGAAAATCTGAAAAGGGAAATGCAAAGGCTCAATCTAGATATAGTCAGTGAAGTGAAGTGGAAGGAAGACAAGGATTTCTGGTCAGATGAGTATCGGGTAATATCAACAGCAGCAGAAAATGGTATAACAGGTGTAGGATACGTTATGAATAGGAAGGTAGGGCAGAGGGTGTGTTACTGTGAACAGTTCAGTGGCCGGGTTGTTCTAATCAGAATCGACAGCAGACCAACACCGACAACGATAGTTCAGGTATACATGACGACGTCGCAAGCTGAAGATGAACAGATAGAGAAAGTGTATGAGGATATTGAAAGGGTAATGCAGTATGTAAAGGGGGACGAAAATCTAATAGTCATGGGCGACTGGAATGCAGTTGTAGGGGAAGGAGTAGAAGAAAAGGTTACAGGAGAATATGGGCTTGGGACGAGGAATGAAAGAGGAGAAAGACTAATTGAGTTCTGTAACAAGTTTCAGCTAGTAATAGCGAATACTCTGTTCAAGAATCACAAGAGGAGGAGGTATACTTGGAAAAGGCCGGGAGATACGGGAAGATTTCAATTAGATTACATCATGGTCAGACAAAGATCCCGAATTCAGATACTGGATTGTAAGGCGTACCCAGGAGCAGATATAGACTAAGATTACAATATAGTAGTGACGAAGAGTAGGCTGAAGTTCAAGACATTAGTCAGGAAGAATCAATAGGCAAAGAAGTGGGATACGGAAGTACTAAGGAATGACGAGATACGTTTGAAGTTCTCTAACGCTGTAGATACAGCAATGAGGAATTGCGCAGTAGGCAGTACAGTTGAAGAGGAATGGACATCTCTAAAAAGGGTCATCACAGAAGTTGGGAAGGAAAACATAGGTACAGAGAAGGTAGCAGCGAAGAATCCATGGGTAACAAAAGAAATACTTCAGTTGATTGATGAAAGGAGGAAGTACAAACATGTTCCGGGAAAATCAGGAATACAGAAATACAAGTCGCTGAGGAATGAAATAAATAGGAAGTGCAGGGAAGCTAAGACGAAATGGCTGCAGGAAAAATGTGAAGACAGCGAAAAAGATATGATTGTGCGAAGGACAGACTCAGCATACACGAAAGTCAAAACAACCTTTGTTGACATTAAAAGCAACGGTGGTAACATTAAGAGTGCGATGGGAATTCCACTGTTAAATGCAGAGGAGAGAGCAGATAGGTGGAAAGAATTCATTGAAAGCCTCTATGATGGTGAAGATTTGTCTGATGTGATAGAAGAAGAAACAGGAGTCGATTTAGAAGAGATAGGGGATCCAGTATTAGAATCGGAATTTAAAAGAGCTTTGGAGGACTTACGGTCAAATAAGGCAGAAGGGAGAGATAACATTCCCAGAATGAGATTTTCACTCTGCAGCGGAGTGTGCGCTGATGTGAAACTTCCTGCCAGATTAAAACTGTGTGCCCGACCGAGACTCGAACTCGGGACCTTTCCCTTTCGCGGGCAAGTGCTCTACCATCTGAGCTACCGAAGCACGACTCATGGCCGGTCCTCACAGCTTTACTTCTGCCATTCCATCAGAATTTCTAAAATCATTGGGGGAAGTGGCAACAAAACGACTATTCACGTTGGTGTGTAGAATATATGAGTCTGGCGACATACAATCTGACTTTCGGAAGAGCATCATGCACACAATTCCGAAGACGGCAAGAGCTGACAAGTGCGAGAATTATCGCACAATCAGATTAACAGCACATGCATCGAAGCTGCTTACAAGAATAATATACAGAAGAATGGAAAAGAAAAATGAGAATGCGCTAGGTGATGATCAGTTTGGCTTTAGGAAAAGTAAAGGGACGAGAGAGGCAATTCTGACGTTACGGCTAATAATGGAAGCAAGGCTAAAGAAAAATCAAGACACTTTCATAGGATTTGTCGACCTGGAAAAAAAACGTTCGACAATATATAATTGCACAAGCTGTTCGAGATTCTGAAAAAAAAGTAGGGGTAAGCTATAGGGAGAGACTTTCCTTGTCAACTCCTGTTAACTCAGACACTGCTCTGATTGTTAAACGGCGATCTTGTCGAACAAGTTTACCGATTTTTTCAATGTTTGCATCAGTTTTTGCTGACAATGGTCTGCCAGTGCGAGTGTCATCACTGGTGTCTTCGCGGCCATCTTTAAATCGTTTAAACCACTCAAACACTTGTGTTCGCGATAAACAATCATCGCCGTACACTTGTTGCAACATTACAAACGTTTCACTTGCAGATTTTCCTAGTTTGAAACAAAATTTGATGTTAACACGCTGTTCTTTCTGTACACTCAACATTTTCCGACGCACAGACAAAACGTCAACTACTTAAAACAGACGCCACGGGCAGACTGAGTGCAGGAGGCAGATGAAACTCGAGCAGTAGGCGGAGCGAGAGTCACGTGACAGGCCACGCGACTTTCAGCCTTATTGCATTCGTTTTATTGTTTCACCAGTACTAGTCCGGTTTTTTTCTAGCCACACCTCGTATATGTCTTTTCTTCGGAGTTTAAATTCTCGCTTTTCCTTTACTCCGAGGACAGGTTTCTAATAACCAGGGCATTCTGCGGTGATTAGTAGTTTTTCATCAAAAAATAGTTAAAGTATTTTTCCCGATTTTATGTATGGTGGACATGTCTCTGCTGATCATTTGCAATCTGAGGTGGTGCACTTCGCTAAATGTCGCAAAACAATGACATGTGAATTGTATCCTGCAGTTGGACACAAAAACTATACCGATTTTGCTCCTAAATCTAGAAGAAAATGGACTGCACCTATATTCGTGGAAAATACAAATGTTACAGTCCAGTGCTCAGAATGGCGGTCCATTTAGACAAACAACCCATTGTAAGATGGTTCAAGTGGCTCTGAGCACTATGGGACTTAACATCTGAGGTTGTCAGTCCCCTAGAACGTAGAACTACTTAAACCTAACTAACCTAACGACATCACAAACGTCCATGCCCGAGGCAGGATTCGAACTTTCGACTGTAGTTGTCGCGCGGTTCCAGACTGAAGCGCCTAGAACCACTCGGCCACATCGGCCGGCCCATGGTAAGAATAGCCATCATTATTATGGTTTTGTTCTGAGGGATGCCACGTCGCGCTATATTGTATGTGTAGCTTTTGTTGGTGTCGATAACACTGACTGACCAGCCACATGTTTGCGCTAATATTGCACTGAAGACACTGCAGGCCATCATGTCTGTTCTCCGGAATTTCGATGTTGTTGCAGAGGGATCCAGTCTTTCCGAGAAATACGTTTAACAGAATACAAGAAAGAATAGTGTTGGCGTTAAATAATAGTTTTTTCCATCACAGAACGACAGACCTATTGGATGTGCTAGGGGAACTACCTAGTCGGTGTGATTTCGCCTCCGTAGGCGCACTCCCTAACCATTAGGGCCGGCTGTGTCGCTGTACTTTAGATGAAAAGGTTACACTTGGGATGGCCATCCTTTTCTCTCCTATTGTTTAGCTAACCATACTTGCTTTTCTGTTGGTGAAGGACCATCCCCTCCAAGTAGCCAGCATCCACAAGCTTATGGCAGATGGCCAGGTGTGGCCAGAAACCACTAGGCGCTTGGCTGTAGCATTTGACCACTTGAAAAAGCCAGTGTACTCCCCATAGGTCAATGGATGGGGGAGGGAGACACGGGAGGGATTAGTGGAGGTAAGAGAGCATCGATAATCGGCAGTTGGTGAGCGCCTATCAGGGAGAACGCATGTTCAACTACGTCATCCTCTGGAGCCTTTTGGCAGGACAATTTTCCCAAGTACTTGGTTGCATTATGACCCATTCTTTATGAGTGCTAGTTTTTCGACGACAGTTTCGGAGTGTAACTAGACAGCGATGCATTTTTTTCCCATCAGTTTTGGTAGTGGGTGTTGGCTTCGATTACCTGGGTTGCATGGTGATTTTTGAGCAAGTGTCTGTAGCGAACTCTGACATCAAACAACAAGTGTCCTCAGCTGTATGCTTACAGGTAATACACTTTTTAAGCTCAATTTTGTCCAACACTAGCAACTCGTCAGTTGAGCATATTTCCCACCAAAAAGAATACAGGTGTTACCTTACACCCTAGCCTTTCGTCACGCCAGCTTCAGCGTAGAGTTTGAGTGTGTGTATCACTAGTATCGTGTGGTATTGTGAAATGTTTTCCCAGCAGGATAACACCAGTCGATGAAATCAATAATTTCTAACCCGTATTGCCATTTTAGCTGGCATTTGTTTAGCGCTAAGCATATAGTTGTGTAATTAGCCTAATCTTTGTGAGTAATTTTGTAATTTGTACCAATCTCCCAGTCAGTTTTGCAACCATAATAAATAACGTACACTAACCTAACCTTCCTCTCCTGCATCTAGACAGTTTCCATGTGTTGGGGAGAGCACTTGGGCCTTCCATACAGATGCATCAGGGTTCGAGTCCCAGAAAGAGCACTGTCATTTATAATTTTTTTTCCTATTCCAAGCTGCGCTGGGGGAATAATTGTTTTGGGGGTGCACTTGGTCTTTGTTTCCAGAAGGACCAGGGTTTGACTCCAAGAAAGGCTATCACCATTTTAAATTTCTGACAGTTTCCTGTTGGTTGGTGGGGTGGGACGTCTATACAACACTGGGGCGAAAACGTTCCTCCAAGAATTCTGAATTCGCTCCAAAATTCGAAATTCCCGGCGGAATTTGAAATTCCCACCAACACAGTAGGTTGGGGAGAGGGTGAGGGTTGAGTGGATGTAGGGGGCTGGAACACACGTGCAGGGTGAGGGAAACACTTGATGTCATCTTGGGGACATTGTCAGTTGTAATCAGTTGTAATTAATTGATCATTTTAGATGATTTACATATCAGTTGGATATAAAAATTGCGCTGATACCGCCATGTCACTACTACTGCTGTAAAACCTCGTAAGTAAATAAGCAAAGCTTTGATACGTGTGTCAGTGTAAATTTCTGAAGTTATCATGAACATTAAATGAATGTACTCTCGATGGCACTTGTTTTGGGGCATAATTCGTGGGTGTAGCGACGTGAAAAGGAAGCCATTCATATCGGTGTCTAAT
Source organism: Schistocerca nitens (assembly GCF_023898315.1). NCBI lineage: Eukaryota > Metazoa > Arthropoda > Insecta > Orthoptera > Acrididae > Schistocerca > Schistocerca nitens. Next base: position 110,858,222 of record NC_064618.1, on the reverse strand, counting down.
CCTGTAAACGTTAATGGCATGGATATTCTGACTTTGTGCACTAGGAGCCCTGCTGTCGCACCACGTGACTGCGCCACTCACGAGCTGAAAGGGGGGTAGGTTTGAGAAATACATCACACGAGGAACATTTTCTCGACAGTTACTTAGTTGTTGTTGTGTGGTCTTCAGTCCTGAGACTGGTTTGATGCAGCTCTCCATGCTATTCTATCCTGTGCAAGCTTCTTCATCTCCCAGTACCTACTGCAACCTACATCCTTCTGAAACTGCTTGGTGTATTCATCTCTTGGTCTCCCTCTACGATTTTTACCCTCCACGCTGCCCTCCAACACTAAATTGGGGATCCCTCGATGCCTCAGAGCATGTCCTACCAACCGATCCCTTCTTCTAGTCAAGTTGTGCCACAAGCTCCTCTTCTCCCCAATTCTACTCAATACCTCCTCATTAGTTATGTGATCTACCCATCTAATCTTCAGCATTCTTCTGTAAAACCACATTCCGAAAGCTGCTATTCTCTTTTTCTCTAAACTATTTATCGTCCACGTTTCACTTCCATACATGGCTACACTCCATACAAATACTTTCAGAAACGACTTCCTGACATTTAAATCAATACTCGATGTTAACAAATTTTTCTTCTTCAGAAACGCTTTCCTTGCCATTGCCTTCTACATTTTATATCCTCCCTACTTCGACCACCATCAGTTATTTTGCTCCCCAAATAGCAAAACACCTTTACTACTTTAAGTGTCTCATTTCCTAATCTAATTCCCTCAGCATCACCCGACTTAATTCGACTACATTCCATTATCCTCGTTTTGCTTTTGTTGATGTTCATCTTATACCCTCCTTTCAAGACACTGTCCATTCCGTTCAACTGATCTTCCAAGTCCTTTGCTGTCTCTGACAGAATTACAATGTCGTCGGCGAACCTCAAAGTTTTTACTTCTTCTCCATGAATTTTAATACCTACTCCAAATTTTTCTTTTGTTTCCTTTACTGCTTGCTCAATATACAGATTGAATAACATCGGGGAGAGGCTACAACCCTGTCTCACTCCCTTTCCAACCACTGCTTCCCTTTCATACCCCTCGACTCTTATAACTGCCATCTGCTTTCTGTACAAATTGTAAATAGCCTTTCGCTCCCTGTATTTTACCCCTGACACCTTCAGAGTTTGAAAGAGAGTATTCCAATCAATATTGTCAAAAGCTTTCTCTAAGTCTACAAATACTAGAAGCGTAGTTTTGCCTTTCCTTAATCTTTCTTCTAAGATAAGTCGTAGGGTCAGTATTGCCTCACGTGTTCCAATATTTCTACGGAATCCAAACTGATCTTCCCCGAGGTCGGCTTCTACTAGTTTTTCCATTCGTCTGTAAAGAATTCGCGTTAGTATTTTGCAGCCGTGACTTATTAAACTGATAGTTCGGTGATTTTCACACCTGTCAACACCTGCTTTCTTTGGGATTGGAATTATCATATTCTTCTTGAAGTCTGAAGGTATTTCGCCTGTCTCATAAATCTTGCTCACCAGATGGTAGAGTTTTGTCTGGACAGGCTCTCCCAAGGCTGTCAGTAGTTCTAATGGAATGTTGTCTACACCGGGGGCTTTGTTTCGACTCAGGTCCTTCAGTGCTCTTTCAAGCTCTTCACGCAGTATCATATCTCCCATTTCATCATCATCTACATCCTCTTCCATTAGCATAATATTGTCCTCAAGTACATCGCCCTTGTATAGACTATATACTCCTTCCACCTTTCTGCTTTCCTTTCTTTGCTTAGAACTGGGTTTCCATCTGAGCTCTTGATATTCATGCAAGTGGTTCTCTTTTCTCCATAGGTATCTTTAATTTTCCTGTAGGCAGTATCTATCTTACCCCTAGTGAGATAAGCCTCTACATCCTTACATTTGCCCTCTAGCCATCCCTGCTTAGCCATTTAGCACTTCCTGTCGATATCATTTTTGAGACGTTTGTATTCCTTTTTGCCTGCTTCATTTTCTGCATTTTTATATTTTCTCATTTCATCAATTAAATTCAATATTTCTTCTCTTACCCAAGGGTTTCCTTTAGCCCTCGTCTTTTTACCTATTTGATCCTCTGCTGCCTTCACTATTTCATCCCTGAAAGCTATCCATTCTTCTTCTACTGTATTTCTTTCCCCAATTCCTGTCAATTGTTCCCTTATGGTCTCCCTGAAACTCTGTACAACCTCTGGTTTAGTCAGTTTATCCAGGTCCCATCTCCTTAAATTGCCACCTTTTTCAGTTTCTTCAGTTTTAATCTACAGTTCATAACCAATGGATTGTGGTCAGAGTCCACATCTGCACCTGGAAATGTCTTACAATTTAAAACCTGGTTCCTAAATCTCTGTCTTACCATTATATAATCTATCTGATACCTTTTAGTATCTCTTCCATGTATACAACATTCTTTTATGATTCTTGAACCAAGTGTTAGCTATGAGTAAGTTATGCTCTGCGCAAAATTCCACCAGGTGGCGTCCTCTTTCATTTCTTAGCCCCAAGCCATATTCACCTACTATGTTTCCTTCTCTCTCGTTTCCTACTCTCGAATTCCAGTCACCCATGACTAATAAATTTTCGTCTCTCTTCTTTACCTCAATAATTTCTTTTATCTCATCATACATCTCATCAATTTCTTCGTCATCTGCAGAGCTAGTTGGGATATAAACTTGTACTACTGTAGTAGGCGTGGGCTTCGTGTCTATCTTGGCCACAATAATGCGTTCAGTATGCTGTTTGTAGTAGCTTACCCGCACTCCTATTTTTTATTCATTATTAAACCTACTCCTGCATTAGCCCTATTTGATTTTGTATTTATAACCCTGTATTCGCCTGACCAAAAGTCTTGTTCCTCCTGCCACCGAACTTCACTAATTCCCACTATATCTAACTTTAACTTATCCATTTCCCTTTTTAAATTTTCTAACCCACCTGCCCGATTAAGGGATCTGACGTTCCACCCTCCGATCCGTAGAACGCCAGTTTTCTTTCTCCTGATAACGACGTCCTCCTGAGTAGTCCCAGCCCGGAGATCCGAATGGGGGACTATTTTACCTCCAGAATATTTTACCCAAGAGGACGCCATCATCATTTAATCATACAGTAAAGCTTACCCATCACATTCAAAATGTGGTAGGCTACTCTTAGTAATGAGACAGACAATTCTTACATGTACTTTAATTTAAGTCTTTGAACTGTCACAAAATTTCTTTTTTAATTGATGTGTATGATACATAGCAATCTTTATTTCACACAAACTTGCATAAATTTCACAGTTACGCACTATGAAAAGTTTTCTTGCGGAGGAAGTCGTTTTACAGTATGTAAAATTTCTGATAAATTTCATACTTTTAACTGCAGTGGCTGAGCAAACGATGTTCCTTATACGCTGAAAGCTGGAAATTTCGGGAAATGCAGAAATAGACTTTATTAGCATTGGTGCCAGGTATCGTAATGTTAAGGGTAACCCAATATTTGCTGTTTTTGGTGTTAGCGTAGCTCTGTTATTCTAGTGTGATTCTTCTATCTTGGCCACTTGGCATTATCCTTCACTGACATTTCGGAAGCAGCAATCTGCATATCTACAGCCTTCTTCATTAGGTTTTCAATGAAGGAACCTACATCTAATCCTAGTCTCATAAAGATACTAATACTTGAAGTGTTACCATAACTTAACACAAGACAAGCATCATACGAGTAAATTTTGTCATTTTTAGATGAGAAAAATGATCTACTTGGGCATCTTTTATAAACAAAGTTATTAAGGCTTTTGTACTGTATTTTTGTTCAAACGTGTGTGGATTTCAGGAATATCAATCGCGTCGAAAAGGGCTCACAGATTTCTGTAGTCTACAGATGTCTTTTCGGAAGGCAGGAAATAAAATACAGCAAACAGGATAGGGTCGTATAGAAAAGGTGGCGTGGTACTGCGCATTAATTGAAGTAAGACGGCGTTTACATTACTTGAAGCACGAATGAAACTCGGAAAATTGGAAATAGTATACGTAACGTGCTACAGAACTGTCTGGTGGCAAAAAGTAAACGTTTTGACCGAATTTACATACATCCCCCTTTAAGTAAGGCCACAGGTCAATAACGGTTCCCCATTCCTGGTCTAAATGTAGAAGACAAATACACTAAACAGCTCAGTGATGAAAACTGATTTTTTGCTTTCACAACGATACAGCAAAGCACAATGGTGAAGTTAACGAAAGAAAAACACAAATGGAGTCAGAAACAGACACACATGCTCACGCTCACTACTAAGCGACGGTATAAAAAAAAAGGAAGAAATAAACAGCTACTGTCGAAGGATAGTGGCTAAATTCGAGCTGGGGTTCATTTGACAAAACTCTGATGCTAAGCCGAGAAACGACTGTGACGGCTGAGCGAAGCAGGCTAATTAATTGGATTCGTGACGAGGAGGGCGTCATCTGCGACAGCCCGGTACCTTTGTGTGTGTGTGTGTGTGTGTGTTGCGCTGTCGATGGCCGTGGAAGGCGAGGGCAGGCGGGCCAAATAATTAGCGTGCCCGCTCCGGCCTGATTAGAAGCGCCGCTGCAAGATTAAAAGCCTCGTCACGGTCCGAGCGGCTGTGCTTGCCAAGACCGAGGGCTGCCGTGGGAGAGGAACTGTTCCAGTGAGTTCGCATCACGCGAGACGCCGCAGTGTAGGTGCCGCGGTAAGTACCTGTTTGTCCAGAAGGGAAGCCAGCACAGCATACAGCAGCAAGAAAGCAGCGATATTAGCTACGCGCACTGTAGGCGGTCCAGTCACATTACTGTTCCACGTCAACGTCCGATAACGACTCAAAGAGGGGAGGTGGCAGCACTAGCAGTGGAAAGTAGAAAATACGTGTCTGGGGGACGCGGGAAACAATACATTCGCCGTAATGCGGAAACGGAGAGACTTTCCGGAAGTCGAAAAGGGTACGATCACTGGCTTCCCGGCCAAGTTGTGCTTAAATTATACCCTGCATGCCAAAATGGTGCTACCCAAAACCGGCACCGAAATGTCTGTGGTGCACCATGGTACACGCCGGGAGTGAACAGTGGTGGATTAATGAAGTTTAGTGGGTGGGGGCGGTTGCCTAGAAGAGAAAGAAAGTTAACGGACAAAAAAACATTCAGGAACTACTACTTGGTCGGTCGAAGTGGCCGAGCGGTTCTAGACGCTACAGTCTGGAATCGCGCGACCGCTAAGGTCGCAGGTTCGAATCCTGCCTCGGGCATGGATGTGTGTGATGTCCTTAGGTTGGTTAGGTTTAAGTAGTTCTAAGTTCTAGGGGACTGCTGACCTCAGAATTTAAGTCCCATAGTGCTCAGAGCCATTTTTGAACTAATACTTACGCTGTTTTGATACTTAAAAAATTAAATGGTTGAAAAATATGTTTAATTTTAGATAAACTAGTTTCAAATTTCTAAAAAATTATAACATTCACAACCTTTTTCTGAGTAACTTCTTTTATATAACTGTTAACAAACAGAAACAAGATCATAAGCTTTCTGTGAACACAGAATTGATAAGCGAATTAAAAGCAAATAAAGTGAAACTAGAATAAAATACTTCTATAACTGTAGTTCTTATTTTGATGACAGTTATGTTTCCACCAGTTTAGTTCATAAATATACTTATACTTATTTTGAAAATTATATTTGTAAAGCGTGCTTTTGTGGCCGATCGGGAGGCCCTGCTAACATTTGGCACCCACAATTCGAACAGGAGGCGGAGCACAAGTCACTGGTACAGGTAGTACACTCTCTGGGACACACGAGGTAAGGTGGCTTGGGGCATACTGAATTAAATGACTAAATCAACTCTAAATTCGTGTGCTTAACTTTGGCGCAAATTACAAAAAAACATATGATTTTAATTTAGTTATAACTCTTGGGCGATGGGGAGTGAGGGGTGGAGGGGTTGGGAGCGGGTGAATGATGTCTGAGGAGATGTGTGCAGATGAACAGACGTGCAACTGTGGAGTAACTGACCACCCACATGAACTAATGAGCTACGAAGAGTGATGATGATGTTTGGTTTGTGCAGCGCTCAACTGCGCCGTCATCAGCTCCCATACAAAGTCCCAATCCTTACACACTCCAATCCAGTCACTTGCAGGAATGGTGATGAAATGATGAGGACAACACAAACACTCAGTCCCCAGGCAGAGAAAATCCCCAACCCAGCCAGGAATCGAACCTGGGACCATGTGATCCAGAGGCAGCAAAGCTAGACACTAGACGACGAGCGAGCCACCAACAGCGTCCCAACGAAAGTTCAGCCAACATTGTTGCGAAGAGGCCTTCGTAGTAGGTGCCTGGTTCGTGAACTCATCCTGACTGCTGTTAATCGGCGACAAAGGCTGGAATTTGGACGCCAATACCGGCGACGAAGGCTTGAGTTTGGACGCCAGTATCGCAACTGGATGTCCACCGAGTGCTTGCCACGAGAAAGCAGAGATGAATATATCTTGAAGAGCCTGGCAGCCTTCAATTTTCTAGAAAAGCGGTAATGGTGAAAACAACATCCCACCAAGCTGTTATTTGAGCACAGAAACCGACATGTAAAAATAACTTTTCTCTGATCTTAACAGACGTGCAGCAAGGCTGATTGTGTTCTACCTGTTATTTAGGACCCAGATAGCTGTCTCCTGCTGCAAGAGACCTAATCTTATTATCTCGGCTCCCCAGGGAGTTCAGGGGATTGGTCTCAAGCAGTTTCCCCACCCCCCTCTCTTGCTGTGTTGTCCATCCAAGACATCCTCACTTCCATACAAAACCTCAAATATGGGACATGCAGTTAACTAAGGAATTAGAGAGCAATTACACTAAACTGACTAAGGAGTCAGAAATAAATTGAGAACTGTTAGTGACTCAATATTTGCATTCATGATATGACCCATATTATCAACATCGGATACTGGTCAATCGCTAGGGACAGCGAAACACTGAGGCAACAGCAACAATACATGAGGCGTGTCATATCACCAGTGGTTCTAGGCGCTACAGTCTGGAACTGCGCGACCGCTACGGTCGCAGGTTCGAATCCTGCCTTGGGCACGGATGTGTGTGATGTCCTTGAGTTAGTTAGGTTTAAGTAGTTCTAAGTTCTAGGGGACTGATGACCTCAGAAGTTAAGTCTCTTAGTGCTCAGAGCCATTTTTCATCCAAACCACTACCTGTTGTTTATACTCTTGCAATGACAGCATCTACGTAAAACAAATCTTAGAGTTACATTGAATTTGTATTAAAAGAAAATGTGTTATCAAAAATAATCTTCACTTCTTCCACATGCATCAATGTCATCTCCACGGTTTTTACTATGTCAACAGCTTTTCACCGAGTACCTCGATTGCCTCCACCTTCCTCGTAATTTTCTATCTGTGGTGTTAAATTTCTTCCAGTTATGATGGTGTGGGATACGAATGCATTATCTGGTTTGTTTCACTTGCCAGCGTCTCACCGCAGAACGATATCAAGGCCAAATGAAGAAGTTTTTCAAAAGTTGTCAGCATCCAATGCCAAGCTAACTCAAACCATGCCAGCGTGCAATACAGCAATGAAAATGACAATGCGCAGTGAGGTGGCACTCCAAATAATATGACACACCACTGAATCTGTTGCTTCACCTCAATCGAGCGGGGTCATGACCTCATTCTCTGACAGCACAACACACCGCCACAGGAAGTAGCAAATATTCTATAAGAACACTTATCAACCCACTGCCACGTCAGAGAAGCACAAGCTGAAGCACAGAAATCCACTGTTGTGACGCAGACGTGTGGCATCGAACATTGATGTACACAGAAAAGGAGGACCTTTTTCCCCATAAATCTGGTTCTGTAGTGCCAGTTGTAGAATATGCGAAGTGTTAGAAACATGTGATCCTACTATGAAACTGATACCGATTTAATGAAGTGAGTATATATGAATGAAGAGGAAAACGCGGTACTACCTAGGCAGGTTAAACCTTTGCGAGCTGCAGTTCAGCAGTTGTAATTGGGATGACAAGAAGGTGAGTCACTGTTGAACGTAATGTCCTCGCCTGTCAGTCCATCAGCAGCTATCTTGGTAACACCCTTTCCAGAAAGATAAAGATGTATTAGATACGACCAATTTATGCAGCTGGATAGATAACACATGCTGACGTGTGACTAACTTACAGTTAGTTGGCAAAGCTAAGACATATATAATGCATCATGAGGCACTTACTAAACCAGCTCTACTGGAAACAGAACAGCTTGAAATTTTGTAGGGAAAACCTAAGTAGTTTGGTGCGGAAGCACAAAGTGTCATTGGAATCTCTCTCAGACAGAATCTGAAACATTGCTGCACAAACATGTGAGATGAAGTGAAGTGCAAAGGCTGATGCAGTTACCTTGTGTGAAGCTAAGATAAGGCTCTTCATGGCTTCTTATGATCCCCGCTGATAATTCACAGAGTGCCAGTATGGAAAATCCATCTGACCCAGCCACAATTAGGAGGACAGATACTGCTACATTAAGAGTGCAATGACTATCAAGTCTTCATCTCCACAGTAAAGTAGTACAGATGCGGGAACGAGGGCCATTTGCAAAAGTAGCGTCGTCAGCCAGAATACTTTGAGTGTGATTGAGTCGGCCACGCAGCATTAAAATTCAATAATATGGAACAAGGGAAACAGCACCATGAAAAGCATTCGTTCAACACAAATAGAAATTCTGTCAATTGAAACGCATTTCCAATGGAACAGACTATTACATGTACATATAAGCAGAGGCGGAATGTTGTTTGTTAGGCTTAATACAGGGCAAGAACACATTTTAGTAGAAACAGGTGCGCACATGTCAGTAGTTAGTCCGGACACCTTAGACAGGAAGAAACTTAAGACTCCACGGTACATGTTAGGTGAAGTATTGAAGGACAATACCACTAGACTTTAGCATTGGAGAGGAGTGTTTTCGTGAGTACCTGTAAGTGTTGCCACATGTAGGTGTCGGTTATTCTGCAATTTCCGAACTAGACTTCGTAGATAAACTGGTCGCTAAAACAGATTTTTTGCGGTATACAACAGAATTCAGTGGAACTTTGTTTCTGGTTGGTACAAAGATTGCAAGCGAAGCAATGTTGAAAGAAATGTCGAGCATGAAGGTGTTATCACCTGACCTTCAGACACGTAAGCTATAGATTGGTTCGCATGATCACATACCGTTGCAAACAAGATCGTTTGGATTAATGAGATACTGATGTACTACAAGGCGTATTGGTTGCAAAGTAAAGAAGAATTAGAGAAAATACATTTGTACACAGAAGTGTGGCACATGTTAGCAATATAAACAGACATTTCATGGTTTTTGTTTGCGTTGTTCGCCTGGACAATTTTTGACATGGACAAGGTCAGTCTGACATTTTCGATATTCTGTAGTAAGAGGACACTGATAGGTCGTGAAACATACCGTTAGAAAAAAATTATAAATGACGGTGCTGGAAAACCTCTACGTTACTTGAGTTTGAAACAGCTGAGCAAAACTAAACTTACTCAGACATTTCTCTCTTATGCTGATCAACAATAAACTGACACACAATATTTTTAGCGCAACGCAGTCTCACTTTCAATAATCCCTACAAAGGATGGCCGTGACTAACAATAACCTATACCTTTCGTGAATCACTTACCTCACAAAAAACTTCCTTAATCGAACTACTGCAATACAGCGAGCGCGAATACTGCCAGCTAAATAAAAGATTCCAACTACTGAAGGCACTAGCTACTGATAGGCATAGTTAGTAAATGAAAGATTTTGATCGAGAACAAACAATGTATTTATCTTAATAGTGGTCAAAAGGGTATATCAGTTCATGACATCCAGTCTTACAAATTTCGTTTTTCTGACGGACTCACGTCCAGATCGTCCGCTCTCAAAATTCTGCCATCTCTCTCCCCACATCCACCACTGTTGGCGGCTCACCTCCAACTGCGCAACGATACGCGCTGTTCACATCCAACTGCCCAAGACTAGAATAGCAAATATTCCAACAATGCAAATCAGCCACAGACTGCACACAGCACAGTCATTGATTTTCATACAGAGCGCTACGTGGCGTTACCAACATAAAAACCTAAACAGCCTACTTACAGTCGTGTGATGATTAGAGACGCAAGCAAACCGTAAGTGCATTTGCATTCCACAAAAAATTGAATTACTGGAAGGAAGTGATCAACAAGTGATGGAAGCCTTTTTGCTAGATTTCTGGCTTTGTTTAAGATAAATGTTCTGTGTCCAGCGATTCCTGTTACACAACACCATATAACGCTATGTAATAACAACTAATGGAGGAATTCATTGAACAACAATTTGTACAAGGTTCAAAAATGGTTCAAATGGCACTGAGCACTATGGGACTTAACATCTGAGGTCATCAGTCCCCTAGAACACAGAACTACTTGAACCTAGCTAACCTAAGGACATCACACACATCCATGCCCGAGGCAGGATTCGAACCTGCGACCGTAGCGGTCGCGTGGTTCCAAACTGAAGCGCCTAGAACCACTCGGTCACAAGGGCCGGCGTACAAGGAAAGAGAGAACGTAGTGATAGTCCTTGGAGAGCAAATGTCATTATTGTTTTGAAGAAATCGCCAGATGGTACTCAGACGTACAGGTTCTGTTGGAATCACCAGTACTCGAAAGCAAAACCTGTTACTGCCGCTAAGCCAATCCATAACATTCCTGACACATTGGGCAATCTAGACCAATGCCGATATGTTTCAATAAAGGACCTGAGAAGTGGGTCCAGAAGGTAAGAAGAAAACTGCCTCACTACACTGTCGAGTCCCTATCGGGATTGCAGAATGCAGTTTGGAATGAAAAATGCCCCAGCCAAATTTCAGAGATGGTTAGCTGAGGTAGTTCGTGAATTAAAACCAAGGAAATGTATAGTGTACTAAGATGACTCCATTTTATTCTCTATACACAGTGGAGAACATGTAAAATGTTTGTCTGAAGTATTTAACAAGCTACAGAGACACGACTGTACAAATAATGCAGTTTTACAGAGACAGAAGTTAACTGTCGTGGACATGTAATTAGTAGAGCAGACGTCAAAACTGATCTCTTGTTGGTATTGGCAGTCCATGACCTTGCAACATCGCAAACAACCAAACAAAGTCAGTTCTTCTTGTGCTTATGCATTTATTATGGGAAATTCATCAAATATTTTGCGACAATTGCCAGAATATTAAACCAGCTTTTCACAAAAGGCATGCGATGTGAACGGATAACAAGATGCCAAAGAGTATTTGAGACTTCTAAAAATATTGGTGTCAGATCCAGTACTGATATTTCCAGATTTCAGTAAAGAATTCATCCTTATTCGTGATGCCAGCAATAGTTCGACTGTGTGCATTGTAAGTCAGAATTTAGAAGGTAAAGAATATCCAGTGGCTTATGCAACTAGACAACTCAACGAAAAAGGAAATGCTAGCAGTTATTTATGGAATTACTTTCTTCTGCCGTTATTGGTACGATCACAAAATCAAAGTAGTTACAAACCACACATGGTTAAAACAGTTGTTTCGTTGAAAGGATTCTTCTAATAGATCGATAAGCCGGGCAGTCATACTCAGTGAATTTGATTAAGGGGTACTTCATAAACAAGAGAAGTAGTATACAACTGCAGGTATATTAAGCAGAAAAACTGAAATACAGTGTGCATTAGGTAATAGTGTGACTCAGTGGCGGAAAGTACAGGTAACTGACACAGGTTGTCATGGATTCAGACTACAGCCGCAATTCCTGACGCGTGGCGGTTTACTATACAGGCTGACAAAGTGCAGACCATACATGGTGGATCTGGCTGCATCCACATATGAATATTTCACCAAGCTCTTTACTATGTATTAGCAGGTCAATGCAGTTGCAGAACTATGGAGAGAATAGTCGCTTATTCTTCATACTGTCGCACAGCAAAGATTTCTATAATCCTTCACACCATTTGAAATTATTGGCCAAGATACTTCAGTACTGTTTAACAGAACCCCTGCGGGAAAGAAAAGTATATTAATAATAATGAATTATGTTAAGGATAGACGCACACCAGATTCAGTCATCCAGAAATGTCTCCTGTGGCTGAACACTGTCTTGACATGGGACACAACATGGACTATGGAGAGACAACGATCCTTTCATTCGTTTCCATATTTTGGGACTCCATCACTAAAGAAATACGTTTAAGTGAGGAACTAATTAACAGAGACACAGGGTTTCAGCTGATCAAGGTACTGGCAGTACTAAGCCATCGGCGGCAGCAGACGAACAAGTTCGAAGCAACACAGTCGGGAATGAGAGTCCACACACTTAAACTGGGAGCCAACACATTGCCCACATGCGAGCTGGGCCGTAATTTGGGACAGCGCTTTTACTATGTCACCCATGCGAAGGCCGCGGTTAGATCCTCTGGCAGAGGGCACTGGATTTCGCCATGTTCTATGATTCGTCTACGATGACGTTATAGCCCCACCCCTTTGCGTCTGCGCTTTTCTACAGAGTCAGTGCATGTATTGGCGAGCCGCTGCAGCAACATGTCAGTAGGCGCCTAAAGATGACGAGCAGCTGTCTCGTTGAAATATTGTGCAGCTTCCACATCATTATCCGACACGACGCCCGTGAGCCTGTGAAGCAATAAATAATATATAATTTTTCTCAATACATTCAAATGGTAGCAATTTCATAGCAGCAGGTTAACACAGTAGCACAAGCCATGGCAAGTAATGGATCTTTAAATTCAAAGTACTGCATACCAAAATATCATAATAAGGGTACAAATTTCATGTTACATTTAATAATGCAGCTGTGCCATTTGATTCGCATACGGAATTTATGAGCAAGCCCTTTTCAGCCAAAAGTTAAAGGATGTAAGGAGGGATTGCACAGGATTGTTTGCAAAATGTTAAGTTACTATGTCAGTAGCGAACACAACCATTGGGACATGTACGTAGGATTTATAATTTCAACGAACAACTCTAAACTCCTCACCAGTACCGATCTTTCGCCATACCAGGTCAGTAATGGCAGTAAGATAGTACCTCCTTTTGACACAGTAACACCCGAGCTTGGAGCTGCTTGTCAGTAAAATAATTTTCAAAACGGTTTCTACAGGAGCTTAGGCAAAGAGTGAAACTTGCCAACACTATAGTCTTCGAACGTAAGGAACAGAAGGGATGACATGTAGGGAATCTACCACAATAAAGTGTTCACCAGTGGGTGTTATTAATACATAAAGATACAACGAAGAAGATTTAATAAATTGCTATGGTCCATACCAAGTAAATTAAGAGATTTCACAGTAAACCTTAAATTGCAGCTACTAAAAGGAACGTCTGTTATTAACGTGAGTAGAGTTGAACCATTCAAAGGAGCTGTCAGTGCATCACTGTATGCCCCACCAGCAACGTCAGTACAGGATAAACCTTCCAAAAATAATGAAAACGACTACCGAACGAGGATCAAGAGATTTACAGGTGTGCCTTATACACTCAGGCCGCAAGATAAGTAGTTATGATCAGAATTTTCCATTTTTTTGTAGTTTGCTGAACATTTATCATCCTTAAGTACTGCTCCAAATTTATTGGTATCTCATGTATGATACACTTCAGAAATTTGTACTGTGTATCATTGCTCAATGCATAGGGAATAATTTAATATAATTTTATTTCTTACATGTACGCACTTCGCACGGTGAGGGAGGGAACTGATAAAATGTTCCTTTCCCTTAGGAGGCATGCTAACATGGACGTCCATCTAGGTTCTCATATTTCTCATAACACCTCAATTCGTCAAGGGGGAGTAGTGAATACAGTTCGGAATCAGTCCCTAAAATATGGAATACTGTTCTCCAGACAGCCATACGTGCTACTAACTAGCTATCGCTTAACGTTGATATTAACCTATGACGTATGGGAAGTACGAAATGAGTGCGCAGATTACAGGAAGTATTCATGGAACTATATGAAGAGGTGAAGAAAGATAGTCTTAAGAGAAGTAAAAAACGAGTATCAATAACTGAGAATCTCGTGTGAAAAACTGAGAGAAGAGCTGAATAAGTTTATGGAAATAGCGCCACAGATATTGAAACGAAGAAACAGAGCATTGTTGCCCACAGGAAGAAAATCACTGAAAACTCCGTTCGGCACAGCAGACAGTGAGGATTTACAGAATGTGATTTACGCAAAAAAATGGTTCAAATGGCTCTGAGCACTATGGGACTCAACTTCTGTGGTCATAAGTCCCCTAGAACTAACCTAAGGACAGCACACAACACGCAGCCATCACGAGGCAGAGAAAATCCCTGACCCAGCCGGGAATCGAACCCGGGAACCCGGGCGTGGGAAGCGAGAACGCTACCGCACGACCACGAGATGCGAGCTGTGATTTATGCAATAGAGCAAATATGGTTAATAGCGCATAGCAACAAAACCACAGCAGAATGGCGTACTATACAGCTATCTAATATGGAAGAGAATGTGTTAAATAATAACAGAATGTTAAGAGAATTGACTGCAGAATTAGCGCAGTGCTCAGAAGTACTATGAGAAAAATGGGTTACAACATAGAAGGAATTCAACTCGGTTAAGCGAGAGTATTGACAAATAGCTTGTATGACGCGAGACCAGAAGTTTAGCAACACTGCAAGAAGATCTTACTATGCAATACATGAGCGACTGGGTTTGGCACTGTTTCCTCCAAAACAGTTCCTAACATGATTAAGCGAAACACATAAAGAATTTCCCACAGATCTGCAACATGTAACGAACTTAACTGAGAACAGTCTAGCAACCATTAAAGTCAGTTCAGATAAAGCACAAGCTAAACTGCACTTATCCACTCAGTTTTCAATATCGGGTGTGAACGCACGACACCATTGTTATACTACTCACCAAAATCTGATGATTGGGTGACGCAACTATAAACGGGTACAAAATCATCAGATACTACTATTCTCAGAAGAAATGGGATCATACGTCCTCATGTCACTAGGAGAGTTACAAGAATGCCTAACAGGAAGCATCACAATCTGTCTAGGCAGAGCGATAATCACTAACATACAGCCATTTGGCGTACAGTTGTTCTTAGGCAAAGTAGAAGTAGTAGAGCGCCAAAACAATTGTAGGCCCCACGACCATATTTCCAGGGAGTTGGAGCACACTGGATTTGTTCAGAATTCTTACCGGATGTTGTCTTATCAAACTGCTACAAAAATAGAAAACTTACAGGCATGACAATAGCAGAACTACGAAACTCTTGCGTATTGATAAATGCAACTCTCCATATAGTGGGAGTACAATATCGTCTTCCAGCTCCATCACTGGCACAACCACGATCACGTTGTTATAACCTACATTATATTGTGTGGGAAAACAGCTACAAGTGTTGCCAGCACGAAACGTAACGTTCCTCAACAACATCTTAAACCCTGAGCTGTTATATTCCTTGGAAAAATTGTCAGCGTTACAAAAAGAGAAATTTCTGCAGAACAAGCGTACCAGCATATTCAGCATTATATAGATAACTGTATAGCCTCAAGACTATAAACGTTATCACTACTAGTGCTGCCATGTTTCTGTTAATAGTTTGTGTACTCTAATTTTCCTCCAGATGTAAAACCATTCATCGCCCTGAAACACCAGTACATCAAAAACCTGTCCAATGGCTTAACAAGAAACAGAAAGCGTACTGTAAACTAAGACTAAAATTGTGTTAGACCATAGGAATACAACAGAGACAATGTAGGATACAGAACAAAGACTGACGAAAAACGTTTTTATAATCATTGGAATAACAATAAATTGTACAGTGTGTAATTCTCCACATAACATGCATGGCATGAGTTCGTTCAGCTGCAAACCAAGAAAAAAATTTGGGACGAATCTTTTTAAAGGAGAGGAGTATTTTACGTCACAGAAAGATATCATGAGCAAACGCAAAATGGCTTTAACGTTTTCTCCAGCCAGCGTTAAGCCAAGTCAAACCAAACCAGTCTGTGATGTAAGAGTCAAAATGACAAATGGGAAGAGGGCCAATACTGCAAATAATATCGCTCGAGTAAGTAGTCTGAATCATTAAGTCAACAATTTGACCTCACTGAGGATGGATCATAACGCCGTTATGACACCACAGTAAGGTGCCATTAAGAACGAGTGATTGTTCCACAAGGACACTAATAAACCCACTGGCATAGCAGGAAGGCACCCAGGATGAAACACTGAAAGCCACAGTTGTGACACGGAGGTGTCGCAAAGAATGCTGATGAGCCCACAAAACGAGGACACATATGGTCATCCTCAGCAAGACGTAACATCATTTCTTCAGACAGACAGCAATAAATACTCATTCTTCCATGCCCATTTGTTACAGATGACCAACTAGAATATAGCCCCTGCGACATTCCATCTACCATTCAACAGATCACCAGATGACTTCTATCTTCGAGACTGTTGCCTGAATGGTGTCCCTACTGTGGTCACTGTGAGCTGATGATATCTCTGCCGCTGATGTGAAGTCCTAGGGACGCTTGCTTATCTCCAGCTTGCTAGTGGCCAAAGAAATGGATTTTTGCCCACGATCATCCTGTCGCTGTATCTGCCAGGTGCGTTATAGGCCAATTCCCCCAACAACTTGCGGCTGGAGTTCGTTCAGGCACGCAACTACAATGACCACAAGAGTTTCCTAGTAAAGAGCAGTCGATTATCTTGTATTCGTCGCCAATGTATGAGCTATACCTCTCACCCAGTGCTCTGCACAACAACACCGTGTTACATGAGTGGCCGCGTCCGAGACAATGGCCTCAAGAAGCTGTTGACGTGGATGAGCCAACATGTTCCAAGGCTGTCTGCTACGACCACAACTTTCACCATGGCTACAAAGAAGATGATTAGATTTTGATAATTAAATCGAATAAAGTTACGCCTTAAGATAACTATTTCATTGGCACACAGAGTGCTAACTGACATTCGCTACCGAACTCCATGCTTCATCATCCTGCAACTGTTAGGATCTCAGCCTCTTACGGGCCGGCCGCTGTGGCCGACCGGTTCTAGGCGCTTCATCCCGGAACCGCGCTACTGCTTCGGTCGCAGGTTCGAATCCTGCCTCAGTTATGGATGTGTGTGATGTCCTTCGGTTAATTAGGTTAAGGTATTTCTAAGTCTAGGGGACTGATGATCTCAGATGTTAAATCCCATCGTGCTCATAGCCATTTGAACCACCAACCTCCTACAGTGGGCACTGGAGTATGCTGCACCCTACATTAAATTCAAGTTTTATGCAGTTTCCCATTATGAGTAAGACTCCATTTCCTACCAGACATGAATTTCATTGCTGTATCTGTACATGTTTATATCTCAACACTGAACATGAAAGTTGCGTGTGTTGACCGTGTGTACGGCAATGAAAATTCACCGCACTAACTTTCAGCAAACTTCTACCTTCATCAGACGAATTATCTGTTTTTCTGGTGCGTCTTCATTGAAAAGCTTTTGAGTATTACTGCTGCTGTAGTCCTCAGTTCATATTTGGTTCAAAATGGTTCAAATGGCTCTGAGCACTATGGGACTTAACATCTATGGTCATCAGTCCCCTAGAACTTAGAACTACTTAAACCTAACTAACCTAAGGACAGCACACAACACCCAGCCATCTCGAGGCAGAGAAAATCCCTGACCCCGCCGGGAATCGAACCCGGGAACCCGGGCGTGGGAAGCGAGAACGCTACCGCACGACCACGAGATGCGGGCATCAGTTCATATTTCAAACACCTTCTGGACCAACAAGTTCCCTTGTGCGCTTGTTCGACAAGAGCTCCAATCAACCCATTGGCATAGCAGAAAAGCACCCAAGATGAAACAAAAACCACATTTGTGACACAGAGCTGTGCCAAAGAATGTTGATGAATCCAGAAGATGAGGACACATATGGTCATCCTCAGCAAGACATAAGAACACAGAACACATAAGTGCACAGAATTTAAATGAATTGCTTTTCGCGAATCTTAGCAGGTATAACAAGCAAATGGTATTTCGACACTTATTGCGGCAAAATGTATGTTCTTAATTCCGCTACTTTTCTTTGTATTCACTTTTACCCATTCACACGTGTGTTTCAATTGCTTTTATAATTATAATCATTACAAGGCTTATCGAGGTTTGCATTTCATGTAATACGTGGTCACAGTTTCTGTACCTTTCGTATTCGGCCATTTTTATGCTTGTATTGTGACAGGAACCCCGTTGCGTTTACGTTCGGCTCAGTACAAATTAATTTGTAACTGTAGTTATTAATACTTCAGACAAGCACTGTGTAAGCTTTCATAATCAGCGTACACCCATTTTTCCATGGTCATGATTTCGCCTATTTATAATACAACGTAGAAATGAAGAAAACGTTACAGGAGAATATGGGGTTAGTAGTAGCAATGAGGGAGAAGAAAGACTAACTGAGTTCTGTTGTACATTTCAGCTAGCAATAGTGAATACTTTGTCCAAGAATCACAAGAGGAAGAGGTATATATGGAAAAGATAGGGAGACACAGAAAGATTGCAGGTAGATTACATCACGGTCAAGCACAGGTTCCGAAATCAGATACTGGATTTGCTAGGCATATCCAGAAGCAGATTTAGTGTCAGGTCACAATTTACTAATGAGGAAGGCTTCGCTGAAATTTAACATACTAGTCAAGAAGATTCATTGTTCAAAAAAGTGGGTTACGGAAGTACTAAGGAATACAGAGATACACTTGACGTTCTCTGAGGATATAGATACTGAGATACTAAATAGCTTAGTAGGTAGCTCAGCTGAAGAGGAATGGGCATCTATAAAAGGGGTTAGTCCCAGATATTTTAAAGAAAAACGTGGATACAGGGAAGGTAACTGCGAATAAACTATGGGTAAGTGAAGAAATACTTCAGTTGATCGTCGAAAGAAGGAAGTACAAAAACGCTCAGGGACACTCAGGAACAAACAGATACAAGTCGCTTACGAGTGAAACAAACAGGAAGCGCAAGGAAGCCAAGGCGAAATGAATTCATATTAAATGTGAAGAAATCGAAAAAGAAATCGTTGTCGGAGAAATATTAAAGTCAAAACAAAATCAAGAGCAGTAAAATGAAGATTATAATGGGAAATTCACTCTTAAATACAGAGAAGAGACTGGATAGGTGGAAAGAGCACATTAAAGGCCTCTATGAAGGGGAATACTTGGCTAGTGTGTTAGAAGCAGAAACAGGAGTTTATAGGGAGGATGTAGGGGATCCAGTAACACTGTTAGAATTTAGAAGAGGTCTGGATGACCTAAGATCAAATATTTTGCATGTCAGTCCTTCTGAGTGAAGGTTTGATGGACGTCGACGTTTCACTTATGTGACAAGAAGGAAGCAGTCCTTTCGGTGTTATGTATCATATAAGGTTTCGATGATTCAGTACATCACCTTCAGGCCTCAAATGACGATGAGAGGGTGAACTCCAATCGTATACACGAACCCATTAGTGGATGATATCTATGAACTGGTTTCCATAGACTAATGTAACAGTAAAAAGTTCATAGATGTTGGTCACTGATAGGATCGTGTTTGCGACTAGATTTCACCTCAAGATGGTGTACTGAATCACCGAAACTAGTAGCTACATAATAAAAAAAACATCGAAAGAACGGCTGCCGGAGATCCATTTTATTACATAAGATCGAATAAGACAGAAGGCAGATATTACACCCCGTCACAATTTCTAAAATCAGGAAAGTGGCAACAAAACTACTGTCCACATTTGTGTGTACAATGTATGACACCGGCGATATACCAGCACACTTCTGGGGAAAAAAATAACATGCACACAATTCCGAAGACAGAAAGAGCCGTAAGTCCGAGAATTATGGCACAATCAGCTAAACAGCTCATGCATCCAAGTTTATGACAAGAATAATATAGGAAACAATGAATAAGAAATTTAAGATATGTTATATGACAATTCGTTTGGCTTTAGAAAAGGAAAGGCACCAGAGAGGCATTTCTCAAGTTGAAGTTGATAACAGAAGCTAGACTGAAGAAAAATCAAGACATGTTCATAGGATTTGCCGACGTGGAAAAAGCCTTCGACAATTTCAAATGGTACTAGATGTTGGAAATCCTGAGGAAAATAGGTGTAACCGATTGGGAATGACGGGAAACATGTAATATCTACAAGAACCAAGAGGTGCCAATAACACAAGAAGGCCAAGAAAGAAAAGCTGGGATTAAAAAATGTGTATGACGCGATTAAAAAATTTGCAGTTTTTCGCCCATACTCTTGAATCTATGAGTCAAAGAATCAGTGACAGAAATAAAACAAAGTTCCAAGAGAGAGATTAAAACTGAAGGTGAAAGGAAAACAATGGAAAATTCAGTGACGACGTTGATATCTTCAGTGAAGAGAGGAAGAATTTCAGCATCCGTTGCCGGCCGGTGTGGCTGAGCCGTTCTAGGCTTTTCAGGTTCGAATCCTGCCTCGGGCATAGACGTGTGTGATGTCCTAGGCTAGTTAGGTTTAAGTAGTTCTAAGTTCTAGTGGACTGATGACCTCAGATGTTAAGTCCCATAGTGCTCAGAGCCGTTTGAACCATTTTTTCCAGCATCCGTTGAATGGAATAAGTAGTCTGCTACCTACAGAATATGGAGTGTGATTAAATCGGAGTAACACGAAAGTAATGAGAAGTGGCAGAAATGAGAACAGCAAGAAACTTAATATCGGGAGTCATGAAGTGGAAGACGTTCAGGAATTCTGCCACCTCAGCAGCAAAATAACCGACGGTAGACGAGCAAGGAAAATATAAAAAGCGAAGTAGTACTTAGTCCTGAAGTTGAGGATGAAAGTTATTAGAATGTGCGTTTGGCGCACAGCATTGCATTGTAGCGAAACATGGACTGTGGGAAAAGCTGAAAGGAAGAGAATCCAATTATTTGAGACGTGTCCTATTGAAGAATGCTGAAAGTTAGGTGGATTTTGAAGATTAGAAATTAGAAGGTTCTCCGCAGAATTGGCGAGAAAGGAATATATGGAAAACACTGACAAGTATAAAAAGGGACAGGGTGATACGACTTCTGTTACGTCATCCGGAAATAGATTCCTCGATACTAGAAGGAGCTGTTGGGGGTAAAATCTCTAAGAGAAGACAGAGATTGGATTACATACATCAGATAATTGAAGACATGGTTGAAAGTGATGCAGTGCTGCTCTGAGATGTGAAGGTTCGCACTTAACTATTTTTTACTTACCACTGCACACACTTGGTACATAAATTTTTCTTCCTTAGCATATGAAGTACGTTCGTCACTGCATGAGCAACGGTATATGGTTTAGGTTCAGTGAAATGTTTCGTTTCATCGATTGTTATTAACTGTGGATTTATTTCGGGGCTATGAAATGGATTAGTAATGCATAGGAGTTATGGACCTCACCAAGCAGCAGAGGTAATGTCATCTCGCAATAGGCAAAAAAAGTGCGTCATCTTTGTTCAACTATCAGTAAGAAACCAACGACGTACAAGTAAAAGTACGAAAATTTCAAATGAAGAATTTTACCTTTCATTATTTACGTTCCACTCTCACTACCATGCATGAAAAGTTTCATTTTAACAAGCTATACCCTGCAGGGAGTAATAGGGTTGTTATTATTCAGTGACGATATTAAAGTAGTCTCAGCGCTAACTCAAGGAATTTGTGTAGGATGGAAGTATCCCACTCTAACCTCACACCAGGTACGTAAATTACACAGGTTTATAGCAAGTTTATTGTTGTTTTAGCCATTTCATAACATGTTCTTTGATTGTAATGATACGAAACATAAGAGTCCAATCAATAAAATTTATATTACGTTACAAAAAAACCCGTAAGTTGTATAATGAAGCATAATTTCTATTAAGGAAATGGATCACCTATTAATCTGTTGAGGTGTGTCGCAAGTGTCAAAATAAAATGGACGCATAGTGTATGAGATGAAAACGTGTTAAAAGAACAGGCATTTATAATAATCCATGGAGGATTATTACAGAAAGAAAGGACATTGTAGGGTATTGCAACAATATTGCTTTCTGGAATAGTTACCTTGGTGATCTAAGGAACAATTTAGGGGTAGAAATGTTTGAGAGGACATTGAGACTATGCAAAACAGGTGTACGATGGTGGGTGAAAGCGACTGTATACTCCAAAGGAGTACCACAATATTAGAGGACATGGACAACAGCTTGAAACAAGGGTAAAGATTGATAATAGCTTACAGGAGAGTGACAGAGAAAAGCAATCATAGATACCTGTTCTGTGTCAGCATACCGTAAGGGAGTTTGTTTGCAAATTACTTTCTGCTGCCAGTCACGATTTTCTTTTATTTATGTTTTAAACGACGCGTTTCCGAAAATGATTTCCATTTCTAAGAGTGTATCTTTTTTCTAGTAACGTTTTCGATGTGTGAGATAAAGCTTTGTTTTGTTGATTTCAAATGTTTTTATGGTCTATCTGTGCAGTCCCGCACATGTTAAAAGTCACTCACAAATTTCAGTGCACAGTACACATTGAGAATAACTTATATAAACACTATCCTCGATGTGTGCTGTGCACTAAAAATTATGAGTTATTACGAAAAACGGCATAATACAAAGATATCCACAGTTGAAAATGGTAATCATTCCACGAAACGTCTCGTGTAAAACATAAATAAAAGACAATCGTGACTGATAGCATAAAGTTATTTATACACAAACTCCCCCCCCCCCCCCCCCATGAATCATCGACCTTGCCTTTGGTGGGCAGGCTTGCGTACCTCAGCGATACAGATAGCCGTACCGTAGGTGAAACCACAACGGAGAGGCCAGACAAACGTGTGGTTCCTGAAGAGGGGCAGCAGCCTTTTCAGTAGTTGCAGGGGCAACAGTCTAGATGATTGACTGATCTGGCCTTGTAACACTAACCAAAACAGCCTTGCTGTGCTGGTACTGGGAGCGGCTGAAAGCAAGGGGAAAGTACTGTCGTAATTTTACCCCAGGGCATGCAGCTTTACTGTATGGTTAAATGATGATGGCGTCATCTTGGGTAAAATATTCCGGAGGTAAAATTGTCCCCCATTCGGATCTCCGGGCGGGGACTACTCAGGAGGACGTCGTTATCAGGAGAAAGAAAACTGGCGTTCTACGGATCGGAGCGTGGAATGTCAGATCCCTTAATCGGGCAGGTAGGTTAGAAAATTTAAAAAGGGAAATGGATAGGTTAAAGTTAGATATATTGGGAATTAGTGAAGTTCGGTGGCAGGAGGAACAAGACTTTTGGTCAGGCGAATACAGGGTTATAAATACAAAATCAAATAGGGCTAATGCAGGAGTAGGTTTAATAATGAATAAAAAATAGTAGTGCGGTTAAGCTACTACAAACAGCATAGTGAACGCATTATTGTGGCCAAGATAGACACGAAGCCCACACCTACCACAATAGTACAAGTTTGTATGCCAACTCGCTCTGCAGACGACGAAGAAATTGAAGAAATGTATGATGAAATAAATGAAATTATTCAGACAGTCAAGGAGACGAAAATTTAATAGTCATGGGTGACTGGAATTCGGTAGTAGGAAAAGGGAGAGAAGGAAACGTAGTAGGTGAATATGGATTGGGGGGAAGAAATGAAAGAGGAAGCCGCCTGGTAGAATTTTGCACAGAGCACAACTTAATCATAGCTAACACTTGGTTCAAGAATCATAAAAGAGGGTTGTATACATGCAAGAAGCCTGGAGATACTGACAGGTTTCAGATAGATTATATAATGGTAAGACAGAGATTTAGGAACCAGGTTTTAAATTGTAAGACATTTCCAGGGGCAGATGTGGACTCTGACCACAATCCATTGGTTATGAACTGTAGATTAAAACTGAAGAAACTGCAAAAAGGTGGCAATTTAAGGAGATGGGACCTGGATAAACTGAAAGAACCAGAAGTTGTACAGAGTTTCAAGGAGAGCATAAGAGAACAATTGACAGGAATGGGGGAAAGAAATACAGTAGAAGAAGAATGGGTAGCTTTGAGGGATGAAGTAGTGAAGGCAGCAGAGGATAAAGTAGTTAAAAAGACGAGGACTGCTAGAAATCCTTGGGTAAGAGAAGAAATATTGAATTGATGAAAGGAGAAAATATAAAAATGCAGTAAATGAAGCAGGCAAAAAGGAATACAAACGTCTAAAAATGAGATCGACGGGAAGTGCAAAATGGCTAAGCAGGGATGGCTAGAGGACAAATGTAAGGATGTAGAGGCTTCTCTCACCAGGGGTAAGATAGATACCGCCTACAGGAAAATTAGAGAGACCTTTGTAGAAAAGAGAACCCCTGGTATGAATATCAAGAGCTCAGATGGAAACCCAGTTCCAAGCAAAGAAGGGAAAGCAGAAAGGTGGAAGGAGTATATAGTCTATACATGGACGATGTACTTGAGGACAATATTATGGAAATGGAAGACGATGTAGATGAAGATGAAATGGGAGATATGATACTGCGTGAAGAGTTTGATAGAGCACTGAAAGGCCCCGGGAGTAGACAGCATTCCATTAGAACTACTGACAGCCTCGGGAGAGCCAGTCCCGACAAAACTCTACCATCTGGTGAGTAAGATATATGAGACAGGAGAAATACCCTCAGACTTCAAGAAGAATATAATAATTCCAATCCCAAAGAAAGCAGGTGTTGACAGATGAGAAAATTACCGAACTATCAGTTTAATAAGTCACGGCTGCAAAATACTAACGCGAATTCTTTACAGACGAATGGAAAAACTGGTAGAAGCGGACCTCGGGGAAAATCAGTTTGGATTCCGTAGAAATGTTGGAACACTTGAGGCAATACTAACCTTACGACTTTTCTCAGAAGAAAGATTAAGACAAGGCAAACCTACGTTTCTAGCATTTGTAGACTTAGAGAAAGCTTTTGACAATGTTGACTGGAATACTCTCTTTCAAATTGTGAAGGTGGCAGGGGTAAAATACAGGGAGCGAAAGGCTATTTAAAATTTGTACAGAAACCAGATGGCAGCTATAAGAGTCGAGGGACATGAAAGGGAAGCAGTGGTTGGGAAGGGAGTGAGACAGTGTTGTAGCCTCTCCCCGATGTTATTCAATCTTTATATTGAGCAAGCAGTGAAGGAAACAAAAGAAAAATTCGGGATAGGTATTAAAATCCATGGAGAAGAAATAGAAACTCTGAGGTTTGCCAATGACATTGTAATTCTGTCAGAGACAGCAAAGGACTTGGAAGAGCAGTTGAACGGAATGGATAGTGTCTTGAAAGGAGGATATCAGATGAACATCAACAAAAGCAAAACGACGATCACGGAATGCAGTCGAATTAAGTCGGGTGATGCTGAGGGAATTAGATTAGGAAACGAGACACTTAAAGTAGTAAAGAAGTTTTGCTATTTGGGGAGCAAAATAACTGATAATGGTCGGAGTAGAGGAAATATAAAATGTTGACTGGCAATGGCAAGGAAAGCGTTTATGAAGAAGAGAAATTTGTTAACATCGAGTATAGATTTAAGTGTCAGGAAGTCGTTTCTGAAAGTATTTGTATGGAGTGAAGCCATGTATGGAAGTGAAACGTGGACGATAAAATAGTTTGGACAAGAAGAGAATAGAAGCTTTCGAAATGTGGTGCTACAGAAGAATGCTGAAGATTAGATGGGTAGATTACATAATTAATGTGGAGGTATTGAATATGATTGGGCAGAAGAGAAATTTGTGGCACAACTTGACTAGAAGAAGGGATCGGTTGATAGGACATGTTATGAGGCATCAAGGGATCACCAATTTAGTATTGGAGGGCAGCGTGGAGTGTAAAAATCGTAGAAGGAAACCAAGAGATGAATACACTAAGCAGATTCAGAAGGATGTAGGTTGCAGTAGTTACTGGGAGAGGAAGAAGCTTGCACAGGATAGAGTAGCATGGAGAGCTGCATCAAACCAGTCTCAGGACTGGGGACCACAACAACAACAAACAAACTAATTTTTATTCAGAGTCGCGGGCTTTCAAAAAACCATCTATAGTGGAAAAGAAAGATTTTTCTCAATCCGAATATTTCGCAATATATAGCTGAAGGATACTGCAGACGTTACGCAATTTACCGCCGCGTAAATATTAGCGGCCTTCGGCAGCACAGTGTGATCATTAACGTCTGTGCACTAGTAAATCAGAATGTATCATTAGTAAATTACGTATCAAAATTATGTCGATGTAGTGGAAATGTAATGATGAAATGAAATAGCAGACAATGAAGAGGATGCGCATTAAATATTAACAAATGCTTTAAAATACATAAAGTAGCAGACTGTAGTTATTGTTCATTTAAGTCAACGAAATATTGAAATTAATAGCTTCGTTACCATTTTAGTTAGGTACGACTTGGAAAGTCAAACAGAAATCTATTTGCGCTTAATAATGTTTGCAAGAGAAGTACTGATAATTTATCTGTTTAATATGTAGCTGATGAGTACATTGCACACATCAGACATCTAAACTCAATGGAATTTCAGTGAAAACAAACGAACCTCGCCATATCATTAATTTGTTAGAAAGATAATGTAAAGGCTACTCAGTATACTCACTGTACCACTACATTCGTATTGGGCGCGGCCGAAATTTTTCTACGGCCTGACACTACTGTATCATTTAATAGCTGTTCACCTACGAGCAAATCACATAAAAACCGCTCTCGGGGAAAACAGGGCGACATTTGTTGCAGCCGGTATCGATTAAGAGAATGGAATTCGGGGCGCGCGATAAAACGCCACTTGGCGAATTTACGGTCGGCAGTATCTCCAGAATGACATCCGCCGGCACAGACGCATTCGTGTGATCCACGATCGGACGCAGAAAGAGTGGCGCATGTTCTGCGTGACTAGCATGACGTCAGGAAGTTGTAACTTTTCCGCGAGTATCAGCATGGTGTCGACTGCTACATCCAGGAGTAGTTAATCGGCCAGCGGGAAAGGTGGCAGGAGGCACTGACGTAGTGTGGATAATGGGACAGCGCAACAAAATTCGTTGCGGCAGGCATGCTCATCATTGCTCTAAAGCAGCTTGTATGTAACGAGTGTCAGCATATACAGGGTGTTACAAAAAGGTACGGCCAAACTTTCAGGAAAGATTCCTCACACACAAAGAAAGAAAATATTTTATGTGGACATGTGTCCGGAAACGCTTACTTTCCATGTTAGAGCTTATTTTATTACTTCTCTTCAAAGCACATTAATCATGGGATGGAAACACACAGCAACAGAACGTAACAGCGTGACTTCAATCACTTTGTTACAGGAAATGTTCAAAATGTCCTCCGTTAGCGAGGATACATTCATCCACCCTCCTTCGTATGGAATCCCTGATGCGCTGATGCAGCCCTGGAGAATGGCGTATTGTATCACAGCCGTCCACAATACGAGCACGAAGAGTCTCTACATTTGGTACCGCGGTTGCGTAGACAAGAGCTTTCAAATGCCCCCATAAATGAAAGTCAAGAGGGTTGAGGCCATGGAATTGGTCCGCCTCTACCAATCCATCGGTCACCGAATCTGTTGTTGAGAAGCGTGCGAGCGACTTAAATGTGCAGGAGCTCCATCGTGCATGAACCACATGTTGTGTCGTACTTTTAAAGGCTCATGTTCTAGCAGCACAGGTAGAGTGTCCCGTATGAAATCATGGCGGTGAACCGAGGAAGTACAGTACATACTGACGAAACTAAAATGAGCTCCAACATGGAAACTAAGCGTTCCCGGACACATGTCCACATAACATCTTTTCTTTATTTGTGTGTGAGGAATGTTTCCTGAAAGTTTGGCCATACCTTTTTGTAACACCCTGTATACGAGTGCTTAACATAATGTTAACAGAAAAAGATAAAATTAAAGCACAAGGCGGTTAGTATACAACAGCGTCAACAATGTTATTTTTGTGATAGTCCAAAGACTGATAACCACGAGACTACTCCTGCAAAATTGCATCCTGGACGACAACTGCAGTGCAGGACCAGTGTGTCTGGTACGCAGGCAGGCTGGTTGCAGGCCCTCAAATGGCCTCTTTCTAAACAACGTACTGCCGTCACTGGCAGTAAGGCAGAACTAGCTTTCATAGAAGGCACAACAGACCCCCACCCTACCCTCCGATCAGCTCTCGCGTGACCAAAGGCTGCGGTTTGGGCCCAGTGGAATGCAAGCTACAGGGCGTCTGACTCGGAGCTGTCCTTTAAGTCGCTGATTTGTTAATGTTCCTTGTGTCACTGTGGTGCCAACTGCTGCCCAAATTCTTGCTGCAGATACAGCTCATTGCGCCAGAGCCATAAGCTGTACGTGATGGTCTTTCCTCTCGGTAGCGCCGCGTGACCGTCCCGAGTCCGGTCACCTTGTGACGTCACATTCTCGTGACCAGACCACCACTGCCAGCAATCATGTACGGTGGCTACATTCCTACCAAGTCTTTCTGCAGAATCGCAGAAGGAACATTCAGGTTCTCGCAGCCCTATTACAAGAATAAATTCAGGCCCGTGAGGTGTTAATATTGGTGTCTTTGTTGCCATAATGGCATTCTTCACTAACAGCAATTCTCCACGTCCGATATGAAAGGTACCTAAGGCTCACGACCGTTAATGCCTCTATTTAAAGCAAACCCGATTTTGATTCTCATAGTGGCACTACTAACTCCACTCTTATGTGTCTAGAGTGAAATGTGAATAGACATAATCTGTCACATGCAGAAACACGCCTACCAACTTTCTTTGTGCTGCGATCTTACTTCCGCCAGCACTGATCTGTTAAGGTAATTTAGTTTCATGAGTGAAATACAGTTAAACCCTTTTATTTTGTTCACTCAGAAAATTACATTGCAATCCACACAGGGTAATTATCTTCAGACTGGGAACCACTGTTATGCAATAATACTAAAATAATGATAGAAGCTGAAGAAATAAAATAAAATTTATGCCACAGCTGGAACGTGAGCCCAGTCTCCTGCTTATTAGGCTGATGTGTCAGCCATTACGCCACCATAACACTAAATTAACCTACTTCATGGTCTACCATAGTCCAGTGTCCTCTGTAGCAGCAATATTGACGATGTAAGAAGGAATAGGCTGAAGGCGTGAATGGACGTTTGTGTTGGGGTGGCACTAGACTGGGGTGATCCACACAGCTCTGTTCAAAAATGGTTCAAATGGCTCTTAGCACTATGGGACTTAACATCTGAGGTCATCAGTCCCCTAGCACGTAGAACTACTTAAACCTAAGTAACCTAAAGGCATCACACACATCCATGGCCGAGGCAGGATTCGAACCTGCGACCGTAGCGGTCACGCGGTTCCAGACTGAAGCGCCTAGAACCACTCGGCCACACCGGCCGGCCACACAGTTCTGTTACTTGTACTTCTGTGGTGGTGTAATGTGTAACACACCAGCTTAGTAAGCAGTGGTAGGTATATATCTGAGCTAACTCTGACGACAGGCTGTAGCATATTATTATAGCTGCATTCCGTAGTGTCTGATATTTAGCAAGGGCCAAAGCCATTTTAACGGTGGATCGTTAAATGAATAGATTAATGATTCACCCGCTTGTCACCTGAAGTACCTAACTCGGAATCATACTGCACACTCCTCCACCAGCCTTAACTGAAAATAGGTGGAATATAAGAAAATAATTTCAGAGTACATACTTACCATACGTGTGCTGCAATATTTCCAAAAGTTAATACTTGAAACAAAAAATAGCTTTCAGGGAAGTAATTCACATAAAAATAGAAGATATTCAAAATTATCCATACAATACATTATTTCTAATGATACGTAAATACGTTTAAGAAAATATTTATTTGAATAGCAGTTCAAATTATGGTCTTTAACTGTTCCGAGAATTATATGTGTATTCGTAAATATAACATTCTTCATTGTGTTGCTCTGATGTGTTACGATAAAACAGTTTGAGTTAATGCTTTTCTATGTAGCAAACACATCTTATATTCACAACACTAGCCTCTCAGTCGTCACTATGAAGGGCATTCATATATTTATAATTATAGTATTATTAATTCACATAAATCATATAATCGGTCAAGAGTCTATCAGTACACAAGCCACATTACAATAATTACTGACATAACACATTCACAGTGCATGTGTCATGTAGCGAATACGTCATAAACTACATACGTAGGGCGCCAGGTCAGCTACTTATGGTCTGGTCTAATGGTAAGACTGGATGTCATTTTCACAGTTTTTCCCAAACTCATTAATGCTGCTCTCCAGTCTTAATAAACATAAACTGTCGATCGACGAGCACTGACGTAACACAGATTCCAAGATTGTGAGGCAGATGTCGCTCACTACACCCTCTCCTATAACGTTGTAGCCAGCAGGTTCTGTCTGACAAGGAGGCCACACAGCCATGCATCCTATCAGAAGAATTAGTCTCACTTTATTATATCAAACACGCTCAGAAAACTTCACAGTCGATTTTCTCGAAAATGTTTGAGTGTAGAATTGAAGAGAACACCTGCACATTGAACAGAAGACCTGAGTTCAATTCCTGGCTGTGGTAAAAATTTTACTTCAGTTCATCAGCTTCTTTCACTATTATGGATAAAGCTGAGTTTCGTATTTATCAAGGCAAATTTAATTGTATGAGATACACCCGAGATTTTAGCAGCATCATCCGTTAATTACAAAACTGGGGTGCTGTTCTAACAGCGGAAAGCCTGGACAGTAATGACGATTTAAGAAGTGGAAAATAGGCTGAAGGCATGAATAGAAGTTTGTGTTAGTAGTAATTCATACTACTGTGTTCCAACTACTGCTACGGTGGTGTAATGGCTAACACGTATGCCTAGTAAGCAGAAAACCTACGTTCAGTTTTAATTCATTTCTTTAGCTTCTGTCATTATAGTAGGTAAAGTTGAGACTCATATGTGTTAATAAAAATTCAGTTATGTGATAGTAAAATAATTGATATGCAGTAGTACTGGCAAAACTAAAACTATCGCTTCATTTGTGTGGCCATAGTGTCCGTAGTCGCTTTGTAATAATTGAGGGTATGTTTGGTCAATTTTTCACCAGGCGCGTTTAGCTTTATTGAGATAAAGCGTCATCGGTGGTGGTGATTTTTCGACTGATTTCTCGCTTCCATAGGGGAATGCGGTCTGTTAGCACATCGATGTTTCATCGGTGTGTCAAAAATAGAAAAACATCGATGTGCTAGCAGACCGCATTTCCCTATGTAAGCGAGAATTCAGCCCGAAAAATCATCACCAATGATGATGCTTTACCGCAATACAACGAAACGCGTCTGGTGAAAAACATCACGCGTTTTTGTAGGTGCAACGACAGATCAAAAATACCCTCAAGAACTAAAATTATCGCATTTGGAACTTTTCATTTCATATCGATTTCGTGAAAGTAATTTTGTTGCTTGCGTGGTGTTTGGTATTTCGAAATTGCAGCTGCATAAAATTGTGATTATTATTACTTCATTTCATAGAGTTCTAACTTATAAAAAAACAGTGAAATTCTTCGGTCTCTGATTGTGAAGCACAGGGCTTTTTTTTTTTTTTCAAATTATTACTTTCATATCATCCAGTAATGTAGAGCAATAGTTGAAGTTTATGATTCTGTTGGTTTCTAGGCACTACACCTTCAATTATATAAGCTGTGCAATAATATTCTGTTTAGACAACCATCTGGTTAATGAAAAGGGTTTTTCCAATCCGAATGGAGGTCTAATTTAGAAATAGCGTCAGTGCTCCGCTGTGAGTCACTGCATATTTCATAGCTTTTTGTGTGTGATTGGCATTACTTTTTAAAAAATACGCAGAATTTACATAAGAAAAAATTGGAGTACGGAACTGTAGTTGCAACTTGTTGCACAGTGTCCTCCGAATCAGTTATTATTTCGGGAAAGACTGCCTTAATCTTCTGATCTAGTTCACGCGATCACGGTTATTTGCGTAGCAGATTAGAGAGGGGGGAGGTTACAGAGTACGGTTGCTAACGTCTGACACAGATCACAGAAGCGAACATGGCATGCAGTCTTCAGAGTGTTGTACAGTTGATCCGATATTTCTGGAGCTTTGCCGAAACCTGGAAGTACCAGCGGATGATGGGACACAAAGTGTCTCCGCAGTGTATAGTATAAACACGATCCAGACATATTAATGTGATCGCCGCCTATGTTCCACGTCAACAGGCAATAACCAGGCACAGACGTCAGGTAGCAGCACTAGCAGTGTAGGGTATATATAGCACGTCGGTGCGGACGGGGAAACCAGCGCAATCGTTGTCGTAATGTAGAAATAGAGCGATTTATCAAACGTCTGAAAGGGCATGGCGATTGATTTTCACACCTAGAATGGAAACATTTCCGATATTGATTTTCGCACCTAGGGTGGAAGCATTTCCGAAACAGCTACGTTTGTAAGCTTTTCGCTTGCCGCATTGTTAAAAAATTCAGTGAAAGGCAAAATGGCACTATCCAAAACCGGTACAGAGGTAACTTTGCTGCACCTCGGGCCGTAGGTGACAGGGGTGAACGAGGGCTGCGGGGATGTGGCAGGCCGAATAACCGTGCAGGTGTTGAGCTTCTAATAGTCCAGGTACACGAAGGGACGGCTAAAAGATTCCCTGAAACGACCGTTCAGCGAACACTGCTGTGTCTGGGCCTCCACAGCAGGCTCCTTATTCTTGCACTCATGCTGACCTGTTCGCGGAGACGAAGGCAGGAATTTGCTCACCAATGCCGCAGCTAGATATCCACTGAGTGGCCTGCAATCCATTGCTAGATCAGGAAGTCTTAGTTGCGGGATACCAAGTACATGCTCTATCCATGTTTGTTTGTACAGAATTGCCTTTTGGTTATCGGATGTATCACCAATTTTACCCTTGACACTTCGTTCTTAATTATGTTTTCGCTGGTGCTGCGTTTCGCAGTTCTATGAAATTTCATTTCTGATGCTTCTAGATGCATTAAATCTGTACTATTAGTGGCCCACTTTCCGCCTCATATAATAATGTAGGAACAGCCATGACTTTCCAAAATTGCAGTTGTGTCAGTTTCTTTGTATTATCTTTAGGTGTTCTTATTGTGTCACATGTACGCTGGTAATTACTTGTTTTCTTTCTGGATATCTGTATGTTGAGCACATGCCATGTTACATCCTAAATATTTGAAAAGTTGTATCGTACTGTAGTAAATTTATGCCTCTCCATATACACCGAGACAGTTATAAAAGGCCAGTACATTGGCGGAAGTGTCATTTGTACTCAGATGATTCATGTGAAAAGGTCTCCGACGTGATTGTCGTCGCCCAACTGCAATGTACTGATTCTGAACACAGAATGGTATTTGAAGCCAAGCGCATGGGACGTTCCATTTTGGAAATCTTGAGGGCATTCAGTATTCAGAGAACCAGAGTGTCGAAGAGTGTCCAGAATACCAAATTTCAGGCATTCCCTCTCACCACGGTCATCGCAGTGGCCGACGGCCTTCACTTTAACGACCGAGAATAATTCTCATTGCTAACAGAGAAGGAACACTTCGTGAAATAACTTCAGAAATGAATATTCGTTAGGGCAGCGTGGCGAAACTTGGCGTTAAAGAGCTATGGCAGCAGACGACCGACGCGAATGCCTCTACTAACAGCACGAAGTCGCCTGCAGAACCATTCCTGGGGTCGTGACCATACTGGTTGAACTCTAGACGATTGGAAAACCATGAAGAGGTCAGATGTATCCCGATTTCAGGTTGTAAGAGTTGATGGTAGGTTTCGGGTGTGGTGCAGACCCATGGAGACACCACGAAGCCACTTTGCCAGCTACTGGTGGCTCCATAATGGCGTGGGCTGTGTTTACATGAAATGAACTGGGTCCTCGATTGTGTTCGGCTACTTGCAGACTATTTACAGACATGTCATGGACTTCATGTCCCCAAACAACGATGGAATTTTCGTGGATGACAATGCGCCAAGTCACTAGGCCGCAGTTGTTCCCCGTTGGTTTGACGAACATTCTGCACAAATTAACTGTCCACCTAAATCACCCGCCATGAATCCCGTCAAACATTTATGGGGCATAATCGAGAGGTCAGTTCGTCACAAAATCCTGCATCGGCAACGCTTTCGCAATTATGGAATATCCTGCAGGGGACTTCCAACGACCTGTTGAGTCCATGTCACGTCGAGATGCTGCACTACAATGGGCACAAAGGAGGTCCGACACGATATCAGGACGTATCTCGTAACTTTTATCACCTTGGTGTATTTTGTGTGTAGTAGTATACACTCAGCTTCCTTCAGAAATAAATCTAAAGATCGCACCACAGTCTCGACGGATGATTTTTCATCCCGCATAACATTATGAAATTACATTTCCTATCATCGTAGCGGGACTGCTAAGCATCACAGCACGACAATAGAAAATAGTGCTGCTGCATTTATTGAGTACGTAGTTCCCTTGGGAAGGCCATGTGTATACGATGTATTAGGTGCTGAAAATGTACCACAAAAGAATTGCTCAGCTGTTGAATACCTAGTGGGTAGCGCAAAACGGTATTTTGTACTACATATAGAAATGAAAATGACATTTAACTTTTAGTTGCCCAGTGCTTTGAATTTCGTTAGTCTGGCAGCGTAATATTAGCAATATAATCTGCGACAATGCGATGCGATTTCTTGATCTGTAGTCCTCACCTTGAATATGTCTTGAGTTGTCATCTACGCCCAGACTCATGGTGTCCGGAGAATGCCGACATGCGGATGTGCAGACATACAGATACAAACTTTTTCCTTCTATAAGGACCATCGATGCTTTTCGTAATTATCTATGAACTTAGAAGAATTGAGGGGGGGGGGGGACTGACTCCATGTTATGACGCTTATACACTACTGGCCATTAGAATTGCTACAA
The DNA here is from genome assembly GCF_023898315.1 of Schistocerca nitens. Lineage (NCBI taxonomy): Eukaryota > Metazoa > Arthropoda > Insecta > Orthoptera > Acrididae > Schistocerca > Schistocerca nitens. The sequence continues at coordinate 110,823,250 of NC_064618.1, read as the reverse complement.
CACGAAGATGACGTGCTACAGACGCGAAATTTAACCGACAGGAAGGAGATGATGTGATATGCAAATGATTAGCTTTTCAGAGCATTCACACAAGGTTGGCGCTGGTGGCGCCACGTACAACGTGCTGACATGAGGAAAGTTTCCAACCGATTTGTCATACACAAACAGCTATTGACCGGCGTTGCCTGGTGAAACGTAGTTCTGATGCCTCGTGTAAGGAGGAGAAATGCGTACCGTCACGTTTCCGACTTTGATACAGATCGGATTGTAACCTATCGCGATTGCGGTTTATCATATCGCGTCATTGCTGCTCGCGTTGGTCGAGATCCAATGACTGTTAGCAGAATATGGATCGGTGGGTTCAGGAAGGTAATACGGAACGCCGTGCTGGATCCCAACGGCCTGGTATCACTAGCAGTCGAGATGACAGGCATCTCACCCGCATGGCTGTAACGGATCGTGAAGCCACGTCTCGATCCCTGAATCAACAGTTGGGGACGTTTGTAAGACAACAACCATCTGCACGAACAGTTCGACGACGTTTGCAGCAGCATGGACTACCAGCTCGGAGACCATGGCTGCGGTTACCCTTGTCGCTGCCTCAGAGACAGGAGCGCCTGCGATGCTGTACTCAACGACGAACCTGGGTGCACGAATGGCAAAACGTCATTTTTTCGGATGAATCCAGGTCCTGTTTACAGCAACATGATGGTCGCATCCGTGTTTGGTGACATCGTGGTGAACGCACATTTGAAGCATGTATTTGTCATCGCCATACTGGCGTATCACCCGGCGTGATGGTATGGGTTGCCATTGGTTACACGTCTCGGTCACCTCTTGTTCGCTTTGACGACACTTTGAACAGTGTACGTTACATTTCAGATTTGTTACGACCCGTGGATCTACCCTTCATTCGATCCCTGCGAAATCCTACATTTCAGCAGGATAATGCACGACCGAATGTTGCAGGTCCTGTACTGGCCTTTCTGGATACAGAAAACGTTCGACTGCTACCCTGGCCAGCACATTCTCCAGATCTCTCACAAAATGAAAACGTCTGGCCAATGTTGGCCATGCAACTGGCTCGTCACAATACGCCAGTCACTACTCTTGATGAACTGTGGTATCGTGGTGAAGCTGCATGGGCAGCTGCACCTGTACACGCCATCCAAGCTGTGTTTGACTCAATTCCCAGGCGTATCAAGGGCGTTATTACGGCCAGAGGTGGTTGTTCTGCGTACTGATATTTCAGGATCTATGCACCCAAATTGCTTGAAAATGCAATCACATGTCAGTTCTAGTATAATATATTTGTCCAATGAATCCCCGTTTATCATCTGCATTTCTTCTCGGTGTAGTAATTTTAATGGCTAGTAGTGTAGGTTTTAATTGAGGCACTTAAAGGCTTGTAACAATACTAAATTCAGACAAGTTCCAAACTGTGTACCGTCACGTACATACCACACGATGTTTCGTGTTCGGAGCCGAAACCAGGAAGATGGGATTCCATCGCCGCATACGCTCCGCCTGCTGCTGTGTCCTTGGAATGTGTCAGTAACACCTCGTCACAGAGCTGAGAACCTACTTATTCTGAAAACTTAAGAAGCGCACCTAGTGCATCAATTGCCCTATGCCAGTACTGCACGTGGTTGCTACCGGAGAAGTTGATCCCGTTCTCTTTTTGTGCTGAAGGAAGGTACATAGGGACACACTCTCTGCAGAACGACCCCAGTTGTCGTTCTGAAAATAGTCACTTAGATCAAGAGCGTCCGTAGTGGAGCACGAATTAGTGGACATCTTTATCGACAAAATCCTAACCTCTCTTACGTGAGTGAACAACGCACTGCAACCTCTTTTCAAGAAACTAGTACGTAACGAAACGCCATTTCACGCAGAAAATTACAAGAGCACCTAACATCCCTATCATTAAAACATCATTAAACGGTGTTTTATTGAGTACAGGCACTATCGTCGTAGCCTATTTCACTAGTGATGTATAGCAACTGTGACTGAATTGATCAGTTGGAGTGCTACCGTTAAGTTGTACGGTTGTAGTTTGATTTGTGCACAACTTTATCAACAGAAGTTACTGGCACGCACGTCTCAAGTGGCAAACGGAACAACGGTTTCATCAATTAAACCGATAAGCCACCTTGCTCGCCGCTATTCGTTACCGCATTTGTGCCTTCTATTAAACACCTTGTAGCTGCATATATTACAACACTTCACTATCTGCTGTTTCGTGTTCTGCTGTAACCTGGCCGATGGAACGATGCCACATCTGTAAACCAAGCTATGGAGTGAATGTCTGGACGTTGAATAAGCAACCACTGAAACTATCGACAGTAACGCATTCTTCCCTCCTGATCTGTTTCTTGCAATCACATGTGCTCTGTTGTGTCGCAATATCGAATTATTCGCAGCTATTGGACATGTGCCGTTTGAAATACGTGGCTCGTCACTCAGTCGGCGCAACGATTTACTCGGAGCCGTCCAAGCGTCTTCGACCATTATCAGTATCCTCTGCACTCAACGATGGTCTACGTTCACCACTGTCAATGTCTAGTACATCAGCTGCCTTCGATTCCTTGCAATCGATAAGACTGTTGCCTTTGTTAAAACAACGTCCACATTGAATTCTTTCCGAATTGCCCGTTATGTCGTCACTAATGAGTCTATCTTCCAGTACCTCTAATAATAAAAACTCGTGTGTACCACATGTTTCTGCCAGCTAAATACTGCGAACGAAACACTAATTTTGTCGTTTTTGTCACGCAGCCCGAAATACACAGTTACATACTTCACAAACCGCGACCGCCAAGGCTGCGAAACACGAGCCTATCAATACACACACACACACACACACACACACACTCATATTATATATATATATATATATATATATATATATATATATATATATATCCTTTGTTGATCGAAACATTTGTTGGAGTAACATGTAAAAATTTGAGTAAATCTGTCAAGTGCTTTTCGAGATTATTGGTAACTTTCTTTTCCCTTCGTGTTTTACAAACATTTTTACACATCACACAATTTACAAAAAAAATAAACAGACTATCTTTGGCAAAATGTGCATTAGACTGCTATCGTCCAAAAGTCTGAAGTATATCCGCCACAAACTAGATTTTTTGGTAACAATGTTTCACTTTCGATGACAACATTTTCCTTTGTCAGCGAAAATCTCGCATATTTCGTGACCAATTTATAGTAGATCCAACACTGCGTTTTCCTGTCTGTATGTGAAGGCTAATCGCAGGTACATTTATTGGGATTGGCATATGGTTTTCATTAAGAGATAGGATGATAATAATAATGATTATTATTATTACATGGGATTGTCCACATGTCTTGATGCAAACGCTTCTTGTTTCTTTAGATTCAAAAACTGCTTTTGGAAAAATACTGCAATCGTTAGTGGGTTCCTTTATTCGAAAACATGAAAAATTACAAAACACACACAGCAAAAAAAGTTTTGCATCACCTCTTATCGGAGAGATCTGGAACCTGTACAGAAAATTCGAATAGAGATCAACATAAACATCATTTCCGCCCTTTTTATTGCTCATGAAGACCAAAAATTGTTTTTTGTACCACCATACAGCGAGACCTTCAGAGGTGGTGGTCCAGATTGCTGTACACACCGGTACCTCTAGTACCCAGTAGCACGTCCTTCAGCACTGATGCGTGCCTATAATCGTTGTGGTATATTATCCACGAGTTCATCAAGGCACTGTTGGTCCAGATTGTCCCGTTCCTCAACGGCGGTTCGGCGTAGATCCCTCAGAGTGGTTGGTGGGTCACGTCGTCCATAAGCAGTCCTTTTTAATTCATCTCGTCCGCAGCTCGTGGTCGTGCGGTAGCGTTCTCGCATCCCGCGCCCGGGTTCCCGGGTTCGATTCCCGGCGGGGTCAGGGATTTTCTCTGCCTCGTGATGACTGGGTGTTGTTTGATGTCCTTAGGTTAGTTAGGTTTAAGTAGTTCTAAGTTCTAGGGGACTGATGACCATAGATGTTAACTCCCATAGTGCTCAGAGCCATTTGAGCCATTAATCCATCTCAAGCATGACGTTAGGATTCATGTCTGGAGAACATGCTGACTACTATAGTCGAGTGATGTATTTATCCTGAAGGAAGTCATTCATAAGATGTGCACGATGGAGGCGCTAATTGTCGTCCATGAAGACGAATGCCTCACCAACATGCAGCCGATATACTGTAGTTGCACTATCAGCGGAGGGTAGCATTCACGTATCGTACAGCCATTACGCCGCCTTCCATGACCACCAGCGGCGTACGTCGGCCCCACTTATTGCCACCCTAAAACAGCAGGGAACCGCGCCACCTTGCTGCACTCGCTGGACAGTGTGTCTAAGGCGTTCAGCCTGACCGGCTTGTCACCAAACACGTCTCCGACGAGTGTCTGGTTGAAGGCATATGCGACACTCATCGGTGAAGAGAACGTGATGCCAATCCTGAGCGGTCCATTCGGCATGTTGTTGGGCCCATCTGTACCGCGTTGCATGGTGTAGTGGTTGCAAAGATGGACCTCGCCATGGACGTCGGGAGTGAAGTAGCGCATCCTGCAGCCTATTGCGCACAGTTTGAGTCGTAACGCGACGTCCTGTGGCTGCACGAAAAGCATTATTCAACATGGTGGCGTTGCTGTCAGGGTTCCTCGGAGTCATTATCCGTAGGTAGCGGTCATCCACTGCAGCAGTAGCCCTTCGGCGGCCTGAGAGAAGCATGTCATCGACATTTCCTCTCTCTCTCTGTATCTCCTCCATGTCCGAAAAACATCCCTTCGGTTTACTCCTAGACGCCTGGATACTTTCCTGGCACAAGGTAACGATGCAGCGCTATCGAACAGCGGTATTGACCGTCTAGGCATGGTTGAACTACAGACAACACAATCCGTGTACCTCCTTCCTGGTGGAATGACTGTAACTGTTCGGCTGTCGGACCCCCTCCGTCTAATAGGCGTTTCTCATGCATGGTTTTTTTACATCTTTGGGCAGGTTTAGTGACATCTATGAACAGTTAAATGGACTGTGTCTGTGATACAATATCCATAGTAAATGTCTATCTTCAGGTGTTCCGGGAACTGGGGTGATGTAAACTTGTTTTTGATGCATACGAGTTAGCAACTGTGTAAATCCGAGGAGCTTGAAAAATCACCTAACCAATTGCTAAACAATGGTTTACTAGCCCTTGACCAATAAATAGAATTATCGAAACCTAACTCGAATGGCTAATAAACCTTCGTGTTGCCACTGGCTGGCTGATTTGTTCAATCTCTCCATGAAGACTGCCATCGTTAAAACTCATTAGGGCCGCGCAGGATTACCCGAGCAGTCTAAGGCTCTGCATTCAAGGGCTGTGCGGCTGGTCGCTGCGGAGATTCGAGTCCTTCTTCGGGCATGGGTGTTTGTGTTTGTCCTTAGGATAATTTAGGTTAAGTAGTGTGTAAGCTTAGGGATTGATGACCTCAGCAGTTAAGTCCCATAAGATTTCACACAAATTTGAACAAAACTCATTAGGAAAGAACGTTTGTTCTCAGATATTGTGTGAATAATTTTAAAGTACCTTCCTTTCTTGAAAGTCACTCCATAATTTCTATGTTTGTTAGTGCTTTTCTGGCATACAGCAGGTCATCTGCAAACGTATGAGCGGCTGTCATTAACAGACATGAAAATGTGAACTTAGGAACGTCAGCGTTATTTCAAATGTAATTTGCGGTCATATTGCTACACAATTTTAGTGGGCTTTAGGTTGTATCGTATCCTGTGGTGTACTCAAGTTAGTTTTTGGGCTTCAGTTTTTCCAGAAAACGCAGAAAAACATAACTTTTCAGCTTGGCAATAACTCAATGATTAAACAGTCTCACTATTGATGTGTGTCGTGACACAACCCATATGGCGGGAACTTTTGAAAGTTGTCTGCTCTGTTCTCTGTGAGTTCTGCCTGTGTGTTTTCAGAGCCTTTAGTTTCATTTTCAACAGTGGGTTCTTTATTCTTAGTTCGTATGTAAGGTGTCTGTTTGAGCGTTGTTGGATGTGCTACGAATAACGGAACTTGTGCATGTAGCTTCTTTTTAGATGAAAAATTCATGGCGGTTATCATTTCTTGTTATCCTGTGATCCATTGAGGAAGAAGGTTTGGGTATACTGTATGATTTATAATTATAGTGAAGTTGACTGTATAATACATATATTGATATGTGTCCCGTATTTGACTGGAGTGGCATCTCATGCAAATGATGGAATGTACAAGCTGCCCAAGTGCACAGGATGCGTCACCTGGCGGGAAAAGCAGTAAACAGCCGCTACAGCTCCAGAGGACAGCGAAGCTTGACCAGAATCTATACATCTACACTTCTGCTCTTCTCCTACTGATATAAATTTAAGAACTCCCCGTTTTTATCTGAGAGGGCTAACCTCTGGAAATACGGTAGACATTTTGGTACGGGTTTCTGTACTAGCTAGAGTAATTTACTAGGATGACTGAGCAAAACATATACCCTAGTGTTTACGTTATACTATCGTCTAGTACACTTTATCTTATGTATGAGTGACAGCCTTTTTCAGACGCAGGATTAGACTGAGTGCAAGGTGCCCTGCGTTACAGGGATGTTTAGCAAAATGTCTACCAAGTATTACGTGAAAATGTCAAGAAGCCTGAACAGTTACCAAAATACGCAGCGTTGGTTTATTAAGGCTATAATCTCGATGTTGCAGAGGCATCACATGGTTATTTCCTGTTGATTTCACTATCTCGTTTCCAGTGATGTGTGATTTCTAAGAAATTGTGGATCTCTTTCTCACTGACTAAGTCTACTGCCATGGTGGAACACATTGACATTCTTGCAAACGAAACTTCTTCTAGTTCAGGTCATCCATATTGCATCATAACCGGTTTCGACCGGTGAGGAAGGCGTCCTCAAATGATTTGTTTAAAAACATGTGTTTACATAGTGCTCCTGTCCTGTTCAGTCTGAAAGTTAGCCTCTGCATTTGCAACTTCCGCTATTCAGTTTTTCAAGAATTATTTACCGCCGGTTTGCTGCAAAGACGCTTTTCTGTACCTGATTGTCAATCGCTGTAGTTTTTCTTCGGAACAGTCTGTAAAGTGTTTAGGAGGAACTATCTGAGTTCCGGTTTAGAGCACCAATCAGGCCCTGACCGCCTCGTTGGGAACTCTGGGTAGCGTGTCTGAGGACACACGTTGGCTCCAACAGGTCTGGCGAGAAGTATTGGTTTTGGCAGTCTGATCAAATGGTTGGCTGTTTGCGGCACGGTGTAGTTTCGCTGTAAGCAATGAGAGCACATTTGCAATACGACATTTTTAATCGTAACCAGAGACCGTGTAGTTCTTGTATGTTTACTTCCCTGTTTCGCTTAGTGAAGTTTAAGGTAGACAATTTCACTGAAAAATGCGACTTTAAATTGTGTGTTTCATGTCAAGACGTTTTCTTCGTGCCTTTGTTCCCTGCCAATGACATTCGTTCAGTGTTCAGCACTTCATGTAGATTTCGCTTTGTTTCGTTTCCTCACATATTGCTAAAACCTTGTATTTTCTGAATACTAATGTTGCACGTAGAATCTGACGCAGCTGTCAACGTCGTAGTTTCTGCATTCTGTAGGAAATGTGATTATTTGCCGTCTTTTGTTTGTGAGGTGTCGTAACAGTGTATGCCAACATTACTATGTCGTGGCACGTGGCTAAAAACCCCTTCGTCTTACACATTTTCAAATAATGTGAGTTGTTTGATATGATTATTTAAGTTCACATAAATTCAGTTTACTTCTCCTGTGCCCTTCATATACCGTTATGAAACGTAAGCCTTCCCTGTCGTGGTCGTATTCCATAAATTTTGCAATCAAATCTGGTTACTATTTTAATTCACGGTCGAAACATTGATCATGAGAGGGCACTCTCATTTCTGGCCATAGTTGGGACTTACTTTTATGGCTAAACCGTTTTTCTAATAGTACTATGAAGTTTTTCATGAGTTACTACGTAGCGTTTCCTAGTCCGTGTAACTAGATATAGAAGTTTGATTTGGTAATTAAGTTTCCTAGTATTTTACTATCCCCTTTTTTCTATATTTTTCATCAGATCATCTGCTGATTAATTGGGAACAGGTCATCACTGTTTATGACGCAAACTGCATGACCAAAGCCTGAAAATTACAATAAAGTTTTTCATTTAAATGATTTGGTAGTTTTGTCTTAGAGTTTAACTCTTTCGACGTGCATTTGGGTTTCGCTCACACTCGTTCAAGTTTCCACGCATTACGACTTTCGTAACAAGCGTTTCAGGTTTATTTCTTGGCATTCCGGTGGATCTGACAGGGATTTCGTCATTTTCTTTGCATTATAGCTCAGTACACGTGAGACAGACGTCTATAAAGTGTAGAAAAGAATGCTCAGTTTTCCAACTAACACCAAAAGAGCTCTTTGCGATGCCACAGAGATGATTTTCAGCTTCAGTGTAATCAACAAATGCCAGATAAAACAATCAGTATAAAAAATTCAGCGGTTAGAATAAAAGATCAATATCCCACGGAATATAAACATACCAACAAGAACATTGTACGGCCAGTGCGCATATGAAAATCCCAGTCTGTCGTGAATAAAAAGGTTTCGTGTTTGAATAACGCAAAGAACGTCGACTCTTGTCTGTATTACGCTTATCAATGCCACACAATGCTAATTAACAATGTCAGTTAAGTGCAAACAACAACAACAATGATTAAAGACATCAAAGAAAATATTAGATGCGAAACGTACAACAAAACAAAAATTACTCTTCTTTCGACAGCTCAAATAACAGAATTCGTTGATAGCAATTGGCAGAAGTGGTAACGGCAGCACGAACGAAAATATGAGGGCAAATGTTTTTTCAAGATCAGCCAATAAAGATCAACTTCATATTTTGCTACTCATATCGCATGCATTGAGATGTCTTTACCTCCAACTGATTTAAATGTGTTGAATTTTATAATCTACTGTGGAATCTCAGCCCGGAAATTTTTACTGAAACACTTTGAACGCACAATATACATTTTACTGGATATTATGGCCAGCAAAAATTCAACTTGCATTGGTATTTCATTAGTTAACCTTAAAATGTAATTAATAACAGTACACAGAAATTTTTATTCAGTCCACACTGATTGTTTATTTGTTTATGGCTGGTATAACTATATGTCTGTTTCTTACAGCAGAACGTTACATTTTAGCTCTATTGGAACTATTACCGTATGTTTAGTTTTCAGAGAAAACTTTCCCAGAATAATTACCTAGAGCCTATGATAAACCTACGTACTAACAAAAGTTAGCTACATACTATCCCAATTACATACCACGACCTCGATCCTTTCCTTTTGCTTTAAACAATGAGCCGACACTCACTATCACGTACCATAACGTGTGTAGAAAGTAAGAGACACGAGCATCACAGGAATGTGAAGTCGCATAAGGTAAACAATATTCACATGCCTATATTTTATTCTCGTTCCGTTTCTGAATTTATTTTTTAAAGAAACGGAAAGCCACAGCCTTTGACCTCCTATAGAACCATACTAGCATAGGAAGAAAAATATGGGTTGTCTTTGCTGGCATTGGTCATTTTACTAGGCGTAAGATACTCATAATCTATTTCTAATTTCGGAATATTTACTGAGATGATGCAATGACTTTCATTCGTCATAAAACAATGATGCTGTATTAACCTACAACTACTCTTGTCCTTGTACTTTACTAACAGCAGGTATAATTCCACACAACTATTTGGTCAAAGCTAAGATCACTCTAACACTGATTGAACTGCACTGTAATTCGTAGCGAGGCACGAGAACTTCTTTACTTCCATAAAATCATGGAGTTGCTATGAATCGTAATTTCTTGTCTCCCTACCGACCATATAGGTCTCCACACTCGTAGAAACATACTACTCATTTGGAATACAACTACTTGTAGAATTCAGCATTTCCTGAAAATGTCTTGGGTGTACAGGTAATAAAGAATGCGATAAAATATAACAAATAAGTAGGAAAGAAGTTGGCTATAGTAGCTATTGTTCTTTTTTGCCTTGGGTGACTTCGTAGAAGATGTGTGATGTACGTACTTTGAATTCCTTACAATCCAAAAACTGAGAAAGTGTAAACTCGTAGCAAATTATGTATCCTGTGACACTGTTGTGTATATAGTTCCGCGTAGTCAGCGCGTACACAACTTTCCCACTAGAGCGCGCCCCGCTAAGCACAGCAGCGCAGGCGCAGCTCTCGTCCGTCTCCGCACTACGAGATGGCGCTGTCTTAGAGACGGACCAAATTCTGCTTCCGCCGATCCGCGTATTAATATGTAACGCAGCCAATGAGATTGCTGCTAACGTAGAACCTTTTCTCCTCGCGGATCACACTCGCGCAGTGATACCTGAACGCGCGAGGTATTATAACGAGTGTACAGACCTCCGATTAGTCAGTCCGCATCAGTCTGCATTTGTCTGTACCAGTCTATAGTCAAGTGTCAGTCTGCGCCTGATAAGATTACCATATTCCTGTACATAGCCATGAAGATAAAAGTATAGACACTTTTGTCAAGTATCAGATATATGCGAGAATAAGATTAACGTACCAAGACCAAAGGAACTTCAGATTGTCAATTGTAAACAGCATCCAGAATCAAGTTACGTAATGTCTATGATTTTTATTATTTTAATACATGTGTGTGAAAATTAACCAAGTTCTGTTTAAAGTTGGTCACCGTCAATCTGCTACTCTAAGCGTGCAAGTGGCATTTCTATCGTCTGACCTAACGGCAGAAGATAAACACGCCACGATAAGACCACGAGACATATTGCTGACACTCGCCTACTTCGTTAGAGCGACAAGTCAAATAATCTGATGGTGTCTAAAGAATTGTTCCGTCGGAATGTTGGTCGTGGTTACCTCTTACAGCTCCTCCTGATTCGGACTAACTGGCTGTTTTATCAAAGAGAAATAAGTACGAAATAGTAAAATGACTCTCTACCACTAAATTGTCACTCCAGCTGCAAATTTCGTTTGGTAGCCATAGGGTCGCAAATTCGTTAATAAGCATTCATGTTCCTCTTTTAACCTTATACTCTCTTTTGAACAAAAAAAAAAGTTTTCCATGGGTAGCTTGCCTGATAAGTAATCGAAAACGTCCTCGGTCCAGGGTTCGAATATCGCCACAGCTTAAATTTTGAACAAAAATCAGCGTTGGCGACCGAAGATTTCCAGCGTAACGAATCACCCTCATTCTACCAACAGTCTTGTCAATTATAATGTATCATGCAGCGTAACTTGCTGTGACAGTGCGAGAGAGAGACAAAGATATTTTTTATTACTCTGTGGCGGTCAGCGCTCACATAATTATTCTTAGGATATAGAGTTTTTTGTTCTTGTTAAGAGTAATTTTAGGAGAGGAGAGCCATTCTTGTGATGTAAAAAATGGACGCCATTGCGAGTTTTTTATTCATATTGTAAAATATAAGTGTATATGGAAGGAAATCAGTTAATAGAACAATAAATTTTGTTCATTTCAAGAAGGTACGTCTTATTATACACCCAGCGATATACTGCTATTGTGATTTACTAATAAACACCAGCTTGAGAACAGTTCCGACTGGAGTGTTCAGTTCTAGTGAAACAGTTCGATGTTTTCTTCGGAAAAGAAGTCACTTCATGGATCATTCAAATCCACAATAGTAACTGGACATTTCTCAGAACTGAAAGCAATCTGATTGCTATGGAACAGAGCCCCGAAGAATATTTCTCCGTACTTTGGTTACCACTTTCAGCTCAACACGGTATCTGCAGCAACTGGAGCAGATTTCTACAACAGCGGAAGCGTGTAATAGCTATCAGTTTCACACACCGCCCTGTGTACGCTGTATGTATTTACCCACAACAGTGAACATACAGTTACTCACACACATAGAAAGACAATACTAGGTGGTGTGGAAAGATTTCAGTATAGAGGCCCTGTAGAGCTAAACAGTAATTAGCCTAGTAAGAAAGGAGTGTTTATAGATGACGACCGTGACAGGACACGATCCTGATACAACAGTCATAGTGAACCTGCAATATAACTATGTTAGTAATTTAGTAATTAATGTTTCATTGTGTGTATATATGTCTAGTTTTATAGAGTAACTACATTATGGTCCTTTGTATTGTTCATGCTAACTGAACGTGCGGGAGTATCTTGTGAAGAGAACGAGTGCGCCGTCCCAGCAGCCGAGCAGAAACTTCAAAAAGGTCAGAACATTTGAATTACTAGCTTTCTTGAGCATTTATGCACTGTAGTGACCTTTCATGTATTAATTTTCTAAGTATAAATAGTGTTGCTATATTACTTTTACTAGAATTCCACTATTTCAGTAGATATAGTAAGACATTATTTTATGTGTTATCTATGTACTGTGTTGGTGTCACATTCTAAAGTGTACATTAACAGCATTAGGACATTAACGTTTTTTGCGTGTGTAAACTGTCACTTGCTCATTTAAATGGTGATAACTAGATCTATGTTCAAAGCCAATAAACAAGCACGCATCACAATGCCACAAAATGAATTAAATAGTGTGAATGCATCGTCAACTAGTGCCACAGAATTTAATACCGCCGTAGTTAGCGATATGTCTTTTACGGCTGAGCAACCAGCAATAATTAATGCGCTCAGGCCGTCGACACGAACGGTTGCTAGTTCCGACATTCATATGTCGAAAGAAGTCCAGAGAAATATGCAGCAACCAACAAACAACATGCATTTCATCTCTGACACAGACGCGTGCGAAAACGAAATGACTGTACCGAAAATTGTGTCGGTACAATCCTCATTAAGCCCAGTGCAATCGCCAATTGCTGAGAATACCGATTTGTTGTCCCAGCTGATGTCAAGTTTGACTGTCATAACACAAGGGATTAAAGCACTGGAAACCACGCAATCCACGTTTGCAAATGACATGAATCGTAGATTCCAGGCATTGGAAACCACGCAATCAAATTTTGCAACGGCACAATCCACGCTTGCAAACGACATGAATCGTAGATTCCAGACATTGGAAACTACGCAAACCACTTTTGCAAATGACATGAATCGTAGATTCCAAGTATTGGAGAGTGCGCAATTTAATTTGGCTCAGGAGCAATCTAATACACTAAAAGAAATAAATGATTACTGAAAAATTACAGAGTTTCGAAACAAAGCAGAGTCACTTGATTGCCAGTCAGGCACAACTCATAGTTACACAAGAACAACAGTATCAGGAATTAACAAACAAATACAAAGACATCTTATGTCGTCAAGATACACTAAATCATCAAGTACAAGAAGTTATTCATGTACAGAACACTATTGCGCAAGAAGTGAATACAATTAAGCACGATAACGAGCAAGCTGTCATTGAGCTTACTCGGAGGATAGACACTCTCAGTCTCGAAGGCGAGAAACACATAGAGAAACTTTTCAATGAACATAAGATCGCGTTCTCTAAGGACATTGAAGATTGGGCGAAAGAGCAAACCGAGACAGTGCGAAATTATGTTGACAAAACCTTGAAAGAAACGGTTTCTAACGTGCAAGTTAACAACGAAGCTGCACAAGAACAACTTAAAGCAGAAGTTAAAGATATTAAGGAGAATATAGGAGATGAATTTCCTGCTTGGAAAGCAAAGATAGAAAATACATTAAAAGCGTGCCAGCAGGGTCTAGTTAATACTAGAGGGGCACATACTACTTGCAGTTTATCAGAAGCAGACATTATTCCTGATGTAACCAGTGAAATCGAATCCATGCAACAACATCCATGTATTGGTGCATATTTACGTAATCAACCAGAAACAAATTATCGACTTCACCGCGAAGTAGCCACCAGAATACACCTGTGACTATGAATGAAGAAAAAATGCTTAAATATCGTCAATTACAGATATTTATTCCCGAAAGGAAGTCGATCAATCCCGTGGTATTTATCAAGCAATTTAAAGGGATATTGCCGCGAATGTGGAATGAGCAACAAAAAATTATGTACGTTGCAGGATTCATACATGGAGATGGATCGATGTGGGCGTCAGAAGTATCCGATTGGTGTCAAGATTATGACCAATTTGAACGCGCTTACTTGCACAAATACTGGAATAAGGGAGTACAAGAAAGACTACGTAAGGAAGTTTTTGACCCACAACCTTTTTCTTTCAAAAATTGATCTTTAAGAAAGTATTTCCAGAAGTATATAAATAAAAGCAAATACTGGAATGAACCAATCTCGACGCAGGATATCATTCGAATATTAAAGGGCAAACTTCCACTTGAAGTTAAGGAAAAACTTCTACATGTGCCTGAACAACATGTGGAAGATTTTCTAGCCACTTTGGATTCAATAGACATTCTGTTCGAAGAATCACGTGTGCGCTGTAACCAACCAAGTTACAAACCTAACAAATACAATAGTAACAACAAACAGTATGGAAACAAACCTTTTGCACACAATTCACCAAACCCATACGTGAATTATTTCCAGAAAAACGTGAAATTTGGTAACGAAAATCCCGACCAGTGTTATCATGACCAACAATGTGAACAAACATATAAACGGAAATGGAGGAAAAATAATAAGAAGAGGAAAGGATACTATCAAGAAGGGAATTATCAGCAAAAACGCCGATATCAGCAACCAACCCAAGAATATCACAACCAACCACAAACTTCAGGTTGGGTCCCAAATGATAATGCAAATGAATGGAGAAATCAACCACTAATAATAACCGTCGTAACGGAGCAGACATCTACTAATAATGGACAATTGTCAAACTAAACTCGACTGTCAGAAGCCCCGACGGTGTAGTCGAGGAAGTTTTCAGGGGCGAAAATTCAAGCGTCAATTTTTTTTTCGGTACAATGATGGCAGATTATTAATAGAAGAACTTCAGCAGGATATGATGCCATGTCAAGAGGAAAATATCACTGAAACTGTTGCGAAAATTCAGGCGGCAATTGAAGGCATTACTGTGCAAGTTACTTTAGATACAGGAGCAGCAGTAAATGTCGTTTCTGTTCAATGTTGTAGAATTGTAGGCCCTACTGGTCATAAGTCTTCTCAGGTTAAAGTGCAGACTCAAATCCAGTTAGATATAGGAAATGTAGCTATAAATCCATGAACCACGGACCTTGCCGTTGGTGGGGAGGCTTGCGTGCCTCAACGACACAGATGGCCGTACCGTAGGTGCAACCACAACGGAGGGGTATCTGTTGAGAGGCCAGACAAACATGTGGATCCTGAAGAGGGGCAGCAGCCTTTTCAGTAGTTGCAGGGGCAACAGTCTGGATGATTGACTGAGCTGCCCTTGTAACATTAACCAAAACAGCCTTACTGTGCTGGTACTGCGAACGGCTGAAAGCAAGGGGAAACTACAGCCGTAATTTTTCCCGAGGACATGCAGCTTTACTGTATGATTAAATAATGATGGCGTCCTCTTGGGTAAAATATTCCGGAGGTAAAATAGTCCCCCATTCGGACCTCTGGGCGGTGACTACTCAAGAGGACGTCGTTATCAGGAGAAAGAAAACTGGCATTCTACGGATCGGAGCGTGGAATGTCAGATCCCTTAATCGGGCAGGTAGGTTAGAAAATTTAAAAAGGGAAATGGATAGGTTAAAGTTAGATATAGTGGGAATTAGTGAAGTTCGGTGACAGGAGGAACAAGACTTTTGGTCAGGTGATTACAGGGTTATAAATACAAAATCAAATAGGGGTAATGCAGGAGTAGGTTTAATAATGAATAAAAAAATAGGAGTGCGGGTTAGCTACTACAAACAGCATAGTGAACGCATTATTGTGGCCAAGACAGACACAAAGCCCATGCCTACTACAGTAGTACAAGTTTATATGCCAACTAGCTCCGCAGATGATGAAGAAATTGATGAAATGTATGACGAGATAAAAGAAATTATTCAGGTAGTGAAGGGAGACGAAAATTTAATAGTCATGGGTGACTGGAATTCGTCAGTAGGAAAAGGGAGAGAAGGAAACATAGTAGGTGAATATGGATTGGGGGGAAGAAATGAAAGAGGAAGCCGCCTTGTAGAATTTTGCACAGAGCACAACTTAATCATAGCTAACACTTGGTTCAAGAATCATAAAAGAAGGTTGTATACCTGGAAGAATCCTGGAGATACTAATAGGCATCAGATAGATTATATAATGGTAAGACAGAGATTTAGGAACCAGGTTTTAAATTGTAAGACATTTCCAGGGTCAGATGTGGATTCTGACCACAATCTATTGGTTATGAACTGCAGATTGCAACTGAAGAAACTGCAAAAAGGTGTGAATTTAAGGAGATGGGACCTGGATAAACTGAAAGAACCAGAGGTTGTAGAGACTTTCAGGGAGAGCATAAGGGAACAATTGACAGGAATGGGGGAAAGAAATACAGTAGAAGAAGAATGGGTAGTTCTGAGGGATGAAGTAGTGAAGGCAGCAGTGGATCATGTAGGTAAAAAGACGAGGGATAGTAGAAATCCTTGGGTAACAGAAGAAATATTGAATTTAATTGATGAAAGAAGAAAATATAAAAATGCAGTAAATGAAGCAGGCAAAAGGGAATACAAACGTCTCAAAAATGAGATCGACAGAAAGTGCAAAATGGCTAAGCAGGGATGGCTAGAGGGCAAATGTAAGGATGTAGAGGCTTGTCTCACTAGGGGTAAGATAGATACTGCCTACAGGAAAATTAAAGAGACCTTTGGAGATAAGAGAACCACTTGTATGAATATCAAGAGCTCAGATGGAAACCCAGTTCTAAGCAAAGAAGGGAAGGCAGAAAGGTGGAAGGAGTATATAGTGGGTTTATACAAGGGCGATGTACTTGAGGACAGTATTATGGAAATGGAAGAGGATGTAGATGAAGATGAAATGGGAGATAAGATACTGCGTGAAGAGTTTGACAGAGCACTGAAAGACCTGAGTCGAAACAAGGCCCCGGGAGTAGACAACATTCCATTAGAACTACTGATGGCCTTGGGAGAGCCAGTCATGACACAACTCTACCATCTGGTGAGCAAGATGTATGAGACAGGCGAAATACGCTCAGACTTTAAGAAGAATATAATAATTCCAATACCAAAGAAAGCAGGTGTTGACAGATGTGAAAATTACCGAACTATCAGTTTACTAAGTCACAGCTGCAAAGTACTAACGCGAATTCTTTACAGACGAATGGAAAAACTGGTAGAAGCGGACCTCGGGGAAGATCAGTTTGGATTCCGTAGAAATGTTGGAACACGTGAGGCAATACTAACCTTACGACTTATCTTAGAAGAAAGATTAAGAAAAGGCAAACCTACGTTTCTAGCATTTGTAGACTTAAAGAAAGCTTTTGACAATGTTGACTGGAATACTCTCTTTCAAATTCTGAAGGTGGCAGGGGTAAAATACAGGGAGCGAAAGGCTATTTACAATTTGTACAGAAACCAGATGGCAGTTATAAGAGTCGAGGGGCATGAAAAGGAAGCAATTGTTGGGAAAGGAGTGAGACAGGGTTGTAGCCTCTCCCCGATGTTATTCAATCTGTATATTGAGCAATCAGTAAAGGAAACAAAAGAAAAATTCGGAGTAGGTATTAAAATTCATGGAGCAGAAGTAAAAACTTTGAGGTTCGCCGATGACATTGTAATTCTGTCAGAGACAGCAAAGGACTTGGAAGAGCAGTTGAACGGAATGGACAGTGTCTTGAGAGGAGGATATCAGATGAACATCAACAAATGCAAAACGACGATCACGGAATGTATTCGAATGAAGTCGGGTGATGCTGAGGGAATTAGATTAGGAAACGAGACACTTAAAGTAGTAAAGAAGTTTTGCTATTTGGGGAGCAAAATAACTGATAATAGTCGGAGTAGAGGAAATATAAAATGTTGACTGGCAATGGCAAGGAAAGCGTCTCTGAAGAAGAGAAACTTGTTAACATCGAGTATAGATTTAAGTGTCAGGAAGTCGTTTCTGAAAGTATTTGTATGGAGTGTAGCCATGTATGGAAGTGAAACATGGACGATAACCAGTTTGGACAAGAAGAGAATAGAAGCTTTTGAAATGTGGTGCTACAGAAGAATGCTGAAGATAAGGTGGGTAGATCACGTAACTAATGAGGAGGTATTGAATAGGATTGGGGAGAAGAGAAGTTTGTGGCACAACTTGAGTAGAAGAAGGGATCGGTTGGTAGGACATGTTTTGATGCATCAAGGGATCACAAATTTAGCATTGGAGGGCAGCGTGGTGGGTAAAAATCGTAGAGGGAGACCAAGAGATCAATACACTAAGCAGATTCAGAAGGATGTAGGTTTCAGTAGGTACTGGGAGATGAAGAAGCTTGCACAGGATAGAGTAGCATGGAGAGCTGCATCAAACCAGTCTCAGGACTGAAGACCACAACAACAACAACAGCTATAAATTGCACGTTCCTTGTAATAGAAAAATTGGTTGAGAACTGTATCCTGGGTATATATGAAAAATAGAGAGAGAAATAGGCATATCGATTTTTCTCTAGGCCGTGCCAGTTTTACAATAATGTATCAGAAACATCAACTGAATCTTCTCAGGGAATATAGTACCCATGGAAAGTATTGTCAGGGACGAAAGCTGCAAATAAAGTGGATACATAGCAAACCTGTACGTTATTACCAAATTAATTACTTGCAACCAGTTTTAAACCCTGAAGATATGGGATATGAAAAGGTGCAAGAACCTGAATATTTGCAACAACACCAAAGAAAGCAATTATATGATCTTCTACAGGAATATCATGAAGTCTTTCAAGAAAGACCTGGTGTAATCAAAGGATACACATGCCATTTAGATGTGATACCACACCAAGTTTTCTGCCGTATTTTTTATCCAGTACCGTGGCACCAACGAAAGGCAGTTGATGCGGAAATCCACCAGATGCTTGAATGGGATCTGATCGAACCTTCGACGAGACCATACTGTAGTCCGCTTCATGTTGTCTCTAAAAAGGGAGGAAAAGTTCGTCTCGTGCTAGACGCACGGCAGATAAATAAGATTATCGTGCCCGTGCGAACTCATCCGCAAAATATCGATGAGCTAATTCAAGTTCGAGGGGATGAAATACTTAACAAATATTGACCTGAGAAGTTCATTTTGGCAGGTGGCTCTAGACGAACCATCAAAAAAGTACACCGCATTTGTATATGCAGGTAGAAGCTATCAATTTAAGGTTTTACCTTTCGGGCTAAACGTGAGCTCAGGAGTTTTTATAAATGCTCTAGATTATGCATTGGGACCTGCACTTCGAAGCAATTTAACTTTGTTTGTAGACGACATGCCAATAGCTACGACCACATGGAAGGAGCACGTTCATTTATTGAGAAGAGTGTTAGAACGTTTCAAGGAAGCAGGCACAACCACAAATCTGCAAAAATCCCATTTTGCTCGAGATAAAATCAAATTTTTGGGCCATCTTATAAATGGAAAAGGCATCTTACCGGACTCAGAGAAACTAAAGGCAATCAAAAACTTTGCAAAAAATGGTTCAAATGGATCTGAGCACTATGGGACTCAACTGCTGTGGTCATAAGTCCCCTAGAACTTAGAACTACTTAAACCTAACTAACCTAAGGACAGCACACAACACCCAGCCATCACGAGGCAGAAGAAATCCCTGACCCCGCCGGGAATCGAACCCGGGAACCCGGGCGTGGGAAGCGAGAACGCTAGCGCACGACCACGAGATGCGGGCAAAAAAAAAAGAAAAAAAAAACTTTGCAGTTCCGACAACAAAACGTCAGTTAAAGGGCTTCCTCGGAGTTGTCTTTTTTTTCAGGCGTTTCATTCACGACCACTCTATTAATGCAGAACCGTTGTACAGCTTGTTGCGCTAAAATATTCCGTGGGTGTGGACGCAACAATGTCAGAATGCATTTGAAGCAATAAAACATGCCTTAGTCAATTCACAAATATTATATCATCCAGATATGAGCCAAGAATTCGGATTAATGGCAGATGCTTCGGAAATTGGAATAGGTTCATGCCTCTTCCAAGTGAAGATGATAGATAGAAAATCAACTTTCTGTCCAATAGCTTTTGCTAGCCGACTCTTAACTGTTTGTGAAAGAACATATACGACTACCTAAAGGGAAGCATTGGCCATAGTCTGGTCATTAAGAAATTTTACTATTACTTATATGGAGCGAAGAAAACAGTATACTGTGACCACAAAGCCTTAAGTGTTTTGCAAACATGTAAATTATTGCATCCAAGATTAGCAAGATGGACGCTCTCACTCCAAGAGTTTCAATTTGAAATTAAATACCTAAGTGGACAGGATAATTTCATCGCTGATGCACTGTCTAGAATGCCAGATGGAGATTTGTCAACTATCAACATCACGGACAATCCGTCCGAATTTAATGTCCTTATAATGACTGATAGAATATATAGGAAACATTTTCTTGACATGTGTAAGAACATGGAAAAACTACAGAATGAAGGTCCTCGTTGGCATTCAATAAAGGAAACTTTAGCAAAGCCTGGAAACGATGATCTGAAGAGACTGTACAAAGTTGAGGACGACGCCTTATTTTTTTAAGGGCATCTTGATTCAGAAAATTGGAAGGTGCGTATTCCCGAGAAGAATGAGAATGACTTAATTTTGCACACGCACATCACTTGGGGACATTTTGGAGTATTAAAGTGTGCTCGGAAGATTCAAGCATATTGCTGCTTCCCATACATTCGCAGGAAAGTGCACAGACAGTTAAGGAAATGTAAAATTTGTCAGCTAGCCAAACCAGGAAATTTTTGTGTGAAAGATTTCCTACATCCTATTATACCCACTAAACCGCTGTCAATCATTTCGGTCGACGTCTGTGGTCCTCTACCATCATCAAGGGGAGGATGCAAATATATTGTAGCTTTTCTGGATATATTCACTAAGTATGTCAAACTTTATCCATTAAAATCAGCTACTGCTGCAGCCATAGCCAAGAAGCTGGTCAAGGATTATATAGTCAAGGTAGGCAAACCAGAGGCTATTCTTTCTGACAGTGGGTCAATGTTCACTGGATTTCGTTGGAGGCAAACATTAGCCAGTTGTGTTATAAAACAAATTCTAACATCAGTGTACCACCCTTCGGCGAATCCCGTGGAACGAATTTTTCGTGAATTAAACCGGTTCATGAGAACATATTGCCACAACCAGCAACCCAAATGGATCGATTATCTTCACGATTTTCAGGAAATTGTAAACAATATGCCACATACTACGACAGAATACACCCCATGCGAACTGATGTTTGGAAAACAGGAACAGACTCACTGGATTCGACCAATTCCTAAAGTAGCTACTAACAAAATAGACCTACAAAATAAAGTACGACAATCATTACTCAATATAATGGACAAGGCAAGAAAAAGGAAAATATATTTTGACAATCGACTTGGAAAAATAAAAACATATAAAGTGAAAGACCAAGTTTTAATAAAAACTCATCCTAAGGCTTCACTTATACAGAGGAAGAACACAAAATGGCAATTATTGTATCAAGGAGCATTTGTGATTACCAAAATACCCCATCCAGGAACTTATGTTTTGAGGGATGTGAAGAATGGAAAGGTGAAAGGATTGTATCCTCATCACATGTTAAAGCAATTTCATGATGACTGAAGATTCTGAAGATTGAAAATACTATTCTTATCAAATAATACTGATTAGAGAATTTTCATTAAACCTATGAATCATACTTAGGATAGTTTCTTTCTATTTGCAATTTAGTAGTTAGTCTTTCTTTTCAGGCAAAATGTACGAGAGATATGCAGACATTATGTATTTGTTTTCCACTGTAAAGATAAGTATTCTTTTCAGTATGCAGAGAATTTAGCTATAGTATGAATGATTTCTTTTAAATTTTTTTTTTATTTAGTTGATAGTAACTTCAATCAGGTTTCACAGTGCATAATGACCATGGGTTAGTGACTCAAAGGAATCTGGTCTATGGCAAGATATTTTTTCTTATGTCAATTTAACAATGTCAGTGTATGTTTGTATTTGCTTTTTTACTCGCTGAGCTGAAGTCATGCTGTTCGGAAGGGGTAACCCGTTCTCAGTTTTAAAAGGACGACTATTACTTTGTTTCAATCTTTTGTGATGGACATTGTCTTTATAATTGTACTGTTGTTGTAACATACCTGTGTATGTAAATTATGTTATTTCAATTGTTGCTCGCGAAGTTACCAACTGAGTGAATGCCTTTCAGTTATAAGCACATCAACAAGTGTTAGTCCATCTGAAGGATGACGAGCATAAGTTGACACGGCAGCACCAGTTGGATTTGTGTATAGTGCATTCTAGGGTTGTTGATAGAAATGAAGAACACCTTACGACTTCCGAATATTTCGAATTCAGGACAGAGAATTAGGAAGAACTTTAGATTAGATTCTATTTCAGCTCAGCATAGATCAAACACCTTTTCCACGGAACTTACACTGACTCTTATTTTCATATTAACCATATGCGGAAAACCATAATACCCACGAGGAGACGGTGAAATGGGAATAGAATTCAATCAGTTACCCGGAGATGACAGATAGAAGGGAATCGTAGATGGATGTAAACCAACGCGTAGACGGTTCACCTCAAGACACAGAAGATTAACAGTGTTGTGTTTCTTTTGTGAACAGTGTTTAAATACATTAAAAAAAACATATTGTAAATATTTTTTCCCATTGTAATTCAATTAATTTTCTTTGCAAATGAGAAATACGAGGATGGTAAATCTACCCCGAGGTTTTCCTTGGTTTTCCTTTGTGGGGCTTGGCCGAATGGCTAGATTATCCGTTTGAGACATCCCAAGGCGAGTGACAGAAGCTTTGAGTGATGATGAAAAAGGTTTCTGATCACATCTCATGCCATCCTCGACAAATGAATAAATGCAAGCATGTAAGCTATGCATATAAGCTGCATCAGGAATTCAACACAGGCTTTGTCAGCAGCATATGCACCCAAATCTATAATTTACATTTAGATAGTCATTCACTAATACCAAAATATCATAAGAAATACAGTGGACATTAATACTCTAGTGGACATTAATACAGCGTCATAAACAATCACCGGTATAGTGTTGTGTGAACGCTAGTGTTTGTTTTTGCCCATAAACGTTCGTCCACAAGAGGGGCATATATGTTGTATCATGCAGCGTAACTTGCTGTGACAGTGCGAGAGAGAGACAAAGATATTGTTTATTACTCTGTGGCGGTCAGCGCTCACATAATTATTCTTAGGATATAGAGTTTTTTGTTCTTGTTAAGAGTAATTTTAGGAGAGGGGAGCCATTCTTGTGATGTAAAAAATCGACGCCATTGCGAGTTTTTGATTCACATTGTAAAATATACGAGTAAGTGTATATGGAAGGAAATCAGTTAATAGAACAATAAAATATAGTTCATTTCAAGATGGTACGTCTTATTATACACCCAGCGATATACTGCTATTGTGATTTACTGATAAACACCAGCTTGAGAACAGTTCCGACGGGAGTCTTCAGTTGTAGTGAAATAGTTCGATGTTTTCTTGGGAAAAGAAGTCACTTCATGGATCATTCAAATCCACAACAGTACCTGGACATTTCTCAGAACTGAAAGCAATCTGATTGCTATGGAACAGAGCCCCGAAGAATATTTCTCCGTACTTTGGTTACCACTTTCAGCTCAACACGGTATCTGCAGCAACTGGAGCAGATTTCTACAACAGCGGAAGCGTGTAATCGCTATCAGTTTCACACACCGCCCTGTGTACGCTGTATGTATTTACCCACAACAGTGAACATACAGTTACTCACACACATAGAAAGACAATACTAGGTGGTGTGGGGAAACATTTCAGTACAAAGGCCCTGTAGAGCTAAACAGTAATTAGCCTAGTAAGAAAGGAGCCTTTATACAATGAGTGCGGATAGATTGGCAGAGGTTCAGGCCACACTCTTGCCCATCGGTCGGGAAATGGCGCCTAAGGATGGAACAATGAGCAATGATCAACGGCACGAGGATGCAGAAGGCAATGGAAACCACTGCATTAAAGGCACATAGTATGTATCCACAGGACATCCGGCCTTTAATTGAAAAAGTGTCATTACGATCTCTCAGTTGGCTAAAGATTCCAGAATAGCCCACCATTCGGATCGCCGGGAAGGAATAGCCAGTGGGGAGTTGACTATGAGACAAATATTGAATAGCCAACGAAAAATAGCTTTCTACGGGTCGGGACGTGGAATGTCAAAGGCTTGAACGTGGTAGGCAAGTTAAAAAATAGGAAAATGGGAATGAAAAGGCTCAATCAAGATATAATGGGGTTAGAAAAGGGAAACGGAAAGAAGGCAAGGATTTCCGGTCAAATGAGTATAGGGTAATATCAACAGCAGCAGAAAATGGTATAATGGGAATAGGATTCGTTATAAATAGGCAGACAGTGTATTACTGTGAATAGTTCAGTAATAGGAATTTTCTCATCGGAAACGACAGCACATCAGCACCGGAAACGATGGTTCAGGTATATATGCTGACGCCGCTAGATGAAGATGGAGAGACAGAGGAAGTATACTGAATGTCAATGGAGATGAAAATGTAACAGTCATGGGGGACTGGAATGCGGTTGTAGGGGAAGGAGTAGAGGAAAGGGTTACGGGAGAATATGTCCTCAGTACTAGGAATGAGAGAGGAGGAAGACTAATTGAGTTCTGTAATAAATTTCAGCTAACAGCTTCGAATACTCTGTTCAAGAATCACAACAGGAAGGGGTATACTTGGAAAAGGTAAGTAGGTAAGGAAAGATATCAGTCAGATTACATCATGCCAGACAGAGATTCAGAAATCAGATATTGAATTGTCAGGCGTACCCAGGAGCACATATAGACTCAGATCGCAATGTGGTGATGGTGATGAGTGAACCCAAGATCAAGAGATTTGTGAGGAAGAATCAATGTGCAAAGACGTGTGATACGGATGTAGTAAGGAACGAAGAGATAAGCTCTAAGGTTATAGCAACTGCAATAAGGAATAGCTCAGTAAGCAGTACAGTCGAAAAATGGCTCTGAGCACCATGGGACTCAACTGCTGTGGTCATAAGTCCCCTAGAACTTAGAACTACTTAAACCTAACTAACCTAAGGACAGCACACAACACCCAGCCATCACGAGGCAGAGAAAATCCCTGACCCCGCCGGGAATCGAACCCGGGAACCCGGGCGTGGGAAGCGAGAACGCTACCGCACGACCACGAGATGCGGGCCAGTCGAAAAGGAACAGTCGTTTTTAAAAAGGGCAGTCACTGAAATTGAAAAGAAAAACACAAGTACAAAGAGGATAACTGCGAAAGAACCACGGGTAACAGAAGAATTTTTTCGATGAAAGAATCAACTACAAAAATATTCAGAGAAATCCAGGAATAAAGAAATGTAAGTCGCTGAGAAATAAAATAAATAGTAAGTGATGGGAAGCAAAGACGAAACGGCTGCACGAAAAATGCAAGGATATCGAATAAAGAAATTTTTATCTGAGGGACTGACAAGCATATAGAAAAGTCAATGCAACCTACGCTGAAATTAACAACAACGCTGGTAGCATTAAGTGTGCATCGAGAGTTTCACAGTTAAATGCAGTGAAGAGAGAGGATAGAAGGAAAGAGTACATTGAATGTCTCTAAGAGGGGGAAGATTTGTCTGATGTGTTAGAGGAAGAGAAAGGAGTAGATTTAGAAGAAATAGCGTATCCTTTATTAGAACCAGAATTTAAAAGATCTTTGCAGGAATTAAGACCAAATAAAGCAGAAGGAATAGACAGCATTCCACCGCAGTTTCTAAAATCACTAGGAGATGTGGCAACGATTATTCCCGTTCGTGTGTTGAATGTATGAGTCTCGCGATATACCATGCGACTTTCGGAAAAATATCATCCACAAAATTCCGAAGACTGTAAGAGTTGACAACTGCGATAGTTATCGCACAGTCGGCTTAACAGCGGTTGATAATCTAAGCAAGATGAAAGAAAAATCAAGAAAGGTTCGTAGAATTTGTCGACCTCAGCAAACCGGACCATAGTGTCAAATTGTGCAAGATGTTTGGAATTCTGAGGAAGATGTGGGTAAGTTATAGGGAGAGACAGATAATATACAACTTGTATAACAGCCAAGAATGAATAATATCAGTGGAAGACCAAGGACGCAGTGCTCGGATTATAAAGGCTTCAAGACAGGGATGTAGTTTTTCGCCCCTACTTTTCAGGCTATACGTGGAAGAGGCAAAGATGGAAATGTAAGGAAGGTTCCGAGGTTCTGGAGTAAATTAAAATTCAAGGTGAAAGGGTATCAATGATACGATTTGCTGATGACATTGCTATCGTTAATGAAAGTGAGCTATGAACAGTCTATAGCGAACGGCCTTGCCGCAGTTGTAAGACCTTTTCCCGTAGATCACCGAAGATAAGCGCTAGTACTTGGATGAGTGACTATCAGGTCTGTCTAGCGCTGTTGGCAAGTGGGATGCGCCCAGCCCTTGTAAACTGCGGAGCTACTTGACTGAGAAGTAGCGGCTCCATTCTCGTAAACATACAGCCGCGAGAGTTGTGTGCTGGCCACATGCCCCTCCATATCCGCATCCAGTGACGCCAGTCGGCTAAGGATGACACTGCGGTTGGTCCGAACCATTGGATTTTCATGGCCTGTTCAGGCGGAGTATAGCTTTTCATTGTCTAATGACTACAGAATGTGGACTGACAGTTTCTGTGTCGTCACGTTGCCATTGTAGAGCCTTGGACTATAGGAAGGGAGGAGAGGAGGTTGTTTGGTGGCCAGTCTCCTCTTTCTACAACACAACTGCACACATGTATTAACAGTGCTCTTTATTAACATATCAGAGAGCTACTTATCTTTAAGTTAGTCCATGTGGTACAAGCTCTTCCGTAATAGTCCATGTTAGCCTTACTGCTGGTGAAGTACACATTCCGCTATGCACAATACTCTAGTCGCTATGTGCTACCCGAGACAAAGACTCTGATTGCGACTGCGACTGTCTGCGACTGCAACTGACTGGGCGCGTATTATCGATCTTCTTGCAACCTGTTTGACAACCGGTGTGCTGGCGACAGCTTATGCCAGCACAAGAGTAAATCGAAGGGAGGCGAAAGTAATGAGAAGCAGCACAAATGAGAACAGTGAGGAACGTAACGTCAGGATTGGTGGACACGAAGTAGACGAAGTTAAAGAATTCTGCTTCCTAGGCAGCAAAATAACCAGTAACAGACGGAGAAAGGAGTATCTCAAAAGCAAACTAGTATTGGCAGAAGAGGCATTCCTTGCCAAGAGAAGTCTAATAGTGTCAAACATAGTCCTTAATGTGAGGATGAAATTTTTAAGAATGTACAATTGAAACATTGAATTTTATGGTAGTGAAACATGGACTATGGGAAAATCAGAGCACAAGAGAATCGAATTATTTTTGATTTGGTGCTACAGACGGTTGTTGAAAATTAGGTGGACTGATACGGTATGGAATGAGGAGGTTCTGCACAGAATCGGGAAGGAGTACGTGGAAAACACCAGCAAGAAGAAGGGACCAGATAACAGGACATCTTTAAGGCATCAGGGAGGAACTTCCATGGCACTATGGGGAGATGTAAAGAGTCAAAACTGTTGGAGAAGATACAGGCTGGAACACATACAACATATGAGGACGTAAGCTCCAAACGCTTCACTGAGATGAAGAAGTTCGCACAGGAGAGGAATTTGCGGAGGGCCGCATCAAATCAATTAGAAGTCAGATGACTCACAAACCTCAATTTTTACGAGGTAACTGGTTTGTCTCACGCTTTTCAATCCTTTAAAAGATGAATCGAAGAGAAGATGGTTATCACTTCCATCTTGATTTGAAACTGAGTTTCGCAAGTACTTATATTACTTTTCTTGTATGATAACTTGCGTTATGGTTCTTCTTTTTCTTAGCGCTTTGTTTCGTAGTACGTCTTATTCTTCCCTGGTTCATAATGTCGACAGGTTCATTTCATCACTGTATAACTAATGATGTTTAAACTCATACCACAGTGTATTAGCTTCAGTAGTCCAGTTATAATATTTCCAGTAAGGACTTATAGCATGAACGTAATACACACAGTTCTTTGCACAACACATAACTGATTTCCTAACAACTGCAGCCAAGTCAGTGACAACGAAAATAACACATATATCTAACGCAACGATAACATCAACAGGAGATCCTTTGCCAAAACTATTTTGTGCGTTTCTATTTAAAAATTTTAGTGCCATTGACTTCAAATGTAATTACATCAGATAACTATTTTTGAAATAATTTCAGTATATGACAATATTTTAAAGAAAATAATTAATATTATTCACATTGCACTCCCGCTTAAATGCCCACTCTCTGTGTATAACCGTTTTATTTATGTTATTCAAACTTAAAGAAATTTTATAAAAAATTATTCTTTCCAACTGCTCGTTATTGTATCGTATCATAAATTTGTGGGTTTATCGAGTTGTTCATTAAATGGTTATAATGAATTCTCTACTACTGTAAATGATGAAAGTATGTGAATGCAGCTTGCCGCTAACTTGGTATAATGTTTTGTCTGTACAGAGGTGTATCTGTCGTCTTTATTACTCCTTCACTCTCATACATAAATCGGTATAATATCGTTAGGGCTTCGTGGTTTATATGTAGGCTGATCCGTGATAAGACACACAAACAATTATGCTAATGGAGGATTCTGAGTATTTTCTAGAATTTCATTTGCTCTCTCTCTCTGTCCTTTATCTGTGTACAGTTTAAATATATTATTTACGTGAAATCCGCCTAGTAGAATCTCTGGTGGAGCCCTTTGTCTTAATATTCAGCGGCTGGCTTGCTGAAAAAGATCTTTACATTTGTTATTTTTATTAAGCGCTGCATTCAGTTGGGAAAATCGATCGTTCGAACAATTCGTTCAGTTTACGACAGATTTAGAATTTCAGATGTGGACGAAGCCTTTTTGGACGATTTATAAAAACTCGGAGATTGCAGGCTCTCTTCGTCACAGCTGAAACTTCCCCACTAATTACAGGCCCAAGACAATAATCAATGATTCAAACAGAGAACTCATTCGTCATTCACTCTAGAATAAAATGGTCACAAACCTTATTTCTGAGGAAAATTGTATATTGAATCCATCTCCGTACATGTTCCGTTTTCTGTGGATTCCAAGTCTTATGTGATTTGCTTTTACAGTTCTTTCTTTCTCTTTACCTATCACGCTAGTGGCACAAACGTTAATAACTCGCTTTAGCGCGAAGAAGAGTAAATATGTCTCTTTTAGCAACCCGACAATCTTCCAACCGATACTTCCGAAGCTGTTCCCTTATCCCTCTATAATAACCAAGGAGCATACATCTCTGTACCTCTGTTATTCCAAAGAATAAACGTACTAGAAAAATACCTTGGCGTCGACAAGCTGTCGGCGCATATATTACTAAAAAATCCGATCAAATACTTATCAAAACTGAATAATTGTGGATGATTTGATTGACCATTATTAATTATTGCGTGGTAGAGGGTAATTTCCCGTGGGGAGATTACATGGTGATAGTGTCATTCATCAATTCCACTACATATCGAGTCAAATGCTTTACCGAATTCAAGAAACTCAGAATCTATGTGGCTGCCTCTATCCATAGCTCCAAGGTGTCAAGTGACAAGTCGAATAATTACGGAATGGAAGCTGGCTGTTAAGAAGATACTAAGATAGCATTGTGGGTTCTGGAAAAGCAAAGTCAGGACTTCTGTGTCAGATTACAGAGAAGGTCTAAACATGTGAATGTTGCCTTGGGACCCGACGGTGATTTTGATGCAGTGCAGTAGTCATGAATGAAACTGTCCGAGCAGCGTGAAGGAGTACACAGAGAAAAAGATGTATGGTGTTTCACGAACATAAGCAAATATTTTAATATGTTAGTCTACAAGTAAAACTAAAGAAAAATGTTCATATAAACATAGGTCCGCAAATGATTAGTCACGGAGTGACTGCTAATAAAAAATTCTGCCTGAAATTTAGCAACTTCGCTAATGCGAAGCCATCTCAAAACTGTACTAGGTTAAAGTGAAGCACGATTTCCATTTATTTTGTTGTTATTGATCTGGGGAACCTACTAAAACATGTCCCAGACGTGTATCTGCAGTAGTTTTCCAGAACATGCAGAGAAGAAAAGGAGTAATTTCGTAAATTTTTAATTTATTGACTATTTGGCCTAATTTGTTTTTTCAAATTCCAGATAATTGCAAAAAGTTTACAACAGAAGTTCTTGAGAATTTAATTTAGCAACAATAATGATGAAAACGTTAACTGAAACTTTGTGAATGTGTCAGATAATCTGCTTTTATTAACACCATAGCACACGTGAATTCATGTTAAACCGTAAAAAAACAAAGCTCAGTGTTAAGGTAGTTGACTGTGTACTTACAATATCACAATACATTCACAATAAATGTCCAATAATGTCTCCACCAAGTTCAATGCACTTAGCCGCACGTGTATGAACACATTTTCTGGCTTGTTGAATGGCATCGCTACTTCATAAATAATCTACAAACTACAATAGTTACTATGTGGTTTCACTTAAATACACTGTTGCTATTATGTTCTTACACTGAACAATACAGAAAAATAACCCGTTTCAAGGTTAGGAATAGACTGAAACAACTCACTAACGGTTGCCAAAAATGACATAAACGTTTCTACATTCTTAATGGAAAATATAAATGTTTACTTGTACAATAGTCTTTGCTTCTCTGGACGTTCTGGAAAACTACTGAAGATACACGTCTGGGACATGTTTTATTAGATTCACCCGACCAATAACAACTAAATAAATGGATGTTTTAAGATGGCTTCGTATTAGCGAAGTTGCTAAATTTCAGGCAAAATTGTTTATTTTCCGTAACTCCGTGACTAAACATTTGCGGACCAATGTTTATATGAACTTTTTTCTTCAGTTTTACTTGTAGAATAACATATTAACATATTTGCGTATTTTCATGGATCTCCCTGTATACTGATTTATTGCAGTCCGTTTCCGTTAAGAAACTCAAATTTATTTCGATATACAATAATTTTGTAATAGAATAGAACATATACGGCATATAGGAGGATATGGGCGACTAGTAGCAGAGGTAAATAAAATCACACACACACACACACACACACACACACACACACACACACAAACACACAAACACACAAACACACACACACACACGAACACATATACAGGGTGAGGCAGCTAAGTCATAACACCCCTTGTATCTCCCCCACCGTAATAGATACAAAGATGCCTTTTGGACAATGAATTTCAGGGCAGGGACTACTTGTATACATCACATTTCATGTTTGTGGTATTTTTTATTACTGATATATGAGGCCATCTTTATTTTTTTTAAATGGAACCCTATGTTAATCCTTAACGTAACATGATGGGCTTAAAAAGATGGTTTAAAATATGTGTATATGATAATATGTAGGCGAATAGTTTTTGAGACACGTTCTCGTATCGTGCTCGCCCTTCAAAGTGGTGTTGTCCAATGCGACCTTTCCTGATGTGTAGAGTACATGGTAAACGTCCGTCCTTACACAAACATGACCATTTACCCGACAATACTAGTACATACTGCGATATTTTGCGCAAAAATTAACTAATGATATCGCGCAGATATTATTCAGTTATTTGACATTTGTGATACCAAAATAGTAGCATCATACAGTATTAAAATACTACCAGATGTTAATACATTTTAAGTAACAGAAATACAAATGGAAATAAGGGGCCCCTTACTGGTCACAATTATTTCATACTTATTTGAACGCCCTCTTGATGAACCGCGCCAGTTGCAGTTTTCTGCCTTATCCTCTGTATCGCGTTCCATGATTCAAATTCATGTACGAGGGCTATTCCGAAAGTAAGGTCCGATCGGTCACGAAATTGAAACGACTATGAAAATCCGATAAAGCTTTGCACAGATGTGTTGGGTAGTGTCTCTAGTATAACCCCAGTTAGCATCACGTCGCTCTTCTCATTTCTGAGCTCGCAGTGAGTGCGTAAAGATGTCTAGAAAATAGTGTCTGCCGCCAAGTACGGGGGCCTGGTGAGAAATTTCCCCTGAAGCTATGCAGCTAACATTACATAAGTGTCGTGCTGTTTCGTCTTCAAGACAATTCTCAGCCGCATTCTGCAGGGGCAATGAAGATGCTCCTGCATCGTTTTCAAATGGAAATGTGAGATTACCCACAATACAGCCCGTAATTGTCTCCCTCTGAGTTTCAGCTCAGGTCACATGAACCGCTGGTTATGAAGACAACATTTCGGCACAAGACAACGAGCCGTAGGCCAGCGTAGAGAATTGGCGGAGAGCACTGGCGGCTGCCTTCTATAGCGAGGGTATGGGAAAGTTGGTACAACGCTACGATACACGTCTAAGTCGGGTCGGCGACTATGGAGATAGGTAGCTGCAAGGTGTATCTAACTGTTGCAAATAAAACATTTTTGATTTTTACCGTGGTTTCCATTTCGCGACCTATCGGACCTTACTTTCGGAATAGCCCTCGTACTTCCTTGCAAATACGTGCAAGAAGCTGGCGCGTAGGACGCTCACGCTCAGGATGCACCTCTCCATATCGCTTTATTGCTCTGACAGCATTTCTTCTGCTTTCACCATACACTAGAAGCATATCCAACTTTTCTTCGTTGGTGTACATGTCTGCTCCAAGAAATTGTGGCGGAAATGCGATATCTCATTACCCCAGCAGCACTATTATACCCTTCTCTCCAGCTACCACGGGCGTCACCTTGCGGAGTTATCGAGAAGCAGGAAAACAGCGCCTTCCGTGTTAAGTTCCTCTATGGTCAACAGGAAAGGTCTCATTGGACAACGCCACTTCGAAGGATGAATACGATACGGGAATATATCTGTATCTCAAAAACTAGTCGCCTAAATATTATGATATACACATATTTGAAACCGTCTTTTTAAGCCCATCATGTTACGCTAAAATTTAACATAGGGTTCCATTTAAAAAACCAAAGATGGCCTCATATTTCTGTAATTGAAAATAGCACAAACATGAAATGGACGTATTCAAGTAGCCCCTCTCCCTGCAATTCACAGTCCAAACGGCATATTTGTATCTGTTACAATTGGAAAGATACAAGGGGGGTTACGACTTAACTGCCTCATATATAGGGCTATTCAATTTTTTTTTTTTCAAGCGTTCATTGATTCCGAACTACGAAAGGTAGAAACCCAATTCCAACGTACCTGGAGATAGAAAAGTTTAAATTTTTATGCATTCAGTGTGACCACTATATGTTACACGACAAATATCAAAACAGTGGCTTATTTTCTGCCACACACGAAGCAGCTGGTCTCTCATTAACAAATTCAGAGCTTTAACAATGCGATGTCACAGACTTTGAAGAGTATCATGCGTAGGGGGCGATAAAAACGCTACTTTTACGTAGAGAATTTCTCAGAGCACTTCCGATGTTACTTGTTTAACACCACTCCAAGGCGTTGGACTAGAATATGAGGAGCAGAAGATGATCGCCGGTGGCCTCCCAGTTCTCCAGACCTCACACCTTGCTACTTTGATCTGTGGGGTTCCGTAAAAGACCGCGTTGGTATCCCCCTATGCCTGACACTCCTACGTAAAAAATTGAACTTTTTTCTTTCCATGAACGTTGGAATTGGATTTCTATCATTTGTAAATTGGAAGCAATATGTTAGAAATCTGTTAGAAATCAGTCAACTGGGATGTGTGGACAGTACACAGAACACACACTCCTAGACAAGAAAAAATACGCACCACAAACGAGTTATGCAAATTGGTCAGAAACTGATATTCTTATAGGTATTGACGGAAAATGCAAGTGGACAAGGGAAGATGTGTGGCGCGGCTGCAGAATTTAATTGTGCAACTGGCGAGCATAGTAAAGAGGGGATATGTCGATACCAGGGCATAGAGTTCTTGCGAATTTCATTCCGCGTACTCGGCTGGATGTAACTATGCCTTGCAGATAGGCCCGTGGATCTTATGTGCAGACAGCAGCGTTTGAGAGAAGAAATTGTTGGTGGGCCCAAGAAAGCCAGATGGGGTCATCGGCCAATCGCTCGACGTTAGAGTAAGAGCGGCATCACTGTTCGATGGTGTTGGGGGGTTTATGTGAAGCATGGCCCAACAGAGCGCAAAGAAGAAAGTGGCCGACGTAGAGAGACGACAGAGCATGAGGCTCTAGCAATCGTCACGGAGGCACTCAGAGCGGTGGATTCACCATTATTATCCATCCGACGTGCATGGATCTTATGTGCAGACAGCAGCGTTTGAGAGAAGAAATTGTTGGTGGGCCCAAGAAAGCCAGATGGGGTCATCGGCCAATCGCTCGACGTTAGAGTAAGAGCGGCATCACTGTTCGATGGTGTTGGGGGGTTTATATGAAGCATGGCCCAACAGAGCGCAAAGAAGAAAGTGGCCGACGTAGAGAGACGACAGAGCATGAGGCTCTAGTAATCGTCACGGAGGCACTCAGAGCGGTGGATTCACCATTATTATCCATCCGACGTGCATCTTATGCTTCAACCATTAACAGGTGGCTCACAGAAAAGGGGTCAGGTCACGTCGTCCCTTGTACCGACTACCAGTGCCCTCTGTACAACAACAAGACCGTTTACAGAAGTGTCGGGCACATTCGGCCCGTAATCTCATTCACTGAAGTAGCATTGCGTTCAGTGATGTGTCACGCTTCAAACGGAGCCCCAATCATCAGCGAAGACATCACTGGAGACGCCCTGGAACTGGTGGGTCGCCAACCTTGCTGTCTCCCGCCCTACTACCGGATGTCCAGGACTGATGGTCTGTCTGCCACTCACTTCGTGACAGGACTCCTTTGGATGTCATCCACAGCACCATTACAGCACAGCGGTTCGTCGACGATTTTGCACGCTTACATTTCAGCAAGCAATGCCCACCCGCACACAGCGACAGTTTGTACCTCGTGTCTTCGTTCTTGCCAAATACATTTGCCAGAAAGATCTCTGGATCTCTCCTCAACTCACACTATTTGCAGCGTTCTGGGCACGAAACTCCGACCAACAATGGAATATGACGATCTAACGCGCCAGTTGGATATGATTTAGCAATACATTCGTTAGGAGCACATCCATCAACTCTGTTAATCAGTGCCAAACCTGATAACTGTTTGCATAAGAGTCAGTGCTGGACAAGGTGTTAACCACTTGCTCCATTTGTAAAGCTCTTTCTCTTGAATAAATTATCAAATGTTTCTTAAGTTGTAATCATTTCCAGAATGAGATTTTCACTCTGCAGTGGAGTGTGCGCTGATATTAATCTTCCTGGCAGATTAAAACTGTGTGCCGGACCGAGACTCGAACTCAGGGCCTTTGCCTTTCGCGGGCAAGCACTCTACCATCTGCGCTACCCAAGCACGACTCACGCCCCGCCCTCGCAGCTTTACTTCCGCAAGTACCTCGTCTCCTACCTTCCTAACTTTACAGAAGCTCTCCTGCGAACCTTGCAGGACTCACATTCCTGAAAGAAAGGATATTGCGGAGACATGGCTTAGTCACAGCCTAAGCGATGTTTCCAGAATGTAATCGTTTGTCTGTACAAGCACATCATAAATACCGATTTCCGTCTCATTCGGATAATTCCTTCTTGGAGCGCAGCTTTTTGCCTTACAGTGTGTATGCACAGATCCAAACCATGTGCAATATTGACTCATACGCGTACACACATCTATGACAAATGGCTGATGCATCTATTCCAAGCACATATCCACTATTTACAAATAAATAACCATCCAAAATCTCCCTCACTCAAGGGAATAATGTGAGAATTGGAGGTCCCCGATGCTTTTCCCATAGACGTACCATTTGTCGTCATGACGCGATTAGTCAACATTCAGCTGCATAACAGTACGGTTGGTGGGGGTAAAAGTATGCGTGAGGAAAATGTGTACATCGAGTATTCAGGTCCTCAAAGCAGAAGCTCACCATTCTCCCACCAGGCGTCGCATACGTTATCACTTTCTCAGTACTATTCTGGAACCACTTGGCTATTTCACGCTTAGAGCTGAAGGAAACGCTGTAAGTCACTTTTGTATATTTTCTATGTAAAATTTGTGCAGTTTTGAATAAATACTAGGCGAACCTAAATCTATTTAAATATCAGGTAAACTGTCTACCGGACCTGGCGCCTATAAGCTGCCAATATCCTCCTTCATCTACGCGCCTTTCGTCGTGTTTGTTATCTTTAGATTGCCGAAAAGAAAATAGCGGAATATGGTAAATGTACGCAGGTCTAACACAGAAGTTCGCAGTGCGTGCTTTTACCCCATCAAGAAACTGTTTTGCCAACATTTATTCTGTAACCTGAACTTTGACTGGTGTAGACACTTCTAGCGTATTCAAGCGTTTTTGTTGTTGTTTGTGCGTCATTATTCACCTTAGAGAACTTGTATTAATAGTTCTTTTCTGTAGTATTTCTTGCGTTGTTAAGTCATTGCTTTCAAACATATCTGCCTTTCAGACACTCCTCGAATATAATCATGTCTCTCATAGTGACCTTTCTTTCCTAGAAACTGATCGAGAACATTTACTCGATAGTCATTAACAGAGTCGCTCCTCTATGGAGCTCTTGGTCTTACTGTAAATGAGAGCTCAGTACAGCAAGAAGTCAAAGCTACCTCATTTGAAGCGCTGCTTCAGAAAAGACGTCTTAAACCCGGCCATGGGTTTGGTAACTAGGCTGCTTCACAAAATCGTTGTCCTTGAAGGAATAACAGGCAATAGTGCAGCAATGCCTTTCCCGTGACGTTTTTTCGGATGTACTGTCAAATTTTCACAGTATTTCCTTTTTGAAATTGCCGAAAATTGATTTACTTCCTAATTTAGTTTTACATGTATTTATTTGTAATCCGTTTTTATTTCCTTCAGGTTGGGTTAAAAGTACGCTCTGCGCACTTTTTCCCCAGGCCCACATACTCTTACCCAAAGCACAGGATAAGAGTATACAAATTTAATTATTAGCAGAGGTTTTGTTACTGCTCTAATAACAATTAGATGACAATGAAACTTTTACACATATCTAACGAGGAGTTGGATTTGAACTTTATGTAATACTGCTGCTTCTGTTAGGGCAACTGGAGATACACCTCACTAAAATAAAATAAAAACAGGGTCTATGTTAAATGAATAGTCAGATTTAGCAAACTAGACTTACTTCAGTAATATTAATGAGCTGTTCTAAAGTTATCCCAACATATGTCAATTGTTTAATCATTAGATCCCTGGCACTATGAGTAATATCATCTTTGGTCACACCATGTTGAACAACTTCTGTGAAGAGTTTACCAAAATGTACATACAAATGTGCCTCTTGAATGAAGTTATATGCATGACCAGGAGGAGAAATCAATGTATGGTGTTGTTAAAAAAGCTCTTCTTAGTCTGTCTGGTAACTTTACATTATTTTTCCACTGTTTCGCACGTATTTTCCGCATCTGACTTACGAAATTCATAACCTCGTATCAAACTTGGGTCAATTCCAGTGTCCGATACCACCGGTCGGCTTTGACCAATGTTGTAATGTGCGATGTTATTTTGTTTGTGTCGCTGATTGCTGTCGATGGACGTTAAATGATTTATCTGGATTTCCTCGTTACGCGCGTATATTAAAAATTCTATGTAGATTGCTTTGTTTTCATATAGTAATTTGTTTTCGGCATCTTTTTTTAATGAATGTAGTCGTGATTTATAATTAGTCGTGATTTATAAGGCCTTGATTTCTGACGCGGTTCGTTATGGATGAGTCAGTTGTTTTTACTGCTAAAATTCTGCTTCAGAAAATGAGTGACCGTAAATCAACTATAACATTTTTGCAATCATTGAGCGTAATTGCTGAGTTTTGCAAATGCAGTGTCTGTGGAAATTATATGGTTTTGACGAAGGTTGCGCCATCACAAACTTCCGACGAATTCATGTGGAGGTGCAGAAAAAATAACATATGGAGGTCCATACGCAGGGGGACGTGGTTCGAAAGATCAAGACTGAAGTAATTATCATGCTAACCTACTATTTTGGCTATGAACATTCTTGCAAATCTGTCAAGCAGGGGTTTCGTGTGGCACTGGTTCTCGTTTTGTAGAGAAGTCTGCGGGGAATTTATAAAGTATAGAGGTCATTGGGGGGGGGGGGGGGGGGGGGCAGGGGTTAAAGATGAAATACATGAGTCACATTTTGGAAAGAGGAAGTACGAAAGGGATCACGAGGTTGTTGGGTTTTTGAAGTAGTAGTTTCTGAAGGAGATTGTGCTAATGTTATATTTAGGGATGTACCAAATCGGACAAAGGAAGTCTTGACATCTTTAACAGAATAATATGTGGAAGAAGGTTCTGGAGTCATGTCGGATGGGTTTGTTTCGTAAAAGTGGTTGGGTGAAACAGGTTATCATCATTTGGTCGTGAATCATAATATTCAGTTTAAAGATTGTAAGATGGGGGCATGTACTAATACTACCAAGGCGTACTGGGGGGCTGTATAATCTGTTGTCGGGCAGGGAAAGAGAAGGATTTCTGTGTTGCAAGGCGATTTAGATGAATACCGTTGGAGGAAGTGTATTCCTAAAGGTTACTGTTTATTTCTTGCATTTATGAAAGTAGTCATCAAAATGTGCAAGCCTCGTTTTGTTAGTTAGGTGTTGGTGGGTCTGATACTTCTTTCCTTGTTTTACATTGCATTTTTTTATGTTACTGTATTGTGCCTGTGCCACTTTTTTGGTTTCTCTGGAGGGGGGTTTTTCTGTCGTTTTAATATTTTTTGATTACAATGATGCGCCGAGGGGTATTGCTATGTCTTTGCCGGAGGGCTTATGTTATTGACTCGTGATTTCATTTTTTTTACTACTGCGTCTGATTGAGGGCGGGTGGTATGGAAGAACTGATTTGGGTGGTACCTCATTCGTGCCTGGCAGTTTGTGTTTATTATTATTATTTGATTAGGTATTCTGGATTTTGCTTCTTTCGTTACAGATTGACCTTCTAACATTGTTATTTCTTGTTATGTACCTATTTCGTTCTTGTCAGCCTCGATCTTAGACTCCTTTTGAAGTTCATGTGCGGTAAGTTTCTTTTTATTTAGCCACTTTCATGTTTTCCTTTTTGATGTTTCTGCTACACTTCTCTTATTTTTACTGTCACTCCTGGTGTATCGATTTTACTGAGTGTTATTTGGAGCTACTGTAGCTGGTGTGACTTTCATGTAGTATAGTTATCGGTTGCAATGTTTGGTCATTTTTGCGTTTTATTTCCTTGCGTGTGCAATAATGTGTGTAAAGATTTTCATTTTTTTGAAAGTCTAGTCGTATTCTGTAGTTCACTAACAATATCACTTTCTACGCACGTAAATAATAGTCGCATTAAATGTTTTATTTTATGGCATGCTACATTAGTTTAAGAGTACAATCTGTTCCATTCATAAAATGTCCATCGCAGCATATTTGCCTTGGTCAAAGCCAACGGGTGGTATCGTACACTAGAATTCATCTCAAACCTTTTCATGACACGAACGTGTATTCCACCTCATCCAAGATCAAAAATAAATGGTATATTAGACTAGTTACACCTGATGATGGACCCACAGGGTCTGAAATCCATCGTGTATTTGAAGAAACACAAAAATTTCTGACGGAAGGTATGGTGCAATTTTACTTCCAGTGTATTGAATACAGTCTCGTTTACAGCTGAAAGATATGGATAAAATTAAAATACTGGTGCAAGCTTGCCTCTGTCAGTTAGGAGTGATGTGCTTGTTTCTAAGTATGAACTTGGCTATCCACACTGTGATATAAATGCACATTGTCAAATTAATGGGCCTTCTCCAATTGTACTGTAATGTCATGGCCGTAAAAGGAATAAATGATATAATTTTCTTATCAAAATGCATGGTCAATGGAGTTCATCTATTCAGTGTGATAATGCCAATGAGCCTATTAACATTTTGTATGATTAAGCCTGCGTTTATGAGCCAGCTACGTTGTTCAGTGAGATACAGTGACCACACCGCTTTATAAACTCTTAGCCCACATTAAATGACAATATGGGAAGGTGATTAACTTCTCTGTTACTGAGCCAGAGCAATCTGCCTCACCTACTCGTCTGTTGCTGGTTTATACACACCTTAAACAGATCTCATATTAATGACAGGATCCTTTTGATAATATTTAGTTTATACTGTTTGCACATCGCTTACCTAAATGCAGGTTGTCGAATACTTTTTTCTAAACGCACTGGTGCCCAGCATGAAGAAGAAGATCGCTGTAGCTACCAAGAGAACTGCTGCGACCTGTGTTACCTTATCTGACACGTGGTCAACTGGGATAGGGGTTTGGGGGAGGGGGGAAGGGTGGTTGCGCTTTCATCAAGCACACATATGTGCCAGCTCAAAAGGAAGATCAAGCACACACATGTGCCAGCTCAAAAGGAAGTACCATGTACATGCCTCGATGTCTAAGGATGTAACATCGATTCATTCGTCCAAAGGACTACCGACAGCATCCATAGAAACAAGAGCATATCTCATAAACATTGCATGCAGGGGAAAATTATTGAAGAGACAGAAATTAAATGAAGATCAAGAACACTCATGTGCCAGCTCAAAAGGAAGTACCATGTACATGCCTCGATTTCTAAGAATGTAACATCGATTCATTCGTCCAAAGGACTACCGACAGTATCCATAGAAACAAGAGCATATCTCATAAACATTGCATGCAGGGGAAAATTATTGAAGAGACAGAAATGAAAATTTACATTTACACATCCGATCTTACACAGTTGCGCCAAAACAGCACGACCTTTGAGTTAAGAATTGCGACAGTTGGGATGGAATAATTACGTCCTGGGCGGTGTAAGCTTGCTCATACATACTTATGACAGTATTCAATTCTCCTAGAAAATAAATACCACCTTATAAGCATTGTTTGCACACGTAAATTATTCAATATCACAAAAAAATCGTCAGGTCTTGACTATGCAATGAAGAAGAGCATAAAGCAATTCAGGTACATACCTACAGCCTTGCCATCATCACCTGACAAATGAAAGCGCTTACCCAATCCACTGCCACTGTTCTGCTGTGCGTGTGAGCAGACCGATTACAAGTCGATGAGACACTAAAGTACGTCAGGCAAATAATTAAGTACCAACAAATCTATGTCAGCTACAGTAACGATAATACATCTTGTCTATAGGCATGTGAGTGGACTAGGCAGAAGTCATAGAGCGACTGACACGACCTGAGGAGGGAGCCATAGACCTCAACGCATGCAAGCTTCAAGTCACAGCGCTCTGATGTCTAAGTGCTGAAGTCATACAGTGTGGTGCGAGCACACCATGAGACACAGCACTTTTGATATTGGACATTCACTGGAGCGAGTTCTTCAGTAACTAACAGACACTGACCGGCTCACACGTTATATAGGCAATGTGTCATGAATACATACCTGAATAAAGAAACATATGCGCTCTTGAAAATATCAGGCAAGTTTGACAGTTTTTCATGGCTTTTGACATAAACTGTGCTATCTATGTCATCACAGACTCAGAGCGATGCCACTATATTTCTACATGACAATTCCTCATCATTCTATACAATGCAAAAGAGTTAGCCATGCAGCAGTTCTTCGATTCTTGGTAGCATTTAAAGACTGGGGAGAAGCGACAATTGTAGGAAAACTCGTTAATACTCGTCCAGCATTTTGGGATCCAAAGGACACATATCTTCAAAGACAAATTGTCCACAATCACAGAAAATCCCCTGTGTATACACGATGATGTTTACACTGTGAGGTGTCATCATAAACTACCTCTCACGTGGCCCAGTACCCCCACATTTATACTACGATTCCTGTGAGATTAGTTCAAGAGACATTATTCAGCTATAGTGCGTATGCTGTAGTGCCTCGACGGACGTTTTTTGATGATTCAAATTCAATACATACGTCCACATCTCATATTTTTTGACCTTGTTTTGCTTTGAACAATCTGTCACCAATACAGGTACTAAATCTGTAAGTTTCTGAGGACTGAGCATTCATCTGAATCCATCACTAATCTCTTAGGAAGATGGATAGAAACCTGATGTCGTACTATACCCTGCAGACATTTTATCCCAGTCAATCTGTGAGTTATCACATAAAAAACTGGGAGTTGATATATGCGCTAACGTTGGTTAGCTTCAACTCGAATCCTATTTCCTGTCTGCCTGTCTGTTTGCAGCACCAGAATAATAAATCAAGATATCTCTAGTAGATCTGATGTCTTAATCGTCGACATACATCTGGATATCTCTGGAATGATTAGATACTTGTAAAGTTACCATGAATGGAAATTTAATGTTGGCTGAGCACCTGAATTCAGAACATATCAAAGTTTCAAATGCTCGTCGTCTCATAGATATGTGGGTCATTTTCAACAAAATTTTACTCTCTTTTCTTGCTCCTTGTATACACATATCAAAAAAAGTTTCGCATCTCCTCGTTTCCTAGAGTTCCGGAACATGTACGGAAGATTGGAATAGAGATCAACATAAACATTATTTCCGCCCTTTTTATTGCTCATGAAAACCAGGAATTGCATGTTCTAACACCATACAGTGAGACATTCAGAAGTGGTGGTCCAGATTGCTGTACACACTGGTACATCTAATACCCAGTAGCACGTCGTCCAGCATTGATGCATACCTGTATTCGTCGTGGTATACTACCCACAAGTTATGTAGCCACTGTTGGTCCATATTGTCCAGCTCCTCAATGGCGATTCGGTGTAAATCCCTCAGAGTGGTTGGTGGGTCACGTCGTCCATAAACAGCCCTTTACACTTTATCCCAGGCATGTTCTATAAGGTTCATGTCTGGAGAACATGCTGGCGACTCTACTCGAGAGATGTCGTTACCCTGAAGGAAGATATGCAGAAGATGTGCATGATGGAAGCGTGAATTGTCGTCTATGAAAACGAATGCCTCGCTAATATGCTGCGATATGGTTGCTCTATCGGTCGAAGGATGGCATTCACGTATCGTACATCGATTACGGCGCCTTCCAAGACCACCAGCGGCTTACGTTGGCCCAACATAGTGCCACCCCAAAACAGCAGCGATCCTTCAACTTGTTGCACTGGCTGGACAGTTTGTCTAAGGAGTTCAGCGTGACCAGATTGCCTCCACACGTCTCTGACTATTGTCTAGTTATATTCATATGCGACACTCATCGGTGAAGAGAACGTGATGCCAATCCTGAGCGGTCCACTCTGCATGTTGTTTGGCCCATCTGTACAGCGCTGCGTGGTGTCGTGGTTGAAAAGGTGAACCTCGCCATGGAAATCGGAAGTGAAGTTACGCATCATGCTGCCTATTGGGCACAGTTTATGGCGTAACACGACGTCCTGTGGCTGCACGAAAAGCTTTATTCAACATGGTGGCGTTGCTGTCACGGTTCCTCTGAGCCATAATACGTAGGTGGCGGTCATCCACTGAGGTAGTAGTCCTTGGGTGGCATGAGTGAGGGATGTCATCGACAGTTCTTGTCTCTCTGTGTCTCCTACATGTCCGAAAAATTGAAGTTCACTCCGAGACGACCGGAAGCTTGCCTTGTTGAGAACCCTTCCTGGCACAAAGTAACAATGCAGACGTGATCGAACGACGGTAGTCGGCCGGTGTGACCGAGCGGTTCTAGGCACTTCAGTCTGGAACCACGCGGTCGCTACGGTCGCAGGTTCGGTTCCTGCCTCTGGCATGGATGTGTGTGATGTCCTTAGGTTAGTTAGGTTTAAGTAGATCTAAGTTCTAGGGGACTGATGACCTCAGATGTTAAGTCCCATAGTTCTCGGAGCCATTCGGACCATTTTTTGAACCACAGTACTGACCGTCTAGGAATGGTTGAATTACAGGCAACAAGTGCTGTGTACCTCCTTCCTGGTGGATTGACTGGAACTGATCGGCTGTCGGACCCATCCGTCTAATAGGCTCTGCTCATGCGTGGTTGATTACTACTTTGGGCGGGTTTAGTGACATCTCTGAACAGTCAAAGCGACTGTGTCTGTTATACAACACCCACAGTCAATGTCTATCTTCTGGAGTTCTGGGAACTGGGGTAATGCCATCACTTTTTGATTTTTGTATATGTACTATTATCTTTAGCACCCAAAACCACAATCAGCTCCTGTTTGATGTTCTTAATGATACACTTATTATCCTCATGCTCGCCATTAATATTTAGAGCAGAATACACATTATAGTAGGTACGTATCGATCCATCTATGAACCAACATGCTTTCTGCGAATCGTTGATGTCCAGATTTGATGTGGACACGTACGTTTGGAGCGTCGATTTCACTGCCAGAGAGCTTCCATCCTTCATCTCGTATGTTTCTTTCAAATTTAGTCAACTGTTGCTTTGAATGGTAAATCATCTTGATTTGAAGGAGTATTATTAATTCATCATGATTATTTAAGCAAAAGGTTTGTGGGAGAAGTATTCCTGATGAGTATTTCAACCCTCACTTGGAACTGGCGTTATATCGAACGACGTTATTGAGAGTATTCAGCCCTGTC
Source organism: Schistocerca nitens (assembly GCF_023898315.1). Taxonomy (NCBI): domain Eukaryota; kingdom Metazoa; phylum Arthropoda; class Insecta; order Orthoptera; family Acrididae; genus Schistocerca; species Schistocerca nitens. The sequence goes on along the minus strand of NC_064618.1, from coordinate 110,778,478 downwards.
GATTTAAGGAACAAATAATTACCATGTTATCAAATTGTGCTTCTGGTACAAGCTGGTGTACTCATGGGTGTATTGATCAGTTTTATACTTTGAAACCATGCTGCTTCAGGTGAAGGTGTACTCTGATGTCCTCACCTTGAGAATTTTCTCTGTTCCTGTCTTGGTTGACAATGTTCACCACAAGCTGGTCTAATATCCGAACAGTTACTGGGAGGTATATGGAATTGCTCTGAAGTACACTTTCTGCTTATAGCAACATAATCAAGTTGTTTCTCCCTACTGACGGGATTCGGGGATACCCATGTAGTTTGTTTCCTAGAGAGTTTTTTGAAACATAGCGATTTTAGAACTATGTCATGCTCTCTGCATAAACTAATAAGTCTTTCTCCATTTGCATTGGTGCATGTGTACTTACAATGGTATACAGTCTGTTTACTGATTTGAAGGTTAATGTTGAAAGTCCTTCTACTATTAAGTTTAATATATTTTGATTTACAACGAATCCTGTTGCAAGTTGGGGTATCTTCTTCATATTTCTGTTTCCCGATTGCCCTTCAAGATCCTGAATTTCCCTTTGAATCCCTCTGAATCAATATGAATGTTCATCAGTATTCCTTGTTTCTTAGAGTGCTGTTATCATTATACTTTTCTGTTTTATAACGTTTATTAACGTTTTAAGTTTTCCTGTTTTTTTAAGTGAATTTACGTTAAAAGTTGCCAAATGGTTTATATTTTTGTGTTTAATTTTATTTGTTGCTTCCTTAATCCTTTGCACATTGCTGTAGGCTCCCAGAATCTGAATGTCTACTTTTAATTACCTTAGAAACTGGAGATTCGTTACTCCCTGGGATAAAATCTCATACAAGGTGTGTATCAATTGTTGATTGTTTGTTGGGTTAGGGAAATAAGTCCCCTATGGATTCTACTCGAGGTTGCTACCTTCGAGGAACAGTTTTCAGCTACACCACTGGTGAACAGACGATGACACTTAGCCATTAATTTCAAGACAGACACCAAGTGGACTTTTTTTTCTTTGGTTCCCTCTTTTGCTAGTTCCGCCGTATCGAGAACTATTCCCTCCACCTTCACTACCACTTAGGTATTCACTTTAGTGTTAGCAAGGAGCCTTACAAGGTACCATCATCTGAGCCACGTGAACCTTGGTTTTTTAACAAGGTTGTTACTTCTCCCCCTCCTCCTTCCGCACCTCCCTTCGGACAGGCACAGTGGAGTATATATATATATGCAGATTACTAGTGAATTTTTCACCCAGTTATGTGACAATTCTCTAAGGGTGAACATATGGCAGCATATAGTCACACTCACTACTGCAAGACAGTGCCGGTGATGATGATGAATAAGAATGTAGCTGGAAAAGATTTATACTTAATAATAAATATTTTTGGCTTTTTACTTACAGGTGATGTGAACGCATCAAAGTAGCAGATGTCTGTCAACCAAATAATGTTGTTTAAAGTTAGTTACAATGTAAACAGCATCAGCTGCATACGCCTCACTGTATGAAAGACGTCCGATTGTGAATTCTATCTGGTGATAGTATTCAGAAATACTAGGTATAGCTATGACTAATTAATATTATCCCTCCATTATTGTGTTGGCCTACGTGATGCTTCATGCTTTATTACATGGGAACACTCGCTCTGCCTCAGTGATTCTGGATTGTCACATGATCAAAGGAGGAGAATTCCAGTAGACAGCTAAACTATTCAATGACAGAGAGTGCACTCATCTACAAGACACCACATTTAAAAATCAATTGAATGAAAATTATGCAGTCGGACATGCTCTATACTGTCGACTAATCTGACAGCCATATGTCTTTTGATGCACAAGAGGATACGGTGCAATTTGTTGGAGATGGCACGCAGATCTCTTCACCCAGAAGAAGAAACCTTCATCCAAATTTGATCTTAAGCATCGATGTAAGCAGAAATGTATGAACCTGCGATGCCATACGCAGACATACAAATATGAACTTACTTAAATATGTTCATATACCCTGCCATATGGAATCGAATGTTGGACATACAGACGACTACTTCCAGAAGTTCCTTTTTAGAAGATAGTGTAGCAATTGTAATTGCAACAGTGTAATGTAGACATTGGACAGGTATACATGCATGTCATGCACTCATTCCGAAGGGATTATGTACAGACCAAATATTCTTTTATGCACAGATACAAAAACTCAATGAGTCATCATAAAGTTAACAGACTTGGATTGCCTTATAAAGGCAGTAGCTAGGAATGATGAGATGTTGGAGCAGCTGAATGACAGAAGCCAGCAATGTGAACGACATATCAACAGAAAAATTGAAGAAGTCAACGCAAGACCAATAACTATGCTTGAGTTTATCCAGGCAGTTCTTATAGAAGCTGAGAGCTGTCACAAATAGTAGATTCAGAGTTAATATAAGTTGTATCCTATATCATATCCAGTTTTTACACAACAGCATGTCAACAAAATGTAAAGTCGTCAAGATGCAGTAATCACGAATGCTAAATTGGGTCAGTTGCAAGCAGATTATTCTCCGCCAGAAATGCTTAAACCAGTACATGAGAGTCTGAAATGGTACTCACACACTGTGGGCGGAGGCAGAAGAGGTGGAGAAGCAGAAGGCAATGAAGAAGAAGAAGAAAAAAAGAACAAGGAGAATGATACACTTTCACTAATTTCATTAACAAATACAATGTCAGTGAGTTACATAGAACATACAGGATAGGTAGGGATGAAGCAAATACGCTGCGTAAATAGAAAAGAACATGAAGTTTATTGGATTTAATGTGCTTATAACTTTGAATCCAGGCAAGTATCATGTGAAAGAGATACAAAAACATGCTGAAATATTACGTGTATCTAATGTACATATGCAAAACAACACCTTAAATGAAGGAATGAATAGCTTGAAAAATGAAAAATACAAGAATATTGTTGGACGTCTTTTAGCTGGTGAAGATCACAGGCAAATCTACTGACATACACCAATGAGCCTCTTATATAATATGATGACCTTAACGAAATAATAGAACAAGGCTGACCGCTCATGGCGTTGGCTGTCACAGAAAATACAGTCACATGAGCACAATCAAATCATTTATGTCAGCTTCGAGGAAGATGTTAGACAATTGCCCATATGCTCCAAAAACTTACATGCAAAATATTCCCGCAAAAGGCATAATTTGTAGTACAAGATTCTGATGATTTATGTCAGGATAATCTTGTAGATGTGAAACAATGAAACTTCCTGGCAGATTAAAACTGTGTGCCCGACCGAGACTCGAACTCGGGACCTTTGCCTTTCGCGGGCAAGTGCTCTACCAACTGAGCTACCGAAGCACGACTCACGCCCGGTACTCACAGCTTTACTTCTGCCAGTACCTCGTCTCCTACCTTCCAAACTTTACAGAAGCTCTCCTGCGAAACTTGCAGAACTAGCACTCCTGAAAGAAAGGCTGTGGCTAAGCCATGTCTCCGCAATATCCTTTCTTTCAGGAGTGCTAGTTCTGCAAGTTTCGCAGGAGAGCTTCTGTAAAGTTTGGAAGGTAGGAGACGAGGTACTGGCAGAAGTAAAGCTGTGAGTACCGGGCGTGAGTCGTGCTTCGGTAGCTCAGTTGGTAGAGCACTTGCCCACGAAAGGCAAAGGTCCCGAGTTCGAGTCTCGGTCGGGCACACAGTTTTAATCTGCCAGGAAGTTTAATATCAGAGCACACTCCGCTGCAGAGTGAAAATCTCATTATGTGAAACAATGTTTACAATCAAACAAAGGTTTCATATATATTTTCATGGTCATGGATATCAATCCCTATTTTGCATGGGCACTGCCTGCGAAGGCAAGGCAGGGGAGGAAGTTGCGCAGGTGTCTGAACAACTGATACAGACGGGGAGGAACCGTTGCCCTGATAACAGTCAAACTGGCCACAGAGGTGAAGATCACAATAGGCATTCCAAGCTATTAATGGACTGATATGTAATAAACCACTACTCAACATTTCCCACATGAATTCGAGTATTGTGGAATGTGTTAACAGTACACCATCGTATTAAAATGGTGGATCCACGCAAACAGAAATTCAGTACAGGTGATTTGGTGCACACTGCTAAATGCAGAACTGTGTTGAGAAGTCTTATCTCCTGGACTGCTCAATTTAGATATTTACATGTCTGCAAGTATAATGGACAAACCTGAGAGCTTAAATAACATCTAACATGAACAATTACTGGTAATTTTTACATAATGTAAATACAGAAAAATTCTGAAACAATGCTTTTCTCATAGAATGTATCTCAAGTCATTGAGGGAATAAGGCTTCAGTTACGTGGTTTGGCTTCCCATCAGAGGACAACAGCTGGGTGTAAATTTACGTTTTCATATTTAACAGAGCAGGAAACCAAAAATCATTCAATAGCATTACAAACGCGCTACGACATGCTTTAACAGAAGCGGCGCCGGTGTTGTCGATTAAGAATAGCATATCACTTGTTCAATTACGGTGATTCAGAAAGAAACTGAAAAATCGTCTGGCTCTTCGAAATAAGGCTCTTAATATACTAGATGAGGACAGGAAGGTGCATGATTTACTGTACGCTGATAGTGTTTGGCAGATCTAATTCAAAATCATCGAACTGAGAAAATACGTTGGCGTAAGAACAAAGGCATAAGGCGACGGATTGCAGCATTTGCAGTTGATAATGTGAAACTTTAGTTTGCTGCCACGGTGAATTTCCAATAGATTTTAAACATAGCTCATCCTAAACCATAAAAACATTTGAAAAAATTGGTAGGATTTTTAAAAAAAAAGTAGTATGCAATCAGTTGTGGCAGGAGCTACAAGTGACCTGAAGCAGAAATCAGTAAAAAGAGAAAATAATTTTTAAATGCTTTGGTTCAGCCACTACTAAGGCAACTGCTGAAATCATCCTTTTTCTAATTCTTGCAGTTGCAGAGCTACCAGCAGCTGTTTCTGTAGCAGGATGGGCTGCTTCCATAACCCGAACAGTAAAGAATGCACAAAATACCGAGCAGCTACATGAAGCTAAAAGGGACAATATGATAATGGAGACCATAGCCGTCGCTAAATGACTATATTTCAAACTGCACAGGAAAAGTGCTTGGACTGCTCATAATACAAAATAAAGCTCATAGTAACACTATTTGCAAATACATATCTATTTACATTAGTTAGAAATCCTAAATTCATGATTTCCCTAAATCGCTCAAGGAAAATGCTGGATTGGTTCCTTCCAAAGGGCATGGCTTACTACCCTCCCCTTCCTTGAAACAATCCAAGCTTGCGATCCGTTTCTGATGACCTCGATGTCGAAGGGACATTAAACCTAATCTTCCTTCCTTCCAGTAGATATGGGCAAGGGGAAATGGAGTATTGACTCATCAGTCTGTGAAGATACAACAGCATTCCGAATACTACTGAGGCGAACAACAGACTGCAACTAAGAAGTGGGAAAGTTGGGAAACTATCCTCTTTCTCATTCTGACGATTTGAATGCATTTGTGCAAGGATTTGAAAAAGGCTTTGTTGAGGAGCCTAGCAATGTATTACTTGCTAAGAGATCAGGTTTAGATTCAGATCACTATCTATCTACTATGAAATTCAAAATTAGGCCAAAATATAAACGGAAAAGCAAGTATCAACCTAAAAGGTTTGACGCTCAGAAATGAACTAAGTAAGATAATTTCAGAACACTTTTGGAAAAGAGAATACCTAAACCATGGGAACAACTGCAAAAAGACGTAGTACAGACAGCAGAAGAGACCATTGTCCTTACCAAAAAATTGAAACATGTCTGGTGGGACGATGAGTGTGACAAACTAATCCTAACAAGACAATGCACTTGGAACAAATGGAATGCAAATAAGTTATAAAAATAATAACTCCGTAAAAGACGCCTGGAAGCAAGCATCAAAAGACCTTAAAAAGATCAAAGTACAATACATAAAAGACAATGCACTTGGAACAAATGGAATGCAAATAAGTTATAAAAATAAGAACTCCGTAAAATAAGCCTGGAAGCAAGCATCAAAAGGCCTTAAAAATATCAAAGTACAATATATAAAAGACCAACTAGCATCAATAGACTCCAATTTCCAACAGAACAATGATATGGTCTTTTTAAAAACTTTCAAAAGTAGCGTATAGAAATACACACCACCTAGTCTATTTTTCACAGACCCAAAACGCAGAAAACTGCATATAATAGCACAGAGAACTGTAGAAACTTGTTGAAAACTTTGGAGAACTACATAACTGTGATCCACCGAAAGACAAATTTAATTTAGATATTGTTAACCCAACACCACCGGACTCAAAGCCGCCAACCACAGAAGAAATAAAATATATCATAAACGCCCTTAAAATTAATAAAGCACCTGAAGAGGATAATACAGTTGCTTAACTATGGAAGTACTCTAGTGACAAGATGATTCATTGTCGATCAGATATACTCAAGGAAATCTGTACAACACACAGCTTTCCATGAGAATGGGCATCTGAACTAATACATCCACTACATAAAAAAGGGAAGAAACCAAACCCTAGCAATTGTAGGGGAGTCTCCCTCTTACCAGTGACCTTTAAGATATTGTCAAAGACGCTTTTAAAAAGAGAAGAATAAATAGATGACCAACAACCAGGAGAGTTTCCGACTGGATTTAGGAAGGGAAGGTCATGTGCAAAACAAATATTAAACTTAAAGTACATAATAGAAAGGAGGAAAATCAGTAACTTAAAATATGTAATTACTTTTGTGGATTTTAAAAAAACCCTTTGATTCATTAGACAGAAATACACTGTTCGATATCTTAAAAGAATTGGGAGTCGAAACTAAAACAACTGAAATAATTAAAGCAACTTTGAGCAATCCAAAATTGAAAGTAAAATTTAGGGGAGAGCTCTCAAAATCGTTTGAAATAAATTCAGGTGTCCGACAGGGAGATGGTTGGTCACCTCTGCTTTTCAATTGTGTGTTAGAGAAGGTAGTTCAAGAATGGACAAAGGCCAGCAGTACTAAAGGAATCCAACTAGGTCGAAATCCAAACAATATCAGTGTTGACTGTTTAGCATCGAAGATGACATGACATTGATTGCAGATTCCATAGAGAAAGCCTAAGAACAGATGAGAGAACTGCCAAAACAAGCAACCCAAGTAGGTCTACAAATGTCCTTTGAAACAACGAAGTTCATGACAAACATCTGTGATAACCCTCAAAATATTGCAGTTGACAACGATACAATACACAAAACAATTTCCCTTTAATACATTGGAGAGTGGATTACATACAATGCAAAAGAAAAGACAATTATAGACACTTGAGTGCAAAAAATGGAAAGAGTGTTCATTATGACGAAAAACGTTTATAGCAAAAAATTCTTGTTCTGGAACACGAAATTAAGACACTACCAAACAGAGGCCAGATCTGAAGCTCTGTAAGCGGCAGAAACTCTTAAACCAACAAGAATTGGAGATCTTGAGAAACTGCAGAAGGTCGAAAGAAGAATTTTATAGAAAATAGTGGGAGCTAAAGGAAACGATGATGTTGTATAGAGGTTAAGACCAAACAGAGAGCTATACTTGAAAACTTAAAAATTAACTTATGTAATGAGGAAGAGAAGAGTACAGTTTTTGGACCTGTTTTCAGAATGGTTAGCAACAGACTAACCAAGCGGTTATTCACAATACTCAATAGCTACAAATCCAAGCCTACATGGTTCATAGAGACTGAAAAGGAGTTGGAAAACGCTAGGATTACCATACACATAATAGAAAACAGAACACATTTCAGAAAGGGAGCTCAGAAGGCAGAGAAAGAGTTTCCTACTCAATGGTCTGAAAATGATCACAGTAGTGGTCGAAACCGGTCACCTTGATAGATAAAATGTGATCAAGACTGTTTTTAATAGTAAATATTTGTAACACATTTATCACTACCAGTCCCATAATGTATTCAAAAGTAATCTATTATATTTGGTTTTAGTATAAAGGAATAAATACTCTGGGGTCCACAGTCAGTTCATCGTAGTCCCTCTTGCAAAAATTAATAATATTTTAGTTTTTGACATTAAACCCGGTGAATGCACGGAGAGAGTGATTATTGTAACTTTTATGTGGGCAGTGAACGTATTCCGCATGATATGACAACTGATGCGTGTGCCCATAATCTGAACATACACATTATCCTGCTGTTAAGAAAAGCTGCTGACTGCATGAAATTAGAGTATTCAAGACTCCTGCTGAGTTGAGATGTCCTAGATATTCTAGAAGTAACTATCGATGAATACGTCACGATGATTCAGCTGGGCCGGCCGGTGTGGCCGAGCGGTTTTAGGCGCTTCAGTCTGGAACCGCGAGACCACTACGGTCGCAGGTTCGAATCATGCCTCGGGCATGGCTGTGTGTGATGTTCTTAGGTTGGTTTGGTTTAAGTTGTTCGAAGTTCTAGGGGACTGATGACCTCAGATGTTAAGTCCCATAGTGCTCAGAACCATTTGAACCATTTTTTTTTTATTCAGCTGGACAACTACAGTTTCGGCGACGAAGAAGAAGAAGGGGCTGAAGTCTAGAAATGTGTGTAAGGTGGTCCTAGAGATTCGCCGCAGTCTGAATACACCAGAATATTATTGGAGTGCTACACAACTTACACCATTGCTTTGGGATATTTAACACAGATTTCCCAGGATGACTCAGTTGGTTATGAGTGATGTGCTTATTTCTTAATATGAATTTGGCTGTAAACACTATGATGTGAACGCACAATGTAATAATTTTGTAACATAAATGTTTCCTGTTTCTTAAGAAAATCTGTATTCAATGTAGTTCAGCCATTCGGCTATATAATGCTAACTGACTAGTCTACCTCATACATGAGTGCTTACGCATGTTTATGAATGTTTATGTTTGTGAATCAGCTACCTTGTTCAGGCAATGGCAATGCACTGACGCATGTTGTCAGGTGTTGTCAGTGGATCACGATGGCAAATATCCTTCAACTTTCCCCAGAGAAAGAAATCCGGGGACGTCAGATCCGGTGAACGTGCGGGCCATGGTATGGCGCTTCGACGACCAATTCACCTGTCATGAAATATGCTATTCAATACCGCTTCAACAGCACGCGAGCTGTGTGCCGGATATCCATAACGTTGGAAGTACATCGCCATACTGTCACGCAGTTAAACATCTTGTAGTAACATCGGTAGAACATTACGTAGGAAATCAGCATACACTAAACCATTTAGATTGCAATCGATAAAATGGGGGCCAATTATCCTTCCTGCCATGATGCCCCACCATACATTAACCCGCCAAGGTTGCTGATGTTCCACTTGTGGCAGCCATCGTGGATTTTCCGTTGCCCAATAGTGCATATTATGCCTGTTTACGTTACCGCTGTTGGTGAATGGCGCCCCGTCGCTAAATAGAACGTCTGCAAAAAATCTGTCATCGTCTCGTAATTTCTCTTGTGCCCAGTGGCAGAACTGTACACGACGTTCAAAGGCGTCGCCACGCAATTTCTGGCTCATAGAAATATGGTACGGGTGCAATCGATGTTGATGTAGCATTCCCAACACAGACGTTTTTGAGATTCCCGATTCTCGAGCAATTTGTCTGCTACTGATGTGCTGATTAGACGCAACAGCATCTAAAACACCTATTTTTTTGTTGCAGGTCGTGGTTGACGCTTCATATGTGGCTGAACACTTCCTGTTTCCTTAAATAACGTAAGTATCCGGAGAACGGTCCGGCCACTTGGATGATGCCGTCCAGGATACCGAGCAGCATACATAACACACGCCCGTTGGACATTTTGATCACAATAGTCATACGTCAACACGATATCGGCCTTTTCCGCAATTGGTAAACGGTAATGTATCACGAAGCAAATACCGTCCGCACTGATGGAATGTTACGTGATACCACGTACTTACACGTATGTGACTATTACAGCGCCATCTATCAGAAAGCGACAAAAGTGGTGCAACTAAAACACTCGTATTTCTTTACGTACTACACGAATATGTAATAAAAATGGGGGTTCCTATTTAAAAAAACGCAGTTGATATCCGTTTGACCTATGGCAGCGCCATCTAACGGGCCAACCATAGCGCCATCTGGTTTCCTCTTCAAGCTAGACGAGTTTCTTTCTTTGTAGTTTTTTCGTTTCATGCTTATTTCGTGAATTATTTGGCCCGGTCACTATCAGTAGTGCACAACACGAAGGAATAAATCGCTGTAACAGCCAAGAGGCCTGTTTAGACTTGTTACTTTATCTGAAAGACAGAAATTTTTTTCTTTTGGGGGGGGGGGGGAGGAGGAAGGCGGGTGGCAGCGCTGCCACCAAGCAAGAAGAGGCCAGCTGACATGGATACTTCATACGGGCTATGCATGCAACAATATTCCACACAGCATGAATGACAAGTCCTTTCCAGACACCCCTGTAGGGATTACACCATTTTTACCTCCCTACCAATTTGCCAGTTTTACAGTTCTATCATTGTAATTTCCTGACAACTCTATGGCCTATTTCATCGATTGTCATTTTTATGGGCTATTCTGTCAGTAAGAAAGACGTAATATGTCTCAACGGTAAGAGACTATCAAATTTGAGGTTCGCTGACGACATAGTCCCCTTCTGCAAAACTGGAAGGGAACTGCAATCAATACTCCAGGAGCATAACACACAAAGCAAGATGGCAGGACTAACAACGAACAAATATAAAACGCAAGTAGCGACAAATGGATTAGAAACCCCAATATATCTTGAAGGAACAGAACTAATGTATGCATCACAATACATATACCTCAGACAAAAAATTTCCTTTAACAACAAAATGGAAAAAAAGTAAAACAATGAGTTGCTTTAGCGTGGAAAGCTTTCTGGGCCTCAAAGTTCACACTGCTAGACAGAACCCTAGATGGGAGGCTCAAAATGGAGACACTCGAAATCTGCGTTTTTCCACTGTTATTATATGGATGTCAGGCATGGGCTCTCAAAGGGAGAAACACTCTACGGTATGACAAAGGAAAATGCAGAGGAAGATCCTTGGCATCTCTTTGAAAGACAGAATATCGAACTCCTCGATACACAAGATGTCAGCAACAATAGACACAGTACAAAAGGCTACGAAGAACAAATGGAAATGGGGCGGCCACATGACGAAGCTGCAAGACGACAGATGGACGGCACGAGCTACCACATGGGTCCCTTACATCGGCAAGAGACCCCCATGAAGAAGGTTTGTTGGTTGGATTGTGGGGTTGAAGAGACCAGACTCTCCCAGGAAGACCAAGACACAAATCGTCGGACTTATTCTGAAAACAAACAGGAAGACAGTGCACCAGCATGGTCAGAAAGAGAAAGGAGTGGAAGGAATTAGAACCACAACTATATAATGAAGTGTAATTCAGTGTGTAGTGTACATTAAGCGCGGCACCCTCTTACGCGGACTATATCACCGTTTGAGTCTTTAAACACAGCTACCCCTACTTGTAGGAGGCCTTTCCCTTAAACACATTTTCATTCATTCATTCATTCATTCATTCTGTCAGTTTCTAGATATACCACGATCTCACATAACAACTGTGACTGAACTGCACACTGTAATATGAAAAGAATTTTTCTTTAATATGCACTGCTGTTTTTACTGAATTTGCCGTTATGTCGTTAACTCGTAGGCATGCGACAGCTGATTAGGTAAGTGGAGGAACTCTGTTGGCTGTTTTTGCCTGTAATGTGGTCTACGATGGGCTTGGTGGGACTTAGGGAGGCACAGTGACTTCATGGGCGTTTCCACAGAACTCCCCACGAAAAGGTTTTCGTACTGTATTTTCGTAGTTACCCACGGAAAAAAAATGAGCGGCGGATTATGCACAGCAAATGGATGTCATTTTTACGATGTATGTCTAAGTTCTCGAACTCGAAAAATATTGAAAATTTTGTATTTACTCATTTCTGAGACACACATGTTCCAAAGGTCCCACTTTGCGCACATGAAATTCGAACCTAAATTCCGGTGTGAGACACAAAAACATAGTTCATAACGCGTCATACACGGAGAAATATGCTGTAAAGTGTCTCTGTTATCATCTGGGAACCCCATGTTGTTGCACTGAGGCGCAAGCGAAACTCTTTTGGACATAAAATCCGGTGTGAGCTGTAAAATCAGGTTTGCGTTTTTTCAGTTTCACATAAGTAACGCATCAAATTTTATCGACCATTACATTTCTTTTCATATGAGTTACATTCCCTGTTCCATCAGGGAAGGGAAGGCAGCCAGCGGAAAATGCTCCTACCAGAGCACAAAAATGCAGAGATTCCGGTAGGTATAAAAGAAAATCTGAAAATAGGGGAATCAACTGCCACCTTCTGCCTTGCTCAGAGCTTTTAAATGTTTTCGCTAGCAGTTTGGAATAAATCATATCTGCCCTTTTTTATGCTGAGTGAGAAAACAGTGGCAGCGGGAAAGAGACGAAAGGTCGAGAAACAATGAAAGATAGTAGGCAGTGGTTGTGTAGTAGAAACAGCGACGGAGACAATTTCAATGTGAAAGAGAAAGAGAGGAGTACATTGGTAGTGGAAACTAGCAATGACAGAACAGTACTAAGAAAGGAGTAAAGAACAAAGTGCCAGGGGATGAAGAATAAAGAGAAAAAGTGGAAGTGAGTGAAAGTCTGAGATAAAGAGATGCAGGGTATATGGCGATGAGAACGAGGAAGAGAGAGAGAGGAAGCTACAATGAGAAGAAGCAGCAACAGTAGGAAGGAAGGAATGAGGTATTAGCAGTAAGAAAGAGCGAGGTGAAATCAGTGACAGTGAGAGGAGACTGTAGATGTAGGACTCAGGAGACAACGACAGAGACACACAAAGAGAAAATGACAATTAGTTGACCTGAATGAGTGAGTGAGAAAGGGCAATGGGAGAGGATGGGTATGAGCGACTTACAGCGGAGGACTAGTGGTTGTGAGTGAGTTACAGTTAGGGGAAGCTGTGGGCTTTTGAAATGGGTTGCATATTAGACAAAGGACGATTATGTTCACACGCGAAATTTTTTGTAAATGTTCTTAAGGGTCCTCAGGGAGGTAGAATGTGGCAGCTGCTACCTCATTTTCCAGTCAGGGTCTGTCATGTAAAAAGAAACATATTCGCATTTTTTTGTGCTGAAACAGGAGCATTTTACCGCTGGTTTATACAAATACTGTAATGTCAAAGTATCTTATGTTATAATTTGTATTAATTTTGTCATCATTTTTTAGCTTAACTCTGCTGCCGATGATCTTTTTCGGTATCGTGTATAGATCTCGAATGACGAACCTCACATAAAATAATAAGAGTATTATTATTTATATCAAATATCAACTACCTGCTTATTTTACGGCCCATTCTACTGAATTCCGGATTTGGAACATACAAAGGTCCTCTCTCTACAGAGCACAGACGTCGAATTATTCCTATTGGCCAAGAGCACGACGATGTCAACACGTGACTAGCTCACGAAAAATTGAGGAAGGCAGAGAGGAGGGGTGGCCTTGACGATAATAGGCATAAACTCCTGACTCTGAAAGTTTTGTTCCAAAATCAGTAATTCCACTCCAGATCATAATATTATTCTCAGCTGGTAAGGATCACTGACAACTTATAAGCATAACAGCAGCTATCTACCAGTTGGTTACAGAATGTTCCATCCCATGATAAATTCCTCTCAATCATGTCTCCAATAAATTTTCCCAGTCGTCATCCAACTAGTGCTGATCACCTTAATCGGTGGTTCATTTGATTTTTTAAACTGATTTCTACCATCTTCGGCAGAACTGTACGTATATTATTTGGGACGTATCAAGTGTATACAGAAACTAAGGGAAGCATGAACACTTGTTTCACACTTATTATACCATGCCTTCAGTATAATGTAATATTTCTGCACATTTGTTGTTATTATTTCTCCGAATATTATGGAACTCTTTAAAAAAAAAAAAAAAAAGAAGAACAGTCGCTGTGTGTAACTTACCGAACGATCAAAGTTCGTCTGAGATGAACTAATGCAATCTGTGTAACGTAGTAGTCTATCAGATAGATTTTCTGATTTACACTGGTTACACACTCTACAGTTTCGCACCATAGCTGGCCATTATGTCCTACGAAAACTCAATACATCAAAATAGACACATGCAGTGTGAAAGGCTGTAAGGGGCAAAAAAATTTTGTCACAATTTTTTTGTTTCGCATTACGTAATAGAGCTGGATAGTCGCTGTGTGTAATTTACGGAACGATCAAAGTTCGTCTGAGATGAACTAATGCAATCTGTGTAACGTAGTAGTCTATCAGATAGATTTTCTGATTTACACTGGTTACACACTCTACAGTTTCGCACCATAGCTAGCCATTATGTCCTACGAAAACTCAATACATCAAAATAGACACATGCAGTGTGAAAGGCTGTAATGGGCAAAAAATTTTTGTCACGATTTTTTTGTTTCGCATTACGTAATAGAGCAGACTCAACTTAGTGTCGACAAGAAAATGGATGTTTAAACTTGGTAAAAACTATGTTTTTTAATGTTTATTCCTTTGGCATGTTATTGAATCTAAAGACCGAGAGCAAAAGCTGACGAAAACCAGGTCGCAGTCAGAGGTCCTCCATCATCGCAGCGAGTGGGTAGCAGCGCGAGTCAGCGACTCAGGCAGCTGGACGCCAGAAACATTACCGGAGGCCAGTAAGAATGAACTTAACATTTACAAGGGATAAGCACCGTTCTAAGATAGTTCGAAAAATGGTTCTTAGTTCGATCCTTGATGAAGGAACGGTCAGTAGTCGCCGTTAGGACGCGGGCGGTTAACAGTCGGTCGTAGTGGTGTATAACAGGACACTGACGAGATATAGTTTGATTCTGAATTCTCGTTCTTCATCAGTAATGATACACTCCGACAAGTTAATTGAAATAAATTTGTTCAAGGTTCGGCAGCCAGACTTGAGGTCGGGGGTTTAATCGTTTCGATTAGTACGGAGAAATGTAGGTGTCTGTGTGGCAGCTCAACGTTATTGCTACACAACCGCATGATACAATGTAGATTTGGAAGATAGCTAGGTGGGCGTCCGTGTGACGTTACGCAGTGTGTATAAGGAGTACGGAAATACCTTACCCGATAATATGGTAGATTTGTTGATGAATTTTGAAGAATATTTGGTAGCGCCGGTTATTAGATGCTGTGTACGTTTCTTTTCTTTGGATAGTTAGGAGTATTGACTGTGTGAACCATAGAGGGTGACAAAGCTGATATAATAGTGAGTGTAGAGGAATATGGAGTGAGTATTGGCCAATTAGGATTATTGTTATTGCGTGTTCTAAGGTATTTGAACAAAGCTTTAGAACCCCACGGCTACCTGCTGAGGTGTGACTTGCAGTTTTGAGGTCCGGGGGGCGAAACTCTACGTCATTGTAGGATAATATACTGTACCATATATCGCGATTTCCTTTGAAAACAGACTGTCTTCCTATATTTTTGATAAGAGTCAAGACAGAAAACGATTCAGTCAAGAACCATTTGAAGGAGGGACGAACGGTGATTATCTTTTACGATTCAAGTGCTCTAATTGATTTAGAAACTTGAAGGTGTAGTGGGGTCGCGAATGTCAACGCGTGAAGAGGTCTGAATTTTGCTAAAATCTTAAAGTAGAATACAAAGTGGTGGTGACACTTAGGTTTTTTGTTTGAGTTTTTTTTTAGTTTGTTTTCCGATTATAAGTGGAATAGCTTATAAACAGCACTTGCACCAACCACTACAAACTGTGACCATTGAGATTTTCAAGACAAATATTAAATTGTTTCATTATGTGAAAGTTTAAAACGGTGTACGTCATTTGTAGTACAGAGAAAGTATACAGAAAGATTTCATTCTGTTAGTAAAGAGAAAGAAGGAGACAGAGTGACTAAAGATACAGAAAAAAACAGAGAGAAAAATGATTTTTTCAGACTTGCTTGAGGGAAAGTTAATCAAACTAAAATTAATCCCATTGATTGGACCTGGCAAGGACCAAGAATACCATATTACGTAAAAACAGAAAACCAAATATTTAGCTATACGTTACTTGAGAAATATGTAATAATAACTTGATTGAGTCGGACTTGGGCAAAAGAAGAAATCGTTGGAAAGCAAAAGATAGTAGAAATACTTAAAGAGGGGCAACATTACGAAACAAAAGGTTCAATGGGCTTGGAACACTGGAAGAAGAATGATGAATTCTCAGGTTGCGAACAATTCAGTCACTGGTTCCCAGCGGAACGTAAATAAGACGTAATAACAATATCATTGCGTCATCAGAAACGAACGGAGTACAAATAGATAATATTTTATGAAAGTATACTCAACCTCAGCAGTGTTAGATGTTTTCTCGGTTTTTTTTTTTAAATCAATAGAGCTGTTGGTTAAGATCATATCAGTCTATCGCTGTCAGCGTGTGTTGCATGGTAATACTCGCAGCGTAACGTTGATACTTGGTACCTACGTGGCGACGTGAATTATTATTTTTTTGGACTACCAAAAGCTGCATGCTAGTGAGGAGAGCATACTCAGGTTTCAACGTCGTTGTATTTATTTATTGTCTGCCAAACTAGTCTCAGAGGTGTTGGTTACCTTAGGAACTCTCGAATTTTTCTCTTTAGTTAAATTCAGATGAGTTATAATAAGACTTTTTCAACTACGATATCCTACATCGGCCATCTAGCCCTAAATTAGTATTGTGTCAAGGTTCAGGTTGGCATTGCGTTTGTCAACGGCAGTCTTTCTTCGGAGATCAGCCATTAGTTTCATCGTCGGTGAAATCTTCTTTGTAAACAATATAACCACAGTTCACTTTTCGATAGGGTATTAACAAATCGTAACTGATCTTCCGACATGTTCCAGCATATGCAGTGTGGTGTACCAACCATTGTCCATTGTCAACTGGACTGGGTATACCAGGATTGAGAAGGTGGATTTTTTCTAAACTGTCCGCCACGACACGATGAGTCAATCTAAGCTGCACGGCGCATTACAAGGTTGCAGTAGCTCCGTAAATCCCCATATGGCGTGTGTGACGTTTTACAGTACGAAGACCGAGGTGCCAAAGCAAATTGGTACCTCGCAAAGCAATCTCAAGAAACTGCAATCACTGCAAGCCACATCGACGAATGAGCGACACTTGCGTCGCGACACCGACAAACGTTTCACTACGCCGTCGCGCCTGTTCGTGTGCTTACGTCTGTGCATGGGATTGCTCGGTCCAGTTCGCAGTTGTCGACTTTTAATAGGGCAGCTGTAAAATCAGTGTCATAGTACTAAATGTACCCTGGTGAAGACAACTGTATTCTGTCGGTATCAGGTAATACTTCCATGTTCAAAGACAGCCGTAAATACAACATTCCCGTGCAAATGGACTGTACAAAGTTAAGTAACTCTTCTTAACTTGTTATACGAGGGCAGTTCAATAAGTAATGCAACACATTTTTTTTCTCGGCCAATTTTGGTTGAAAAAACCGCAAATTTCTTGTGGAATATTTTCAAACATTCCCGCTTCGACTCGTATAGTTTCATTGACTTCCGACAGGTGACAGCGCTGTACGGAGCTGTTAAAATGGCGTCTGTAACGGATGTGCGTTGCAAACAATGGGCAGTGATCGAGTTTCTTTTGGCGGAAAACCAGGGCATCTCAGATATTCATAGGCGCTTGCAGAATGTCTACGGTGATCTGGCAGTGGACAAAAGCACGGTGAGTCGTTGGGCAAAGCGTGTGTCCTCATCGCCGCAAGGTCGAGCAAGACTGTCTGATCTCCCGCGTGCGGGGCGGCCGTGCACAGCTGTGACTCCTGCAATGGCGGAGCGTGCGAACACACTCGTTCGAGATGATCGACGGATCACCATCAAACAACTCAGTGCTCAACTTGACATCTCTGTTGGTAGTGGTATCACAATTGTTCACCAGTTGCGATATTCAAAGGTTTGTTCCCGCTGGGTCCCTCGTTGTCTAACCGAACACCATAAAGAGCAAAGGAGAACCATCTGTGCGGAATAGCTTGCTCGTCATGTGGCTGAGGGTGACAATTTCTTGTCAAAGATTGTTACAGGCGATGAAACATGGGTTCATCACTTCGAACCTGAAACAAAACGGCAATCAATGGAATGGCGCCACACCCACTCCCCTACCAAGAAAAAGTTTAAAGCCATATCCTCAGCCGGTAAAGTCATGGTTACAGTCTTCTGGGACGCTGAAGGGGTTATTCTGTTCGATGTCCTTCCCCATGGTCAAACGATCAACTCTGAAGTGTATTGTGCTACTCTTCAGAAATTGAAGAAACGACTTCAGCGTGTTCGTAGGCACAAAAATCAGAACGAACTTCTCCTTCTTCACGACAACGCAAGACCTCACACAAGTCTTCGCACCCGAGAGGAGCTCACAAAACTTCAGTGGACTGTTCTTCCTCATGCACCCTACAGCCCCGATCTCGCACCGTCGGATTTCCATATGTTTGGCCCAATGAAGGACGCAATCCGTGAGACGCACAACGCGGATGATGAAGAAGTTATTGCTGCAGTACGACGTTGGCTCCGACATCGACCAGTGGAATGGTACCGTGCAGGCATACAGGCCCTCATTTCAAGGTGGCGTAAGGCCGTAGCATTGAATGGAGATTACGTTGAAAAATAGTGTTGTGTAGCTAAAAGATTGGGGAATAACCTGGTGTATTTCAATGCTGAATAAAACAACCCCTGTTTCAGAAAAAAAAATGTGTTGCATTACTTATTGAACTGCCCTCGTAATAAAGGGAACTAAAATTTTATGCGTTACATTATCCATTCGGTCTCGTCCCAAAGCAAACCTCAGAGCCCAGTGAGTGAGAGTCTGAGATAAAGAGATGCAGGGTATATGGCGACGTACTTTCGTCCGATATAACATCATGAGACGAGATAGGACCACTGGCAGTTGATAAGGAGTACAGACTAGTATTCAGTGTTTCCGGTCACACTCTACAGTTTTACCTGTCTCCTTTGCTTGGCACAATAACTGGAGGCAATCCACGTATAATGGAATCGTTTGAGGTCATAATTGCTTTCGCGTGTACTAGAGGGCTTCCTATGAAAGAATAGGACGATGTCATCGATCCTCCGTCACCTGCTGTCCTGGAGGTTTACCAGCAGAAGCTACCATCTACACCTTCAACGATTTTACCTCATAAAATTCATGACAGATTAAGGTAAACCTGAGATATTCAGCCCTTATCTAACGCCCAACATTACGGCTACATTGTTTCCATTTTCCGCTACTTTCGACAGTTTACAAAATATCGCCTGGTTATTCTAGCACTCATGGAGAAATGGGTTAGCAATTTCGGAGAGCAGTAGTGTCCAACCTTTTAGCTTACCTGGACCACAACAGAAGGAGACGAGTATTTTTTGTCCCCATATCCTGTACTTAACAGTAACAATAACCACTCAGCAAAAAGAAAGGTAAGTGCTTCCAAACAAAGATAAGGTACGACTGTTCTGTTAGAGATATTTGTCTCTAGGTAGGTATGATTTGTAAAAGCCCAACAAGGATAAAAGTCAAATTTTTCTTTCAGTTCGATGCTAGGCTGCAACTCTTTTTTTTTCCACCTGAAAATATTCTGTGAAAGTATCTATATTGTATGTGACAGGTGTCGCATAAATACAAACATTTTGATTATTTTTCGAGAATCCTGATGTCGATTTTCCGATTCTTGCATTAAATCGATAAGTATGGCTGCATGTTTATACCCGTGTTCAGGATTATGTCTGACCAACGTGGTGAAATAAAAAAAAAGTTTCCCACAGTTCCAGTTTCATTTGGAACGCGTTTATTGTTTTTACTATTGCACTGATAAGCAGGTTTTTACCTTGACTGTTTAAGACGCCTAAATGAGCTGTCAAACGTACCTTGTTTGTGGACCGTGGGTTGGAGCACACATAGCGTTTAGGGTTTTTCCAGTTGAATTTCTAGCTCTGCAGAGGCGGCCAGTTGACAGACTTTCAAGACGAATGCATAAGAGGTTGAGTGGTGTGTGGAAAGTTGGATAGTTCTACAGATAGTGCTGACATGGTGACGGCGAGTCACTAGTCGGTGGGAGACTGCTCAGCGGGAAAGAGCATGAACAGGAAGAGGACAGACCTCGCATCTGATTCACTGTCAAGAACGTGGTTTTAAACTGTGAGGATGTTTCGCAGCAGTATACACTCCGTTGCGTAATTAAAGTTTTATTGTGGATTTCGTGTCACATCTGAAAGCGATAGGTGGCTATGACGCACGTACAAGTTGCTTGTTCGTCGCTGAAACTCGCGTTGTCGGAAATTGCTACAGGATGTTAACACGGGAGCTTGCCATCTCAGTTACGTGGGACCTTTGCTGAGGGAATTACACCTTATGGAGATTTAGACTGAAGCTGTACGCATTAGAAGCATGCTCACTCCAGCCAATAGAGTTTTAGAGTTCCCGTGAGCAAAGACATTAAAACTGAATTGTGTAGCAACTGGAATTTTTCATCTGGTCAGAAGACTCGCACTTTTGCGTGTATGTGCGTGAACAACGGCTTCATGGTGAACACAGTGTCAGACAGTCAGCTGTGTACAAGGGAAGCACTAGCTGGGGCATTGTGGGTGTGCTGTAACTGCGCGTAAACGGGTTCTAATGGCCCTACCCCACACTGGGCGCCAGAATGTAATGTCTCAGCACCATGCTGTGCACCTAAATGTAACGTCTCAGTACCACGCTACAGGCAGCTAGATGTCAGGTTTACGGTTCCTATTTAGTGAAATGCACACGCAGGGCACAATATAAGAATAATTACTTCATACAGCGTAATTTAATGTTTAATGGATACATTTACTTAACTGAGCTTGACACCAAAATGGTTATCACAAGTCAGTGAAAACATGGTATAGTATCCGTACAAATCTGAAACAAATATGACGGGAATGTGTTACGGAAATGTTGGGAACGATGAAATATAATATTATTGTTAGCAACCGCACGTATCGAACCTTTGAAGTAAGGATAACAGTACGTCAAAGTACGATGGTCTTTTAGTAAAGAAAGACTTAACTTTTTTTTACTTCCTAACGGTCATACCTTTTAGGAGATGCAAATTCGATGTTCCTTCTGCACGTGTGCAAAGTTTCGAACAATCCTGACAGATGGAAGAGCCGTAGTGAACGGCCAGAATGGCGTCTACGCAGGACACTCGTTTCAAGCAAGATGATGCCACTTCAGGGTTTCACAGAAAAGTGGGCCAATCCCATATTTTAATCTTTCGAGTAAAACTTATGTAACGCTAAACTAATATATTTAATAGCAGATGAAGAATTAAACATTATTTTTTTACAATGAACATGAAAAATTGACACTAATCTAGGATACTATGTGCACAGACATTTTTGTTAGTGTAAATTTTTTTTATAGTTTACTTTCAGTTTACTGGGCATTGTTTTACAGTGCACTGAAAACTTGCAACTTCCTACCTCAGTTATAATTAAAACTGTGTCTCAGTTTCTTTACATATTTTAATGTGTCCCCTCCAAATTGTTTTTCTTCTTATTATTTATCCATACTTGAAGTCTGCAAGCTTCTGTTGCTTTTTCTTCTTCTTCACACAAACACTATTTCATTCTCACTTACTTAATCATCGTGTTCATGAAAATACTGCTGTTTGTTTTATCATCTTCATCTTCTAGCAGTCTCTACAGTTGGAAGATTCTTGTAGTACACAAAATATAATGATGTAATGAACATCAGTAAATCAAGCATGTTTTCTTTTCATTTGTTAGTGACCACTGATTAATGCAATGTTTTTCATGATGGACGCTGGCTAGTTTATGTCCGTTCTTCCTCTTCATAAAGTTACCTTACTCAACTGTACCAACCCACTTAAACTCTTTAAACATCACTGTAAAAGTGTGTCTCTTTCTTATCTCCTTCACGGAATTTTTGACCAATTTCCCCCATAGAAATCAAGTTTGTCTTCTGTCTGTACATGCCTCTTCTAATGATTTTAGACGTCTAAAATTTTCTTGTCATTACACTGATTTCGAATTCAGGTGCTTTGCATTTTGCAGATTTTAAGTTATTGCACCAATTTTCAGGGCCACACTGTTTTCGAGATAGTTCATGTTTTCGGTGAAAATGAACACTTTTTTTTTTCATTTTAACTGAAAACATAGCAATATCTCCAAAACTACACATCGGAAAATGTTATAATTCCAGTTTTGATTATCTCGGAGGGGGACATTCAGCGATACCACATTTGACCCACCATCCCATCCCCGCGTGGATGGGGAAGTTTGAAATCTTCAGTGGAATCTCCCGTTTTTTATTGCGGATTACGATACTACGGTAAAATCTACAAACGTTTTATCTGTAGCATTTTTCTCAATTCGCCACAGATGGCGCTGTAATCGGAGGAACAGAAATGGGTACGCAATGGTAATTCACGACATGCTACTCAGTGGCCCTTGAATATCCAATGGTACGTGGGACCCCACCCCCATGCTGCGAATGCACGACAATTGGGAACGCCGTTCGCGAAGTTGTATTCCTCCGACCTATCGAACAGGGAACTACTCGACGAGCCGCTGTGGCCGTGTAGAGAACTAGGACGTATCGTAACAAGCAGTACACTGCGACTGGAGCTCACGTATCGTTCAGACGTAGAACAGGTGGTGACTCTGGACACAACAATGCTTGCGCAGTGTTTATTGCCTGCACATTAGCTAGTCATTTGGTGTACAGACATGCAAGTGGGTGATGAATGTTGCAACCACAGAAGAAAAAACTGAAATGATCCTGATTTACTGAGAATGTAGAAGAAATGTAGAGGCTGATGTTACCTTGTATACCTAGCGTTTTCCAGAAATAGCTCGCTCTCCTTCGTTCTATTACAAGTTTGTGAAGGCCTTCATGACTGATGGCAGTGTAGAGACCGGCAAAAAGAAACGAAGCAAGCGTGTTAGAGGACAAGCTAATGAAATATATGTACTACCGGCAGCACACCAACAATCTACGGATATGTGCCCCGTAATTACAACAAGATTGCGGTATGTCCGTAGGTAGTACTGTCACAATATTGCATCGTCATAAACATCATCCATACCACGTGTCACTCCATCAAGAACTTTATGGTGCCGATTTCCATAACCGGGGAGTGTTTTGTGAGCGGGCACGTCAACAAATGTAGGCAACCACCACGTTCTTTGCCGAGGTACTATTTCCCAATGAGGCTACATTCAAAACACATGGTAGCGTTAACCAGCATTACCTGCATTACTGGTTAACGAGTGGTGCGGCATCGTGGGAAATAAACTCACTGGTCGATGTTTTATTGCCGTTCGGAGTGGTCGAGCGGTTCTAGGCACTACAGTCTGGAAGCGCGCACCGCTACGGTCGCAGGTTCGAATCCTGCCTCGGGCATGGATGTGTGTGATGTATTAGGTTAGTTAGGTTTAAGTAGTTCTAAGTTCTAGGGCACTGATGACCTCAGAAGTTAAATCCCATAGTGCTCAGAGTCATTTTTGATGTTTTATTGACGGAACGTTGAAGAGTCGCAAATATTGAACGTTTTTGGAACAGAAGCTACCGGCACTACTGTTGCTCTGGACGTTCGTCGACGTATGTGGTTCCAGCATGATGGTTGTCCAGCGCATTATGCAAATGAAGCACGGGAGGTCTTAGACAGTATTTACACAAGTCGGTGGATCGGCAAAAACGTTGTCTCTATTCATTCGGCCGCTAGGTCACAGCATTTTTTCCGTGGGGTTATTTAAAAGATAAGATGTACTAGCAAGTGCCAACAGGCCATGAGCACATGGTCGACCGCATCAGAAAAGCCTGTGCTGACATCCCAGTAGATGTGGTACAGGCCTGTGTACAGCTGTTTGAAGAGCGGATCACTAAGTGTACTGAAGCTTGTGGTACTACGTATGAACACTTAAATTCTAATTGGAAAAGTAGAGCAACGTTTGTCTCGATCCACGACCGCGGTGGCGCGTCGATTAGTAACCTGTTCGAGACGTCGGAGAAATAGAACGTTGCAAATGGGGTTTCTAATTAGACGTTATGACATGCTGGTCTGTCCTACCCAATCAGAATGGAAGTGGGACCCCACGTACCATTGGATATTCAAGGGCAATCGAGTACCATGTCGTAAACTACGACTGTGTACCAGTTTCTATTTGGCCGAGCGGTTCTAGGCACTGCTGCTACGGTCGCATGTTCGAATCCTGCCTCGGGCATGGATGTGTGTGTTGTCCTTATGTTAGTTAGGTTTAAGTAGTTCTAAGTCTAGAGGACTGATGACAGATGTTAAGTCCCATAGTGCTTAAAGCCATTTGAACCATTTTCTATTCCTCCTACCACAGCGCCATCTGTGGCGTCACCAAGAAAATGATTCATAGAAAACGTATGTAGATTTTGCCGTAGAATCGTTATCGGAACAAAAAAATTAGATTTCCCACTGAATATTTCACAGTTGCCTCCCGGCAACGGGGTTGGATGGGGGTCAGGTACGGGTCGGGTGTCTTATTATTGGCTGTGAGGCAAAAAGATTGATATTACAACCTTTTTTCATCCAACGTGTAGATTTCGAGATATTTCAATGTCTTACGTCAAAATGAACGCCCTGTGTATGACAGACTGGATCTTCGTTGCAGTTTTCTGTATTCAACAGAAGGCGTCCGTCACTCAGTGAAAATTGATGGCCTGATGCAATAAATTTGCGATGGATGATTTCCACCTGTTTTTTCTGTATCACTGACTACTTTTAACTGGATCAGAACCATCCATGTTTCGTTTCTGACCAGACCACACATCATAATGATACGTATGTGGCTTATTGCGTACATTTTTAAATGCGTTCACATACAGATAACTATTTCTTGATATCCTCTATCTCCTTACCTTCCATTCTTAATATACATAAATACCGTGGACTGATCGGAGGAATGATTACGAAATATGTGTAAATGGATATATCTATTCAACTTATTGACAACAGCTCTCAAGGCTTAAAGAAAAGCCCACGTATCTGAGCTGGTGGAGCAGCTCGAGACCAGCGGCGAGGCCATTCTGCCACGGATCGTTACAGGTAAAGTAGGCTAAGTGCATTTCTTTCAGCCGGAAACGATAAGGCAATCACTCGAGAGACACCACACATAATCACCAAAACCGAAGGACTTTGTAATTGGGCGGCTTCTGTGTTGGCAGCGCTGTGTAACGCTTTGCATTGGATCTCTGACTGCGTTTTCTTTGTAAGAGACTCTGTAGCTGGTTGGACTCGTTGTTGGAACTTAATCGAAAGTAGTGTTGGGCAGTTGGAAGTTAGTCGTCAGCAGTGATGGAAGTACTCTTGGGCGGTTGGAGGTGAACAGCCAGCAGTGATTGATGTTAAATGTGAGTAGTTAGAATTGATGGACGGTAGAGGTCTGAAGTGTTAGCGTAGGCTAACGAACTTTACGTGTTCTACTTGGAGATTGAATATTATTCGTCATTATATATCTTTGTACTAGATGTAGATGATGATTTATATACGTGTCTAAAGTGCATGTCACATTATTAAGGTAAAAATACATTATCTGGTTTGCAACGAAAGCTTTCCTTTGCTAACCACATGCCTATTAGTAGTTAATGGATTTAGTAGTTAGAATCTTTTATTTAGCTGGCAGTATTGACACTCGCTGTATTGCAGTAGTTAGCGTAATAAAGATTTTTGTGAGGTTAAGTGCTTAATGAAATGTGTAGGTTATTGTCAATATTTCTTTTTAGCCAGGGACGTTCTTTTGAATTAATCATTTTAAGCCAGGTTGTAATTTTTTTGAGCAGTTAGATTGCGTTACGCTAGAACTTTGTGGGTCAGTGTTGATATGATAAGAAAAAGTAAAGAGAAAGTAGGCTCAGTACGTTCAGTTTTACACAGCTGTTTCAGGCTCACATAACGTAGAAGTTTCATCTTCTCAGTCATTCTGCAATTTATGTACAGACACACTTGTTTAAATAAAGAAGTTTCAACTTCAAGTCAACTCCTTTGGTTGGCAAAGTCATGAGGGCAATCTTTTGGGGTAAGGATGGCGCCGTTCTCGTATATACACTCCTGGAAATTGAAATAAGAACACCGTGAATTCATTGTCCCAGGAAGGGGAAACTTTATTGACACATTCCTGGGGTCAGATACATCACATGATCACACCGACAGAACCACAGGCACATAGACACAGGCAACAGAGCATGCACAATGTCGGAACTACTACAGTGTATATCCACCTTTCGCAGCAATGCAGGCTGCTATTGTCCCATGGAGACGATCGTAGAGATGCTGGATGCAGTCCTGTGGAACGGCTTGCCATGCCATTTCCACCTGGCGTCTCAGTTGGACCAGCGTTGGTGCCGGACGTGCAGACCGCGTGAGACGACGCTTCATCCAGTCCCAAACATGCTCAATGGGGGACAGATCCGGAGATCTTGCTGGCCAGGGTAGTTGACTTACACCTTCTAGAGCACGTTGGGTGGCACGGGATACATGCGGACGTGCATTGTCCTGTTGGAACAGCAAGTTCCCTTGCCGGTCTAGGAATGGTAGAACGATGGGTTCGATGACGGTTTGGATGTACCGTGCACTATTCAGTGTCCCCTCGACGATCACCAGTGGTGTACGGCCAGTGTAGGAGATCGCTCCCCACACCATGATGCCGGGTGTTGGCCCTGTGTGCCTCGGTCGTATGCAGTCCTGATTGTGGCGCTCACCTGCACGGCGCCAAACACGCATACGACCATCATTGGCACCAAGGCAGAAGCGACTCTCATCGCTGAAGACGACACGTCTCCATTCGTCCCTCCATTCACGCCTGTCGCGACACCACTGGAGGCGGGCTGCACGATGTTGGGGCGTGAGCGGAAGACGGCCTAACGGTGTGCGGGACCGTAGCCCAGCTTCATGGAGACGGTTGCGAATGGTCCTCGCCGATACCCCAGGAGCAACAGTGTCCCTAATTTGCTGGGAAGTGGCGGTGCGGTCCCCTACGGCACTGCGTAGGATCCTACGGAGTTCTTAAAATGACATTCTTAAAGCCACGGCTCACGGTAGACAGGTTGTTGCAGTATTTCATGACTTGCACAAAGCATTTGCAACAGTAACACGCCAACATACGAAAGAAGTATTGTGGTTATCAAATGAAATTTTGCGTTTAACTGACGGCTTCTTGCTATGGAGGACGCTGTATCCTGAACGCAGAGTTCAGGAGTACCCCACGGATGTGTATTGGAACCATTACTTAATATTCTATGTAAATGACCTGGAAGAGAGAATCATTAGTAATTTCCGACAACGCACAGATGATCCTGTACTCTATAATGAAGTAGGGAGAGCCGAGCAATGTGGCCATGCCGGGTAAAATGGGCATTCTGGTCCCGGGGGCTATGACGTGCTGGCACTGCACGGGAAATGCTTCAACGTATTCTGCCTGGAGGACCCAAACTTCCCGAGAAGTCTAACCTGTCTGCTGTGCCGCCCCTCAAAGTTATAATACTGTCGTGGAACTTAGCTATCCTGATCTAATGTAAGAATACAGCTTTTGTGTAATGTCGCGGGGAAGATGGCCATTTCCGCAGAGACTTTTGGCCACTTTGTGCAGCGGGAAAACGTAAAGGCAGTGGCCTACAAAACGGCTCCGAGGCGATACTCGCAGCAAGCCCTTACAAGGGCAACCTAGAACAAGCAAATAATGAAAGAGAAGAAAAAGAAAATAAGAAGAAAGAAAAACGGAAAGAAGCCGAAGATAAGAAAGGCTGCAAAACGAAAATACTGGACAGCAGGAAACCGAACCCCAGAGGAGCTCTTCACGACAACAACGATGAAGACAAAGACTGTGTGTACTGCGAGGAAAAATTTCCAAGGTCAAGGACAGAAGAGCACATGTTTCCTCTGAGCTCAAGAAATCTGTGCAGGAGTTGAGAAACATAGCTTCACTTTTATTTGTGAAAAGCGTAAGAAATTTAATTCGAATCATGTTGTAGAATAAAATATATTTAGTTCTTTGCTAAAACAGTTTTCATTCTTTATTTTCCAATTTAAACCTAAGTGGCTACTTAGTTCATTTACGTCGGATCAGGTGGCGATTTAGCCACTTTGTGGAAGGAGAACTGTTTGAACTACACTCATGCTCATAAATTAAGGATAATTGCAGAATGTTGACGCTAATAGCATAGGCACATAGGGAACACACATGACACAGATCTGTAAGTCCACGGTATTGGTGATAAGTTGAGAAAACCATTCCGAAACACAAGTGCTACAAAACGCCACTGTTCCCTGCGCATGTAACCCGACGTTAAAATGGGATATGCACACGTACACAGGCCACAAAACGGGTTGACATTCTCTGGATCAGGTGGTCGAGCAGCTGCTGGGGTATAGCCTCGTGTCAGAGCTCGAGAAGTGTCATAGAGGTTTGAAGACGTGCAGCGATACGTCGACTGAGAACAACCCAGACGTGCTCGATAGGGTTTAAGTCTGGAGAACAAGCAGGCCACTCCATTCGCCTATCTTCTGTTTCAAGGTACTCCTCCACGACGGTAGCTCGTTGGGGCCGTGCGTTATCATAAATCAGGAGGAAGGTGGGACCCTCAGCACCCCTGAAAATGCGGACATACTAGTGCAAAATGACGTCCCGATACCCCTCACCTGTTACAGTTCCTCTGTCAAAGATATGCAGGGGTGTACGTGCACCAATCACAATCCTCCCCCACAACATCAAACCACGACCTCCATACAGGTCCCTTTCAAGGACATTAAGGGGTTGGTATCTGGTTCCTGGTTCATGCCAGATGAAAACCCGGCGAGAATCACTGTTCAGACGATATCTGAACTCGTCTGTCAACATAACCTGGGGCCACTGTTACAATGACCATGTACTGTGTCCTTGACACCAGGCTTTACGGGCTCTCCTGTGACCAGGGGTCAGTGGAATGCACCTTGCAAGTCTCCGGGCGAATAAACCGTCTGTTCAGTCGTCTGTAGACTGTGTGTGGAGAAAACTGTTCCAGTGGCTGCGGTAAGGTCCGAAGCAAGGCTACCTGCAGTGCTCCGTGGCCGTCTGCGGGCACTGATGGTGAGATATCGGTCTTCTTGTGGTGTTGTTCACTGTGGACATCCCGTACTGTAGCGCCTGGACACGTTTCCTGTATGCTGGAATCGTAGCCATGATCTTGAGATCACACTTTGTGGCACACCGAGGGCCCGTGCTACTACCTGCTGTGTTTGACCAGTCTCCAGTCGCACTAGTATTCTACCTCTCATAACATCAATATGTGTTATTTGAGCCATTTTTAACACACAGTCACCATTAGCACGTCTGAAACGTCTGCACACTTTCTCTTGCACCGTACTCTGACATGCACCAACACACCTCTGCGTATGTGGACTACCGTGAGCGCCACCGTGCGACTACCGCAGGTCAAATGCACCACATGGTCATACCCCGAGGTGATTTAAACCCCCAAACCGCCATCCAGAGCACTTTTTCACCATGTATCAGCATTATATATACACTCCTGGAAATGGAAAAAAGAACACATTGACACCGGTGTGTCAAACCCACCATACTTGCTCCGGACACTGCGAGAGGGCTGTACAAGCAATGATCACACGCACGGCACAGCAGACACACCAGGAACCGCGGTGTTGGCCGTCGAATGGCGCTAGCTGCGCAGCATTTGTGCACCGCCGCCGTCAGTGTCAGCCAGTTTGCCGTGGCATACGGAGCTCCATCGCAGTCTTTAACACTGGTAGCATGCCGCGACAGCGTGGACGTGAACCGTATGTGCAGTTGACGGACTTTGAGCGAGGGCGTATAGTGGGCATGCGGGAGGCCGGGTGGACGTACCGCCGAATTGCTCAACACGTGGGGCGTGAGGTCTCCACAGTACATCGATGTTGTCGCCAGTGGTCGGCGGAAGGTGCACGTGCCCGTCGACCTGGGACCGGACCGCAGCGACGCACGGATGCACGCCAAGACCGTAGGATCCTACGCAGTGCCGTAAGGGACCGCACCGCCACTTCCCAGCAAATTAAGGGACACTGTTGCTCCTGGGGTATCGGCGAGGACCATTCGCAACCGTCTCCATGAAGCTGGGCTACGGTCCCGCACACCGTTAGGCCGTCTTCCGCTCACGCCCCAACATCGTGCAGCCCGCCTCCAGTGGTGTCGCGACAGGCGTGAATGGAGGGACGAATGGAGACGTGTCGTCTTCAGCGATGAGAGTCGCTTCTGCCTTGGTGCCAATGATGGTCGTATGCGTGTTTGGCGCCGTGCAGGTGAGCGCCACAATCAGGACTGCATACGACCGAGGCACACAGGGCCAACACCCGGCATCATGGTGTGGGGAGCGATCTCCTACACTGGCCGTACACCACTGGTGATCGTCGAGGGGACACTGAATAGTGCACGGTACATCCAAACCGTCATCGAACCCATCGTTCTACCATTCCTAGACCGGCAAGGGAACTTGCTGTTCCAACAGGACAATGCACGTCCGCATGTATCCCGTGCCACCCAACGTGCTCTAGAAGGTGTAAGTCAACTACCCTGGCCAGCAAGATCTCCGGATCTGTCCCCCATTGAGCATGTTTGGGACTGGATGAAGCGTCGTCTCACGCGGTCTGCACGTCCAGCACGAACGCTGGTCCAACTGAGGTGCCAGGTGGAAATGGCATGGCAAGCCGTTCCACAGGACTACATCCAGCATCTCTACGATCGTCTCCATGGGAGAATAGCAGCCTGCATTGCTGCGAAAGGTGGATATACACTGTACTAGTGCCGACATTGTGCATGCTCTGTTGCCTGTGTCTATGTGCCTGTGGTTCTGTCGGTGTGATCATGTGATGTATCTGACCCCAGGAATGTGTCAATAAAGTTTCCCCTTCCTGGGACAATGAATTCACGGTGTTCTTATTTCAATTTCCAGGAGTGTATTTATGAGCATGAGTGTACTTCATTTGATCCTAAGGTAACGAAACTACTCAATATTCTACCTCACTAGTAGCAGATTATCAGATTATAATTGCTCGCTTCTATGCATTTCCGTCTATTGCGACTCAGCTTAAAACTTAATAATACCTTAGCCTGGGCACTTTGCCCAGCCCTCTGATACTATTTTAAAACATAAAATTGCGCAAATAGGCACTCACTTTGAATTCTTATGAATTCAATGTGTTTTGCACGAATAGTCACAGGATTATTTGATCCATCAGAGAGGAAGAAAGCGTGAGCTGTCATACGCAAGAAGAGAAACGCCACTTATCACGCGAAAATGTACTCAGGAAGCTTCAAGAATCAACATTAAGTGTGGAACTTGGGAATATACTTCAGCACACTACCTACCACTCTCGTGGGAACCTCAGAGACAAGACTATTTTGGTTTTAATCAATGACACCTCCTACGTTTCACGCGAAAATGGAACGGAAAGGTGCCCCAAACAAGTAGTAAAAGGAAAGCATATACTTCCATGCACTTAATGGTGTCTTCAGACTATAAACGAGTATATAGACGTACATAGCTGAGTGCCACTCAGTACACCTCTCAAACAAAATTGCACAGAACAACATTGCGATCGTAGATTCCTTGTCTGGCTACAACATATTTCTGGCTACAAAAATGGGCTTTTCTATGAGCAAGTGAATGGACTGGGTCTTACGTGCGACTGGCAATATTTCTACGAGAAGTCACTGGAAAAATCCGTAAAAAGGCCACTTCGTCTTGGAACGATATGTCTACCAAACTACAGTTATGGACTAAATCCGACATAATGCTTACATCGGTATGTGGAAACTTACCACCTATAAGTAAAATCACTTTACTCCAATGTCTTTCACCACATAAACACCTTTCTGTCCCCAAGAACAGGATTTATACGAGGTCCTTTGGTTCAATACTTTGAAAGGCAACGCTTACTTACGTTTACTTAAAGCTGGCAATTATCTTCTTTGTCGAGAATATCTGTAACAACTACTACCTTCCATCAAGACGATTTTCATATTAACAAGAAAACATGTATATGTTCTAAAACGTTTCTTTTGGATTCAGAACCAAATGGTAAACCCTTCGGAACATATGGCATACAGGTCGGAGACAATATCCGCGTTCTGAGGTGTACTTGGACGAATTATAGCAGAAATAATTTATGGTCTTTCGTCGTTCATTGTGAAGATGAAACCACTTTAGATAATAGCTCTAGAGCAATCGAACGTAACCGGTCTCGTATTGCTAGCGTTATTTCATACTACAGGAATCCTAACCCCAAATTAGTAGTGAGTGCCAATCAACAGTGGTTTTAGCTACTCAGACTACACACAACCACATGGCCGCACGAACATCGGAATTAACAGATGAAGACCTCGAGAACCCATTATCTCCCTTGACAGAATTCTTGTTAGTGTAAACCAAGTAAACATAATTTTTTTTATTGTTCAGCTAATTCAAACTATACGAGATGTAGCCTCTTTAAGTTATCCAATACATTTAAAAGAGGTGTTTCAGTAGATCTCCGTCCGCTGCTGTCAGTTGAAGCCCGCAACTTTCCTGAGTTTCTTATCTTAGCAATCAGGTGGTCTCCCTAGTTGTCATCGTTTTTCTCTGGGACTCCACTATAAAACTGAGTTTGTCCATCTTCCATCCTTCGTTCGTGCAATATGTTGTACCCACTGCCATTTTAGAGTCTTAACCTGTTCTATAATATCTTTTACTCCTGTTATTGCTCGTACATCTTCACTTTTCTGTCAATCTTTCTTAGTGACAACTAACATTGACCTTTCCATAGCTGTCTGAGCAGTTCAAAGTTTCCTTTTAAAAAATTCATTTAAAGTCCAAATTTCACACCCATTCTTTAAAACCGGTAGGACACACTGACCGAAAACTGTCTTCTTTAAGTAGACTGGCATGTTAGATTTGAAACTGTTGCATACCTTCCGTGAGCACTTCAACATAGTTTAATTGGAAAAAAATTTTAGGTCAATTAATTTTGTGTCAGTTAATTGCCCCAGATAAACGTATTCTGTAACATTGTTTAGGATGTTGCCTTTCAGTGTTACCTGTCCTGCAGCTGCCGACTTATTATGCATAACCTTAGTTTTAGAGTCATTTAATTTAAGTCCAACTTCCTGACAACGATCTGTTAAGTCTTTTATAGAAGACTGCATTTCCATCTTGCTGTTAGCCAGGACCACTATATCATCAGCAAATCTCAGGTTGGTGAGCCTTTTACCATTTATCCTTCTTCCTCTGTTGCTCCAAATAATTTTGGACATAGCCATCTCGAGAACTGCTATAAATAAATTCGGGGATATAGGATCGCCCTGATTTACTCCTTTTCCCATGGGAAATTCGCACTTATTTTGTTCTATGTTGATAGATGCTACAGAGGTGTAATATATGTTGCACAATTTGTTTGTATGTTTCCACTCCTTTCTCGGCCAGTGCTTGTATGACAGCAGTGTGGCTGACAGAATCAAAGGCTTTTTCGAAGTCAATGATGGCTATGCATAGTGACACCTCATACTCATCTGCTCGACCTCACGCAGTGTGTTTATATGGTCAATTGTACTGAAACCACTGCGGAATCTAGCATGTCCTATGGGCTGTGTAGTCTCCACTACCATTTTAACGAGACTTATCAGGACTTTAGTCAACACTTAATATAAGCGTATAACAATAGTAAGCTAATGTGGTGGTAGTTCTTCAGATGGTGAGTACTTCCCTTCTTATGTAGCTAGATTATGTTTGCTTTGTTCCAGAAAGTTAGGATGTTGCCATTCTGTATACAAGAAGTAAAGACTTTAGCCAGACATTTCTGTTTCCTCCCCTGTAAGCTTGAGTATGTCAATTGTCAGACCATCATGACCCCCTGCTTCGCCATTCTGCATCTCTTTTGTAGTTTTTCTTATTTCTTGTGGGACGATTTTGGGGACTACGTCATCATCTGCGTAAGGTTTTTCTATTGGTTCTTGTGTTCTTTCATATAATTTACTACAGAAATTCTTTATATGCTTTAGAATTTCCTTCTTTTCCGTTGTGCGCCCATTAGCACCGTCAATTGCTGTGATTTTGTTTTTAACAATCATAAGCATTTGTTTAGCTTTATTGCAGTTCCTTTTGTAATCTAATGCTAATTTTATGGTGTTTTCGTTGTATTTTCGTATGTCGGCTTTAATGTTCCTCCTTATACACTTACACAGTTTTGAATATTCTATCTTGTCACAAGAAGTTTTAATTTTCATCTTTCATCTTTTTACAAGTAAAGCTATGGCTTCCACCCTTAACTTTCCTACTTGTTTAGTAATTGTTGTCAGTCCACCTATTTGTTTTGCAGTTTCCATTATCGTTTCAGCTAGATTTTCTTTTGTTGAATCTTGTAATCTCACTCGAAGGGCATACTGAAAATTCTTTTTCGTTTCATTTATCCATATCTATAATTTCTTTTTTCTGTGATATTATTTTTCTTCCTTCTTGTTGAGTATTAATGTTTATTACCAGTCTATGGTCGCTACCAGTATTAAATCGATTTAAGAATGAAACATCTTTCATTATTTTCGTGTGATTTGAGATGAGAAAATCTATTTCATTGTGGGTCTTATGATTTGGGGTTCTCCATGTCCATTTCCTATTATGGTGGTTCTTAGAAAAGGTGTTCATGATGAATAATTTATTTGCTTCCACAAGTTGAACTAGCCTTTCACCCCTTTCCACCCTCTCGTCGATTCCATGGCAGCCTACTGAGACATCACCCTGTTTTTTGGTACCAAGCTTGGCATTTAAGTCCCCAATTACCAGTTTAAAGTGGCAGTTTCGTCCTTTCTTATGTGCATTTTTACTTCTTCGTAAAATACTATTTCATCATCTGAATATCGTGCTGTAGGAGCGTATACTTGGAATATTTGTAGTTTGTATCTTTTTGATATTTTAATAACAAGCCTTGCTACTCTACTAGATATTCCTTCAATTATTGATAATTTGTCGTTTACATCCTTATTTGTTAGGAAACCCACACCCTTTGTTCTACCATCTTCTTCTCCGAAGTGATACAAAACATTTCCTGACTTCAGAGTTACACACTGTTCCCCTTTACGACGTACTTCACTCCGACCAACTACATTCCATTTTATTTTCTTCAAGTCTTCTTCAGTTTCGCTTAGTCTGTATTCACCAACAAGTGATCGGCAGCTGTATGTGCGGATGTACAGAAACCTAGTGTTTTCCTCTTTAATGGTTTTCTGTATGTGTGACGCTAAAGCAGTCCTCTCCCGGCGATCGGATAGTTGGGGAACTAATCCC
Organism: Schistocerca nitens; assembly: GCF_023898315.1. Classification (NCBI taxonomy): domain Eukaryota; kingdom Metazoa; phylum Arthropoda; class Insecta; order Orthoptera; family Acrididae; genus Schistocerca; species Schistocerca nitens. Next base: position 110,743,092 of record NC_064618.1, on the reverse strand, counting down.
GAATCTTCTGCATTAGCGATACTCGTCTTAATAATAATAATGAGTCTTAAAGGTTTGAAGCACAATCACCACTCTTGCTTCAGAACGGATTGGCGATATTATTTTGAGGCCGCCCCTAACCTAGGGTACAGACGCCCTTGGCTGGCCGCCCCCTTGGAGTACAGATACCGCCCAAATTTTGGTCCGCCCCGGGTATTTGATTTCTCCTGTATCACCCATATCTGGAAGGCTTTCTCTTATCCACCAACTGGGGAGGTGCACGATGGAGGACTAGCAGCCGCGCACGGAAACATAAATATATAAGGCATAAAAAAAGAAACGGGGCAACTTTCGTTACTGAGGAACTTTTTAGTGTAAATACATATGTACTACCGCTTTTCGACGTTGAATTGAGACCTTAGACCACGATATTTATAACACAAATAGATCACGCGTTTGCAGATATGGGGCAGCTCCCAACCAACATCACGGAAACGAATACACAGACATGTCTCGAGCAGTGCAAAGAAGTATTCTAGCTGTTTGTAGATACGATTTGGTACTCTGACTGCCACCTACTCAATATACGCTCGCAGCAGCACTTTCCTTTAGGGTCGGACCAAGTGCTCGAGTTCTTGAATACTGTACTGATCAACTTCTTTCGGTAAGGTTGCTGAGTGGAGACGCCGCGACGTTGTCAGGATGTTGTCTTGGAGTATGTAGAGCGTCTTTTGGCGCTAATAAAATATGATTAGCAAGTTAACACTTATTCGTTCAGATTTACAGTTGTGACTCTTTTCGACAGCCTTGACTGACTGACAAGGCCGCTGCTCCAACAATTGGGCTGAAGCGTTGCGGGCTAGCATCTGACAGTCTGAAGGCAAAGTGAAAGCGTGAGTATGTGTCCTACACTAAGTTAGAGCATCCTTGATCCCACTCTGGAAGATGACGATGACCCCAGATGACCCATCAGATTGTGCTGCTTGGTCGGAAGTTGTGGAACTGCCTGATCATAGACCAAATGGACAAGAAGACACTTGATTAAAGTGACAGCACGAGTGATCCGGAACAGAGGCACTGGATGGTCCTCTCAGACTGCTGTGACAACGATCTTAGTGTGACAAGCACTAATGGTGTTGGATGGCGCTGTATCTCCCCTTCAGCGATGCGGTACGTAGTATCCTCGTCGCCACCGTAGGGTCTTGTACCATAGGGAAGCAAGGGAGAGGATGTTGATATGGGTGGTCGGTATCCCCTTTCTACAACACAAATGCACACATGGATTAACACTGTTCTTTGTTTGGAAGAGACTGTTACTTAAATTGAATAGAATCCATGTTCGTGGTACAAGCTCATCAATATTAGTCCTCTTGCAGACACTATCGGTAATCTTGCTATTACAAAATCTTGTCTCGAAGGTAGTCTCGATCTGCCATGCTTTGCCGTAGGTCTGTATACAATTTCATACTGATACTGCTAAATCAACAAAGTACATCGTTGCAGTTTTTTAGCAGTGCGTGTAGGAACCGCCTTTGACAGATGAAACATGGGCTGCAAAAGCTTGTGATCTAAAACTCAATGAAATCTGCGACCATACGGAAAGTGATCGAACTTCGTCACACAATACAAATTCTGGGGAGGATTCTTTTTCAATTTATGAATAATTATTCTGAGTTTGAGTTAACAAGTTTGAGACAAAACCAATGGGTCTGCCTTTTGCACCAATTCTGTGCGAAAGCACAGAGATGATGCCGTAGGAAGAGGCGTCGACTTGCAAAGCTACCGGCTTCGCAGGGTGAAAATGCACTAAATAACTGTCGCTAAGTAAGGGATTTTTGAGTTTCTGAAATGCGTCTTTACAGTCTCTAGTCCAAAGGGAAGCACATTTCCAGAATGAGATTTTCACTCCGCAGTGGAGTGTGCGCTGATACGAAACTTCCTGGTAGATTAAAACTGTGTGCTAGACCGAGGCTCGAACTCAGGGCCTTTGCCTTTCGTGGGCAAGTGCTCTATCAACTGAGCTACCCAAGCAAGACTCACGCACCCATCCTCACAGCTTTACTTCTGCCAGTACCTCGTGTCCTATCTTCCAAACTTTACAGATGCTCTCCTGCGAACCTTTCAGAACTAGCACTCCTGAAAGAAAGGATATTGCGGAGACATGGCTTAGCCACAGCCTGGGGGATGTTTCCAGAATGAGATTTTCACTCTGCAGCGGAGGGTGCACTGATATGAAACTTCCTGGCAGATTAAAACTGTGTGCCGGACAGAGGCTCGAACTCGGGGCCTTTGCCTTTCGTGGGCAAGTGCTCTACCAACTGAGCTACCCAAGCACGACTCACGCCCCGTCCTAACAGCTTTACTTCTGCCAGTACCTCGTCTCCTACCTTCTGCAAGGTTCGCAGGGGAGCTTCTGTAAAGTTTGGAAGGTAGGAGATGAAGTACTGGCAGAAGTAAAGCTGTGAGGACGGGGCGTGAGTCGTGCTTGGGGAACTCAGTTGGTAGAGCAATTGCTTGCGAAAGGCAAAGGTCCCGAGTTCGAGTCTCGGTCCAGCACACAGTTTTAATCTGCCAGGAAGTTTCAGAAGCACATTTCTTCAACGCAAGCGTTGCATGGAGCCGTGATCTAAGCGGCATCCGGAATGAACCGAATGTAGTATATCATCTTACCTAGTACAGACTGCAGTTCAGACACATTGCGACGAACAGGCAGGTCACAGATTGCAAACAAATGAAATTGGAGGGGGTGCACATGCTGACTGTTTATCACATGACCCAAGTACTGTAGTTCAGATTCAAAATGTCACACTTTTTAGGACGACTCTATGTGCTACTTCTGACAACATTCGAAAAAGTGTACGCAAATTGGCAATATGTTCATCTGGCGTACGACTTGAGACGGCAATATCGTCAAGACGGTTGAACAAAATGGAACTTTTGCAATCATCTGTTCCAAGTAACGTTGAAAAATGGTGGGTGCGGAAGCGCTGCCGAAGGCAAACGCAAATACTTGAACAGTTATAAGTGTGTATTTACAATAAACACTTTCTGCAATTCTTCATCCAATGGAATTTGCAAGTAGGCATCACGCAGATCTTAGAAAAGTAACGTCGTGCATCAAGCTTGTCTATGAGTTCATCAGGGCGAGGTAACGGATGAGTTTCAGCTGTGGATTGACTGTAGACTTGAAGACGACACAAATGTGAATGCGACCAGAAGGCTTAGGCAGCAAAACGAGAGGACTTGTCCATTGACTACCTTGGATACGGAATTACACCATTATCTTGCAATTCTTTCAGTTCAATGGCTACTTTGTCTCTCCTAGCAATTGGAACCGGGTGGGCCCGGTAGAACTTAGGCTTTAACATTGGCTAAAAAGTTTTTAGTTTTTCCCATTCCTTCTGAAAATAGTTCAGGAAATTCTTTAAGCAAACTAGCTACACCGCCTTTTAGAGTAAAAGCAGAAACTGAAAGTAGATTGTCCTTGATGATAAATCCAAAAAAATCAAAGACATCTAAACCAAATATGTTCTCACTGTCTCTTGACTTTAATACAGTAAAATTCACTGTCCTAGTGTGATATTTGTAAGCGGCAGGCGGACTACTCTGTCCAAGCACTGGAATTTCCCGTCCGTTAAAAGCAGTGAGGTGCTTACTATATTTAGAAAGGGTTGGGCATTCTATCAGTTCGTAAGTGGCACGGTGAAGCAAAGTCACTAAGGCACCTGTGTCTAGCTGAAAGTTCACTCGACGGCAAATAATCTGTCAAGAGACAAATAGACCGAGCGAGGTGGCGCAGTGGTTAGCACACTGGACTCGCATTCGGGAGGACGACGGTTCCATCCCGCGTCCTGCCATCCTGATTTAGGTTTTTCATGACTTCCTAAAACCACTGCATTAAATGCCGTGATGGTTCCTTTGAAATGACACGGCCGACTTCCTTCCCCGTCCTTCCCTAAACCGACGAGACCGATGACCTCGCAGTTTGGTCTCTTCCCCCAAAACAACCTAACCCAACAAATAGTCTGCTAGTACGTCGTTGCACGTCACTAGGGCGAGAAGGAGGCACTGCCTTAATCTTACATTTTTCACACCTGTTGTAGGTTTTGAAAACACAGCGTTCTCTGCATGTGCACGAGCCTGTTTTTCTGGGAGTGGGCAAAATTGTCGTTTTCCTGCCGTTGCAAACAAACTGCTTGGATATGGCTTTTTTTCACATATGTAGCACATTGTGTTACGTGATGGGCAATACTATCTTATATGGCGAGCAAAACGTCTAGGGCGAGACTTCACTAAATTCCCAAGCATGTCTACCTGTCTACGTGGCTGACCGCGAGGCTGTGTAAGCCCTTGTTGTTGTGGCATCTTCGGCCGGTCGCGAGCAAGGGGCGATTAGAGCCGTCATATCGGGGCCTGTCCAAAAACTTATCTGCCGCTACTGCACCCGAATCATATTGCTCTAAGATTTGAAATACTGGGGCAAGTGATGGGTCCGAGAACCTTAAGATCTGTACTCGCATTCTACCTCTTGGGACACTGAATGTTATTGCATCGCGGATCATTAAATCACTGGAAAAGTTGCCACAACTACACTTCAATTTACACTTCCTAGTCATGCCTGTGTATCACTGGCGATGCATCTGTTCCGGCTTTTTCTGCAAACTTAAAAACTGATATCTGGCTGCAGCTACTTGAACTTGCTGGTCATAATATTTAGTTAACGCAGCGATTACTTGGTCATAGCTGAATTGGTCAGGAGACGCGGTTGCGAATAGTTTTTCTATTAACCTGAACACTGGTTACCCAGCAATCGAAAGGAAGTATTGTACCTTGAACACAATCAACTTGACAACGTGCTTGGAAGTGAGTTACGTACTCGAGCCATTCTTCTTCTGATTCATTAAATTGTCGGAACGTTGGTATGCTGTTCGGCGGCACTTGTTGGGTTGGCTGGGTCGTCTGCTGTCCGGCCGACGCAGCTTGTGCAGCCGGCATTTTGTTGTACCGTCGTCAGTAGGGTAGCAATTTGTTGGTTCTGAAACTGGAAAACTTCTGTTACATCCATCACATTGGCCGTCTGTGGCTGAGGTGCGTGGGCACGGGGTGGACGGGGAGGAATTTAGGGGTTTACACAAATACTTTTGATAAAAAAAGCAAAACAAGCCTGTGGAAAGAGAAATTTGATTAGTTCTGCACCTCCCATTCTGAAACACATGCAAGAACACAAAAACAAATTATCAAATATAAACGAACACCTCTGCAAGCTAAAACAAGAGAAGCCAGCAAAATCGTTGGCCTAGTTGATTATCTTCGATCGCCACTGAATTATCCTCGTCGCAACTGTACAGTCTTGCACCGTAGGGAAGCAACTGAGTGGATTTTGATATGGGTGGCCAGTATCCTCTTTCTACAACACAAATGAACACGTGGGTTAACACGGTTCTTAATTTGCTATAAGCTGCTACGAGGTGCATTCAAGTTCTAAGGCCTCCGATCTTTTTTTCTAAATAACTACTCACCCGAAATCGATGAAACTGGCGTTACTTCTCGACGTCATCGCCCTGCAGACGTACACATTTTTCACAACGCTGACGCCATGATTCCATGGCAGCGGCGAAGGCTTCTTTAGGAGTCTGTTTTGACCACTGGAAAATCGCTGAGGCAATAGCAGCACGGCTGGTGAATGTGCGGCCACGGAGAGTGTCTTTCATTGTTGTAAAAAGCCAAAAGTCACTAGGAGCCAGGTCAGGTGAGTAGGGAGCATGAGGAATCACTTCAAACTTGTTATCACGAAGAAACTGTTGCGTAACGTTAGCTCGATGTGCGGGTGCGTTGTCTTGGTGAAACAGCACATGCGCAGCACTTCCCGGACGTTTTTGTTGCAGTGCAGGAAGGAATTTGTTCTTCAAAACATTTTCGTAGGATGCACCTGTTACCGTAGTGCCTTTGGAACGCAATGGGTAAGGATTACGCCCTCGCTGTCCCAGAACATGGACACCATCATTTTTTCAGCACTGGCGGTTACCTGAAATTTTTTTGGTGGCGGTGAATCTGTGTGCTTCCATTGAGCTGACTGGCGCTTTGTTTCTGGATTGAAAAATGGCATCCACGTCTCATCCATTGTCACAACCAAAGAAAAGAAAGTCCCATTCATGCTGTCGTTGCGCGTCAACATTGCTTGGCAACATGCCACACGGGCAGCCATGTGGTCGTCCGTCAGCATTCGTGGCACCCACCTGGATGACACCTTTCGCATTTTCAGGTCGTCATGCAGGATTGTGTGCACAGAACCCACAGAAATGCCAACTCTGTTCAACAGTCATTCGGCGATCCCGCAAAACAATTCTCTCCACTTTCTCGATCATGTCGTCAGACCAGCTTGTGCGAGCCCGAGGTTGTTTCGGTTTGTTGTCACACGATGTTCTGCCTTCACTAAACTGTCGCTCCCACGAAGGCACTTTCGACACATCCATAACTCCATCACCACATGCCTCCTTCAACTGTCGATGAATTTCAATTGGTTTCACACCACGCAAATTCAGAAAACGAATGATTGCACGCTGTTCAAGTAAGGAAAACGTCGCCATTATAAGTATTTAAAACAATTCTCATTTTCGCCGATGGCGGTAAAATTCCATCTGCCGTACGGTGCTGCCATCTCTGGGACGTATTGACAATGAACGCGGCCTTATTTTAAAACAATGCGCATGTTTCTATCTCTTTCCAGTCCGTAGAGAAACAATTGGAGGCCTTAGAACTTGAATGCACCTCGTACTTTACTTGAATAGAGTCCTGTTCTTCGCACTTGCTCATCCGTAACAGTCCTCTTGCAGACAGCATAGGTAATCTCGCTATTAGAAAAGCTAGTCTCTGTGCTAGTCCAGACCTTGTCTTTATGCACTTTCACGGCCAGTGAGTCAGTGTCTGAGGCCCTCCAGTCAGTGGCGCCACCCTAATTACATTCTGTCGAGAGGGCGTTGTTGGCTTGTTGCTTTTTGGTGTGTCACCGGTCTCTCTCGTGACAGCCATACTTGATCGAGCGCACATCTTTGCTGACCGGTGTGCTGGCGACAGCATACGCCAGCACATGGTAGGCAGCGAATGTGAAGTCCCATGAGCGGCAGGTTGTGGTTATTTGGATGTTGTCATCTCAGAAACAGGTAGCAGCGTGTTTACAAGAAGTGAGGGAACATCCAATGGATGGACTTCACTACAGCATAATAACCAATGAATCGAGTGCTCCCGATCAAATGTTATTGATCCTAATGATCAACTGCGTCCGGAGCTGAAGAACAGTGGTATTTATGGAGATTGTCGGGAGGTAATGAGGTTAGGTTCTGTTCGTTATAACAGTATGTGGCCTACTTTTTTACTAGATGTCAGGCATCCTCACTCCACTGCATTTGCTTAACACTTTCTTGCAGGTTCTTAATGGTGCTATTAAGTCTCTGAAGGGTAATTTTCATTAGAGATAAAGACTGTTACGTCATGTAAGAAAAGCTAAGTAGTACATCTCTGTCACTCTATCTTTCTCAGCTGACGTTTTCCCGAATGTGTAACGTAGGCCTGGCGATTTTTGCCAATGTAGCAATGTGTGCTCAAATAGATGACCAACTTACAGTTTTGGTTATTTCTTTCCGCTGAATAGCCATTTCACCACATCCGCCTGGTTTAGGCTATGCCTGTACTAGCGTTAACATAAGAAGGATTTAAAATCTTCCCGTCTTTTGCTCCGTGGGGTAACATATTGCTCATTTGAAAGACCAAGTTGAGTCAGTGATAGTCACAGGGTAAATACCATTCGGCAACATATTAGAGCTCCTTCACGATAACCTCCAGAGAGTAGCCCAGGAAGTACGACGTATTAAATGATTGTGTGTTGATGGTAATTAACACAGTGCCGTCTTCCGAGTCCCACTGGGAGCATTTCATTCCTTTTTATACTTTGAAAAAATGCTAAGCCATTTACAGGGGTTGACAGATCATCTCTCTGCTCATTAATAATACACCAAAGAAAGTTTTGCGTCACCCCGGTTCCCAGAACTTCTGAATATAGACGTTGACTGTGGATACTGTATACTTTGACTGTATACTTTGACTGTTCAAAGATGTCACTAAACCCACCCAAAGATGTAAACTATCATGCATGAACAGCGCCTATTAGATCGAGGGTATCCGACAGCCGATCAGTTCCAGTCATTCCATCAGGAAGGAGGTGCACGGCTCGTGTTGTTTGTAGTTAAACCATGCCTAGGCAGTCAATACCGAGGTTCAATCGCGTCCGCATTGTTGCTTTTGGTCAGGAAGTGTTGTCAACGAGGGAAGTGTCCAGGCGTCCCGGAGTGAACAAAAGCGATGTTTGACCGACATGGAGGAGATTCAGAGAGGCAGGAACTGTCGATCACATGCCTCGCTCAGGCCGCCCAAGGGCTACTACGGCAGTGGATGACCCCCACCTATGGATTATAGCTTGGAGGAACCATGACAGCAACGCCACCAAACTGCGCGGATTGGGCTGTATGATACGTAACTTCTCTCCAGATGTACACGGCGAGGTCTATCTTTGCAACCACGACACCATGCAGCGCGGTACAGATGGGCCCAACAATATGCCAAAAGGACCAATCAGGATTGGCATCACGTTCTCTTCACCGATGAATGTCGCATATGCCTTCAATTAGACAATAGTCGGAGACGTTTTTGGAGCCAACCCGGTCACAATGAACGGCTTTGACACACTGTCTAGCGAATGCAGCAAGCTGAAGGTCCCCTGATGTTTTGGTGTAGCATTATGTGGGGCCGACGTACTCCGCAGCTCGTGGTCGTGCGGTAGCGTTCTCGCTTCCCGAGCCCGGGTTCCCGGGTTCGATTCCCGGCGGGGTCAGGGATTTTCTCTGCCTCGTGATGACTGGGTGTTGTGTGCTGTCCTTAGGTTAGTTAGGTTTAAGTAGTTCTAAGTTCTAGGGGACTGATGACCATAGCTGTTAAGTCCCATAGTGCTCAGAGCCATTTTTTTTAAGGCGCCGTAACGGCTGTAAGGTACGTGAATGCCATCAAAAAATGTTCAAATGTGTGTGAAATCGTATGGGGATGTCGTCAGTCCCTAACTTACACACTACTTAACCTAAATTATCCTAAAGAGAAACACACACACCCATGCCCGAGGGAGGACTCGAACCTCCGCCGGGACCAGCCGCACAGTCCATGACTGCAGCGCCTTAAACCGCTCGGCTAATCCTGCGCGGAGAATGCCATCCTCCGACCGATATTGCAACCATATCGGCAGCTTATTTACAATCCATTCGTCTTCATGGACGACAATGAGCGCCCCCACCGTGCTCATCTTGAGAGTGACTTCCTTCAGGATGACGACATCGCTCGACTAGAGTGGCCAGCATGTTCTCCAGACATGAAGTCTATCGAACATTCCTGGGCTAGTTTGAGAAGGGCGTTTTATGGGCGACGTGACCCACCATGCACTCTGAGGGATCTACGCCGAATCGCCGTTGAGGAGTGGGACAAACTGAACCAACAGTGCCTTGATGAATTTGTGGATAGTATACCACGACGAATAGAGGCATGCATCTATGCAAGAGGAAGTACTACTGGGCATTAAAGCTACCAGTGTGTACAGTAATCGGGACCATCAGCAGTAAAGGTCTCGAAACTGAGAAATTTAATCCGTGATCGAAGCAACCAGCCACAAATACTTCTTAAAACGCTTCATTTTCGTTCCATTAACGGTTTCTGGATCCATCCCAATTTTCATATGGCTAATATTTTCCATTGCATATACATTTCTATCTAAAACATGTCGTTTGCTCCTGCATCGCACAATAATATTTCAATGTTTATTGCCACTTTATAAGTTGATTCATTTATTTAAAAAACGCTAAATTGCTTTGCATTTGTTGTCCATTGAATGAGACAGTTTGTTAGATGTGTTACTGAGTACGGTGCATTGCACGTATTCAGAGAGCGAACGTTCCTCGTGACGAGAGCTGGCAGATATGCATTTAATGCATGGTAGGAATGATGCAGTGCCGGTAAAGCAGCACAAATGTACGGAGAATGATTTCCCAACAAACATCATCCTAACTGAAAGAAGTTTATCTCCATGGATACAAACTTACGAGGGGTGGGGTCTTTCACGCCACAAAGAGCTGGCCAAACTTTCCTCCAAAGACTTGTCCAAATACTGGACTTTGAGGAGATAGTGTTGAGTGGTGGGGCCCACCACCCAGCACTAAGCACTGGTGGAACAAGTACTATACCATCATAAAGCACATGTGCAAGCACTGGGAGCTACGTATTCTGAGCCCCACATTCCTTCCTGTCAACTGATTACCCGCCGCAGCGCTATAGTGCTGAACATTATACGGTTTGCACTGTTCACAAATGAAGCCTCATTCATCCATGATGGTGTTTACAACAGCTGCAACAGCCATGTCTGCAGTGAGGACAATCCTCATGTCATCCACTCTGGTGGCCTCCAACAACTATTTTCTGTCAATGTATGGGCGGGCAAAGCTCGTAGTTAATTCCATCTTATTTGCTGTCTTTCTGTTTGACTGGTCAATGCGACGCGGTGTTTCTGTGAGAGGTGCTCAACAACTTCTTGTGGACTGCTTCCCTTTTTGTCCGTGGAAGGAAGTGTTTCCAACACGACTATGGCTCAGCCTGCATTGCTGATAATGTGAGCACCTGAACAACAGGTATCCTTATTGTTGGGTTGGAAGGAGAGGTCCTGTCCCATGGGCAGAACGATCGCCGAACGCCTCTGGCCTTTTTCCTCTGGGGCTATGTCAGGGCTTTGGTGTTTGAAATACGAGTAGAAGCGGAAGAAGACCTGGTTTTTAGGGTCGAAGCTGTCTGCCTCCTGGTAGGACAGACAGCAGGGGTCTTTCAAAGAGTGTGGCAGAACTTCACGTGCCGTTTCCATGCGTGCACTGATGCTGGTGGTCGTCACTTTGAACAGCTGCTATGACGAATGTTGTTGTTACGCTCAGTGTGCTGTGTGTGTCCGTAATACAATAACTATGCATTTCTGACCATTGTTTCCTTACCGCTATGTAATCTGTTGTGGACCCGCATTGAACTTGTTCAGTTTGGCCCAAACGGTTCGCACTAGCCTGTATGTTGTTGAACTGCAAACAGCACACATCTTGTAAATAAATTACTGTGGCACACTTCACAATTTTCTAAATGTCACTGTTGTGCTCCACACATATGCTATACAATTGATGTTTTCGTTTACAATGCAAAGATTACCCATTAAATAAAGATACAATAATATCATACATTTCCTATTGAACAAGGAATTACAAATGGCTATTACGATGTGTAGGGTGTATAAAATGCAACGTGTTAGTAACACGTACTCTGAGAGTCTATTTTTTATTTACTCTCGTATCAGTAACATATTATACATATTGTTCACAGCTATGACTATATTACTTCTGTCCAACACTTGGGCACTTCCTATGCATTTTCTGTTCCTTGACGGAGTTCATCTTCCAAGCAGAAGCTTGGACACGGTCGACATTGAAGTATATGATGAACGATTCAAATGGCTCTGAGCACTATGGGACTCAATTGCTGAGGTCATCAGTCCCCTAGAACTTAGAACTACTTAAACCTAACGAACCTAAGGACATCACAAACATCCATGCCGAGGCAGGATTCGAACCTGCGACCGTAGCGGTCGCGCGGTTCCAAACTGTAGCGCCTAGAACCGCACGGCCACTCCGACCGGCTATAATGAACGGCTTGGTCTTCTCCGCAGTCGCACTGAATATTATCTTGATCGACGTAGCCTGTTGTTGTGGTTGTGGTCTTCAGTCCTAAGACTGGTTTGATGCAGCTCTCCATACTACTCTATCCTGTGCAAGCTTCTTCATCTCCCAGTACGTACTGCAGCCTACATCCTTGTGAATCTGCTTAGTGTATTCATCTCTTGGTCTCCCTCTACGATTTTTACCCTCCACGCTGCCCTCCAATACTAAATTGGTGATCCCTTGATGACTCAGAACATGTCCTACCAACCGATCCCTTCTTCTAGTCAAGTTGTGTCACAAACTCCTCTTCTCCCCAATCCTATTCAGTACCTCCTCATTAGTTATGTGATCTACCCACCTAATCTTTAGCATCCTTCTGTAGCACCACTTTTCGAAAGCTTCTATTTTCTTCTTGTCCAAACTATTTATCGTCCATGTTTCACTTCCATACATGGCTACACTGCATACAAATACTTTCAGAAACGACTTCCTGACACTTAAATCTATCCTCGATGTTAACAATTTTCTCTTCTTCTGAATCGCTTTCCTTGCCATGGCCAGTCTACCTTTTATATCCTCTCTACTTCGACCATCATCAGTTATTTTGCTCCCCAAATAGCAAGGCTCCTTTAGTACTTTAAGTGTCTCATTTCCTAATCTAATTAACCTCCTGCCACCACTAGATCTCAGTCTATTCAGGGACTTCCAACTCGTCAATTTCTCATCGTAGCCAAGGGGTAAACTCTTTTCCAGTAAGGAGGAAGGAAGGTCGTAGTCCTTCATAGTTGCAACCTAGCTTTTTCAGTAGTAGTTACAACTGCCATCAACGTTTTTAGAAAATCTGCCTTCACTTGAGTCACTGTGGATGCGGTTCGTGCGGATACAGAGGATGCGTGCCTCCTGCTCCACTTTCTGTCTTCCCTCATTCGCGGCTATTTCTCTTCCAGCAAGAGGTGTTGCTATTCCTGCTAGCCAGCCGTTATGGTCGAGCGGTTCTAGGTGCTTCAGTCGGGAATCACGGTGCTGCTACGCTCGCAGGCTCGAATCCTACCTCGGGCATGGATGTGTGTGCTGTCGTTATGGTAGTTAGGTTTAAGTAGTTGTAAGTCTAGGGGACTGATAACCTCAGATGTTAAGTCCCATTGTGCTTAGATCCATTTGAACCATTTACTCCTGCGAGGTGATAAACTCTTTCGAGTGGAGTGGATTTCAAGCAACCTGTTATGATTCTGCAGGTGTTATTGGTTGGCACACGTTGATTTGTACTCCACAGGACGTGTATACTCTGCCGCAGAATAGCATAGTGCCATTGCAGATGTCCGTAAAGTGTAAGGTTGGCTACCACACTGGGATCCGAGTAGCTTCCGTAGAAGACTGTCCTGGCATAAATATTTGGCTTGTAGGTTATGCTGTGCTTCTTGAAAGTAAGAGATTTGTACGGTATTTTGTAGTCTCACAGTATTCCAGTTAGGCACCTGACAAAACTGGCTTTAATTTGCGACTAGCTTCCCTGTTTCTCAGATGAAAAGCACACACTTGTGTCTTTTGGAATTTAGTTTAGGTTGTTTGTGTTGTAATATCTGGAAAGTTGTGTAACAGCACTCGTGAGGTTGCCCTCCACTGACTCAAAATCGGTGCTCTTGGTTTCTAGACCAAGGTCATAGGCATATGGGTAGCTCATGCTGTTGGGTGCTTTGCGTTGATGGCTCGTGTCTATATTAAACAGAAATGTAGCATGCACACTTCCCTGCGGGAGACCGTATCTCTGAAATCTCCATAAGATACGCTGTTCTTGAAAGCCAACGAAGAATCTGTGATTCCGCAAAAGAGTGGCGATGATCCTTGGTCAGATTGTAGAAATGGGCTAGTAACAGCTGATCACTGACTGTATCATTCACTGCTGATAAGTCAATAAATGGCATTCCTGTCACTTGTATTCTATAAACTATTAGGGATTTAGCAGCTGTCCGGTATAGGTTTGCCAGGACGAAATCCAGGTTGTTGAGGTATAAGTAAGGGTTGACTCACTTGTAATAGACGATTTAAACTCAGTTCTTCCAACTACTTGTAAAGGTGAAGTAGTAGTGCAACTGGCCTAAAATTCTTTGAATTAGTTCCTTCTTTGTCGAGTTTCAGGAAAAGAATCACTGTTCTTTGACATTTGGCTTCTGGTCTCACAGTTCTCGAACAGTTGGAGAATCCACTTCTTTGTTGTTAAGCCAAAGTGTTTGCTCGGTTCGTATATCATCCAAGCCAGCTGAATTTCCATTTTTTCTCTATTTGATAGCCTTCTCTAATTGTTCCTTGCCGAATGATGAGAAATCACTGTTCTTCTCGTACTCTTCTCTTTACACTTTCTGTTTCTGCGATTTGTGGATTGCCCTCCCTCTCGACAGTTACTGTTGTGCTATTTTATTGGCAATGGTATTGTCATGTGCAGTGGTCTTAGTTGGATCATTGCTTATGTGTCTTCGAAGTCTCCAAGCATTATGGCCGTCTCTCCAAATCCAGTTTTCTATAGATCCTATTCAATTACTCCTTTGTGTCTCCTTTATAGAGGAAACAAGGTTGTTTGCTGTTTCCACCGTTACTTCACTGAAAGGGTTTTCTTGGTATAAGCTGCTGTATTTTGCGAGTTGGTTGGCTTCGTCTGATTTAAGACAGCTGCAAAGGTATCAGCTTACAGCCGTGGTAGAGGTGCCATTGTAGTGAGTTGGGTACTGGGGAAGGTACAGATTATTGTCTCATATTGCTACTGCCAAATATGAGGTCAGTATTGTAAGCTGGTCTCCACATGCCGCTGTTAAAAGATCCAGGTAGTTTGTCGTCATGGTTTAAGGACAGGTGGCAAATTTCTGACCGTCCTAGCACTGCTATCCCATTATTATGTTCATGATCCTAACCTCAAACAATTCTATGGCTGTTGGCGTCGCCGATCACAATCTGCTCAGTTTTACTCCGAAAACTGTGTGGTTTGTTAACAGTGAATTCAGCTTCGGGTGGGTTGCAAAGGCCTCAACTGATGCAATTAGCTGTTTCTAGAGACAGGATTTCAGTGATGTTTTTCTTCACTCTTAACATCATGATAATAAGTTCATTCTTAGAAAGCAGACACTTTTGTGTTATTAACATGTTGCATTTAGCACACCCCAAACATCATGTGTGCTCTGTTTACATCCTTGGTCAATAAACGAATGATATTTGTGAATGTCTTTTCACAGCTACGGGTGTACATGTGCGCCCGACAGGTAGAACAGCCAGACGGATAAGAGGCATTCATTTACGCCCGGCAGGAAGTAAAGGCTGACTGCTGGGCGTGGGAGCAGGTGAACGTGCAAAATAGAGTGTTGACTCGATGTTGCCCATATTTCAACATTCTTGCAAACACCCTTGGTAACTAATCTTCTCTTTAATGTTGCAAAGCGCTACAGCTTTCACCTAGTCGTGGTTCATTTCCGCTTACAATTTGATATGCTAACGTACACAAGGCAACTGACACAAAAATATATAATCTGAAGGGCGTCATTTATCCTAATAAAATAACGTGTCAAATGTTACAAAAAGTGAGCAGTACACCAAAATACTTCCAGTTTCTCAGCAGTTCTCGTGGCCGCGCCGAACAGAAAACGGCACGCACGACCAAATAACTGTATTTCGATTTCCAGATCTACAAATGCGCACATGATACTAACATCTATAGTTTGAAATGACGTGAATGTTCCTACGAAAATGACGTATCAGGTGTTTCAAAAGACGAACAGCGCAGCAAAACACGGGCGTTTTTTCAGAAACTCTTGCTGTCGGGTGAAGCAGAAGATGGTCCGATTTTTGGGCGTTCAGTTTAAATCTTTACATCTTGAGACATATTGCTCTGTATTAAGAAGATTTTAATTATTTACAGGATCGTACATTGCTAGCGTAAATCTCAAGTTACAGAAATAAGTGGTGCTCAGAAGTGTTCCAAGAGTCGGCCTGAGAAGGTAGCTCAAACGTAAAGTGAGGTAAGACAGGCAGCCACGAGATGAAGTTAAGTAATTGGATGGCAACCCAAACTAGGGAAGGCCCACCGACCAACAATTTCAACAATTCCCTTCCGTCCGACCAATGGCACAATGGAAAACATCGGCCAAGGACGAGGATACGAACAGCATTACATCTTCAGAAACTGGTGTCTAAAAACAGCCAAGGGAACAATGACCACTGTAAGCTAAATATGAACCAATCAATTTAAAAGGCTGTGCCAGACATCATCAACACAATAACGAAAACTATGCCAACGACCAGGGCACGTAACTTGGGCGTTAACTGCCACAGGGCAGAATATACCGCTGGTGCACTTCACTGGCAAATAACAGCCAGTTTAATAATTAATCACAATATAGGAAGATAGCGGCAAGATTTCGCCAACTTCAACACATCATACGTCGCTGCTAGCCCGAACGGCCCAGGGAACAACAACCCACAAATGAACAAAGAGATGTCACAATAATTGAGGTTTCATAACAGGTTAACTGATCACTCAACTTCAGCGTCCAGGTTAAGTGAACAAGGAACTCTGTCGCTCTCACAGCTAGCGCCTCACGATCTGACTGCGAGTGCACGCCGCCAGTGGTCCCGGCCATCGCGACTCGGAGACTTCCTCGATGCTCCGTCCCAACCGACTGACCCAATCCAGCACTCAGACGGCATTAAAATAACTGCTCAGTCAAAACCACACAAGCTACACACGGTTCCGCGAAACACTTCCACAAACATCTCGAACAATACTAAAACCAGTCACTGTGGAACAACTAGGAGGAATCACCAATCGACACACACAGAGAGCCGTTCGGTGAGACGACCCACCGAACCACCAACCATGGTAGTCCCCACTGAAGTCATGTGTGCCGGCAACGGTCGAGCGAGTTATGGCTGTCCGGATCTCACTACTGTTCCGTCCCCACTGAACTCACGACACGTGACTACCCGGAAATACCAGAAAGTATGATAGTGCTCTTATGGATAAGCGCTGCTGCTGCCACTCACGGGCAGGAAAGCCAGCAACTTAGTGACGCCAGTATATCGAATAACAAATGAGACAGCAATACCGCCAAGATAAGATGCCAAGCAATAACGGCGGAAACACGAGCCGCGCACGATTCAACCATTTTTCTTAACGAATTTTTTTCTCACCACAGGATGAAGTTATAACAGAAAACTTGGATTAGTACTGAGGTTTTCTATCAAAAAGTGTAACCACTGTAACTGTACAGTGTGATACTGATTTTATGAAGAATATTACTGGAGACTGGTTGTGTGCGTGCTGGATGGTGCGATTAGCTGACAGTACATAGCCTGTAGCGATCGCCTGGCTGGGTCAGGCAGCCGCCCACCGGCGGGGCACACAGTACTTTAGCCCTTTTCAGCCGCTCGAGCACACTGGAAGCTCGGCCCAAGCATCTGCAGAAGGGTTAATGTATAATCTTTGCACTATAAACAAAACATCAAGTGTACACCATATGTGCGACGCTCAGCGATGACGTTAAGAATATTATGAAGTGTGCCACAGTAATTTACTTATAATATGTGTGCTGTTCGCAGGTCAACAGCATATAAACGAACAGAAAAACTGGTAGAAGCCGATCTCGGGGAAGATCAGTTTCGATTCTGTAGAAATGTTCGAACACGCGAAGCAATACTGAGACAAAGAGAGGTTAAGGAAAGGCAAACCTACATTTCTAACATTTGTAGATTTAGCGAAAGCATTTGAAGAAGACGACTGGAATACTCTCTTTCAAATTCTGAAGATGTCAGGAGTAAAATACAGGGAGCGAAAGGCCAGTTATATGTTGGCAGTTATAAGAATCGAGGGGCACTAAAGGGAAACAGTGTTTCATAAGGAAATGAGACAGGGTTATAGACTGTTTCCGAGGCGGCCGTTGTCGCCGAGCAGTTTTAGGCACTTCAGTCTGGAACCGCACGGCCGCTACGGTCGCAGGTTCGAATCCTGCCTGGGGCATAGATGTGCGTGATGTCCTTAGGTTAGTTAGGTTCAAGTAGTTCTAAGTTCTAGGGGACTGATGACCTCAGAAGTTAAGTCCCATAGTGCTCAGATCCACCTGAACCAGAGTAGGAATTAAAATTCATTCAAAATAAATAAAAACATTGAGGTTCGTCGACGACATTGTAATTCAGTCAGAGACAGCAAAGGACTTAGAAGAGCAGCTGAACGGAATGGACAGTGTCTTGAAAGGAGGTTGTAAGATGAACATCAACAAATGGAAAACGAGGATAATGGAATGTCGTCGAATTAAATCAGGTGATACTGATGGAATTAGATTAGGAAATGAGACACTTGAAGCAGTAAATGAGTTTTGTTATTTTGGAAGCAAAATAG
This sequence comes from Schistocerca nitens, assembly GCF_023898315.1. Classification (NCBI taxonomy): domain Eukaryota; kingdom Metazoa; phylum Arthropoda; class Insecta; order Orthoptera; family Acrididae; genus Schistocerca; species Schistocerca nitens. The sequence goes on along the minus strand of NC_064618.1, from coordinate 110,724,960 downwards.
CTGATGACTATGGAAGTAGGGAGGATATAAAATGTAGACTGGCTGTGGCAAGAAATGCGTTTCTGAAAATAGAAATTTGTTAACGTCGAGTATAGATTTAACTATCAGGAAATCTTTCCTGAAAGTATTTCTATGGAGTGTAGAAGTGTATGGAAGTGAAACATGGACGATAACTAGTTTAAACAAGAAGGAAATGGAAGCCTTCGAAATGTGGTGCACGGAACAATGCTGAAGATTAGATGGGTAGATCACATAAATAATGAGGAGAAATCGAACGGAACTGGGGAGAAGACGAATTTGTGGCACAATTTGGCTTGAAGAAGGGATCAGTTAGAAGGGCACGTTCTGAGGCATCAAGGGATGACCAATTTAGTATTGGAGGGAAGCTTGTAGGGTAAAAATCGTAGAGGGATATACACTAAGCAGATTCAAAAGCATGTAGGTTGCAGTAGTTATTCGGAGATGAACAGGCTTGCACAGGTTATTACAGTAGCATGGAGAGCTGCATCAAACCAGTCTCTAGACTGAAGACCACAACAACCACAATAACAACAACATATGAGCACCTGCTTAATAGCCTGTTTCTCCATTTTTGAAACGAAATATATCACTCACTCTGCGTATCAAGTGTCCGACAGTTTATTGGTATATTTGTTGAGGTATGTGGTATTGCATGTCTACTCACAGGTTAAGTAATTCGCCTAAACAACGGGCCGTTTATCTGCGTACGAGGGCGACTCAGATGGATGCCTTGGGATTTCCATCCTGCGAATTTTGTTGCTGAGACGTCAGTATGAGTTCATTATAATGCTCCACACACCACTGTAGCACGAATATGACTCCCAGACATGGACATGGTCCCTTTCCCAGTGTAGTCGGAACTGACAATGTCATGGGGGCAGCATCAGAAAATGTAGCGGTGGCCTACTGCGGAGATCCATGTTCAAAATTGTACGATCAACGGTGTGCTCCGAAACACTTGTGCGTGCACCAGCATTGTACAAATTTGTCATAGATGCCACAAATTACCATGTGTGCTACTTTAAAGAGCAGACAATCCTCCGGACCCCACATTATGTGAAGAGTTGTGGAATCATATCATTTAGCGCCTAGTGCTAGTTTCACTGTCCTTCTAGGTCTTTCCGTAGATGCTCGCGAGAGTAGATGTGAATATTAGACTAGCTTCGCAGTCTTGGACATACTCGTTCACAGGCTCTGCTCAATAGTAATATGCCCTTTGTCAAAATAGCTGATCTCATTGAATTTCAGTATTTGCAGTCTTTACCTTCGCTATGGTGATCCCCTGTCCGGTTCTGCTCTGCTTACATACTTTACTTTTGTTACCGCATCACTGGCCCACAACGCCATTAGGCGGTATCCAACGTCGTGGTCATAATGATTTGGCTCATTAGTGTACATCGACCTGGAAAACTGTATCCACCACGAGAAAACAAATCGTCATCTGCTGGATCTTACGTAAGTGAATAGAACTATTTCTCATTATATTTAAATAAATGCAGACAGTTCAGCGTATTCCGATTTATGAAAGAACTTATAAAGTAGCACCAAGTACTGAAATAATCTTGTTCAGTGCGGGAGCAGTTGGCATACTGTTGATCAGAACATCTATATTTGATTTCTGAAGATGGGCGTGGTAGCCAGAAATCGGTTATGGCACTGAAAAAAAGAGAAAAAAGAAAGAAAAACATTTCAATAGTATTTGCGGCTGGTTGCTTGATTCAGTAACTATTATCAACGGACGCGGGGTTCAAAAAATCCAACATGGATAAAATAACAGTAATGAATTTGTTACAGGTGACTTCTTACGAGCTGCAATGAGAAGATGTATTATACAACCACAGTCGCATGCATCTGCACTTAACTTCACATGCAAAATGTGTGTGTTCAAATGTATGGGACAGATCTTATGGGACTTAACTGCTAAGGTCATCAGTCCCTAAGCTTACACACTACTTAACCTAAATTATCCTAAGGACAAACACACACACCCATGTCCGAGGGAGAGCTCGAACCTCCGCCGGGACCAGCCTCACAGTCCATGATTGCAGCGCCCTAGACCACTCGGCTAATCCCGTGCGGCTACTTCACATGCAATTAAAATGAAAACTGTGTTCTAAACTTCGGTCACAACATTTTTAACATAGGATGTCAAATATTGCTCTGACGTATGTAACAGAAATAAATGCATAAGTCTCATATCACATTGATTGACCTAATTTTCCACCTCGAAAAAGGTACTGGTCTTTTTATCCAATAACTTCAGCCAGCAGGAGCGTAAAGATTACGTACAGTTCAGTTTCTAAACGCGAAGCTTGGACTGTAAACAGTTCATAACTTTGGTATGGTGCTACTGAAGATTATGTCGGTAAATGGAAAAACTAATTAGAAGGTACAGAGTGGAATTATGAAGAAAAAAAGTAACGGATTGATTACGAAAAGAAGGGATCGGTATGTAGGAACACATAGTGTGACATCGAGAAATAGTCCATTTGATACTGAAGGGAAGTTTGGGGGAGGGAGGTTCAAATTGCACAGGGAGACCGAGGCTTGAGTAGAGTAAGCAGAATGTAGGAGGCAGGAGTTATGTGGAGGTGAGGACGCTGCCACGGAATAGATTACCCTGAAGTGCTGCATCAAACCGGTCTCTTGGCCTGAAGACAAGAACAACAAGAACAATATCGACAACACTGCTGTACACTTCAAAGTAATAATTAGGGTTTTAGAATTTTTTGCCATTTTATAGCCAAGCATGTACTTAGTGCTGACATAGGAGGTGTTAAAGGGTTATCCGACGCAATAGTAGTCCTTCATCGCAGAAATATTTCTAGAGGTTTTAATGTGACACAGTACACTGACTTCATGAAGCGTTTGTAGTAGAATAATTCTTGAAACACTGATAGACATACACAGAGTAGAATGCCGAGATGGAAAGAGAATAGACGTTTCTTTCATTTAGAAACGATACCAGAAATAAAATAAAATTTGATTCTAAGAAATTTACGTAACAGTCAACGTGCAAGTGAAAACATTTATTACGAAATCGGTATGATTCTGTAGTACACGTGTCATTCATAACCACAGGCAAACAAGTGATAGAGCATATGGATTAATAGATTTTTTTCCGAACAATAAATTGACTAACTGCAAGATTTAAAATTTTTAATTACGCCGATAGCGCAGAGGGGAGACGGAAAATATTACGACACTTATTTCACGCCGCGCAATTTGTTAGTGTGAATGGGAGAGCGGTATAATGAAAATTGAGGACAATACTGGAAGGTGATAAATCAGAGACATTTCGGCGCAGGTGGAATGTTTCATTAGGGGTGCGGGCGTGCCTGCGCCACCGCACACCCGCCCCAGCGCCAACACCAGATACCCCCGCTGCGTCAGCACAGTCCAGCACCGTCTGCTGATAGGGTACCGTCCCGCCGTCCCGTGCGAACCACTGCCAACAAACGTGCAATCCTACCTCCACGTGTTGCGTGACTGTCTACAGGCTCTACATGATTCGGTCACTGATCGCTAGCGAAGGTGTCCATTACGTAGGGGAAGACAAGTTCGTGTTCCTACTCTTGTTTTTCTGTTGGCATACTTCAGCAGCTTTATTACGATTTATCATAAGAAAATAACTACACGTCCTTCACCTCGTGACTTGAAAGTGATTTTGAGAGGAGACTACAGCTGTAGTACACTGAAGAACCAAAGAAACTGGTACATCTGCCTAATATCGCTTAGGGTCCGCGAGAGCACGCAGAACTGCCGCAACACGACGTGGCATGGACCCGACTAATGTCTGTTGTAGTGATGGAGGGAATTGTCACCATAAACGCTGCAGGGCGGTCCAGAAATCTTTAAAGAGTACGAGGGGGTGGAGATCTGTTATGAACAGCACGTTGCAAGGCACCCCAGATATGTTCAATAACTATTTGGTTTGCAAATCAAGCTGACTTTTCCTGCTGCTATTTATTTTATTTAATCCATACGCGTTTCGCTTTCTACTGTTTTAAGGCATCGTCAGTGGGATCTCTTTTTTGTGGTGGACTATCGTTCTTCTGTCACTCGATATAACGAACGATAGTCCACCTCAAAAAAGAGTGAGAAACATGCTGAACGGTGTGTGGATGGCGAAAACAAGAAGAGGTGAATATAGAACAGTGATAAAAGTGGTAGTGCGACCTCCAGACCATATGTGAGAAAACACAGATCAGCAAATCGTAAGTAATTACATTTTTTACAAAAAATCGCGAAGTGAACTGTTTGATAATCTATATCTAAGAAAACTGTATCATTATAGATCCCACTGATGATGCCTTAAAACAGTAGTAGGTGAAATGCGTGTGGATTAAATAAAATAAATAGCAGTAGGGAAACGCAGTTTGATTTGCAAAACAAGTACTTACATATTGCTTGATGCGGAGGATGGTCACACAAACAAACTTGTTATGCTCAATAACGTTCATATCTGGGGAGTTTGGTGGGCAGCGCAAGTGATTAAACTCAGGGAGTATTCCTAGAGCCACTCCGTAACAATTCTGGACGTCTGGAGTATCGCACTGTCCTGCTGGAATTGCCCAACTCCGTCGGAATGCATAATGGACTACAATGGATGCAGGTGACCAAACAGGATGCTTACGTACGTGTCACTTGTCAGAGTCATGTTTAGACGCATGAGGAGGTCCCATATCACTCCAACTGCACACGCGCCACACCATTACAGAGCCTCCACCAGACTGAACAGTCCCCTGCTGATATGCAGGGCCCATGGATTCATGAGGTTGTCTCCATACCCGTACACGTCCATCCACTTGATACAATTCGAAACGAGACTCGTCCGACCAGGCAACACGTTTCCTGCCATCAACAGTCCAATTTCGGTATTGACGGGCCCAGGTGAGGAGTAAAGCTCTATTTTGTGCAGTCATCAAGGGTACACGAGTGGTCCTTCGGCTCCGAAAGCCCATATCGATGACGTTTCGTTGAATGGTTCGCACACTGACACTTGTTGATAGCCCAGCACTCAAATCTGCAGCAATTTTCGGAAGGGTTGCACTTCCCTCACTCTGAACGATTCTCTTCAGTCGTCGTCGGTCCCGTTCTTGTATGTTTCTTTCCCGGCCACATCGATGTCTGAGATTTGATGTTTTGCCGGATTTCTGATATTCACGGTACACTCGTGAAATGGCCGTACGGGAAAATCCCCACTTAATCGCTCCCTCGGAGATGCTGTTGTACCCTCGCTCGTGCGCCGACTATAACACCACGTTCAAACTCTCTTAAATCTTGATAACCTGCCATTGTAGCAGCAGTAATCGATCTAACAACTGCACCAGACGCTTTTGTCCTATACAGGAGTTGCCGACCACAGCGCCGTGTTGTTCCTGTTTATATATGTCTGTATTCGCATCCGCGTGCCTATATCGGTCAGTATCTTTGGTGCATAACAACAGGATTGAAGTGTAGAAACGGAAAAATTTCCATGTGCCATGTTTTTTTTTCATAAAACACTCTTAAATTGCTATCGTGTTCTCGGTGCTGTATTGCATGCCACCTTACCTGTTCTGTGTGCCACATAATGGAGAAAATGTTTCATACAGTAAAAGGTGGCGCACGGTATTTATGCCAAGCAGTCACAACTGAGTTCCTAGAAAGGTTCGTCGGGGCCTTCGCTATTTAGCTTGATATGGTTTGAAGGGGATTTCATGTGGTGGACATCCGTAGCTGAGTAACGTATTCGTAAAGTTACAATCTGCTTCAGCTGTAGCGCGAATTTACGTATTAGCTGCACGACTGGATTCAAAGCATATGCACAGCCTTACACAGATCCTAACAACTGCAAAGACAAAGGGATTACTTTCAGTGAACACTCTGGTATTCTATCATCATCCATGAATAACGAGGGATCGCTCTGTCCACTCCATGAATCAATAATAACTTTGGTATTCTATCTTCATTCATGAATAACGAGGGATCGTTCTGTCCACGCCATGAATCAATAATAACATGAATGGCTGCGTTTTAATACTCGATTCTATAACTTTATCCGAGAACTGTTTCTTTTGGCAGCTTTGCGGATTTTGTGGCGTTTGCTTACGCGTCCGGATGTTGTCCCATCAGTTGGTTTACCTCTTTTTGCTCTCGAGGAACGAGTTGCCCTTTAACTTCTCAAAGAGAGATTCCAGACCGTGTTATACCGTATTAGACGGTATATGAATGTGTCGAGTGATGATTTTTGTTGAAAGCAAGTGTGCTGACTTTTCCAACTCGATCCAACAATGTTTCTTTTTTTTTCTGCCGATGTGATATTCTCTTCCAGTTTCATCAGAAAATCAGAATCTAAGTGCGGAATTATAGAATACATTTGTCGTTGTAAAGTCTCTGCGATTTCCAATAATTCTTCGAAAGTGCATTTTTCCTTTGTGCTGGTATGTCTTGTAACATGTCGCTGCTGAATCCTATAGTTTTCCTTGGAGGTACGCGAACCTTTAAATCACAATTTTTCAGACTGAAATGCAGCCCCTCCCACCATCGCCAATAACTGCAAAATTCGGCTTGTAAGTCGATTCCCGTCCTTTACGGCTTCTTCAAGGCGATCTTAAACCTACGGATGGATCACTTTTTGTTCTATCAGGTTTGTTCCCCACTTCTACACTTCATTCTTCCATTGCCATAGGTGTTTGTTCCTTTTCGATCTGCGCGTTCTTTCTGAGGCTTTCATTTCAGTGACCATGAAGCTCGGAAAGTGAGACTGCGTTTACCAGTAACCAAAAAAATGAGAGCTGGTTCTTTTATTTACCCTACTTCATGCCCCAAATTTTAGAATTACATGGAAGTTTCTTCAAAACATTCATAAAAAATAAAAATTTCAAATTACCTTCATTTCGAATGGAACTGCGTCGATTTCTGGCACTTTTCCACTTTTCTTCTGGTGAATTGAGAGGCTTTTCTACGAGGAGTGCATGTTCAGTATACTTTTCAGCAACTTCTGCTCCTCTGCAATCAGCAGTTCTGTTTCATCAGCAACCACCCCACAGTTGATAATATCGAAGATTTTCTTTTTTTCGCCATTTCTTTGCCGTAAATTTTCGAGTCGTTGGATTTTGTCGTTTGTGTTTTATTAATTTATATACAGTTCCCGTCAATACAGTGTTAAAGTCCACTCGTTATTTCTCCTCTTGAGTCAGGGCTCACAGTCTCACACTGGTTTAGAATATCCGAGATTCCACCGTAACACAGTCGTCCTGTAGATCGGTTTGCAAGATCTGTTCTACGGGTTCAGTTTAGTTAATTTTTTGTTTCAGTCTTACTAGGAGCTCCGTTATTGTCTGTTCGCTTTGAGAACTCACTCGGAGACGATGTGTTCCCCTCAAGGGGACTAAACGAATTGGGCAGGACAAAACCGACTGACTAGAAGACCATCCTTGCATGCTGCAGGAAAAAACGGACACACTTTCTGGTTGACTCAACCCCAATTCTCAGGAACAAGTATGCAGCACAAGGAATATGACTAACACGACGTACTATAGCAATTTCAACGACAACAATTTCAAATAATTTTCTCATTCATGTGTCTTTTTACTCATTCGTGTAATAATCTTCTACGGACATCGGTAGTTAACCAAAACAGAATCAAATGAAAAAATCGTGTTTTGAACACGGAGTGCCACTGTGTGAAGTCACGACGGTAGGCGCTGTGCCAAAGCCCAAGTCGCGCTCTAAAAGGAACATGAAGATCCTCGAAAACACTGACCGTCGTTTACTAAGAAAAAATTTTTTGGACTTCTCTTCCAGCGAATGAAGTTTCTAGTAAATCGGGTTATGGGACTTGCCTTGTCCTCCTCGTAAATGATTGTCACAGCTCTCTTCGAATTATCTCAGTTTTTCGTAGCTCATACAGCACGACCTCTTGTATTTATGCATGCCTATATTCGTCGGGGCATGCTACCCACAAGTTCATCAAGGAACTTTTGGTCCAGATCGTCCCATTCCTCAACAGCGATTCGGCGTGGATCCCTAAGAGTGGTTGGTGGGTCACGTTGTCCGTAAACAGCCCTTTTAAATCCATCCCAAGCATGTTCGATAAGGTTCATGTCGGAAAAACATTCTGGCCACTCTAGTCGAGCGATGTTGTTATTCTGAAGGAAGTCATTCACAAGATGTGCACCATGGCGGCGCTAATTTTCGTCCATGAGGACAAATGCCTCGCCAATATGCTGCCGATATGGTTGCACTATCGACATTTTCATCTCAATCTCTATCTTCTCCTACGTGCGGCTTATAATCCAGTATCTGATTTCTGAATCTCTGTCCGACCATGTTGCAACATAACTGAAATCTTCCCGTAGCACCCGACGTTTTCCAAGTATACCTCTTCCTCTTGTAATCCCTGAAGACATTATTCGCCCTTACTGGCTGAAATTTGTTGCAGAACTCAATTAGTCTTTCTCCTTTGTCATTCCTAGTACCAAGATCGTGTTCCCCCGCAACTTTTCTACTCCTTCCAGTAGAACAGTGTTCCAGTGCCACCGACTATTAGATTTTCATCTCCATTGCCGTTCGGTATGCTCAAATACGAGTATTTAGTTTATCTTTCCATCTTCGGCTTGCGACGTCGGCATGTATTTGTGTATCTGAACTACCGTTGTCGGTGATGGTTTGCTGTCGATTCTGATAGGAACAACACTTTCTCGGAACAGTCCACAGTAACAGACTCTGCCCTTCCTTTATATTCATAACGAATCCTACTCTCGTTATATCATTTTCTGCTGCTGTTGATATTACCCTATACTCATTTGACCATAAATCCTTGTCTTTTTTCCATTTCACTTCATTGACCACCACTTCAGACTAAGCCTTTTCATTTACTTTTTCAGATTTTCTAGCTCCCCTGCAACGTTCAGACTTACGACAGTTTACGTCCAGAGTTGAAGAATGCCGTCATTTCCTTCGTTCTTCAATCTTTTTCTCAAAGGTCACCTCCCCCTTCGCAGTCCGTTTGGGGTAACTAACTACTTGGCAAGGATGTCGGTGCATTTTCGTCGACCGCCCCTTCTCGTGGGAGAAGTCCCAGCTGCGGTCACCAAGCAATGTCTTGTCACGAATTACCATCTCTGCTAGAGGAAGAATTTGCCGTTTCTTTTTTCTCTCAGATATATTACCAACCACGAAATTATTGGGAGAAACATTATCCATTGCTATCCGCGTTTCACGGAAACCCATACGTTCTTACTTGATGCCCGTATTCGGTGTATGAAATTTGTCGCTGAGGTACGTGACGTTCTCTTAGGCGTTACGCACAGTCCCACACTTCTTACAAACTGGTGTTGTGTCTCAGTATTTGGCTGGCTTATCTAGGTCACAGCATTTGAAACAATTTTGCCGGTCTTAGGAATCGCTGATATTTTTAGCTTGAAAGCCTACATATTCACGTCCCTGACTCGGAAAGTTATTCCGAATACGTTGGTTTAACTAAATGACACAACGTGCATAACCGCATCCTCTACGTCCCGTTTGTAATCTAATCTTCACTTCATTTTTAATGCCCATTTACTGATTATCGCAGTCATGTTTAGTTCACAAATTTCCTCCGTTAATTCCTCCTCTGCTATTGTGTCAGCCCAGTGATAGATTCTCATCAGAGGTTTTTCCTCCTTTGGTTCGTCATATTTAACATTTTCGACCCTATTTCCATGACTTATTTGGACGCCGTTTCTGTAACGACTGCATCAATAGTCGTTCTGAGTTATGTGAACTTTAAAAGGTCTTTACGGGGGTTTCCATCTTACATCAGGGCTTCCTGCTGCTGTCCTACCTGTTCGTAGATCTGATTAAGTCGCTCGCGGCTTTCCACAATTTGGTCTGTTATATCTTCGCTGGTGTGAGTACCGTTGTTCTGTTTCTTGCCTCAGCTGCTGCCTCAGCCGCATATGAGACCACTTGTTTTCTTCAGCTCTTTCTGGAAACGAGCATTTACCGCATGCAGGCACAGAATTCCAGTCTTGCTTCTGGTGAAAAGAAGTGAGCGACTTCGTGTCGTTGCCGCATATTCTCTACTCGGAGTTCCTCAAACTGTCCCTCGAATTTCTTGAATGACTATCTTGATACGTGATGTCCGTTAGCGAGTTCTTATCTCTGATTTTATTTAGAGGAGAGTGTTTTACGTTGGAGCACATTCCACACTTTCACCTCTAGCAAGACCTGTAATATAAATTTATTCTATTTTACTATTCCATTTTTAAATGACGGTATTCGGTTCTTGTGTGCTGCAGTCTTTCTGTGAACTTACAAACATTACTGCGGAAAAGTAACGTTTGTCAAAATATATAAAAAAAATTACAGGATACCTGTTATTGTTGTGGTCTTCAGTCCAGAGACTGGTTTGATGCAGCTCTCCATGCTACTCTACCTTGTGCAAGCTTCTTCATCTCGAAGTACCTGCTGAAACCTACAGCCTTCTGAATCTGATAAGGGTATTCATCTCTTGGTCTTCCTCTACGCTTTTTATGCTCCACGCTGCTCTCCAACACTAAATTGTTGATCTCTTGATGCTTCGGAACATGTCCTACCAACAGATCCCTTTTTCTAGTCAAGTAGTGCCACAAACTCCTCCCCAATTCTATTCAGTACCTCCTCACGAGTTACTTCATCTATCCATCTAATCTTCAGCATTCTTCTGTAGCACCATATTCCGAAAGCCTCTGCTCTCTTCTTGTCCAAACTGTTTATTGTCCATGTTTCATTTCCATACATGGCTACACTCCATACAAATACTTTCAGAAACGATTTCCTGACACTTAAATATATACTCGATGTTAACCACTTCCTCTTCTTCAGAAACGCTTTCCTTGCCATAGATCCTCTTTACTTCGAAAGTCATCAGTTATTTTGCTTCCCAAATAGCAAAACTCATCTACTATTTTAAGTGTTTCACTTTCTACTCAAGCCGCGCTGGGTAGCAGCCCGGTCTGAAGCGTCTTGTCAAGGTCCGCGCGGATCTCCCCGTCGGAGATTCGAGTCCTCCCTCGAGCATGGAAGTGTGTGTGTCTTCCCTAGCATAAGTTAGTTTAAGTTAAATTAAATATTGTGTAAGCTAATGGGCCTATGACTTCAGTAGTTTGGTCCCGTAAGTCCTTACCACAAATTTTCAATTTTTGTCCTAATCAAATTCCCTCCATATCACCTGATTTAATTCAACTACATCCCATTATCCTCGTTTTGCTGCTGTTGATGTTCATCTTGTACCCTCCTTTCAAGACACAGACTATTCCGTTCAACTGCTCTTCCAAGTCCTTTGCTGTCTCTGATAGAATTACAATGTCATCAGCCAAACCCAAAGTTTTTATTTCTTCTCTATTGATTTTAATTCCTACTGCAATTTTTTTTGTTTCCTTTACTACTTGCTCAATATACAAATTGAATAACATCGGGGATAGACTACAACACCGTCTCACTCCCTTCCCAACCACTGCTACCGTTCCACGCCCCTCGACTCTTATAACTACCATCTGGTTTCTCTACAAACTGTAAATAGCCTTTCGTTCCCTGTATTTGACCCCTGCCACCCTCAGAATTTGAAAGAGAGTATTCCAGTCCACAGTGTGAAAAATTTTCTCCAAGTCTACAACTACTAGAAACGTTGGGTTTTCTTTCCGTAATCTATCTTCTAAGATAAGTGGTAGGGTCAGTACTGCCTCACGTGTTCCAACATTTCTACGGAATCCAAACTGATCTTCCCCGAGGTCGGCGTCTACCAGTTTTTCCACTCGTCTGTAAAGAATGCGTGCTAGTATTTTGCAGCCGTGACTTATTAAACTGATAGATCGGTAATTTTCACACCTGTCAATACATGATTTCGTTGGGATTGGAATTATTATACAGGGGGAAGCGAAATTCGCTCACTCAGGCTTCGCAGCGCGAATCCTCACATGCTAGAAAAAAAAATGTATCTAGCCATATTTCGTCCGGTTAGTACACCCGGCAGAAAAAGGACGTTAAAGAATGGCACTCTGGCAAGACTGTAACCACGTGTATGGTAACTACCTCTATCATCAGTTTTTAGTCGTGCAGTACAGTTGGTGCAGTGGGTAGAGGCTTGTGTTAGCATACAGGAGGTTGAGGGTTCGAGCTTGGGGCGCATTTTCTTTATTTGCTAATATCATTCCGACACTTCGTACTGCAATACACACCTTAGACCTCCAGAATAGCTCCCTCAGGAGCTGGAGTACGGCGAGTCCGTGGATGTCCACAGTCATACAGTGGTGGAAGGAAAGGGCCTGACTCCTGCAGGCGCAGCTCCAGACGATGAAACACATTTTTATCTGGATGGTGTCGACGAGGATATCTAGCAGCATATTCACGAATGGCAACACAAGCCCGGTTATCAGATGCACCAAGGATCAGAAGAATATCCATATATTCATCGTTTGTGTATGCCATATGTCTGCCATACTGTCTTAGAGATTTACAATGAGCAAATTCGATACATGTACGCATGTGCATTGGAGTCTGTCATTGGCGTGTTACTCCACTCGCATCAAGGCCCTGTCTGGTGGACAGCGCACACAGTATAAACATGCCGTCAGTCCTGTGCACTGTTCCACCTAAAGCGCATTATCCCTCTGACAGATATTGCTGTACATGATTCATCCCAACACCGCTAATTATGAAATGTTCGGTTTCGAATTGCACTGTTTCCCTAACGGTAATAGACGTGATGTTTCCACAATCCCATCGATAGAGTAATAACAATAATAATAATAACATTGCATCGAGATACATACTAAACAATATGTTGTTACGAGACTCAGTGTTGAAAGGCAGAATTAGAAGGACCATGGGGATAACACACACAAATAGTAACTGAGTTTGGACATTATTCTCAGAGCACGTTGCTAGTCCTACTGGTAACGCAAGGCCCTAACGAAATGTATTGGACATGAACGAGGCAAGAATAATATTTGGTACTAATCCATAGAGCCATTGGTGGAGGGTACAAATAAAACAGGTTTGGCATCTGGTAGATGGAGAGGTGCAAATACATTCACGCCCACGAAGTGGAAAGGGATTCTTTAAAAGGTGATCAATCCTCTATATCTACGATTGTAGTATGTAAGTGCAAATGTTTTCTAGAAAACCCGCTGCAATCACTGTTGACGATTAAGATCCCCCATACCGTTCCACCTGGACTGCATTTACCAAATATTAAACATATACCTCCACCCATGATCGAACCATCTACCTCCTACACGCTAACGCAAAATGCTGTCCACTGCACCAACTGTACAGCACGCTTTATATGTACTTGCAGAGGTAGTTACCATGCATGTGGTAACAACGCTTTATATGTACTTACAGAGGTAGTTACCATGCATGTGGTAACAGTGTTGCCCGATTGCCACTTTGTAACGTCCTTTTTCTGCATGATGTGCTCGCCTGACGCAATTTTGTGACAGACATTATTTTTATCGCTGGCATGTGGGGAGTCACGCTGCGAACCCTGAGTGCGCGAATTTCGCTTCACCCTGTATTCTTCTTAAAGTCTGAGAGTATTCCGCAAGTATCATACATATTGCTCACCAGATGGTGAAGTTTTGTCAGACTATCAGTAATTCTAATGGACTGTTGCCTACTCCAGGGGCCTTGTTTCGACTCAGGTCTGTCACTCAGGGTCATATCTCCCATTTCATCTTCATCTACGTCTTATTCCATTTCCATAATACTACCCTCCAGTACATCGCCCTTGTATGTACCCTCTACGTACTCCTTCCACCTTTCTGCTTTCTTTGTTTAGACCTGGTTTTCCATCTGAGCTCTTGACATTCATACAAGTGGTTCTCTTTTCTCCAAAGGTCTCTTTGATTTTCCTGTAAGCAGTAACTATCATACCCCTAGTAGTATATGCCTCTACATCCTTACATTTGTCCTAAAGCCACTCCTGCTTAGCCATTACGCACTTCCTGCCGATCTCACTTTTGGGACCCTTATTTTCCTTTTTGTCTGCTCCATTTACTGTATTTTTATATTTTCTCCTTTCGTCAGTTAATTTAAATATCTCTTCTATTACCCAAGGATCTCTACTAACCCTCGTCGTTTTACTTACTTGATCCTCTGCTACCTTCACTATTTCATCTCTCAAAGCCACCCATTCATCTTCTACTGTATTTCTTTCCCTTTTTCCTGTCAGTCGTTCCCTAATGCTCTATCTGAAACTCCCTACAACCTCTGGTTCTTTCATTTTATTCAGGTCACATTGCCTTTAATTCCCACCCTTTTGCAGTTTCTTATGTTTTAATCTACATTTCATATCCAATAGTTTATGGTCTGAGTCCACATCTGCCCCTGGAAATGTCTTACAATTTAAAACCTGGTTCCTAAATCTCTGTCTTACCATTATATAATCAATCTGAAACATTCCAGTGTCTACAGGCCTCTTCCACGCCTACAAACTTCTTTCATGAATCAGAGTTATGCTCTGTGCAAAATTCTACCAGACGGCTTTATCTTTCATTCCTTATCCCCATTTCATAGTCACCTACTACGTTTCCTTCTCTTCCTTTTCCTACTATCGAATTCCAGTCCCCCATGTCTATCAAATTTTCGCCTCCATTATCTGAATAATTTCTTTTATCACATGATACATTTCTTTAATCTCTTCATCATCTGCGGAGTTAGTTGGCATATAAACTTCTACAACTGTGGTAGGTGTGGGCTTCGTGTCTATTTTGGCCACAATAATGAGTCCTCAATGCTGTTCGTAGTAGCTGACCCGCTCTTCTATTTTTTTATTCATTATTAAATCTACTCCTGCATTACTCCTATTTGTTTCTGTATCTATAACCCTGTAGTCACCTGACCAGAAGTTTTGTTTCTACCTCCACCAAACTTCACTAATTCTCACTGTACTACCTTTAAGCTATCCATTTCCCTTTTTGAATTTTCTAACCTACTTTCTCTACTAAGGGATCTGGCATTCCGCGCTCCGGCCCGTAGAAAGTCAGTTTTGTTTCTCCTGATAACCACGTTCTCCTGAGTAGTTCTCACCAGGAGATACGAATGGGGGACTATTTTACCTACGGAGTATTCTACCAATTGGACGCAATCATCATTTAACCATACAGTAAAGCTGCATGCGCTCGGAAAAAATTGCGGCTGTAGTTTCCCCTTGCTTTTTAGCCGTTCGCAGTACCAGCATAGACAGGCCGTTTAGGACCAAATTATACTTCAGAAATTAGTCTTCGAACTCGCCACTTTATAATGCCTCCTTTTGGTCTCTTACAAAGCTGTAAGTCAGCTTCAAGACAATTTTGCGACTTAGTTTTGTGTTACAGTACATCCGTCCCTGTCGCCGTGCAATAAAGCTTTCACGTTTTTTATTTCGGAGCATAACAATGTGGGCTGTTTTTGAAGAACGAAGAGACCGTAAACGCATCAACTTTCAGAACGTTTCCGCTTTCATAAGGTTTCATAAAATTCCTTTCTACTGTTACTTAAAAATTGTAACAGAGCTTTCTATCAGTAAATACCTAAATTGTTATCGAAGAACCACGGAAAACCATTAGTAACATCGAACATCGGCTCACAGGGCTGTAACACAGGTACGGCTTTGACTTACTCCTAGCCTGTAACATCACCAGAACTTCAGCCAGTAACAGACCGTTTTCAATCACGAGATGAAATCTTGAAATTTAAATATGTTTACATTTTAATTGCATTAAAATATCAGATATTTTGTGAGATTATTGACCGAAACTGCTATTTCAATAATATATTAATAATATGTTATTCGGAATAGTTTCTTACGTAGTAAAACGGCCTATTCTATTAGTCTGGTACGTGACGAGATTAAAAGGCCTATAATACTCCGCAGTCCAGCACTCTGTACGAAACGATTCCAACAAAACCGTACCTGTATATTGTGAAAATTCACTACAGCCAGCACAAAACAGTATGGTTTAATCGAAGCGATACGCTTTCCCCTGAAAGGGGTGTACCGCTTAAGGACTGACTGGTAGCTGAGAGACAATGCCATGTTGCGAGTAGTTGAGACATTTGAGCTAGGCTTTACAGTACTGACCACCATCGATGAATGAACCTGTTGTTGATCTGCAGTCTTCCAACAGCTATGTAATACTGAGAACGGAGAGGCGCAATAGATGGGGTGAGAACGCCACTAGAGTACTTGCGTTCCAGGGCCTTTTTGAAACTAAATCAGTAAGTTTCTTTTTTTAAAAAAAAAAATTCTTTATTTCCAATCATAATAATTATACAAGAATAATCCACGACCTTAATGATTGGCGGGTCTCAATATTCTACAATGTTATTTATAATTGCAGCTACTACATATTAATTTGGAAGACTACAGACAGTATTATTTGTGTTAATGGGAAGACTATTTCTAATGTTAACATTACTTTCTAATAACTACTGGTGATTAGTGTTTTACTGCCTGCAGCGTTACATGTGTGCCAGTGTTAGTATAAACCTACTTGAGTGCTTGGCTCATCGAGCTAAACCCGATGAGCGTGCCCCTGACACAATGCACGCAAGGAGTTTATTGTCGCTGCCGGTTCCTAGTCTAATATCCTATTCTATTATACTAAACTACTAACTAATCTACGTCATATCCGGTGCATGTGTCATATCCGTGAAATAGATCACCCCAGTCCCCCTAGTCCTGCACGTGGCGGATTCCAACTGTTTAGTCGACCTATCCACGAACAGGTGATACGGGATCGGAGTGCTGGACGCGATTGGTGATTAGCAACTCGTCACGAAAGTGTCTCAAGAGTATTGTCAATACTTTTCGAGATACATCGTTGGCTAATGTATTCAGTGTTTGAAAAGTCTGTTCTTGTCTCAGTAGGTCGTAAGTATTGTTACTCGGCAGTTGCTGTTGTAGTGCAGCTGCTACATCATCGAAAAGTGGGCACTCGTAAAGCACATGGTCAGGAGTACCCTCCGATGCGCCACATGCACACGCGGGCGTGGCCCTCTTCCCAAACCGACATAGATATGACGGATATGGGCCATGACCAGTGAGGAAGTGGAACAATCCCCGAGTCGGCTCAAAATATTTCATTCCCATTCTCTCCCTTACATTCGGTAAGAGCTGAAAAGTCCTTTTGCCAGTTTCGTCCATCTCCCGTAACACCTGCCAGAAATCTTCACCCCTCCTCCTTATCTCACCCTTATCCCTAACAGGTGCTCCCAGTACCATGCGGCCTGCTATATAATTTTGATGTCCAGAGGACAGAGCCCCATTATCAGTAACAGGGCTCCCCCTTGGGATGTTCTACAAGCCCCCATGGATCTTAATTACATGTTCCTTTGTACCCTTCTCACTGTCATGGCGGGCACCACCCTCGTGAGCCAGTGTGCCCAGACTCCCGAGCCGTAACCCACTACTGACGTTAATATGCTGTTATGATATAATTTTATCAGATAAGGGGGAAGGTGAAATCTTTTGTGTACAATGGAAATTAGGTTATTTAATACTTGTAAAGCTTTCTGGATTACTGTTTCAATGTGCCTTACGAAGTTCCACCTTTCGTTGATGATGATTCCCAAGTAACGTGTCTTCCGTCTCCGAAGAACCGGTGTGCCCTCGATTCTCACGGTTCGATTTCTAACTAGCTGTCCTTTTAGTAAAAGGTAAGTTGATTCAGTGGGTGAAATGGTCATCTTACTATTACGGCACCACAGTTGTAGCTTTTCCATAGCCTTAAAAGTAAGTTTACGATCCCGAAGTGGAGACTGATAGGAGTGATTACACAGTGTTGTCAGGCCATTGGGTGACATCGCAAATTGAGTCCACCAGTGGCGAAGACTCTATTAGGGAAATTCGGCGCCTTGAACGACTGAGTGGAGGAAAATGGAAAACAAGGTGTCGAACAGGGACAGCCTGGAGTTTGGTGAACAGTGAAGTTTTGTGAGATCACAGTCGAAGACATCCTTTGTTTTCAGAAGCGATTTATGGTTATGGGGCCATCACAAAAGTATCGTGTATGTAGAGCCCATTACATACGTGGAGACAGTGGAGCAGCGTATGCATGCTGCCTTTGACAGCCTGGCTGATGTGAACGTGTGAGCCAGAACACGCTACGGCGATTACACGCATGGGTTGAGGCATATGGAATTCGATCTCAACACATACCGTAACAGTGGCTGCATGTTTTGGCGTAAGTATTATTATGATGACCGAACATCATAATTTTATACACACATGATTCATCAATTCCGTGGTATAGAAATGGAGGCTATATTCATACTCCTGAGCGAAGTTTCTTTTATGGTACCAAATGAGATTAGTAGCAAGAACTTGGTGATACGATAACTTGTGTCCTCCTCTATTTTCCTTTACCCATATCATTCTGTCAGTTCTGTTTCCTCTCCCCCTACAGAACCTCAGACAAAAAAATAGGTGAACCGACATTTACGCTCTGTCCCGAATGCTCCTGCCGGCCAATCCGAGCAAAATATTTATTCCCTCGCTCTTGCTACTGATAAATGTAACCGAAACAGAAAAAATCCCAGATAACACGGCAAAGTTCAGTCGCTGCGAGGTTTTAATCGAGTTCTTTTAATTACGCAACGTCATGTGTCCCTTATGTAAAAGCCGCACAAATAAATTCTGCAGTAATTTGGTCGTGTGACTGTCACGTAGAGCGATTTTTAGCGCTTTCCGCGGCCGCAGTGTCGATATCCGATACCGCCGGTGGCGGATTCGCTGCGTAATTCTGTCGGCTCCTATGGCCACCTGTGCTAGGCACACAGCCTGCCTGTTTTTCTGTACGTGACGAGGACAACGCTGATTAGAGGACACGATGCTGCTACTGCTGCTGCTGGACTGCAACTGTTTATCGCCACTGGTGAACTTCCGTTTTAAACTCGACAAGCGCTGTGGATCAGCAGTCTTTGCGGCCTGGAGTGTTTGTGAATCGATCGAGCAGTAATCCATTTATTGGAAAGCTGTTATTGAATACCCTGCTAAATGGCTGATACACGAAAAAAACATTGTAAAAGTTGAATATTTAGAAAAGATCTTTGTTATTTACCTTGCTATAATTGTCCAGGGGGAAACAAATCTTACGAGTGCTGTAAGAATTGTAAGCGTTCTATTTGTCACCAACTGTTCAAAACGTTTATTCTGTGAAAGTAACAGTTAAAAGGTATTTAGAAAGCAACATTCATTATAGCAGGAGAAGGTAGAGAAAAAGAAAGTTTAGAATGAAAATGATCAAACATTGTTAATACAATCGAAGAATGAACTGCAGTTTACTGAAGACTGGGTTATCTACAACTACATGGATACTGTGCAAATCGCATTTAAGTGCCTGGCAGAGGGTTCATCGAACCACCTCCACAATTCTCTATAATTCCAATCTCGTATAGCGCGCGGAAAGAATGAACGCCTATATCTTTCCGTACGAGCTCTGATTTCCCTTATTTTATCTTGGTGATCGTTCCGCCCTGTGTAGGTCGGTGTCAAAAAAATATTTCCGCATTCGGAGGAGAAAGTTGGTGATTGGAATTTCGTGAGAAGATTCGGTCGCAACGAAAACCGCCTTTCTTTTAATGATTTCCAGCCTAAATCCTGTATCATTTCTGTGACACTCTCTCCCATATTTCGCGATAATACAAAACGTGCTGCCTTTTTGTGAACTTTTTCGATGTACTCCGTCAGTCCTACCTGGTAAGGATCTCACACCGCGCAGCACTATTCTAAAAGAGGAAGAACAAGCGAGTGTAGGCAGTCTCCTTAGTAGGTCTGTTACATTTTCTAAGTGTCCTGCCAATAAAACGCAGCCTTTGTTTAGCCTTCCCCACAACATTTCCTATGTGTTCTTTCCAATTTAAGTTGTTCGTAACTGTAATACCTAGGTATTTAGTTGAATTTACGGCTTTTAGATTAGGCTGATTTATCGTGTAACCAAAGATTAACGAGTTCCTTTTAGTACTGATGTGGATGACCTCACACTTTTCGTCATTTAATGTCAACTTCCACTTTCACACCATTCAGATATCGTTTTTAAATCGTTTTGCAGTTTTTTTTTGTCTTCTGATGACTTTATAAGTCGATAAACGACAGCGTCATCTGCAAACAGCTGCAAACGGCTGCACAGATTGTCTCCAAAATCTTTTATATAGATAAGGAACAGCAAAGGGCCTATAACACTACCTTGGGGAACGCCTGAAATCACCTCTGTTTTACTCGATGACTTTCCGTCAATTACTACGAACTGTGGCCTCTCTAACAGGAAATCGCAAATCCAGTCACATAACTGAGGCGATATTCCATAAGCACTCAATTTTACTAAGAGCCGCTTGTGTGGTACATTGTCAAAAGCCTTCCGGAAATCCAGGAATACGGAATCGATCTGAAATCCCTTGTCAGTAGCACTCAGCACTTCATTTGAATAAAGAGATAGTTGTGTTTCACAGGAACGATGTTTTCTAAACCCATGTTGACTGTGTGTCAATAGACCGTTTCCTTCGAGGTAATTCATGATGTTCGAACACAATATATGTTCTAAAATCCTGCTGCATATCGACGTTAACGATATGGGCCTGTAATTTAGTGGATTACTCCTACTACCGTTCTTGAATATTGGTGTGACATGTGCAACTTTCCAGTCTTTGGCTACGGATCTTTCGTCGAGCGAACGGTTGTATATGATTATTAAGTATGGAGCTAATGCATTAGCATCCCCGAAAGGAACCTAATAGGTATACAGTCTGGACCAGAAGACTTGCTTTTATTAAGTGATTTGAGTTGCTTCACTGCTCAGAGGATATTTACTTCTACGTTACTCATGTTGGCAGCTGTTCTCGATTCGAATTCTGGAACATATACTTCGTCTTTTTTTTTTGTTATAAATGCTGGAGAAGAGTTAGAACTTCGGATGAACGTAGAGAAACACGAAACTGATGAGAATAAGCAAACGTGGAGCGTTTAACTAGCAGGCCGTTGTGGCCGAGCGGCACTGGGCACTTCAATCAGGAACCGCCTGACCGCTACGGTCGCAGGTTCGAATCCTGCCCCGGGCATGGATGTGTGTGACGTCCTTAGGTTAGTTAGGTTTAAGTAGTTCTAAGATCTAGGGAACTGATGACCTCAGATGTTAAGTCTCATAGTGCTCAGAGCCATTTGAACCAATTTGAAGCGTATAGCTAAGGAGTATTGGAAAGAAAGCCTTCAGGGCAAAATCTTTTAGCTTCTTAAGCAGAATGTCGATGGAAAATGGAAGCAGTGAAGTGTATATGAGAAAGATATTTCCGTATTCTTCGGAAGATATGACACGCAGCCACACACTGAAGAGAGATGAGCTGCCAACACGGTGAGAACTGGTTTTAGGCTAACGACCAGAAAAGGCGCCACAATTCCAAATCTGTTTTGTGTTTCGGGGCCATGCATCACTCAAATACACTCCTGGAAATTGAAATAAGAACACCGTGAATTCATTGTCCCAGGAAGGGGAAACTTTATTGACACATTCCTGGGGTCAGATACATGATCACACTGACAGAACCACAGGCACATAGACACAGGCAACAGAGCATGCACAATGTCGGCACTAGTACAGTGTATATCCACCTTTCGCAGCAATGCAGGCTGCTATTCTCCCATGGAGACGATCGTAGAGATGCTGGATGTAGTCCTGTGGAACGGCTTGCCATGCCATTTCCACCTGGCGCCTCAGTTGGACCAGCGTTCGTGCTGGACGTGCAGACCGCGTGAGACGACGCTTCATCCAGTCCCAAACATGCTCAATGGGGGACAGATCCGGAGATCTTGCTGGCCAGGGTAGTTGACTTACACCTTCTAGAGCACGTTGGGTGGCACGGGATACATGCGGACGTGCAGTGTCCTGTTGGAACAGCAAGTTCCCTTGCCGGTCTAGGAATGGTAGAACGATGGGCTCGATGACGGTTTGGATGTACCGTGCACTATTCAGTGTCCCCTCGACGATCACCAGTGGTGTACGGCCAGTGTAGGAGATCGCTCCCCACACCATGATGCCGGGTGTTGGCCCTGTGTGCCTCGGTCGTATGCAGTCCTGATTGTGGCGCTCACCTGCACGGCGCCAAACACGCATACGACCATCATTGGCACCAAGGCAGAAGCGACTCTCATCGCTGACGACGACACGTCTCCATTCGTCCCTCCATTCACGCCTGTCGCGACACCACTGGAGGCGGGCTGCACGATGTTGGGGCGTGAGCGGAAGACGGCCTAACGGTGTGCGGGACCGTAGCCCAGCTTCATGGAGACGGTTGCGAATGGTCCTCGCCGATACCCCAGGAGCAACAGTGTCCCTAATTTGCTGGGAAGTGGCGGTGTGGTCCCCTACGGCACTGCGTAGGATCCTACGGTCTTGGCGTGCATCCGTGCGTCGCTGCGGTCCGGTCCCAGGTCGACGGGCACGTGCACCTTCCGCCGACCACTGGCGACAACATCGATGTACTGTGGAGACCTCACGCCCCACGTGTTGAGCAATTCGGCGGTACGTCCACCCGGCCTCCCGCATGCCCACAATACGCCCTCGCTCAAAGTCCGTCAACTGCACATACGGTTCACGTCCACGCTGTCGCGGCATGCTACCAGTGTTAAAGACTGCAATGGAGCTCCGTATGCCACGGCAAACTGGCTGACACTGACGGCGGCGGTGCACAAATGCTGCGCAGCTAGCGCCATTCGACGGCCAACACCGCGGTTCCAGGTGTGTCCGCTGTGCCGTGCGTGTGATCATTGCTTGTACAGCCCTCTCGCAGTGTCCGGAGCAAGTATGGTGGGTCTGACACACCGGTGGCAATGTGTTCTTTTTTCCATTTCCAGGAGTGTAGTTCCAAAGTTACGGAGGAAGTTCATCATCTCCATAAACCTAGCTACAGTATATCGTATTTATCATTGGGCGTGGGTAACAGATGAATAACATTCGTTAGATCATAGTCCATCCTTAAACCATCACCAGTAACAACATGATGAAGCAACTTTTGGGCCAGTTAGACCTTAGCTTGTTTAATAGTCAGCCCGGATTCCTGGAGATTGTGATGGACCGGGCCTACATGATCAAGGTGCTCACTGGAATCTATGCAGTAAATTACGGCGTCGTCCAGAGAGTTCTAAATGTACATACTTACTCCACAAGCAACCGTATGGTGCGTGGCAGAGTCTACACTGTACCAGAACTAGCCATTTCCTTTCCTTTTCTACTCGCAAATCGAACGATGGGAAGAAGACTGTCTATATGCCTCTCTAATAGCCATAATCATATCTTCGTGCTACTTACGTGAAGTGCACATTGGTATCAGTAGAATCATTCCGCAGTCAGCCTCTGGTGATGGTTCTCTAATCTTTCTCAATATTGTTCCTCGAACGTCGCCTTCCCTACAGGGAGTCACATTTGAGTTCCTGAACCATTATACAAATGGGCCTCATTGATCCAACAATATACGTGAAAAACGTGTGCAATAAGTACTTATGAATCAGAGAGAGGAATAGGTCTCTGAAAATGGGGAGGAAAATGCCGTGGTGCTAACTTAACTCATGTTTTCTTCCGCTCGCAGCTGACTTGACTCAAAAACTGACCACTGCATGCAGTTCACCACGCCAAGAGTTGGTAAAATTTTTGACCTGGATGCAGTCAGAATCACCGGTTAACTATCAACTCGAAAATATACAGCTACTGAATTACTCTATTGTTTGTTTACAGTTATGTCTGTGATATTGGGGCAGATAAAAATCCATGTGCCACATCACCAGAGGACACCGGTTGAGCCGCTAATACAAAATGGGACATCAGATCTAATGAGTTACAAACAAAAATAAAAGTCATGTGCAGTAAACTTCAACAAGCAACTTCTTCCTTTGGTAGCTCTGGTTTTGCTTCGGAACGCATGAATCTCTCTCCCATAGGGGGAATCTGCGGCACTGTTGTAAGGAAACATTAGTCAGTTACGTCGAATCTCCTGCACTGATAGTAACGAACATTCAGTTGGGTGTGAGAGATTTAGGAAGAGGTAATTCTTACTCTAATTGTGGTTGCCATTACAACCAAATAACTGTGTGCATCGCGAGAATCAGAAAGAAAAATAAAATGAAATAAAATATTACAGTCTCCAGGTTTCGATCCCACAACCTTAGCAGCGCTACGTCAGTTGTGAGGACGAGTAAACTATCCTCCTCGCTCTATGGACTAAAAGAAATTCGATGCATCTTAACAGAAATTCACGGTAGTGTCATTCTCTGTGAGTCCAACCGATGGCACTAGGCTTAATTACAGATGTGAGGACACTTGAGCAACATTCACGACATTCAGTTTCTTCAGAGAGGAAGTAGGAACTTGGCTGTCCGCGCAGTATCATGTTCTACACATGCTCATAAATTAAGGATAATTCCAGTATGTGGGGCCGCAAAACGTGGCAGTACACAAAACTGGCACTAATAGCATAGGCACACAGGGAACACACACGACAGAGATCTGTAACTCCATGGTATTGATGACAAGGTGAAAAAACCGTCCCGAGACACATGTGCTACAAAACGCCATTGTTTCCTGTGCGTGTACCACTACATGAAAATGGGATATGATCACCATGCACAGGCCGTATAAGGGGTTGGCATACTCTGGATCAGGTGGTCGAGAGCAGCTGCTGAGGTACAGCCTCCCATTCTTGAACCAGTGCCTTTCGGAGCTCCGAAAGTGTCGTAGAGGTTTGAAGAAGTGCAGCGATACGTCCACAGAGAGCATCCCAGACGTGCTCGATGGGGTTTAGGTCTGGAGAACAGGCAGGCCACTCCATTCACCTGATATCTTTTGTTTCAAGGTACTCCTCCACGATGGCCGCTCGGTGGCGCGGTAGGTTATCATCATCAGGAGGAAGTTGGGACCCACTGCACCCCTGAAAAGGCGGACATATTGGTGCAAAATGACGTCCCGATACACCTGACCTCTTACAGTTCCTCTGTCAAAGACATGCACGGGTGTACGTGCACCAATCATAATGCCACCCCACACCATCAAACCACGACCTCCATACTGGTCTCTTTCAAGGACATTAAGGGGTTGGTATCGGGTTCCTGGGTCACGCCAGATGAAAACCCGGCGAGAATGACTGTTCAGACTATACCTGGACTCGTCCGTGAACATAACCTGGGACCACTGTTCCAACGACTATGTTCCTGACACTAGGCTCTCCTGTGGCCAGCGGTTAGGAGGATGTACCTTGCAGGTCTCCGGGCGAATAAACCATGTCTGTTCAGTCTTCTGTAGACTGTGTGTCTGGAGACAACTGTTCCAGTGGTAAGGTCCCGAGCAAGGCTACCTGCAGTACTCCGTGGTCGTCTCCGGGCACTGATGGTGAGATATCGGTCTTCTTGTGGTGTTGTACGCTGTTGACGTCCCGTACTGTAGTGCCTGAACACGTTTCCTGTCTGCTGGAATCGTTGCCATAATCTTGAGATCACACTTTGTAGCACACGGATGGCCTGTGCTACGAACTGCTGTATTTGACCAGCCCTCCAGTTGCCCTGGTATGCTACCCTAATAACGTCATCAATGTGTGTTCTTTGAGCAATTTTCAACACACAATCACCATTAGCACGTCTGAGAACCTCTGTTCACTTACTCCCAGCACCGTACTCGGACAGGGACCTACACACCTCTGCGTATGTGGACTGCTGCCAGCGCCACCGTGCGACGACCGCAGGTCAAATGCACCGCATGGTCATTTCCCGAGGAGATTTAAACCCGCAAACCGACCACCAGAGCGTTGTTTCACCCACGTATCAGCATTATCCTTAATTTATGAGTGTAGAATTCCAGTTCGTAAGAGCATAATAACGTCTCATAATACACTCCTGGAAATTGAAATAAGAACACCGTGAATTCATTGTCCCAGGAAGGGGAAACTTTATTGACACATTCCTGGGGTCAGATACATCACATGATCACACTGACAGAACCACAGGCACATAGACACAGGCAACAGAGCTTGCACAATGTCGGCACTAGTACAGTGTATATCCACCTTTCGCAGCAATGCAGGCTGCTATTCTCCCATGGAGACGATCGTAGAGATGCTGGATGTAGTCCTGTGGAACGGCTTGCCATGCCATTTCCACCTGGCGCCTCAGTTGGACCAGCGTTCGTGCTGGATGTGCAGACCGCGTGAGACGACGCTTCATCCAGTCCCAAACATGCTCAATGGGGGACAGATCCGGAGATCTTGCTGGCCAGGGTAGTTGACTTACACCTTCTAGAGCACGTTGGGTGGCACGGGATACATGCGGACGTGCATTGTCCTGTTGGAACAGCAAGTTCCCTAGCCGGTCTAGGAATGGTAGAACGATGGATTCGATGACGGTTTGGATGTACCGTGCACTATTCAGTGTCCCCTCGACGATCACCAGTGGTGTACGGCCAGTGTAGGAGATCGCTCCCCACACCATGATGCCGGGTGTTGGCCCTGTGTGCCTCGGTCGTATGCAGTCCTGATTGTGGCGCTCACCTGCACGGCGCCAAACACGCATACGACCATCATTGGCACCAAGGCAGAAGCGACTCTCATCGCTGAAGACGACACGTCTCCATTCGTCCCTCCATTCACGCCTGTCGCGACACCACTGGAGGCGGGCTGCACGATGTTGGGGCGTGAGCGGAAGACGGCCTAACGGTGTGCGGGACCGTAGCCCAGCTTCATGGAGACGGTTGCGAATGGTCCTCGCCGATACCCCAGGAGCAACAGTGTCCCTAATTTGCTGGGAAGTGGCGGTGCGGTCCCCTACGGCACTGCGTAGGATCCTACGGTCTTGGCGTGCATCCGTGCGTCGCTGCGGTCCGGTCCCAGGTCGACGGGCACGTGCACCTTCCGCCGACCACTGGCGACAACATCGATGTACTGTGGAGACCTCACGCCCCACGTGTTGAGCAATTCGGCGGTACGTCCACCCGGCCTCCCGCATGCCCACTATACGCCCTCGCTCAAAGTCCGTCAACTGCACATACGGTTCACGTCCACGCTGTCGCGGCATGCTACCAGTGTTAAAGACTGCGATGGAGCTCCGTATGCCACGACGAACTGGCTGACACTGACGGCGGCGGTGCACAAATGCTGCGCAACTAGCGCCATTCGACGGCCAACACCGCGGTTCCTGGTGTGTCCGCTGTACCGTGCGTGTGATCATTGCTTGTACAGCCCTCTCGCAGTGTCCGGAGCAAGTATGGTGGGTCTGACACACCGGTGTCAATGTGTTCTTTTTTCCATTTCCAGGAGTGTATTTAGTATTTTTTTAAGGTTCTGTTTTCTTGACTTAGATGAACCACTCGGGAACGACCGACCACCGTGTTATGCTCTACCAATGGCGTCATAGCATGTGTTATGGAAGGGCAACTTGACTGCACACCGATCTTCCAGTCTTTGTCAAGTTTCTTGATCTTGGAACCGGTACTAATCGTCCAAGCAGCACCTCAGTTGGCCTCACGACGCTGACTGCACCGTGGTCCCCTCCTTTAAGGTCACTGCAAACGTAAGAATCCTTTTGATTCAGTGTCCTGCAATCCACTGCTTGCGAGTACCGTTCCTCACTGCGTTTGGGGACCAAAGCGTCCGATGATTATAGTGCGACACCGACATTCGAGTTACTCCATCAGCCCAAACCTGTTCAACAGCTTTCCTTAGTTCTCTCATCTTCGAACGTGACAAATAGTAGGGTGACCGCCGAATTGTCACCTGAACTGTCAACCATATCTTACATTGGAGTTTGTTGGTGACTGCAGCCTGTCGACCCAGTACCCAATACCTCCTGCATAGCACGTTCCTCCTCCCTACTCAGGTCGGATATATCAAACGGCGATTGCTCTGCCTCTGCAGAACAGACCCTTTCTTGGGCCAGTGCCTGCACAAATATTTACTTCTTCCCTGGATCGCATGGTCATTTCCCGAGGAGATTTAAACCAGCAAACCGCCCACCAGAGCGTTGTTTCACCCACGTATCAGCATTATCCTGAATTTATGAGTGTATAATTCCAGTTCGTAAGAAAAGTCATTATGTTCGTTTGAACATAATGACTTTTTCTAAATAATTTAATACTCACCCATTTGCTCAGGAAATCGCAACCTAGGAGCACATCAGTGCTGAGTCTTTCAATAGCGGCGAACGCATTACACCAAGAGAGCCCCTGTATTCCAAGACAGAGATGCCGCTTGCCTGCACTGGTAATGGCAGGGCAAAAGTCATACTCGATTTTTGAGTACCAGGTAATTTACAAATACAAGAAACATTTCTGCACCAATGCCAATTAAATAGTGACACGTTACTACAACAACCTAACAGTGCGCTAACCGGTTAATGGGTCACGATATTTTTTCTTTTTTTGAGTCAGCAGTTTTCTGACTGGTTTGATGTTGCCCGCCTCTTCATCTCACAGTAGCACTTGCAAGCTACGTCCTCAATAATTTGCTGGATGTATTCAAATCTCTGTCATCCTCTACAGTTTTTGCCCCCTACAGGTCCATCCAGATCCATGGAAGTTATTCCCTCTTTTACTAACAGATGTCCTATCATTCTCTCCCTTCTACTTTTCCCTTTTCTCCCCACATTCCTTTACTCTCTGGTTCAGCGCAGAACCTCCTCATTCCTTACCTTATCTGTCCACCTATTTTTCAACATACGTCTCTAGCACCACATCTCAAATACTTCGATTCTCTTCTGTTCGGGTTTTAGCCCGCATCTCGTGGTCGTGCGGTAGCGTTCTGGCTTCCCACGCCCGGGTTCCCGGGTTCGATTCCCGGCGGGGTCAGGGATTTTCTCTGCCTCGTGATGGCTGGGTGTTGTGTGCTGTCCTTAGGTTAGTTAGGTTTAAGTAGTTCTAAGTTCTAGGGGACTGATGACCATAGATGTTAAGTCCCATAGTGCTCAGAGCCATTTGAACCATCTGTTCGGGTTTACCAACAGCCCATGTTTCACTACCATACAATGCTGTGCTCCAGACGTACATTTTCAGTAATTTCTTCCTCAAATTAAGGCCGATGTTTGATACTAGTAGACTTTTCTTGGTCAGGAATGCCCTTTTTGATAGTTGTGGTGTGCGTACTGTAAGACCTTCGGTACACACACCATCAGATTATTTGACTTGTCGCTCTAACGAGATAGGCGAGTGTCAGCAATATGTCTCGTGGTCTTATCGTGGCGTGTTTATCTTCTGCCGTTAGGTCAGACGATAGAAATGCCACTTGCAGGCTTAGAGTAGCAGAGTTACGGTGACCAACTTTAAACAGATCTTGATTAATTTTCACACACATTTATTAAAATAATAAAAAGCATAGACATTATGTAACTTGATTCTGGATGCTGTTTACAACTGACAATCTGAAGTTCCTTTGGTCTTGGTACGTTAATCTTATTCTCACATATCTCTGATACTTGACAAAGTGTCTGTTCATTTATCTTCATGGCTATGTACAGGAATATGGTAATCTTGTTAGGAGCAGACTGAAATATGACTATAAACTGGTACAGACTAATGCAGACTGGTACAGACTGGTGCAGACAAATGCAGACTGACTAATCGGAGGTCTGTACACTCGTTATAATACCTCGCGCGT
This sequence comes from Schistocerca nitens, assembly GCF_023898315.1. Classification (NCBI taxonomy): domain Eukaryota; kingdom Metazoa; phylum Arthropoda; class Insecta; order Orthoptera; family Acrididae; genus Schistocerca; species Schistocerca nitens. Next base: position 110,695,335 of record NC_064618.1, on the reverse strand, counting down.
TCAGGTATCACTACGCGATTGTGATCCGCAAGGAGAAAAGGTTCTACATTAGCAGCAATCTCATTGGGTGCGTTACATATTAATACACGGATCGGCGGAAGCAGAATTTAAACCGTCTCTAAGGCAGCGCCATCTCGTAGTGCGGATACGGACGAGCGCGGCGCTTGCGCTGTTGTGCTTAGCGGGGCGCGCTCTAGTGGGAAAGTTGTGTACGCGCTGACTACGCGGAACTATGTACACAACACTAGTGCTACCTAATTTTGATGTCCTCCTTGCTCCGTGCATCACTGGTTATTTGGATGCCTAGGTAGCAGGATTCCTTAACTTCATCTACCTCGTGACCATCAATCCTGATGTTAAGTTTCTAGCTGTTCTCATTTGTCCTACTTCCCATTACTTTGGTCTGTATTAGATTTACTCTCCGACCATATTCTCCACTCATTATATTGTTCATTCCACTCAGTATAGTAACGTCATCAGCGAATCGTATCATTGATGTCCTTTCACTCCTGAGCGTTTCTCTTATTTTCATTATCCCTTCTTTCACGAACAGACTGAACAGTAGGGGCAAAAGACTAGATTCCTGTCTTACACCCTTTTTAATCTGAGCGCTTCTTTCTTGGCCATCCTCACTTATTATTCCCTCTTGGCACTTGTACATTTTGTATACTACCCGTCTCACCCTGCAACTTACCCCTTTTGCTCACAGTCTCGAACATCTTTCACCATTTACATTGTCAAGCGCTTTATCTATGTCGACGGATCCTACGAACATGACTTGATTTTTCTTCAGTCTTGCTTCCATTATCAATCGCAATGTGAGAATTGCCTCTTATCCTCAATTTTCTTCTCCATTCTTCTGTATGTTATCCTTGTCAGCAACTTGTGTGTGTTTGTAAATTCCTAAAGGACCAAACTACTGAGGTCATCGGTCCCTAAACTAACTTATGCTAAGAACAACACACACACCCATGTTCGAGGAAGGTCTCGGGCCTTCGGCGGGAGCGGCCGCGCAATCCGTGACACGTCGCCTCTAACCGCGCGGCCACTGCACGCGACTCAGTAACTTCGATGCATGAACTGTTAAGCTGATTATGCGATAATTCTCGTACTTGTCAGCTCTTGAAGTCTTCGGAATTGTGTGGATGACATTTTTTTGAAAGTGAGATGGTATGTCGACAGTCTCATAATCTACACACCAACGTGAATAGTGGTTTTGCTGCCACTTCCCCCAATGATTTTAGATATTCTGATGGAATATTATCTATCCCTTCTGCCTTATTTGATCTTAAGTCCTCCAAAGCTCTTCTAAATTCTGATTCAAATACTGGATCCCCTATATCTTCTAAATCGACTCCTGTTTCTTCTTCTATCACATCACACAAATTTTCGCCCTCATAGAGGCTTTCAATGTATTCTTTCCACATATCCGCTCTCTCCTCTGCATTTAACAGTGGAATTTCCGTTGCACTCTTAACGTCCACCATTGCTTTTAACTTCCCCGAAGGTTGTTTGGACTTACCTGTAGGTTGATTCAGTCCTTTCGGTAATAATTTCCTTTTCGATTTCGATTTTTCATGTAGCCATTTGGTCTCCGCTTGCCTGCACTTCCAATTTATTTCATTCTTCAGCGACTTATGTTTCTGTATTCCTGAATTTCCCGAACATTTTTGTATTTCCTTCTTTCATCGATCCACTGAAGTATTTCTTCTGCTACTCATGGTTTCTTCGCAGTCACCTTCTTTGTACCTATATTTTTCTTTCCAACTCCTATGAATGCTCTTTTTAGAGTATCTATTCCTCTTCAACTGTACTGGCTACTGAACTGTTCCATATTACTGTATCTATAGCCTCAGATAAAGCATATCTCGTCATTCCCTAGTATTTTCGTATCCCACTTCTTTGCGTATTGATTGTTCCTGACTAATCTCCAAAACTTCAGCCTACTCTTCATCACTACTGTATTTTCATCTGAGTCTATACCTGCTCCTGGGTACACCTTGCAATCCAGTATCTGATTTCGGACACCTTGCAATCCAGTATCTGATTTCGGAATCAGCCTCACCGTTATGTAATCTAGGTGAAATGCTTCCGTATCACCAGGCCTTTTCCAAATATACATCCTTCTCTTGTGGTTCTTGAACAGAGTATTGGCTATTACTTGCTGAAATTTATTACATAATTCAATTAGTCTTTCTCCTTTCTCATTCCTTGTCCCAAGAACATATTCTCCTGTAACATTTTCTACTACTCCTTCCCATACAACTGCATTATAGTCCCCCATAACTATTAAATTTTCATGTCTCTTTACTTACTGTATTACCCTTCCAATACCCTCAATACTTGCTGTATCTCTTCCCGCGCGGGGTAACCGCGCTGTCTAGGGGGGCTTATCACGGTCCGTGCGGCTCCTCCCGTGGGAGGTTCGAGTGCTCCCTCAGACATGGGCGTGTGTGTTGTCCTTAGCATAAGTTACTTTTAGATTAAGTAGTAAACTTAGGAACCAATGACCTCAGCAGTTTGTTCCCAAAAGACCTTACCACAAATTTCTAGTTTCTTCATCTTCAGCTTGAGACGTCGGCATACATACGTGGCCTCTCACTGTCGGTGTTCGTTTGCTGCGATTCTGATAAGAGCAAGCCTGTCACTGAGCCGTTCACAGTAACACAATCCTCTGCCCTCTCTTCCTATTCGTAACGAGTCCTACGCCAGTTATACTGTTTTCTGCTGCTCTACACTCACATGACCAGAAGTCATTATCTTCTTTCCATTTCACTTCGTTGATACCTACTATATCTACATTGAGCCTTTGCATTTTCTTTTCCAGATTTTCTAGTTTCCATACCCCGTTCAAATTCCTGACATTCCAGGCCCCGACTAGTAGAACGCTATTCAGTGGTTGAATATTCATTCTTTTTCTCATGGTCAGACCCCTCCCCCCCCCAACCCCTTGGCATTCCCCTACCAAAGGTCCGAGTGGGGAACTGTTGCGGAATCTTTTGCTAATGAAGAGATCGTCATGACAATTTTTCAGTTACAGGCTACAAGTCATGTGGATACACGTTATGTGTCTTTAATGCAGTGGTTTCCATTTCATTCTGCATCCTCATGCCGTTGATAGTTGCTGATTCTTCCGCCTTTAGGGACAGTTTGCTACCCGAAGAGCAAGAGTGTGCCCTGAATCTCTCCAAAAAATGTTCAAATGTGTGTGAAATCTAATGGGACTTAACTGCTAAGGTCATCAGTCCCAAAGCTTACACACTACATAACCTAAATTATCCTAACTATCCGAGGGAGGAGACGAACCTCCGCCGGGACCAGCCACACAGTCCCTGACTGCAACGCCACAGACCGCTCGGCTAATCCTGCGTGGCCCTGAACCTCTGTCGGCTCCTCCGCCTTCCTTGACAAGGCCATTCGCCCAATGAGGGTGGCTTCTAATGCCGAGAGTCTTCGGCCGCCAATGCTGATTATTAATCAGAATTTAGGCGGTGGCTGGTTTCGAAGCCGCTATCGAGGACGTTTTGATATTAGTCAAAGACGCTGCCCCTAGTCCACGGGTGCACGATAGCACAGACACATGGTAAGCTAGCCTTCGCAAGAGCCCTGGCTATTTCGCTCTATTAACCGGTGCAGTCTCATACAACACTCACCCCACATGGCGCCAAAGCTGCGCACACTTTTCTTGCGGTACTTGGAAGCCGCTCACCAGACGCCTGACTTTGCTGCACCAAAAACATGCCCTTCCATTATTAGATTTTACTTTAATTTACCACGGTGGCTGATCTTTGCTCCGGTGTTCTAGAAAAAGCTGGCTCTGGAACGTGCTTCTCGTGACCGTAGCGGACACTTTCGATGCTGGGCAGCAACCTACACTACTCGCTAGGTCATTATGGCACCGTCCAGACCAATTTTCCCCTAACTATTTACGTCAGAATACACTCAAAGTTTCACCAACACCAAGAGCATCTGAGTGGGATAGATAACACGAAAAATTCTAGAATCAGCGAATCGCAAGATGGCTTGCTATCGCTGGTTCACAGTTAATCATAATAAGTCTACTACTTGTTCGGTAGTGTCAGTTTGGCGATCCCGTGCACCATGGACCAGAGGGTGCTATGTAATTCGATAATTTCCACGCTTCTCCCTAGTGCTGCCCACTTGACTTGGACATTTGTTGCTGATCATCCTGTCCAGGCCCAGGAACAGAACTCTCATCCAAACCCACACTCTTCAGCCAATTGAACAAGCTACACTGGAACTGCTGGCAGACGTCCTTATCATGTACTTCTTCAGTGACAGTCTTCTCCTGTAAATACACAATAGACAGCAAAATTATTTCACACTACATCTGTACAGGTTCAGAACTCTGACACTCAAGTGTAACACACTCTGCTGCCACTGAAGCGATAGGGAGCTGTTTGACGAGTGGGAAGGTTCTGGGACCAAGAAAGTATACTACACAGCAGTTAATTATCAAACAATTTAAGCTTTTTACAGTGGGAAAATAGACATTTCAATACTATCCTTCAAAATCAAATTATCAAATAATTCAGGTACTAAGCAGATGCAAGAAAACTATTAATCGCTCTATGGCTTTGCTCTTTAATACATGACTCAAAACATCAATTGACAGAAATGCACAAATTGCTTAAGGTACAATAATAAGTATTTACTACTGCGAAGGCACTTCAGTCTCACATACAGTTTTAAATTAAGGAACACGATGCCTGTGATATATGGACCAAACTTAAATGGAAAGAATTACACTACGAGATACCTTAATAACATTTATGTCAGATGTAGAGTGACAGAATTAACAGTTAGTGGTCATGCAACAAACTTTAAAACTATGTAGGTGCTTCAGGATTTACATAAATTAGTAACTGTTCTGGAGGATTTTAAGCTGAAACAGAGAGAGATTTACGGGGAAATGGACAACCAAAACACATACACTATAAACCGCCTGTTGACAATGTTGAATACATTTACTTAATCGTGATCCAGCAGAACGCTGTTGCATTTGTCATATACAGTTGCAATATAACACACCAAAACAAGCCAAACGCTTAATGTAAGAGGCTACTGGAAGGTAAATAACGGCAATAATAGGCCAAATATACAGAGAGAATCAGATGACAAGGAAATAGTCCAATCCAACATGCCGAAACTCACTCTTAAAATTTTCTTGAGAGATGTATACTCCGTGACCCTGTCAAAATTTTAGATGCTAAGGAGCAATGTATTTTTTTAAAAAATGTTCAAAATTGCTAAATTCGTAGTTCGGCTGGCAACTGGAAAAATGTACGCCCCTAACGGTGATGCAGTGGACTATGTATGTGCAACATAGGAGACGAATATGCTTGGTTGACGGCAGTTTGCTAAACAGCTCGGCGCGATCGTAATTTATAAAGCGAATTGCAATTTTCATTGATAGTTTCTCTGAAACAATCGTCCGCGATTTGAGTGTGGATCGGCCGTGAGGCGTGGCGAGATAGTCCGCGCAGCTGCGATAGTACTGTGTCCCTACTGGCACAGTGGTTAACGCACCTCCCCAGTAAGCAGGAAATCCCGGGTTCGAATCCTTCTCCGGTACACACTTTCACTCGTCGCCGCTTATTCCGCGTATTGTCCCGATGCAACTGCCATCAGTAGTAGATTTCCTTTCCTTTCTTCCCCTATCCACCTTCAATTTACATGTTTCGTTATTATATTTTGCACACAAGTCTACTAAAAGTTTGGAAGGAAATGAGTATTACGATCTATACTAACCACTTACTAGTTAGGCGCATTCGGACGACCAGCGGATCATCTCGGGGCTAAACAACAACATGGTGCCTCACATCACGCCTACTGTTTTAACCGCGGGAGTGAGTGGAGCGGCCGGCCGCGGTGGTCTAGCGGTTCTGGCGCTGCAGTCCGGAACCGCGGGACTGCTACGGTCGCAGGTTCGAATCCTGCCTCGGGCATGGGTGTGTGTGATGTCCTTAGGTTAGTTAGGTTTAAGTAGTTCTAAGTTCTAGGGGACTTATGACCTAAGATGTTGAGTCCCATAGTGCTCAGAGCCATTTGAACCATTTGAGTGGAGCGCACGTAGAACAATCACACTCAAGGGCGTGGACAGTAGTTTGTGGACACGTTCTCACACGCGACTAACTTTGCGTTCAGGAGTGCGGCGCGCAAACATCTGTGCGTAAACGGTGGAACCTGCGCGCAATTAGGCGCACAAACGTGACGGTTGGGTCTCGGTAGTTCTGAAATATGGCGTGACATGTGTGAAGCGAGTACGTTGGTTGCAGCCATGTTTTCTGCGAAAACGATTCGAACACGTATTATTGTGGCTGTCACAGCAGTAGATGTTGCAGATGTGAACGTGAACATAAACCGAAGAAAACGCTATACTTGAATTAAGGAGTACAGTCAACGAGACAGTCGTATTCCTTTCATTGAAGAGCCCTAATATAATCACCCAGATTACTGTCAAATATATTTAGAAACTGACAATGAAAATTTGATAAACTGCTCGATCCTCTCAAGGAAAAAATCTGACGGAGGGACGCAATGATGAGGAATAGAATCTCTGCAGAAGAACGTCTTACAACTACTAAAATATTTTTAGCAATGGGCCGATGCCTACAAGATTTCAAATCTGCAACAGAACTTTTCGCAACGTCGCCGTCTGATATAATTCATTTGTAAATAGTTTAATTGGTTGCAAATCTCGACATGTTTCAGGCAATTAAAAACCTGCCTTCAGTTGTACAAGACTACTAAATGGAACATGAAGAAGCTAGAATAAGAGATTGCTTAAGATTTAACAGTTTTTTAACAATAGTGAAAAATTCTTTGTTCAACAATAAAGATGAGGTTGAGAGGGTCATGTTAGTAAGAACGAAACTAAGGGTCTCATACTAGATTTCATTCTGATTAACCCGACTGTATCAATCTTGTATTCATAGTGGGACAAAGGATCTCCACTATTATTATAACAAAAAGTGTGGTCTTATAAACTGCCTTATTGTAGCTTCTTCATTTACTCTTTTCCAGTTTTATGCACCTGAAGATGGTCTTACAATTTACCGAAACCGGTCGTGACTTTCAATCACTTTACAACTGAAACGTTGATTATCTGACTCTACTATGAAGCTCTGTTGCGGATGAGCCGCGCGGTGTAGCCGACAGGTCTTAGGCGCCTTGCCACGGTTCGCTCGGATCCCCCCGTCGGAGGTTGGCGTCCTCCCTTGGGAATGGATGTGCGTGTGTCGTCTTTAGCGTAAGTTAGTTTAAGTTAGATTAAGTGGTGTGTAAGCCTAGGGATCGATGACCTGAGCACTTTTGTCCCATAAGAACTTACCACAAATTTCCAAATTTTCAGTTGCAGATGTCCTTCTGACCAAATCTGATTAGTAATTATTATTTACGGAACTGCTGAAAATTATACAGAAAACATCTGTCACACCCGTCCAAGTAAATTTTGTGGCGACGTCACTGCTTACATAAGAGAGAAGAAAACTTTGCTCTTTATTACGACGTTGTGGTCAAATAATTATCATATGTTGCTTATAATGTGTTAAAGTGCTTAAATCTGTAACAAAAATGTGAGACCCAGCAGATGTAGAAAGACATGATGCAGAACAAAGTCCAGAAGGACGGGATGGTGCTGGTAACAGCCTGACTTAACACATTTATTGTCACACAAACCACTCTGTGAAGTTAAAGTTATGCATCGGCCTCCACTGGAAATTTTAGCATGATTGCCACGTGCTCGAAATGCAGTCGAAAATATTTCAGGATAATAAGATCACGATTTCAAATTCTGCTTACGCCAATCACTATGAAGATCGAATAAACAAATAATGTCATTTTGGCTAATTGTACATTATACGATGTTTTGTGTAGTCGAAGTAAAGAATATGAACTTGCTATTATTATAAGATGCCGTAAACTGTAAATTACATGAGGCAATGGAGTTACTGAACTTGCAACGTGCATTGTCAAGAAATCCAACGATACGAGTAAATATCATTCTAGAAGATCTGACGCATTTTATATCAGCAGAAGGTTACCCCAGAAGGTAGCCATTCTGGGTGCTGGAAGAGTCCAACAAGTATTTCATTATACCAGAGATCGTGTGCTACGATGAGGGCCGTCGCTAGGCTTTTCGGGCAAGACGTAAGTGTTCTTAGGTCATTCCACCGACCTGCTTAATTTTGAAATTGGTGAACTCAGAAAATTTTAATGCCAAAAAGTGAAGCAACGCCTCTTCCGAAGAAAAGTTTTTAATGCTGCGTAGTTTACAGAAATTCGATGATTTACAAAATTATGCAAGTCTCAGAGAACACCTGATGAAAATGTAGAGTAATCGCATAAATCGCGCAAAATGAAACGAGGAGTTCATGGAAACGGCTATGGGCAACGTTAGGTTTAAGGAAACCACCGCGAGAGATGCAACTAAAGCACTTTCAACAAGTAGGAAAGAAAGAGATCGCCATCAAAGAGAAGAAATTAAAAGCAGGGAAAATAAAGTGTGAAACTTGTGGTGTCGCCGCGAGACACCACACTTGCTAGGTGGTAGCTCAAATCGGCCGCGGTCCGTTAGTACATGTCGGACCCGCGTGTCGCCACTGTCAGATCGCAGACCGAGCGCCACCACAAGGCAGGTCTCGAGAGACGTACTAGCACTCGCCCCAGTTGTACGACGACGTTGCTAGCGACTACACTGACGAAGCCTTTCTCTCATTTGCCGAGAGACAGTTAGAATAGCCTTCAGCTAAGTTAATGGCTACGACCTAGCAAGGCGCCATTTGTACCATTACATTTATCTCAAGATAGTCTCACTTGTATCATCAAGAATGCTGTATACCAAAGGACGATATAAAAGTTAAGTGTTCTAATAGCTGCGTTCTTTTCTTTATCACATTCATTACGAATCCTGTTCCAGACTTGCGCCAGTCGGAGTGTGTGTACGTGTGCCCTTTCGGCTACCCGTCTCTGTGGACTGGCTGCCTTGTCAGTCCACTACAAAACTGATAAAAGCCGAACTTGAATTGGATGTTCCAAAATAAGATAAATGCTCAAAGGGTGGCCATACAACGCCAGTTACAAAGCGGCGAAGAGAACTGGAATTTAGTATAAATAATGGTTCAATGGAAGAGACTGAAAAACTCGTACCATTATGTGTTTGGAGTCATTTGGAAAAGACTGGGTGCCGTGTAACAGGTGTGGAGGCTGCAGACATGATGGATGTGTGGATCAGGAGACTATTTTGTAGTTTATTTGCGATCTCTGTCAAACAGTGAACTGAACATCGACGAAGTGAGCTTAAATAGTAACAATACGTTCCCATGGTAGTGTATCCTAGTATTATTCAATAAGTATCAGTGAAGTGTTCCATCAACTGCCGATGTTATCACAGAAAATACAATGGCCGATATAGCAACACACTTTCTACAATACTTGTAATCGTGGCTTTTTACTTTGATACTGTATTCCGCCCCCGGAAGCTGAATTGTCAGCCTGACGGATTGTCAATCCTCTGGCAACCGGGGGTTGGGTCGGGGAATTTCCTCCGCCCAGGGACTGGGGGTTGTGCTGCCCTCATCATCATCCTATCATCCTCATCGACTGCAGGTCGCCGAAATGGCGTCAAATTGAAAGACCGGCACGCAGCGAGCGGCCCGCCCAACGGGGGGCCCTGGCCGTGCGATTAAATAAATGTACTGTAAATAACGAACAACGATCATAACACTGTGCCATTCATAGAACATGTCTTGAGTAACTTGAGGTAAGAGAATAGTATATTAGTATTCCGATTAACCCACTCGGTTGCACAGTAAATGCTGTGTCTAGACAAGACAGTCTAGACACAAGGGAGGTAGCCGAAAGGGCACGCGTCAACTCAAGCCGTCTTGCGTTAAGTCTGAAACAGGATACGTGATGAAAGCTATAAAGAAAAGAACGGAGCTTCTCGTATACTTAACTTTAATTCTTTGTGGTACATTTCTCTTGATAATACGAGACTCTCTCCAGATATGGTTAATGGCGCCTTGCTAGGTCGTAGCCATGGACTTAGCTGAAGGCTATTCTAACTGTCTCTCGGCAAATGAGAGAAAGGCTTCGTACGTGTAGTCGATAGCAATGTCGTCCGTACAACTGGGGCGAGTGCTAGTACGTCTCTCGAGACCTGCCTTGTGGTGGCGCTCGGTCTGCGATCCTGACAGTGGCGACACGCGGGTCCGACATGTACTAATGGACCGCGGCCGATTTAAGCTACCACCTAGCAAGTGTGGTGTCTGGCGGTGACACCACAGTAAAGTCAAAAATCGTTCAAATGGCTCTGACAAGGGAACCTCCCCATCGGACCCCCCTCAGATTTAGTTATAAGTTGGCGCAGTGGATAGCCCTTGAAAACCTGAACACAGATCAATCGAGAAAACAGGAAGAAGTTGTGTGGAACTATGAAAAAAATTAGTAAAATATACAAACTGAGTAGTCTATGCGAAGATAGGCCACATCAAGGACAGTGCGATCTCTAGAAGCGCCGTGGTCCCGTGGTTAACGTGAGCAGTTGCGGAACGAGAGGTCCTAGGTTCAAGGCTTCCCTCGACAAAAAAGTTTAATTTTTTATTTTCAGTTTATGTGACAAACTCTTATATTTTCATCACTTTTTGGGAGTAATTATCACGTCCACAAGAAGACCTAAATCGGGCAAGGTAGAAGAATCTTTTTACCCATTCGCCAAGTGTACACGTAAGGTGGGGCGACAACATATTCCTGTCATGTGATTCACATGCCGTCACTAGTGTCGTATAGAATATATCAGATGTCTTTTCCTGTGGAGGAATCGGTTGATCTATGACCTTGCGATCAAATGTTTTCGGTTCCCATTGGAGAGGCACGTCCTTTCGTTTACCAATGGCACGGTTTTGCGGTGCGGTCGCAAAACACAGACACTAAACTTATTACAGTGAACAGAGACGTAAATGAACGAACGGACAAATCACAACTTTGCGAAAATAAAGAGAGTAAAATCTTCAGGCGAGAGAAGACTTGAACCAAGGACCTCTCGTTCCGCAGTTACTCACGCTAACCACGGGACCACGGCGCTCCTGATTTCGGATTATCTTTAATGTTGCCTATCTTGCACATGGACTACTCAGTTTGTATATTTTACTAATTTTTTTCATAGTTCCACGCAACTTCTTCCTGTTTTCTCGATTGATCTGTGTTCATTTTATCAAGGCCTATCCACTGTGCCAACTTATAACTAAATCTGAGGGGGGTGCGATGGGGAGGTTCCCTTGTGAGAACTATGGGACTTAAAATCTATGGTCATCAGTCCCCTAGAACTTAGAACTACTTAAACCTAACTAACCTAAGGACATCACACAACACCCAGTCATCACGAGGCAGAGAAAATCCCTCACCACGCCGGGAATCGAACCCGGGAACCCGGACGTGGGAAGCGAGAACGCTACCGCACGACCACGAGCTGCGGACTCAAAAATCGTAAGCAGCCGGATAGTGCACAGGTGTTACTTAATCTTCTTCACACTGGGAGGCAACATTATCTATACGGACAAAGACATTCATGTTCGAACAACTCGTTCTTGGAGTAGTAAATAAAATATAGTCGTAATACATTACAGTTGGGGAAACAATTAATCATCATGTCCCCATTTCCACGAGCATTGTTGCTCTGTATATATATTTATAAAAGTTCCTGGTTGAGCGCCACAACAGCGCCGCACCGTTCTAGGCTGCTGACGAGAACCTGCGGGAGAGTGCACAGCAATCGCGTCTCGAACTGTAGGCAACTGACAGAGAAGAATTACTGAGAGCATGCGAAGACAACAAGCGTGAGTCCGCCACGCGACAGACGTGTGAGTGTATTTGTAATTGCGCTGGATGATATTTATGGGGTCCACAGTATAATACAATACAAAAATATTAATAATAAGAAGAAATATTTTTGATATATTGATTTAATGAGATTAATTTTTCGGCACTCGAATAAGCACAATAAACTGGGCTATTCCTGTAAACGGATAAAGAATCCTTTCATATTAGTTCCACTTAAATGAAATAGACTTTCTCTTGGGGTATATTTATGCTTACCAATTAATAATATTACGTCCTATCGTCGTATCCACCTACAAAATATTGACCGTGTCCATGTTCCGTTAATCGGGTCTTCGCAAATACACACGTGGACCTCAGTTCTTCTTATTACATTACTACTTGAAATAATAACTCATACACTCTTTCAGCTAATAAAATAATACTATATTCTTCTCTGTTCGATGCACATAGAAAATTGGGCTCCAGAAAAGAGGCATGATTAGTACGCTCGTAACGAGAGCAGGACGAATATGTGAGCCGCAACACCTCAAACGAGAAATGCAACACCTGGAAACTGTCCTGAGGAACAATGGGTACTCCACAAATAACATTAGAAGTGTAACAGAGCCGAACGCTCGGCGAAGTAAGGAACCAGAAAAAGAAATGTCGGGTACGGCCTTTCTGCCATACATTCCCAGACTGACGGACAGAATCGCCCGCACATTGCGCAAACATGGCGTAAAGACGATTTTCAAACCGACAAGGAAGATCAAAGAGTGTCTTAGATCGGCGAAGGAGAAAAGAGGCCCACTTGCAAGATCGGGAATATACCGTATACCATGCACATGAGGAAAAGTTTATGTCGGAATGACTGTACGATCAATTAACACCAGGCTCAAAGAGCACAAGCGGCATTGCAGATTGGGGCACATGGAGAAATCGGCCGTGGCAGAGCACGCACTGAATGGGACCGACCACGTAATAAAATTCGCCGACACGGAAGTTCTAGCTGTAGAGAAGCACTATCACACGCGCTTGTTCAGAGAAGCTGTAGAAATACAAAAACACGCGAACAGTTTCAACAAGAAAGAGGAAAGCCTTAAGGTAAACGGATCCTGGCTGCCCGTACTTCAGCGAACGACCGTCGCAGGTAGCAAGAGGAGAACCGCACCGGAAATGACCGCGGAGAAGCCCTCGGACGTTGGCGCGCCAGGTACATATAGTCTGCGGCCGCGAGCTCGGCTCCAGTTCACCACCGGCAATGGACGGTGAAGCTTTGAGAATGCCAGCCACTCGTGCTGGCGAAACGTCAGAAAAATCATTAGATGAACGTCGGCCGAAGAACCCGAGACAGAAGCCAATAGGCAGTTTGTTTACTATTTAAGTTGCCCGTTAATTTCTGTTACTCTTTCTTATGTTCTGTACCGACTTGTTACGATCTTAGTGTTAGCAATTCATCTCTGAATTCCTTGAATGCTTGTTGTCATACTTGCCTGATAAAGAATCGAAACACTGGAATAATATTCTAGTCTTTCTGGAACTAGCGTCTTGCATGTGACGTCTTTACAGATTCAGCACATATTCCCACAAACGAAACAAATCCCGCCAGCCACTCGCCTTTCCTAATACTGACTTTACGTGGTCGTCCCATTCTACCGGTCCATTCACACTGACGTGACCACCGCCTATGTTGGACGTCAATGTGCAATAACTACTCACAGACGACTGATCTACATCTACATCTACATAGACACTCCGTAAGCCATCTACATGCGAGTCGGAGGGTACCCTGTATCGCTACTACTGACTTTCTTTAATGTTTCATTCACAGATAGAGCGAGGGAAAAATGACTGTGTAGATACCTCCGTATGAACTCCAGTTTCTCGTATCTTGTTTTCGTCATCCTTACGCCCAATGTACATTGGCGGTAGTAGACTCGTGCAGTATTCAGCTTCAAATTCCGGTTCTCTAAATTATCTCAAAAGTGTTCTTCGAAAAGAACGTCGTCCTCTCTCCAGGGATTCTCATTTGAGTTCCCGAAGTATCTCCGTAACACGTTTTCTTTGGACCAACCAATGACAAGTTTAGCAGTCTGCCTCTGAATTGCTTCGATGTCCTTCAATTTGACCTCGAACGGCTCCCAAGCACTAGATCAGTATTCAAGCATAGGTCGTATCAGCAACCTACATGCAGTCTCCTTTACAAGTGATCCACACTTTACTAAAATTCTCCCAGTAAGTCGAAGTCGACCATTCCCCTTCCCTATCATAGTCCTCGCATGCTCGTCCTATTTCATATCGCTTTGCAACTTGACGTCCAGCTATTTAAACGACGTGACTACTTCAATAAATAATATATCCGAACATTACAGGTTTGTTTTTCCTGCTAATCATCATTAACTTACATTTTCCTACTTTTAGAGCTAGCTTTCATTTATCACATCAACTAGAAATTTTGTCTAGGTTATCATGTATCTTACTACTGCTACTCAACTTCGACACCTTACCATACGACCCCAGCATCTACAGCAAACAACGCAGATCGCTGCACACCCGTTCCGCCAAATCAAAGTATGTAGAGAACAAAAGCGGTCGTATCAGATTTCACTGTGGAACTCCTAACGATACCCTTGGCTCTGACGAACATTCGCCGTCGAGGACAACATTCTGGGTTCTATTAGTTAAGAAGTGTTCGAGGCACTCAAATATCTGTGAACTTATTCCATATATCCGTCCGTGACTTCGTTAACAGCCTGCAACTAGGCACCGTGTCAAATGTTCCCGGTAAATCTAGAGATATGGAATCTGCCTGTTGCACATCATCCATAGTTCACAGCATATCACGTAGGAGTAGGGCAAGCTGAGTTTCGCAAGAGCGATGCTTTCTAAAACCATGCCGATTTGTGGACTTAAGCTTCTCAGTCTCAAAAAAATTATATTTGAACTGAGAATATGTTCAAGGATTCTGCAGAAAACCAAATTTAGGGGTATTGGTTTCTAATTCTTTAACCCTTCCTATGCACAGGAGTCACCTGCAATTTTTTCCGAGTGCTTGGGACTTTGGACTGGGCGACAGATTCGCGATAAATGGAAACTAGATAAGGGCCCGTGCCGTAGCGTATTCTTTGTAATAACGAAATGGGACTCCATCCAGACCTAGTGACCTATTTGCTTTCAAATCTTTCAGTTGTTCCTCTACGCCAGAGATACCTTTTACTATATCGTGGATGCTTATTACTATGTCGTCCATACCGGAGTCTGTACGGTATGTTTGTACGATTTTCCTTCGTGAAAGATTTCTTCAGTGCGAAATTTAAAACTTCAGATTTCGTTTTGCTACCTTTGACTGGCGCACCAGACTGCTCAACAAGGGACTGAACGGAAGCCAGTAGACCCGCTTAGCGAATTTACATGGGGCCAGAATTTTCTCTGGTTCTTTGCCAGATCTTTTGCTAAGGTATGACGGATATAGTTACTGTATGCTACTGGCATGGATCATTTTAAAGACGCACGACTCTATACTAACCTTCGCTTGTCATCATTTGTGCGTTCTATTATGAACCAAGAGTGTAAGAGCTTCTACTTCTTAAACATTTTTCGAATCTCGATGTTAAACAACAATGGACCTTATTAGACACATAACTCTGCAGATCACGATTTACAATCTGCTTAAGATTTGTCCATAATCCCTCTACGCCCATCTTACTCGAACTAAGTGACGTCAATTCACTCTTTTAGTGCGTTGCTAACAACTGCTTTTCGGCTCTATCTAGCAGAAACATTTTCTTTGCCTTCATGACTAATTTATTAACTTTCGGAACCATAGTCGCTATAATGGCATCATGATCGCCAGTCAATGTTTCTACACAGACATTGTCGACCTATTTGTAGCTACAAAGTCTTAGATGTTATCTCTGCGTGTACGCTGCCTAGTTAGTTCAAGACAGGTTTTAGAAAACCTGTTCAGAAGTATTTCGCACGGTTGTCTGTCTGTACCCCCGTATTGAATCCACAGACATCTCAGCCCATACTTTCCAGGTTAAAGTCGCAACTAACTAATACTGAATGATCTGGGCATCTACGCGTGACTGACCGTGGAGTTCCTCTGAATAACTCTAGAACTGTCAGAGCGGAATCGGATGGCCGGTGAAAACAACTCAAAATGGTTCATATGGCTCTGAGCACTATCGGACTTCACATCTGAGGTCATCAGTCCCCTAGAACATAAACTACTTAAACCTAACTAACCTAAGGACATCACACACATCCATGCCCGAGGCAGGATCCTAACCTGCGCCCGTTGCGGTCGCGTGGTTCCAAACTGAAGCGCCTAGAACCGCTCCTCGGCCACACCGGACGGCGCCGGTGAAAACATCCAGCTATTAAACTGGTTTCAGGTACACCTGCTGTAAGCAACCAGATAACTGAACTGTCACACTCCACTTCGACTTCAATAGAGACATTGTATTCGTCAAATGCAATGGACGCTTCCCATTCTGTGGCCTGTAATCTGTCATTCCGATATACGCCCCACGACTCAATAAATATCTCAGAGCTTTCATTTCGAGTTTAACTGTCACACTCCGACTTCAATAGAGGCGATATTTTCGTCGACTGCAATAAACACTCCCCATCCTGTGACCTCTGACTTTCCACAATTCGTTAAATATCTCAGAGCTTTCCACTTCGTGTTTCAACCAGCTCTCGGTCATAAGAATAATTTCAGGGCGAGAAAATTAATGGAGGACAGTAAATTCTGGAACTTTGTTACGAATACTTCGACAGTTTACTAACAAAACTTTGACGGTCGGAGTATCTTCACTCTGAACTGGTCATTACCTCACTTGGCGCATATCGACTGGCGAGTGTTCATCAGAGTACCTGAAGCCACCGTCTAGCCTAAAAAGCCCTCATGCACATTCCGCAAGTACTCCGCTGACCGACTAGCTGCTTCCTTCGTTAGTGAACCCTTGACCTATCAACGCGAGTCCTACAAATCCCCATCCGGTAACGCAGGTCTAGAAATCTGCAGCCAAGCCCATCACCAGTTCGATGAAGCCGTTGGTTGTCATGGGAGCACTAGCTGTAGAGACTATATAAAGAATGTCGGGAGCACGCGGAAAACAGTACAGTCGTTGTCGTCATCATGTAATGGAGCAAATTATCTGACACGCAAAAGGACGTGATTACTGGCTGTGACTGGTAGCCTTTTCAGAAGAATCACATTTTATGCTACACCGAACAAATGGTTACTGACGTGTACAGCGTAATACGTCTAAAAGCAAACATCCTGCATCAAGAGTTGGAGAGGTCCAGGCCAGAGGAGGGTGCGCTATGGATTCGGCCTGTTGTCCAGGCATTCCCTAGGTAATATTGTCATTCTGGAAGCCACAGTGGATCAACACAAGCGTGCAGCAGTCCTTGGTGACCATGTTCAATCCTAGATGCAGTTTTTTCTTCCTAGGCAAGAAGGCATCTACCAGCAACGCAATGCAACGTGTCTCACAGCTCTCAGTGTACGTGCGCGGTTCATTTTTCGAAAAGCACCAGGTTGGCCACTGAACTCACCGGATTTAAGTTTTGTGTAGTTGGACCTGCAGCATGAGACACGTCGTAATATGACCTTTTGAAACAATCCTTCCGAGTTAGCTGCTAACAGTTTTATTATATTTCGCACGGTAGGCCTATTGCGATGGTATGATCATTCTCAAGTACACCTCCAAATATTACAGTTTGTAAATTTCATTTACTTTTGGGATATTTCTATGTGGAACTATTTGTACATGTGTACTTACGTCTAGCTGGGAGCGACGTACATACTGCATCGTTGATGAATCCTTTTGTTAGTTGTTGCTGGTTTTATAATGGTGAAATAAAGTCGTATAGTAATCTGACAGTTAGATCACAGTTTTCAATGATGCTGTTTGTTTACAATGAGGTTTTAACTTAGTCAGCGGTATTGTATGAGTTTCAGATGACTTAGTTGTTCCTTTAATATTTGGTTGCTTGTATTTTATCAGTGCTCACATTCCGTAACGTCAATAAAACTCTAAAAAATATGAATAATATTCCAAAAAAATACATCCAAAGAACTAGCATTCACAATTACCAAAGACCTAAAAGCGAAACTCCACTCTGAAAGGTACAAAATACCAGAATATGCTAATCCAGGCGTACACTAAATTACATGTGACAATTGTAACAGATTGTACACTGCAGAAACAAGACGAAATTTTAATATCGTATTTAGAGAACATACTGGAGTTAGTAATCACTCGAGTCTATCATGTATTTAAGATACCAGTACTATAAAAATGACAAAATCGAAACTACACTCCAGATTACACTTATAATACCAAATAGTATCACAATGAACACACTGGTAGAATTGGAAATTTATATAAACATGAAAGATTATCTGCACAACATTTTAAATGAACAGACTGAGTATATATATATATATATATATATATATATATATATATATATATATATATATATATATATATACAAAGATGATGCGACTTACCAAACGAAAGCGCCGGCACGTCGACAGACACACAAACAAACACAAACACACACACAAAATTCCAGCCCTCGCAACCAACGGCCGCCCCGCCAGGAAAGAGGGAAGGAGAGGGAAAGACGAAAGGAATCGGGTTCCAAGGGAGAGGGCAAGGAGCCACTCCAATCCTGGGAGCGGAAAGACCCACCCTAGGGGGAAAAAAGGACAGGTACACACTCGCACACACACACACACATCCATCCACACCGGACTGGAAACTTATTTCGTGTGTGGGTTTGTGTTTGTTTGTGTGTCTGTCGACGTGCCGGCGCTTTCGTTTGGTAAGTCGCATCATCTTTGTTTTTAGATATATTTTTTCCTACGTGGAATGTTTCCCTCTCTCTCTCTCTCTCTCTCTCTATATATATATATATATATATATATATATATATATATTACTCAGAAAATTTTATTGACGCTTTGGGTAATAGACAAAGGTTAAAAAGTAAACATCCAAAGCTTACACAAAACTAAATATCTGTAAGTCAAACAATACCACTGACTAAGCTACAACTACTTCGCAAACATACAACACACTGAGATGATCAAGATCTGTCAACTAACTGTCAAATTCCTGAATCAAATTTTCGCTCTGCAGTGAAGTGCGCGCTGACATGAAATTACGAAGCGTATGAAAAATGTGTGCTGTACCGAGACTCATACTTTGGACCTTTGCCTTTACAGGCTGACGACTGAGCTACACAAGCGCGACTCACGACCCGTCCGCACAGCTTTACGTCCACCAGTACCTCGTCCCCTACCTTCCAAACTTCAGAGAAGTTCTTCTGCGAAATTTGCAGGATTAGGACTACTGGAAGAAAGGACATTGCGGAGATATGGCTTATCCACAGCCGTGGGGATGTTTCCAGAATGAAATTTTCTCTCTGCACAGGAGTGTGCGCTGATATGAAAGTTCATGGCGGATCATAACTGCGTGCCGGACACATACTCGTACTCAGGACCTTTGCCTTACCCGAGCAAGTCTCCAGAAGCTTCTTCGGATAGGAAACTTATTGACTGGAGAAGAACTGTCTTCAGTGAATCCTCCGCCAATCTGTCTGTCGCATGCCATAAAGTCCGACAACGAGGAGTAGTTGTCTGGGGTGCCACTTCTTTTCATAGCAGGACTCGTTTGGTTGTCCGCGACACTCTGACAGAACAACGGTACGTTGACGATATTCTACGTCCAGTTTTGCTGCATGCATGCTAAGCCATCCTGGGTTTATTTTTCACCAAGATAATGCCCGGCCCTACACGGGGAGAGTTTGCTTGTCTTTGTGCATGTTACACGCTACCTTGGCAACCAATGTCGCCGAATATCTCCCTAATTGAGAACGTCTGAAGAATTATGGGCAGGGCCTTCCGAGCAGCCCGGGAGTTTGACGACACAATGAGCCATTTGTACAGAATAACTCTGTCGGTCAATGTCGATGCGGATAACTGATTATGTGAGGAACAGAGGTCGACCAACAAGCCGACCGTTGTGGCTGAGCAGTTCTCGGCGCTTCAGTCCGGAACCGCGCTGCTGCTACGCTCGCCGTTTGGTATCCTGCCTCGGGCATGGATGTGTATGCTGTCCTTAGGTAAGTTAGGTTTAAGTAGTTCTAAGTCTAGGGGACTGATGACCTCAGACGTTAAGTCCCATAGTACTCAGAGCCATTTCAATCATTTGGACCAACAAGTTAATGCCTTACTCATTTTGTAGAGCTGTTTCTGTAGAATATATCATCCAGTTTTTTTTTTAAATTGCAGTCGTTTGTTTATCCGTATACTTACATCACATCTACCAATTTCCATCCCATTAGGATAATTTCATCGTGGTGGGTCTTTTTTTTTCTCTTAGAGTTTAATTAGACGACTTGATGCACTCAAGATATTCGCCACTAATTCCGTAATCACGTACTATACCGTTTTTCCTGTTTGTAATAGCCATTAAGCTACATATATCAGCATTTTAACGACAGCTGTCATTCTCTGTTCCAAGCGCAAATACTGCCAAAGTCGTCTTGCAGTTCCTTACAGTTGTCGAATGTTTACATTTAGCTGTATAAAACTACATCGTCAGCTCACGATCTAAAACACACATCCAAAAATGTTTTGCATCGCCTCGTATTCGGGAGTTCCGGAACCTGTACAGAAACTTGGAACAGATATCAACATAAACATAGTTTCCGCCCTTTTTATTGCTCATGAAGACATCTGCATCTACATTTACATATATACTCCGTTAGCCACCAAGGGGTGTGTGGCGGAGGGCACAACTCGTGCCAAAATCATATACTCCCCCTCTCTCTGTTCCACTCGCGGATCGCGTGAGGGATAAACGATTGTCTGAACGTCTCAGTACGAGCTCTAATATCTCTTATCTTTGAATGGTGATCATTGCGCGACTTGAAAGTTGCTTTTAATAATATATGCTCTACCGGTATATCCTCAGTGAAGATCGGATTGAATTTAGTTAGCAAAGAAAAAAAAATGGCTCTGAGCACTATGGGACTTCTGAGGTCATCAGTCCCCTAGAACTTAGAACTACTTAAACCTAACTAACATAAGGACATCACATACATCCATGCCCGATGCAGGATTCGATCCTGCGACCGTTCCAGACTGTAGCGCCTAGAACCGCTCGGCCACCCTGGCCGGCAATTTAGTAAGCAGCCCCTTCCGTTTAGCGTGTCGTCTATCTGCAAGTGTGTCCCACTTCAAACTTTCTATGAGATTTGTAATGTTCTCGCGATGGCTAAATGTACGAGTCACGAATCTTGCGGCTCTTCTTTGGAGCTTCTCAATCTCTTGAATCAGACCCAACTGGTAAGGGTTACAAACAGACGAACAATACTCTAAGACTGGACGAACTAAGCATTGTAAGCAATTTCCTTCTCAGCCGATAGGTCTGGCCTGTTTGGCGACTTGGAAGGAAGACTGGTTCCAAAATACGGACGCCAATTATCCGGGCCCACACATTCCGGCTGCACCAATGCTGATGATTCGTTGTCACCACACCACGTGGGTTCTGCGTACTATCCTACACATGATTATTATGAAAGTTGAAGATACTACTATGCGTGAAGGTGGCCTCATCTGTGAGTGGGATGGACGACCAAATCCCGGAGTCGTGGTTGCCTGGTGAACAAACCAGTGACAAAACTGCTCCCGACGTGGAAACTCAGTCGCTAGTAAGCCCTGCACACTCAGTTAGTGATAAGGGTAGTAACAATTGTCAGTGAGAATGTTCCACACGGTCGTCAGTCTTACCAGTACTTTCGGGAAAGCTGCCTGGCACTGACACGGCAGTCGCCTTCCACAGTGTTCATCACATTTTCCTCCAAGTCTGGTGTCCGATCGTTTTGGGTACGTCCTTCGCGATTTCCTGCTTCCTGAAACGACGCTGTCTCAGACAAAAGCAGAAACTCTTTTGCAATCATTGAATGCTGTGACTGTTGTCGGCGGGGATAGGCCTCCTGATACAATCTCGCTGCCTGCCACCCGTTGCCATTTGCCTTTCCGTAAGTACACACTACATAGGCAAGGTCTCAATTTGAATAGGGAATAATTGTGTACAACGCTGTATCACATCCACTACAAGGTGGGTCAGCAAGAGAAGTGAATCGGACACATCATTATCAGTTACTATGGTAAGAGAGGTCGACAGGGTGGACGTATGAGGAACAGTACCACACTCGAGGAAACCAAGCATACTGTTACTGTGACTGCATGGCAGAGCGAATATTAGATCGCAGTGTCTGTAACAAAGTATGATTGAATAAATCGTCTCTAGCATAGAAATAATGCATTTCCGGACGTAAGTTCATCAGCGTTTTTGGTTCCGTATCCTCTCAACGATCAATCCCTAGAGTTCGCACACCGGCCGGAGTGGCCGAGCGGTTCTAGGCGCTACGTCTGGGATCGCCCGACCGCTACGGTCGCAGGTTAGAAACCTCCCTCGGGCATGGATGTGTGTGATGTCCTTAGGTTAGTTAGGTTTAAGTAGTTCTAAGTTCTAGGGGACTGATGACCTCAGATTAAGTCCCATAGTGCTCAGAGCCATTTGAACCATTTTTTAGAGTTGGCTCACGGTAGATTCCTCGAGCTAGTCACATATTTGCGAAGACACTGGATATGATCATATTTTGTATAGTGAACGACTACTTGGAACAGTATGGAACAGACTCTGCCCTCTATTGTATGTGACAGCTGTATATGGAAGACCTCCGTCAGAATACGGCCCAGACTCCAAGTGAGGCTGGTGGCGGTAGTACAGTGGCCAGCAGAGCACTCGGGCAGAGGCTTAAGGTGTACCGCCCCCAGTCCGACACCCCCAGGCCGGAGGCCGTGCAGTATTTATGAAGCGGGCTGCGAGGTGTGCGGCGATGAGGCGGCAGTCGGCGCGCATGAATACGCAATGAGCCCTCCACCCGGCCCTAACTAAGAAATACGGCGCCCTTTCTGGCGCGCCGCTAACTACGGACTCCCCGGCGGGAGACAGGCCTTACGGCGTGTTAAGTGACTGACCGCCGCGTACTTCACTGTGTGTGCTTCCGAAGGTACGAACACGTACCGTGGCATCTCGGAACAAGATCCCAGGTGGTGCTGCCAGGGCTGCGGGGCAGTGGTTCCGATGTCGGTGGATTCCGCCGACTGCCGACGTCGGCCGGTGACGGCCGATCTTTTCAAATCAGTACCCCAATACGTGCACGGTAACACTTTAGCCTATGTCTTCCCCCGAATGTAAAGACTGTGAAACTCAAATCTATTTGTTTTCTTCGGTCAGACCGACCGACGTTCTCGGACACTAAATATGGAGTTTGAGAAACTGGTAAGTTTAGTCAAAGAAAGAGTGAATTTGTGGCATCCTCAGAACGAAAATATCGTAATCGGGACAAAGTTTGGAATCTATGGGGAGGTTCATTCGAAACCTCAAATAAGCAAAATCTTTATTGGAAATTTTAGGCACAGATTATAACCTTGAAATTTAATTTGTTCCAGTGAAAAGGATTGTGTATCGTGTATGCTTATGGCTACTGTACTGAGTATTTTCTGTGGCAGGTTGTCATTCGTTTTCTACAAATTATTATGTCTGCTTACTGACGTTTTAGGCTACTAGGTAGTGATTCCGTTAATATGAAGTGGTTTGCGTATGCTGTGTACCGTATGTACTTCCACGTTTAAGTGCTTTAGATTTTCAGAGTATCTTATGCTACATTTTATGCTTCTCTTTTACTCGTGTGCTAAATGACAGTCATTGAAGCGTAATTGACGTACGTCTGCACAACTGTAAATAAACAGTCCGCAGCTCGTAATCGTGCGGTAGCGGTCTCGCTTCCCGCGCCCGGGTTCGATTCCCGGCGGTGTCAGGGATTTTCTCTGCCTCGTCATGACTGGGTGTTGTGTGATGTCCTTAGGTATAAGTAGTTGTAAGTTCTAGGGGACTGATGATCATAGATGTTAAGTCCCATAGTGCTCAGAGCCATTTGAACCATTTTTTTCTAAATAAATACAGCGAAAGAGAATGTTTGTAACTTGCTTTTCAGGATCACCACGAATTATCTCGATTATGTAACAGAACTTTCTCCCGTCATTTCGCATATTCGCAAAACTTGTATGGTTATTCCGATGACTGAGGACAGAGTGTACAGTACACGCCACGTTCTTTTCGAGAGAGGGGAGTTCATTCACATGCATTCCGCGTCTTTTTAATAGCAGAAGCCGCTTTGCAGCACTCGTATCCAAGCACTGAGGCGTCGTAGTATCCACCCCACCCTAAAATTTAACTTGCTTCACTCATAGAATAGATTCTAACCTAACCTAACCTAATTTCGTTTGCCAAAAACTGACGAACGAGATCAGACGACGATGTTATCGGCAGATCTCTGGCGACGGTGTCTGACGACCGTTGTCGGTGCCACTGTGAACGAAGCCTAAGAGTTGTAATGACATGTTTACCACCGACTTATAAATGTCCATTTACATCCATCTTGTTCATTCCCACTCAAAATTGTTGTAGTTACTTACTCCTAACTACACTTCTGGCCATTAAAATTGCTACACCAAGAAGAAATGTAGATGATAATCGGTTATTCATTGGACAAACATATTATACCAGAACTGACATGTGATTACATTTTCACGAAATTTGGGTGCATAGATCCCGAGAAATCAGCATCCAGAACAACCACCTCTTCCCGTAATAACGGCCTTGATACGCGTGGGCATTGAGTCACACAGAGCTAGGATGGCGTGCACAGGTATAGCTGCCCATGCAGCTTCAACACGATACCACAGTTCATCAAGAGTAGTGACTGGTCTATTGTAACGAGCCAGTTGCTCGGCCACCATTGACCAGAAGTTTTCAATTGGTGAGAGATCTGGAGAATGTGCTGGCCAGGGCAGCAGTCGAACATTTTCTGTATCCAGAGAGGCCCGTACAAGACCTGCAACATATGGTCGTGCATTATCCTGCTGAAATGTAGGGTTTCGCAGGGATCGAATGAAGGGTAGAGCCACGGGTCGTACCACATCTGAAATGTAACGTCCACTGTTCGAAGCGTCGTCAACGTGAACAAGAGGTGACCGAGACGTGTAACCAATCGCACCCCATACCATCACCCTTTGTGATACGCCAGTATGGCAATGACGAATACACGCTTCCAATGTGCGTTCACCGCGATGTCGCCAAACACGGATGCGACCATCATGATGCTGTAAACAGAACCTGGATTCATCCCAAAAAATGACGTTTCGCCATTCGTGCAACCATGTTCGTCGTTGAGTACACAATCGCCGGCGCTCCTGTTTGTGATGCAGCGTCAAGGGTAATCGCAGCCATGGTCTCCGAGCTGATAGTCCATGCTGCTGCAAACGTCGTCTAACTGTTCGTGCAGATGGTTGGGTTGTTGTCATGCAAACGTCCTCATCTGTTGACTCAGGGATCGAGACGTGGCTGCACGATCCGTTACAGCCATGCAGGTAAGATGTCTGTCATCTCGACTACTAGTGATACGAGGCCGTTGGGATCCAGCAAGGCGTTCCGTATTACCCTCCTGAACCAACCGATTCCATATTCTTCTAACAGTCATTGGATCTTGACCAACGCGAGCAGCAATGTCGCGATACGATAAACCGCAATCGCGATAGGCTACAATCCGACATTTTTCAAAGTCGGAAACGTGATGGTACGCATTTATCCTCCTTACACGAGGCATCACAACAACGTTTCATCAGACAACGCCGGTCAACTGCTGTTCGTGTATGAGAAATCGGTTGGAAACTTTCCTCATGTCAGCACGTTGTAGGTGTCGCCACCTGCGCCAACCTTGTGTGAATGCTCTGAAAACCTAATCATTTGCATATTACAGCATCTACTTCCTGTCGGTTAAATTTCACTTCTGTAGCACGTCATGTTCGTGGTGTAGCAATTTTAGTGGCCAGTAGTGGAATTAAGATGAGACACGGAATGTTGCTGGTGTTACCGCGTCGGATATGCTATTTGCGATTTGTTGCATGTGGAAATCTACAGGGTAGTTATACGTAAAAATTCGCTGCTTGACCCATTCAGCATATGGGTGCCTAGCTATGTACGAATGATGTTCAGACTGTGCGATGGCATAACTTCCGTTGTTAGTTGTGGAATGTCACGATTTGCCGTTTTACGCGCCGGTACTGATACGGCGGCGTTGGGTTGAAAAACAAGCCTCGACGTGCATTACAGTCGCAGACGAGCAACACGGGTCTGGGCATAGTGAACTGGTCTCCAATGGGACAGCCGTTTTTTCAAAACAACTGCAGTAGCGATGTCGCTCTTGGCGAGTGTCGACGCATTTAAGGGTTACGGAGACGTCCTTTTTCCGAATGTGGGCTCAAGAACACGATTTGAAATTGACTGGCGATTTGAGAATTGCTCCCGGGAGCCGCCGACGGCCAACTGCGCCACAAATTGTTGAAATAACTGCTGTTGCCATGGCTGAGAATACTGAATGTAGTGTGCGATCTGCAGGCCGTGCACGAACTGTGTCAAGACAGCTCAACATTTCATCTTCCATCTTTCGAAAAGTACTGCGAAAAGCTGTGAAAGTTATCTCTAGTGGGGTCCCAAGCTGTCATGGATGCAGATGATCCTCACAGTGAACGGCGTTGTAGGCTTGAATGCAAACAGCAATTAATAAATGTTACCCTCTCATGTGGAAATCAAAATATGTTTCTTTCAATGGTTCATTCTTTATTTCGCTTTCGTATGTCCGTACAAAGCCAACAGCCTTCCCGCAGTGGTAAAGACGGTTCCCGTCAGATCACCTAAGTTAGGCGCTGTCGGGCTAGGCTACCACTTGGATGGGTGACCATCCAGTGTGCCGAGCGCTGTTGGCAAGCAGGGTGCACTCAGACCTTGTGAGGCAAACTGAGGAGCTACTAGTTGAGCAGTAGCGGCTCCGGTCTCGTAAACTGACAAAAAGGGCGGGAGAGCGGTGTGCTGACCAAATGCCCCTCCATATCCGCATCCAGTGACGCCTGTGGGCTGAGGATGACACGGCGACCGGTCAGTACCGTTGGGTCTTCATGGCCTGTTAGGGTGGAGTTCAGTTTAGTTTAGTTTTATGTTCTTACAAATGTTTCCACAAACTTTCATTGTCTTGCTATCACTTATTTTCCGTGGTGGCCTTGTGAATTAGTGAAAGTCTAACTGCAACCACCCCATTCGGTGACCATTCTGCAATGAAGAAGTCGAACAAGTTTCCTTCTACCCTGGCTGTACAGAAGGAGACGTTTGCTTACGTCGTATCTTACAAAGTTGTCTCGATGTGCCCACTGATTTTCTTCTTCTAAATAATGGAGTGGGAAATGGGAATTTTCCATCATCACTAACCTGAGAGTCTCAAAATAAAGGAATGTCACCAAATTTTATTGTTCTCAATCACAAAATTAGGCAAATTAATCGTTATAATAATAATCCCATGACAGCCCGTCTCACGGCAATGTATGCATCAAAAATCGTGGATTTCAGTTATTGCTCATCTAGCACCATAAGATTTCACAAAGCATCACATCACGCTTTTGACGACGGTACACTATCGTACACAAGTTTTCCGAGCCAATTCACTTTCCTGCGAAATTAAGAATCTTACTCGGTGGACAAGAATTGTCTGTCAGAATACAAGTCGATAATTTCGTGGCAAGCCAGAAGCAACTTTTTCACCCCTGCACGCCCAGGGCAAGCTAGTGATTGATTGGCTCAGTCTGCCTATGATTTACTACATTATCTGAAATACTTACTAAAGCTGTTTGCGTGAATTCGATTCCGTCAGTATACTTGAAGGCGTGTTTCAACATTTAGAAAGTAAACATAAATAATCAAAATTACGCACTTGGCGCCAAGTGAGGGAAAATTTTGAAATGATCAAAAAACAAAAAGGAAGAGCGTATTTATTTCAAGGCAGTGAGCTCTACAAATAGATGCAGGTAATGTGAAACGTAAAGGCATAAAGTAACAAAAACAGAATCGTGAAGAACCACTGCTATGAGGTTTTACTAATGAAATACAAGAAACAGTATCACACAGCTACAAAGGAAGTGGTGGTAAAACAAATTTAATATTTTAAGGAGTAACTTTCGGAAAGAAATTGAAAGAATAAAGGGTACTAGAAAAAGGTGCTGACTCGTGGTATTTCGATGAAATGAGTTTTCCTCTTGGCCAAGAAGTAGTGAGCTCTGTCAGCAGATTTGAATTTTTAGATGAGCTGTATGGATCAGTCAATCGCGTAGGTATTTTCTCAGTCGATTTATTATACTCCGGTCAAACGCACGTAAGTCAATGGTAATACTATGTCAGGTTAGTAAATTCGTATGTTACGTCATCAAAAGCCATTGAAGCAACACCAATCAGGTTATATTCTCAAAACACAGGGTGATCATAATTACAGTTCCAGTTTCAAAACGCTGTAGAAAAGAAACGTTACTCAGAGTGACGTAAGAAGAGGGAAACGTTATGAGAACAGAAAAAACCCGCAAATTTTCCAATGGAATGGGGTCGTAAGCGTTTCACGTAAGTAGGTATTCATGTCGAAGTCGCATACCTGAAGCTGCAGAGACAGACAGAATATATGAGGATACTGAAATGGTAATACAGTATGTAAAGGGAGACGAAAATGTAATAGTCATGGGAGACTGGAACGCAGTTGTAGGGAAAGAGGAAAAGCTTAGAGGAGAATATGGGCTTGGGAAAAGGAATGAGAGAGGAGAAAGGCTAATTGAGTTCTGTAACAAGTTTCAGCTAGTAATAGAGAATACTATGTCGAAGAATCACAAGAGGAAGAGGTATACTTGGAAAAGGCCGAGTGATACGGGAAGATTTCACTTAGATTACATCATGGTCAGAGTTTCCGAAATCAGATACTGGATTGTAAGGCGTACCCAGGAGCAGATATAAACTCAGATCACAATATAGTAGTGGTGAAGAGTAGGCTGACGTTTAAGACATTAGTCAGGAAGAGTCAATACGGAAAGAAGTGGAATACAGGAGTACTAAGGAATGACGAGATATGCTTGAAGTTCCTTAGGTTTATAGATACATCAGTAAGGAATAGCTCAGTAGGCAGTACAGTCGAAGACGAATGGACGTCTCTAAAAAGGGCCATCACAGTAGTTTAAAAGAAAATCATAGCTTCAAATAAGGTAATTGCGAAGAATCCATGGGTAACAGAGGAAATACTTCATTTGATCGATGAAAGGAGGAAATACAAAAATGTACCGGGAAACTCAGGAATATAGAAATACAGGTCGTTGACGAGTGAAATAAATAGTAAATGCAGGGAAGCTAAGCCTAAATGGCTGCATGAAGAATGTGAAGAAATCGAAAAAGAAATGATTGTTAGAAGGACAGACTCAGCATACAGTAAAGTCGAAACAACCTTCGATGACATTAAAAGCACGGGTGACAACATTAAGGGTGCAACGGGAGTTCCACTGCTAAATGCAAGGGTGAGAGCGGATAGGCCGAAAGAATACATTGAAAGCCTGAATGAAGGGGATTTGTATGTTGCGGTAGAAGAGGAAACAGGAGCCGATTTAGAAGAGATAGGTAATCTAGTATTAGAATCAGAATTTAAAAGAGCTTTGGAGGACTTAAGATCAAATAAGGTAGAAGGGATAGATAACGTTCAATCAGAATTTCTAAAATCATAGGGGGAAGTGGCAACAAAACGACAATTGACGTTGGTGGGTAAAATATATGTCTGGCGACATACCATCTGACTTTCGGAAAAATATTATCCCCACAATTCTGAAGACTACAAGAGATGACAGGTGCGAGAATTATGACACAGTAAGATTAACAGCTCATGCATCCCAGTTGCTTACAAGAATAAATTTCGTAGGAATGCAAAACGAAACTGTGGATGTGCTAGGTGACGATCAGTTTAGCTTTAGAAAAGGTAAAGGCATGAGAGAGGCAATTCTGTCTTTGCGGTTGATAATGGATGACTAAAGAAGAATCAAGACACGTTCATGGGATTTGTTGACCTTAAAAATGCGTTCGACGATATAAAATGGTGCAAGGTGTTCGAAATTCACAGCAAAATACGGGTAAGCTATAGGGCGAGACTGGTAATATACAATATGTACAAGAGCCAAGAGGGAATAGTAAGAGTGGATAACCAAGAATTAAGTGCTCGGATTAAAGTGTATGTAAGACAGGGATGTAGACTTTCCCCCATACTGTTCAATCTGTACATCGAAGAAGCAGTGATGGAAATAAAAGAAAGGTTCAGGAGCGGAATTAAAATTCAAGGTGAAAGGATAACAATGATACGATTCTAAGTGGCTCTGAGCACTATGGGACTTAACATCAGGGGTCATAAGTCCCCTAGAACTTAGAACTACTTAAACCTAACCAACCTAAGGACATCACACACATCCATGACCGAGGCAGGATTCAGATTCTGTTTGTTGCTTTTTACCTGAATTCAGAAGCAGTACACTCTAGGATCGAAGTAAAATTGAGACCGTTATACTTCTATCGGATTCATGCAGAGTGAAATGTAAAAATATGAATGTGCGCCAAGATATCACAGGGCATCAGAACTACAGAACGAATCAGCACCCCTTGAAGTGGTAGGTAGAGTGGGATGGGCGTCAACTTCATCATCAAAGTACATCAAGAAATGGAAAGAAAAGATATAGTTTGAAATATAAAAATGTACTATTTTGTATTAAAACAGAAACTCGTTTTTAGTCTCGTGTTGTTATGCAGGACAATTCACTCCTTATTAAATAAAAAAGAAGATCTACATTGCCAAAGCTAGAGACTGAAATGGTGATGTTATAGACGTCATGTCCATGGATTACAGATGTAAAGAATAAAGTATGAGAAGTAAATGTAGAAATTCCAAAGCCGTCTGGAGAAAACTTTGTATCTCTGAAACAAAATGTATGCTCAAAATGTGTAACAAAAGAAAATGATAATTAATAAATATGCAAAGACTGGTGAAGATCATTTGAGAGGAAGTCATTTATTGCTATTTATTTGTTTATTGAATTGGATATTACCTTTATTTCACATTGTCAATGATACTCTAATTAATAGATTTTTAAACGTGAATGATATTCGCTTATTATTTAATTCTTATATGACGGATCTATTTTAGAAATATTCTGTTACTTTGCAAAATGAATATTTTTGTTCAGTAAAAAATATAATTTTTGTTACATGAAGAGTTTGAACAATTATTTACAAGTAAAATTCGGAAAATTTCCTTTTCAAATGCTTCAAATGGCTCTGAGAACTATGGAACTTAATATCTGAGATCATCAGTCCCGTAGAACTTAGAACTACTTAAACCTAACTCACCTAAGGACATCACACACATCCATGCCCGAGGCAGGATTCGAACCTGCGACTGTAGCAGTAGCGCGGTTCCGGACTGAAGCGCCCAGAACCGCTTGGCCACCGGGGCCGGCTTTCATTTTATTTTTCGTGATACACAGCGGTGTGAGTGGAAAGCAACATAAGTTTCGTACTAAATTATCACTTCAAATTAGTCAGTAAGTCTTATGTATTACACTATCACGTCATAAATTGTGAAACAACACAACTTCTTTTCTATTTGTCTGAAATTCAGTCTGTGTACAAGAATTTGAAATGAATAAAGAATGATTTAAATTGTTTGGTCCTCCATATCTCTCAATTCCAATATCTTTCAATTACATTGTTATTCCAGAGAACGCCTCAATTGTGAATCTAACTGAACTGAGTTATGGAAGGAAGATTAGAGTTAAACAACCTGTCAAAAGTACGGTCATTAGAGACAGATTTCAAGTTCGGATTAGGAAAGGACGTAAAGGAATTTTCAAAGGAACCAACCAAGTACTTATGAGGTACAATTTAGGGACAAATGCTGGATGGTCAGACATGGATCTGAACCATCAACACCCACACTGTCAGTCCAGTGTGATAACCACTGTGCAACTAAGTTTGGTTAATAACTCCATAACCATAACTATGAAGTCAGGTCTCGTGTAAATGCGACTATATGCCCTACATTTTTGCTATATTATTTCGTCGAGCATTATGCTTCTATAGTCGAGCATCGTGTTTCTATAGTTTGTTGATCCCGTAGGTGAAGCGCGTGAAAAAATTTAAGCAAATATCTCTAAGTACAATTGGGTGTCAATAGGAGACTGGTCACTGGTTTTAATTTTGCTGTTTGACTGTTGCTAAGGAACAACTGCCACATGCTAAGGAAAAAGTGCGAGATGCTACAAAACAAGCAAAGGTTGTTAAGAAACACCCAATCAATAACAGTAAGAGGAAAATGGTGAGGTGGCACGTGTTAAGAGGATGACGCCTTTTCACGAATGCTCTCTATACATTCCACAGTTCATGCATGAAGTTTGACGAAGCTTACTGTCGAACCGATGAGTGTGACATTCCATATGAGATGGCAACATATCTGCAAGACATCATTGGAGTGCTTGCGATTGTGGATGAGCGGTTGGACGGATGAAAGCAGATCAGATTGTCACCACAGTGACCACAGTAATGGGTGTTTCAAACAGTGACATCTCGCGATTAAAAATGGCATCTTAAGGTGGAAATGCTATATGAAAGTATGCCACTGATCGACACATAGCCTTGGTGGCTAAAAGGAGCTGACATCCCTCGCCTAGGGATGTCACTGCAGATCTTGCAACCACTATTGGTATACGTGCCTCAGCCAGAACTATTTCGTGCCCATTAAATGATACTAGTTTTATTCCTGGAAGCCTGTTAAATGCAACCAACTTCAGCCATGCCATCGTCGATAAAGAATTCGTTCAAGTTATTGAACATGTTGGTTGGGCTCGCCAGCAGTGGTCCAGAGTGATGTTCACTGATGAAATTCACTTCACGTGGCAAGTGATTCTGACCTCCCGTTAGTAAGGGGTTCCACACCACACAGTGTTCATGAACGTCATCGTTATGGCCTAGGCGTTATTGTGTGAACAGGCGTTATGCACAAAGACCGAACACCGCTGCATTTCTTTGCACAAGGTACCGTTACAGCACAGTGTTATTGAACGTCCAGCTGTTTATGGGTGTGGTCTATTTCCAGATTTCTGTTTATGGACGTCAGTCGGCGTCCACACAGGACCGCTTAGGTGTTGGACATTCTGGAAAGTGAAGCTATTGAACGTATGGAATGGCCTGCGTGCTGCCCGGACATTAACACAGAGAATGACTCTTGGCAGACGTGTTTCTCAATAAACACCGTCTCCTCGAACCGTGCAAGAACTGAAAACCGCCTTGAGACTAGTGGGAAAGTGTCCCCGAAGGCCTCATAAACAGTTTCGTACTCAGAAGAATGTGCATTAGTACCCAAGGAGGGCGAACTCCTAACTGGATTCCGATATCGATCTTTACATTTTGAGAGTTGGTTGGTTGGTTGGTTTGGGGAAGGAGACCAGACAGCGAAGTCATCGGTCTCATCGGAATGGGGAAGGATGGGGAAGGAAGTCGGCCGTGCCCTTTGAAAGGAACCATCCCGGCATTTGCCTGGAGAGACTTAGGGAAATCACGGAAAACCTAAATCAGGATGGCCGGACGCGGGATTGAAACGTCGTCCTCCCGAATGCGAGTCCAGTGTCTAACCACTGCGCCACCTCGCTCGGTCATTTTGAGAGTGACTTGCTTTTTGCGTCTGTTATTCCGCATTATCATGTGGTGAAACCTGTACCATTTTTTCTTATAAATGTAATCCCCAACACTATTACGTATGTAATGTGTTTCATATCGTCCATCGTTGCTTGTGATTGTTCCTCCACAACAATGTCCCTTTCCCTATCAAGAATCGAATTATACAACTGAAGGCAAATTTATTTTCGTACTAACGATTTGTCCATCGGTTTCAGTATTTTACGGAGCGAGTCATATAGCTTTATTACAGATCAACACTCAGACGTTAGAAATCGTACCAATATTTTATGGATGTAATTGTAGATTTAAACATACGTTTTTATTAACAGATGGAGACCATTACGACTTAAAAATTATCAGAAAAAACTTTAACAAGACTATTGCATTTACTGTTGAAAATTAGCATTGTTCACTATTCACCTTTA
The DNA here is from genome assembly GCF_023898315.1 of Schistocerca nitens. Taxonomy (NCBI): domain Eukaryota; kingdom Metazoa; phylum Arthropoda; class Insecta; order Orthoptera; family Acrididae; genus Schistocerca; species Schistocerca nitens. The sequence goes on along the minus strand of NC_064618.1, from coordinate 110,661,344 downwards.
TGGTTGCAGTATGACTGTTATATTTCGTAATAATAGCCCAGTCAATGAAGATAAAGAGGTCGAATATAGGAAATAATATGTGCTGTAGCAATTTCATGTACAGAGGTAAAATTCCTGGATGTTGGGATCAATGTGTGGAGGTGGGGCTGCCTTTGGATGCCACGTTTGCAAGTGAAAACAGTTGCTTTAGCGAAAACGTTTTCCAGTACAAGCTTAAAATACATTGACTGTCTTACAAGAAAGGACTTAGTCTTTTTTATCTAGGACGATTTGAGCGCAGAGAGCGAGAGAACGTGGAAAATAAAACCACAGACATCCAGCATGTGCTACAGCTTGGTTGGTTATTACAGGGCAATTTGTGGACCACCATTCACACATATGAAACTGTTCATCTCAGCCTCCTCTACGTCACTCTGGTGCGTTGTAAACAGTTAAGGTTTACATCTATTTCTTGTTTCGCATTGGTATATTTATTTATTTTTCAGCAGATTCCATTTGTCTCTCTACCCTGCTGTCTTCTGCCAGTTGACGCCTGTGATTTTCTTCAGTTCTTTATCCCAGCCAATGGGGACGTCCACCTGGTGAATCCATCTTTCTCTGGCATTTCATTCTAATAATGCCCTCGTCCACATTTACTCATCTTTTCGTTTGATTCGTCATGTCCATTTCCATTTTAGTCCCTTTACACCTTTCACAAACTGAAGGGCGCCTGCTGCTGTTGCCCTCCCATCTTCATTTTTTTTTCTGATCTTTCTTAGTGACCACCTAGGATTGATATTTCCATATCTCTCATCGCTGTTCGTTCTTTTCAAAGTGTCGTTTAAAATCTTGTTTTCACAGCCATATGTCACAGTGGGAGGACCACACTGAGAAAACAACCTTTCTAAGGGGCAATGTAACGGAAAATGTAAACATTTATTTAAAAAATCATTACAGCAATATTTATTAATGTACAATTCTAAACTTTGGCATGTGTAAAGCAAAAGAGTTGTGCTTTAACCGAAAAATATAATAAAATATGCACCATTAATATTTTGCCAGAAACTTGAATTTTTAATATTTCTATTGTCTTTTTTATGAACAGCCATAACTCAAATTCTCATCATTCAATTAATCTGAAAATTTTATTGTAGTGTCCTGAGAAGGTTATAAGACCGCTGAACTACAGTTATTAATTTGTGGTACAAATTTTATCATTAACAGAGTTTTTCATTTTGCACATCTAAAATAACTTTTTTTCTATATACACCCCTGGAAATTGAAATAAGAACACCGTGAATTCATTGTCCCAGGAAGGGGAAACTTTATTGACACATTCCTGGGGTCAGATACATCACATGATCACACTGACAGAACCACAGGCACATAGACACAGGCAACAGAGCATGCACAATGTCGGCACTGGTACAGTGTATATCCACCTTTCGCAGCAATGCAGGCTGCTATTCTCCCATGGAGACGATCGTAGAGATGCTGGATGTAGTCCTGTGGAACGGCTTGCCATGCCATTTCCACCTGGCGCCTCAGTTGGACCAGTGTTCGTGCTGGACGTGCAGACCGCGTGAGACGACGCTTCATCCAGTCCCAAACATGCTCAATGGGGGACAGATCCGGAGATCTTGCTGGCCAGGGTAGTTGACTTACACCTTCTAGAGCACGTTGGGTGGCACGGGATACATGCGGACGTGCACTGTCCTGTTGGAACAGCAAGTTCCCTTGCCGGTCTAGGAATGGTAGAACGATGGGTTCGATGACGGTTTGGATGTACCGTGCACTATTCAGTGTCTCCTCGACGATCACCAGTGGTGTACGGCCAGTGTAGGAGATCGCTCCCCACACCATGATGCCGGGTGTTGGCCCTGTGTGCCTCGGTCGTATGCAGTCCTGATTGTGGCGCTCACCTGCACGGCGCCAAACACGCATACGACCATTATTGGCACCAAGGCAGAAGCGACTCTCATCGCTGAAGACGACACGTCTCCATTCGTCCCTCCATTCACGCCTGTCGCGACACCACTGGAGGCAGGCTGCACGATGTTGGGGCGTGAGCGGAAGACGGCCTAACGGTGTGCGGGACCGTAGCCCAGCTTCATGGAGACGGTTGCGAATGGTCCTCGCCGATACCCCAGGAGCAGCAGTGTCCCTAATTTGCTGGGAAGTGGCGGTGCGGTCCCCTACGGCACTGCGTAGGATCCTACGGTCTTGGCGTGCATCCGTGCGTCGCTGCGGTCCGGTCCCAGGTCGACGGGCACGTGCACCTTCCGCCGACCACTGGCGACAACATCGATGTACTGTGGAGACCTCACGCCCCACGTGTTGAGCAATTCGGCGGTACGTCCACCCGGCCTCCCGCATGCCCACTATACGCCCTCGCTCAAAGTCCGTCAACTGCACATACGGTTCACGTCCACGCTGTCGCGGCATGCTACCAGTGTTAAAGACTGCGATGGAGCTCCGTATGCCACGGCAAACTGGCTGACACTGACGGCGGCGGTGCACAAATGCTGCGCAGCTAGCGCCATTCGACGGCCAACACCGCGGTTCCTGGTGTGTCCGCTGTGCCGTGCGTGTGATCATTGCTTGTACAGCCCTCTCGCAGTGTCCGGAGCAAGTATGGTGGGTCTGACACACCGGTGTCAATGTGTTCTTTTTTCCATTTCCAGGAGTGTACAATGATCTAAAAATCGGAATGTATTAGCAGAGTCTAGTTATTTTTAGTTCCATGGAGACAGCAACCCGTTGCAAACAGTTACCGAAAATTTCATTGCATTAGCGAATATAATTTTTGAGAAGGCTTCTAATAACGTAAAAAATGTAAGAGTATATGAGGTTCAAAGATTTTGATCTCATACTTCTACATGAAATAAGCTTACCTGAACTTTAAAATCCTACATACTGATACTCTTCATTCTCCAGATTTCTCTTCTCTCCCCTTCGAATCTGCCTGGCATGTAATTGTAAGTGAGACAGAGGTCTGTTAGCTTTCTTGACCCTATGTTCGTCGATGGTGAAAAAGCTTTTGTAGTAAACACACCAGGATCTATACCAACTCTCTTCAGCACTTCAGTTCTGCCATTGTTTCTGTTATTGTAACATAAAACTGCATTATAGACACCTATTCTGAGTACTTCAAGTCCACAGATTGTCCTTTTTGAGCATATAATCCAAATTAAATTATTAAGGCTTTCATTTGCATTTTGTGTCTTTCGGTAAAGACACTTCCTCGTTAAATCATGGTTTGCAAGAAACCTGAATGTGGGCTTGACTGCATTCATAACAGGTTCTGGTAATGAGTGTTTATGTGAATAGGTCTCATTTCTGTTGTTGTACTTAACACAAAACGTCTTTCGGACACACACTGTGTGTTCGTGTTTGGTCAGTGGAGAGTTTGTGGAAAAAAACTGCCCACACAGCATGCCTCATTGCATCTAAATTGTGTGTTTCTCCTGATGGCTTTCCCATTAAATATCTGAAGAGATACAATTTCTTTCAAAATAAGCCTGCCTTTTCCTCCTAGTGGTTTTCCATCCTCAAGTACTTCACCCTTTTCTCTTCCAGCAAGCGACGAAGCCTGCCACAAAGACTCTTTTGGATGTGGCCAACACATTCCAATTTTTCTATTGTTGTATTGTACAGATTTTTATCTGTTACAACTTTGAATGGAGAGGAGTCCCCATCTCCAAGGTATATCTAACACTATACTGCTCCTCAGATCTGGACAACATCCTCATAGCTGCAGCAGCCTCCATCTCCCACTTGAACCAATATAATTTTTAGAGCATGCTAAAGCATGGTTTTATTGCCAGAGCTTCTGTTTTCATCGTTGGGCATTTTCCTTGTTGCACACTGGTGGCAGTATTTAGACATAATTTCTTCATCTAAAACTTCACCTGAGTCAATACCAATAACACATGGACTCCATACAGAGATGTGTGACCCCGTTACATCCAGTTCCCATCTACAGACACTTACAGGCCAGTAACATTTGTAGGAGATTCAGTATCGCATACAGTATCAGTCATTTTTTATTCTGTATTTTCAAACCTTGCGCAAGGTGTAGGCATTTTCAGAAAATCACACAATAACTTATCTCCTTCCATGCCCTGCCCAAGGCATCTCAGAGCATATGCTAACCTAAAGTTGCTTTCATAGGTAAAAGTGTCAGTTTTTTTTTGGAGAAGGAAATTGCAAAATCATAGCCACACGAATTGCAAATTAATTTGAAATAACTCTTCTTTCATCAACAACAATCAAGCATTCCGTATTTTTACAGTTAACAGATGAACACGAAAAGTTTATAGTCTGGCAGAGAAGCTCTAAATCAATAAGTTTGACTCTAGTGGAATCCATATCAACATCATTCACGCACCTATACAATTCTCCTTTCCCAAGTTTCAATGCTGAATGCTGAGAGCTTATGTTCTTCATTTCGAGCTGCTTCCTCTTTTTTGTTGGTAAACCGATTTCCATGAAACTTCCGTTTCCTAAACACAGTTTTTCCACCAGCCATTATGCATAAATCTTGACTTCCTCGTAAAGATTTGCGAATTAAATATGTTTTAGCATTGTCAAAACTTAAATAAACCACATGCAACAAAGTTCTCAGACATAGTTGTAGAGGTCAGACGAGACAGAGACATAGATGTCAGCAAAAGATACCGAAAGAAAATAGCCTTCACACTGACAAAAATTCCGCTGAAGCAAGCAATTTCCCAAATGTCGGAAACAAATGTCGGAAAAAGGGGAAGTGGCCGCCAGTGAAAAATTAATCGTTTTAGCAATTTAAAGGCATCTCTAAAGCTGGTGGATAAAGAAAATAAAATTTTTTTAAAATCGATTTTTTGGACCAAAATGCATTACTTCCCACGTTAACGTTTGTTAGAATATTAGATTCAGAAAGTTACGTTTCTTACATAGGCTCTCCAGCCTAGTTTGATCTCGCGAAAATATCTGACTTTTATCTCTTTTATCTCATTTAACTGCTCCGAATACACGTATTCGTTGACATCTTCTAGACAGTCTTTATCCAAAATTAGTTGTCTGTAATTTATCCACTTTTTGTGCGCAACATTTGTTTTGAGCGGATTTAACTTAAGGCCCAATTTTTCGCAACTGTCTGATATATCCTTTACAGATTATTGCAATTCTATTATTGTTTACTACGACTACTATATTTACTGCAGATCTCAAATTAGTCAGCCTTTTCTCATTTCTTCTCCTTTCTTTCGAAATAATTTTCGATCTGGCCATGTTAAATAATTCCATGTATGTAGGGTCACCCTGCTTTACTCCTCTTCCAATGGAAAATTCCATCTTGTGTTTCCCTACGCTGGCAGAATTCATTGAGGTGTCATAGATGTTACGTATTAATATCATTTATCGTCTTTCCGCACCACATTTGCTTTGTGCCGTGTAACTGTAGTGTGACTAACAAAATCAAAAGCCTTTTCACAATCCATAAAATCTACGTATAGTGGCTTTTGATATTCATTAATTCGACTAATTACTTCACGCACGACGAGTACGTGGTTAATTGCTCTATAATCACTGTTGAATCCAGCGTGTTCCGTGGGCTGTGCGATTTCAACAATACCATTGATGCGATTTATCAAGACTTAGTAAAACTTTTTAGGTAAAACTAATGAGATGGTAATTCTTTAAATTATAAATAATTCCTTTCTGTATAGAAGGTTTTTGGTTCTTTGTTCTAGGAGGCGGGAACACTGCCTTTTTCTGTACAAGCAGTAAAGATTTTAGACAGATATTCATGATTCTTCACCACCAACTTAAGTTGTTACAATCATCGGATCAACATGACCCCTAGGTTGCCATTCTGCATTTCATTTAGAGCCTTTTTAGTACCCTATATATAGTATTTCGTCGTTTACATTAGCATAGTGTGTTCTCATAGTACATAAATTCATTCACATAGTTTCCTGTAGAAATCAGTTATATGCTCTAGAATTTCTTCCTTTTCTGTAACTTCTTTAAAGTTCTTTTTGTTCTCTGATGCTAATTTTGTGGGTTTCTTGTAGTCTTTTTATATCTGCTTACACAGTTACGTAGTTCTCAGTATTGCATATTTTCTACAGTTGATTTAGTTTCCATCTATTGTTTCTAACTTTCCATGTTACCTAGCAACTTTCATTGATCGCCCTATGGCTTTTGCAGTTTTCATTATCTTTTCCACTAGTTTACCTTCTGTTGACTGTTCTTATCTTGTCTGAACAATCATACGGAATTTTCTTTCCTTTCCATTTAATTTACTATCAATCATAGTTCCTTTCTTCACTGAGTTTCCTTCTTTCTTGTTGGAAGTTTATGTCAAGTTTCGCTCTTACCAACCTATGGTCACTTCCAGTATGTAATAGGTTCAAAACTGAACCATTTTTGATTAATGGTTTTGCTCTGAAATAATAAAATCTTTTTCAGTCAGTGTCTTGTCATTTGGACTTCTCCATTTCTTTTAGAATAGTTCTTAAAAAATATGTGATGAAAAAATTACTCCTCTCTTCAGCGAACTGAACAAGGGGCAAGCATCTCGCTTCTTTTATTTCTATCAAAATTAATTTAATTAATCAATTTTGCATATGAATATATAAAATCAATTGTCCCTACAGAAAATTGAAAAAGTAGAATAATAATACATTCACAGATCGATATATATATATATATATATATATATATATATATATATATATATATATATATATATATATAATGGAGTAAATTAATTACATGAGTTACCTTCCAACCCTTGCCCACTTAAGAAAGAGTGCAAGAGTGCTTACATTTGAATCTTTAGACATATGTACCCTATTTTTCACACTGTTCTATAATACAGTGCAGTCCGCTAAAATCATAATTGATTGTATTTCACTGCTCTCAGTTAACTTATTTCCAAGTCACATAGATAGTTCTCCGTGAAAGCTATGGCGTATGACTTATGAACAGTATCAGATTGTAAGAAGTAGTATATCGTTATTGACGGGCAATCAAAGCATGGAATGCCACTAAAATTAGGTCTGCCTTATTTATGTTTAAACTTAGTTTTGTTGGAGCGATAACCCTCAAGTTAACATAACATTGTCGTGGTAAAAACGAGGAATAGTATTAGGTGTATTCCTAAAGGCCCTAAATTTAATTTTAGCAAAGAGGCAGTCAAAATTGTTTAACAGCGGAATTGGAACATTATGAGTATTTTAAGATAAAATGAACTGTTCCGTAAAATATCTCAACTGCGCATACAGCAGATTGGAATAGTAATACATTTACGGGAACGAAATTGGTACAAGCACTGCACACGAATTGTTATCGTGGGAGAGATCGGGTCTTTCAGTCGAAAATATCGTTCACATTCGGAAACATTCGCATCGTCATGTATAAGTTCATTTCGTTCTAAATTTCATCGCCGATTTCAGAGCAGTCCAATACGCTTCGGGGAAACAACAACAGACACGCACGACGATGGGCGTATGAAATCAGATTTTTCTGAAAGTGGGGCGACGCTGTAGTTCGCCTGTCTGACTGCTGACTCCAGAGAAGCGCGTCTCTGGAAGACGTGGCCGCATCCTCCAGGGCCACGTGCATCTCTACTGGCGGCTGAAAAAGTACGAGACGAGAGCGGCAATTTCCCGCCAATGTAAATGCAAATACCGGGACCTGCATATCAAAGGCTCTGTTTACAGCCAGTTTTCGATAATGTGTGGGTGCGTTGTGCGACGGCGTAGGGAGCAAAACATCGCACGGTTTGTGTCACAGACGCTCTGCTACGCGCTTTCGCACATTGGGCGTCCCAGCCAAACAAGATCTGAAATTCAGTGATGTACTCATTCAGTGAAGCTTTGTTGGCGCCATTAAGTACGTCCCTGCAAATTCGATGTTGCTGCGGTCTTCATTCTGATGACTCGTTTGATGGTTATCTTCACGTTAGTCTGTCCTGTGCATGACTCTCCACCTCTGCATAACTACTCAACCTACGTCTAATTGAACTTCGTTGCTGTACTCATGCCTTGGTTTCTCTCAGTTTTTACATTTCACTCAGACCTCTATTGTCAAATGGACAATTGCTTGCTGCCTCCGAATGTGTCCTATAAACTGATTTATTCCTTTAGTCGACTGATGTTTTCAATTTCCTTTCTGCCCAGTTCACTTCGGTATCTCCATTATACATATCCGATCTACCAGTCTAATCCTACGTATTCTCTTGTAAAACCACATTTCAAAAGCTTCCATTCTCAACTTGTTTCAGCTGCTCATAGTCCACATCTGAGTTCCGTACAAGGCTACACTGTAGATAAAAACATTAATGAAAGTGTTCCTAGCACTGAAATGTACATCCGATGTCAACAAATTGCTCTTTCTGAGAAATTTTCTCTTGCTATTACCAGTCTCCATTTGATATCCTCTCTACCTAAACCACCGTCAGTTATTTTTCTACGAAGTAGTAAAACTCACCTCCTTTTTTTATCTTCATTTCGTAATGTATTAAGTTGGTGCAAAAGTCTGTAGCGTTTATGTAATACATGTTGGTGTTCCGATTGGTGTTGGTTTGTTCATCAATTGTCATTTTATATTTGCAGTGCACTGTTGACATTTGAGTTGAAATATTATATTGTCATTATCTCGTTTGCAGATAGCGAGTGGAGCTGTCGTGATTAGAAAATGGGAGCGCCAAGTGGAGAAATCGGAACATTTTCGACATTTTTTTTCTGTCTGAGTTCAGTAGAGGGGCGACATCAGCAAAGCCTGCCCGAATCATTTGCGTAATGTATGACGACACAGCACGGTAAGAAACTGGTTTTCTCGTTTTAAGGAGGATTGTTTTGACATTACTGACCCTCCACGTTCAGGAAGACCTTCGGGGTTTGATGGAGATCGTACAGACGCATTAATGGACAGAGATAGACGTCAGTGTTCTCGCGAACCAGCAGATATGATGAACTGTGATCATTCCACCATTGTGCTACATTTGCTTGCAATGGGTAAAGTTAAAAAGTTGGGTGTATGGGTAACGCAAAATCAACAGAGGACCAAATGTGCATCTCTTCTTGTTCATCATCAACTGGCTCGTGAACAACATCGACCATTCTTATCCTGCGTCGTTACGCTATGCTAACATAAGGAAAAGAAAGGACTGTTTGAGCCCAAACAAACCAGGAACTCCCCGTACACGGGCCTGACCGCATCCACGAAAGGTAGTGTTATGCATCTGGAGGAACAGTGACCGTGTGGTGTGCTACAAATTGCTTCCATCACTGCTGACATTTATTATCAACAACTGAGACGTCTTGCAGTCGCAATTGAAGAACAATGACCAGGAAGATTGCCTGAAGTGATGCTACACTACTGGCCTTTAAAATTGCTACACCAAGAAGAAATGCAGATGATAAACGGATACTCATTGGACAAATATATTATACTAGAACTGACATGTGATTAAATTTTCACGCATGTGGGTGCATAGATCCTGAGAAATCAGTACCCAGATCAACCACCTCTGGACGTAATAGCGATACGCCTGGGCATGGAATCAAACAGATCATGGATGGCGTGTACAGGTACAGCTGATCATGCAGCTTCAACACGATACCACAGTTCATCAAGAATATTGACTGGCATATTGTGATGAGCCAGTTGCTCGGCCACCATTGACCAGACGTTTTAAATTGGTGAGAGATCTGGAGAATGTGCTGGCCAGGGCAGCAGTCGAACATTTTCTGTATCCAGAAACGACCGTACAGGACCTGCAACATGCGGCCATGCATTATCCTGCTGAAATGTATGGTTTCGCAGGGAAGAAATGAAGGGTAGACCCACGGGTCGTAACACATCTGAAATGTAACGTCCACTGTTCAAAGTGCCGTCAATGCGAACAAGAGGTGACCGAGACGTGTAACCAATGGCACCCCATACCATCACGCTGGGCGCAGTATGGCGATGACGAATACATGCTTCCAATATGCGTTCACCGCGATGTCGCCAAACACGGATGCGACCATCATGATGCTGTAAACTGAACCTGGATTCATCCGAAAAAATGACATTTTGTCGTTGACAACACCATCGCAGGCGCTCCTGTCTGTGATGCAGCGTCAATGGTAACCGTAGCCATGGTCTCCGAGCTGATGGTCCATGCTGCTGCAAACCTCGTCGAACTATTCGTGCAGATGGTTGTTGTCTTGCAAACGTCCCCCTCTGTTGAGTCAGGGATCGAGACGTGACTGCACGATCCGTTACAGCCATGCAGATAAGATGCCTGTTATCACGACTGCTAGTGATACGAGGCCGTTGGGATCCAGCACGGCGTTGCGTACTACCCTCCTGAACCCACCGATTCCATATTCTGCTAACAGTCATAGGATCTCGACCAACGCGAGGAGCAATGTCGCGATACGATAAACCGGCTACAATCCGACCTTTTTCAAAGTCGGAAACGTGATGGTACGCATTTCCCCTCCATACACGAGGCATCACAACAACGTTTTACCAGGCAAAACCGGTCAACTGCTGTTTGTGCATGGGAAATCGGTTGGAAACTTTCCTCATGTCAGCACGTTGTAGGTGTCGCCAACGGCGCCAACCTTGTGTTAATGCTCTGAAAAGCTAATCATTTGCATTTCACATTATCTTCTTCCTGTCGGTTATATTTCGCGTCTGTAGCACGTCATCTTCGTGGTGTAGCAATTTTAATGGCCAGTAGTGTACTTGACGATAACTCCGCCCTCATCCTGCTACACTGACAAAAAACACTATACGGGAGTTGGGTTCGTAAGTCATTCCCCATCCATCTTACTCACTTGATCTTGCGTCATGAGATTTTCCCCTTTTTGCTCAGCATCGAACCTTCGAAAAATCCTCCTTTCCGGATGAGATGTACTGCAAAACATGGATCGATGAGTTCTTTGTCTCAAAACGACTTCATTTCTACAGTCGCAGAATCGAGAAGTTACCCGAGCGTTGTCAGACTGCTGTAAAAAGTGAAGGAGAATGTGTTATTGATGACTAAAGTCTGTGTTATGTGTATCTGTTGCGTTTAGTAAACTTCGGAATATCACTACGAACAAATGCACCAACCCAATAATTTTCTCAGCATAGGCTGAGCTAATTCAGTCACAGTCAATAACCTTTGTAACTGGACCGGTCTGGGAAATAACAGCCAACCAGCTGCAAAATTAAAGGTTTTTTTTTATTTCTTTATCATGGTTTCGACAAATATAATTTTTTTGTTCAATAAAATTCTTTTGCGTTTGAGGCCGCATTTTCATCTGTAAAATTCCGACGTTTCGGCGACTGTTGCAAGGCGCTTTCCTCAGGGTGTGTTGCTAACTAACTGTTAGTTAGAAAACAGTCGCCGAAACGTCGGAATTTTATCGATGACAATGCGGCCTCAAACCCGGAAGAATTTTATTGACTGTGACAACGGCCACGGAAGGCTATGTTTATATAAATTTGTGTTCTCCGAAAGGAAAATGGATTCTTAAAATTACATGTCTACATAAAATGACGTTTAAGTCATGTACTTGTCATCCACATTGTACTACACAAGATCCTTATGCCTTCAACATTCGTTTATATATGTGTTTTTGCCTGTCAACTTTCCTTCCGAAGAAGAAAAATTTATATTTGTCGAAAAAAGAGTAAAGTGTTAATCAAGCTTTAATTCTGGAACAAGTTGGCTGTTATTTTCCAAAGCTATAAAGTTTCTATGTGCATCGTTGCTGAAACGCAGCCACGTTTGAAGAAAGTGAAATTAATAATACTTCTTTATTAACTTTCACTGATGTTCACCTTATAACCTCTTCGTGAGTTAGTATACATTCTGTTCAGTAACGCTTCTAGGTCCCTTGCTGTCTCTGACAGAACCACACTGTCATGGGAAACCTATAAATTTCAATCTCCTCTCCATGAATTTCAGTTCTTTCTCTGCTTGTTTAATACACTAACATAAGAAAAATGGACTACAGATCTCTTTGACTCCTTTCTCAATAACAGCTTCCCTTTCATGCCCTTCAGCTCTTATATCTGCAGTTTGGTATCTGTCCAATTTTGTAGATAAGATATCGCTCTCTATGTTTTATACCTATTACTTTTTTCACTTTCAAAGAGTGCGTTCTTGTCAACGGTGACCAAAGCTCCCTCTACATTCACAACTACAATAAGCATAGGTTTGTCTTTCATCGCCCTGCAAGTCGTAGGGTAGGTATAGCCTTGCATGCTCCTGTATCTTTCGATGACTCAAACTGATCCTCCTCGAGGTCGAACTCTACGTACTTTTTCGCATTGTCCCGTAACTAATCCGTGTCTGTATTTTGCCACCACGCATTATTACTCTAGTATTTCTTTAATATTCATTCCTATTAGTACTTGCCTTGTTTTGAAGTTGAATTACAACGTTATCCTCTAAGTATGAGGTTATTCTGGCTCTACTATAAGGTGAAAGTATGCGTGGGGCAAGAGGACACACGAGGTTTTATTGTCCGTAAAGCAGAAGTGCACCATTTTCCCCCAGCCATCGCATACGTCACCATGTCCTAAGTTCTGTTTTTGAACCTCTTCGCCGTCTGATGCTTATAGCTGGAGAAAATTTCGTAAGTCACTATTGATCGTTTTGGATGTCAAATTGGAATAGTTTTGATTGTGTGTTAAGTAAATCTAAACGTGTTAATAATTAGATAAACTCGCTGCCAGAGCTTAATCTTTCAACATCATCTTTCATCTCCACGACTTTGCTAGTGCATACACCTACAGATTACCGAAAAATAAAATAGTACGCAGGTGTAAAGGGATAGAAGTTCGCAGAGAGTACTTCTACTTAATGAAGAAGGTATACGAGAACTTTTATCACATAACCTGTATTTTCACTTGTGTAACAACTTCTAGCGTCCAATAGCATTTTCAACTGTTGTTTATTTACCTCTGACGCCTCATTAATTTTTCTTTAATGTAGTTTTTATTCTCTTAGGTAGTACCTACTTCTCAAAAACAGCTTAAATATATCCAGGATGAGAATCCTTTCTTCCAGGAATGCTAGTTCTGCAAGCTTCGCAGAAGAGCTTCTGTGTGGCTGGGAAGGTAGAAGACGAGGTATTGGCAGAATTGAAGCTGTGAGGACGGGTCTTGAGTCGTGGATGGGTAGCCCAGATGGTAGAGCACACGCTCGCGAAAGGCAAAGGTCCCGAGTTCGAGTCTCGGTCCGGCACACAGTTTGAATCTGTCAGGAAGTTTCAGCTTAAATATAATCATTACTTCCACAGTACCATTTTTCCCCAGAAACCGACAAGAAATCAACTAGACGAACATTCAAAGAGCTGCTCTACCATCAAGCTCTTGACCTTCTTGACAGTGGGAGCTCAATACGACAAATATACAAAGATAATGGGTTTCCTGGGATTGTCTTAATAAGTCATTTTAAAATCGGCAAAGGTTGTGAGCACCTCGGCCGATTCACAAAATCGTTTTCATTCGAGGATGAACAAACAAGAGTGTAGTGTTAGATATCCTTCGATAGACGTTTTCTCGGCGTTGCTCTCACATCATTATGAAATTTAATTTTAGAATTCACTGAAAAATAAAGAGTTCATAATTTATTTTTCCATGTGCGAACTTTGTAGTGCTTTTATTTTCTTCCATTGAAGTAAAAAGTAATGACTGCGTCCTTTTGACACAGGTCCATGAACTCCTACCCCGCACTATGGGGTCAGACTATGTGAAATTACTATTAGGAAAAAATCATTTATTACCCCTCTGATAATAATTGGAGGACAACGAAACTTTTACACAATGCTACCAAGATGCAGGTGTCGAATTCGTGACTGATATAATACTGCTGCGAGATTTTTAAGTTATTTAGTGAAGCAAAAAGTAAAAACTTTTAGTCACACCTGCTCTATTGGATACCCGACGGAGTGGATTTGTAACGGTATATGCTCCTAAGGTCCTTAATAATAATTAGGGAGCGTCGTCTACTCCAAGTGCCTTGAACTGAGTTAGACCTTTCAATCCTCTGTCAAATTTTTTCTCGTTGTATCATTTCAGCCTCATCTTCATTTACTTTGTCCTCCCTTTCTATTCATTCATTTTCATTGTATATTCGTTCTATATATTCCTTCCACCTCTCAGTCTTCCGTTCTTTGTTTTGTCATGGTTTGCCACCCGAGTTCCTAATGCCGATGTCTTTTCTCCAATGCCGGCCGAAGTGACCGAGCGGTTCTAGGCGCTACAGTCTGGAACCGCGCGACCGCTACGGTCGCAGGTTCGAATTCTGCCTCGAGCATGGTTGTGTGTGATGTCTTTAGGTTAGTTAGGTTTAAGCAGTTCTAAGTTCTAGGGAACTGATGACCTCCGATGTTGAGTCCCATAGTGCTCAGAGCCATTTGAACCAACCATATTTCTCCAAGGGTCACTTTCTGCATACTTATACCTGATTTTGCAGCCTCAGAGGATGTAAATTAAGGCATATATTCTCTATATGCCGGCAATAAAGAAACCTTCCCTACAACGTGCGTCCGAATATGCTTGGTTTCCCCCTTATGACGTTATGATATTCACCAGAATGTGGTTAGACATCGGAGGAGATATTAAGCGGACAATTCCACGGTGAAAGGTACAATGAGTGCTGAGTTCGACAGTCGACATGTGTTCAGAACAGGAACTGAAGGGTTTTCGGCAACATTGTGCTGGCTCAACCTTTGTTCCGGGAGAGGTACTTGCGACAAAAATTTCCAGATCGACAGACAGTTGAACGTCTCCAGAGCCAACTTCGTTCCCATAAGAAGTGTTCATCTATTGGAACGGAGAGATTGCAATCGAGATCCAAAGCTTCTGAAGTCGAGGTGACTCTTCTGGTGTGTCTGTAAACGACACTTTCTGTCAGCAGACGAAGATAAGGGTTGCACGTAAACGTCACTCGTACGACTATCTAGACACAGTTGTGAGACCAGCAGTTGTGTCCTTATCATTTGTAACATGTACAGGACCTTTCATCAGCAGATTAATTTGTTAGAGTCTTTTTTGTGAATTGTTCTTGCAGCGCTATGGTGATAATTCGAATTTTCCTTCCTTAATATCATTCACAGATGGAACACAGTTCACACGAGATTACATTGCAAACTTCATAATCAGCTTGTACTGCCGTGGCGCTCTAGACATCAGGGGCCGACGGCACCACACACAAGTTACTTGTCGCACGCTTTGGAGCAAGCTCAGCCTTTACAGTGCACAGGAGACGAAGCAACCCCAGAACTCCGTGACCAGTCCAGTAGCGGTGGTCAGCAGCACTCCACTCAGGTCACCATGAGCTCCGGATAGGAGTTTCATCGCAGCCAGCTGCATGAAGATCTCTACCATGACATGCCAAGGACTGAGCCATCGACTTCCGGACGGCATACCGCCTCCCCAGCTGGGACTCTGAGTGATCAGCGGCGTCTCGTACTTGGTTCAAATGGCTCTGAGCACTATGGGACTCAACTGCTGAGGTCATTAGTCCCCTAGAACTTAGAACTAGTTAAACCTAACTAACCTAAGGACATCACAAACATCCATGCCCGAGGCAGGATTCGAACCTGCGACCGTAGCGGACTTGCGGTTCCAGACTGCAGCGCCTTTAACCGCACGGCCACTTCGGCCGGCTCTCGTACTTGGTGTAAATGTACTTTTTTTCTTGTAGCTGGAAAGATAATGTCAGACTGTAAGTGTCTGTGGTTGTTGGACCAAGATAATTCATTACTGTCGGCTTTCAATACTTTCTTAATCGAGTACTTGATAAGAGTTTTTAAGTGGTTGCTATTCTTGACTGGAACTTGGATCTGAACTTTGCTTTTAAACACGAAATGAGAAAATTATTTCTCCGTTTTAACCTAAAGTTACCAGGACTTCAAGGTTCTGCTCATTCAAGTGCATGCGACTACAGAATTTTATTCGCGTTTTTAAGGTAAAACGCTTAAGAGCAAGATAATGTTTTCTGAAGCATGTCTACCTTTCAAATATTCCGGAACTTAGTTCTTTACTTTGAGAGTCTGGAAGTCCAAGTGCTTCAATTATTGAAGAACCATCTTTGATTCCTTTTCTTTGTGGATAATATTTTTGTGGAAATTTTGCTCGATAAATTTTTGTTTGTTCGCTATGCCTGGGTGATCTACTTGTGCCCGCCAGCGATGGACACACCACGTGTTGGCATATGAATGCCCCGTATGCAGTTTTTTCTGTCTCATTATAAAACCTCATGGTTTTAGAATACCCCCCCCCCCCCCACCTATCATACGTCAAAAAGCTCACGCTTTGCCTGATGGCATTCCTGCTCCCTTTACTCATACGGCTCGCATACGGCTCGCCGGTGCTTGGATCTAATGTTTCCTTATCGACAGGCAGGTCCTGAGGGCATTTAATATCATTGGTCTACAGTGCCTGAAATGGAATCCCTTCAGAGTTGAATTGTGGCATATTGTGAGGAAATATACAATATTCCTGGAATTTGGGATCGTATTCTTAGGACCGTGAGACAATGCTGTCAGTGCTTTGCTCAGGGATGAGGTGGACATTTGGAACATTTTCTCTGACAGCCCTTCTATACTGCCAGTTGTGCTGTTGCGTTCAGAGCGGCCTCTGTCCACGTGATCATTTATTTAACTGGCAAGGCGAGAAGATGATAATTATCAGAACCAGATGCTGAAGATCGATGCACGATTTCTCGTTTCCTATCCTCTCCTTGTAATTTGGAAGAATTTCCTTGCCTAGACAATGAGCAATCTTTATTGGTATATTATCCGATATAAAGTTTATAAATTCTTTAAATGATGGCTTTTGGCCTCAGCCCTGAGACAGGTTCTAGTCGTAGGGAGTTTCTTGCGAAGAAGGAGCACATCAGTTTGGAAGACATGTCTCCGCCAAACCGGGAACATTGTAAGCCGTGCTGTGTTCGACACTTGCCAGGACGTTCTCCGTTACGGCATAAAGTCAAGCGCCGGCACACCGGTCGGGAACGGTAGAGAAGAGATGGCTGTGAAAGACGTCAGCCAATCTCACGCTGACCGAGCCCTCTCCAGGACGACAACACCACAGCAGCGGTTCCTATGTGAAGAGGACATAAGCGTCGCGACCGACTGGTGACGGCCCAGTTGAATAACAGCTTCAAGATTAGCAAGTTCTATAGCAGCATCAACTCTGGTTACTTCACTTGTACTCTCAATGTGTCACAGACTTGGGAATTGCCTATTCTGAAGAAGATAGCTTTTCTGTATGTCGCTCTTTGCTTGCGACACATTTGTGTAGTTGCAAAAGTTAAGTATTGTCTCTTTTCTTATTGTAATAAAACTCATTAATATGTTTGAATGTTTGTCTAGCGAACCGATTATGCAGGCTTTCTAGTCTCCACAGTTTCCTAGACACTACAGTTCTATTGCCTCAAAACTGAGGAAGAAAGAGATGAGAGACTGCTGTTATGTAACCCTTTTCCCACTAACATTGGGAACTTTCGCTACGACGTGGTCCGATGGTGCGATGAGCGTCACGGCAAAACAAATAATCTCCCCCCCACCACCACGACCACCACCAATAAGCACTTGCACACGTCTCGACTCAAATAATGGAAGGATAGACTCTATTCGCAGTTTCGGCGCAAGATATATATGTGTTTGAAGTCGGTGGTAGCCATAAAAGTCGTCCGAAATAGTACTGAATGCCTTCTTAGAAAATTATTTTGAACAACTAATTCAGAGTCCACTTGAAGTGCAAATCGTTGCCGAAAACGTACTTGACATCTTAACAACAAATAATCCTCACCGAATAAGGAGATTCTTGACAGATACGGGGGATTACTGACCACAAGGTTGTTGTAGCTAGGCTGAATCTCGTAGAATCCCAACTCAGCAAAAATAAACACACAATACGTCTATTTAGAAATGCAGATAAAAATTGGCTTGGCACCTTTCTAGTAGACAGGATCGACTCCTTACAATCTGAGTACTTAAGCGTAGATTTAAATTCGGAGAAATAGTGTCGACACTGCTTGAGAGATATATACTGAAAAAAATAATAAGGTATGCTGAATGAGATTTTCACTCTGCAGCGGAGTGTGCGCTGATATGAAACTTCCTGGCAGATTAAAACTGTGTCCCGGACCGAGACTCAAACTCGAGACCTTTGCTTTTCGCGGGCAAGTGCTCTACCATCAGAGCTACCCACGTACGACTCACGCCCCATCCTCACAACTTTACTTCTGCCCGCGAAAGGCAAAGGTCCCGAGTTCGAGTCTCGGTCGGGTACACAGTTTTAATCTGCTAGGAAGTTTGAATAATGTATGCTACTGGTCCCCAGTGGTAAACAAAACAGGTCATAAAACTATTGCAGAATCAACTAGAAAGGCATGCCATATTTAAAAGAACACAAAATCCGCATGATTGGTGAAGTTCTACAGAGGCTCGAAATTGGGCGCGTACTTCAGCGCGAGATGCTTTTCAATAGTTTACACAACAAAACTCTGCCTCGAAATCCGGCAGAAAACACAAAGCTGTTCTGGTAGTCTGTAAAATGCACCAGTGACAAGGCGCAATCAGTACCTTCATTGTGCGATAACAATGGGGACGTTATTGATGATAGTGCCACTAAATGAGAACCACTGAACAATGGTTTTCCTAAATTCCTTCACAAAAGAAGACGAAGTAAACACTCCAGACTTCGACTCAAGAACAACTGTCAACGTGAATAGGTTAGAATCAGATAGTGTAGCGACGCTGCTTAAAACACTTAAAGAAAGGCATGGGTTCCGGTAAACGTCGAACACCAGTCAGGTCCCTTTCAAAGTATGCTGTCACAATAGCTCCATACTTAGTAATCATAAACAACCGCTCGCTCGCAGAAAGATCCGTACCCAAAGACTGGAGGGTTGCACAACACAAGAAAGGAAAGAGGAATAATCAACTAAATTACAGGCCCAAACCACTGATGTCGATTTGCTGTAGTATTTTGGAACATATAATGTGGTCTAACATTATGTGTCACCTCGAAGAAAACAATTCATTGACAAACAGTAAACACGGATTGTTAAATGGCTCTGAGCACTATGGGACTCAACTGCTGAGGTCATTAGTCCCCTACGGATTGTTAAAATATCGTTCTTGTGATACACAAGTAGCTCTTTACTCTCAAGAAGTAATGAGTGCTATGGACCGGCGACGTAACATTGCTTCCATATTTTTAGATTTCCGAAAGGCACTTGATACCGTCCCTCAGAAGTGACTTTTAATTGAATTGGGAACCTCATCTACATCTACATCTACATGACTATTTTGCAATTCACATTTAAGTGCTTGGCAGAGGGTTCATCGAACCACAATCATACTATCTCTCTACCATTCCACTCCAGAACAGCGCGCGGGGAAAAACGAACAGCTAAACCTTTCTGTTCGAGCTCTGATTTCTCTTATTTTATTTTGATGATCATTCCTACCTATGTAGGTTGGGCTCAACAAAATATTTTCGCATTCGAAAGAGAAAGTTGATGACTGAAATTTCGTAAATGATCTCGTCGCTACGAAAAACGTCTTTGCTGTAATGACTTCCATCCCAATTCGCGTATCATATCTGCCACACTCTCTCCCCTATTACGTGATAATACAAAACGAGCTGCCCTTTTTTGCACCCTTTCGATGTCCTCCGTCAATCCCACCTGGTAAGGATCCCACACCGCGCAGCAATATTCTAGAGGACGAACGAGAGTAGTGTAAGCTGTCTCTTTAGTGGACTTGTTGCATCTTCTAAGTGTCCTGCCAATGAAACGCAACCTTTGGCTCGCCTTCCCCACAATATTATCTATGTGGTCTTTCCAACTGAAGTTGTTCGTAATTTTAACACCCAGGTACTTAGTTGAATTGACAGCCTTGAGAATTGTACTATTTATCGAGTAATCGAATTCCAACGGATCTCTTTTGGAACTCATGTGGATCATCTCACACTTTTCGTTATTTTGCGTCAACTGCCACCTGCCACACCATACAGCAATCTTTTCTAAATCGCTTTGCAACTGATACTGGTCTTCGGATGACCTTACTAGACGGTAAATTACAGCATCATCTGCGAACAACCTAAGAGAACTGCTCAGATTGTCACCCAGGTCATTTATATAGATCAGGAACAGCAGAGGTCCCAGGACGCTTCCCTGGGATACACCTGATATCACTTCAGTTTTACTCGATGGTTTGCCGTCTATTACTACGAACTACGATCTTCCTGACAGGAAATCACGAATCCAGTCGCACAACTTAGACGGTACCCCATAGGCCCGCAGCTTAATTAGAAGTCGCTTGTGAGGAACGGTGTCAAAAGCTTTCCGGAAATCTAGAAATACGGAATCAACTTGAGATCCCCTGTCGATAGCGGCCATTACTTCGTGCTAATAAAGAGCTAGCTACGTTGCGCAAGAACGATGTTTTCTGAAACCATGCTGATTGTGTATCAATAGATCGTTCCCTTCGAGGTGATTCACAATGTCTGAATACAGTATATGTTCCAAAAACCTACTGCAAACCGACGTCAATGATATAGGTCTGTAGTTCGATGGATTACTCCTACTACCCTTCTTAAACACTGGTGCGACCTGCACAATTTTCCAATCTGTAGGTGCAGATCTATCGGTGAGCGAGCGGTTGTATTTGATTGCTAAGTAGGGAGCTATTGTATCAGCGTAATCTGAAAGGAAACTAATCGGTATACAATCTGGACCCGAAGACTTGCCCGTATCAAGCGATTTGAGTTGCTTCGCAACCCCTAAGGTATCAACTTCTAAGAAACTCATGCTAGCAACTGTTCGTGTTTCAAATTCTGGAATATTCCATTCGTCTTCCCTGGTGAAGGAATTTCGGAAAACTGTGGTCAATAACTCCGCTTTAGCGGCACAGTCGTCGGTAACAGTACCATCGGCACTGCGCAGCGGAGGTATTGACTGCGTCTTGCTGCTTGTGTACTTTACAAACGACCACAATTTCTTCGGATTTTCTACCAAATTTCGAGACAATGTTTCGTTGTGGAACCTATTAAAGGCATCTCGCATTGAAGTCCGTGCCAAATTTCGCGCGTCTGTAAATTTTAGCCAATCTTCGAGATTTCGCGTTCTTCTGAACTTCGCATGCTTTTCCCGTTGCCTATGCAACAGCGTTAGAACCTGTTTTGTGTACCACGGGGGATCAGTTCCATCTCTTACCAATTTATGAGGTATGAATCTCTCAATTGCTGTTGCTACTATATCTTTGAATTTGAGCCACATCTCGTCTACATTTCCATAGTCAGTTCGGAAGGAATGGAAATTGTCTCTTAGGAAGGCTTCTAGTGACACTTTATCCGCTTTTTTAAATAAAATCATTTTGCGTTTGTTTCTGGTGAATTTGGAAGAAACGGTACTGAATCTAGCTACAGCAACCTTGTGATCACTAATCCCTGTATCAGTCATGTCAGTCATGATGCTCTCTATCAGCTCTGGATTGTTTGAGGCTAAGAGGTCAAGTGTGTTTTCGCAACCATTTACAATTCGCGTGGGTTCGTGGACTAACTGCTCGAAATAATTTTCGGAGAAAGCATTTAGGACAATCTCGGAAGATATTTTCTGCCTACCATCGGTTTTGAACAAGTATTTTTGCCAATATATCGAGGGAAGGTTGAAGTCCCCACCAACTATAACCGTATGAGTGGGGTATTTATTTGTTACGAGACTCAAATTTTCTCTGAACTGTTCAGCAACTATATCATCGGAGTCTGGGGGTCGGTAGAAGCAGCCAATTATTAACTTAGTACGGCTGTTAAGTATAACCTCCACCCATACCAATTCGCACGGAGTATCTACTTGGACTTCACTACAAGATAAACCACTACTGACAGACACTAACACTCCACTACCAACTCTGCCTAATCTATCTTTCCTGAACACCGTCTGAGACTTCGTAGAAATTTCTGCACAACTTACACTCCTGGAAATTGAAATAAGAACACCGTGAATTCATTGTCCCAGGAAGGGGAAACTTTATTGACACATTTCTGGGGTCAGATACATCACATGATCACACTGACGGAACCACAGGCACATAGACACAGGCAACAGAGCATGCACAATGTCGGCACTAGTACAGTGTATATCCACCTTTCGCAGCAATGCAGGCTGCTATTCTCCCATGGAGACGATCGTAGAGATGCTGGATGTAGTCCTGTGGAACGGCTTGCCATGCCATTTCCACCTGGCGCCTCAGTTGGACCAGCGTTCGTGCTGGACGTGCAGATCGCGTGAGACGACGCTTCATCCAGTCCCAAACATGCTCAATGGGGGACAGATCCGGAGATCTTGCTGGCCAGGGTAGTTGACTTACACCTTCTAGAGCACGTTGGGTGGCACGGGATACATGCGGACGTGCATTGTCCTGTTGGAACAGCAAGTTCCCTTGCCGGTCTAGGAATGGTAGAACGATGGGTTCGATGACGGTTTGGATGTACCGTGCACTATTCAGTGTCCCCTCGACGATCACCAGTGGTGTACGGCCAGTGTAGGAGATCGCTCCCCACACCATGATGCCGGGTGTTGGCCCTGTGTGCCTCGGTCGTATGCAGTCCTGATTGTGGCGCTCACCTGCACGGCGCCAAACACGCATACGACCATCATTGGCACCAAGGCAGAAGCGACTCTCATCGCTGAAGACGACACGTCTCCATTCGTCCCTCCATTCACGCCTGTCGCGACACCACTGGAGGCAGGCTGCACGATGTTGGGGCGTGAGCGGAAGACGGCCTAACGGTGTGCGGGACCGTAGCCCAGCTTCATGGAGACGGTTGCGAATGGTACTCGCCGATACCCCAGGAGCAACAGTGTCCCTAATTTGCTGGGAAGTGGCGGTGCGGTCCCCTACGGCACTGCGTAGGATCCTACGGTCTTGGCGTGCATCCGTGCGTCGCTGCGGTCCGGTCCCAGGTCGACGGGCACGTGCACCTTCCGCCGACCACTGGCGACAACATCGATGTACTGTGGAGACCTCACGCCCCACGTGTTGAGCAATTCGGCGGTACGTCCACCCGGCCTCCCGCATGCCCACTATACGCCCTCGCTCAAAGTCCGTCAACTGCACATACGGTTCACGTCCACGCTGTCGCGGCATGCTACCAGTGTTGAAGACTGCGATGGAGCTCCGTATGCCACGGCAAACTGGCTGACACTGACGGCGGCGGTGCACAAATGCTGCGCAGCTAGCGCCATTCGACGGCCAACACCGCGGTTCCTGGTGTGTCCGCTGTGCCGTGCGTGTGATCATTGCTTGTACAGCCCTCTCGCAGTGTCCGGAGCAAGTATGGTGAGTCTGACACACCGGTGTCAATGTGTTCTTTTTTCCATTTCCAGGAGTGTATTTCAGGCTTTAGCCAGCTTTCTGTACCTATGGAGTATCGTCTGAATTGTGTGACTTGATCCGTGATTTCCTGTCAGAAAGGTCACAGTTCGTAATCACTGACGTAAAGTCATCGAGGAAAACAGAATAAATAACCGGCGTTCTCCAAGGAAGTGCTATTGGCCTTCTTTTGTTCTTGATCTACAGAAACGATTTAGGATACAATCTTGGCTGCACTCGTAGATTATTTTCAGATGATGCAGTCATTTACGGCCATGTAAAGTCATCAGATGATCAAAACAAATTGCCAAATGATAGGAAAGATATCTCAGTGGTGCGAAGAGTGACATTTGACTCAAAATCATGAAAACTGTGAAATCTTCCTCGTGAGCACTAAAAACAATCCCTTAAAGTTCAGTTACAGGATAACTCACACAAATCTAAAGGGTGCAAACTCAACTAAATACTTCGGGATTACAGTTACGAATAACTTAAATTGGAGCACTCACGCTGACAATGTTGTGGAGGAAAGCAAACCAAAGACTGCGATTCATTGGCAGAACACTTAGAAAATGCCACAAAAATTCTAAAGAGACTCCCTTCAGTACGCTTGTGCGTGCTCTTCTGGAGAACTGCTGTGTGGTGTGGGAGCCGCATCAGAATCGTCGGAGGACGCGGAAAAAGTTGAAATAAGGGCAGCTCGTTTTATGCTATCGCGAAATGGGGGAGATAGGCCACCGACGTGATATGTCAACTCGGGGGAAAATCATTCGTTGCGGTGGGATCTTCTCATGAAATCTACCAAAGGTGTCTTCCGTTGCGACAGATTCGACTGCTAAAATTTTAGTTACCAACTTTCTCTTCAAATATGAAATATTTTGTTGGCCCCCACCTACATAGGGAGGAATAATCATCATAATAAAATAAGCGAAATCAGAGCTCTTACAGAAAGATTTAAGTTTTCGTTTGCCCCGCTCGTCGTTCGAGAGTGGAATGGTAGAGAACTATCTTAAAGGAACCCTTTGGCAGGCACTTAACTGTGAATTGCAGACTAATTATCTAAATGTTGATATAGATTTTCTGTGCCTAGGCTGAACTACTCCTACTAGTTGGCAGCAAGCATTTGGTGACGCATACAGTGCTATCTCACTAATTAGGTGTCGAGTTTCACTCTCCTGGAAATATTGGCTTTGTGTGTGCAGAAAGCAGAGATTAGGATGTCGGCCTCGGTCATTTTGGACAGCCACCAAAAAGCTAAGGTAGATATAAGAAGAACAGTGAACAGCCCGTTATCTAGTTGGCTGGAAAACAGTTGTTGCTTTGCAACTGACCAGCGAATGAACATACACCTTTCCTACACAGAGCGAAAGTGCAGCTGAGAAAGTAAGTGGTAGCGTTCAGTCGGTTTTTAGTTTTGGGAGTATAAGGACTTCAACAGGTGTGCTACTTGGATGTGAGGAGTCTTCTGATGATCGCAGCTCGACTAAGAAGATTTCGAGTCCAGATAGGCAGATACGCTGATTTTAGGGGCAGTGCCGACTGGTCCGAGGTAAGCTTTGCTCTAGGAACTGCATGACAGGTCTCATAAGATTTTGTCCACTCTCACGTATGAATCTTTCATCGGAAAAATTTGTACGGAATTTCAGCAAATTTCTGATTCTTAGTTCGCAAATGAATTACAGATTAGCTACTCGTATTCCGACGCATGTCTCCCATAAACTGCTCATACTTCCTTTTGTTGTCAGATTAACTGTCTCTTCGTTGCTCTGTGACTTCCTCTGGTGCTATCTGATTACGTGAGCTGTGAGTCCCAGTCATTGGAGAGGAATGCATTTACATTTTCGTCGCCTCTCCCGCTTTCCCCATAGCCTATGTACGTGAGACCCGTTCATATAATGTTGACGACCCTGTAAAAATCATCATCTGACAAGGTTTTGTAGATACTTCAACGTTAAACGGACTGCTCTGATATTGAACATCCTAATAACAGTAAACGTCCTTATGTAATGAGGAATAAGCAAAGTTTGCAGTCAGTCTACCTCGACTTATACTTCTATAAACATAATTAACTGCAGAAAAAAGATGTTCCCCTTGAGTATCACAATGTTGACGGTCACAGAAATTTTAGAAACCTAGCACTTCCGGACGCATGTGGTACTGAACTTTTCCGTCTTTTTTTTTTCTTTTTTGCCCTGTTGTTTTGAAAAATGTCTAAAAGCTACAGCATCGTTTCTTCGTCTCACTACGAGATTGAGTGGCGTGGTGGGAGCCAGTACGAAATAAGTGGGATATCAGGCTAAGGAGGTAAGAATGGCGTTAACACGGAAATGATATTCTGTGTTGGCTCCTGATCTGCTTTTATAGTTTCTGATACGTCTAAATAGGCGTTCACTAGGAAGGAGTAGGAAGGCTTTGGCAAATGGGGACTGAAAATCAGTCGTTAACGCATATTTGCATTACGATTTATTAAGATTACAAGATTCCACACCAGCAATCTTAAAAGAATGGCCCACAAAACCTAAGGGTATAGTTATCAATTTTTAAATTGAGAGCCTTTCAAGGCAAAGATTTAGGTATGATGGGATTTACCACACATTCTTTACGTGAATAAGCATTTGTGACTAGAATTACATAATCTTCACAGTATAGGTTTGAACTAAAATGGAACGACTATGAAAGCTTTTAGCTGTGCGTAAAATAATGTACAGAACTCACACTAACGTCAGACTGAACCTTAACTGGACGTATACAGTGACATTTCAATCAGTTTAACGAATGCTTTAAAAAAAGACATACAACATGTGTAATAATGCAAAATTACTCCGAGCAACCTTCTAGTATTGTAAGCGGTTCGTATCAGGCTGTAGAACCCGTGACACTCTACAATAACGCGGCCAAGCAGCCGAAGTTAACTGGTTCTAAAACACACAGGAGATTATTACTACAAAAGCAATGAAATTAATTCGCATTTGTAGCATGGTACGAAATAGCTGAAAATCATACTCTGAGGATTAGGTTTAGGGATTATCGGCACGCTTTGCTTCAACACCACTCTGTTTTTCAATATAAGAAAAGACAAGTAAAGCATTTCTGGTACCAGGTCATATGACAGGAGCCACAATAGGTCAATACAATTTTGTTTCATTTTCAAGAAGTAGAAAGGTTTTTATATTTGTTTTAAATAAACAATTCCATTAGTACTTAATCAGCCCAGGCTGGGTCAATTCCGTAAGGATCGCAGCAAGATCACAGGTGAAACGTTAAATGTCACTCTAAAGCTTTACGCTGTTCATAACGGCAAATGTATTGAATGTAACATCGCATGTCCTTATTCACTTCTCTCACCAAAGGACCAACAGAACAAACAGCAAGCATGTAATTAGGAGGAAGTTATGCCACGGGAGGCTTAACTTTGTAAAACAAATCAAATGATTTAAATAGTAGCATGGTAATTAGCGGATACGTGATCCTCTCAGAGGCCCGCTCAGTCGACGAGAGACACCCAAGTTAGCGCACCTTGCAAGACACCCGGCTGTCATAACGTGTCGTAATTGCAGTTGCAACAGCGCTGCAGCACCGCTAAATGCAAGAAACCACTTCAAAGCTCCTTCTTCTTGTGTCTCTCGTTGTCTCTCTCTCTACGCTGCGGGCATTACTAGCGCTGCGACGTCCTTCTCTGTGTCATCTTTACACCATCGCCGAGGTCGGCACAATGCTCTTGTTGTTTGGAGAGTGCCTTCAAATGTCTTCTTAGGAATTTTGTTGGTCTCCGTTCTAGCTACATGCCCAACCCACTGCAGTCTCCAACATTTTAATTTCTGGACGATAAAGTTCCTTAGCTGATAAATGTCAAATGTTCTTTTTAACTCTCCTTATGTCATTGGCCGATACAGGTCGCCAAATTTTTCTCATCACCTTTCTGTGTAAAGCATTCAGCTCCTTTCCAGGAGTGAATGCAGAGACATGAATATGCGGCTTGTCTTACCGTGGCGGCACGTACAGTAGAACTCTGACGCAGAGAGCGGTGTGCTGCACCTATCATTAGGCCGCGATGGGAAACGCCCCTCTTCCCACGATAACACCAACTATGGTGGAAGGCAGCCCACATGCCCTTTGTTGAGAGCACAGCCACCTACCCTGGGCCGGCTGGCGTGGCCGAGCGGTTCTAGGCGTTTCAGTCGGGAACCGCGTGACCGCTATGGTAGCAGGTTCAAATCCTGCCTCGGGCATGGATGTGTGTGATGTCATGACCTCACATGTTAAGTCCCATAGTGCTCAGAGCCATTTGAACCATTTTTGAACCAACCCTGGACCGCCATTTACTCCGCGTGCCCATGAGTTTTTCAAGCTAGTCACAACCTGCATCCCCCCCTCACCCCCCCCCACCCCCCCCCCGCCAGCGGATTGTCTGCATCTGAGCGAGTTCGTCAGCGACCTTTTAGTAGACACCCGTGGACGCCCTTTAGTCAAATATACGCGCGCACGTAACAATTGGAATGACAATCAGATGTATCTACCTGACGGTAAACTCACAAAGGAAACCACTAGCCACAGCCCCGACGCACATTCAAGCAAGTTTTAAAAGTCCGACGGAACCTGTACACTGCGTTCTAGCCTGTTCGCTTTCAGATGGTGCGCGACTCTATCGCCATTTGTGTCCAATTCGCAATCAGCGAGCTAAACATCAGCGGTTTTCCAATGTGTGTGACTCCACACCGATCTGGCGGAAGCGACATGCGTCGTCTCGTAGTGCCGTACGTCTCTTAACTAAATTACAATACTTATTGATAATATTCGTACTTAGACGAATTTCTGATTTTACTGGCAACCCTTTACGATGAGATCGTTACACTGCATTTCCGGGTGAATCTACATGTACATTTACGTCTACCAGATTACTCTGCAGTTCACAATTAAGTGCCTGGAAGAGGTTTCATCGACACACCTTCCAGCTTTTTCTCTACAGTTCCACTCATGAAAAGCGCGCGGAAAAAGAAATCATTAAATCTTTCTGCTCGAGCTCTGATTTCTCTTACTTTTTGTGATGATGTTCATTCCACCCCACTTAGGTGGACGCCAATAAAATATTTTTAGTCTAAGGACAAAATTGTTGACTGGTATTTCATGAGAATGCCCCTCCCCAACGAAAATCGCCTTTGCTTTAGTGATGCCCACTCAAATTCGTATAATATCATATCCGCGGCACTTTCGCCCCTATTTCGCGATAGTACAAAACAAGTTGCCCTTGTTCGAACTTTTTCAATGTCCTCCGCCAACCTTATCAGATGTGAATCCCTCGCCGCACAGCAATACTCCACAAAAAGGTGGACAAGAGTATTGTAAGCAGTCTCGGTAGTAGACCTGTTACTTTTGCAATGTGTTCTGGCAGTAAATTTCAGTCTTTGGTTTACTTTCTGCACATTATCTATGTGGTCTTTCTGCTTTAAGTCATTCGTAATTGTAGTCCCTAAGGATTTAGTTGAATTTGAGCCTTTAAATTTGTGTGTTTTGGTTTTTATTATTGTTGCGACTGGCTCACTGGCAGACAAGCAGGAAGATTTTGACACTCTAAAAGTAAATATTTATAACATATGTCGCATCCAGGATGAAAAGCAACACATCCCAAAACTGCACGACTTGAAATAAATGGACTTAAAGAACTCTATAAATCTTATACTGAAAGAGTATAAGCGTCCTTTAAATTTCAAGAAATTTTTCTAGTAAATTCCATTAGAATCTACACAACAGCAATATGAACATGTGATCCTGTTCTCGTCGAATGTGAGGTGTTATTAGGTTATTATTAACTAATTTTTTGGTTGTGTCACTTTTCTTGATTTTCAAAAAAACTATTTTGTTGTCGTTATTGTTGTATCCTGCCTACTAGTCAAATATGGGGAGTCTAGGAAACCTGCTGCTTGGGTCGCTAATAACAATTCAAGCAAATCGAATTCATGAGCTTTTATTACAATAAGATAAACGTCAATACTTAACTTTGAGAAATAAAGAGCTGTGTCGCATACCGAGAAACATCATGGAGCCCGATAGTAGTAACAGAAATGAATACTCAGGTAGCGACACACAACGGCATTTGGCTTACGTGGAATACCACGCGTGTGTTAATAATTAGATGTAGATGGTGAGGCCATCACAAGCAAAACAGGAACCAAAGGACGGAAAAAATGAGGAAGTTTACAGGGCTGATAATGTTTGCGTAGATGAATCTGTTGATACTTCAGTTCGTCGCATATAGATAAAGAACCAATAGAAACACAGGATGTAGAATGAGAGCTCGAGGATACGATAGAGCAAAACAGTGAAGAATCATTAAGCATGAACCACCTATTCAAACGCTTCTCTACACAATCTAAAGATCAGAGTAAAGCATTAACGGACAAATCAAAACACAAGTAAGTAACCTCAATTATCTGATGAAAACACAGGGTATGAAGATCAGTAACCAGACAGAAAAAACGAGACGAAAAAATAGGTTCTTCATTTGTGTGACCGTAGTGTCCGTAGTTGCTTTATAATTCTTAAATGTATTTTTATGTTCTGTCGTTGCCGGTACAAAAATGGGTGATTTTTTCAGCAGACGCG
The DNA here is from genome assembly GCF_023898315.1 of Schistocerca nitens. Classification (NCBI taxonomy): domain Eukaryota; kingdom Metazoa; phylum Arthropoda; class Insecta; order Orthoptera; family Acrididae; genus Schistocerca; species Schistocerca nitens. The sequence continues at coordinate 110,631,393 of NC_064618.1, read as the reverse complement.
TTTAGCTTTATTCAGGTAAAGCATGGCCTGCAAGTAAGTTATTTACATTTTTCTTTGATTTAGATTGAAAAACAGTTCGTTAAGAATAAGTTGGTTTGTACTTACCGTGATGTTCGGTTGATTTTTCGCTTACATCGGGAAATGCAGTCTGCTAGCACATCGCTGTTTTTCTGCGTTAGACACTGATAATTTAGGCTCAATTTTTAGTTGATCTGCAGCATTATGCATTTATTATGTTTCTCACAACACACTTTTAGGCACACCACTCTATTCTGTTTTTGTACTTCTAAGTATGTGTTGTGGTTTGTGTTTTGTAGTGTTGCCAACATAACCTTTCCACAACTTTTTCTCTGACCTACAATTTTTTTTTATTTTTTGGGTTTATAGTATGAGTGTAATTATATTTAATTATGTTTCCATGTATTTATGTACTGTGTAATAGCAGGGAAGGAACAGCGATGGGGGGTTTTGAGTATGTGTGTGTGTGTGTGTGTGTGTGTGTGTGTGTGTGTGTGTGTGTGCGTGCGTGCGTGTGTGTGTGTAGGGAAGTGAGAAACCATGATGGAGAGTGAGTTAGAGGAGAAGATGAGGTGCGAGAAGTGTAATGAAATTGTGAGTGGGATGGGGGGTTGTGGGAGAGTGGGAAGGGGTGAAGGATGGAAAGGCTCTTCTTTTTCACGTAATTTCATTTTCTGGTTACCAATATTTATTTGGCCATATCCAAACGAAAAGACAATAATTAATACACATCTAACATGTACTGAAAACCTACAACAAGTGTTAACACGGTTCAAAGGGGAAGGGGTGGAGGTCGTGGTAGAGGATTTGCACCGCAACATGACAACGATGGCAACAACGCGAAAAACTGAGGACCGCATATGTTGCGGACCAAACTAAGGCGGACAGGTTTTCATAGCCCAAACGTAAGAAACTATGCCGGCGTGGATGTAGTGGCTAGTACACAAGAGATCGACTGCGAAGCAACGAATTAGTCAGATCAATCATCTGTCCGTAACGAAGATGTAGCACGGAACAAGGGCAGAATGAGGGCGTCACAGCAGAATGGATCAATCAGCTTCGGTAGGTAACGACACCGTAGAAGAGATATCGTGAACACGTTCACAGGAGAGGAAGAGAGTTCCGACAACAGATTACAAAATGATAAAATTTGGGTGAACAGTTCGATAAGCTGTACTAAGGGCTAAAGCAGTGTGAATGAGAGGATTTAAAAAGGAATTACTTGACCGGGAGGTTAGGTAGTAGTGAAGGGAGAAAAAGGAGCGTCGAGAATATGACGTGGCCTGACGTTAAGGAGGAAATGGACGTATTTAGCGCCACGCAAAGCTCGCGACCAGCAATTAGTGAAGAGGTTGCAAATAGCGAGGAAAAACGCGCAGCGCGAAGTGCGCAAGCGGCCATTAATATGAGCGAGAAAAGAAATTCGGTCGCAGTGAGGAGAATGGAGGAAGATTACGTCCTCGGCAATGCTTACGAAGTATTCCTAACTAATGAATCGCCAGCAGAACAAACAGTTCTCAGTAGACATGAATACAGACGATTGTTTACTAATTATTGAAGTTCTCGACAACTACACAAAATACAAAGTAAAAGTAAACGTCATTAGAGAAGATGTAAAAGGCAGCTCGGACGAAGAATCTGCTGTGACAGAAGAAAAGCTAACAAAATTAGCAGAAAACCGTGGTCCTGAGTACGTAAGACCCACCAAAAGGTCGTACGAGCAAGCTAACACATGTCTAAGAAACGCGTTTCTGTTAGAACCGGTGGTCAGATGTAGAAGATAAACTGAATGAAGATTATGTGACAGAAAACGAGGAATGCTTGACGAAGTGTTGTTTTGTACAACCAGATGAATTTTAAAACAAGCACCAGACTTAAACACAGATGCAAGACAGAAAGAAAGAAGGAAAGGAAGAACTACTGGATGATATGATACGTAGCCAACAGCGGATGCAAGTCATAAAGGACTTCGAAAACAAAAAGTATCTGTGAGCTGCAGATGAACAACATGTCTTGGAATGATCTTATGGTCTACCAAGATTTGTCATGTGAGAAACAAATAGCTCCGATGACAGAATAATTAAACAAACCATCATTCTTGCCGACATTTACAATATTACCCTACAAGTCCTTTTAGATAACAGGTCGAAAATCAACGCCATATCACAATCATTTTTTAAAATACATTTCATACATATTCGGAATACTAATTATGTTCTAAATGTCGTCATAGCCGTAGGGCCTACTGGTAACGCCAGTAAGCCAATTTACAGTCAAGTATCGGTAGAATCCATAACTAAAGGGCGAGAATTCGAACATGAATTCCTGGTCATTCCAAATTTAAAAGTGGAAATGATTTCGGGAATCGATTGGTTGGATAAAGAGAAAGTAATTAATTATTGACCGTAGTAAAAAATCTTTCAAAATTAACAATAAATCAGATAATTTAGAAGTACCGTTTTAACAAACCGAAATTTCACAAGACGCTATATTTGAGTCATTGCAATTACAAATTGACCGTGAGAATGAATGTTTGTCTAGCAGTTTTGAAATGTACAATACTAATAGCTTAATTCTTTTGGGTTGTCTTTATGTTGAAATATTTATTTATGACTGCTTTTTGAACACTCTTTGTTTATTAAATGGTTGATGGTTGGTTCATTCTTTGATGTTCCTGTCAAGTTTTGTTTTTATGGTTTGTGTATTGATGATGAACGAAAAGAGAGGTGATATTAAGGAAACCTTTGAGAAATTACCGGACCTTACTCCAGAACAGAAATCTGGACTGTTCGGCACAGTAGGAAGAAACTTGGATGTATTTTCTGATAAAACTGGGCTAGTTAAGAGCTGTGAGTAAGTTATCGAAGCAATGGCACATGAACCATTTTTCGTCAGAACGTTTTCATTCCTCTCTCTAGCAAACAAACTGCGCTGGCAGAAACTGACGAAATGGCCGTATTGGGTAACTGAACGCAACAGGGATGAATACAATAATCCATTAATTATTGTAAAGAAGAAAGACGGGAGCTTGCGAGTGGTCACTGAGACACGAGCTTTAAACAAAATTATAAAAAGGAAGTAGGCTGTCCCGAAAATTTATATGAGATGTTGCAATAATGTCACAATGTGCAGTACTTAACCAACTGTGATTTGACGGCTGAGTACTGGGAGATTCCGCAGAATACAGACTCTCATGAATAGACCACATTTTTATTTTCTGGAATATGTTACCAGTATAGAGTGGTCCCTTTTGGTCTTAATACATCTGTCTCGGTGCTCATCATAGCTTTAATTTCAGCGCTAGTATGGGACGTAAGTGCGAGATTGAGAAAATATGTAAAGAACTTGTTCATCGCCACGGAAGAGCATTACATCCTGAAAGATACTTGGCATTATTTGGCAACCTTGGTTAACTTAAGTATAATATTTTACGGAAGTTAATGTTTTTTAAATTTATAGTGTCCACTTCTACTCTAGCTGTGACCACATTTTCTTTTGAAATGGGACACTGAACTATGGTTTTATCACAGCTTAATTTAAGAGCGGTTTTATTTATGTTCTACACTGAAGATCCAAAAAAAACTGGTATACCTGCTTAATAACATGTAGCGCCCCCGCGAGCACGCAGAAGTGCCGCAACATGACGTGGCATGGACTCGACTAATGTCTGAAGTAGTTCAGGAGGGAACTGATACCATGAATCTTGCAGGGGTGTCCATAAATCCGTAAGAGTAGGAGAGAGTGGAGATATCTTCAGAACACCACGTTGCCAGACTTCCCAGATATGCTCAATAATGTTCACGTCTGGGGAGTTGGCTGGCCAGCGGAAGTGTTTAAACTCAAAAAGAATGTTCCTGGAGCCACTCTGTATTAATTCTGAACCTGAGTGATGTTGCATTATCCTACTGAAATTGGCCACCTCCGTCAGAATGCACAGTGGACATGAATGGATGCAGGTGATCAGACATGATGCATACGTATGTGTCACCTGTCAGAGTCTTATCTAGAAGTATCAGGGGTCCCATATCACACTAACTGCACAGCTTGGATTGAAGAGGTTTTCTTCATACCCGTACACTTCCATCCGCTTGATACAATTTGCAACGAGACTCGTCCGACCAGGCAATATCTTTCAGGCATCAACAGTCCAATGTCGGTGTTGACGGGCCCAGGCGAGGCACAAATCTTTGTGCCATGCAGTCATCAAGGATACAAGAGTGGGCCTTGGGCTCCAAAAGCCCATATGGATGATGTTTCGTTGAACGGTTTGCATGTTGACACTTGTTGATGACCCAGCATTGAAATCTGCTGCAATTTGCGGAAGTGTTGCACTTCTGTCACGTTGAACGATTCTCTTCAGTCGTCGTCGGTCCCGTTCTTGTATGATTCTTTCCCGGCAACAGTGATGTCTTATGTTTTGCTGGATCTCTGATATTCACGGTACACTTGTGAAATGGTGTTATGGGAAAATCCGCACTTCAGCGCTACTTCACAGATGATGTGTCCCATTTCTCGAGCACCGACTGTAACACTGCGTTCTGACTCACTTAAATCTTTATAATCTGCCATTGTAGCAGCAGTAACTGATCTAACAACTGAGCCAGACACTTGTTGCCTTATAAAGGCGTTTCCAACCTCAACTGGCACTAGCCAGCTCCATGCAGGCAGAAACACTCGCGCGGCGGAAAGTTACAATTTTCCTATGGCTGTCAATGTTACAATGGATGCAGCAAGAGGTACATGTCTGGAGCGACCCATACTGCTATCTTTTGCTTCCACTGGCTGATCGCAGGGATGTCATCTAGAGGCTTAGCCGACTGCTGTGGGAACCAGCCTGAACGTAGGGGTTGAGAAGACGATAACCTGCTAAGAACAGATGCGTTGCGGGTTGGTGGTGACGAAGGTGTAGCCGAGCCATTTATTGGTTGGGTCTTGAGGAATGTCTTTGAATTACGTGCATTGCATGAAATTTTTGAAGCATGAAGAATATATATAAGATACAGCGTTTTAATAAGAAGAGATTCAGTACATAATGCAAGTAAATTCCTGTTGTAATGCTTTTGGAACGTAACGGAAGTTTGGTTTCTTAATCAAGATGAAATTTGTTGTACTGTTTTTCTAAAAAAGGGAAGGGATTTAATGCCTCAAACTAATAAACTGCTCTTTGTAACACTTTTGGAACACAGCGCAACATTTGGATTTTCTATGTAGTTGAACTTACATTTATTACACCACAAGGGAACTACAGATCTTAATACGCGTTGATACGCCTACCCATTCCTGAGAAAAAGGGGTCTTCACAGATGCACGTAACAGACAAACACGCATACAAAGTCATCCTATGAGGTTTCCGTTTTTACCATCTGAGGTATTGAAATCTAAAACGGAGAAAACGGTAGATTTTGAGTGGCAATGCAAGTGAGACGAATTATAGACCTTCTTCCTCTTATTTATTAGTGAAAGGAACGCGTAATTTGTAACTAATATTACTTATTTATTGCGAAGGCAAGGCCGAGAGCCACGCCATTTATTGTAGTTTAAGGAAAATCTCTGAGTAAATTGTTTTGGCTGAAACATTTGAACCATCAAGAATATATATATATAGGTCGCAATGTTTGAATAAGAAAAGATTTAATGTCTCAAGCTAGTAAACTACATTTTAAATACTTTTGCAAATACGGTTTTTTAATGGAGATGGATCTTTTTTTGAGTTGCACTCGTTGAGGAAAAAAATATCTAATGCCTGAAACTAATAAACTGCTTCTTGTAATAATTTTGGAACATAATGCACAATTTATGTTCTCAATGCAGATAAACTTTTAATGTTCCACTGTTTTTATTGGAAAAAACAAGTCATTGTTGCAGCTTGTAAATGACTTGTTGTCACAAGGAGGGAACTTTTGAATAGTTATTGTATATTAGTGAAGATAATATTTAAATGAAACATAGTGTGTTCAGCTTGTTACCCAGTCCTTCCGCTAGACTTGTTGAATGTGTCTTATCATTAATTAACGTCATTCTTAAGCTATTTAATAAGGTATATAAGTGTTAATCAGAGACATTTCTTGCAAAAACAGTCAATATTCCTTCTGTCCTGTTCATTTCAAACTGTTGTTGTTGTTTTTGTTGTGGCCTTCAGTCCTGAAACTGGTTTGATGCAGCTCTCAATGCTACTTATCCTGTGCAAGCTTCTTCATCTCCCAGTACCTACTGCAGCCTACATCCTTCTGAATCTGCTTAGTGTATTCATCTCTTGGTCTCCCTCTACGATTTTTACCCTCCACACCGCCCTCCAGTACTACATTTGGTGATCCCTTGATGCCTCAGAACATGACCTACCAACCGATCCCTGCTTCTAGTCAAGTTGTGACACAAACACCTCTACTCCCCAATTCTATTCAATACCTCCTCATTAGTTATGTGATCTACCCATCCTTCAGCATTCTTCTGTAGCACCACACTTCGAAAGCTTCTATTCTCTTCTTGTCCAAACTTTTTATCGTCCATGTTTCACTTCCATACATGGCAACACTACATACAAATACTTTCAGAAACGACTTCATGACACTTAAGTCAATACTCGATGTTAACAAAGTTCTCTTCTTCAGAAACGCTTTCCTTGCCATTGGCAGTCTACGTTTTATATCCTCTCTACTTCGACCACCACCAGTTATTTTACTCCCCAAATAGCAAAACTCCTTTACTACTTTAAGTGTCTCATTTCCTAATCTAATTCCTTCAGCGTCACCCGACTTAATTCGGCTACATTCCATTATCATCGTTTTGCTTTTGTTAATGTTCATCTTATACCCTCCTTTCAAGACCCTGTCCATTCCGTTCAAGTGCTCTTCCACGTCCTCTGCTGTCTCTGACAGAATTACAATGTCATCGGCGAACCTCGAAGTTTTTATTTCTTCTCCATGGATTTTAATACCTATTCCGAATTTTTCTTTTGTTTCCTTTACTGCTTGCTCAATACACAGATTGAGTAACATCGGGGAGAGGCTACAACCCTGTCTCACTCCCTTCCAAACCACTTCTTCCCTTTCATGCCCCTCGACTCTTATAACTGCCATCTGCTTTCTGTACAAATTGCAAATAGCCTTTCGCTCCCTGTATTTTACCCCTGCCACCTTCAGAATTCTAAAGAGAGTATTCCAGTCAACATTGTCAAATGCTTTCTCTAAGTCTACAAATACTAGAAACGTAGGTTTACCTTTCCTTAATCTTTCTTCTAAGATAAGTGGAAGGGTCAGTATTGCCTCACGTGTTCCAACATTTCTACGGATTCCAAACTGATCTTCCCCGAGGTCGGCTTCTCCCAGTTTTTCCATTCGTCTGTAAAGAATTCGCGTTAGTATTTGGCAGCTGGGACTTATTAAACTGATAGTTGTAACTTTCACATCTGTCAGCACCAGCTTTCTTTGGGATTGGAATTATTATATTCTTCTTGAAGTCTAAGGGAATTTCGCCTGTCTCATACATCTTGCTCACCAGATGGTGGAGTTTTGTCATGCTGGCTCTCCCAAGGCTGTCAGTAGTTTTAATGGAAAGTTGTCAACTCCCGGAGCCTTGTTTCGAATTAGGTCTTTCAGTGCTCTGTCAAACCCTTCACGCAGTATCATGTCTCTCATTTCATCTTCAAATACCTCCTCTTCCATTTCTATAATATTGTCCTCATAGAACATCGCCCCTGTATAGACCCTCTATATACTCCTTCCACGTTTTTTCCTCCCCTTCCTTTCCCAGAACTGGGTTTCCATCTGAGCTCTTGATATTCATACAAGTGGTTCTCTTTTCTCCAAAGGTCTCTTTAATTTTCCTGTAGGCAGTATCTGTCTTACCCCTCGTGAGATAAGTCTCTACATCCTTACTTTTCTCCTCTGGTCATCCCTGATTAACCATTTTGCACTTCCTGTCGATCTCATTTTTGTGACGTTTGTTTTCTTTTTTGCCTGCTTCACTTACTGCAGTTTTGTATTTTCTCATCAATTAAGTTCAGTATCTCTTCTGTAACCCAAGGATTTCTACTAGCCCCCGTCTTTTTACCTACTTGATCCTGTGTTGCCTTCACTATTTCATTCGTCAAAGCTACCCATTCTTCTTCTACTGTATTTCTTTCCCCCATTCCTGTCAGTTGTTCCCTTATGCTCTCCCTGAAACTCTGTACAACCTCTGGATCTTTCAGTTTATCCAGGTCCCATCTCCTTAAATTCCCACCTTTTTACAGTTTCTTCAGTTTTAATGTACAGTTCGTAACCAATAGATTGCGCTCAGAGTCCACCTCTGTCCCTGGAAATGTCTTACAATTTAAAATCTTGTTTACAAATCTCAGTATTACCATTATGTGATCTATCTGAAACATTTTAGTATCTCCAAGGTTCTTCTATGTATACAACCTCCTTTCATGATTCTTGAACCAAGTGTTAGCTATGATTATGTTATGCTCTGTGCAATATTCTACCAGGCGGCTATCTATTTCATTTCTTAGCCCCAATCCATATTCACCTACTACGTTTTCTTCTCTTCCTTTTCCTACTGTCGACTTCCAGTCACCCATGACTATTAAATTTTCGTCTGCTTCCACTACCTGAATAATTTCTCTTATCTCGTCATACATTTCATAAATTTCTTCATTATGTGCACAGCTAGTTGGCATATAAACTTGTACTACTGTAGTAGGCATGGGCTTCATGTCTATCTCGGTCACAATAATACGTTAACTATGCTGTTTGTAGTAGCTTACACGCACTCCTATTTTTTTATTCATTGTTAAACCTACTCCTGCACTACCCCTATTTGATTTTGTATTTATAACCCTGTATTCATCTGACCAAAGTCTTGTTCCTCCCGCCACCGAACTTCACTAATTCCCACTATGTCTAACTTTAACCAATCCATTTCCCTTTTTAAATATTCTAATCTACCTGCCCAATTAAGGGATCTGACATTCCACGCTCCGATCCGTAGAACGCCACTTTTCTTTCTCCTGATAACGACGTCCTCTGAGTGGTCCCCGCCCGGAGATCCGAATGGGGGACTATTTTACCTCCGGAATATTTTACCCAAGAGGACGCCATCATCATTTAATCATACAGTAAAGCTGCATGCCCTCGGGAAAAATTACGGCCCTTGTTTTCAGCCGTTCACAGTACCACAACAGCAAGGCCGTTTTGGTTAGTGTTACAGGGCCAGATAGTCAATCATCCAGACTGTTGCCCCTGCAACTGCTGAAAAGGCTGCTGCCCCTCTTCAGGAACCACACGTTTGTCTGTCCTCTCAACAGATAACCCTCCGTTGTGGTTGTACCTACGGTACGGCCATCTGTATCGCTGAGGCACGCAAGCCTCGCCTCCAACGGCAAGGTCCATGGTTCATGGGGAGGGGGGGGGGCATTTCAAACTACTGGTACATTTATTACTAAAGTATAATACTGTCTCTGCTCCCATAATCAAAAATACTATGCCAGTGCCAAGTAAAGGAAGTACCAATAATTAACTTCCTTTACGTACTGTGCCAGCACTTGCTATAACTTTGCCTAATTACCTTGGTGACCGTTTTCCTTCTACGTAATTACAGGTTATCTATAAATTATAGATCCTTGTTTAGTATCCCGTTTGTTTTGCCTTTTGAGAAAGTAAAAGTAGTCAGATACACGGTTCATAACACACAGTCACGGGTAAAATTGAAATCCATTCACAGGAGCAACATTATCGGTGTGTTGCTGGTTTAGAAGTAGCAGGTTTTGTTGTAAGAGTACAATGCAGCTGCAGGTGCAAGAGTTTCCGAACACACTGTTCAAATCGTGTTGCTCATCAAGGGATCCCGCAGCAGAAGACCCCTATGTGTTCACTCAACGACATCATCAGTTATGCAGTGGTCACGGACTCATTTCGTGGACCGTCCATCAATGGAAACCTGTCGACTGCTCGGAGGAATCACGTTTTTTCTCACCCCAGGGAGATGGTCGCTTGCGTGTGCGCAGTAATCTATGCGAACGGCTGCACACGACACTGACGCAAGCCAGTGAGGGCAATATTACGCTATGGGAGCTACCCACCTAGGTCTCCACGAGACCTGTAGTTGTAACAAAAGGTACCATGGAAGCTGTGGACTAAGTAGACATTATTACGTACCACATGCATTTTCTATCAGTATAACTGCCCTCGTGAGAATGCCAGAAAGATGCTACAGTAATCTGAGGAGCGTGGTACTGAACTTACGTTGATGTCTTGGCCTATAAACTGAGCAGTCCTGAACCCGGCGAAATACATCAGGGACGCTATCAGGCACTACCTACACATCCCCAAAGCAACAGCCAATATTTTGCCTCAATTGGGTGACATCTGGTGACATCTGGTGGTATGCTTATCCAGAAACCTGCCAACGACTTTTCGAATCGTTGCTGTATTACGTTCCAAAGGAGCAGAGAGGTGCTACTAAGCTGGTGGTAGTAGTATCTGGGGTCGTCAGTTTATCCTGTGTACACAAAGCAACAGTAGAGCAGGGGAACGTACTAAAACAATAAACGAACATCCCAATTGAAGCGCTATCTACAGCGCTTAAAGTTGCAGCTAAATGACACGGACCAAGAAACACACAGATGTCGTCTCGGGCACTCTTAATCACTCACGCACACAAACATATACACGTACATATGAGAAAAGAAGGTAGGAGGTCTGAGGGGAAAACTGAAATCTGTGCGACGATGAAAAAAATTAAAATGATTGTCTATTTATTCCTAACTAATGTTCTCCAGCTATGTATCTTTACTTCACTGCCATAATCGCTCGCACAACGCACGAGTTTCAGTCAAATACGTAGATAACAACAACACCTATAGAATGTTTCATGTTTCTCGAAAAGTTGTTGACTCTAGAGTTGTTATTCCATTCGTTGAAATGATTATGTTGATGCTAAAAAATTTTTAGCAGTAACTTCATATTGTTGCCACCCTGTTGAAGCAGAACAAGTAGACGCGAACCTTAGTAAAGATATTGGCCACATGTGGGTAGGACGCACGCTGTGTGGGTTCCCAACAAACTTAACTATGTGCACACACAGTTCATCCATTTCGGGAATCCGGAATAGCGAGAATTTTTGCCTGGTATCGACAATGAACTGGCAACATATCAATTCTGACGATAGTATGACTTTAGAGACTGTTTTAATTTCCAGTTTTAAGTCACATAACGAATGACAAAGGAAAAATGTTCTTCGTGAGATTTAATAACAAATCAACGAAGTTTCCGTTCTTTTTTCGTTTACTTATAATGTGGAAACATTGTTACTGGACAAACTTCATGATTCTCGGTCAGCGGGAAGCCATTTGTAGGGTCTTATAATTGAGTATGCAGTATCAAAATTTGGGATATACTTGACCGTGTCTTTTGACAGCACTGACTTAGATGCTTACAATTATTACAACACCAGGTAACTACGGTCCTTAGTATGTGACATAAATTTCAACGCTTTACGTCTGCCCGTTTATGGCTAAAAGGCTTCTTAGCAGACAGATAAACAGTCTAAAAACAAATGGCAAAGAAAATATCATTTGTTTCGTGTGATGTAAGTACAAATTATTAAAAGAACCTTCAACATCGTAGCGCGTCGGCAATTGTTGGTTAATATATTAAAAAACTAAAAACCCGCCTCGATTGCGAAAAATGCACCTAGTGTTAAGTGTTAACCCAGGTTTCGGCGTAGATAAATGGTTCAAATGGCTCTGAGCACTATGGGACTTAACAGCTGTGGTCATCAGTCCCCTAGAACTTAGAACTACTTAAACCTAACGAACCTAAGGACATCACACACATCCATGCCCGAGGCAGGATTCGAACCTGCGACCGTAGCAGTCGCACGGTTCCGGACTGTGCGGCGTAGATAACTACACATTCTTCAAAATAACAATAAAACCCACAAGTGCCTAAGAAGACCTTTGTCGATGATAAAAAGAACACCATAGCTATACATTTATAAACGAAAAAGAAAAGGAAAACACAAACAGTACATATGTACAAAGTCAAAACCACTACTTACACCATTAAGCTTTTTTCGCAATCGAGGCGGGTTTTTAGTTTTTTAATATACAAACTAATACTTTTCAGATATTTTACTCTCCTTATACTTTAATACTTGCTTCCTACCAAATTTCAAGATTCTACGTCAACGAAAAGTACTCTACAGATTTTGATCAAGGAGTTTCCGAGTATCAAAATATGTGACATCAATGTCTGTAAATTTTGGTTGCTTTGTTAGAATCTTCTGTGTATCGCAATGCCAAGGGACTAAAGACCTTACTACGTCACATTAATTTCAACCTGAAACGTGTACATCTACATCTACATGGTTACTCTGCAATTCACACTTAAGTTCCTGGCAGAGGGTTCATCGAACCATTTCATACAACTTCTCAGACATTCCACTCTAATGGCACGTTGGAAAAAGGAACACTAAAATCTATCCGTTCGAGCTCTGATTTGTCTTATTTTATTATGATGATCATTTCTCCCTACGTAGGTGGGTGTCAACAAAATATTTATGCATTCGGAAGAGAAAGTTGGTGATTGAAATTTCGTAAATAGACCTCGCCGCACAGAAAACCGCCTTTGTTTCAGTGACTGCCACCCCAACTCGTGTATAATTTCAGTGACACTCTCACACCCATTGCGCGATAACACGAAACGAACTGCCCTTCTTTGCACTTTTTCGATGTCCTCCGTCAATCCTACCTGGTAAGGATCCCATACGGCGCAGCAGTATTCCAGCAGAAGACGCACAAATATAATGTAGGCTGTCTCTTTAGTGGGTTTTCGCATCTTCTAAGTGTTCTGCCAACAGGGCGCACAGTCTTTGTTTCGCTTTCCGCACAATATTATCTATGTGGCCATTTCAATTTAAGTTGCTCGTAATTGTAATTCCCAGGTATTTAGTCGAATTGACAGCCCTTAGATTTGTGCCATTTATCGTATACCCAAAATTTATCGTATTTTTTTTAGTACCGATGTGAATGAACTCGCACTTTTCTTTGTTTAGTGCAAATTGCCACTTTTCGCACCATACAGTATTTCTCTCTGGATCATTCTGTAATAGGAATTGATCGTCTGATGATCTTACTAGACGGTAAATTACATGATCATCTGCCATCGATCTAAGGGGGCTGCTCAGATTACCACCTAGATCATTTATATAAATCAGGAACAGCAGAGGGCCTATGACACTAACTTGCAGAACGCCAGATATCACTTCTGTTCTACTCGGTGATTAACCGTCTATCACTACGAACTGTGACCTCTCTGAGAGGATATCACGAATCCAGTCACACAACTGAGACGATACTCCATATGCACGCAATTTGGTTAATAGTCGATTGAGAGGAACGGTATCAACAGCCTTCTGGAGAGAAAGGGTACTTAACAGGCGGACGGATGAAGGTGCAGGCAGTCAGATAACAGAAGACAAATAAATTGTCATGTGCTGTAGTTACAAACTCGGAATTTTTGGATGTTTTCCTTTACTTGTCCAGTGAAACCCTGCTTATCGACTAATTCGATGGTTCTGCGTCGACGTGAATCCGATAGGTTTTGATGAGTGAGTTTGCGAGTATCAAAATACGACACAATTGGCTGTATCTTTTGATTACTTTGATTTAGAAACCTACATTTAGTACACCTCAAGGGGACTACATACCTTAGTACTTGACATAAATTTCAACTTTCTTAACAGAGGAACGGACAGACACACGGGCAGGGAACAAAGTGATTCTATAAGGTTCCCGTTTTTACCGACTGAGGTACGGAAATCTAGAAATGGAGAAAATAGTATGATTTAGAGTAGCATTGTAAAAGAGACGAGTTATAACTTTTCCTTGCCCTTATTTATTGGTGACGAGAACACGAAATTTGTAACTTACTTATTTATTCTTTACTGGCTGATAAACCCGTCATTAGCTGGATATTCATTTTTCCATTTTTCTATGTGAAACGATTTTTTATACGTACACCTGCCATGAACTCGGTGTGAAATGATCCTGGACAGTTTCCATACGCTGGTGCACCTGCGTCGCGTGTCTACAACGTGATTTTGTAAACGTCTCTATGGCAACGCCTCTTCATAGCTCTATCGATGGCTTTTGTTTTCGCCTAAAGGAGGTTGCGCTTCTCAGTTATAAAGGCTACTAAGTGTTAAGGATACCTTTAAGTTGACTTTACTTACGTAAGGACATAGTGATAAATAATAATAGTATTAAAACTTCATATATGATGCGACTTTTTTCACATATCGCAGTGTTTTTCACGTCATATCTCCTGATCTATGTGATAATGTAGTTTTGTAGGTACATTCAGCGGCATCTGTGTAAACTATCTGGGAAATGTAATACGAATAAATTTAGTAGCAATAATTTTAAATGTCACACATGATGCAGTAGCTTTTCACGTATCTCATTATTTATGACTCCATTACCCCCGAACAACGGTAGGTCGATGGTTCTTACCCCGAGAGAAATTGTTCCCTGGCAGTAAGTGATATGCGTACCAGGTTTGGTTGAAATCGGTTCAGTGATTAAGGAGGAGAAGTGGAACACACACACACATACACACACACACACGCGCGCGCGCGCGCGCGCGCGCGCGCGCCTGCGCGCGTACATGGATTTATTACAGTGTAAGCGTTGAAGAAATGAAGTTTATAGCCTTTCGGCTCCACCACTACGCAGCTCACACTGCCATCTGCCCGGCTGCCATTCCAACCTTACATCCATCACTGCTTTGTAATGAGTACTGGGGTTCTTACACTTCAATACTAAAATGTAAAAAAATTGCTCAACTACTTAAAATCATACTTTGTTCTTAAACACTTATACTTACTAGAGTTGTTTCGACACAGTGAAGCGTTTTAGCTGCAGCCGTCTGTCAACCAGTGTCAAACAAATACGGATTTGACGTGTCTGTGTTTCTGTCAGTATCCCGCTCAGCGAAATAATGCAACATGAAACGAACAATAAAAACATTGTTGGAAATTTCCAGTAAACGAACATTCTTGTGATATCCAGACTAATAGGCAACAACTTCGTCACAGAACAGAAAAGCAAGTACACTTTTATGACCCAAACAATCCACCCATGGCTACTAATCCAATAAATCCATCTACAAAGTACGAACAGCCTTATAAAACCACACGTCGGAGCTCTAGGCAAAATGAAAACCTCGAATTACCCATTCTTCAAATACCTGCTACACCACCAGCTAGAAACTTCAGTGTCAGAAACAGGCAAACAAGCATAATAGGCACAGACGAAAAACAAGAAGAATTCTACGAAAAAAAACCCTTGGTTTCACCTGAGTAAAGTTTAAAACAGCACACAATTGAAAATGTAATCAGTTTCCTATGTGAAACCTTCCCTGAGTTGAATAATTTTGAGGTAGAGAAACTAGCTACAGAAGATCTAAACAGCAATTTTTAAAATTGTTGTTGACTTCGAACTAAAGGAAAAAGCAATGAACAGTTCTATATTGCCTAAGAATGTAGTATTACGGCGTTTTTATTCCGGAGAACATTCAAGACAGGAGTAAAATAGAGCCTACTATTGCAACAGCGGGTCAACAAAACTGGTATCAAAGTAATGTACCCATAGTTTTAGCTAGTATAAATGTTCATTGTCTACGAACAAAATGTGATCTGTTATCAATATTTATAGAAGATGTAAAGCTAGATGTGATATTTGTATGTGAGCACTGGCTCGACAAAGAAGAGAGTGAAAATTACCGATGCATTGAATGCCTAGAGATGGTGAGCTTATGGTATCGAGAAACTACCACTCAAGGAGGCGTGTCTGCGAATGCCAAAAAAAATCTCTACATTAGGAATATGGACCTGAGAAAGTATTGCTCATATATGTGTTTAGAACTGGCTGGCTTAGAACTAGTAGATATAAATATGATTACTGTTTCAGTGTACCGTTCACCAAATGGATATTTCGGAAAGTTTATCACTAACTTGGAAAGTTAGCTACGTCTCATAACACACCTTAAACCAAAAATTGCACTGTGTGGCGATCTTACTGTACACATAGGAGAAAATAGTACAAAAGAGAGAGCATTCTCGATTTTAGTAAATAGTTATGGTCTCTTTATAGCAAACAGAATTCCAACTAGAGGTGATGTCTTCCTCGACACCATTATTACAAATTTAGATACCTGGAGTTACCAAATGAATGTAATTGATGCAATGATAGCAGACCACAGTGCATTAGACATGAAACTACAAACGAAGACTCTGGGTAACCAACAGACAAATACATGACAATCAAATTATGTGCTTCACGGAAGAGTAGTGCCAAAAGGAAAACTAGACACTTTCAAAGCCTCAATGTCCAGTATAAACTGGTAGCCATTAACTACAGAAGCAAAACCCAATGACTCCTTAAATGTTCTTTTCCAGACACTAAAATCAAAATTTGATGAGATGATCCCACTGATACCAAAGAAAAGCCACACAGGTAAAACACAAGGAAAACAGAAAATAGTAAATGCAAAAACATGGTACACACCTGAGCTAGCCAATCTAAAAAACATTGTCCTAATGTGGAATGATTGTCCCAAAGCAGCCACAGAACCAAATAGTAAATAATTGTTACACAGCAATTACTTAAGGGCCAAGAGATTTTACCGGAAAAAGTAGAAGAACCTAAAAGGAAGGGGAATGATAGATTTATAAGAAAAGCCTATAATCCGTGTGAAGCAGCCTGGACTCTAGCAAATGAACATAGGAAGAAGCCTACTTCCTCTTGTAATGCCTGCAGTCCTGATGACTTCAATGACTACATTATCAAAGTTATCGAAAACACCGTTGCTGAAATCCCAGACTCGGTTACAGATCCTGCTGTTTACTAACCAAATAGAACTCACAGTAAATTTGAAACATGGAAAAAAGTAGATGAAAATTACATAGTGAAATTTTAAAATCTTACAAAACTCCGAGAAAATTATTGGGGAAATAGCACTGCCATTAGCAACAGCTATAAACTATTGCCTATCTGCAGGAGATTTCCCAGATTTCTTGAAACTTGAAAAGGACAGTACCAGTCTACAAAAAAGGAAACCAAGATATGGTGTCAAGTTTTAGGCCAATATCAATCATTCCTATACTAGAAAAAGTGATTGAATCCATCATGAAAGAACAGAAACTAACTTATTTTGAAGAAAACAATCTCTTCAACGATGCACAACACAGGTTCCGGAAGGTTCAAATGTCTCTGAGCACTATGGGACTTAACATCTGAGGTCATCAGTCCCCTAGAACGTAGAACTACTTAAACCTAACCAACCTAAAGACATCACACACATCCATGCCCGAGGCAGGATTCGAACCTGCGACCGTAGTTTCCCGAAGGGAAAGTCCTGTACCACTGCAGCATTAGACTTATTAAGAAACGTACTGCCGGCATTCGAGGAGAGAGACTTTGTGGCACTCACAGTGTGCGATCTAAGCTAAGCTTTAGACTGCATCCGCCACAAGATCTTGCTCAAAAAACTAAAATGCTATGCTGTGGGAGGTACGGCCCTAGCTACACTTTAGTCTTAGTTGAAAAACAGAAGGCAGAAGGTCGAACACGTCATGCCACAAGGTTCGGTCATAGCCCCACTCCTCTTCTTCATTTTTGTAAATGATCTAAGTGAAGTTGGTGAGACACTACAATTTGCGGACGACACCACTCTTATTGCCAAAAGGGGAAAATTCTGCCCAAGCAATCATGAAGTCTGATGCACAGTTCGAAAGCGGAAAAAATGTTGCAGCCGTAGAAAAAACACATACTCTGACCAATTAGAATCTTTGAAACAGTTAGGCTTCACATTAGACCACAAACTCTCATGGAATGGACACACTGTGTATGCATGCAAGAAACTCTCTCGCGTAATTTACCTCCTACAAAGATTAAAAAAAAGTGATTTCAGAGTTTCTGATAGCTGTCTACTATGCTTTGTTTCATAGCCACATTTTGGATGGATTACAGCTATTGGATCATTCGGCAGGTTGAAAGGATGTGCTGCTACTGCAAAAAAAAAGGCAATGAGAATTATTACATCGAGCAGCAGCCAGGAACACTGCAGACCATTATTCAGAACATTGGGGATAATAACTGCTTATAACCACTATGTATTTTATGCTTCATCCACATAAGGGTAAACATAGACACCTACAGCAAGAGGCATAACATCCATAAACATAATACCCGCAGCAAAGAAGACATAAATCTGCCATCCTGCCGACTGTCCAAAACAAGAGACAGTTTTCCAGTGACTGCTGTGAGGACGTTCAACAAACTACCTGTTCAGTTGCAGACCCTTCCGCTGCTAAACTTCAAGAAACAAACTGCTGAAGGCCTAAAACAGTGCCCTCTATACTCGGTCCAAGAATTCTTTGACTGCGAAGAAAGCGAATAGACACAGTGAACATGACAGAGTCTATATACATTACCTGTATAAAGTTTAGATGTTATTCTGTAATTCATTATATTGTAAGTCACTTGACTGTAACTTTGACGCAGTCTGTCTAGCCATGGCTGGTGAACGACGAAGACCTGGTAATAAATGATAATAAATAGTAATGATGCGCGTTAGCTCACGTTGGTGGTACCACTGAGAGCATGACGTAGCTGTAATGAATGCATTATTTGTTACCATTAAGATATGAAAGTGTTTTACATGTACAACGTATGATTGCTTGTACTATTTACGACACCATGTGCCAGTGTCGAATGATGTATACCTGTAGCAGTTATTATTTATAATACAAGTTGAAACAGTTATATGTATTTGTCTTAAAATACCACACCCCAGAGTAGCACCACTGTGTGCCGGAAGACCATCTGATGGCTCTGTAAAGTGTCGTTGTAACGAGTTACACAATGGAGCGCGACGCCGCTGCCGAGACTCAAATTGTGCGATGCTCTTCAGTTTTGTCCCTGATTCAAGCATAAATATAATTGCTTGACGAAACCAAATATTGTGCCTGAGTTACAGGATACATGCGGTGTGTCAAAGTATTTTAAGCTATCAAGATGCATGAATGACTGCTTGGATGAAACAGTTTCATGTCTGCTGTGTTCTTGATGTGAATTGGTCACATGACTGTGGATTATAACAAATTACTCTGTCGGATCACATACTGTCATTTTTGTAATACTATATGATTATAAGTAGTTACAAGGGTGTAAATTATTGCCCAACAATTTTTTATGGCGAAAAAATTTCTGAGGCATGAATTTTTTACAGTACAAATGTTACTAGTTAATACACACGACATTTAGCCGTATGGCGGCAGACTAGGGCAACACGATCACAACATGAATAAGTACTTTAGTATTCGATGACGTAGTTCATCTTTCCTTTCTGTATATTGTTTACAACATAGGAACTATCAAGAGCATAGACATATCGTAATATGAACAGGATTCTGGGATTTGTTAGACAGCGGACGTTAATGTAGAGCCGAAAATAATTGTATTCGATAGGTATTAACTATTTTATGAGCGACATGCGTGTCAGACTTTTCACATGTATTATTCTGTTACAAAAATGTAAATGTTGGAGCATTTATTTTATAATAAATTATTGTTATTTTCACAGACTAAATATTAGTGGAAATCTTAGGATATACCCATGGAAAATGTTATCTACAGTATTCATTACAGAAAAAAATTCAACTTACTAAATATTGAAATGGTTCGTATTGATTGTAAAATTATGTTATTTAAATTATTTTAATATTTATGCACTCCAATGTGTTTATAATTAACTATTAAATTGTTAAACAAAAATGTTATAAAAATGTTATCTTGTGATTGTTAAATATTGTTACCACAAGCTTGACTGTTGTGAGAAATAAAATCAAATAACTTGGAAGAGCATTTGCATAAGTGTCTTCTAGTTAAACAGTTTTTGAAAGAATTGCACTTCCTGAACCCTTGTCCTCCAATGAAAAATAGTTTTGCGGATACTTCCCATACACTGATTTCTTCTCTTCCTACAAGTTCAACGTTAATAAAATTTTGCTTTGACAACTTAAATTGGTTCGTAGTTTACAGTGACTTCAGTTTGCCAGCTTTGGTAACAAGATAAAATTTGCCAACTTGAATGTTTATGACCACTGCTATTATTGATTTGCATGAGTTTTTGCCCAGTTCAGACCGGTACTTTCACATTCTGTCCAACTGAAGGTTTTGGAATTTTCTTATATGAGGCTGCCTTCATTTTTTGGCTTGCAACTGAAGACCTTCTTTGACAGTCTCTTAGACTTTATTAACACTGTTGGAAGTTAAGCGTCTCGTCACAATTATCAGTTGGTACCGATGCCTTGATGCTTCTTCTCCTGCTACAACCACACTTTCTCCCTGTGTTCTTTCCAGAATTTGATTTATTGGAATAATTTCCTTGATCATCATCTTCCCTCTCTTGTGAATGAGGCATAATATTGTTTAATATTGTTTCCAAATCTTCTTCAGTTTCTACATTTTTTTATTAAATCACGTGAAATAACTAAGCTGGAAATTTTTATTTTCATTGGAACACCAGAACATAGCTACATATGGTTAACATACCCCTTCATCATAAGACCAATTTTTCATTCCTTGAACAAATCTTAACGCTTCAGACTATTTTTGATTTGGTCCTTTGTCTGATCCCAGAGAGTGATTTTGCCTCGTCTTCGCATCTTTATATCATTCCACAACTCACGTAAACTTTGGGTGCGTTGATTACAAAACCTTCTGCCGTTATCAGAATCAAAGATTTTTGGGGCATCGATGGTGGTGAAAATACCCAAAAGATGTAATGCTACATGACCCCTTCTCGTAGCGCCCAGGGGTTAACAAAATTTGTCAGATGATTCTGGTACACAAGTATGAACTTCGAGTCATTGTTTGCGTTTACCTGCATGTCAAGCAACTCAGTTTTGCATCGTGAATTCGTTTCACTGTATGTGATATGTTTCTCTGCAGCACCCCTTTTCAGTGTTTATTGTTTTTTTCTGACATGGTCCACATAATCTCAGATAAGTAACTATTGATACAACAGTCATGTTCTAGTACTCGTGATTGAGTTACATATTCATCAGGGTTTGGCTCCTATGGCCTATACGAACATGGGTCTCCGGTATTTCATTAAATAATACATCAAAACAAACGTCATAATAAATTTCTTATTTTCCAGCAGACTCAGGTACTATAAGTTTTTCTGTACCTCCGATGTTGAGAACATCATATCACTTCAAAAGCCTTTAGCGAACAGGTCTTTTATTGGCAGCGGTTTTTACGTTTTTCACTTCACTTAACAGAATATTGAGCTGCTCAGTAGTTACGTTAAAAGTGTTGCCCTACTGCTTATTATTCACTGATTCACTTAAAAGTTTGTTAAGTCTGTTACACATAACATCACTCATTGTGATGCAAAGCCCCAGAAGAAATACCACTAAATTGAATCAGAAAGACGACCATACATGCACACACACAATACAGACTAAAGCTATACACCGGTGAGTGCACTGAGAAAAAAAAATTGCCAACAGAGGAACATTTCTGAACCTGCATGGTGGAGTTGGGAGTCTTCGATCCAAATTTTACCGTTCCGCATGAATAAATCTAAAGGTTTACCCATGTGTTCTGGTAGAAGTTCAAAATCTTTGCATAGAATAACAAATTTTGCATTGTTACCAAACCGCGATGGTAAGTTTTAGGATGTACCGGTAAATTATAGGATTTATCAATTGTCTTACTTTTACAGTAACATGTACACTGACGGAAAAACAGTAACAACAAAAATAATTAATGTAGTGTAGTGACACTTCGGGAATACATTTGTCAAGGTGATATATGTAAGTGTTTAACACTGGATGGTCACTGGTTAGTGAAAAAACGAGATAATGCATTTAAAATTGTGAAATGCTGGTATCTAATAACAGGTGGAACCGCTAGAATGTTGGATGCAAGCATGCAGACGTGCATGAATTTTATTGTACAAGTGCTGGATGTCAGTTTGTGACATGGAGTTCCATATCCGTTGCATCTGTTCGGTCAATACAGGGGCCGTTAACGCTGCTTGTTGCTGTAGCTGTAGATGTCGTTCGATGATGTTCAACATATGCTCGATAGGACACAGATCTGGTGATCGAGAAGGCCAACACAGCATTTCGACAATCTGTAGGGTACGTTGCGTTACAACAGCGGTATGTGGGCGACCGTTATGCTTTTGGGAAACATGAATGGCAGCACAGTAGGTCGAATCACTACACTGCCATATAAACTTGCCGTCGGGATGGTTGGGATAATCTCGAGAGTGCTCCTCTTGTCAATCGAAATCGCCACCCGGACTATAACTTCACGTGCAAGTCCAATGTGTCTAATACGCAGACAGGTTGGTTCCAGGCCCTCAACTGACCGCCTTCTAGGCAAAACACAGCCATGACTGGCAACTAAGTACAACCAGCTTTCGTCAGAAAATACTACACACTTCAACTGAACTCTCGCTTAACACCACTGAATACGCAAATGACTTGGTTCGGGGCCAGTGGAATCCTCGCTAAGAGTCGTCTGGCTGGGAGCTGTTTTTAAAGTGACAGATTTGCATCAGTTCGATGAGTCACTGGGATGCCAACTGCTGCTGAAACTGCTGCTGCAAATGCAGTAAGATGCAAAAAATGGCTCTGAGCACTATGGGACTCAACTGCTGAGGTCATTAGTCCCCTAGAACTTAGAACTAGTTAAACCTAACTAACCTAAGGACATCACAAACATCCATGCCCGAGGCAGGATTCGAACCTGCGACCGTAGCGGTCTTGCGGTTCCAGACTGCAGCGCCTTTAACCGCACGGCCACTTCGGCCGGCCTGCAGTAAGATGCACAGAGCCATACTGCGAATATAATGGTTTTCCCTCTCGGTAGTGCCACGTGGCCGCTCGGAGCCAGGTCTTCTTACTGTTGTGTCTAGACAAGACAGCCTAGACACAATGAGAGGAAGCCGAAAGGCACGCGCTTAAACTCACGCAGGCTGGCGTGAGGTCTGAAACAGGATACGTAATGAATGCTATAAAGAAAAGTACGTAGCTTCTGGAATACTTAACTTTAATCCACATTTGTAGAACATCGCTCTTGTTGATACATGTTATAACCACAATATATATGGCAAAGGATTATGGCGCCTTGCTAGGTCGTAGCAATTGTAGCTGAAGGCTATGCTAACTATCGTCTCGGCAAATGAGAGCGTATTTGTCAGTAATCCATCTCAGGCAAAGTCGGCTGTACAACTGGGGCGAGTGCTAGTAAGTCTCTCTAGACCTGCCGTGTGGTGGCGCTCGGTCTGCTATCACTGACAGTGGCGACACGCGGGTCCGGCGTATACTAATGGACCGCGGCCGATTTAAAAGCTACCACCTAGCAAGTGTGGTGCCTGGCGGTGACACCACACTTACGACCATACATTTCGTGACCACCGCTATCAGCAATCATGTACAGTGGCTACATTCCTGGCAAGTCCTTCTGCAATACCGCAGAACGGACATTCAGTTCTCGTAGCCCTATTTCAAGACCTCGTTCAAACTCAGTGAGGTGTGTTGATAATGGCGACTTTGTGGCATTAAAGGTATTGTTGACTAATATCAACTCACCGCGTCCAATCCTAAAGGTAACTAATGCCCACGACCGCTACAGCATGTATTTCAAGCAATCCTGATTTTCATCCTCACAGCGATGCTCTAGCGACTGGCGCATTATGATGTAGCAAAATGCATAAAACTTTCGTTTATGTCGCACAAATCCTTCTCGGTATTTCTCTTTTTTCTCGCCAGTGTACGAAGACTATTGTTGATTTTACAATGGAGCAAAATGTTTGCGATTTGTTATTTCTCATGTAAGATTTGTGACACTCTATATAAAAAGTACATTTTATTGTTTGTGAACTGCAAAAAGATAGGAAATTAAGGAGGTTAGCTGTGGATAAATTGAAAGATCGAGTTTCAGAGGGATTATTACAAGGCGAATGGATAGCACTTAGAGATGAAACACTGAAGGAAGCAAAGGTCTAATATTTAAAAATACAACACCTATTAGAAATCCTTGGATATCCTATTAGAAATCCTTGGATATCATAGGAGACATTGAATTTTATTGATGAAAGGAGAAGAGGTAAAAGTGCGGCAAACGTAGTAGGTGAAAGTAGTGAAACATCTAAAAAATGGCATTAATAGACAGTGCAACCTGGCTAACAACGAATAGCTAGAGAAGAAATGTAATGACTTAGAAGCTTATTTTACTAGGGCAGAGGTAGGTACCGACTACAGGAATATTAAAGATGTCTTCGGAGGAAAAAGAAACGCCCTTAGGAATATGAAGAACTCTTACTAAGCAAAGAAGGTAAAGCTGACAGGGCGAAGGAGTCTATAGACAAGAAAGATGAACCAGAAAGCATTATTATAGAAACGAAAGAGGACGTAGATGAAAATGAAATGGGAGTTACTGGGAGAGGAATTGGACATAGCACTGAAAGAAATAAGTCGCAAAAATGGCCGTGGAGTAAACGACATTCCGTCAGACCTACTGCAACCCTTGGGAGAGCCAACAATGACAAAACTGCTCCATCTGGTTAGCAATACGTATGAAACAGGCGAAATATCCTCAGATTGCAAGAAAAATTTAATACTTCCAATTCCAAAACAGCAGGTGCTGACATGTGTGAAGTTAAATAATTTCAATGTCGGAATATACTAAAACGAATTGTTTACAGAAGAACGGAAAAACTCGTATACGTCGATATCTTGGAGAGGATCAATTTGGGTTCCGGAGAAATGTTGGAACACGCGAGAAAATACTGACCTTACGACTTCCCTTTGAGCTGGGTTAAGGAGAAGTAAACGTATTTTATAATATTTGTACACTTAAAGAAATCAAATCACAATTCTGACTGGAATACTCTCTTTGAAGTTCTCATAGCAGCAGGGTTAAAATAAAGAGACCAAAAGGCTAATTACAACTTGCTCAGAAACCAGATGGCAGTTATAGGAGTCGAAGGACATGAAAGAGAAGAAGTGTCAGAGAAGGAAGTGAGACAGGGTAGTATCATGACCCCGATGTTATTCAATCTTACTGAGCAAGCAGTGAAGTAAACAAAACAAAATTGGGAGTAGAAGTTAAAATTCAAGGAGAAGAAATGTAAGGTTGAGATTTGTCGATGAGGTTGTCATTCTGTCTGAGACAACAAGGAACTTGGAAGAACATTTGATAATAATGGACACTGTCTTGAAACGAGTATATAAGATGAACGTCAACAAAAGCAAAACAAGGAGTGTAATCTTGTATGGAAGTGAAACATGAACGATAAACAGTTTGGACAAGAAGAGAATAAAGGCTTTCGAAACGTGGCGCTACAGAAGGTCATGTAACTAACGCGGAGATACTGAATAAAACAGAGAGGAGAAGATATCGGTTGGTAGGGCACATTATGCGACATTAATAGATCTCCAACTTAGTACTTGAGGGAAGTGTAGCGGGTAAAAGTCGTTCACGGAGACCAAGAGATGAATTCATTATGCAGATTCAGAAAGGTGTAGATTGTAGTGGTTACTCGGAGAAGAAGAAGTTATCACAAGATAGAGTACCACTGAGACCTATATCAAGCCAGTCTTCGAACTGAAGACAACAACAAAATAATAAAATGCGTGTTAATAGTTTGGATTTTAGACGCGACGCGCTGTTATCTGAACTCTCGAGCAGGGATACTGAACGAGACATTAGCGACATTTGCAGCTTTTCTATAGGGTTTTATTCAGCGCAGGTCATTAGTGTAATTCTACTGTACAATTTGAACACATCTACTCGGTGGAATTGGTGTGATATTCAATATGACTGCATTATGTATATATTAGTTAGGTTCCCATTGACTATCGCGTGTCCGCACTGTTAGTGCTGCTACGTGGTAATTCAGTAAACAACTAATTCAATTTGAAGTACCGTTATTTTATGTTTTCTAGTTTTTATTTGTCTTATAAGGTTTCGTAGTGTAGTTTTAAAGGCCCAGCTTAAAAATGAACTTTGAAGTTCGAAATTAGTCTCCAGCACAACAGAACGTAATTGTGGCGGAATTACAATAAAGAATTTATGTTATCCTCGTTGCTACTCTCGTACTGACTTCATGGTGTAAATAAATAATGATTTTCTGATAGAGATGACTACATTAACAAGTGTTTCTAGACGTAAGTGTTTTGTGACGGTTGTGTCTGGGGATTTGTGTACAATTATAGGAAAACTATAGGAGCTCTAGGCACAACCTATATTTGCTCTCAACGTCAGTAACACTATTTCACGGTGGACGTCTTTTATGTCCGTCCACGAGTAACTTTGTATGAAACACCCGCAATAGCACAAATTGATCTAATCCACTGCGGCAATTTTCCGCTATATTGATAAAAAGATTATATTCTAAAGAAGCGCACAAGCTAACTTCAGTTACTTTTACCTTCGTTTAATGTTGAAGAAGCTCATCAGTAAAGACGAGTCCCCTGGCCTAAAAGTCTTCTTTGTGTGATCTATGTGTTTCTTACTTTCTGCATGTTTTTCTATCCTGTTTTATTACAGAAGCAGTGTTAATATATGTGGGAGATGTCTTGCAATACGCAAACGCCTTTCTTCGTTTTCAATAAACATCCCTTTAAGTTAATGGACTTTTCCTACTCTGATTTGTAAATTTGTGTTTACTTATCTTTTCTCCTAAGTCCCTAACTCGCGGTCACTAATCCCTTCAAATAGTGTTAACACAACAAGGAAAATCACTACAGTGTGCACTGTGCAACGTGAAAGACGCCCTTCGCAACGGCAATAATTACGAGAAATTCAGTGTCTGAAGCTCTTAGTCAGTCGAAAGAGATACCTGATGGCAACTGGGAATTTCCTTTTATTCCCCAACGCGCAGAGGCGAGAAGCGGTAGTTTAATCTGGTCATGTGTTTCTCACGCGACGGCAAGACATAGGGACATCGTCACGGTAATGACGATGGATGACTGCGCTCCTAACCAGTTACGAATTACCTGCAGGAAAGGGTAAAATTAAGTACAGTTCGGTCGATTTTTGAAAAAGGAGATTCTGAATTTTTACAACGAACCGAATGTTCAATAGTTTCTGGGCAAAAAAAATAAATATATAACAAAATCTAATACTAAAGAAATAGACATGTCACCAGTACTAACGCATACTAGAGTTAACAGTTCTCTCAATCTTTCGATAGTCAGACTCTACAGAATCACTGAGTAAGTATACCAGTTTCTCTAGTAATTTCACCCCCACTAATGCTTCTACAACAATTTAATTAATTAAATATGAAGAGTAAGGCTTTTATACGTATATTAGTTCAAAATATGAGGCTTAACGCTTTGTATGCACACAGGACTGACTTCATTTTTGGTACATTTCTACTGTTCATATTTTCCGTAGCCAAAGATGTATGTTATTACGTCCATTATGGTGACTCCTCCTCTTCAGTATTACGTATTACGTAATTCGTCGTTAATATTATTGTGAAGCTAAATGACTGATGGATCGCTGCAGTAGAACAGTTTCTGGAAATCCTATATTTGTAGAAAACTTTTTGGTGGTAACTTCACTCGGGATGCAGATTAAGTTCTTATTTCATATAAGATTGCACACTCAGTTTCTGTTTTAGCAAATGGGCAGTTGCTTGTTGACTTTAAACCGCTACTCTGTACCTTCACACTGTCTTCATTTATACTAGGTGAAGCGAAATTCACGCAAACGGGCGTCGCGGTGCGACTCCTAGCATGACAGCGATAAAAAAAGTTGTCTCACAAAATTTCGTCTAGCGAGTATATACGATAGAAAAAGGGAGCTATACAGTGGCACTCTGGCAACTCGGTTGAGGCATATGCCTTCTATTTGGTAAATAAAATAGTCCAGATGGTACGGCATCTGGCATCTAAACCGTCAACAGCGACTGCAGCGGGTCCTCTGGGAAAAATTTTCACTTACATACTACAATAGTAGAAAAGGAAGATTGATCAGCTTTGAAAGAAGGCCTCTCCACGTCGTGGGCATGAATTTATTTGCACTATTGATGTGAAACCTGTTTTCTCTGTACCCTCCTCCACTGATAGCATAAATTAGTACCAACTACTATTCGCCTCGTTCACGTCCACGTAGGACTAGCAACGTGCTTTGCGAATAATTTCCAAACTCGGTTACTATTTGTATGTGTTATCACCATGGTCCCACTAATAATGCCTTTCAACATCGAGTCTAGTAACCGCATGCTGTGTGGTAAGTATTATTATTATTATTATTATTATCATTATTATGTCCATAGGATTGTGGAAACATCGCGTCTATTACCGTTAAAGAAACAGTGTAATTCGAAACCGAACATTTCACAATTGGTGCTGTCAGGGTGAATCATGCAGAACAATATCTGTCAGAGTGGTAACACGCGTTAGGTGGAACAGTGCACGGGACTGACGGCGTGTTTATACCGTATGTGCTGTCCACCAGACAGGGACTAGTTGCTAGCAGAGTAACGCATCTGTGACAGACTCCAACGTACATGCATACATGTATCGAATTTTCTCATTGTAAACGTCTAAACCAGTGTGGCAGATGTTTGGCGCACACAAATGATGAATATGCTGATATGCTTCTGGTCCTTGGTGCATCTGATAACCGGGCTCATATTGCCACTCGTGAATATGCTGCTAGACGTCCTCGTCGACGCCATCGAGATACGAATGTGTTTCCTTGTCTGGATCAAATGGTTCGAATGGCTCTGAGCACTATGGGACTTACCAGCTGAGGTCATCAGCACCCTAAACTTAGAACTACTTGAACCTAACTAACCTAAGGACATCACACACATCCATGCCCGAGGCAGGATTCGAACCTGCGACTGTAGCAGCCGCGTGGTTCCGGACTGAAGCACCTAGAACCGCTCGGCCACCGCGGCCGGCTCCTTGTCTGGAGTTGTGCCTTTGGGAGTCATGTTCTCTCCTTCTACCATCGCGTGACGTCGTCCGTGGACTCACCTTACTCCGGCTATTGGGGAAGCTATTTTGGATGTCATACATCAAGAACCTTAGCGAAGCACACCTAGCGTAGCAAGGCAGCTGCGTGTGTCGCAATGCACGGTCGTTAACGTGCTAAACGGGCATGGGCTGCACCCCTATAAAAAAATGGCTCTGAGCACTATGGGACTTAACATGGTCATCAGTCCCCTAGAACTTAGAACTACTTAAACCTAACTAACCTAAGGACATCACACAACACCCAGTCATCAGTACCCCTATCATTATGCTTCCACGCAACAGCTGCAACCTCCAGATCGCCATCAGCGGATGCAGTTCTGTGAATGGTTCCAACAACAACAGGAAGCCAATGATAACAACGTGAACACCGTAATATGGTCGCATGAAGTAGCATTCACTCGTGAGGGTGTCCTCAATATGCACGATGCACCATTGTCGTGAGGTTAACCCGCAAGTCACCCGCGACCGTGGATATCAAGTTCGCTTTGGTAACAACGTCTGCGCCAAAATATTGGGCGACAGGTGTTTGGGCCCCTACATGTTGCCTGACCGGTTGACTGCACGAACGTATCGTGCGTTCCTCTCAACCATCTGCCTGATGCGCTGGGAAGATGTTCCACTACATGTTCAGCAGAGGATATGTTTCAAATATGATAGTGCACCTCCACACTCTGGAATTAAGGTGTGACGGTATTTGGACAGAACATTTCCAGGTAAATGGTTCGACGTGTAGGTCCAGTTGTGTAGCCACCGCGTTCGGCTGACTTAAATCCCCTGGGTTTCTTCCTGTAGCGATACCTGAAGGAGATCATGTACTCTATTCTTCCGACGAATGTGGAGCAGTTGGTAGCGCGTGATCATGTTGTTTTTGTTAATGTGGACGCAGCTTTCCTGCGAAGGATCCATAGCTGTGTGATCCAGCGGGTTGCGCGATGTTAGGACGTGCAGGGTGCTGGCTTTGAGCATCTGTTGTTCTGAGGACAACGTATTCTGTTGTAGAGATCATGCGGTCATTAATACGGACATTATTATTGTGACTGGTTGCTAATGTTAGACATCTGAGCGCTCATATTACTTGTAGTATAAATGACAAGTGCTCGTAGATGTTGTGTTATTGTGCTATGGTATCATCTTTAGCATCTCGAAACTGATACTGTTTTTGTAGTTATTCTGTCATATGACAGGTCATTTGTTTCAACAGTCTATTTCTTATTTGTCTAAACACGTATTTGTCATGTTCAGCAATATAAAATGTTTTAAATATAGGACACATGTGGTGTAAGAAGCGGTGTGTACTGCTGTATGAAATGTCAGAATGAAATTAGAAAATAAATAATTGCGCCCCAACCCAGAATCGAACCCTCGACTTCCTGCATGCTAGCCCAAAACTATATATTCTGCACCAACTGTAGGGCACAAATAATCTATGCTAACTAAGATACTTACCATACATGTTGTTATAGTGTTGCCAGATTGCCACTCTTTAACGTCCATTTTTAGCTGGATGTACTCGCCAGACGAAATTTTGTGGCAGACATTTTTTTATCACTAGCATGCGAGGAATTGCGCTGCGAAGTCCGAGTGCACGAATTTCGCTTCACACTGTATATGCCTGCTTCCCCTGCTCTATCTACATAAAATACATTCCAAGACGTAAAATTATCTCTACCAGTAATTGTAGCACACTACATATCCGATCTGTATGAATTACTTACGAATACTACAGTTTACACTCACTTTACACGGCTTTCCAAAGCGGTAATTCATTGTTGTTGTTGTGGTCTTCAGTCCAGAGACTGGTTTCATGCAGCTCTCCGTGCTACTCTATCCTGTGCAAGCTGCTTCATCTCCCAGTACCTACTGCAACCTACATCGTTCTGAATTTGTTTAATGTACTCATCCCTTGGTGTCCCTCTACGATTTTTACCCTCCACGCTGCCCTCCAATACTAATTGGTGATCCCTTGTTGCCTCAGAATATGACATACCAACCGATCCCGTCTTCTAGTCAAGTTGTGACACAAATTTCTCTTCTCCCCAATTCTATTCAATACCTCCTCATTAATTATGTGATCTAGCCATCTAATCTTTAGAATTCTTCAATAGCACCAGATTTCGAAAGCTTCCATTCTCTTCTTATCTAAAGTATTTATCGTCCACGTTTCACTTCCATAGATGGCTACACACCATACAAATACTTCCAGAAACTACTTCCTGACATTTAAATCTAAACTCGATGTTAACAAATTTCTCTTCTTCAGAAACGATTTCCTTGCCATTGCCAGTCTACATTTTATATCCTCTCTACTTCGACCATCATCAGTTATTTTTCTCCCCAAATAGCAAAACTCCTTTATTACTTTAAGTATCTCATTTCCTAATCTAATTCCGGCAGCATTACCCGATTTAATTTTACTACATTCCATTATTCTCGTTTTCCTTTTGTTGATGTTCATCTTGTATCCTCCTTTCAAGACTTTGTTCATTCCGTTCAACTGCTCTTCCAGGTCCTTTGCTCTCTCTGACAGGATTACAATGTCATCGATGAACCTCGAAGTTTTTGTTTCTTCTCCATGGAATGTAATACCTACTTCGTATTTTTCTTTTGTTTCCTTTACTGCTTGCTCAATATACAGATTGAATAACATCGGGGATAGGCTAAAACCCTGTCTCACTCCCTTCCCAACCGCTGCTTCCCATTCATGCCCCTCAACTCTTATAACTGCCATCTGCTTTCTGTACAAATTGTAAATAGCCTTTCCCTCCCTGTATTTTACCCCTGCCACCTTCAGAATTTGAAAGAGAGTATTCCAGTTAACGGTGTCAAAAGCTTTCTCTAAGTCTACAAATGCTAGAAACGTAGGTTTGCCTTTTCTTAATCTTTCTTCTAAGATAAGTCTTAAGGTTAGTATTGCCTCACGTGTTCCAACATTTCTACGGAATCCAAACTGATCTTCCCCGAGGTCCGCTTCTACCAGTTTTTCCATTCGTCTGTAAAGAATACGCGTTAGTATTTTGCAGCTATGACTTATTAAAGTGATAGTTCGGTAATTTTCACATCTGTCAACACCTGCTTTCTTTGGGATTGGAATTATTCTATTCCTCTTGAAGTCTGAGGGTATTTCGCCTGTCTCATACATCTTGCTCTCTAAATGGTAGAGTTTTGTCAGGCCTGGCTCTCCCAAGGCTGTCATTAGTTGTAATGGGATGTTGTTTACTCCGGGGGCCTAGTTTCGACGTAGATCTTTCAGTGCTCTGTCCAACTCTTCACGCAGTATCATATCTCCCATTTCATCTTCATCTACATCCTCTTCCATTTCCATAATATTGTCCTCAAGTACATAACATTTGTATAGACCCTCTATACACTCCTTCCACCTTTCTGCTTTCCCTTCTTTGCTTAGAACTGGGTTTCCATCTGAGCTCTTGATATTCATACAAGTGGCTCTCTTTTCTCCAAAGGTATCTATCTTACCCCTAGTGAGAGAAGCCTCTATACCCTTACATTTGTCTTCTAGCCATCCCTGCTTAGCCATTTTGCACTTCCTGTCGATCTCATTTTTGAGACGTCTGTATTTCTTTTTGCCTGCTTCATTTACTGCATTTTTATATTTTCTCCTTTCATCAAATAAATTCTATATTTCTTCTGTTACCCAAGGATTTCTACTAGCAGTGATCTTTTTACCTACTTGATCCTCTGCTGCCTTCACTACTTCATCCCTCAGAGCTACCCATTCTTCTTTATTTCTTTCCCCCATTACTGTCAATTGTTCCCTTATGCTCTCCCTGAAACTCTCTACAACCTCTGGTTCTTTCAGTTTATCCAGGTCCCATCTCCTTAAATTCCCATATTATGCAGTTTCTTCAGTTTTAATCTACAGTTCATAACCAATAAATTGTGGTCAGAGTCCACATCTGTCACTGGAAATGTCTTACAGTTTAAAACCTGGTTCCTAAGTCTCTGTCTTACCAATATTTAATCTGATATCTTTTAGTATCTCCAGGGTTCTTCCATGTATACAATCTTCTTTCATGATTCTTGAACCAAGTGTTAGCTATGAATTTTAGGAAAGAGTGGTTCACCTGTAAAGGAGACTGCATATAAGACGCTGGTGCGATCTATTCTTGAGAACCGCACGAGTGATTGGGATACGTACCAGGTCGGACTGAAGGAAGGTACACATGGAAGCATTTCAGAGACGGGCTGCTCTGTGTGTTACCGATAGGTTCGAACAACACGTAAGTGTTACGGGATGCTTCAGGAACTCAAATGGGAATCCCTGGTAGAAACGCGACGTTGTTTCCGAGAAAGACTACTGGAAAAATTTAGAGAACCAGCATCTGAATTGTATCTATGTAGATGTAGAATCATAGCTGAGCAAGCAAAGAAAATTCCGTCACAAAATTACCAACAACATCTCTCAAATATATTGTAGGACATAGAATTTATATATTTTTGAACAGCACAGTCATCTTGTATGTTCTTAATGAGCCAACATATTCAGTTTTTCCTCCAGAATAATGTTAGCTTCATCGGACAACGCGGCTGCCGACGTGTATACATGGAAGTTAAGAAGCTCCATATTAAAATATGTGCTGTTCATTTCCTCTCTCTGAAACGTCATCTTGATTAATGTGTCGACTGCGAAAATTATTGCTGAGTTCTGTGAGACTCATAATCAGATATTCACACTTGTAACCACGAACGCAGTTCCGGCACGAATTTTGAAACATAATGTTCGACGAAATCCGAGTGCGTGGTCGCATCTATGACCAACAGCATTACGGCCGTGAAACACAATGCATCAGCGTCGCATTTGCAGCAATACCGGTTATCACGTGGATCTGGTTTGCGCATATAAAGTCAATTAACTGCTGCAATAATAAGCCAGATGAAGAGCTTCCGTGCTTTTATGCGAGCGAAACTACATTTCTGTTTATTATTCGAGATAGTACACTGGTGTAATTTCTGTGAAAACTAAAGCAATAGAAACCTTTGACCTGCTTCAGAACCCAGACCACCCCTAATGTCCTATTAGTTATCGTGTGTTAATTCATCCTTATATAAAAGTGCAGTTGTTGTTGTCATTACAAAAGGCTCTGTCTACGTTAGAAGCCAATATCATTTAACATTAAAATACGGTTAGTAAAACGTAATAGCAGGGATGATTCAATGAAGATACTAAAACCAGATGGTAACTTGTAAAATGTACGGAAATGTAACTGACAGAAGGAAATAAATATGTTTAAAACATACGTCTTTCTAATACCGCTACTAGTCAGAATTTGTTGATACGCTCCTTAAATCTTATGTAAGTGATTCTGTTCGTCTCCACAGGTGAAACAAAAAGAAAGACTGTTAGCTGTTTCCATAAGTACGTTGGTTGTCCTTGTCCAGAAACCTAGCAATCCCTTCTAGCAAATGTATGAATCGGGTAATTAAGGTGCCATAACAGAAGACAATTCTCAGAAATTTTACGTATTAAAGACGATACAAATATTAATAACTTAAGATAGATGGAAACAATATACCTAGAAACATTATTGTAAGAATGTATCTAGAAACTTCGAGTTCTTCTCTATTTTTGATTCAGTTCCGTTGAAATAGAATAAAAAATTTACTGTATGTAATTATATTTATAACTATATCCCCACAATTTCACGTTACTGTCAGTCATTAAATGTTATGACCGTTCGCAACTTATGGACATAAGGTTGGTTGGTTGGTATAAAAGAGGGTGTGTGTGTGTGTGGGGGGGGGGGGGGGGGACAAACTGCTAGGTCATCGGTCCAGTTTGGTAAGGGAAACTGTAAACTGTGTCACCCACCATTATCTTAAAAGTACCACGGAATATTTAAAATATGCATTGTTAGATATTTTATGTGATACGTTTATTATGTGATGCTAACTGGGATATTATAGCAAGGGATCAATATCGGTCCAGTATAAAGAACGTTTCGTACAAGAGCGTCGAGGGCTGCAGGAACTTCTATTTTCACATATTCATGTTAAGCTGGGCTTAACATAACATTCTGTGGAAGATTTACCCAAAGAGGGTGAATGTTTCAAGTATCTCTCTGAAAATTTTCCTCTGTTGTAAGAAATAAAAATGAAAGAAGACGTGTTGACAGTCAAAAAATGATGTTCAATTTCAGCTTTGAATAAAATACTGCTGGGAGTGACAGAGAAGCTTTAGTAAATTTCAAAGATGTCCAATCTCTGTTTTCCCAGGTAAACGAGAGGCACGTTACATTTGTGTTGTAGCAAAGGTGCTGGAAATTTTTAAGGCGATAGGCTGCTACGTCAGCATTGAGATTTAGTGTTTGAACGTGTACCTGTAATTTTCGTTGAATTTTTGGTTGATCTCACTGAGAATCAGGGTAAGCATTTTCATCAAGGCATCTAAGTAATAGAAAGACTGTACCAGATCTAGTGACGCATCAACAAGACTGGGCGCTACTGTCGATCACTTTGTCGAGACATACAACAGGTAACTAATCAGAAAAAAGCTGTATCAGATATTTTAATGGGAGGAAAAACAGGATACATGAGAAACTGGATACGTACGCTGTTAGTACTAAAAACGGATATTTTCAGATTTTTTCCTTGTACTATATCTCTCTCTACTGCTGGCTTCGCCCATGTACCCGAACGTCCTATATATTACACACATCTCATCTTCTTTCCCCCTCTCTCTGTTCATCTACTCGTCCCCCTTCTTCCTTTCCACCTCCTCCTCTCCCATCTTTCTGCCTTTCTCATCCTCCCCTTTCTCTCGGTTCACCTCTTCTTCCCACCTCTCCCTGTCCATCTCCTTACTCTCTATCCATCTCTGCCACAACCTCACACTCTCGAACCATCTCCTCATCTCGTTTCCCTATATGTATCCCCACCACCCCTTCCTCTCTGACACCCACTTCCTCTCCCACACCTCTGTTCAGCTGCTCCTCTCCCCTGTCTCTGTTCAGCTACGTGTCTTCATCCCCCCTCTGTCAATATCTCTCTCCTCCATCCACCTGTCCTCCACATATTCCCCCCATCTCGCTGTCAATCCCCTTCACCGCTCTTTGTGTCCATCTCCTCCTCTCCACTCGTACTGTCCACCTCCTGCTCCATCGTCTCTCGATCCTTCTCCTCTCTCACTCTTTCTACCTTATCCTTCACCCTCTCTCTGTTAATATGCAACATCACCACATTGTGGTCCTCACCTCCGCCTCTATGGGAGGCTGCCAACAGAATTTGTATGAAATCCATCGAACGGTTTAGACGGAGGTGTAGAAAATACACACACACCTACATCCATTGTCATAATATCAAACATTTATACTTCAGACTTCCACGTTCGTAAACAACATACGCTATAACGTTATCTTGGAACTGTTCCGTTTGGTCCGTGTTCGCATAGAAAATCAATAATATGGGATTTGTGGGTCCACCTTAATTCAGTAAACAAAAAAGAAAGCACGTTTGTTTGTGTGGCCATCCTCCGCAGCAAGCATATAAATACTTGTTTTGCAAATCAAACTGCATTTTCCTGCTGCTATTTATTTCCAGGTGGCCTATATCAGAAATTCAGAAGATTTCATCTGAACATCCATAAAACCATCAAGCACATATAATTCAGCAACATATGCAAAAATAAATAGCAGCAGAAAAAGGCAGTTTGATTTGCATAACAAGTATTTATATGCTTGCTGCGGAGGATGGCCGCACAAGCAAACGTGTTATTCACGCCATGCCAGGCATTTCCAGGTGGCCTATACCAGAAATTCAGAAGACTTCATCTGAACATCGATAAAACCATACAAGACATAGAATTCAACAACATATACAAAAATAAATAGCAGCAGGAAAAGGCAGTTTGATTTGCAAAACAAGTAAATAAGAAAGCGGTTTGCATCAAAGTGGACGCACAGTTCCCATATTGTTGTTCAACCTACGCTAGTAACTTTCATAAGCCTGCAAAGGGCGGTTTAAGGGCTACCTCTTTCAGCTAACGCAATAGAAAAGCCTTTTTCCAACCAAGAACGTATGTGGAAGTATATGAAGTGACAGGTGGGTGTGATAGAGTAAATAATGATGGAATGGCGTTAAAGAGCACGAACCCCTCACACATTTAGGGACAAAGGTAAAACCACAGTTAGCAGGACACCAAGAAGAATGTGACCAGGTTAAGGACATTGAAAAATACGTGTGACCACCAGAGAAAGTAATATTTGTAGAAGGATAGTACGTCTACCAGTCGAAATATCGAAGTGTGAGGTCAGTTGTAGTAGAGATGGCAACTTAAGTATTCCGTCTTCGTGCCTACCCACTATCACGGAAATATGCATCCCGCTACGGTTGAGCGAGGAACATAAACAGCTACCAGGGAATAACCGAGGTGGCACAGCAACAACAATAATATTGTGGCTTCCCCCTCTGTCAGTATCTGCTTTCAACATGTGTCCACCACTCTGGCCCATAAACTATTGAAACCCGAAGAATTTTACGACATAACATCACCTCTCCGTAAAAGCGAGGGGAAATGAGCTGTAATAAATGAATACTACACGCTCTTTCGACGGTGTTCAGATTTCCAAGGACACCAATGGTATCCTGAAGAAAGTCCCAGAGTCAGATGGAAACGTCGACCGGCGAAGAAATTTGAAGAGAAATGTAAGGCAGCCCAACGACTCAAAGATTTTATCATCTAGGCCCGTGAATACCTGCTGTGACAGTATTCAGTACAATGCGACCGAGAAATTTTAATTGAACCTAAAATATGTAGTATCCTTATCCAAGTCACACCCACGGCCCCAAAAGACCACAATGGTAATGCCAAAATGGCAGTAACCGCGTAAGAAAAAAGAAAAAAAACTGTTAAATTTCCAGGTATAAATGTTGTCCTCTCCAATATTTAAAACCTTCATCTGTACACGGAGCAAAATAATGCTACATGCAGTTATGTAGATATGAATAATTCGTCGTAGCTGAATAATGAGGTGTCGAGCTGGGAAGGTCGTTAGCGCTCTGGCTCAAACTTAGACTGCTTAGTGTCGGTTCTAAAGGGCAATTTGATAGTAGCTTCGGGAAGTGTCCTCGTACATTTGTATAGTTGAATGACGGTACTGGAATACATTTTAAACAAACTAGCTTGTGTAACTCATTTGGTTAAGTTTTAATTGAGGTAGTCGACATTTCAATAAGAAAAAAGGATTCTACGAAAACAGTACAAGAAATCTATTAACTTACAGGATGTGAAGGTTTATAAGAAAAATAAGTATTTTACATTGGATGGACGGTGAATAAGGGATTCTTTGTGATTACATTCTTTATTTGTATTTTAAGGAGTATTAAACAATGTCATCTCGTCACAGTTTCTCTAATTTTGTTCCAAAGTTCAAAAGAATTTAGCATTTCTGTTCATTATTCCATTTTGAGACTTCGAATGTTTGGTCAACCACTTACTCTCGATTGAATCCTATACAGATGTAGTTCATAAATACCATTTCAAACGAGATGGCCAAAATAATGATTTCAATGAAATAGTAAGATGTTATTTGCATAATCTAATGAAATAATGTTTCCTCTTATGTATCAAAGTAATTAGTTAAAGGAAAGTGAATGTACGACTATCACTCCCGTGGCTCTTTCGATATTAACATGCCGGAATATTCTTCACATTAGACAATTGTGTTATAAGTCATTTAATAAATAGTGTGGCTCATAGTCATAAGAATATACGCTCGTTGTTTTTTAATATTTTTCCCTGCCCTTCCCATTTAGGTGGTTTTTCTTTTGGATGACTGACTCGGATACGAAATTGCAACGTTAAAAAGAAAACTTTGCTAAAATATGTTTTGATTGCACAATGTGAACGTTTGACTGAAGAACGAACAAATTCAAAGTTACCACTTCATGAGGAAACGACTCAAATAAGCGAAAATTCGTAATGAAGGTATGTTAAAATTCTGAACAGAGTAGACCTACATCACAAAGTTAATTTAACCTTCGGTGAAACATTCATCACATGTAAAGCAAGGACTCTTCAGCTCTATGTGGGAGCAAGTATTATAGGCCCAAACCTCATAAAATGGGCACTGTATCCAGTCTTATTCTAAGGTTTCAGTGATCGTAGCGTACAGTATTGTTTCCTATTCATGGCTTATTGTTCTTGGAAAAACCACGTACGCAGTGACAGTTGCCAGTATTTCGCTAAGCACTACGATTGTAAATAGTGATCAACAATCTGTCGCTGTATGAGCCTATAATAAATGGAATTGCTGTTTCTATTCGGCGTAGCACACCTATGGGGAGTTAGATATTTTTTCTTTCCGAGAGTCTTACACTTCCAATCATACTTTAAGTTTGCCATTTCTACCGCATACTCATTTCAGAGACTTAGGTTCCATGCTACTTTATACTCAAACGGTCAATTGTGACGTTCGGAAACAGATATACAGGGTGTAATCATAAATTAACAGAACAGTAGCGAAAAAGAAATAGTCCCATAAATAAAGCATCGAACACTGCAAAACAAACTGCACCAAGCATTACCAGAAGGAAATTTCATAAAACAAAAAGGGATTAAAGAAGTAGCATTACAGTCACTGTCGGCTAGTATGGATCTGACAGCGTGACATAAGCATCGTGTGTAATATGGAAATTAAATAAACGTGTGGCGCACGAGTGTCCCAGGAGAGTGTGATGGTGCAGAGGGGCCGAGCGGAGACACGTCTAACAAGGGGAGGCCGCCAATTGTGAAATTCAGATTCGATTCATACTGCGCATAATAAAAGCTCATGACCAGAGGTGTAATGTGGCAAAGCACCAAGATGCACTTCTCAGCCGTTGTCGAGAAAATCGACAGTTAAAAGAAACCTTTGCGATGAAATACTCTCAACGATTAATAATTTTCTACAGCGTTGTGGCGCAGCGGTAAGCGGTCGGGTTCGTAATCCGAAGGTCGCCGGATCGAATCTCGCGCCATGCAATTTTTTTAATGATTAGTTTTTTTGTAATTCAGATATATTAATGAATTGCTGATGCATGTTGGTGAAGGCGGATCGCTCTCCAATTGTACCGCCTCCATTTTTCCCTTTTTTAACAGGGTGTACCAAAGCTCTCCCGTCCGCACTGACTTCAGCCGTCGCACGGACGCCAAAATGGAAAATATTGAAATAAACGATATCGGAATTGAAAAACAACTGCTATCACTTAGTAGCGGAAAAGCATCCGGACCAGACGAGATACCCGTAAGATTCTACAGTGATTATGCTAAAGAACTTGCCCCCTTTCTATCAGCAATTTATCGTAGATCTCTGGAAGAACGTAAAGTACCTAGCGACTGGAAGAAAGCGCAGGTCGTTCCCATTTTCAAGAAGGGTCATAAATCAGATGCGAATAATTATAGGCCTATTTCGCTTACGTCAATCTGTTGTAGAATAATGGAACATGTTTTATGTTCTCGTATTATGACGTTCTTAGATAATACAAATCTCCTTCATCATAACCAACATGGATTCCGCAAACAGAGATCATGTGAAACTCAGCTCGCCCTATTTGTCCAAGAAATTCACAGTGCCGTAGACACTGGCGAGCAGATTGATGCCGTATTCCTGGACTTCAGGAAGTCATTTGATACGGTTCCGCACTTACGTTTAGTGAAAAAAATACGAGCTTACGGAATATCGGACCAGGTTTGTGATTGGATTCAGGATTTCCTAGAAGAAAGAACACAACATGTCATTCTTAACGGTTCAAAATCTGCAGATGTAGAGGTAATTTCGGGAGTACCGCAAGGAAGCGTGATAGGACCTTTATTGTTTACAATATACATAAATGACTTAGTTGACAACATCGGTAGCTCCGTGAGGCTATTTGCAGGTGACACGGTTGTCTACAAGAAAGTAGCAACATCAGAAGACTCGTACGTACTCCAGGAAGACCTGCAGAGGATTAATGAATGGTGCGACAGCTGGCAGCTTTCCCTAAACGTAGATAAATGTAATATAATGCTCATACATAGGGGCAGAAATCCATTCCAGTACGACTATGCCATAGGTGGTAAATCATTGGAAGCGGTAACGACCGTAAAATACTTAGGAGTTACTATCCGGAGCGATCTGAAGTGGAATGATCACATAAAACAAATAGTGGGAAAAGCAGGCGCCAGGTTGAGATTCATAGGAAGAATTCTAAGAAAATGTGACTCATCGACGAAAGAAGTAGCTTACAAAACGCTTGTTCATCCGATTCTTGAGTATTGCTCATCAGTATGGGACCCTTACCAGGTTGGATTAATAGAAGAGATAGACATGATCCAGCGAAAAGCAGCGCTATTCGTCATGGGGACATTTAGTCAGCGCGAGAGCGTTACGGAGATGCTGAACAAGCTCCAGTGGCGGACACTTCAAGAAAGGCGTTACGCAATACGGAGAGGTTTATTATCGAAATTACGAGAGAGCACATTCCGGGAAGAGATGGGCAACATATTACTACCGCCCACATATATCTCGCGTAATGATCACAACGAAAAGATCCGAGAAATTAGAGCAAATACGGAGACTTACAAGCAGTCGTTCTTCCCACGCACAATTCGTGAATGGAACAGGGAAGGGGGGATCAGATAGTGGTACAATAAGTACAATCCGCCACACACCGTAAGGTGGCTCGCGGAGTATAGATGTAGATGTAGATGATTTTCGACGATATTATAAGTTGCGCTAGGGACCGCATCTACCTTATTTCGAAGTTAGCACGCAACTACGCTGTTATGCGGCGGCTCGTTTCGGCCCATTCAACATCTGTCCTTCAAGTGTAACGAGCGAGTAACGGAGTTTATATTTCATACCTGCCACAGCAAATTTGTGTTCGAGTGGTCTCTATTCTAATTCGAACGTTTGACTTACGCTATACGTATTCATTTCGGAATATCGTTTCTACGTCTTCCGTTAACTATACGTGGATAACATTATTAAGATAATTAATAACATTTGTGAAATACAACTTTGTTTTGCGGAAAACATAATGATGTTCGAAGTCGCCAGTTTTTCCACGACAAACGACTTTCAACAACTTATTATATGCATAATTGTTGCAACTGATTGCCGGGAATTATATACACTCCTGGAAATGGAAAAAAGAACACATTGACACCGGTGTGTCAGACCCACCATACTTGCTCCGGACACTGCGAGAGGGCTGTACAAGCAATGATCACACGCACGGCACAGCGGACACACCAGGAACCGCGGTGTTGGCCGTCGAATGGCGCTAGCTGCGCAGCATTTGTGCACCGCCGCCGTCAGTGTCAGCCAGTTTGCCGTGGCATACGGAGCTCCATCGCAGTCTTTAACACTGGTAGCATGCCGCGACAGCGTGGACGTGAACCGTATGTGCAGTTGACGGACTTTGAGCGAGGGCGTATAGTGGGCATGCGGGAGGCCGGGTGGACGTACCGCCGAATTGCTCAACACGTGGAGCGTGAGGTCTCCACAGTACATCGATGTTGTCGCCAGTGGTCGGCGGAAGGTGCACGTGCCCGTCGACCTGGGACCGGACCGCAGCGACGCACGGATGCACGCCAAGACCGTAGGATCCTACGCAGTGCCGTAGGGGACCGCACCGCCACTTCCCAGCAAATTAGGGACACTGTTGCTCCTGGGGTATCGGCGAGGACCATTCGCAACCGTCTCCATGAAGCTGGGCTACGGTCCCGCACACCGTTACGCCGTCTTCCGCTCACGCCCCAACATCGTGCAGCCCGCCTCCAGTGGTGTCGCGACAGGCGTGAATGGAGGGACGAATGGAGACGTGTCGTCTTCAGCGATGAGAGTCGCTTCTGCCTTGGTGCCAGTGACGGTCGTATGCGTGTTTGGCGCCGTGCAGGTGAGCGCCACAATCAGGACTGCATACGACCGAGGTACACAGGGCCAACACCCGGCATCATGGTGTGGGGAGCGATCTCCTACACTGGCCGTACACCACTGGTGATCGTCGAGGGGACACTGAATAGTGCACGGTACATCCAAACCGTCATCGAACCCATCGTTCTACCATTCCTAGACCGGCAAGGGAACTTGCTGTTCCAACAGGACAATGCACGTCCGCATGTATCCCGTGCCACCCAACGTGCTCTAGAAGGTGTAAGTCAACTACCCTGGCCAGCAAGATCTCCGGATCTGTC
Source organism: Schistocerca nitens (assembly GCF_023898315.1). Lineage (NCBI taxonomy): Eukaryota > Metazoa > Arthropoda > Insecta > Orthoptera > Acrididae > Schistocerca > Schistocerca nitens. Next base: position 110,588,138 of record NC_064618.1, on the reverse strand, counting down.
CCCCATTGAGCATGTTTGGGACTGGATGAAGCGTCGTCTCACGCGGTCTGCACGTCCAGCACGAACGCTGGTCCAACTGAGGCGCCAGGTGGAAATGGCATGGCAAACCGTTCCACAGGACTACATCCAGCATCTCTACGATCGTCTCCATGGGAGAATAGCAGCCTGCATTGCTGCGAAAGGTGGATATACACTGTACTAGTGCCGACATTGTGCATGCTCTGTTGCCTGTGTCTATGTGCCTGTGGTTGTGTCAGTGTGATCATGTGATGTATCTGACCCCAGGAATGTGTCAATAAAGTTTCCCCTTCCTGGGACAATGAATTCACGGTGTTCTTATTTCAATTTCCAGGAGTGTATATAAACACATTTGAATTACAATAAACAAATACTAAAAAAAAAAGGTTGCATGGCGCGAGATTCGATCCGGCGAGCTTCGGATTACGAACCCGAGCGCTTGCCGCTGCGCCACGACGCTGTAGAAAATTATTAATCGTAGAGAGTATTTCACCTCAACGGTTTCTTTTAACTGTCGATTTTCTCTACAATGGCTGAGAAGTGCATCTTGGTGGCTTTGCCACATTACACCTCTGGCCATGAGCTTTTGTTATGTGCAGTATGAATCGAATCTGAATTTCACAATTGGCGGCCTCCCCTTGTAAGTGAAGTCAGGATAGCAGTTGGTACTTTCGAAACGTCTTTGACACTAGTGAAACGTTGTCGAAGTACAGTTATTAATTAATCACGTTTACAGTCGTCTTGTTCCACACCGGTCTTGCAGCAGATGTGTAATTCAGCTGCCTCTTGGATTCCTTTTGAAAGTTGCCGAGTCGACCCTTTGTCTGCAGGCCTAGGTGAAAAGTGAGTGACCTCTCGCCGCCGTGATATGCTGCGGCGGCTATGGTCCAGCACGAGTGATCTCGTACTAGCTGCTGGAGTGTGCTCGATCCCACTCCGAATTCAATGCAGAGCCGCGATGACCCATTCGCGATGTGGTGTTATCGGAAGTCGGGTCGTCGATCGATCTCATTCCTACAAGCAAGGTAGGTTTCGGAAATGGGTGGCGCCTAAACGTTGAACGGGAACGTGGCCCCGTTGCCGACTTCCGCGCTGAAGTTCGGTGTTGTCAGCACTGCACGATGTGGTCAGCTTCTCGTGCAGAAATTGGATGTGGCTAACAGTATGAAGTTCATCAGGCGAAGACCGTCATCTCAGATAAACGTTCGAATCATTCAAAGACAGTGCTGGTGTATGTATGACATAGAGTCACTACAGCATCGTAATCATGGAAGTGATTGTTATAACTGTGAATCCCATCGATCCTAATGATACTCGGAGAGCTCGTAGGTAACACACCGCAGCTAGTAAACGTCCACCGCTGCACTCGGAGGTCACGGGACGAAGTTACGCCACCTGAAGATGGCCTTATATGAACCCGAAAACGACTGTGTGATAATTAACAAACAATACAGGTGAAGAGGTATTCACCACCCCTGATATAATGCTCAGTTGCGCATGCTCCTCCAACGGGATCGTTTGTGTTTAAGTTGAGCTAATGTAAGGTTATGACAAAATACTCGGTTCGAAAAATGGTTCAAATGGCTCTGAGCACTATGCGACTTAACTTATGAGGTCATCAGTCGCCTAGAACTTAGAACTAATTAAACCTAACTAACCTAAGGACATCACACACATCCATGCCCGATGCAGGATTCGAACCTGCGACAGTAGCGGTCACGCGGTTCCAGACTGAAGCGCCTTTAACCGCACCGCCACACCGGCCGGCGCTACTCGGTTCGTACTGACCACATGTGTCCTTATTCTGCTATATTCGCTTAACAGTCCCTTAACTGCTGTAGGTTCTCTGATACTGGTTCTTATGAGATACGTACACTTTATTTCGACATCTCTTACGAGTTAACGAATATGCGTCCTATATTTCTGTTGTTTTTCTGCCCCTTGCTATTTTCTGCTGATCTCGTCCTTTCTCTCTCTCTCTCTCTCTCTCTCTCTCTCTCTCTCTCTCTTTCTCTCTCTCTTGGCGTAGTGTTGCGACGTGCCGAGGCCTGACCCAGTTCCGATATACAGGGTATTTTCTGGTTCTCTCTCTGTCTCTGCCTCTGGCATGACCGCACTTTGGTTATAGCGAGGTGGATGAATTTTAATTAATTTTTTCTTATTTTCAAACAATATCACTGCTGTTACTTTCTTCATGCATAGTTGATCTCACAGACAGGATACTCAGCAGCCGGTGGCTGTTTACTGCCGATCCTGTGGTGTATGGGACTGTACCATTGTTGAGTGACTGTAAGAATATAAAAGATTTGAGCTGGTGCGATGAATGGCAGCTAGCTTCAAATGTACAAAAATGCAAGTTAATGCACATGATTAGGAGAAACAAACCCATAATGTTCGAGTATATCATTAATAGTGTGCGCCTCCTAACATAGTCCCGTCCATGTAAGGTTTGTAATAAGGAAGATGAATGGTGGAACCCAGTTTATTGGGAGAATTTTGTGAAAGTGTGATACATTTTAAAGGAGAGCGCATATAGGACACACATGTAATTCATTGTTGTTTATTGCTCAAATGTTTGGTATTCGTACCAGGTCGAATTGAGGGAAGATATTAAAGCAATTCAGAGAAGGGATCCTTCATTTGTTACAGGTAAGTTCGAACAATACATGAATACTAAAGAAATGATTCAGGAACTCAAATAGGACTCACTGGAAGGAAGGCTGTTTTCGAAGAAGGCTATTGAGAAAAATTAGAGAAGTGGCATTTTAGGCCGACTGCAGATCGATTCTACTCCCGCCAATGTACATTTCGCGTAAACATTTCGCGTAAGGACCATGAAGATAAGAATATAGAGATTAGTGCCCGTACAGAGGCATATAGACTCGATTTTCCCTCGATCTATTTCTTGCAAGTAGAACAGGAAAGGAAATAACTTGTATTGGTACAGGTAACCCTTCCCCACGCGCCATATGATGGCTTGCGGAGTACGCGTGTAGATGTTGACTTTTGGCCGGAGATGCCATCTGGGGTTGTTTGGCCACCTAGTACTACTCTGGCGACTAGTATGTCAACGAAGATGGAGTGGTGATGAGATAACACAACATCCAGTCCAAGAGTGGATGAATTCTCCAACGAAGCATGAATCGAAACCAAGTCTGCTGCAGAGACGGGCACTATGTTTAATGCTGCCTCAAGCGAGACGGATCCAGTGCGATGTTACCAGATGCAAGGGTGAAGATATTGAAAAATAACATTCTCATACAGAGTCTAGTCCCAATAATGTGACAACCTGTGAAAATTCAAATTTTTTTTCGAAGATCCACCTACTCTACGAGTTGTGTGACATGTTGCATTGTCCCGCTGGTAGATGCGGTCGCACTTACGAAAAAAGCAAACGGCATGTAGGGTTGGATAGAGCCCCCAAGGTCAGATGCATACTTGCGTTAACCCATTGTACCTTCCAGATGGACGAGATCATCCAACAAATGCCATGACATTTTTCCCCAGACCATAACGCTCCTTCCTCCGGCCTGGACCCTTCCGACCATTGTTGCAGGGCCATACATGCCAATAGCCATGTAGCCGATGAAGCATAAATCTTGAGTCATCTGAAAATGCCGCCTATTGCCATTCAGCTGACGTGCAGTTGCGGTATTGGCGGGTAATTCAGCATTAGTTGCCGATGAACGGCAGTCAGCTTGGGTATACGAACCAGGTGCTTGCTTCACAGGCCCATCAACTTTTGCTCAACAGTTATTGAGGAAACACTATTCGTAGCCTCTTGGTTCTGCTGGGCAGCTAGTTGCTCAACAATTGCACGACTATTCGCCCGTACGCATCCCCGCAGCAGTCGTTCACCCACGTTATCCACAACCCATGGTGCAGCACACGCTTCGGATAGTGGCGTTTCACCATACACATCATACTTTAACTGTTGTGGCGTGTGAACAGTTTACAAATTAGCCGTTCTTAAAATACTTCCACCCTTGGGACGATAGATAATTGTATTCCTCTTTTGGACGTCATGTTCGCATTACGAGAACAGCTGAACAAATGCACTTTTTTCCGTACCTGTGGCGTGTTTTATATACCCTCCGCCCGCCGTCTGTGATTTGTTATTACACGTTGAACGTGAACATATCTGGGGGTAACATTAATGCGACTGGGAGGTGTATGATTCCAAAGAACCTAAGGGAATGACAATGTGAGAAAGTACCAAGCAAAACAGAAGGGAGAATAGTGCTTTAACATCCCACTGACGAGAAGTTCATTAGATACGGAACACAATTCGGTTTCTGAAAGGGTCGGAAAGGGTATCAGCAGTAACCCTACGAAAAGAAGCATCCCAGCATCTACCTTAAGTGATTTATGTAAATAACAGAAAATGACTAAAATGAACAAGGAACTACAGAGGTAAATGAACTGTAAAAATTGTACTGGACTACCCTTGCCGTGAAATGAGGTACACATAAATTTATCCACAACGAGAAACAAATCATTGTGGTCTTAACGTTGTTACGGCAAAATGGATTTCGGCAGAGTGCAAGCAATTGGCGAGTGTGTTTGAAGAATAATGAAAGTCTCGGTACTAGATGTTCCATATTCAAAGGGCGCTTTGCCCGGGTTCTTCGCCGTGTGGGAAAGGCATGCCGTTAAACACAGTGCTGTATGTTTCACTTGGCGTGAGTACTCCAAAAGCTACACCAGTTTTGCTGCGAAATATAACACGAAGAAGTGCTGCTCTCGCCCTCCCTTCGCCCGATGCTTGCTTGAAACACACATTAGACCAGAATTTGTCCGACAGGCGAAATAACTGGCAGCAAACTAGGTGACTATGCAAGCACGATCTGTGTCCAAACACGAAGCAGAGTAACGGTGACGGTTTAGAAGTTAAAAGTACACCGTCGACGTACATTTTGTGCGTAAACAGTTCTTAACGTTGCTAAAACCTCTTTATCGTGCCACCGAAACTGATTCCAGCGCAACGAACGTAGTTATTAGGAAGACTAAGAACAGATTCTGTACACTCCTGCAAGCAGATTGGTAATATTTTTTATTTACTTGTTTGTTTATATTCCATCTATCTGAAAACGAGCTGGGAGATGTGTGGCTGCCTATTTTCAGTTATTTGTTAAAAATAAGGTTATTGTATGTAATGTATGGTATGCTAACCGGGGACCTAGAAACGACGGAGAGGCTTCGTCCCCGCCGCAGCCGCAGTGGTCCACAACCGCATGACGACTACCGCAGTCCACTTCACCCCTCCGCCACCCCACACCGAACCCAGGGTTATTGTGCGGTTCGGCCCCCGGTGGGCCCCCAGGGAACGTCTCACACCAGACGAGTGTAACCTTTATGTTTGCGTGGTAGCGTAATGGTGGTGTACGCGTACGTGGAGAACGTGTTTGCGCAGCAATCAAAATTGTTCAAATGGCTCTGAGCACTATGGGACTCAACTGCTGTGGTCATCAGTCCCCTAGAACTTAGAACTACTTAAACCTAACTAACCTAAGGACATCACACACATCCATGCCCGAGGCAGGATTCGAACCTGCGACCGTAGCAGTCGCACGGTTCCGGACTGCGCGCCTAGAACCGCGAGACCACCGCGGCCGGCTGCGCAGCAATCGCCGACATAGTGTAACTGAGGCGGAAAGAGGGGAACCAGCCCGCATTCGCCGAGGCAGATGGAAAACCGCCTAAAAACCATCCACAGACTGGCCGGTTCACCGGACCTCGACCCAAATCCGCCCGGCAGATTCGTGCCGGGGACCAGGCTCTCCTTCCCTCCCGGAAAGCCGTGCGTTAGACCGCACGGTGAACCGGGCAGTCCAAAATAAGGTTAACTTACGTATTACCATATATTTAAAGCTTAGATTAATGATCAGACGCTTAACAGATGTTTATGATGAGCTTAAATATACCACCTATCGCAATGCTTATGCTATCGGCTGTGGGTAAATAAAATCATTTTACATCAAACTTTTGCGGAGATTGATATGTAATATAGCTCACAGAGGTACACTGGGATGACGAGTCACATCCTGTTTTACCTTCTTTCTCCCGGTGTGGTGCAGCAACTCGACGTGGCACGGACTCAACAAATCTTTGGAAGTCCCCTGCAGAAATATTGAGCTTTGCGGTCCCTGTAGCCGCCATAATTGCGAAAGTGTCGCGGTGCAGGATTTTGTGCACGAACTGACCTCTCGAGTGCGTCCCATAAAAGTTCGATGGGATTCATGTCGGGTGATCTGGTTGGCCAAATCATTCCCTCGAATTGTGCAGAATCTTCATGAAATCAGTAGCGAACAACTACGGTCGGGTGATATGGCACGTCGTCGTCCGTAAAAATTCCATCGTTGTTTCTAGACCTGAAGCACATGAATGACTGAAGATGGTCGGACAACAGAACCCAGTCCATTAGCTGTAAAGACATACCACACCACTATGGAGCCACTACGAGCTTCCAGATTTCCTTGTTGAAAATTGTAATCCATGGCTTCGCATGGTCCGTGCGACACTCGAATCTACCATCAGCTCTTGTTCTATCAGTATTCAGCTGAATATGATATCTGTGCAGTTAAACTATTAGGAGGGATGGTCAATTTGAAATGGAATAGGGGCAACAAAGCGACTGGCAGTGCACTCAAGTTTCAGTGGTGTGGCGGTTTGATGGAATACCATTTTCAAAGAAAATCGAAGGCAGAATGAGAATTTCCCTCTACAGCGGAGTGTGCGCTGATATGAAACTTCCTGGCAGATTAAAACTGTGTGCCGGACCGAGACTCGAACGCGGGACCTTTGCCTTTCGCTGGCAAGTGCTCTACCAACTTAGCTACCCAAGCACGGCTCACGCCCCGTCCTCACAGGTTTACTTCTGCCAGTACCTCGTCTCCTACTTTCCAAACTTCACAGAAGCTCTTCTGAGAAGAAGGTATTCACTGGAATACTACTGAGAATCTGAAGTTTGTGTTAGAAATTTTATTTGAAGCACAGCCTAGCCTTAAATAATGCCCAAATGTGTAGCATTGGCATTCGCTAGCGTGGAAGATCTTTAGGATTAATGGTACAGTGGATACAATATTTAAAATGAAGTTGGAAACATCTGAAGAAGTGGACGTATAACCTAGCGAAAATGAAATAGTCCAAGATTAGGGGCTCAGTACTGATTCCATGCATAATTTTAAATCCTTTACTCGTCAATAAGGAATTTATAGGTATACTATGATGCAAACACTTTGTTATGTACAAACTAGTTTCCGTAATAACACCCCATTATCAGTCGGTGAAATTTGTTACATAGCTTATGGTAATAACGTGATTTGCTGCATGCTAATGTTCCAGTATAATATCCTTCATTTAATCCATACATATTAAAACATTAAACACTTGTTTACCAAATAGTATATTAGCTGAAACATCAGAGAGGTGGACATTTATATTGCAAGATCACCTCGCTTCTAAACTGATACTGTTATTACTCAGCTTTGCCGCGAGTCCGTAGAGGGTGGTATATGTGACGTACAGTATAACTGGTCAGCATTCCCACCCGGAATTTGCGAGTGTAAGTCGGACCTTCCTTGATCCGCCTTGGTGGGTCGTGTCGTCAGATTTCCTCCTACCTGTGCGCGGTGCAGCTCTCGTAAATGTCGTCCCGGCAGGATTCTTCACTGGCGCATTGGATGTCTCTGTCGGTGGAAGCTAATTATCTGAAATTGCTGTCGATCAACTTTGGGGTATCTATTTACTCGAAATTAATATTCAGAATGCCGTAATATCACTTTTATTCTTATTAGATCAATAATGAAACTCTCACGTCACAAACTACGCGTAACCGAGAGCATGGTTACCATCGAACAAGACGGGAAGAGCTCTTAACGCCGACTGCCGACTTTGGCGCGCAGTCCGTATCGCTTACTAGTTTCGTCACAGTTCGTGGATTTCCGTTCAAATTCCTACTTACTAAGATATGCATTTGTTAATGAACGAGTGTGAATCTTAACGAGGCAAAATTATGATAAATAGTTTTAAACATCCAGAGGCTCCTCTTAGTATTCATGTTGTCATAAATTACTTTCATTATTAAATATAAATAAACAAAATCGGTGACTTTGGCACCAAGATGGCGGTACTTCCAGTCATGTATATTTCCCAGGCTGACGCTTGTTGCTACTGTCCAGCGCCGAGCCCCACCCAACTACGCGCGACATATGGTCGCTTCGTCACCTAGACAGCCAGCGTGGGAAATACTCTCCGACTCATGGCCGGCTACTGACTACAGCACTTCCTAATTATCGTTAATAGATCAATAAGAGACAATAATTCATTAAAACTGGTAAAAATATCTTCCTCACGTAAGAGGCACCTTACAACCTTCATGTTATGAATCTGAAAATTTACAACAATGATGTGATGATGAGTTGAGACTTAAGTATTACGTGTAGGCTCCTATTTACTAGTTAAATTTTAGGAAATTCATGTTCTTGCACAAAAGAATAGTTAATCAATCCACTGTGAAGGTATGTTGTAATTACTGATCATGTAGCCATTATCTGTTTGTGGATCATACTAATTTACTAACGTTTTATCCATGCGTTCGTCTGCGTAAATGTACAGTAATTACGCTGCTCACATCTCCTGCTTTGTCTTTCCTGTGTCCACCTCCTCCTTCACCCTCTCTCTTTCCATCTCCTTCTTCAACCACTTCTCTGTACATCTCGCCCTAACTATCTCTATCTGTCAACTAGTCCCCCCATCTCTGACCACATCTCTCTCTTCTCCCACACTCAATCTCCTTCTCCCCCTCAATCTAACCATTTACGTTTCTATACACTTCCCATCTCCATCTTACATCTGCTCTTGCACTTCCACCCTCCACCCCTCTCTAACCGTGTCCTCCTCCTTTCTCAGACCATCTCCTTCTCAGTCAGTCACTTCGTTATCCTCTCTCTGTCCATCTTCTCCTCGTCCTGTCTTTGTCCATCTCCACCTCCCATCCTGTCTGTCCTTCTTCTGCTCCCCCTCTCAGATACCAAATCCTTTGCCAGCTGCCTCTTTCCACACTTTCCTCCTTCCTACTATCTCAAACCATCTCCTCCTTTGCCATTCTCTGTCCATCTGCTCCACTCCTCTCTATGATCAATGCATCCTTGATACTCTGTCCATCTCTCCCCCCCCCCCCATTTTCCTTTTGAATCTCCCCACTACCACACTACAACTTCCACCTCCCCTCTCCTTCTCCATCTCCATCTTATCACTCTCTGACCATCATATCATATCATTCCATATTTAATTGTCTATCTACTCTTCTCATTATCTGTCTGTCGAGTTTCCCCTGTCCCTCTTTCTCTGCCCACATCTTCATCCCCGTTTTCTGTCAGTACACGTTCCCCTTTCTCTTTTATCTGTTCCCCTGCATTCCCCCTCTCGCTATCGATCTCCTCCTCGCCCTCTCATCAGGTGTACCTATCTGCACATATGTCTGAGGGGATACATTCCCATAAAACCAGCACAATGTCCCTGTAATGCAGGTCTCCTTATATTTGAAAGATTTCCAATACGTTTTATACCCAACCCTCCTGTTTTGGGTTCCAAGTGGTCCTTACTAGCAAAGCGTCCCAGACAAAAATTAATATGTATAACACATTTGCCTGAAATCGATCCAGCGGATTAGGAGGTGATATGGAACATATACACACACATACAGACATGTACATGTACTATAGCTCTTGTGGGTGGCTGCAAGTGGCTTGATACCATACTTGTGCCTAGTGTTGCATAGCACACTGTAACATTCGAAAATGGCAATGCTGAGCATCAGTAATTGCATAGTTCGAGCGCCAGTACAACATCAGTAAGGAGATGGTGAGTAGATGGGTCGGGTTTCTGAACGATTTCAACAAGATGCACTTTTAGTGCAGGAAGAACGTGACTGCAAAAGACAATTGAGCTTCGGCAGCAAAGGAAATCAGTAATCCACAGTAGCCATAAATTTTAAAACATGTTGTAGACAGTGATAGTGAAGTGTCACCATTTACGTGCACGCTCTTTAGCGGAGATTTACGGGAAGTAGACACAGTCTATAGCGATGATGTCAAGAAACACTGTGAAATGTTACCGAAAAATCAATCATTCAAACAAAAAATCGTGATAACGTACAGACTATTTGTACATCTGCTAGTGGCGTTGGTTTAAGAACTATTCACATTGCGTGCCGTGAAAGAACATCAAAAATGTCAATTATCCCAGGAAAAATACTAAACCACACAGCTCTTAACCAAGCTAAATGAATTTGATAAATTCATTGTTAAATGGACTGCCTATAAATTTTACAACAATGGCGAATATCCAACTCAGAAAAATTGAGAAAGAATTAATCGCAAGAAAGAAATTTTACTGAAGTCAGCTAGATCTGTGGAACGCATATTAAATCATCTAGGATTTAAATACAAACGTCAGAATGACGGCGTCAAATTATTACTTGAACAAAACGACATAGTGCCGTCCAGATTTGGATTTTTTCAGACGATGAATTCGCTGGGTAGGGCGGTAATGTGCTGCTTCCTTGATTCGGGTTAGGCGCACCTGCCCCTGATCGAATCTGCCTTGTGGATTAACGACGAGGGTTGGTGTGCTGGTCAGCCTGGATATGGTTTTTAGGCGGTTTTCCACATCCTACTAGGTGAATATCAGGCTGTTTCCCACTTCCAGCATCAGTTACACGACTTGCAGACATCTGAAAACGTTATGACTATTTCATGGCTTACACTAGATGTAGACAGCTGGGGAGCACTAATTTCATTCAGGGGGCTACAGGGTGGCGACAAGAAGGGCATCCAGCATCTAACATCACCAAATCCATAGTAAGAAGGCCGACTCCGTGCTGAAATGGTACAAAGGCCCACAACAACAACAATGATGATGAGGATGATGAATTCGCCGCATACTTCAGGTGACATGCGACGTATATTCTGTTTGCATAAAACTTAGGTTACATAAGACCACTGACTAAGGTAGACATGGAAGAATTCAAACCGAAGTGGATGCCTTAAGGTGCCTGCTGGGAAAGGAGCAGGCTGATGGTTGTGCAGGTGGGGGAGCGAAGACTGGTTTTCTTAAAGAAAGTAGATTAGTTTACGGATGTAGGGAAACAAATAAGTCAGAATGTTATCATCTAGAAATGAACATGGTTAAGTGTAAACAACTACGCATTTTCGTTAACGAACTAATTAGCTTGAAATTCCAGTAGCTATATTGTTTTCACCCTGATATGCCTGTTGCCATGAGTTGTGTGCTTTGACACTTCATATAAGCATTTAATATGTAATGTTGTCTGTAATAATTTTACACTGACTTTATATGACGAATTGAAAATTGATGCTTTTATAATGACATGGACATTACTTCCATAATGATATGACCGACATAGCTTAAATCAATATTTCACCACAAAAACGTAATTATGTTGATTCTGATCAACGCGGCATCTATTATAACGAGTAACAGAGGTGTATGTGGCTATCAATTGCTTGAGACTCACAGTCTGGCAACAGTACACTAACATCAGTTCAACAATACACCGGACCGAAGCTACAGCTGAAAACCTGGCGTTGTCTGGGTATTTATACATTGCAGCCTTCCACTGGTCCACCTCATTTATTCTCCTCTCTCTTTCCACAGCCTCATTTAACCCCTCACTCCTCTACACCCTCTCTCTGTCCACCTTCCCACCTTCCTACTATCTGCCCTTCTCCTCCTGCCCCTGCCGGCCGCGGCGGTCTAGCGGTTCAGGCGCTCAGTCCGGAACCGCGGGACTGCTACGGTCGCAGGTTCGAATCCTGCCTCGGGCATGGATGTGTGTGATGTCCTTAGGTTAGTTAGGTTTAAGTAGTTCTAAGTTCTAGGGGACTGATGACCACAGATGTTAAGTCCCATAGTGCTCAGAGCCATTTGAACCATTTCCTCCTGCCCCTGTCTCTGTCCACCTCTTCCTATCCCCTCTCTATCTCCTATTACAACATCTGTCTATCTGTTCCCACCCTTTCTGTCAACCTCCTTCTCCCTCAGATTAATTTCCATTTCATCTCCCGTCAGTGTCTGTCAATCTCCTCCTTCTCTCTGTCCTTCTCCTCCTCTCTCCTCACTTTGTCCATCTTCTCCTCCTCCTTTCCTCTGCCACTTCCTTCTGTCTGTCTCTGTCATTCACCTCTTCTTCCCCTAATTCTCCCATTTATCTCTCCTCGTTGTGATCCCCAACCCAGTAGGAAGCTGGTGTTACTTACCCCAGACTGTTTCCAGTTCTTACCTAATACATGTATCAAATGAGACTGAAATCGTTCCAGTGGATCAGGATGAGCTTCTTACTTGTGGCTTTGCCAGCATATACACATTCGAAATCCACTGCAGGAAAAAAATAGTACATGTACTGATAATGGTTTCATCGTTATCCTCCAAGTAATTGCACAGTGGCCTAGCTACCAGAGCGCCATCTGCGTCTATCCTTAAATAGGGAATGCTCACAGCCAGACGGCGCAGTGTAGTGCACATGTGTGAAGTAAGCAGGCAACCTTGTCATGTTGATAGGGTTAGATTGTGGCCTTTCGAGTGGCAGGATGGTCCTTTCGGAGAATTTGCACCAATTTGGACGTGCTGATTCAGTTGTGCAACGATGTCTGTTTCAGTGGTCACGTGACCATTCTGACACCCGTAGACGAGGTTATGGACGTCCACACTGCACACACACCTGCCAGGATCGTTGCACTGTAAGAGCAGCAATGACAGGTCGTGCAGCTACCACAGCACAGGTAAGAGGGCCTGTGAGCCCAGACATGTCAACATGAACTTTTACGAACAGGCTATTAGCAGTGCGACTTCAGATGCGCACACTTCTAACGCGCCTTCCATTGACGCCAGAGTAGTGGCATCCGTGGCTCGACTGGTGCCATCAGAGTATCGCTTGAAAGGTGGAATGAACCGCCGTGGTCTTCGGCGATGACAGCAGATTCTGCATGCAAGCAAGTTATGGACTTTCTCGCGTATCTGCATCTACAGGTACATGGTTACTCTGCAATTCACACCTAAGTGCCTGGCAGAGGCTTCATTGAACCATTTTCGTACTACTTGTCTACCATTCCACTCTCGAATCGCGCGTGGGAAAAAGGAACACCTAAATCTTTCCGTTGGAGCTCTGATTTCTCTTATTTTATTATGATGATCATTTCTCCCTACGTAGGTGAGTATCGACAAAAGATTTAAACATTCGAAAGAGAAAGTTGGTGATTGAAATTTCATAAACAGATCTCGCCGCAAAGAAAACCTCCTTATTTCGATGACTGCCACCCCAACTCGCGTACGATATCAGTGACACCCTCACCCTTTGAGCTGGTGCGTTTCTGGCGCCAGTTTCCATCGATCGTCATTTTGATCTTCGAGTCGATTTCGATGCTTATTTGTCTTTTGCTCATCTTTGGCGACGCGGATTTAACGGCATCGCGTGCGCTCTGCTAGAGGTCTGTCGGGATCGGCGGTGAGCGAGAGTCACGTGGGACTGTGTGAGTAGGCAGGACGGCAAGAGGACGAGACGGACAACGAAGGAGTGGGGCCAGCGGCTACGGCGTGTAGATTTCCTAGAAGTCGAAAGAGCAAGTTCCTTCGAGTCTGTTATAAGCTACGCCGGCCGATTGAATTGGAGTCACCGAGTTGCTACGGAGAAGTTGCGTGCGGCTTAATTGAAGATGACAGTGTACTAAAAATCCTTTGGAATTGTTTTAGTTGTTTATCACTTACCTCGGTGTCGTGACTAACTGTCTTGACGGCAGTTGAGGAAGTGTGGCTACGCACAACCAACCGACATGAAGCTAGTAATTCTAGCTCTGCCTTTTCAAGACACTCCGAGATACTTCCTCTATTCTACCTTTTAGTTCATTTTATAGTTTGTCGTGTAAATGTGCGCCGAGATAATTCTTGTCATCTTAACTTTAGGGCATGATTTTTAGCGAACTTACTAATCAAAGTTTAAGGGCTGACAGTGGCCAAGTAACTTACGGAAGCTAATTTGTTTCTATTCGGTTGTATTGAACACCTGTTCTCTAGATAAGATTGTGCAGTTTATGTCTCAGAACATTGTCTGCCGTTGATATGTGTTATGTTACAGATAATTGGCAGCGGTCGACGCGAGCATACTGGGAGCAGAGCACCACGGGGGCAGAGAGATATATAAGGCCCTGTCCTCTCCTTTACATCTTGGGTTATGTTGTCACTGTTGCGTGATTCCATCTTTCCGGTGGTGAATTATAGCGTCTGAAGTTCAATTGCAGTGCAGAGTTGAGTACACTTCTATGTCATTTCCTGTGTCTTAGTTTGGCAGCGGTCGACGCGAGCATACTGGGAGCAGAGCACCACGGGGGCAGAGAGATATTTAAGGCCCTGTCCTCTCCTTTACATCTTGGGTTATGTTGTCACTGTTGCGTGATTCCATCTTTCCGGTGGTGAATTATAGCGTCTGAAGTTCAATTGCAGTGCAGAGTTGAGTACACTTCTATGTCATTTCCTGTGTCTTAGTTCTCTCGTATTGATTTGAATCCTTGGTCTTCTCACGTCTGTCGCTAATTCACACGCAATATTGAAACAAACTCATTTTAGGTATATTGTCATATGGTCATGTTCTAGTTGTAATCACTCTAAGAATATTGTTGATTAATCAACTAAGTAAATTTGAAGATTTGTTTGGTCAAAATTAAAGCACTTCCTTAATTGTTTTAGTCATTTGTATATATTTTTGTTTAGGAAAGTTGGCTAGCCAAACCTTAAAAGATCTGTGTTCTTACCCTTAATCTGTTCCTCGGCTGATTGGAAGTAATGAGAGTTCTTATGGGAATTGTATGGACATTTGTACTATTTAAGTAAAGCTTTACCTGAGTATATTTACCTAGTCATATTCAAATTTCAAGTTTTATGGGTCGTGTTCCTGTTAAATATATTTATTTGTTGTTTGTCCAAGAGATCTGGCCTTGTAAGGCAGTCTCCTGTATTATTTTGATTGTGATTTTATAATTCTTTTGATTGTAATAAAATACGTAGCAACTAAAACGGATTTCTATTGTGATTTTGGTGTGTCACTATCATTACACATTGCACCCCTATTGCGCGATAACACGAAACGAGCTGCCCTTCTTTGCACTCTTTCGATGTCCTCCGTGAATCCTACCTGGTAAGGATCCCATACCGCGCAGCATGACGTAGACCTGGTGAGTTCAGTCTCATAGAGCGTTTTCGGCCAAGACACAAACGTCCCACCCAAGACCTTATGGTCTTTAGTGCAATAACCTATAAACCTCGTTCGACTTTGGTGTTTCGGCAGGGGTACGCTAACCAGGGCTCAGTACGTCCAGAATGTTGTTAGAGCCGCTCCTTTGCTTTTCTCGCAAAGTGGTCTATTGTTCTAATGGAGTAATGCTCGCCCACACACTGAGTTAAACTCCACTTTTTTTGCAAGTCGTTTAGAGACTTCCTTGGCCAGCATTGAGTCAATCTAACACATATGGGATATGGTGCGACGAGAAGTGACTCGTGCGACTCGTCAACAAACAACTCTACTACGTCAACACGTCGAGCAGGCGTGCCATAACGTATCCCAGGACAGAATCTGTCGAGAGAGAAGACCATCGTGTTCAGCGTATGACTCTGGCGCGTGGTACTGCATCTCCAGCAGAAATTTGATCAGCAGTTGTCACCATAGTGAAGCAGAAAACTGTTACAAATCGGCCACTTGAAGCACAGCTCCGAAGCAGATACCCTGGAATGTGCATGCCAGTGACCCCAAACCACCGCCATTTTTTACTTCTGCTGTGTCAAGCTAGAGTTCATTGGACTTCAGGGTGGAGGTCTGTTGTGTTCTCTAGTGAAAGCTGGTTCTATCTTGGTGCCAGTGACGGCCATGTGTTGGTTAGAAGGAGGCTAGGTGAGGGCCTGTAGCCAAACCTGTCTGCTTGTTAGACAGACTGGACCAACGCCTGGAGTTACTGTCTGGGGTGCGGTTTTGTATGACAGCAAGAGCACTCTCGTGGTTATCCCACGCACCCTGACTGCGAAACCGTACGTCAATCTGGTGATTCAACCTGTTGTGATGCCATTCATGAACAGTATTCTAGAGCGTGCTTTCCAACAGGATACAACTCGCTCAGGGATATTGGTGTTGTAACCCGACATGCTCTACAGAGTGTCGACATGTTGCCTTGGACTGCTCGATCACCAGATCTGTCTCCAGTCGAGCACATATGGGGCATCATCGGACGACATCTCCAGCGTCTGCCCCATCCTGCAATGCCGTTTATGTTTGGCGATCCTGGTGTTGATTGACTGCCCCGTCACTCCAACGTAAACTTTTCAACATATGCGTGATATGCTGTATACTCCAAACATTACAATTGGGTCTGTTTGCACCTTTGTTGATCTGGGACATTCTTTCCTTGTCAGTTTATAAAAAACTAGTCTTTACACCTGCTTGTGCAATATATGGCCAGTTCTATCAATCACTGTGGGTATGTATGCCACGCAGGTCATACCCAACATTTCTTTCTCCAATGTGCCACTTTGTCACGTGTTTGGTTTTATGGCACTTGATATGCAAGTGGTGGAATGCCTGTTACTCCTGAAAGCCCATTGTAGGTTGTGTATTTCGTGTCTGAGGTGTTTCCGCTCACATATTCGTCCTGTTCACGTTACGAGTGTGTTATCCATGCTCCTGTTCTGGCACGGGAGGTGATTTGACAGTTTGTGCATGTATCGGTCCGTGTGTGTGAGTTTTCGATACATACTATCACATAAATAAAGGTAGCTGTTCGTTCTTTTCTATGTCCATTGTAACTTTTATGTTGGCAAGGAGACTATTCATGTATCATAGGAAGTCACCAAGCGGTCCATCACCATGGCTCTCCACAACAGCTGTATCGCAACGGATCTACACCACAGCTTAGGTTTACAAGATGCCAAGTCCATCTCCTGTAGCTCGAAATGTTGCATGAAGAACTGTAAAAACACCATCCGAGCCAGAAAAGAGGCATGACTAATACGGTCATAATGCAAGCAAGAAGAATATCTGAGACACAGCACCTCATATGTGAGACGGAACAACACAACACATAACACTTAGGAAGAACTGTGAGGAAAATGGGTATTCCACCACTTACAAAAGAAATGTCACATAATGAAACACTTCGCAAAGGCCGGCCGTGGTGGCCGAGAGGTTCTAGGGGCTTTAGTCTGGAACCGCGCGACCGCTACGGTCGCACGTTTTAATCCTCCCTCGGGCATGGATGTGTGTGTTCGGTTAGTTAGGTTTATGTAGTTCTGAGTCCTAGGGGACTGATGACCTCAGAAGTTAAGTCCCATAGTGCTCAATGCCATTTTTTGAACTTCGCAAAGTGACACATCCGAAAAATAAATGTGAGGTACAGCCTTTCTGCCGTACGCTGCCAAAAATGACGAACAGACTCTGCCAAATAGTGCCCAAACGTGGCGTAAAGACTATTTATAAGGAGACAAAGAAGGTCAAAAAGTGTCTCAGACCAGCGAAGAAAAAAAGGACCAACTTACAAAGTCAGGAGTATATCGCATACCATGTACATTTATGTGGAAAGGTCTATGTAGGAATGACTGGACGATCAATCAGTACCAGGATCACCGAGTATAAGCTGCATTGCAGGTTGTTTAGATTGAGATGTCGGCCATGACGGAGTACGTCCTGTGTGAGACCGACCGTATAGCGAAATTCGCCGACACGGAAGTTCATGCTGTAGATAAGAGCTACTATACCATCTTGTTCAGGGAAGCTATAGAAATACACAAATGACAGTAGCTTCAATACGAAAGGGGAATGCCTAGAGGTGAACGGATCCTGGATTCCCATGCTGCAGCGAACGGCTGTCGCACGTAGCAAGGGGACAAGTGCAGCGGTAATGACCGTGGGAAAGCTCTTCGGCCTTCGTGAGCCAAGTGCGAGTACATACAATTTGTGCCCGCCACCTTCATTGCAGTCCACCGCCAGCAGTGTATTATGAATCATTGACAATGCTTCTAGCGAAACGTCAGAAAAATCAGTTCATGCCCTGAAATATACCCACAGAGTATAATCGACTCGAAATGCGATCTCTTAAGTATCGATTGGAAATGGCCAGCTACACAAAGTACAAACAAAACAGGCCGAAAGTTATTTACAAGTTAAACAATTGAGCACCGAACGTATACATGAACTGTAAACAACATACAACACAACCTCAAAATGCAGTAAATAGCAGTTTATAGATCCGATTTTAGCAGGGGCAAATGTTTAAGTTGTCTCTTTCTCTATGTCGTCTAATAACCTGAAAACATCCAACATGAGTGGTGATTGTGATGAAGTGCAATAACGTCTCATGGAAGGACATGTAGGAGAATTGTGTCAGCGTCAATTTAGCTGGACTGCTCAATATCTTTCATACAACCATATGCACATGTAGTAGTAGGGCATTCACGTACCATGTTACTCCTACTCGAAATGCAACAAAAATGTAAGGAACGCGTTTCCACAATTTTAAAATTACGGTAAATACATATGGCGTTTAATGGCTCTGACAGAAGATTGTGATCCAATGAGTTCGTGAATCTGAAATTTATTATAGATCCAATACAATTTACAAGTAGGTTATTTGAACAGTTTCGCGGTGGTGGCTATGAACAAACATCGAACTGAGGTATCCAAAATACCTTCCGCACAACACCTCAGAATCACGAAGTAAATGCCGGCCGCTGTGGCCGAGTGATTCTGGGCACTTCAGTCCGGAACCGCGCTGCTGCAGCAGTTGCAGTTTCGAATCCTGCTTCGAGAGTGGATGTGTGTGATGTCCTTAGGTTAGTTAGGTTTAAGTAGTTCTAAGTCTAGGGGACGGATGACTGCAGATGTTAAGTCCCATAATACTTTGAGCCATTTGAACCAAGTAAATAAGATTTTAAATCGCTGTGAAATACAGTGGAGAGTGGACAAAATTGCCTGTAAGTCTCTTGTATTTAAGATGTCTAGCACGGAGACAGATTCAGACTACCAAGTGTTCTAAAGCAATTGAAAACGCGAAAAACGCGAAGAAAGATGCGACTTAACCTGAACGAAGTAATATTATGCAACCCAATCGTATGCATGGAACTGAAATGCTCGCGACTTGCTGGGTTTCACCATTACATCGAAGGCTGATTGTCGAACGCATCAATCTCGAATACAAAAACAACGTCTGAAATACTGCGTGCTTCAGTATTCTGCTCAGGGATGAGGAAGGCGAAGACAGAAAAGACTAGAACGTGTTTTACTTCAGAGCGTGATGTACCCGAAACGGACTCTGCTAGTTACTGACAAGGCTCTTGGCCTAGCGTTGAGATAAGGTAGGTCTTCATTGTTTCTGGCATTTGCCGAAGGTGAGTCCCTCTCATGGTCAGCGGTGGCTGATGACACTCTATGGATAAACAGGTGACATTCGTTGGGCGTGTTGCAGTTCTGCTATGCAAAACGAATCCGCCGAACAAATCACCATAATCAATTTAAGGAAAACGCTGGTAACTGGAATCTGTATAGGAAGGCATTCAGCTGAAATCTATCCGTACCGGGTCTTGCTAACAGTACTGATTACTAAGCTCCGAGAGTGAATTAAAAAGAAAAGTATTGTTGTGTGACACTTTGAAGCATGTCTAGGGGCAGGCGATGAAACGGTAATCTTGTAATGTACATTTTATTCTCTGCCTCCACTGTAGAGTCAGGATCTTTCCAACCAAATTCAAGTTAAGTTGTTTTTGGGTCATGGGGAGTACGTACTGGGAATATGTGTGTTGGAATTTCTAGGTAGAGAATTTGCCTTGTAACGAAGGGTAACCTCCCGCAGGAATAAGTATTTAGTTAACCTCGGACAATGCGTCCCACATCAATGGTTCATATGCTGGATTGGGGCAGAGAATCCGAAATTCGCCTCCCTGCCGCTTCCCCTAGGAAAAAAAAAACCATGATCTTTGTAAACCGAATTCGCCTCCTGTCCCCTAATGCAAAGGCACGTATGGATTCAGTATCAGCTATAACATTTAATAAATGTTGACTGGTAGCAACTATAACCAGAACCGTTTGTTACATAAAACTTTCATCCTAGAAATGAAAAAAAAAAAAGCTTGATGGCTCTGGCTTCTTAAAGTTTCCAGCAGTGTTGCCGCTTTAGTGCGTAATATTTATGTCAGTTGTACAGAAAGCTGGAAGTTGTGGATAAAGGTCAGCTATCACTTCAAAAATCGTAACATGGAAAGCATTAGGGAATCGTGGTTTTTGGCACCAAAAAAAAATTAGTTGCTCTCTAATCTTTTATTTTAAATGCCATAATTTCACTGTGTTTCCCACTCGTAGCTCGTAGATCATCAAAACTATTTTCGTGTTCTGCTCCTGTACGGGTCAGCAGTTCTCATTGCTTCATTGATATGTGAACGAAGGGTTGAAGTCTCACTGCCTGGCTTTGTTTGCATGCGTTCCTTGGTGTAATCCTCAAAATAAATAAATCTAACGGTGTGCCATCGGAAGAATGCTGTGACCAAGCAATGGCGCCATCACGGCCCGTCCACTTCTGAAAAAAATATATTATTCAGCTCACATCACACATGCTGGAAAGCGAAGGATTGCTGCTGAACGTGGATCTGTGATAGCAGGAACTCTTAGAGCAAGTCCAGGTCATCATTGCCCGATACGGTTTTCTCTGCAAAGAGAAATTGGCCCACCACACTATCGTGCATTAGGCCGCCACGAAACATCAGCGTTCGGGCTATCGCGAATGTGTTCACTTGAGTTGTATGAGAGTTTGGAGCCTCAAATATTAATTTTGTGGCGATCGACATGTCCAAAAAATCTTCGTCTGAAAACAGACACTTTTTCAGGGGGTCATTGTCACCAGCAATGGAGGCCATCATGCAACATGCAAATGCTTACTGCAGCGGACGATCGCTTGGCTGCAATGCTTGGACAATTCACACTTTTCACGCAAAAAGCCGTAACCACTGATGTAACACTTTTAAAAAAGTTCATCTTGCATGAATGGACTTCTGGAGGCTGCGTTGCAGTACGGCTTGCACTCTGCCAACATAGTTGAGACACAGGCATACATCCGGTTAGAAATAGGATTTTAACACTTGCACTCTCGTTAAAGTTTGTGAACCACATCATATGTTTCTTTACGCCGATGCTCCCCTTTCACACTGGCATGTCGGCATGGATATATCTGCAACACCGTTGTCATAGACTTGGTTTCTGCGCACTATACCACACATTGGGCCTTCTTCTGCTGTGTAAACATTTTGACGTGGTTCAAGTCCTATGTCCAACGAAAAGCAAAGGAAAAAAGATTTGAGAGCTGCCAAACGTTTTAGCATGAATTTATGCGTCAAGCACTGCCCCCTTAGCTGAGTGATCAGCGCGTTTGACTGTCCTGCAGGTTGTATGGGTTCAATTCTCGGCCGGGACGGAGAGGCTGCTGAACTTCGCCGGGCCGTGGGCTTGCAGCTATCAATGCCAAATAAACATTTCATTTTCACTTCTGTCTCTGTGTCTAAGTTACAGTTCTTGGAAATTATAGTGGGGCTCAATCGAAATAGTGATTACAATCATGAGTGGAAAATGTATTCTTATGTACGAGGTGCATTCAAGTTCTAAGGCCTCCGATTTTTTTTCTAGTTAACTACTCACCCGAAATCGATGAAACTGGCGTTACTTCTCGACGTAATCGCCCTGCAGACGTACACATTTTTCACAACGCTGACGCCATGATTCCATGGCAGCGGCGAAGGCTTCTTTAGGAGTCTGTTTTGACCACTGGAAAATCGCTGAGGCAATAGCAGCACGGCTGGTAAATGTGCGGTCACGGAGAGTGTCTTTCATTGTTGGAAAAAGCCAAAAGTCACGTGGAGCCAGGTCAGGTGAGTAGGGAGCATGAGGAATCACTTCAAAGTTGTTATCACGAAGAAACTGTTGCGTAACGTTAGCTCGATGTGCGGGTGCGTTGTCTTGGTGAAACAGCACACGCGCAGCCCTTCCCGGACGTTTTTGTTGCAGTGCTGGAAGGAATTTGTTCTTCAAAACATTTTCGTAGGATGCACTTGTTACCGTAGTGCCCTTTGGAACGCAATGGGTAAGGATTACGCCCTCGCTGTCCAGAACATGGACACCATAATTTTTTCAGCACTGGCGGTTACCCGAAATTTTTTTGGTGGCGGTGAATCTGTGTGCTTCCATTGAGCTGACTGGCGCTTTGTTTCTGGATTGAAAAATGGCATCCACGTCTCATCCATTGTCACAACCGACGTAAACAAAGTCCGATTCATGCTGTCGTTGCGCGTCAACATTGCTTGGCAACATGCCACACAGGCAGCCATGTGGTCATCCGTCAGAATTCGTGGCACCCACCTGGATGACACTTTTCTTATTATCAGGTCGTCATGCAGGATTGTGTGCACAGAACCCACAGAAATTCCAACTCTGGAGGCGATCTGTTCAACAGTCATTCGGCGATCCCCCAAAACAATTCTCTCCACTTTCTCGATCATGTCGTCAGACCGGCTTGTGTGAGCCCGAGGTTGTTTCGGTTTGTTGTCACACGATGTTCTGCCTTCATTAAACTGTCGCACCCACGAACGCACTTTCGACACATCCATAGCTCCATCACCATATGTCTCCTTCAACTGTCGATGAATTTCAATTGGTTTCACACCACGCAAATTCAGAAAAAGAATGATTGCACGCTGTTCAAGTAAGGAAAAAGTCGCCATTTTAAGTATTTAAAACAGTTCTCATTCTCGCCGCTGGCGGTAAAATTCCATGTGCCTTACGGTGCTGCCATCTCTGGGACGTATTGACAATGAACGCGGCCTCATTTTAAAACAATGCGCATGTTTCTATCTCTTTCCAGTCCGGAGAAAAAAAAGCAGAGGCCTTAGAACTTGAATGCACCTCGTATGTGACTATTACCTGCGTGATACGAAAATAACACCTACAAAAGTTAAATGATACACTCTTAGTTAAGTACATATAACTTTATTAAACTACTCTGTCCAAACATGCCTTGAAAGATCCAACAGTACCAACCGACTGCCATGCCATAAGCATCACTAGATGGGCGTGTGGTCAGCCTACTGCTCTCACAGTCGTTGTCAGTTTTCTTGACTGGAGAGCTGCGACTTCTCAATCAAGTAGCTCCTTAATTGGCACCCCACTTGCGATCAGCTCTCAGCACACCTGGACGGTCACCCATCCAAGTGTTAGCCAGGTCCGACAATGTGTAACTTTGGTCATCTGATGGGAACTAGTGTTACCACATCAGAAAGGCAATTAGCACGTACTTATAGCCAAGTACATACCATAAAGTGGTAGAATTAGTAATTATGGTGATTAATAAACAGAGTCGTTCAACAGCTTCGAGTTTTACTGTGCGATGCATTGTTCTTTACTTCCTCTACACCCTGTCTCCCACAAAACTAATATGAAGTGGCTCCCTGCCCTCCTCCATCCACGTCACATTCCGCTGTGTACGTTATTCTCTGAGACAAAACAATGAAAGCGTAAAGAATGCGTCAATTCTTTCTTCATATATGCCGAGTGATCAAAAAGTCAGTATAAATTTGAAAACTTAGTAAACCACGGAATAATGTTGATAGGTAAAAATTGACACACATGCTTGGAATGACATGGGGTTTTATTAGAACAAACAAAAACAAAGTTCACAAAATGTCCGACTGAGGACGCTGGACAGCAAAATGTCAGTGACTGGGCATGACAATCGTGTATAAAAGGAGCTGTGATGAGAGAGAGAAACAGATGCGCCAGTAGTCGCAGCACGTTGACGTTACCTGAAGAGGCGCTTTTAGTGAATCTGTATTATCAGAATGGGGAATGTGCTAGTTCAGCGTTACGATCCTATCGCCATAGGAAGGAGATTCAAATGGGTAAAGGTCCATTGAAAAATGCAGCTGTGGCGAGAATGAAGTTCGAAGCCACAGGTTGTTTAGACGATAGACCCCGTAGTGGTCGACCGAGCACAAGGCGTAATGCTCCTAGGACAGTTCAGGAAGAAATGGAGACTGTAGGGGGTTCGTCTATGCTCGGGGAAGTCAGCGCTCGTGCAGTCGCACGTCGCACCGGCATTCCATACACTACTGTTTGGTTGGCACTGAGGCGTACCCTCGGATGCTATCCGTAAAAAATCCATTGGCGTCATGAACTGTTGCCTGGCGATTTAGCGAAGCGGAGGGCATTTGTGGTGTGGGCGTTTCAGAAGATGGCAGAAGATGACGATTGGTTGAATAACGTGTTATGGACCGAAGAAGCTCATTTCACGCTCCGAGGGTCTGTCAACGCCCACAACTGCAGAATTTGGGCTACCGGAAATCCTAGAACTAGTGTATCGTGATGGACCGACATCTCTAGGGATGCTGAAAGACAACATTCGACGCCAATGCCTCACCATAACTCCGGACATGCTTTACAGTGCTGTTCACAACATTATTCCTCGACTACAGCTATTGTTGAGGATTGATGGTGGACATATCGAGCATT
The DNA here is from genome assembly GCF_023898315.1 of Schistocerca nitens. Lineage (NCBI taxonomy): Eukaryota > Metazoa > Arthropoda > Insecta > Orthoptera > Acrididae > Schistocerca > Schistocerca nitens. The sequence goes on along the minus strand of NC_064618.1, from coordinate 110,563,525 downwards.
TCCTGTAAAGAACATCATCTGTGCTTTGTCTTACTTTGTTATGCTAATCATTGCTATTCTGATCAGATGAAGCGCCATATGTCGAACTTTTTTTGAACTTTTGTATTTTTTTGGTTCTGATATAAACCCCATGTAATTCCAAGCATGTGTGTCAATTTGTACCTCTCTATCTACATTATTCCGTGATTTATTCAGTTTTCAAATTTATACTGACTTTTTGATCACCTGGTACATAGAGTAAAGTAAGTGACATGTTCGGCATGTGTGACATAGCTGTATTTCTGCCGAGGCGATCACTGGCAAGTGGTAGCTTACTGTGAACGCACAAAGTAATAGAAAAGTTGCTGAGTACAGATTTGTGCGGATGTCGTTGTAGAAAAAAGGACTGGAAAACAAAGGGCATTGAGGACTTCACTCAACTGACGTTTGGGCGGCGTGGCTAACTTTAACGTGGCACGAAAGCGGTAGCCAGGGCCAGTTTTATTTTGACGAGGAATGTAATTGACAACAAAGGACGCGGCCATTTCAGCGGGGCGCACACGCGTTTAAGCCCTGGCCGTGAGAGGGCGACTGTACAGCGCAGGGGCTGCGGCGACAGCAGCGACGCCCGTGGGCCAGCGGCGAAAATATCCCATCCATTAGGCGCGCAGTGGCCGGCGTTAATAATGCAGGGGCTGCCCCGGCGGCAGGGCTGCCTGTGATTAGCGTGCAGGGCTGCCAACGCCAACGCCGCACCAGTGCTACCGCCCGTGCCTTGCGCGCATTAATTCCTCGGTGGCGCCCGGTAGTTTTGGCGGGAGGGAGGGTGGCAGGCAGTGAAGAGGACTGGGGTAGGGAGAGGGGACGGCAATAGAAGAGCCTGGGGATTTTCGCATGATTGCAGGATTTAAATTAACATGTTGCTGCTGGTGGCGAAGCGTTTGCGCATTTAAATGGACCGGAGGCGATGGCGGCGGCGGCGTCGGTGTCGGTAAATACTGGTATCCGCCAGTACAATGCACTGTGTGGCGAAGCGCGTTCTGTTGTGTTGTGCATCTGTCCTGCAGGCTGCTACGATCTCTCCTACCGTTGCACACCGCTGTGGTAGCAGAAACTGTCACGTAACAATCGCTATTTAGCACTTGGTGCGATTCAGTGTGCAGCACAAGAGAGGTATCATTCAGATAAAAGGGAGTGAAAGTTAATCACAGTCTCCAGAATTTCCCTCTCATCAACATGTACTGTAATGTGCGTTTGGATGAGTCATATTTTATAGAAAGATTTTGCCGCAGTAGCGTTGCCGACAACATTGCTGCATTGTGGCTGCTATACACACCAATTTTGCATTAGAGCCTGGCAGTATTGCTATGTTGCAGGTAGCTGCCGTCATATTGCCGAGGGGCTGTCGCTGTTGTCCACAATGGGTGGACAATATTTCATATTGCAAGGTAATATCTGTCCATGTCTGTAAATGGTTCCCTCTGGATGACGCGTTTGTTTCCTACTTGTCTCACCGAAAGCACTGCAGTCTCGTTGTGAGCTTTCTCTAAAAAATATTGTCTGTATGAGAGAAAACTGAATGTATTGATATTAAAAAACTTTCTTGTCACGTAACGTGTACCTTCGGAACTTGTGGAATTGCTGTGCACAACTGACTACTGGTTGCAGACGTGAACAGGGCCCTGAAATAAAACTTTAAACTTCATAAAATGCAAAATTTGAAGTAACGGAAATGAATCAAATTAAACGCTAAAGGAAATTAATTGTGTGCTGAATGAAAACTAAAACTCAGTAACAAAGTATGTTATGAAATTTGAGTGATATGAAGTGCAATGTTGGACTAGGAATATCCACAAACAGAAATTCCTGCTTTACTAAGAAGAAAATAACTGTTTGAAATTACAAACACTGTTCCTTAAAAATTAATGTCCTAGCTAGCACGACACTTGACAGTCCTAACTACACACTGTTTGCTCAATCATGAAGGATGAGAACAGTACGGAAACGAAAGTGACTTACATGTTGCTAACATGTTGTTTTTGTGTCTAGAATACTGTCGTTCTGGACAGCAAATGCAAATCAGCAGATGCAGCAGCTAATGATAAATAATCTACACTAACCCTAGCATTACCAACGGGGGGGGGGGGGGGGGGCCTCATAGGCCCACTGACTCAGTTTTTCTATGTTGTATCCACACCCTTTGATATATGAACTTGAAAGCAAAGGTAATTGTTCGTTATTGAATGTACTATTGAGTCATTACAGAATTTTGGAATAAAAATGTAATTAAAATTCATTTACTTGATTTAATTCTCTGTGGGCCTTAGAAGCCCACCCATTGGTAATAGCAAGGAAAGATTTACGAGGTTGAGTCTCTCGTTTCAAATCTTACCATGAAACGAATTTTGGCATTGTTGCCTTCAGACATATTATTATGAAGCGGACCATTGTTATTTTCAGTGTTTCTGCTGCTGTTGAACCAGCAACATGAGTAGACATCGTTTACGTGATAGTTCCATTGAAAGAGTGCTAGAAGAAGTTTTGAACGAATCAGATTTAGAGGAAAGTGAAGTGGATGATGATGTGGAAGAAATTAGAACTTATTCATCGTCTGAGAATGAAGATGAGGTTGAAGCCAACCCACCAGATGATAATGATACGGAATGTCATAAATTCATTGCAAAAAGTGGACGAGAGTATATTACGAAGCCATCTCGACAATATCGGCGTTCTGTACAAAATATAGTGCGAGAAAGAATGGGGCTAGGACAACAAGGAAGAATTGCGTCTCCGAAAGAGGCTATAGAGCTCTTTTTTACACCTCAAATTATGAATCTAATAAAACTACACTCAAATGAAAAGGCTTCTCGACTAGGTATTCAGCACACAGATGAAGATGAGTTATTTTGTTATATAGGACTCTTGCTAATCATGGGTTCAAATCATGACAATAAGATACCTGTCCAAGATTTATGGTCTTTGCTTCAGGGCCGACAAGTGTACTATGGATCAATGAGTCGGACCCGATTTTTCGAATTGACTAAAATATTGAGGTTTGATGATAAGAACACAAGAGAAATTCGTCGCCAGACTGACAAGTTTGCTCCAACGAGGGAAATTTTTGAAAGCTTCAATTCTTCACTTCCATTGTATTTCATTCCTGGTCTACATACAACAGTGGATGAGATGTTGTCTTTGTTCCGTGATCGCTGTCCATTCAAGGTGTTTCTAAAAGAAAAACCTGGAAAATACGCATTCTAATTCGAATGCTGTCTGATTCTGAGACTAGATATGTGATCAGCATGGACATCTATACAGGCAAGTCAGGATATACACAGCATTCAAATGGACCGATGGAAATTGTAAAGAGACTAATAAAACCTATTGAAAAATCAGGCCGTAATGTTACCACAGATCGGTACTATACTTCAGTGGAGCTTGCTGAGACTCTATGGAATGATTTTCACCTCACACTTGTTGGCACCCTACAGTCTAACAGACGACACATACCTGAAGAGCTGAAGACTACAACTGGCCGCAGTTTACACTCTTCCATCTTTGCTTATACTGACCCTCAGACACAGAGGCCACCAGTTACTCTTGCATCAACGCTAGTCCGCGAGAAGCCAAAACGACTGCTGTTGATGCTTTCAACTTATCACTCAGAAGGGGTGTTGAATGAAGACTCAAAAAAGACTAACATAAATCTTTTTTATAATTCTACAAAGGGAGGCGTGGACACCATAGACCAGATGGCAAGACACTACAGCACAAAGAGAGGAACAAGAAGATGGCCTTTGTCCCTCTTCTACACAATCATTGACATAGCAGCAATAAATGCATATTCACTCTTCCTCCTCAACTTTCCGAATTGGAAAAAGAATTTGCTAAACCGCAGAAGAGTTTTTATCACTAACTTAGGTCTCGAACTAATAAGATCTCAAGTAGATAAACGGGCACAAAATTTGTATGGACTTCAGAAGCCAGTAATAATGGCAATGGAAAGCATCACACAACGGAAGCTCAGCTGCTCTGTAGAACCATCATCCTCAACAGCAGAACCAGGAACACGTGGACGGTGCCACCTATGCTGCCAAGAAGCTGCATCTAAAAAGATCAAGTACAACAAGCTGGGAAAGTCAACTGTTACCTGCTCTCAGTGCCACAAACACGTCTGTGGGAAACACTGCAGGAAGACAGTGTTGTGTGAAAAATGCGTTGCAGAATGAGACAGTAAATTTTGTTTGCTTCATGTAGTGTATCGAATTAAAAAAGTCGTTTTTATAAGAAAACACTATTTTGAAACATTATTCCAAAAAATATATAAACTGAATCTCGTGATTTGTTCATTTTATTCCTATTATAATAACATCTTTTATTATCCAGTATACAAAAACGATGTCTAAGCATTTTGAATTGTTATTAGAGGTATCAGAAGTAAATAAACTTGATTTATGATAAAATAAATTGTGGTATTCTTTATGGGCCTTTGAGGCCCCCCCGTTGGTATTACATGTAACAAAAAATACGTTGGTAATGCTAGGGCTAAACTTTTTTTGTCGGAAACGATCTGCGATTTCGTATGGAGTAAGGAGCAATGCACAGACAACAAAATCTTCACAACGTTACTATGAATCATGGAGATAGGTTTTACCTTAAGCGAAACCGTTTTAAGAGTTGAAACTCTGATTACTGACGAAAAGACTACAACAAAATTATATTCCAACAATTACAAAACTCTCTTTATAATGAAACTATAACCTCTCTGCCGGCCGCTGTGGCCGAGTAGTTCTAGGCGCTTCAGTCCGGAACCGCGCTGCTGCTACGGTCGCGGGTTCGAATCCTACCTCTGGCATGGATTTGTGTGATGTCCTTAGGTTAGTTAGGTTTAAGTAGTCTAGGGGACTGATGATATATGTTAAGTCCCATAGTGCTCAGAGCCATTTTTTTACAAACATCTCTTTAAAATTCTTCCAAAACTTTCTCCAATATAAATAAAAACAAAGTATTATAAACGAGATTTCATCTCCATAATAAACTATTCCAGATAGTTTCTCCCACATTCACAAACAACAGCTCTCTGTCTCTGAAATACTCAATTGCTTCACAACAGACTGACTAACCTGTTAACCACAGATAACGCTGAACACAGAGTCAAGAATCTTATTCAAAACTCATGCAGTGCGCTCATTTATCTCTGTCCCAGTACAGTAAAGGCGAATTATTTACAGTAGCATAAAACATATGAGAACCTTACAACGACTCTCACCGGAAAGAACATACTTTCGCTTTTATTCGAAAGATTTTGTGCACAAGCTTTGTAATTTGCTGTATGTTTGTTGTGTACAGCAATGGACAAGGGAAAAACGGGAAAAATACGAGTTTTATAAATTCCATTCATCTACGAGCAGAATTATGGTACATCGAAAGTAATGTACAAAAAGATCGCAACCTGGAAAAAAGACAATTGGCAAACTGTTGCCTATGACGTTTGTATAACGTTTGATGAAGCATAAAAAAAACTCCTTAGTCTTCAAACCTATCCCAAATACGAGGCAAAACAGTTACATAGGAAGACTGGAAGTGCAGGTGGCTCTACATCCACATGGTTTCCATTGAAAGCTTTTAGTCCATAACTGAAATGTAGCTACTCACAGAGGTGCAGTACGGGCTGGTAATTATCGAATGGCAGCAAAATTTGGTATGTATACTGATGTGTTGATGGGGAACCGATTTATACTGAAAAATAATGTTCTCATTTTGGCCAACAGGCGCAAATCTGGCTCTGTGAATGCAAGAAAGCAGTATAGAAATATTTCCATAGCTAAGGGATCGCCGCGCCGTATAACCATGCGGTCGGGGTCTTCTTGTCACGGTTCTCGCGTCTCCGTCCGTCGGAGGTTCGAGTCCTCCCTCGGGCATGGGCATGTGTGTTGTCCTTAGCGTAAGTTAGTTTAAGTTGGATTGAGTAGTACTTAAGCTTAGGGACTGATGACCTCAGCAGTTTGGTCCCATAGTCGTTACCACAAATTTCCAGTTTTATAAGGGATCTGGAGTAGGATGTGGGCAGAAAAGGTCAAACAGGTGAGAAAGACTTCATATTGATTTCATTAATAACCACCACTTACACAATGTGTTCAGTATGAGCACCAGAGACGTCGATGAGAAGCTGTAATTCGGCAGATTTGCACCTGGTGACGAATATTAGAACTAATTTTGTTCCAGTGTAAATCCGTTCTGCATTAACCCAAAAGTACATCTACCAAGTTTCTTTGCCATACGAAAATTACAGCCGATACTGACCACCGTGAGAAGATGAATTATAATTAGTGTCACTTGTAACTATCTCTAAATGTACTTGAAGAAGTAACTGATGGTGTAAACGGTCGTTCATGCATGCGAATAAAAATTAAATAAGAATTATATTCTTATTTCAGACTTGCCGTAATGAAATATTCCCGTTCTTCTCCCAAAGTGCAGCGTATATCTAGTGTCAGGAGACTTACAGATGAATAGCGAAATTTAAACAGGTATGATACATTAAACTTCTGAACGAATCAACAGTATCTATAAACGAAAGGGTTATCGCCGATCAGGTTGTGAATTGCATACACTCTCTGATAATTGTGTATGTTGAAAGGATTATATACAGGGCGATTCCGCTGCCCCTACCGATGTCGTTTTATGCAGCCAGCAGAAGAATGGGATCAGGAGCGCTTTGCTGAGTGACGACGGCCGTGTAATACACTCCTGGAAATTGAAATAAGAACACCGTCAATTCATTGTCCCACGAAGGGGAAACTTTATTGACACATTCCTGGGGTCAGATACATCACATGATCACGCTGACAGAACCACAGGCACATAGACACAGGCAACAGAGCATGCACAATGTCGGCACTAGTACAGTGTATATCCACCTTTCGCAGCAATGCAGGCTGCTATTCTCCCATGGAGACGATCGTAGAGATGTTGGATGTAGTCCTGTGGAACGGCTTGCCATGCCATTTCCACCTGGCGCCTCAGTTGGACCTGCGTTCGTGCTGGACGTGCAGACCGCGTGAGACGACGCTTCATCCAGTCCCAAACATGCTCAATGGGGGACAGATCCGGAGATCTTGCTGGCCAGGGTAGTTGACTTACACCTTCTAGAACACGTTGGGTGGCACGGGATACATGCGGACGTGCATTGTCCTGTTGGAACAGCAAGTTCCCTTGCCGGTCTAGGAATGGTAGAACGATGGGTTCGATGACGGTTTGGATGTACCGTGCACTATTCAGTGTCCCCTCGACGATCACCAGTGGTGTACGGCCAGTGTAGGAGATCGCTCCCAACACCATGATGCCGGGTGTTGGCCCTGTGTGCCTCGGTCGTATGCAGTCCTGATTGTGGCGCTCACCTGCACGGCGCCAAACACGCATACGACCATCATTGGCACCAAGGCAGAAGCGACTTTCATCGCTGAAGACGACACGTCTCCATTCGTCCCTCCATTCACGCCTGTCGCGACACCACTGGAGGCGGGCTGCATGATGTTGGGGCGTGAGCGGAAGACGGCGTAACGGTGTGCGGGACCGTAGCCCAGCTTCATGGAGACGGTTGCGAATGGTCCTCGCCGATACCCCAGGAGCAACAGTGTCCCTAATTTGCTGGGAAGTGGCGGTGCGGTCCCCTACGGCACTGCGTAGGATCCTACGGTCTTGGCGTGCATCCGTGCGTCGCTGCGGTCCGGTCCCAGGTCGACGGGCACGTGCACCTTCCGCCGACCACTGGTGACAACATCGATGTACTGTGGAGACCTCACGCCCCACGTGTTGAGCAATTCGGCGGTACGTCCACCCGGCCTCCCGCATGCCCACTATACGCCCTCGCTCAAAGTCCGTCAACTGCACATACGGTTCACGTCCACGCTGTCGCGGCATGCTACCAGTGTTAAAGACTGCGATGGAGCTCCGTATGCCACGGCGAACTGGCTGACACTGACGGCGGCTGTGCACAAATGCTGCGCAGCTAGCGCCATTCGACGGCCAACACCGCGGGTCCTGGTGTGTCCGCTGTGCGGTGCGTGTGATCATTGCTTGTACAGCCCTCTCGCAGTGTCCGGAGCAAGTATGGTGGGTCTGACACACCGGTGTCAATGTGTTCTTTTTTCCATTTCCAGGAGTGTAGATATGAGTTCCCTCTCAGAGATTTTGGTGACTTAACAAACAGAATCATACAGTAAAAAATATGAACAAAGATTGGCCTTGAGTTACACGGTATTTTTGGACCGAGATATACCATACTTCTTCATACTTATCCAAGTGTCTCCAGTATTTCAATGTGTAGATAGCTGTGTAGTCTTACATGTTTTGAACGTCTCGTGCGCTTATTTCCTTTATAGTACTTATTATTTCGTATATGATTTTGAAACGTTGACTTCCAACGGAAACTATGAAACTGAGTGGAGTTATCAAAATGGGAAGTATCGAAGTATCAACGCAATGAAAAAATGAATATGTGACTTGTCGCGTTGATCTGCTAATGTAGTATCATAAACAAAATTTGTACGATTGGTCTAAGATGTCTTCGTATACTTTCCCAGTTATCCTGTGACATTTTGGCAATCTGATTTACATCTCCAGAGCGAAATGGCCAACATCATAATTCTGTCTTATGGGACTACATAAAACTGAATTGCTAGGAGCAACTGAATCATCCTTTGTCGTGAGAAATGGCTGTTTGTTTAGAATGCTGGCCATTATGTGCGTCTTTGGAAGCCCGAAGAAGTGAATGTGTTCCTCTTTGGCTAGTAGTCATCATCAGTGTCTGCCAAAAGGCAGGTTTTCACATGGTAGTTCTCCAGGCTGTCCGGTCTTCTGCTATCCTCTTCAGGTCTGCATAATTTCCTCTTCTCTTTTTGTCATGTATCATCTTGTATCTCCTTCTTCCTCTCAGTCTTCTCCCACAAACCAATCCTTCCAAAGGATCTGCTAGCATGCACTCCCTTCTCAATGAATGTCCCAACCAGTTCTTTTTCATTTCTCTTACAACCTTCAGTAGACATCTTCTCTCACCAACCCTTTCTAATGCTCTTTCATTACTCACTCTTTCCATCCAGCTTATTCTCTCCATTCCCCTCCACATCCTCATCTCAAGTGCTTCTAACCTTGTTTCATCCTCTCGTCTCAGCCTCCATGTTCTGCCCAATATAGTGCGACACACCAAACAAAGCATTTGCTAAGACTTTTCTTTGGACCTTTATCTAATTTGCCACATACGAGTCTCCACTTTCTGTTGAATGGCAATTCGAGTTTTCTCCTCCTAGTGACATCTCAAGTCTTCAGTTATTCTGCTTCCAAGATATTTAAATGCACTTACTTGGCTAATGATAGATTGTCCTATATTAATATTGTACAAACTGCGTCTTGTACTGATGACCATACTCTTTGTTTTTACTGTGTTTATTTGCATCCCAAATTCCAGAAAAGCTTCATTCACATATTTCAGAATGGTATTCACTGTCCGCTCACTTTCTGTCACAAATACTATGTCATCAGCAAAGCTTATACATGCTATTCTCTTTCCACCAATACATATTCCCCTCTTCCCATCTAAGCCTTTCGCAATAATATCTTCAAGGTATGCGTTAAACAACAGTGGGGAAAGGCAACAAGCTTGTCTAACACCTCGTCCAGTGCTGCTTCCTTCTGACATTTCATTTACAATACTTATCCTTAATTTCTGGTGTAAATATAGATTCTATATCAGTCGTCTCTCTTTCCAATCTACTCCTTTCCTGTTCAAAATATCTGCCAGCTTGTTTCACTGAACTGCGTCAAAAGCCTTTTCTGAATCTATAAAAACAGCAAATATTTCTCTACCATTTTCCATATACTTTCCCCTACAGTTCTGAAGAGGCCAATTGCATCTCGGGTTCCTTTTCCTCTTCTAAATTCAAACTGCTCCCCTACAATCCCTCTATCCAACTTGCCATATAGCCTTCTGTTCAACACCCTTAACAAGACTTTAGCTGCATGAGAAATTAGACTGATGGTCTAGTGTTTCTCTTTTTCTCTATTGCTATCATATTGTCATATATCTCGTTACAGAGGTAGGCTATTTCTTTTCTTGCCTTGTTTCGCTGACTCTTTAACTGTTCTGCTGGAAAATCATCAATTCCAAATGTCTTCCTATTCTTCATCTCCTTCAGCGCCTTTTCTACTTCTGCTTCCAAGATGGTGAATCCCTTTCCGTCTTCCGGCACCTATTGCTCCTCTTCAACCTTAATTTCGCTTTGTATTTCATTCCCCTTATACAGACATTCAATGTATTCTTGCCATCTGTTCAAAACCTCCAGTGGTTCTTCTGCTAGAGTACCATCGACTCTTTCTATTTCCATGTTATTCCTCTTTCTTTAACGTTCAAAAACTATCTCACTAGCCAGTCTATACATCATTTCGTACTTTTTCTCTTTCTCTATTTCCTCTATTTCGTCGCATTTCTGTTTCATCCATTTTTCCCTTTATTTTTCAGTTTCTCTTCTTAATTCATTATTCAGTTTCCTGTACCTCTTTTTGCCTTCTTCAGTTTCTACATTTTTCCATTTCCCCCGATCTTCCATTTTTTCAACATGTTTTCTGTTATCCATTCTTTCCTGTTACTTTTGGCTAGTAGTAGTTGATGACAGAGAGAGTGAATCGGCTGAGAGAGAGTGTGTGTTTTTAGTCGCCAGCGAGTGAGAAGCCTTGATGACAAACGTGTTCATGAGAGAATGCATTTTGAGATGCACCATAGTGTCTGACTAAGGATAAAGGATGATTTCCGACATGATCCCAAAGAGGGACAACACATTTGGAAAAAGGTAACATGAATTTAGATCTTATTTGCCGCCAGCAATAGCCGACGATTTATTCTAGTGTAAAGATTCCATTTTGTTCGACAGTGTCTACATTTCAGTACCCAGGTAGAATTATCAGTCATATGTGCACAATATTAATTACTATTTGTCACCATGCCCATCTACTCATAAGTATTTTATAGGAAAGGTAGAAAAAAATAGGAAGTTAAGTACTGTTTGTGTGAATCATTGATCACTTGTTATAATAACGCAAGAAAAGATAATAGTCCCATGTTAAAATGATTCATTTTCGTCTTATTGAAAGGATCTTAACATCAGTTTAATTTAAAGTAACCTTTTCGTTCATTTGCAAATACGTCACTTAAGTTTATTGCCACAGTTTGAATACAAATTTCATCATCGCACAGCCACGCCTTGCATTATTGCATTGAAAGTGAGCTGCATTTTTGGAACTAGCATAAAATTACGAACTAACGCAATTAGCAGCGCTGTGATTTGTACCAAGATCATGTATTTCAGCACTACATGTTCTTACAGGTAAACAAGATATGGAGAGCTGAGTTATTCGTTGCAGCTAAGAAACATTTTGTGGTGTCACCGCCAGACACCACACTTGCTAGGTGGTAGCCTTTAAATCGTCCGCGGTCTATTAGTATACGCCGGACCCGCGTGTCGCCACTGTCAGTAATTGCAGACCGAGCGCCACCACACGGCAGGTCCAGAGAGACGTACTGGCACTCGCCCCAGTTGTACAGCCGACTTTGCCTGAGGTGGATTACTGACAAATACGCTCTCATTTGCCGAGACGATAGTTAGCATAGCCTTCAGCTACATTTGCTACGACCTAGCAAGGCGCCGTATTCATGTGATAATTAATATTATGAAGCATGTACCGTAACGAGAGATGTTCTACAAATGTGGATTAAAGTTAAGTATTCAAGAAGCTACGTACTTTTCTTTATAGCATTCATTACGTATACTGTTTCAGACCTCACGCCAGCCTGCGTGAGTTTAAGCGCGTGCCTTTCGGCTTCCTCTCATTGTGTCTAGGCTGTCTTGTCTAGACACAACACATTTGTAGGGCCGAAATGAACTTTCTTACATGAAATAGGAGACAGTGTTCCTTTGCAATCTTTTTAAATAATTCAGTGGGCGTGTTTTCTAATAGAACACAGTCTGAATACGTGCATTTTCATGGCACCTGTAAACGCACCGTAACGTCCCCAGGCGAGGATCATTTCCATTTGCACTGTGATAATGAAGCAACTACTAGCTTACATTTATTAGAAACTAAGATTGTAAATGACAAACTGACCAGCAGGAACATTACGACCACCTACTTAAAAGCCGGTATGTCCACCTTTGGCACTGATGGCGACGGCGACGTGTCGTGGCACGGAAGCAGCGAGGCCTTGGTAGGTCTCTGGAGGAAGTTGACCCCACTTCTACAAACACAAATCACCTGTTTCCCATAAATTCGGGGGAGGGGTGCGATGAGCTCTTACGCCACATTCAATCACATCCAATATGTGTTCGGTCGCGTTCAGATCGGACGAGTTGGTGTGGTGGGGTGTGGGGGGTGTAATCTCCTCAATTGGAATTCACAACAGTGTTCCTCGAACCATTCCATCACAGTCCTGGTCTCGTGACATGGCGCATTATCTTGCAGTCGGGAAACATGATATTTATTAAGGGGTGTACCTGGTCTGCAGCCGGTGTATGATCCTACTTGGCCGTCATGAGCTCCATTGGATCCGTGGATGCCAAGGTGAATGTGCCCCACATCATAATAAAGCCGCTGCCAGATTGTCTTCGTCCTGCTGTACGGGTTTCAAAGAGCTGTTCCCCTGGAAGACGACGGTTACGCGCTCTCCCACTGGCGTGATGAAGAAGATATCGAGATTCATCACGCCATGCATCGCTGTGACTCCCTGCTAACGTCCAGTGGCGATGATCAAATGCCCATTTGAGTGGTAGTTGCCGATGTCGGGATGTCAACATTGGCACATGCATGGGTCGTCGGCTGCGGAGGACCATCTTTAGAAGTGTTCTGAGCACTGGGTGTTCAGACGCACTTGAACTCTGCCCAGCGTTAAGGTCTGGTGTTAGTTCCACCACAGTTCGCCGCCTGTCCTGTTTTACCAGTCTGCTCAGCCTACGACCTCCGATAACTGTAATGATGAGTGGCCCAGCCGTCCCGTACGACGTCTGTGTGTGGTTTCACGTATTGGAGACACTACATCACTCCTCGATCACCCGACGATTTGTTCATTCCCGAAAGGCTCAAGCCGAGCCTCCGGTCCATCACAATCTGCCCTCGGTAAAACTCAGAAAGATCACGCGCCTTCCCCTCTCCGCACACAGACAGCACGTTCACTGTTAATACATGCACTGTGCATGTGTCTAACTAGCTCTCTTTCCTCCCACGGTGACGCTGCCATCATTTGATCCGGTTTAGATCGATAGTAGGTCGTTGGTGATAATTTTCTGGCTGACCCAGGGTATCGCTCTCTGGCATTGTGTTTGTGGCCATGTGTGTGTTCCAGCAATTGGGGATACATTATTAGTGTGAAGCAGCAATTATGTCCTTCAAACGAACAGAGCGACACTGAAAAATTATCATTTACTAGTCACAAATGCGACGATATACGATCTAAATGAAGTCCTGCTGTCCTAAAATTTGAGTCCTTAAGTTTTACCACCAGCAACCACATTGGATGTTTCTTTCCAAGAATAATGCGACTGCAGTGAGACGAGACACGAAACATTAACTCATTTCCACCGAAGTCCGACTGCCTTCATGCAGAATAGCAATCCAGAGTCACTGACAACGAGGAACATGAAGCTATCGACCGAACTTGAATTCCCTCTTGATCGGCAATGGTTCAAATGACTCTGAGCACTATGGGACTTAGCATCTGATGTCATCAGTCCCCTAGAACTTAGAACTACTTAAACCTAACTAACCTAAGTTCATCACACACATCCATGCCCGAGGCTGGATTCGAACCTGCGACCGTAGCGGTCGGGCGGTTCCAGACTGAAGCGCCTAGAACCGCTCGGCCACACTAGCCGGCTGTTCGACAATCATCTGAGATTCAGGCAATTAGCTGATCTCATGATATCTATCAAGTCGCCTTAAAAGTAATTATTTTTCTAAAGTGACGATATGCTTACAAGTTCAGGATGAATTACAAACGGGAGAAAATGTACCGAAGATCGCAATGTTACTGTGCAAGAGCTCTTACTGTATTTCTCCCCCTGGGTTTAAGGTTTACAACCTAAATAATAGATGTACTTAAGGAGACTGGTGACCTTCAAGATCTAGACATACCATTGCTCAGAGCCATTACAAAGATGCGCCTGTTTTGAATGGCCAAACAGTTCGATTTGGCTTCGGTCTGAATTTTTTGCGTTTGTTCATTGTGTATCTATGGGGCAGTTCACTACTGATCTACCTCTGATAACCGTGAAAATATTTTATCAAAGCGGGTAAAGGTATGCAGAATTTGACGTCTTAGAACGGTTCTAGGGCGCACTAAAACACCGAATGAATCAATAGTTTGCACACCTGCTGTAAAGTTCAATGAAATTGATTCAACAATGAAAATTAAGAGATCTGTGCGCCTACACTTAGGCATATTTGAGTAAAAAGTGGCTGTTGTTCATTAAAGTCTCACTGTTAGTCTATTCTTCGTCACTTCTAACTATTGGACATAGACTATTCTTCATTATGGAGAATGAGCTGTTTTCGAATGTCAAAAATATGGTTCGGATAGTTATTTCGAATAAGTATAATGTTCAAATAGCACTGTCGATCAATATTCTCCCCAAACATCTGTTGGCTAAGGCTTTGATGACGTCACAGGCTAGGGCTAAGAGGAATCCGTATATTTTTAGAGGAGTGTTAGCCGAAATTATTAGTGATCTGAAAACACTAGTAATTCTGCGTACAGTTTGGTTATTTAGTGCTATAACATGCAGGTACAACAATGGAGAGGAATTTTGTAAATGGTGATAGTGGAAATCTTTCGAAGCTTAATGCTCTCGTGGTTTCTTCGTTCTTGTTCCGGAAACAAGAAACGCGAAAGGTGCATTGCATGGATACTGGGGCGATACTACTGTGATACAGCAATAACTTGCTGAATTATCTTCATTCTGAGGAAATGTGGAACTGGATTATGTGCTCGGCCCATGCTGAAGAAGTTGTCCGGGACAAGTTGTGAACGTCTGTACAATAAAACACGGAGGAAACTTCTTCATTTAGAAGATAATTCCGTTTGCTTGTTGCCAGATCTCCTGTTGTTTCCGTGGCACATCTTTTCTCAATTTTCAGATTTTCAGACTGCGTAATAACTCTAGTGCTGAACTGTAGGGCGTCAGCATGTTACTTTTCAACTGCTTTACACACGACAGCTTTCCTTTTCCTCTCAGTCATTAATTTAAACCACCGCAAATTATGTCTATAAAATATGCAGTTGCCGCAGCGGAACCTTAAAGTGCCTGTTGTTCCACTGCTTACTTAACTGCTGTGAAATACTATGACTTAAAAGTGGTTATGCAGGACCAACTTCCATTTTATCGTATTGTCTTCGTCTGGTTATGTTTCTTCTTAGGTTCCAAGCAATGTTCAATTTTCCTCTTTATCAAAATCTTAATGATTTACAACAGACTCAGTGGAGACAGTTGGAAGTGGCAAGTCATGCCTTCAACGACTCGTTTGCGAAGAATAATGTGGTCGTAAATTGTTAAATGGTTTCTCAGATTCATCAAAATAAGAGCTACATCAGGCATCAAATACAGGTTCATAATACTATCCTTGTGATTCATCCCAAGTTGATCAGGTGTAAAATGCAGCTAATAAACGAAGATACATATTAAAATGCAACGTGACGTAGAATTTAAAGCCCCTATGTTGCTGTATTAGAAATAGAGGACACATAAAGAAACAACAGCATTAAGCTAAGAGAGACAAAGAAGGTAAAAAACTTGCTCCAAGTGAGGATCGATCACGCAACCATTGCGTTAGATGTCCAGCACGCCACCCATTGTGCAACACGCGACAACGCGTTCGTGTGAAGTGTTAACTCATATTTAATGATCCTCACAGAAATAAACACCTGTAGCGACCAGTCTCATTTGGACCTCTGTGGACGAATCGCAACCACATTTTATGTATCGTCTCATACATTCGATAATAATTTTTTCAGAAGTTTCTATAGATGTGTTTGTACAATGTATATATCGTTTGTAACCCATTTCTCGAAACGTAAATTCCTAACCAAGATATACTCGAATTAGCTTCAAGGCAGTAGGAACAGCGTGCTAGCCACTGACGACAAAGGTATCACATGTCTCAAATGCAACGTTTTGGAGGGTTTTCAGATTATTTGACTTTAATTTCGGTTTTTTTAATACTGTAATTCATGAGCGAAAAACGCATGTTACGAGCATGGAATGACATATTAACTGATTAAGACGATTTTCAGAAAACAGTCAAATCTCATTTAGCAGCCTTACAGAATTCAGCTAACGGAGCAACTGAAGGAGGCCATCAGGAGAGAAGGCGACACGTGATGACTGGTTTCCGAGAAGACGGCAGAAAGATGACGGTTTTGCGAGGAACTTCATCTTCGTTGAAAAGTCACTTTTCCAATCATATACGTTTGTGAACACACAGAACTGTTGTACCTGGGTACCAGAAAATCCTTACTTTTTTCAGCAGAGGAGATTGCTGTCACAACAAGTGATGGTTCGGTATAGGCACTATTATCTACCCCTCTTTTGCGGTTTTAAGGTGAGGCAGGGCAAACAGTGACAGTAAAGGAAACCGATTACGCCCAAAGAGAGATTTTTTATTTTATTTTTATTTTATTTTTTTTTTTTTGGCCATAACCACCATAACCAGCCATGTAAGAATCTGAAGACTACAACGATGCTCTGGCTATGACAGGATCATTTACAAACTGCCTCCTGAAATCTTAGTTGTAAGCGTTAAGAGGTGCTACACAGACTATTGAAACGAGAGGAAATCGTGCAGTCTTCACTATTTGTTCTTGCAGGGAGAGAGGGACACTTAAACGTTTGCATTTCTCAAGTTTATTTAATTCAACTTCATAACGACATATTGACACATAAAATATCAAGAAAATAATGTCACGCTTATAGCGCATTGCGTGACTATACATGAATTATTTTCCTCAGTTATTTATCCCCCTTTTTAGGATGTAATACGCCTGTAGCATTGTTTCTTAATTCTAACACTGAAACAACAAGTTTACCGTTACCAGTCACCATTTTATTTACCTTTACGACGCGTTCCAAAGGTTTACGCCTCCACCATCAGGGGGTTTACATTAGTTAGTATGACATTTGTGTATGTGTAAACAAATATGACAGTATACATATGATGGGTTATGACAGCGAAAGGAACCTGTGACCACTCGAGTGTCTTATTTCTCCACTAGACAGTGCCACAAGTTCCTCCAAAAAATCGTAACTCAACACACACACAAATTTCGTACCAACTAATATAAATCCATCTGATGACGGAGGTTTAAATCTTTGAAACGCGTCCTGGAGGTAAATAAAACGGTGCTTGGTAACAGTAAACTTGTTGTTTCATTTAACGTCAGTAACAGTCACAGTAAAACCTGACCTAAAATGTTCGCATTTAAAGTCTAAAACTGAACACAAACCCATGAAAGTTTTCGAAAATATACGACAGACTGGATAAGACAAAGATGTTCAAACCTGACTGATGTTGAGAGTACTGTACCAACAATAAGTCTTCACGGTAGCAAAGAGATGGTGACTACAGTCCGATTAAAATTACTTGATGTCCATGAGTTGCCGCTACAGTATTGTAACATACGTTGCCGGCTACCGCTCGGTTATAGGGGACATGCGAACATGGTGGGTCACTTCACAAGTGCTGTTAATGTGGAAATGTACCCGAAAAATCGGCTGTCGAGAATCTACAGCAGAATTAAAATCACAATCGATCTGGTCACAGCGATTAAAGCTAACCTCTTCGAGAAAATTCAAGACAAAAAAAAACAATTCAGTTTCAGTGCTAAAAGCCAACTGTTATTTCTCGCTGAATCTATCCTCACACGTGCTAAATAGTTACAGATCGATGAGCAATGTTAATTGGCACTAGCTTGCACATTACAGGCGACACAGGCAGGTCTCAAACGAAATGTATCTCTTGAGTAGTCGACAATAAACGAATCTTTAACATTGTGCCACCTGATTAATAGCAGTTGACGTTAGGTCCCAGTTTAATGAACTGTTCGATACCATCCACATTTTGAAAATGTTTCTTTGGAAATTGCAGATCTCATTTTCACTACGGGAGTTCTCAGGATCATTTATAAAATTAAGATTTTCTTATTTTATTACTTCTTTTATGTCATGAAACTTCATTTCTTTAATTTTCGTGTCACTTTTGGGAACATGAATAAACATATGAAAGTGCATTTGTTTATTTCTCAGTAACCAGAAGGTAACTATATACATAAAATAAACGAAACAACGAAATTTCATTACCAAAATTTATATTTGGTAATATTGATCCTTGTTGGGCTCATGTTATGAGTTGGTTTAAACCTTGGTTAATATTCTGTGTTTGGTTTCCCGCGGTTGTTGCGATTATGCTGTTGTTCGCTCTCTCCATGAGAGGCAACAGCAGTGTGTATCAATATTCGCACCTTATACTATATTTGGTCTGGTGCTTATAGATTCCGGCTGTGCTGTGTGCGATCAGTCGGTCGGTTGGCGTGGAGCAGCAAGTCTCTACGCAGTGTTGGAGTGTGTGGGGTTGTTCCCATTGCTACGAGATACGTGGCTCGCCAACCCTGAACACGAATATTGAGTTTGGATTTAATTTATCAGCAAGTCAAGACCACATTGTGCCATCTGGTTCTCGTTGTTGGCTGTTGGGACATCCCTGCGAGCAGCGACGTGTGTGTTCGAGTTGGCGAAGGTTTAGCCACCGTCCAGTAGAGTCTAACTGTGTTTTATTATTTGCAATTGAAGTGCACCAGCGGAATTTTCTGCCTTGCGGCCGTTAACGTTCCAGTTACCGGCCATGGCCGTTGACGTAGATTCAGGCAGTGTCCTCTCCTCATCGTGTTGTTGCTGTCCAGCACAGTGTCTAGTTTAACAGCTTAATGTATGCTTGGTTGTGGGTGTCCATGCCTTTAACGTTTTGCATTGAACTCCCAGTTGCGTGATGGTCGAGTGGAGCACATGTTACCTTGATGGTGGGTCCGCTGACTGTCTGTTGGTTGGGTTGTCGTCGGATCGAGAGTGGTTGGACCGACTGCCCGTCTCACCTAAGTGATGGTTAGTATTTCAACTGCTGGCCGGCCCCCAAAACTTCTGAGCCCCGTTAGCTGCACTGCCTTTTCTTATTTTCTGATGTGTGTATTTGTATGGCTCATAGCCAATGGTTTTGAATTAAAGTTGAATTGTTTTAGTGGTGTTTTAAGTCATGGGCCTCCAGCTGCTTTAAATTTAAAATTCCTTGCTTGTTTGGGCATTCAATCTGATTAAAATATTGTTTGTAGATAAAGCCTTGGGACTTCTGCTTACTAAAAATTATTTTCATTGTGGTTTGAGTCATGGGCCTTCAGCCGTTTTAAAATTAAAAGTTTATTTCTAGTCAGGTGTTTATCATAACATTTGCTGTTTGAGAGCAGCCGATGTGCTGTACGGTAGTACGGCATGGTTCAAATGGCGCTGAGCACTATGGGACTTAACTTCTGAGGTCATCAGTCCCCTAGAACTACTTAAACCTAACAAACCTAAGGACATCACACACATCCATGCCCGAGGCAGGATTCGAACCTGCGACCGTAGCGGTCGCGCGTTTCCAGACTGTAGCGTCTAGAACGACTCGGCCACCACGGCTGGCTAGTATGGCAGCGTAGCATGGAGACTGAAATGTTATTCTTTTGGGAACACAGCGTTCGACGTAGTTGTACCAACTGTCCTTCTAAAGGACACGATTTATTAATTCCTGTGATACTGGTAATGCAAAAGCGTACGGTACGTGCAGAAAGAAGGCAGTTTCTTTCTTTTGTAGTTGCCTGTTGTATACTGTTTGTCGGTGAGAGTTCTTAAAGTACAGGGTTATTACAAATGATTGAAGCGATTTCACAGCTCTACAATAACTTTATTATTTGAGATATTTTCACAATGCTTTGCACACACATAAAAAAACTCAAAAAAAATTTTTAGGCATTCACAAATGTTCGATATGTGCCCCTTTAGTGATTCGGCAGACATCAAGCCGATAATCAAGTTCCTCCCACATTCGACGCAGCATGTCCCCATCAATGAATTCGAAAGCATCGTTGATGCGAGCTAGCCGTTCTGGCACGTTTCTTGGTAGAGGAGGTTTAAACACTGAATCCTTCACATAACCCACAGAAAGAAATCGCATGGGGTTAAGTCGGGAGAGCGTGGAGGCCATGACATGAATTGCTGATCATGATCTCCACCACCACCGATCCATCGGTTTTCCAATCTCCTGTTTAAGAAATGCCGAACATCATGATGGAAGTGCGGTGGAGCACCATCCTGTTGAAAGATGAAGTCGGCGCTGTCGGTCTCCAGTTGCGGCATGAGCCAATTTTCCAACATGTCCAGATACACGTGTCCTGTAACGTTTTTTTCGCAGAAGAAAAAGGGGCCGTAAACTTTAAACCGTGAGACTGCACAAAACACGTTAACTTTTGGTGAATTGCGAATTTGTTGCACGAATGCGTGAGGATTCTCTACCGCCCAGATTCGCACATTGTATCTGTTCACTTCACCATTAAGAAAAAATGTTGCTTCATCACTGAAATCAAGTTTCGCACTCAACGGATCCTCTTCCATGAGCTGTTGCAACCGCGCCGAAAATTCAAAGCGTTTGACTTTGTCATCGGGTGTCAGGGCTTGTAGCAATTGTAAACGGTAAGGCTTCTGCTTTAGCCTTTTCCGTAAGATTTTCCAAACCGTCGGCTGTGGTACGTTTAGTTCCCTGCTTGCTTTATTCGTCGACTTCCGCGGGCTACGCGTGAAACTTGCCCGCACGCGTTCAACCGTTTCTTCGCTCACTGCAGGCCGACCCGTTGATTTCCCCTTACAGAGGCATCCAGAAGCTTTAAACTGCGCATACCATCGCCGAATGGAGTTAGCAGTTGGTGGATCTTTGTTGAACTTCGTCCTGAAGTGTCGTTGCACTGTTATGACTGACTGATGTGAGTGCATTTCAAGCACGACATACGCTTTCTCGGCTCCTGTCGCCATTTAGTCTCACTGCGCTCTCGAGCGCTCTGGCGGCAGAAACCTGAAGTGCGGCTTCAGCAGAACAAAACTTCATGAGTTTTTCTACGTATCTGTAGTGTGTCGTGACCATATGTCAATGAATGGAGCTACAGTGAATTTATGAAATCGCTTCAATCATTTGTAATAGCCCTGTAATTGTAGGAGTCGGTCTGATTTGTCCAGGCACGCCTTCTACGGTGATATTGGGTGATGCACACAGATGCATTTACTGGATTGTGATCCGTTACCAAAGCCTTTACTTTCATTGTCTGCGAGGCTCCAGATGTAGAATTGGTATCGGTAGTACAAGGTGGTCTGACTGTGTTGCCGACAAAGAACGTTGAGAACTGCGTAAACAGCTGGACACTCGGCACTGCAGTACAAATACTGCTGGGTTTTGTGCTGCGCCGATCGGCGGAGGACAAGGTTAGTGCTGTTTTAGTCGTTGTTGTTGTTGTGGTCTTCAGTCCTGAGATTGGTTTGATGCAGCTCTCCATGCGTTACAGTAAAGCTGCATGCCCTCGGGAAAAATTATGGCTATAGTTTCCCCTTGCTTTCATGCGAAGTGATATCACGAAGTGGGGCCCTTTTAACTGTAAAGTCATTGTCGTGTCATTTGCTGCTGCTGGTCTGTTTTGCCGAAGTTACAGAAAGTAGTGGTTCCTTTATTTTTCTCACTACGCTAGGTACCGACAGTTTTGCTTTACTCCCTTACATGGAATGTGGTTACACACATGTCCCTAACATGTGTTGTCTGTACAATGGGCTATGCAGTTTCCACGTAATCATAACATTTGTGAAGGTGTCATATGCCATTAAGATTATAGGGATTAAACATTAAGACTGTGATAGCGGTATCCCGCATGATTCTAAGTAAACAAGGGTTCTGTTTTACTGCTAGTCTGTTTGTATTCAAATTCTAAGAAAAGAAAAAACCAAAAGCAAAAATAGATTTAGAATCACTGGTGCCTCAAAGTGCCCCCTCCTTAATCTTACAAGGGAACCACCCCACCGCACGCCCTCTCCCCTCCCCTCTATCCCTGGAACTCCCCCCCCCCCCCCCTCTCCCCTAGCTTTAGCGGAGCGGTAAGATGCCCCAATGGGTAGCCCGTTAAAAACTGAATACACAGATCAAGCATGGAAACATGAAGAAGGTGTGCTGAACTATGAAAGAAAAGCAAAATAGAAACAGTGAACCGTCCAAGGTTAACAAATGAAGTATTCAGTAGAGTGTATTCATGGTTAAGTGATCACGGTATGGACTACGAAACGGACGAGCAGGCTTCTAAACCCCTCGTGCCATATTTTCTCGTTTTTCAAACTTTGTGAACTGTCCGTCCGATAATTGAAATATTTGTTCTCTTTCTGTTGCATTGGCTGTTATTGTATACACTGGTTGTCGAATATAAGTCATGTGGTGAGAACACATTATAGTCGCAAGTAAGTGTGATGAATAGCGAGAGCAGGGAAGATACCACACAGACGTCTCACAGAAATGAAAGCAACAAATAAACGGATGTGAACTATGTTACAGCAAAGGAATTCAAGAGTCAAAAGTTCCAAAATGGGACGAAACTTTAATAAAGTTAGAAATGTATGTTTTGACAGAGCACAGGTGAACAGTGTGTTTGTGAAACTATTGCCTTCACTTATTGCAGTTTGCGTGACAAACTATGTTTTCGTCATTTCATTGAGACTGATCACATTCACATTCATACGAACACCATCTCCCAAGGAGGCGTATCTCACTCACTCGCCAGGCGTACAAATTAGGTCCTATCATATGACACACGTACTGAAACGCCCTGTGTGACACATCAGACGTGTTCTCTGGTGGAAGACCCTGTTGACTTGCCGCATTGTCATCAAACGTTTGCGGTTCCCATCCGGAAGGCACTTGCTTTCTGCTGGTAACAGAGTAGTTCTGTAGAATCAACTTTCATTATAGAGCCCTTCCTTACACCTTGCTGTTGCAAACGAACGTTACGCCACGACACAGTCACAAATTTGAATACAGCGAACAGCGAAAAAATAATAAATCAAACGGCACGAGAGAGCTTTGAACACGTCTCCCGCACTTTGCAGTCCAACACCGTGACCACTTCACCACGACGCCATCGCTTTTCGCTTTCCCTCAACGTTGCATTTCTGAAGCGCGGAACATTCACTGTTTCTAGGAGGAACGTTCAAAAACTAGTGCTCGACACTTTTATTTTAAAAAGCCATTAATGTGCGTAGACAAACGTGCTTGTTGGTGCTTCACATCTGATGTTTGTTCTGTGCGCCGGTGAAGTTTCGAACCGGTCAGGCAGATGACAGAGCCGTAGTACAGACTCAAAATGGCGTCTACATATGACTCACGTTGCAAGCAGCGTGCTGTTATTGAACTTATGTGTGCAGAAAAAGAAACCGTGGTGAACATCCATAAAGTTTGTGTGCAGTGTATGACGATGATGGAGTTGAGAGGAGTACAGGTAAAGAAAGATACAGCTTCAGGAAATGCTGAAACAGAGCTCTATGATCAGCCACGCTCGGACCGTCCTGTCACAGCCGCTGATTTAGACGTGCTGCATCGTGCGGATGCCATTATTCGTGCATCACAACTCGACAATTGTCTCTAAAGTTGTCGGTCAGCATTGGAAGTCCGTCTGCAATGATCGAAACCCTCGGATATTCAAAGGGGTGCTCACGATGAGTTTCAGGAATGCTCACAACGGACCACAAGATTCAAAGAAAGGCCATTTTATTTGAATAGTTGGAGCGTTTTGAGACTGACGGAGAGGCCTTTCTGTCACGGATCGTTATGGGGAACGAAATCTGAGTGGGTCACTTTGCGCCTGGAACAAAAAGGCAGTCACTGGAGTGGCATCATCCTCATTCACCAAAACACAAGAAATTCAGGACACCCCCCTCTGCCAGCAACGTCATGGCGACAGTCTTCTGAGATTGTGATGGCGTCATTCTCGTGGATGTAATGCCAAGAGGTTCAACTACCACTTCAGAGGCATACGTGAAGACTCAAGAACCGTTTACAATGTGTTCGATCTGACAAGACTCAAGCAGAAATCTTGCTCCAACACGATAATGCACGCCCACACCCAAGTCTGAGAACCCGGGAACACATCGCCAAACTTTGTTGGACATCATTGCGTTATCCACCGTGCAGTCCAGACCTGGCAATCTTGGACTTCCATCTCTTTGGGCCACTTAACCATTCTCTACGGGGAACACACTCTGAAGACGACGATAGTTTCAGTCATGCAGTGAAAACATGGCTACGCCTACAGGACAATTTACCAGGAGGGGAAAGATGCTCTTCCACAATGCTTCGGTACGGCTATGGAACGTGATGGAGACTACGCAGAAAAATAGGACATTGACAAGACATGTTGATGTATATTGTCACAAAATGCTGACTCTTAACTATAATTATGTTCTGAGAAAAGAACGTGGATCATTACTTATTCAACGATCCTCCTATTTTGTTCTGTTTTTCACAGTTCAGTACGTCTTCTTCCCGTGTTCATGCTTGATCTGTGTTCGGGCTGTCCATTGGGCACTGTTAACATTAAATATGAGGGGGGTTCGAAGGGGAGTTTCCCTTGTTAGAAGTGGTTCAAAATGGTTCAAATGGCGTTGAGCACCATGGGACTGAGGTCATCGCTCCCCTAGAACTTAGAACTACTTAAACCTAAATAACTTAAGGACATCACACACATCCGTGCCCGAGGTAGGATTCGAACCTGCGACCGTAGCGGTCACGCGGTTCCAGGCTGTAGCGCCTAGAACCGCTAGGCCACTCGGGCCGGCTAGAAGAGGTAGGCCACTGTATTTTGAGTTATTGTGTTTACCTTTTTTTGAACTACATTTAAATCAGAAGTGAGGCTGCTAACCAAAAGTCCTCTAGTATAACAGTACCTTAAGCAGCACTTAGCCATAAAATACCGCTGCACGATTTGTTTGGAT
The DNA here is from genome assembly GCF_023898315.1 of Schistocerca nitens. NCBI lineage: Eukaryota > Metazoa > Arthropoda > Insecta > Orthoptera > Acrididae > Schistocerca > Schistocerca nitens. The sequence continues at coordinate 110,538,419 of NC_064618.1, read as the reverse complement.
GGCGTTTCGGCAGTTGCGGGTTAAAGCGTAATGCTGCACAATAAGTCGCTGCAGTGGGCATTAACATTTGTGTTGTCCGTGGTTCGTCTTGATGGCCAATGTGTGTATGTATATCCATTGTATTTGGTTTACGTGTATTGTAAATAATTCTTGCCCACGGGGCCAAAGTGATTAAATTCTGAGTCTATTTCTGATCAGTTATACTAATGTTTCATTGAGTAAAACTTCCGTTATTTAATGAATGTACTTTAACTATCGGCAGTACATCCATAGTCCGTCTGTATCGCTGTTGGATTAACTTCTGCTCATTGCGGTTGAAGGCTCTGGGAACGTTGTAAATGGGCATTTGCCTTACACCCGTCTTAGTTTCAGGTTGAAATCGACGCTTACGATTGGAAAAACCGTGGTGACCAGCGTGTACCCCTGAGCTGGTGGTCCTGCGACCGCGAGGCTGGAATCCCTGTAGCCAGACATGAGTACCGGCATCGTCTGTGGGATGTTTTTGTTAATAAAAGGTATTCACCTCCTTCGCATCAGTTAATTGGCCCAACCCTCCACTCCCATTCGCGAAAATCCTGCAGAACCTAACAAACTCCTTGCACCAGTGAGGTGTGCTATCTTTGTTTACTGTGTTGTAACATTTCTGAGAGAGACTGTTAGAAGGTCTGTAGGAAGGCGGATGTGTGGAGGAAAATCCGTGACTTATTGCCAGGTTAAATAATGCGAAGTTTTGTACCGTGACACGTGTACGATGAAACCAGACTGTATCAAGAACGTTAATGTTCATATTGCGTCAGTAAGAGGAGAAGATATGAAACTAGTGTATCTTAAAAATAGTGTTCAATTGGAAACTCATAATTTTTAAACAGCGTAAGATGAATATTTCTTGATGATGTTAATGAATGTGTTAATATTTGTAAAAGAAATGATGCATTTGAAGAATTGTGGTCAGAGAAACAATTATTAGGCCACAGAATCTTTGTCTGCGATGGAGTCGTAGAATCCTTGACAGCCAGCAGTGCATAGCTGCAGTGTGCAGCAGGCGGGTATTCGTTGAGTGTACAGTTTAATGCATGGACGCAGTTGTGGAACTATGTGAGTTGAAGATCTATTACGACCAGGAATGATATCTCAGAATAATGGTTGGATAGCATACGGACATAAGAAAGGATATATATATATATATATATATATATATATATATATATATATATATATATATATAATATAGATGGTGGAACGAGCTGTGTGATGAAGCAATTGACAATCGACTAAAGGCATGAAAAAAATGGAACAGTAATAAGAAACACGAATACTGGGAAGAGTTTAAAGAAGAAAGGAAAAAGACAGCAAAAATCATCAGATCATTGAAAAGAAAATATGACAAAGACGGATTAGAAGAAATGGATTCTGATTTCAAAAGGAACAACACTAGAGACTTCTATGAGACTTTCAGAGAAGTTTTAACAGGATTCCAGTCACCAAGTTTACATTTTAAAGATAAAAATGGAAAAATGGTTTCAAGCAATAAAGAGAACTGCCAAATATTAGCTGAATACTTTGAAAATCTATTAAATTGTGAGGAGCCTAACGACAGGTTACAGTTTCAAAAACCACAACATGAAAATCCACCGTCGGAACCACCTACAGTAGAAGAAATAGAAAAGATTATCAAAGCATTGAAGAATAACAAAGCACCAGGTGAGGATGGGATGGTGGCAGAAATGTGGAAACTAGGGGGCTTATCCGCATGTCAGAAAATTCACAAAGTAATTAAAGACATTTTGACAAAAGGAATCATACCCAGTGACTGGAAACAAGCATTGATCCACCCTCTCCATAAAAAAGGAGATAAAACAGACACCAACAACTACAGGGGCATATCCTTGTTACCAGTGACATACAAAATACTTTCTAAAGCACTTTTAAATAGAATAGAGGAACAAGCAGGACCTAATATAGGAGATTATCAAGCAGGATTTAGAAAAGGTAGATAATGTGCAGAACAGATTCTTAATTTGAAAACAATTTTGAGAGTGAGAGCTATACAAAATAAAAATACAGTAGTTACTTTCGTAGACTTCAAGAGGGCCTACGACTCAGTTGCCAGGCAAACACTGTTCCAGATACTTTATGAATCAGGGGTAGATGAAAACACCAGAAGACTTGTTGAACAAACGCTCACAGATACAACATCAAAAATTAAGTTTCAAGGCGAAATTTCTGAACCATTCAAAATCAAAACAGGAGTTCGACAAGGTGACGGACTGTCCCCAATTCTCTTTAACTTGGTTTTAGATAAAGTAGTAAAAACATGGGAAAACACATTAAAAACAGAGGCACAAAGGGTATAAGCATGGGCCAAGGAAAGAACAAATTTGAAGTAAAATGTTTAGCCTTTGCGGATGATATGGCATTGATAACTGAAAACCGAACAGACGCAACAGTTATGCTTGATATGTGTTACACGAGATTGCTGAAAAGACTGGGCTAAAAATATCCTACGAAAAAACCGAGTATATAGAACACAAACATAATACAGAAAAGTTTATGGAAACAAAGTATGGAAAAATTAAAAGAGTTGATAGATTAAAATACCTGGGGGAGTGGATCCAAGCCAATGGACTGGATAACACAACAGTTAAAGAAAGAATAAAAAAGTTGGAATTTGCATATAAATTAACACAAAACTACTACAATAAGAAATCAATATCCATACAAGCAAAGATTAAACATTATAATGCAGTTATTTGGACACAAGCAACATATGGATCAGAGTGCCCAACATTGAATAAGAAAGGCGAATTAAGAGAACTAGAAAAAAGAGAGAGAAAAATATTAAGAAAAATTCTAGGTCCTGAGAAAAACAAGGAAAATATGTGGATTAAAAGGAGAAATGAAGACCTATAGAAAAATACAGAAAAGATCACAGATACAATGAGGAAGAGACGGCTAAAATTTTATGGACATTTAAAAAGAACGGAAGAAACACGTATTACAAAGAAAATTTTTAATTACGTTAGTAAGCTGAAAAACACTGTAGGATGGATAGAAGCAGTAAAGAAAGACGCCAACAAAATAGGTGTTACAGAAGAAACAATACGTGACAGGAATAACTTTAGGCTACTTATAGAAAACGCAAACTATGAAGAAGATGCGCCGAAACCTCGACCCAAGAGAGTGTGGACAGATGAGCAGAGACGAGCAGTTGGCGAGAAAATGAAGAAGTACTGGGAAGAACGGAAGAAAAAGAAACACCATAAGTCTTAAGTTGTATGCGGTCCATAGCTGGCCAAATTCATAATAAAAAAAAAGTATTCCTAATTGAAATTTCAGAACTTAAAGATTGTGTCATGTGGTTTCATTGGCATTCTGTGTCAAGGTTATGAACCCACTTTCCCTGGAAGAACTGTGCTTAGTTTCTATAAGTATCTTTTATTTGTTGCGAAGTCTTGCTTTGTAGCCGTTTCTGCCAGTACTCCAATTTTCAGGAGAGATTCATAATACGTGATCGTGTCGTTTCCTTTGTGCAATGTAGGTTCCGTCAGTTACTTTATTTTAGCGGGGTCATATGTCAGTGTAGAAATTTTCGTGTATTGCAGGTTACATTGATATACAGGTCGACATTACGGGCTTTTTGTGCAGTTACGTTTTTTCTTTCTTTTTTCAAGCAGTTCGCACTGACCAAATACTCTGAGCGTGAAATTATTGGTTTGTATTTATTTGCTTCTAAATAGGATAGGTTCTTGCATACACAGGATTGTTTCGGTTTCATGTAAGTTTAGGTTGACATTTCACATTCCCAAGTTTCTATTTACGACGACCCACACGCAAGTAAAGGCTATTCACTTACACGAGTTTCTCTTATTATGCAAATAAAGAGAACCATATTATATCCAAGTTTAATTCAGAAATATACTATGATCATCCAACGTTAACAGAATATCTTTTTGTAAACGTGACAAGACCGGTGCCTCTAAAGGAATCATACTCCAAATCTTACAGAACAGTGAGCCGACCCAACAATATCTACGAGAAATCGAGATGAGTATATTTATTGAGTGCTAATTACTGCGAGAATCAACTTAGGATCTACCCGTCTGCAGTTCCATTTGCCTTGCATGACAAAGTCAATGCTGAGCTGCTGCATTGGTAGGATCTCGGCGACGGTTTTCCTATTTCGTCTAGTCAGAAGGCCACCTTTCTCGTGATGATTCAGATGTCCACTGGCGCAGTGTACCTTTTCAGCGAATTGAAACAGACAGTGAATATGCAATGTAGCCGTCTCGTACCCCTTTCCGCATCCAGAGGAGTTGCAGGCGATGTTATCAGAGAAACAGTATTTTTCGAGCATTTACTTGTGTGACACGTACCTGAAGTTGCCTTTGGACGCTGTTTCTCAGTGTTTCTTAGTACGCAGAATCCACTTTGGACTTTACCAGATTAATTGGTTACTCTTTGGAATTTAGCCTGCCCCAATATATGAAAGATATCTGGAGCAATTGAGTATTGACTTTCCCTTTTGTGTCGGCTACCTCGATGACATCTGAGCGACGAGCTCCACGCGAGAAGTGAATGTAAGGAATCTGCAGTCTTTTTTCCGGTGCATTCAGGAGAATAGGTTGCGTGGAAAACTTGAAAAAACGTGGGTTTTTCTCTCCGCAATGGTACAATTTTTTGGGAGATGTGCTTAGCAAAGGCGGGATTGTCTCTAAGGATGAGCACGTCAAAGCTTCCATCAGCCTGCCGGCACCCAACAGCCTATAGGAGTTCCATGCCACTTTAGACAAGATTTCCTGTTATACTGTTTATTTATCAAGCCATGCTCACATGCCATCCTTTTGACCGGCGTCGCCAAAAGAGCGTAAAACTCATTTGGTTCACGGTCTGCTACCGGCGTTTTCAGCCACAAGGAGTATTTGTGCACTGCCCCATTTTTATCTTCTTTTACGCCAGGTAAGCCGCTAACACTGGCCACTACACGTTCCACTATGTCACTGGTGTGGCCATTTGGCATCAGAACAGCAATGCCACCAAGAAACCCGGTGCTTAGGAATCAAAGACGCTTTCAGCAGCACAAAGTAACTACAGTGACGGAAGGAAGATCGCAACATTGAAACGCGTATGTATTCAGTACCAGCGATGGCGAGGCATGACAGAATCTCTGACCAGAGAGTTATTTATCGTCGCTAGTCTGCGCTTGACCGCGCGAGAGTTAGTAGTGTGTGTGGAGTGGGCAGAGGGAGTTGTCAGTTGCGAGTTGCACTCAGTCGGCAGTAGTTGTAGCGAGTGGACGGTTGTACTGAGCGGGCGTCGGCATGCGTCGGCGGCGTGCTCTCCTTGCATCTCTGGTCACGATTCAGGACGAAGTATATTGTTATCGAAGGTAATGAAGCAGCATTGCGCTCAGCTGATAAGATATGTTAATTGTAATTAATTTGTTCAAGAATTGCCTCAATAATAATTTTCCTACAAAGTAACGTTTTTTAAAGAAAAAGATTCATTTCAAGTTCAATAATATTTCCTATGCATTCCCTCCAAGAATCAAAATTAAACATGGGCCAGCATTGCACGGAGCTGTGCCGAAAAATAAGAGCAGATATAGATGCAGTTTTACTGAGGTAAGAATTTTGGTTTCTCTATTCAGGTTTAATTATTTCACAGGGCCGAAGGTCAGCGTTGCTGCCCTTATAAGACTTATCAGGTTAAATTATTGCTGTTCGCATGTTACATTCAGTTGATGCTTCATTATTTAATTAATATTATTGTGGGTTTAATGAGCAATCTTCATTCTTTAACTTTGTGAAGAGTTTACATTTGGGCCATTAATATTCTTCAATTTTGCAAGCAGGTTACGCTTGGTTCGTTTTTATTATGCAGTTTTGTGGGAAGACAGCATTTCACTTAACATTGACTTATTATTTTTGCTGGGAGGTTACAATTTAACTTTTATTGACTTTTATTATTTTCCCCGGGAGGTTACACTTGGCTCATTATCATTGTCATCTATTTTTTGCGGGGAGGTTGCAACATCAAGGAATGAATAATGAACAATAGTGAAATTTCGGAAATTGATTTGTCTAGGTAACATATTTAAGTCATTAACGTTGCAAGACATTATACTACACCTGTGAAATGCTGGCTCATTAATAACCGGTGTAACCGGTTGAATGCAAGCATGCAAATGTGCGTGAACTGTGTTGCTCACGTGGAGGATCTCAGTTTCCCTGGAATGGTGTTCTTAAATAGCAGCGCAGCAGGACAACAGATCGAATCACCAGATTGACTTACAAATTTTCAGTCAATGGGGGCCGGGTTTTAATCACGGAAGTTTCTCCTGCTGTGATACGATATCAGATCCCAGACGAAAACTCTAGGTGTCGGTACAGCGCGTCTAGCACATAGACGAGGTGTTGGCATGCCCTCAACTGGCTTCATAACCAGCACACCAGCACACGGCCATTACTGGCACCGAGGTACAATCAGCTTTCATCAGAAAATACAGACCACTACACTGCCTTCCAATGAGTTCCCCCTTGACACCACTGTATTGGCAAAGGGCGTTGGTTTCGGATGAGCGGAATGTACGTCACAGGGCGTCTTGCTCGGAGCTGTCCTTGAAGTAACACATTTGTAAGAGTTCGTCGTGTCACTGTGGAGCCAGAGGCTGCTCAAAGTGCTGCTGCAGATACAGTGGGATGAGCTAGAGTCATACACCGAAAACGATGATCTTCCCTTCGGCCGCCGGTAGTGTCACGTCGCCGTCCGGAACCCAATTTTCTTGTGACCTTACATTCTCGTGACCACCGCTGTCAGCAATCTTTTACGGCGGCCACGCTCCTGCCAGATCTTTCTGCAATCTCGCGGACGGAACATGAAGCTTTTCGTAGCCCGATTACAACACCTCGTTCAAATTCAGTGAAGCGTTAATAATAGCGTCTTTGGCTGCTCAAAGGCATTCTTGACTTGCAGTCACTCACTACATCCAATGTCGAAGGTAACTTGTTCTCACGAACTGTTACAGTTAAATCAAAATCTGATAAGCATCTTCATAGTGGCGCTAATACGCAAAATCTGAATAGTAATCATCTTCCAGATACAGAAACACGGCCTCCAACTGTCTTTCACGTCGGAGAATGGCATCTTTGTGTTGCAATTTGTTTACGTCAGTGTATTTCTATGTGGGAAACAAAGATCTTGCTATTGCTTTCATTATTTGAAAGTTTCGTATTCCCGCACGGAGCAAAGGTCCTACTTATGATCGCGAGACACTGGTTTCATTGTTCGCCCCTCGTTCTGAGCTACTAGATAGGACTGCCCCCTGATCACAGCAATGAGTGCCCTTTGGAATTCGCCAGGGCCGGCGATCCACTTTTCCGTTAAGTCATCTCATCAGTTGAGACGCAATGGTGCCAACGGCACTCCACGAGAGTACATTCGGCGTGGTGTAGGTTTTTCATATTGTGGCATAGGATCACCTTTTCCCTCAGGGTGCTCATGCTTGCCACGGCAAAACACACCTGTCGAGTAGTTGTCCCTTGGCTTCACACCTTCGCGTATTTCAGCAGTTGCATACTGGCGTACATCTCATATGAGGGCTTTGGCATGGTGAGATGTCCACTGGCAGGCGGTCGATCGTAACACTGAACATCTTGTTGTTGTCTAGAAGATACCAGCGCTCAAAAAATAACAAACGCTGCCAGCAACATGTTCGCCATCGACTTTGGGGCAAATGTGGAATCCCATACTCCAGATGATACGTGACAAAATCAGTCTCTGGTACTACATATCGATACCACCCAACGGCCATCATAGCAACAGGACTGCAAGGATTGGTTAGACGCTGGTAGTGGTCGCGTAGAATCTGACGGATCCATTGGAGCGCACCTGCTGAGCCAAACCGGTACTGGCTCTGTAACAAGAGCGCCCTCTGCCGCCACAACATACGATGGCCATCGGCAGCGACACAGCCCCACTCATGCATGGAGCCATTTCGCAATGTGATGCTATGCAGATGCTGCCTCGTCGCAGCTCCATCTTCACTGTTCATGCTTTTGTACAGAGAGACTTTTCCTCATAGACATTGTGATATGAGGACTCTGTTTCTTGTTACGTTGTTTGTAGTGAGTCTTTTGTCGTTTCGAGAAGATCAAGTGAACTACGTACATCCTCTGTTTGTTTTGTTAATTTGTTCGCTAATCGTCCTTGCTCCTGTTCAGCTTTCCTACACTACAGGCCATTAAAATTGCTACACGAAGAAGAAATCCAGATGATAAACGGGTATTGATTGGACAGATATATTATACTAGAACTGACATGTGATTACATTTTCACGCAATTTGGGTGCATAGATCCCGAGAAATCCGTACCCAGAACAAACACTTCTGGCCGTAATAAAGGCCTTGATACGCCTGGGCATTGAGTCAGACAGAGCTTGAATAGCGTGTACAGGTACAAATGCCCACAGATCATCAAGAGTGGTGACTAGTGTATTTTGATGAACCAGTTGCTCGGCCATCATTGACCAGACGATTTCAGTTGGTGAGAGATCTGGAGAATGTGCTGGCCAGGGGACCAGTCGAACATTTTCTGTAACTAGAAAGGCCCGTTCAGGACCTGCAACCTGCGGTCGTGCATTATCCTGCTGAAATGTGGCTCTGAGCACTATGGGACTTAACATCTATGGTCATCAGTCCCCTAGAACTTAGAACTACTTAAACCTAACTAACCTAAGGACATCACACAACACCCAGCCATCACGAGGCAGAGAAAATCCCTGACCCCGCCGGGAATCGAACCCGGGAACCCGGGCGTGGGAAGCGAGAACGCTACCGCACGACCACGAGACCTGCTGAAATGTAGGGTTTCGCAGGGATCGAATAAAGGGTAGAGCCACAGGTCGTAACACATCTGAAATGTAACGTCCACCGTTCAAAGAGTCGTCAGTGCAAACAAGAGGTGACCGAGACATGTAACCAATGGCACCCCATACCATCTCGCCGGGTGATACGTCAGTATGGCCATGACGAATACACGCTTCCAACGTGCATTCACCGCGATGTCGCCAAACACGAATGTGACCGTCATGACGCTTTAAACAGAACGTGCATTCATCCAAAAAATGACGTTTTGCCATTCGTGCACCCAGGTTCGTCGTTGAGTACACCATCGCAGGCGCTCCTGTCTCTGATGCAGCATCAAGGGTAACCGCAGCCACGATCTCCGAGCTGATAGTCCATGCTGCTGCAAACGTCGTCTAACTGTTCGTGCAGATGGTTGTTGTCTTGCAAACGTCCCCATCTGTTGACTCAGGGATCGAGACGTGGGTGTACGATCCGTTACAGCCATGCGGATAACATGCCTGTCATCTCGACTGCTAGTGATTCGAGGCCGTTGGGATCCATCACTGCGTTCCGTATTACCCTCCTGAACCCACCAATTCCATATTCTGCTAACGGTCATTGGATCTCGACCAACGCGAGCAGCAATGTCGCGATACGATAAACCGCAATCGCGATAGGCTAGAAACGTGATGGTACGCATTTCTCCTCCTTACACGAAGCATCAGAACAATGTTTCACCAGGCAATGCCGGTTAACTGCTGTTTGTGAATGGCAAATCGGTTGCAAACTTTCCTCATGTCAGCAAGTTGTAGGTGTCGCCAGCGGCCCCAACCTTGTGTGAATGCTCTGAAAAGCTAATCATTTGCATATCACAGCATCTTCTTCCTGTCGGTTAATTTTCGCGTCTGTATCACATCTTCGTGGTGTAGCAATTTTAATGTCCAGTAGTGTACATTTGGATCGCTTGGAGGCCCTTATAGTTAGTCATCTGATGCCGTTCTCCATATGGCAAGCGTGAAGGTAATTTCTAAACGTTTGAGCGTGTCCATCGAATGCAATGGAGGCATACTCCCGTTTGGAAGACCCCTGTCAATATTAAAGCACTAGGCTGCTGCTTCGGCTATCTGAACATGCATCCTGTCCCAGCCACGCGTCACTCGCTACAGATGTAGTTGCCCTGTCCATTATCCTCACTGCTCATAGCTTTGCTTGATTCCTGCAAGAGGTCGAACGAAGAGTGCATCCGCATCAAAGGTATCATCCTTTGCCGACGACGTGCATATACGCTGAGATGACAAGAGTCATAGGCTAGCGATGAGAACACGTACAGGTGGCGGTAGTGTAACGTACACAACGTATAAAACTCCAGTGCACTGGCGGAGAAGCCATTTCTGGTCTGGTGCCTCATGCGGAAAAGTTTCCGTCGTCATTATGGCCTCACAACGGGAATTAAGAGACTTTGAACTCGGAATGGTAGTTGGAGCTGGAAGCATATTGTTAGGGAATTCAATATTCCGAGATCCACCATGTCAAGAGTATGCTACGGATACCAAATTTCAGGCATTACTTCTCACCACGGACATCGCAGTGCCAACGGCCTTCACTTACCGACCGAGAGCAGCGGTGTTTGCCTAAAGTTTTCGGTACTAACAGGGCGTGAAATAACTGCAGAAATGAATGTGGGATGTACGACGAACTTATCTGTTAAGACAGTGAGGCGAAATTTGGCGTTAATTGCAACAGAGGAACGATGACGGTGCCTTTCCTAACCGCAAGACTTCGACTGGGCCGCTCCTGTTGGTCTCGTCACTGTATCGGTTGAACCCTTGACGACTGGAAAGCCGTAGCCTAGTCACATGGGTTTCCATTTCGTTGGTAAGAGTTTATGGTAGGGTTCGAGTGTGGCGTGGACCGCACGAAGCCATGCACCCACGTTGTCAACAAGGCACTGTGAAAACTGGTGGTGGCTCCATAACGGAATGGGGAGAGTTTACACAGAATGGACTGGGTCGTCTGGTGCAACTGAACCGATCATTGACTGGAAATGGTTATGTTCTATTATGTTGGAAACCATTTGCAGCCAGTCATGAACTTCACGTTCCCAGACAACCATGGAATTTTTACGGATGACAATGTGTCATGTCACCGGACTACAGTCGCTCCCGACTAGTTTGAAGAAGATTCCGGCAGTTCGAGCGAATGGTTCGGGCATCCAGATTGGTCGACATGAATCTCATCCAACATTTGTGGGAGACAATCATTAGGTCAGTTCGTACCCCCAATCCTGCACCAGCAACACCTTCGCAATTACGGACTGCTATAGAGGCAGCATGGCTCAATTTTTCTACAGGGAATTTCCAACGACTTGCTACACTATACCTGGAAGAAGAAGGTCCCACACGCTATTAGGAAGTATCCGATGACTTTTTTCACCTCAGTGTATTCTATGTGTGTGGTGTTTGTTCCTTCGGACATGTCCGAAAGAACAAACACCACATATATACAAACTTAATAAAATGTTATATAATGAAAACTGCTTCTTAATTTCTTATTTGTAGACAGTGTAGGTGACCGCTCTGTTAAGTTATTGTAAAACCTAAATTTTTCGCGTTCAGATATCGGGTATCTCTTGTGTGAGAAAACTGAAATGAAAATATATCCAGGTCGACATGGAATGTTTGTAGTTTGTCAGGAATAGAAAACAAACAAATAAATGCACTACTGTGACGTGAGTGAAAGCGGCAAAAATAAGGTAAGCTTCCGATGGTAGTACAGGACGACACAGTACCCCGCCCTTCTCCCCCCCCCCCCCTTAACAACATCAAAACTTTCTTCTCGAGGAACTTTGACGGTGACGTCGCAGTTGGTTCCCTTCCGTGCCCTTGACGGCGTCTGTGAATGCTGCCATTTTAAATGCACTGCGGAATTTTCGATGTTCGGTTCCATCAAGTGTGAATTGGCCTTGACGCATCGTATTAGCTGAAATAGTGGAATTATCGTGCTTGAGAGGTACCGGAAAGTGATAGGCACATTTCCGAGTTTAATGTTTCCAAACTACACCATAAGCGAAAACCGACGTAAATGTCGATCCTGGGCCTCGAGTAACCGCTAATTGCGCAATGCGTGCAATTTGCGTAAACAGCAAGCAAGTGAGAGAACTAACATTTAGTGGCATTGCCTTGTTACGTCCGGTTCGTGAAGCTTTGTAGCATAGCGTGTATTCTTTTTTTGTGTGTGTTTCGTCTAAAGCGATCTGCCTTATGGCTTTAGAATAAACAGTCCTACATGCATGCAATCGTGTACCACATGAAAAAGCGCTCGTAAGATTAATTAATAACTGCACGCAAGGACTGCGACTTTGTTTGACACAAAGCGTTAACAGGTGTTGCCCCGCCTACAGTTTTGTGAAACGGTGTATTTTTATGCCCCTTTGACGTTTATAAAAATATCCTTTGAGTAAAAAAACTGCAGTAGGTACGCTTTTCAAACAAGCTTTGTTGGTGTTATATTGTTACTCTGCAGGTAATTTTCTCACGAGGGCGTACAGTTTTCGTCATGTTGACGTTCAGAAATAAACCACGCAAAGCCTACAGAGCTATGCATGAAAAACAAAGCATTAAGTTTTACAGCAGGGAAACCGTCACACGCCAAACGAAATTTTTCGATATGCGTAAGCCTCGAACAAACAGAGAGACGTATTTGGAAACTAATTTTAGCGTCGAATAGCAACTATCACAATATTATGAAAATTTGCGCATCCAGTGTGATACGTAGTTATGGATGGTATAAGTGAGTGAATGGCGTGAATATGACATTGTGTCCCGTTAGGTACGATCCCAGAAATTGCCTGAAGCGGTATGAGCAAAAGTTTGACAGATTTGTAAATGGGTATCAGACCCCTAACTCTACGCCGTCCCTTTCAAATACGAATGTGATTACTGTCCCTTAACAACTGTGCCCCAAATCGTCCGTCTCCTGTTACTCTCGATGAATAGTTCAAGGCTACGACCCGAGTACATAATCCAAGTGCACCTTCTAAGGCTATTTATTATGATATCCTTGTCCCAAAAGATTTTTTAATCCACCTGAACGACTACACTCTAAGGTAGCGACTTTCTGTGTGTGAACTTGTTTATCGTCCGCCACGTACTTGTATTGTTACTTTGTTATATCTTTATTATCACCATCTTTATTCTAACGTTGTCCTGTGTTTTTAGCGATCGCATTTTTACGTATATTTATGGTATGGGAAAATGTATGAGACAGATGAAACTGCCCCAGACATATGTATGAGACAGACGAAACTGCCCCGGGATCAGTTCCATACAAGGCAGGTGGTCACAGGTGCGAATATCACTGAACATCAGTTTTGTACATCATGGTTGGAAAATGGTAACACTAATTATATACAGAAGATTGGATAGACAGGTACAGGCTGATCTCACAGTAAGTCAGTTAGATTTTTGGTGAAATGTAAAACTTGCAAGGATATATTAACCATAGTACTTAACTGCGATTGAGAAAATGCGAACTTATATTTACATGATATGTGGAGTTAGAAAAACCTCTTGACTAGAACACAATATTCGAAATTGTATGTATGAAATTGAGGGAGCGAAACGTATACTACAACAAGTACAGAAACAAGACTGCACTTGTAAGAGTTAACAACCATGTAATGGACGCAGTAATCATCCTAGCTTTACAGTAATGAAGCTTTGAGGTAATCAAGCAAAAATCACGAAGCGAACTAAAATTCAGAAAGAAGAAATATAAACTTTGCCTCTTGCTGATGACATTGTATTTCTGTCAGAGACAGCAAAGTACTTGGAGGAGCAATTGAAATCAATTTGTAACATGTTTTTATAAGTTTTAGATCCTATGATGACAGCGTAGATCTGGCGAAACCAATTGCTAACCATCTTACTGAACTTAATTCTTCAGAAATAATACTATTTTCATAAGACTGTCTTTTCCTTTCAGTGGGAGGTTACAAAGACAATCTAAGTTTTTAAATTACCTTTTCGTACAGGCGTGGTTACGTTTACCAATACAGATACATAGAAGAATTGTATGTATCGTGTACAGTTTTTAAGATTCAGTTTGTTCTAAAATAGTCGTTTTGACTTCGATATATACGTAAAGTTCAGTTCTCTTTTTTTAAACGCTACCATACCACAAAATTAATTATTTTTCATTCACTTCAGTGTTTCATCAAGTGTGAGTGTACAATTTTTTTCAGTATTTGTAACCCTACTGATTTGGCTACTCCCGCTCTCAAGGATGGATAGTATTTACCTCTCAGTTAGTTGTTTGGTTAAATGGTGGCACTATAATACTGATGTGCAGCCTCGTATTTTGCCTATTATGTTTGTTGTAAATATGATGTACTCTTTTTATTCAGTAAGTATATAGATATTATGTGTTAATTATAAATTATGTGTGTTCAGTAACCTGTATAAATTATTTTGCGTTCTGATGTATTATTCTGGGTTAATGCTGGTAGGGAAAGTCAGGAAAAGCAATATCGTTGCTAAAGAGTAGGGGCGCTTTCTCTGGACGCTAGTGTGACGTCACAGCAGAGAGCGCATGGGACTTACTCGGTTGTGAGACGTAAGAGTGAACACATGCAACGGCGTGCACAGTGGGAACAGTGTAAGGTCCATTTGTTACTAGCGAGACACCAAGGACATCACGTTCTCTGCTTTTACTGCAACTATAACTGTGTGTCGTCGTTGCCGTCACTGTTGTTCTAGTTTCTGTAGTTCCCTCATCCTGTTTGGCGCCTCGCCCCCCTGTTTCGTGCTTCAGTCTGTTCTCAGCGCTCTTGAAGTAACCTTGTCTTCCAGTTCCATGTATTCTAACAAAACATCGAGGGAATAGCGAGAAGAATTACTTAGAGTCCCACATGATACACGAAGAGTCAATAGATCTACGCACACCCACGTGTCTTTACCAGATGCATAATGACACAACAAGAAGCATCAACTAACACCTTTCCAAAATACAGTGTCTTGACTTATAGTCAAAAAATGATGCTCCTGCTAAATTAAGACTTCTAATTTCAGAACTGTATAAAATAAACAAAAATCTTCACCCATCAGCTTATTAGTATTATAACTATCCTTCAATTTAGTAAGCAAACACTTACACCGATTCTAGATGTATGAAAACAAAGTAAACAACAATGTTGACATGATGACACATCTTAACCTACAACTTATTGTTTCGTGGCCCCGTGGACCACATTAATAACATTTTAAGGTATGAAGATATATTAAGCTTAAAAAAAAAAGCGAGAAATACATCAATATTCGCCAACCTACTCCCTTCTTTGTTAATATAATAAAAAGCACATGCAAATGATATAAGAACAGCCGTGTATTCGCAAATCACATATGCCTTTACAAAACATTTACTTTTCTTACAATGCTGGCTTATCCACTCCCACACATCATAACATGGTGTACATTCAGCTGAAAGAACTTCAAACTACATAGATTGGTACATTCCAATACCCGAAAAAATCAAACAAAACATTGTTATTGTAAGAACGTAAACATAGACATTACTGCGCTGCTAAGTCACTCCCTGACAGCCAGACGAACATATTTCTTCCATAATTCCTTTTGTTTCAATTAGTGTCTCCCGAATTTTTATCTTAATATCTTTCTCGTACACTTCCTGCATTTCACTATGAAGACACGATACCAAAACATTACCTGCAATCACCAACACTTTTTTCTGCCATCTCCAGCAATAGTGTCTAGATCTTGTAGGGAATGTACACAGTATCTGTGTATAAGAAAGAGAAAGCTTGTAACCATAGTCATGTTCTTGGAGGGACCTAGATTTACCAGAAAGAATTGTTTCACTACTTCTTCACCCATATTTACGTCTAAGACATATGCAGTTTTGTGTAATTATTTCACTGAAACAGTATTAAATACGACCCGTGTCTTTTGTAGTAATGAGCAGAATGAAACAATCTTCTGTGATGAAGAAGGATAGATTATATAAAGTAGGTGGTGGTGTGTTTGTGTCTGTTGATAGTGATTTAACTTGTAGTGAAGCTATGGGTAGAGGTTATACTCAACAGCCGTACCAAAATAATAATTGGCTCCTTCTACCGACGCCCCGACTCAGATGATATAATAGCTGAACGGTTCAGAGAAAACTTGAATCTCATTACAAATAAGTACCCTACTCATACAGTTATAACTGGTGGAGACTTCAACCTACCCTCGATTTCTTGGCGAAAATACACGTTCAAAGCCGGTGGTAGACAGAAAACATCTTCCGAAATTACACTAAATGCTTTCTCTGAGAATTACTTTGAACAATTAGTTCATGAGCCCACACGAATTGTAAATGGTTGCGAAAACACACTTGACCTCCTAGCCACAAATAATCCTGTTCTAATAGAGAGCGTCACAACGGATACAGGGATTAGTGAACACAAGGTCATTGTAGCGAGGCTCAAAACTATATCATCCAAAACCACTAAAAATAAACGCAAAATACATCTATTTAAAAAAAGCAAATAAAAATTCGCTTGATGCCTTCTTAAGAGAGAGTCTCCATTCATACCAAGCTAATTACGTCAATGTAAACCAGATATGGCTCAAATTCAGTGATACAGTATCGACAGCAACAAATAGATTAATACCACATAACTTAATAAGAGATGGGACTGATCCACCGTCGTACACAAAACACGTCAGAACACTGCTGTGGAATGAACGAAAAAAGCATGACAAATTCAGAAGAACGCAAAATCCCCAAGACTGGCTATGTTTCAAGGAAGCTCGAAATTTAGTGCGGACGTCAATGCGAGAAGCTTTTAATACTTTCCACAATGAAACATTTTCTCAAAATATAGTAGAAAACCCATAGAGATTCTGGCCGTATGTGAAGTACACCAGTCAATAACGTCATTGCGCAATACCGATTGAAATGTTATCGCTGATGATGCCACTAAACCGGGGTTACTAAATACTGTTTTCCGTAATTACTTCACGAAAGAAGACGAAGTAAATATTCCAGAATTCTAAACCAGAACAGCTGTTAGCATGAGTGACATAAAAGTAGATATCTTAGGTGTTGCGAAACAACTCAAATCAATAGCGCCTTTCTTAGCAACCATATACATCCGCTCACTTGACGAAAGGTCTGCTCCTAAAGACTGGAAAGTAGCACAGGTCACACAAAGATTCAAGAAAGGAAATAGTAGTAACCCATTGAATTACAGATGTATTTCACTGATCTCAACTTGCAGTAGAATTTTTGGAGTATATACTGTACTTGAACATAATGAATCACATTAAAGAAAATGATTTATTGATACATAACAAACACGGATTCAGAAAATATCGTTCTTGTGCAACACAGCTAGCTCTTTATTCCCGTGAAGTAATGAGTGCTGTCGACAAGGGACCTCACATCGATTCCATATTCCTAGATTTCCAGAAGACTTTTGATACCGTTCGTCACAAGCAACTATTAATCAAACTTCGTGCATCTGGAGTATCGTCTCAGTTGTGTGACTGGATTCGTGATTTCCTCTGAGAGAGGTCACAGTTTGTAGTGATAGACGGTAAATCATCGTGTAGAACAGAAGTAATATCCGGCTTTCCGCTAAGTAGTGTCATAGGCCCTCTGCTGTTCCAGATTTACGTAAATGATCTAGGTGATAGTCTGAGCAGCCCCTTAGATTGTTTGCAGATGACGCTGTAATTTACTGTCAACTAAAGTCATCGGACGATCAATTCCAATTTCAAAATGATCTATAGATAAATTCTGTGTGGTGCGAAAAGTCACAGTTGGCACAAAACAAAGAAAAGTGCGAGATACTAAAAGAAATCCGATAAATTTTGGGTATACGATAAATCGCACAAATCTAAGGGCTGTCAATTCGACTAAATACCTAGGAATTACAATTGCGAGCAACTTAAGTTGGAATGACCACATAGATAATTTTGTGGGAGGACGAAACAGAGACTGCGCTTTGTTGGCCGAACACTTAGAAGGTGCAACAAACCAACTAAAGAGACAGCCTACACTACACTTGTCCGTCCTCTGCTAGAATTTTGCTGCGCGGTATGAGATCCTTACCAGGTAGGATTGACGGAGGATATCGAAAAAGTGCAAAGAAGGGCAACTCGTTTCGTGTTATCGCGCAACAGGGCTGAGAGTGTCACTGATATGATACGCGAGTTGGGCTGGCAGACACTCAAGCAAAGGAGGTTTTCTTTGCGGCAAGATCTATTTACGAAATTTCAATCACCAGCTTTCTCTTCCGAAGACGAAAATATTCTGCTGACACCCACCTACGTAGGGAGAATTGACCATCATAATAAAATAAGAGAAATTAGAGCTCGAACGGAAAGATTTAGGTGTTCCTTTTTCCCACGATCCACTCGAGAGTGGAATGGTAGAGAAGTAGTATGAAAATGGTTCGATTAACCCTCTGCCAGGCACTTAAGTGTGAATTGCAGAGTAACCATGTAGATGTAGAAGACCTGTTGTCCTACAACAGGTGAAGAAACCACAGACTCTTTTCCTATAGACGAACAGCCACGATACTACTTGTGTGCCCACCTAGCTGCAGGCGCGTGGAAAAACGTATTTAACGAGTGGTTTCTTCAGATTAAAACAGGCACTCTTGCGTTCTCTGAACTATTTTCAGTGCATGAGACTGATAAGTTAGGTAGGGGTAAAGCCCCACAATTTTCAGTTTTTAAAATATTGTGGTAAATGTGGGGTTCATTTTCCAGGGATTTCCAATGTAAGTCATCGGTTGGGATGTTATCTATAACCCATCCATATTCTATGTCTGTCTGATTATTAATTACAGCCAAATTTAGCTAAAATGAAAACTGGCGTAAAGGCCAATAGTGCCGTTCTTTTCTCCATCTGAGATAAATATTGATAAAAATGGATGCCTGCATAACGAAAACATTTGAACTAACCCGTTGTAAAATTGTTGCTTTGTACCCCAGTTACCCAACACAACACTGGAAATGTCTCGTAAATTTGAACACAATGCCTAAAAGTACTTGTACAAAATTAATACTTTCTTCTCAGCGAAGGAAACATTAGTATACTGAGGCTGTCTAGGTACGTAGTAAATAGTGTACATTGTTAGTTTCTCTGAGCCTTTCTTGATGTCTCACGGTCTTCTTCTTCTTCTTCTTCGGATATTTCTCTTCCAAATAGTATGTCCATATCATAATCTGAGATGCTTCCACAATGTGAGTTGTTTGCCTTCTTTTGAAAAATAATCGGCTGGCTGTTTTCACTGTTTTCTTCCTTTTATTGGCAGTATTGTAATAAAATCTAGTTCACGTCGTTTTGTTCCTATAGCACAAATCTTTTCTTTCTTTCGCACGGCTTTCCTTCTTAGTAACAAGCTTTTAGTTTCCCATGCATCCGTCTTCCATTCTTTATTTATGAGGTGTCGACGTTAGAAGCTCAGATTTCAGTGATTTCCCAGAACGTTTCCCCTAAATCTTTATTTTAGACAACAGATTATATCTTCAAATGAGACAATCTTACGTAGTGTGTCTTCACTGTCCATTTTGCTGGGTTTGTCATGAAGAAGTTCCGACACATTGTTTTAGCTGTGGGGATTTAATACCTGCATGGATTTGCCCCATTTCGCCATTTTCTGACAAATGTGCCATTGCTGATTTTGGAAAGCAATTCGAACAGTTATTTTCATGGGAAGCTGAAGATTTAATGCAGTAGTCTCAACGAGTAATTTGTCGATTCTTTTTTTCAAACACTAAATTATGCAATTCTGAAATAAAGTATTAGGGAAGATGCATGTAATTTGTAAGAAACTGACTTACCTCAATTTCTTACACCTCTGGATCGACCTGCCGAATTTTCCTGGAACAATAAGACAAACCTACCACCTAGTACTCAACTCCTGATAAGCTGGCAGTCAGTTCAGAAACTCCGTACGGGATTTTGTCCTACGTGGGGATGTACCCCCAACCAACCCGGTTTCGATACTGCAAAACATCCAAGGTGCCAACTATATTAAAATGGCTCTGAGCACTATGGGACTCAACTGCTGAGGTCATTAGTCCCCTAGAACTTAGAACTAGTTAAACCTAACTAACCTAAGGACTTCACAAACAACCATGCCCGAGGCAGGATTCGAACCTGCGATCGTAGCGGTCTTGCGGTTCCAGACTGCAGCGCCTTTAACCGCACGGCCACTTCGGCCGGCAACTATATTAACCACATTCATGTTCGATAATACAGAGTTATCCATATGTGTGGAAGAAACCTTGTAAAACAAAGTAGCATGACTTGGTACAGAGGAGTATCTGTGAGTCTCTGTTACCAATACGCCAGCCATCTAGGAAGCCGCCACCTTGGACGCAAATCGTATTATTCAAATGGGAAAATGGGCATGTTACATATTAAACGTACAGATAATTACACGTGGATCACAGTGTTACGATTCATTTGAAGATAGTGATATTCACTGTCAATTGAAGATTGATGTTTCTTCTTTAGAACTGAAGTGGAAGCAGGTGGCATCAACATAAGATGGACACCGCACTGAGGTCGGCCTGATATCAGAGGAGGAAATCACCCAGAGTTATCGCATGAGATATCAACCAACGTCAGTGGGACACGCCACTAATAACCCACAGTGCGATGGTGAATATGTAGGACTATTTGAGAATAAATTCAGACCAAATGAAACGCACATGTCACAGTTTTGGGGGGTCTAAACAGTCGCATCAGCAGACAGTGTACCGCCACTTTGGCGGCAACGCTGGCGTCTATTTTCACATGCAGGCCATCGCAGTGGTGGTGAATGGCATTCTGCGACAGACTGTCCAAAGCAGACAGCACATATTGTTGCAATTCGGCAGTGGTTCTTGCAAACCTTAGAGAATCACTAAAGTTCCCACTTCATCGTGTCACATATGCGTCCTTTTGGAAAGCTATGTAGTGCAATTGCTGTCCAGGGCAGTTGTTGTACGCTACGAAGAGGGTGTACCGTCGCAGGAGCAGTGTCCTGCTGAAAAAGTGCATCACCCTCCTGTCGAAGAAATGGATGGAAAAGGTGGGGCGGAATGGACTCCCTGATATGATGGGTGAATTTTAAAAAGCCGACAAAGAAGATTAAATCAGGTATTTGTTCCTGAGAACTACATTCAACGCCATTTTATTTTCATTAGGTTTTGAAGATTATATCATCCAGGTGAAAATGGCAAGCGTGCCACATATTGAGTAGTTCAAGCAAGTGTTCGAAAACTTTACTCAGCATATCTTGCGTTCGTCCAGCGATGGCATCTTTTAAGTGTCCGCTTAAGAGCCTCCAAGTTTCTTGGTCGAACTTTGCAAACCTCTGCTTTGAGTAATCCCGAAAGAAAAATGTCTTAGGGGCTCAAGTTCGGGGAGCGAGGAGGCCATGGAACATCCAATCGTAAGGAGATAAGGCGGCCGGGAAACCCTTTTTAAAGAATTTGGCATGGATGACGGGCAGTGTGAGCCATAGCACCATTCTGTTGAAACCATAAATCTTCTGTATCATATTCCTCACCATAACCTTCCAGTTTTGGGAGTAAAAATCACCCAGGAACTCACAATAGCGCACACGGTTCACAACAATAGCTGCACTTCGAGATTCAAAAAGTAAGGCCCAGTAATGCCTATAGAGGACACATGCACCAAATTGTCACACTGGGGCTGTGCAGAGGTCTTTGGTGAAGCTGACGAGAGTTTACAGTTGCCCAGTAACGAAAATTTTGCTTATTTACTGAGCCAGATAGGTGAAAATGTGCTTCATCACTAGACCACGAAAGGGTGTCGGGTTGCACAGAGGCTAAGATTGCATTGCAAGCATCTGTAACTTTCACCCAGTCTTCAGCACGACGTTCTTGAATAACAGCCAACTTGTAGGGGTGTAAGTGAAGGTCAGAGTGTACAATTCGCCTTACTGTTCTGGACGATATTTCAAGAACAATAGCACGTATCCGCGTAGTGCACGATGGAGACTGTTCAGTGGACGCTCCCACAATGTTTTCAGGTGTACTCACACATTTAGGTCGACCAACTGGTTTTCTAGAAAGTGCACGTCCTCTCACCCTAACACTAGTAATCACTTTCCTAATGGTTTTAACACCAGGAGCCCTGTCATCACGATTCATATCAAATAGTCCACGAAACGCACTCTGCGTCGCCACCACACTATCATAGCTTTTAAAGAACATTTCTGTGCAAAAGCCTCGATGCTCACCAGACCATGGCATGGTCACTACTGAAAATGGTCGTTTCCCCCACCTAATGCTGCTACTTCCACCCCGCTACTGCAGGTGCACGATCTTCAGTGATTATTTGAACCTAGGGAGTCCATTCTGACCCACCTTGTAATACGGGGATAACAGCGTGTGCCATGTACCCTGCTGAAACACTGCATGCAACAGCTAGTTGCATCTGATGGCCCCCAACACTATGAAGTCTCTCATTTGGGAGTGGGAAGTATATATACCATTAAAGACAGCCGTTTTGTTCGAAATTTTTGCCATTACGTGTGTCCTTGAATGCCTGAACGCATTAATAGTATGTTACTCTTTGGCTACCAGAGGTTGTAATAGGAGCAGGCGCCAGAGACAGAGGGAGTCTGTTGCGAGAAAGTGTGCTGAGTTGTCAGTGAGCGAGAAGATCTGATGGCGAACGTGCTGAATATAGAATGAATTTTCTTTGAGTTGCTCCCTTCTATGCCTCAGGATACAGGATGATTTCAAGATGATTTCATAGAAGGACGACACATTTTGGAAAAAAAGGTTGATTACTTGCTGGAAGTGACAACTGCGAACTATTGGAGCAAAAAGATTACATTTGTTCAACAGTATCTAGGTTTTGGTATCCAGAGGGAATTATCAGTCAAGCGTTCAGTATCTTGATTACTATCCGTCGCCGTCCATTTTTAAACGCATTATGTGGGAAAAGTAAACAGAAAACTTGCAGCTTATGTACAGTTTGTCTTACTAAGCGTTCACTGTTTACAATAACGCTAAGGATGATCATAGTCTCACGTTACATGAGTGCGATCTACTTTTGTGTCACCAAAAGGATCTCAGCGTTACGTCAGTCTGAAGTGAACTTCTCACTCATTTGCAGATATTTCACTAACGTTTAATCTCGTAACTTGAATAGAAATCGCAGCATTACTGAACTGTCACGCTTTGCACTATTGCGTGGGCTATTAGCTGCGTACTTGGGAAGATAACAAAATTCTCATTCCGAAGGCAACTTCAGATAAATGATTAGGCAATCTGCTGCACAGTGGTTTATTTCAGGATGATGCAGTTCAGCACTTCATACTCTTACAACTGAACAAGAGAGACCAGGGCTAACTTATCCATTCCATGTAAAAAACAACCGTAGGGCATAAACTAACTTTCGGAAATGGAATTTGGAACAGTATTCACTTGCAAAATTTTCATATAACTCAGTATACGCATTTTATAACAATTCATCATTTCAATACGTGACACTTAACCAGTGTGTTTTGATTTTTTGATGCCGAAGCCGTTTGCGTAGTTGCTTGTCATTCTTTGTATTCAGTTTCAGTAGCACATAGTTACAGTTTGTCGGCCGTAGTGGCCGAGCGGTTCTAGGCGCTTCAGTCTGGAACCGCGCGACCGCTACGGTCGCAGGTTCGAACGCTGCCTCGGGCATGGATGTGTGTGATGTCCTGAGGTTAGTTAGGTTTAAGTAGTTTTAAGTTCTAGGGGACTGATGACTTCAGAAATTAAGTCCCAGTGCTGAGAGGTGATTACAGGGTTATAAATACACAATCAAATAGGGGTAATGCAGGAGTAGGTTTAATAATGAATAAAAAAATAGGAGTGCGGGTTAGCTACTACAAACAGCATAGTGAACGCATTATTGTGGCCAAGATAGAAACGAAGCCCATGCCTACTACAGTAGTACAAGTTTATATGCCAACTAGCTCTGCAGATGATGAAGAAATTGATGAAATGTATGACGAGATAAAAGAAATTATTCAGGTAGTGAAGGGAGACGAAAATTTAATAGTAATGGGTGACTGGAATTCGTCAGTAGGAAAAGGGAGAGAAGGAAACATAGTAGGTGAATATGGATTGGGGGGAAGAAATGAAAGAGGAAGCCGCATTGTAGAATTTTGCACAGAGCATATCATAGCTAACACTTGGTTCAAGAATCATAAAAGAAGGTTGTATACCTGGAAGAATCCTGGAGATACTAATAGGTATCAGATTATATAATGGTAAGACAGAGATTTAGGAACCAGGTTTTAAATTGTAAGACATTTCCAGGGGCAGATGTGGATTCTGACCACAATCTATTGGTTATGAACTGCAGATTGAAACTGAAGAAA
The DNA here is from genome assembly GCF_023898315.1 of Schistocerca nitens. NCBI lineage: Eukaryota > Metazoa > Arthropoda > Insecta > Orthoptera > Acrididae > Schistocerca > Schistocerca nitens. The sequence goes on along the minus strand of NC_064618.1, from coordinate 110,514,182 downwards.
CTGCAAATAGGTGGGAATTTAAGGAGATGGGACCTGGATAAACTGAAAGAACCAGAGGTTGTAGAGTGTTTCAGGGAGAGCATAAGGGAACAATTGACAGGAATGGGGGAAAGAAATACAGTAGAAGAAGAATGGGTAGCTCTGAGGGATGAAGTAGTCAAGGCAGCAGAGGATCAAGTAGGTAAAAAGACGAGGGCTAATAGAAATCCTCGGGTAACAGAAGAAATATTGAATTGATGAAAGGAGAAAATATAAAAATGCAGTAAATCAGGCAGGCAAAAGGGAATACAAACGTCTCAAAAATGAGATCGACAGACAGTGCAAAATGGCTAAGCAGGGATGGCTAGAGGACAAATGTAAGGATGTAGAGGCTTGTCTCACTAGGGGTAAGATAGATACTGCCTAGAGGAAAATTAAAGAGACCTTTGGAGAGAAGAGAACCACTTGTATGAATATCAAGAGCTCAGATGGCAACCCAGTTCTAAGCAAAGAAGGGAAGGCAGAAAGGTGGAAGGAGTATATAGAGGGTTTATACAAGGGCGATGTACTTGAGGACAGTATTATGGAAATGGAAGAGGATGTAGATGAAGATGAAATGGGACATAAGATACTGCGTGAAGAGTTTGACAGAGCACTGAAAGACCTGAGTCGAAACAAGGCCCCGGGAGTAGACAACATTCCATTAGGACTACTGATGGCCTTGGGAGAGCCAGTCATGACAAAACTCTACCATCTGGTGAGCAAGAAGTATGAGACAGGCGAAATACCCTCAGACTTCAAGAAGAATATAATAATTCCAATCCCAAAGAAAGCAGGTGTTGACAGATGTGAATATTACCGAACTATCAGTTTAATAAGTCACAGCTGCAAAATACTAACGCGAATTCTTTACAGACGAAGGAAAAAACTGGTAGAAGCGGACCTCGGGGTAGATCAGTTTGGATTCCGTAGAAATGTTGGAACACGTGAGGCAATACTAACCTTACGACTTATCTTAGAAGAAAGATTAAGAAAAGGCAAACCTACGTTTCTAGCATTTGTAGACTTAGAGAAAGCTTTTGACAACGTTAACTGGAATACTCTCTTTCAAATTCTGAAGGTGGCAGGGTTAAAATACAGGGAGCGAAAGGCTATTTACAATTTGTACAGAAACCAGATGGCAGTTATAAGAGTCGAGGGGCATGAAAGGGAAGCAGTGGTTGGGAAAGGAGTGAGACAGGGTTGTAGCCTCTCCCCGATGTTATTCAATCTGTATATTGAGCAAGCAGTAAAGGAAACAAAAGAAAAATTCGGAATAGGTATTAAAATCCATTTAGAAGAAATAAAAACTTCGAGGTTCGCCGATGACATTATAATTCTGTCAGAGACAGCAAAGGACTTGGAAGAGCAGTTGAACGGAATGGACAGTGTCTTGAAAGGAGGATATAAGATGAACATCAATAAAAGCAAAACGAGGATAATGGAATGTAGTCAAATTAAATCGGGTGATGCTGAGGGGATTAGATTAGGAAATGAGACACTTAAAGTAGTAAAGGAGTTTTGCTATTTAGGGAGTAAAATAACTGATGATGGTCGAAGTAGAGAGGATATAAAATGTAGACTGGCAATGGCAAGGAAAGCGTTTCTGAAGAAGAGAAATTTGTTAAAGTCGAGTATAGATTTAAGTGTCAGGAAGTCGTTTCTGAAAGTATTTGTATGGAGTGTAGCCATGTATGGAAGTGAAACATGGACGATAACCAGTTTGGACAAGAAGAGAATAAAAGCTTTCGAAATGTGGTGCTACAGAAGAATGCTGAAGATAAGGTGGGTAGATCACGTAACTAATGAGGAGGTATTGAATAGGATTAGGGAGAAGTGAAGTTTGTGGCACAACTTGACTAGACGAAGGGATCGGTTGGTAGGACACGTTTTGAGGCATCAAGGGATCACAAATTTGCATTGGAGGGCAGCGTGGCGGGTAAAAATCGTAGAGGGAGACCAAGAGATGAATACACTAAGCAGATTCAGAAGGATGTAGGTTGCAGTAGGTACTGGGAGATGAAGAAGCTTGCACAGGATAGAGTAGCATGGAGAGCTGCATCAAACCAGTCTCAGGACTGAAGACCACAACAACAACAGTGCTGAGAGCCATTTGAACCATTTAGATAGTTTAGAATGATTGGCACGACAGACGTTGAAAGCAATTCACACAGTTAAAGTTTGTACTCAATAATAGGGCAGCAACGGCTATTCTAGATCAGAATACACACGTGGTTTTGTAATCGGAATTTAGAACCACTGCTTTCGTGTTCCTAGCAGTACGTTGAGACGCTTTATTCTTGTGGAAACATTAAAATGAAAGTTTATACTACTGCTAAAACATGTTTGCATATTGTACTGTAATGGTAATAACAAACATTTTGAAGTAAGAGTCTTAAGGCGTAAAGTCAGCGCCAGCGTGCCAATCGTGAACGACAGAGAAGAGAAAGCTGTGAGAAGAGGTCAGCCAATCGCATCCTGACCGACCTCCCTCCAGGATGACAACGCGACAGCAGTGGCCCCTACGTGAAGACGAGATAAGCGCCGCCCCCGACTGGTGGCATCCCACTTCGACAGCAGCTTCAACATTATCTACTTCGCTAGCCGACGCGTCGTAGCCTCTTTATTAGCACTCTCTACGTAGCACAGTTGGAGATCAGCATTCACTGCTGTTCAGTTGACAGACTTTTATTAGAAGCGGTCGCAAGGACGAGAAGTGTTACTAGTGTTTGTCTATTCTTAAAAAGACTGATTGTTTTGTATGTCGCCCTTTAGCTGCGACGCATCTTGGTAATTGCGCTTGTGGATAATCATGTCTAAAAGACTACAAGAATTCTCAGATTGAAGTTAAGTATTTGTAACTGACTTTTTGTAATAAAACTCATTAATACGAGTTGTTTGATTCCTAGGCACAACAAAGAGGTTCTGTGACATCCAGTTATCCAGTTTCGGCATGTAACTTTCAACCTGTGCGTTGTGAGTGAATGCACTCTGGAACAGACAAACCACGAGTTGTACACTATGCACGTGTACGTCCAAACTCCCATACAGATAGAACCTCATGTCACCACTAAAGATGGTCGAGTGCACATTCCGCTTTCCAGTCAACTGTTTCACGATACCACACTAGCCTTGCTCTGGCGGCGTCGTGGTGTCGCCGGTAGGGTAGCCAGAGGGCAGTCGTGATCTCAAACTCGCTGCAGACAGTCGGTGCCCAGTAGTTTCTAATGACACAGAAGATGAAACACGCGTCCATATTTTGCCCCAGTATTATGTTACGTGAGTCACCATCGCTGTCACGATGCATCGCTGATGATGATGATGATGTTTGGATTGTGGATCGCTCAAACAGCGCGGTCCTCATCGCCCGTACAAAGTCAGAATTTTTACAAAGTCCAATTTTTTACTCAGTCCAATCTAGCCACTGTCACGAATGGTGATGATAATGGTGAAATGATGACAACAACACAAACACCCAGTCCCTGAGCAGAGGAAGTCCCCACCAGGCCAGGACTCGAAACTGAGGCCCCGTGACCCAGAGGCACGATGCATCGCTCTTTGTGTGTGTCTGCACTACGCAGCATATATGCATATATCATGCACTGTTGACACCTAACACAGCATTTCAGAGTGTTGCGTTTGGTTATTCCCGCAGTACGTATTATCATCAGCGTTTTCCTTGTCCTGTGCATAATGGGAATGAACAAAGCTTTGCTCGAATGAAAGACACCACTGTTTTCCTCGTGCAATTCTCTGTCAGTTGGATACGTCACTTGAGCCTCTTTCCATCGGAGATACACGAGTTGCGTTTAACGTGGCGGCTTTCAAATAGCCAACTATGTCGGGAACATAGTTCAACAGGTTGTCCACGTGGTGTCACCGCAAGGAACCACACTTGCCAGATTGCAGGCTTCAAATCGGCCGCGGTCCGTCAGTACACATCAGACCCGCGAGTCGCCACTGTCGACGCTAGCAGACCGAGCACCGCCACTCGGCCACTGGCCAGTTCTATACCCGACTTTAATAGGAATGGTTCACTTGCTATAGCTTCAGAGATCTCATTTGCAGAGAATCTATTGGTTGGTTGTTTTGGGGAAGGAGACCAGACTGCGAGGTCATCGGTCTCATCGGGTTAGAGAAGGACGGGGAAGGAAGGCGGCCGTGCCCTTTGAAAGGAACCATCCCGGCATTTGCCTGGAGCGATTTAGGGAAATCACGGAAAACCTAAATCAGGATGGCCGGACGCGGGATTGAACCGTCGTCCTCCCGAATGCGAGTCCAGTGTCTAACCACTGCGCCACCTCGCTCGGTGGAGAATCTATTAAGCATAGCCTTCAGCGAAGTCAGTAACTACGACCTAGCCAGGCGCCACATGCAGTTTATGCATTGACAAGCAATCAGAATTGTAAAGAAATATTCGCAGTTCGGTCTATGACCGCACTTGTAAATATTATTGTACACAGATCGACGTTCACTGCTGATGCAGAATTAAAGCTAAGTATTTAATTGTATTCCTGTCTACTACTTTCTAATGACCTAAGATGTCCCAGACACATCCCTTCAAGTATAGTTCATTGATCCTCACGTCAGCCTAGTTGATCAATGAGTGCAATTAATGGCCACACCTCATGATGAGACTAAGAGTCAATTTGCGTGACTCATCCGGGTCACCTATTTTCCATGGGGCCCATAGTTCCGCCTCATACATAAAAGTCCACATCGGCATCTCGTAAGTCTTGAACTTAAATTTTTATTTATGTATTTATTTTCAGATGTGCGGTTTCACACCTACGGAGCACACTGTAAAGGCTTTAAAAAATATGATAGTATCCTACATGAACTAGTATTGTTGAATACTTGAAGGAAAGTTCCAATAATTATGTGTCCGGTAAACAAGACCTCATGATGTATAGGACGTTTTGTCGGTGAGGGACATACACTTTGGTAAACACATTAACAAATAGTGTATATTATCAATTTCTTCATGATGAAATGCGGTGATTGTTGGAGAACATTACCTTTGCAGATACACAATGACTGTGTTTTAAGCGCGATGTTTTCTACGGACCGTGCGGCCGTATCTCGCTGCAGCGTTTCATGGCGGATGTGTTGGTCCAGGGAGTTCGGTAGTATGGCCTGCCCGTTCACCGAACTTGAATCTGTAACATTTCTGGCTGTGGTCTCATTTAGAAGAATTGCTGTTTGCTCTAACCCATCGACAATATGCAAACATTACAAACTCAGGTGTCAGGCTGTGGGCTCATTTAGAAGAACTGCTGTATGCCCAAAACCATCGACAATGTGCAGACATTACAGACTCGCGTGACCAACACACGTGTCGCAATCCGAATGGAGGCATGTATCTCTGAAAGAGTGCGTCATTCACTACGTACAAGTGCCGTACGATGTGTTGGAATGCGTGACAACCACATACATCGTTTCCTGTAGTGTCTACTTCTTCGTAACAGACACATGTGAAAGGGACGACATATTGGCCCATATCTCAGCATGTACTAGTTGCCGGACATACAGCGTGAATTAAAATTCCTTTCAGAGGCTTTTCGAGGGATTGTAGAGAGACTTAGCAGATCAAGTTTTGGCAAGGATGTCATGTCCAGAAATGGATCGTTTGGATGTAAAAGAGATTTAAGGATCGGATCACTTTCAAACATCCCGACTCACGGCACTCACACAGCGGAGACAACGGACTCTGAGATGTGTGCTGTAGGAACTCAAGTCACTGTCAATGTCTCGTGTGCTTGTCCTCGGATTCAACGTGACTAATGACGCCCTCTTCAAAGTCGAGAGTGCATCGCGCCCGTGGAGTACCATGTCCAACTCTCCTAGTTTCGAACGTACCAGTTCCTCGCCGCCGCTGTTGCAGTCGGAAATGGCGTGTGATGTTATGATTACAACACGAACTGTCGGCGGCGACCTGCCCTCGGTTCGTGTGTGTATTGCGAAGCGGGATATTTGAAAGTGATCCGATCGCCAAACTTATTTTATATCCGAATGGTACATTTTCGGAAACGGGTTGCTTATCAAAACTTCATCTACTAAGTCACCTCTAACACTCATAAACTCCTATAAGTTTGTAACAGGAATTCTGGGTCACCCAGTACAATATGCAAACCTTTTTCCAGATTTGACCAGTATTCCCACACGAAAGAATTTTTATATCCATCTGTAAAAAAGGAATTCTTAGACAATCACTTTGTCATCCGTCCATCTAACAGTGTACCCCTTTTGCTCAGGAGCGACTTAAGTTATCAAGCTGAAATTTATGTTAAATATTGAGATCTGCGGTCCCTTGACGGTGTGGGAACCTTGTGCTTCTAAGTCAGTGGAATCAAGATATACGGTCAGTTATATCAGCTATTAAGACATTCACAAACTCACTCATGAAAACCTATAGCGACCACCTGCTGTTGACCCAGAGTCGTGAAGTTTGTCAAGAAGCTACGTTTCACAGTACAAGTAAAGGAAAAATCAGAAAACGGTAGTTTTTTGTTATTTCACGTAAAAAATTTTTGCCGTTTCTTGCTTGTCTGTCCGTCTGTTAAGTCCCCTTTTCCTCAGAAATGGATAAAGGTATCAAGTTGAAATTTATGTCGAATACATTGCTTTTCGGTCCTTTGGCGGTGTAAAATAATTAAGGTTCTAAGTCAATGCAATCATGAGACACAGCCATTTACGTCATATATTCTGATACTCGCAAACCCACTCACCAAAACTTGCGGCTGAACTATCTCTATACAGCGTGACAAAGATTTAGGTTGTGACATGTTCGATATATCTGCCATCGTTGGCGATGATGTGACGCAGACGAATAGCGAAATTCTGCATGACCTTCTGAAATGTCGGAACATCGACGCTGTCGATGACCTCCTGAGTGGCTCTTTTCGAATCAGCAGTGGTTTTGGGGTTACTGCTGTACACCTTGTCTTTAATATAGCTCACAAAAATGAGTCGCATTTGTTCAGATCCAAAGAATATGGTGGCCAATCGAGGTGGTTCCCAAAGTGCTGCTCCAGTACATCGAACACTCTCCTGCTTCGATGTGGTCGAGCTCCGTCTTGCGTGAACCACATCTTGTCGAAATCAGGATCACTTTGGATAATAGGGATGAAATCATCTTCCAAAACGTACCGTTCGGTAAGCACCGTGCCATCAAGGAATATCGCACTGATTATTCCATGACTGGACACTGTACACCACACAGTCATCCGTTGAGTGTGAAGAGACTTCTCGATCTCGAAATGCAGATTCTCAGTCCCCCAATGCACCAATTTCGCTTATTGAAGAACACATCCAAGTGAAAGTGGGCTCTGTCGCTAAACCAAGCCATACACGCGCATACTGATTCCCATCATGCCCTGCGGCAAAACCGTGCAGTTTGAAAGTCCTAACGCAAACTGTCCGGAAGTTCAGACGGTTTTATTTCATATAAGTTAAAATCTTCTGGGTTATTAGACCGCGTCATGTTTCTTCTAAAATGTTTCGACCCCTATGCTGGGATCTTCCTCAGGATCTTTTGGTGTCCACTACTGCTAGAACACTTTCAGAGACAAGCGTCGCGTCCACTTATAAAGGGAGAGTCTTCTGGCGTTCGTGCTGGAGAAGTGATAGTATTGGTTAAAAAACACTCTAATATACCGCGGTATATACCGCAAATAAGAATGACGAGGAACCGTCTTCTCACTCCGTCAGCTTACCGTTAGTTTCTGGGGTTACTGACGGCATAATCAGAATTTTAAAGAAAAGTGGTATTCAGACATCTTTCTCTTGTCAAAACAAAATAAAAGCCTTTTTCCGACGGTAAACGAATGCACCCGATTACCTGCACAATGCAGGTGTCTACCAAGTGTCATGTGGCTGCGGCAAAGTGTATATAGGTGAAACGGGAAGAACCGTTAAAGAACGCATTAAGGAACACGGACTGCACATGCGGCTAAAACAAAGTGCAACTTCGGCAGTAGTAGAACATCACGAGAGCAGTGGCTCTGACAACGATTTTAGTAACGTACGTGTACTGGCTAAAGAAACAAACATTCATAGAAGAAAGGTCCGAGAAGCGGTTGAAATTTCTAAGAATGCATCTAATTTCAACAGAGAGGACGGCTATAGGCTTCCGGCATCGTTGCTCCCCGCCATCAAGAAATACGCGGCCGCGGTGTGAGTTGCATAAACAACGCACTGCTAGTCACCTCGGCGGACAATAATAGTTTGGTTAGACATTCCCTCTCTCTTTCTCTGTCCGTTTCGAATGTAGCCACTGATGACGCCCAACCAATGGCGGTAGCAGGCATTTCTCCAGCGTAAGTGTGGACTAGTGCCTTTCTATCCAATGACAATGGACTGCCAATGGTATCCACAGGAGATGAGCTACCAACGCCCCTTCTTCTCAATCAGAGCGGGAATGCTAGCGTATGACTATGGCCCAACAATGGTAGCCATATGAAATTTAACCAATACTATCATTTCTTCAGAAAACTCACTTTATAAGTGGACGCGACACTCGTCTCTGTCAGTGTTCTAGCAGTAGTGGACACCAAAAGATCTTGAGGAAGATCTCAGCAGAGGCGTCGAAACGTCGAACATTTTAGAAGAAGCATGACGCGGCCGAATAACCCTTAAGATTTTAACTTCAGTGACAACGGCCACGAAAGCCTGCAGACTTACATTATTTCATATAGTTAATTAATTGCCACCCACTACATAAGGCCTAGTTAGACTTGTCTGGTTTTGCTACTTAAGCACACATACAGACTCGGTCACAATAACAATAAATGGCTACGTAAAACACATTACACACCGCAGTGTAAAAAGGTTGGTTACGACTACTTGTGAGTTGACCGCGAAATCGACTGCGAACTGCTCCCTGCTGGTCTAGAGCGCAGCGCAACCCAATGCAGATTCTCGCACACCAGTAGGCAAATTGACTTGTCTGAGGCACGGCGCATCGCCAGCCAGCGCCTGATAAAGAGGAATTTGCGAGCCAGCCTCTGCCCCTCCTGCCCTTCCCTCCCCACAACCGCCGGAAGAGCCAGCACTCTAATTACTTAACGTCAGCCGCACCTCAGCGGTGAGCAGCCGAGCCGAAGTTTGCACTACACTGAAAATAAACTTCCGCGGTTTCAACTTCCGAGTTGTAATCTTCAGCAAACAAAATTTTTAATTAGTTTCCCCTCCTTTGTGCAATGAGGCGCGCTAAAATGCAGATACAGGCTATAAACTTTCAGGACTCCGCACCGACTAGTTGCCACCTTAACGCCGCAAAAAATTTATCACTAAAATTCTATTGCTTTCGAAACTGTCCAGGAACAGGTACATAATTCAGGGTGTCATGGTGGAATCAGTACGACAGATAAGTAGAGTCTGCAATGGTCGAATATTGATTAAATAGCACTCTTCTCAGATCTACAATTCTGGGGAATTGAAATTAATCTAACAATTAACATCCAGCTACAACTGTTTGACGGAAAGCGATACATCGATTATCACCGTTGATGACTGCAATCTACTTTAGATTCCTAGTACTGCTAAAAGCTTTTCGCTGATGGCAAGTCTGCTATGGAATGCAGTCAGCCTGGTGATGCCAACTGGTGAGCTACTTCACCGATTAGTAACGGCTCCATGGTCTGGAAAGTTGGTAAAACGACCGGAAGAGCAATGTGCTGACCACATGCTCCGTCCATACCACATCAGCGTCCCACTGGAAGATAACCCAACATCTTCCAAACCATTGGATTGGTCCTATCGGCCATGACACCGAATACTGCATTTTGGCACCTACAAAATCAGTTGTGACACACATGGATTTCTTTTTGTAGGATTACGTGAAGGACCTTCTGTATGTGCAATCTTTCCAAGTCCTGAACTTAAGATACGCATTTCAAAAACACTCGCACTGGCCACACATAGTTGGTCGGTCTGTTGGTTGGTTGATTTGGGTTCATTGGGTCAAATAGTGAAGTCATCAGTTCCATCGGATTAGGGAAGGATGGGGATAGAAGTCAGCCCCGCCATTTCAAGGGAATCATTTTGGCATTTACCTGAAACGAGTCAGGGAAATCACAGCAAACCTAAATGACGTTGGCCGGACGCGGAGTTGAACCATCGTCTTCCTGAATACAACTCCGGTGTGCTAACAACTGCGACACCTCTCTCGGTCCAACATATGCTCCAGAATGTGTCCGTCTGACAAAGGAGGTCAATGTGGAACATCTATAACATATGCAGAAAAAAATGGAGCATTCTCTTACATTTACTATTATTACCAGCACAGGGTGCCCAAGGAATGATGCTAGAAATTTTGAGGCGTTGTAGAGGGTGTCTTGACGAACAAATCGAGGATAGGAAGCCGTGTCTGGAGAAGAGATTCAAAGACGCTACAGAGTGTCGAAGTTACAGGCGCCGGCGCCTGCCACTACGCCAACCCATCAACAGCAAAAGTGACTTTCTACGGCCGGCCGCGGTGGTCTCGCGGTTCTAGGCGCGCAGTCCGGAACCGTGCGACTGCTACGGTCGCAGGTTCGAATCCTACCTCGGGCATGGATGTGTGTGATGTCCTTAGGTTCGTTAGGTTTAATTAGTTCTAAGTTCTAGGGGACTGATGACCACAGCAGTTGAGTCCCATAGTGCTCAGAGCCATTTGAACCATTTTTTTGACTTTCTACGCAGCTGCACTATACGCGGAAAACCTCGCAATGTTGTTTGTTATTCAGTGACACCGACTGACTGCCACGATTACCAGTGAAAAAGACAGAGTTAGCTGCTGCTTAGACAGGTCTTGTCTCCTATAAATGAGATGATCAGGTGCCTCGGTGGATGACAGTTTTAATACATAGGCTTTCATCTGTATTTTAGTTCTCTGCTGTAGACGGAGAAGCACTGGAGGTTTTAGAGGCTTCCAGGAGAAAAACAATCTGCACATGAGAACCTGTGTCCGAAACTGTCATCCACCAAGGCAACTGGAAATTTCCTTTATAGGAAACAAAGCCTGTCTACGCAGCAGGTAGCTCCGTCTCCTCCATAGGTGATCGTGACGACGAGTCGCGATTGCTGAATAACAAACCACTTTGCGAGACCTTTCGCTTACGGTTCGTCAGTGTACGAAGTCACATTTGCTGGTGGAGGGGTGGCATACAGTCAGGCACCAGCGCCCATAACTCCAATGCTCTATAGCTTCGCTGGATGACAGTTTCCAGATAGAGGTTCCTATCCTCTTATTGATCCCCAAGACATCCTTTACAATCCCTCGAAGTTTGTCAGTACATTCCTGGGGCTCCTTCTACTTCACTTCACTACCATTATACAGTCGTAACTGTTTGTAACTGCTATGTTCGTTTATAGCTATCCTGTATAGTGGCCGTTTGGAAAAAGTGGTGCCTCACATACATACAAGGCTCAGATCAAGAAGACAATAGTCTGACAAGCTCATGAACGATTCCAAATTGTATTGAGAAGTGGACAATTTCTTAATTCCTTTGATAATGATTCTCATGCCCGATGGTGGTCCCAAATCATACGTATATTATGAAGACTCCGTTTAACTCCAGCTGTAGCTTCATTTTCATGTACGAGATGTATGACTGTGACAGTGCCCTGCGTACCATCGAAAGTCATCCATCTAGATGAAAACGGTATTGCCAGTTCACCAGCCAAACAGCTTATATTTCCATCTCGTAATATGCTTTCGCAGAAATTTGTGCTTGTGTGGATAAGACACTAAAACTCAAATTTCTTATATAACTGATTTCGTAGGCCTGAAAATAATTTTGTATACCAAGAACAACATGTAACAGGAACTTCACAAAAAATACTGTGACACAAGTGACTGAAAAGTAGGCCTATCGATTCAATGTTTTCAATGTAGATTGTTTTGGTACCTGAATGGGAACAACATTTCATTAGTATGTATTGTATTGACCTCTTATGTTATTACTATGAATATCCCACGAGTTATCCACAAAATATATTTATTCAAATATCAAAAAGATGAGATTTACAGAGTAAATTAAAAATCTGAAACAGAAAAATAATATCTGAAACTTCGAGAAAATACTGTTTGATGCCAACAAAAGAAACCAGCAGAAAGAATCCCTCATTGCTTCTGTTGAAGTAAGATAAAACTTCTGCGCTTATTCAATTGTGATGCCATCTACAACAACGTGCTTGTTACTATATTATAGTGTCTGTTCTTCCGGGCATGTCCGAAGAAACAGACAACATTCAACGGCCGTACATATACGAATACATGATGTGAGAGAAAGCCACACGTCAGCCACAATCTGGGTTGAAATAAATCCAGTGACGACCCGTGGAAATCTTTGCCAGACTGGAGCGATACAGGATTTCCGACATTCTGCGAGCAGTCGCCTTGATTGCTTCGGCTATCCGAGAATGCTTCGAGTCCAACCAAAATTCTCAACTTGTTGCATACTATACATGTAGCGTCCACTGCCTACTACCATTTTCCTCATAGCTTCAGCTGATTACAGCAGAAGTACAAACGTAATGTGCATTCGAACTGGAGATGTCACTATTCGCCGTCAGGTGCGTGCATATTATTAAGTATGTTGTGTCTGTTCTTTGCGACATATCCGAAAGAACTGATACCATCTTGATGGACAATGACGCTACGTTTGTAGTGTATCAGAAGTTGAGAATTTGGGTTGTACGTGAAGCATGCTAAAACATGTGTTTGCTTACAGAATTTCACATATGACCATGTAAATGCATGTATTGCAACATTTTCATGCTTTCTGCTGTTTAATGTTAACCAGTGTAATTAAAATTGAACAAAATTTGTTTTGAAAGCAGCATTTTTCTCATTTGTTTCGGTAAAGTGTAGCCTAGCACCAGTTTTGAAGCAGATAAATGTGGGGAACCTCCAAAAACTACCCAACAATTAGCGATCAGAGGCGACTCTGAACAGTTTAGGGCTGATCACTAATACACACTGCCGGCCAGTCGGCCAGCCGTAGAATTCGTAAAAGTTTGACTGCATGTGACGCTGTGTTGCACCTCACATTCTTTCAGAAGGATCTTGCATGTTGTGTCTAGACCATACAGCCCAGACACAATGCTGTAGCCGATAGGGCACGCAAGGCTAACGCAGACGGGCGTGAAGTCTGGAACATGAGACTTATAAATGCACTAAAGAAAAATACGTAGCTTTTTTAATACTTAACTTTATTCTCTTGTTGGAATACATCTCTCCTGCATACTCGTAAGCTATTGGCACTGATACAAATGGCGCCTTGCTAGGTGGTCGCCATTTAACTTAGCAGAGGGCTATTCTACCGTCTATCTCTCGGCAAATGAGAGCAAGGCTTAGCACGTCCAATCGCTAGCTATGTTGTCCGTACAACTGTGGACGAGGTCTCCTCAGTCTCTCGAGACCTGCCTTGTGGTGGCGCTAGGTTTGCGATCCCACAGTGGCGACACGCGGGTCCGACATGTACTACAGGACCGCGGCCGATTTAAGTTACCACCTAGCAAGTGTGGTGTCTAGCGGTGACACCACATTGCATAAGGATATCTTTTCAACCGTAAAATTTCACACTTCCTTCCTCTCTTTTTGAAAAATGCTTGTCTGTGCCAGACGCATTAACACACATACATTATAGCATGGCTGCGTGCCGGCCGAAGTGGCCGTGCGGTTAAAGGCGCTGCAGTCTGGAACCGCAAGACCGCTACGGTCGCAGGTTCGAATCCTGCCTCGGGCATGGATGTTTGTGATGTCCTTAGGTTAGTTAGGTTTAACTAGTTCTAAGTTCTAGGGGACTAATGACCTCAGCAGTTGAGTCCCATTGTGCTCAGAGCCATTTGAACCATTTGAGCCATGGCTGTGTTCTTCAGAGACAGTCAAACGAAAACTAGATTGTTGGAAAGAAAGTAAACAAACTGCTTTTTAAAAGTAATCTTCGTAACTGTTAATACATTTGTCCCACTGCACGACGATATGGGCATTTCCTTAATGGAAAATTGTTTTCGGTTCCCTACATAGCCACGATAGTACTCAGGCATGAACGACTGCGTTCGAAGCAAATCACCGTTCATGAATATTTGTCTTCAGGACTCCAAAAATAAGGAAATCGTGTAGTGAAAGATCGGTACAGTGTGGGCGATATGTAATGACTAACCAAAGGAACTTCTAAGGCATAGTCCTAACAATCTTGCCAACAGTGCACCCACCCACGATCTCCCTTTGTCTTTTAAAAATAAGTGTAGACTCAACAAGTCACCATGTATCTTCCTTTTCCACAGAGAAACGTTAAACAGATGTGCTGTTTTCTTTGTGCAGTGCGGGAACGCAGGTGTCCTTATGGCAATTGAGACCGAAAGTTGGACGATATACTGAAGCAAATTTCTAATGTCTGGGAATTAATGACGTATTTATGGGCCAGGATATCGGATCAAACTTTTCCAAGACTTGGTAAGAGAGGTACGAGGAAGCGTCAGCTAAACGATTGCGGAATGTATTTCGACTGTGTCCTATAAGATTCTCGTCCACTTTGACTCCATGGCAGCACCGAAACCCCCATCACTTATGAGGAGCGACTAATCGAAACGTATAATGTGCGTTGATTCAAATTTTTCGGGAAAAGCGAAAAAGTTATACCAACTAAAATATTGACTGTTTGCGAAACTGATTCTGTGTTGGGATACTGTATTCGATCCCTCTTTGCAACAGATCAAAATTTGTTTAGAATGGCTATAAAATCAATTTATGTTTTGGACATATACGTACTGATAGATCACCTAGGACGTTACACATTTTGGTGGGTTTTCAGTATTAAATCTTCACTAATTCCCACAAACTTTAATAGCTGAAAATAATTATTAACTTCAAGTAATTTTCAATTGCTTTACATTAATTATAAAACTTAGAACAATGTAACATCAATATTTACGTGAAATAATGCTACAAAGTCTTATATCACATAAGAAATATGTTCAACGCAATAATTTGTTACAGGCCGGAATAAGTAAATTTTGTACATTCCTGATTCTTCTTATAAACAGTCACATTCGGTATTGTCTGGAGAGACGCTGCTTCGTGGTACCTATAAAGTCCGTGAAAAAGATTAAGTTATTCTTGTTCTTTCCATTGCGTGCCGCGTCCTAAAGTTTCTTCAGCTCTTCCCTTTTCCCTTTCTTTACCACACTTGACAACGCTAGTATAGATCTTTCCGTAGCAGAGAACATTTGACGTCCACGATTTGCCAATGTTGTCAATGATTTAGGAGGGTCATCGAAGTGATAATCAGTTTCTGCTTTAAATTTTATATTCTGATCACTCACACTCTTCAGTTTTGACTTTTTTGAAATTATTCTTTTTGCTTCACTGATACTAGCTATCTTTTTCCATTCCTTTGAGAGTTCTTTATAGTTCTTAAGCTCCCAGTCTTTTCCATTTACCTGCGTTTCCCCAATTTCATTATAGATCTGTACATACTTTTCTGGATTCAGAATTTCTGGAATTTGACGCAGTATTCTCGCAACTCATCCAAACACCCTACCTGTAGGTAAAAAGGAATGCCCTCAAAGTGAAAAATATACATACACATCCCTTATATATAATGGAGAACTTAACAGTAACCAGAATGCAATAGCATGAATCAGATGCTGATTTTTATTCTTGACATCATACCCATCAGAAACGTGTCTGAGAGCTGTGGTGATCTGGACAAAAGATGCTTTAGAAAGAAAATCTTTGATACCTGATGCTATTTCTTCTGGGCCTCTTCCAGCCTGAGCTACATTCCATACATAGGAAAAAGGGTGTGTGGTTCCTATATTTGTTACTTACAAGCAATAAAATGCAAATTTTCGGACGTAATACCAATTTCCAATAGTTTTGGCACAGGCTGGAACTGCTGCAAGTCAAATGCAGAGGTTTTACGTTCCTATGGCGATTGCTTCATTAATTTATGAAAGGCTCGAGCATTCAGCCTTTGAGCACGAAGTTCAGTCATTAACTTCTTATTTTGATTTATATCTGCAGCACTTTGAATCATTCTAAGGTAATAACTGCAACTATCATTGGCAGAGGAGCCAAAACCCAAACTGAATTTGGAGTTGTCAAGTCAGGTGAAGAATGATTTTTTAACTTCGAGATCAGTTGATGCTAAGTCATTGAATGACTTTAAAAATTTGTTTATATTTAATTCACTCGACAGATAAAGTCTTTAGCTTTGTTCCTATTGTAATGATTTTCTGTGGCTTTCAATTTTGATAAGAACTCTGCCACAAGCTTTCTTTTAGTTTTATACTTTCAGTCTAATGTTCACCCCCTCTTTGGTCTATTAGTCCTCCCCCAGATGCAATTCCTTTCGCAGTGGTATTTAATGTTATCTGTCCAATACTAAAAAGTTTCCGAAAAAATGCAGCACATGCAGGAATATGCTCACCGCCTGATTTCACCTGCACTTTACAAAAACCCATGTTGGCATGCGACAGTTCCTTACTTCGGTTTGTGAAATAATAATGTTCTTTGTTTAGTTTCGCACGCTGGAGCATTAACTGCATTTCTTGTTTATCATCGCACAAAGATACACTTCATTAAGAAGGAAAATGAAAATGAAAACCAGTGCGAATCTCTATTAGATCCCCATCTTACGTGATATTTCGCTATGACAGCTGTTAGTTTTACTTTGTCACTTTCTACGTTAATGCGACGTCGCTCAGAACTGCTTACATGCAGAAAATAGGATATTTAGGATATTTTTTTGACCTTCGTGTTTTTTATTTGGTGTAGAAAACATATTACTTTTGGTTCTACGTAGAACGTTTACTGTGATAGAGCAACAATAAAAACGACCATCTCTATGTTGGCAAGGAAGGTCAAAATTCATTAAATAAGGAACTAGGACAAAGAGAATAAGAAAGTGCTATTTATCGTAGCATTATTTACTGATGAATGTCACGGAAACAAATCCTATTTTCCTAATAAGAAGGTATAAACAGAAGGTTTACGTGATTTCAGTCTGCACTTCCCTTTTTGATTTCTTCATCACTCTTTTTCTTGCTACACGATCTTTACGCTCCTCCCCTATAGTCACACTTTCCTCTTCTAAATCCACTGGACGCAGTAAACATAAAACACAACAGAATTCAGCTGCTAAGCAGTACTAACAATAACGATGTTCCTAAAACGAAGTCAGACAATACCAGAAGCAACAATGGCGACGAAAGTGACAAAAATTAGACCCGACAGTACTGCCAAAATAGATGAAACAAAAGCAAACTGAAACGTAAATGGTGAACATTATACATTCTGATTCATTCAGTCATGTTGGCAGTATACGATTTGTTTTTGCTTTTCATTTCCAAAATACTTTACGGTGTTACAGTATACAGATAGAAGCAATCTGATTGGTAGGTCACGTTGAGCACATAAAATACCACATGAAACTATGTCCACAGATCGACCATATACGTATTGACTGGTTGCTCCTCATTTCTCGTGAACAAAGTGAAACAAATCGAAATCACACGGCAGGCTTGGCCAAACAGCGCTCGTGCCGCTCTCCTGTCCAGCGCTCCGTGCGTAACGGCCAGTGGGTCTGAGGAGTGAGGAGGAAGAGGAAAACGAAGGTTGCAGTCGGACGCCTTGCAAAACGACAGGGCATTTTGCTGACAATACTACCTGCGTTAAATTTACGTTCTGTCTATGGAGTCTACGCACTTGCCTAAAAAAAGGAAAAGGGCAGTAGCGATATCAGTTAATGCTGCATGGGAATTGCCTTACTTTTTGTATCGTTTATGAAAACCTGCAGTGTGACAACTGACTATAATGTACTAGATTTGAGCCTAAACTTGATAAACTAATGTTGTATTTTTTTTAGATCAAGCAATTCACTTTACAATAAATACTATTTAGTATCTTGTTTTTGGATTCTAGACACCTTATAATTACAGCAGAGCACTGGCTGATCAGGAATAACGCTGTATATCCATTGCCATACAGCGTTATTCCATTTTGAAACTTACTTATTTTCAAAAAATCTGTGCTTAGCGCAATTTTAAAAAACCAGAAATTAGTATTTTCCACAGTCTGTATGTGCAAAAAAATACATACTGCTATTACATTATTATATCGTATTAATTCACGGAAACTAACAGTTTTTGTCAATTTCCCAACAACTGCAAAATGTGCCATACAGCGTTATTCGTGCTCACACTTCAAGTGACTGAGTTAATGATAATCAGAGTTGTGACAAATCCTTTACGGTCGACATAACCGATTATTTGAAATCACTAAGTTCTTAAAGCAAAGGTAGAATCATTTGGTGGGAGATATAGTGGGAAAGCTTGATGCTATCAAACAAAAGGTAATCCTACAGAAATCGGCTTTGAGTTCTTGACGTGGAGAATTTCCTGGAACTCATGGGAGCCAGTTGTGGGCCAGACATGACTACGTTGCAGTAACTGAAACATTTCATCATGATTTCTCGAAGTCATTCCAGCACAGTGCATGACTGCAGCCGGATTTCGATTTATTTGTCAAAATTTTCTAGCTTTTGGTTGCTAATGTACCTCATTACTTCCATGTTTAGCTGACAGACGTGTGGCATCCAGCTCAGCGACCTCTTTGTCCAATCCAGGAATTTGCAAGTCTTTTATAAAATGTTACTCTAAGTGCAAAACCCTAGACTACACAGACAAGTAGAAAAGTACTTTCAACATTTTGTTGAATACATGTGTGTGGAATTTTCTATGTTATGAAATTGGCGAAGTCCAGCCAACACTCAGGTTTAACAGATTTTAATTTGTGTAACTGTACGTAATTGTATTATGAACCACAGTTCTATATGTATTACATATTCTATAATTAAAATTTGAGTAAATAAATGAAGACCCTGATTTAATGTTTAATGCCTGAATATAAAGTGTTTTGTAAGTCTGCTTACGATATTACCACATCAGGCAATAACTGTTATTGCTTTGGCAGAACATTTGAAAGCTGAAAATAAACACACACGAAAATTCCAGCTTATAAAAGTATGCTGCAATGTTCGTCCCTTAGAAATAGTTGTACTCTGTGGCGTAAATGTCTTCGTAAGTTTCCTGTCTGTGCAGCTTCCACATATAGCCATGTCATTCACACACATTCTTGAATTGGTGTAGTGGTGGGTGATGCTGGAGCACAAAGCAGACACATCTGTGCTCGAGGACCCCAAGCACTCTACAGCAACGTAAATCTTGACCAGACCTGTGATAACAAGAACAGAGTGGGTTTCAGATGGGGAAGATCTAGTTTAGACAGTGATTTTCCAGTCTGAAAAATTATTGAAAAATTTAGAGAATACTGTCGTCTCACAAACAATGCCTTAACATAGCCTTTATTGACTATGAGAAAGCTTTTGATGAAGTTGACAGAGCTAAATTAAGGGAAATTTTAGAAAAGAATGGTACACCCCAGGATTTAATAAGAGTAATTCCAACTACATTTACATACACACAACAAAATCAAAGTACAAAAAGGAAGTCTATTTGCAAGAAACATTTATCACTGAATAAGACAAGTGTGTCCTTTATCAAAACAGTACTTAATATATACATAGACGACGTCATAAAGACGTGGCCGGATAAAGTAGTGCACTGATATCAGCTTAAAAATAAAGTAATAAATACACTCCTGTGTGCAAATAATTAAATAATTTAGTCCACCCAGAAGTTAAATTACAGAGAGAAATTTTGTTCTTGCACAAGGTGGTAAATGATTACAATATGACAATACCTGAAAGTAGCTCGAAGACAATGACATTCCGTCGTAAGAAGCAGTTAAGAGAAAAATAAGAACTGATGATTAACCGCTAGAATAAGTAAATACTTTTAAATACCTGGGATGTGAGGACTCATACATTACACACAATGATCAAGAAAACAAGCTGCAAAAAGTTCCAGCAGATGGTAGATATTATAAATCGCACTCTAATCAAAAAAATTAGGAAAGAGAAGGTACTAAAATTTTATGTGATGACAGTGCGAGTTCTAATGTGTGGGTGAGACACTTGGACTGACCGCCAGTCAAAGAAGGAGGATTGAGACAGCAAAGATGAGATTCCTAAAACCTCTAGACGGTTAGAAACTCATGGATTGCGTAATAAATATTGAAAAAAGGAATGAACTGTCTGTCAAAAGCATGCTTCAGTAAATAGAGGAGTACAGAAAATAAATTGTATGAACTTGTTCAAAGGATGCTAGGACAGTGACTACTGAAAATAATACACAAGTATACACCTCAAGAGAAGAGAAATGTTGGGCGTCCTAAGAAGAGAGGGAAAGATCACCTACAATATAGTTGAAATTGGAACAGACAAGGATGCCTGAACGAAAACTTGCTATGATGATTACGATGACGATGATTCCTCTTATAGGGGCTGAACTAGAACTCCAGCTATGAAATTTCAGAGGTTTTTGAGCGATACATACCCAGTATTTTGGTGCGAGGCACTCACGGTCTCCGACGGCTCGTTACACAATTATTGTATTGCATTTGCTTTCGTGCGGCAGTTAGCTTTGTACTGTACTTGCATTTCACTGAAAACAGTGCACAACAGTGTAAATGATGACGGCCTTTCCATTCGCTCAATGTACCCGCTATTGGCCAAACTTCCGAAGACTGCAACAGCCAATAAGTTTGAGAATAATCGCCCAATCAGCTAACAGCCCATGCCTCCAAGTTGCTGACAACAATAATATATAGAAGAATCGAAAATAAAATTGAGGGTCTGAAACATCCCGTTAGAAAAATTAATGAATGACTGTGCTAGTAAACCTCTTACGTTATTTGATTTTCAAACAGCTGAGCAGAACTAAACGCACTCAGACATTTCTCTCTTTACTTATCCTGATCAACATTAAACTGAAACACAATGTTTTTAGCGCAACGCAATCTGACTTTCAATAATCCCCACAAAAGAATGGCCCTGACTAACAATAGCCTATACCTTTCATGAATCACTTATCTCACAAAAATCTTCGTTGCTCAAAGTACTGCAATACAGTAAGCGCCAATACTTTTCATACAGAGCGTTAGGTGACGTTACCAACATAAAAACCTAAACAGCCTACTTACAGGTCAGTTAGAAAAGCTCGAGGTACCGGAGAGGCAGTTCTGACGTTGCGGTTGATAGTGGAAGCAAGACTAAAGAAAAATCAAGACACGTCTATAGGATGTGTCGATCTGGAAAAAGCGTTCGAAATATAAAATGACGCAAGGTGTTCGAAACTCTGAGAAAAATGGGGGCTAAGGTGAGTAAGTAGAATATATACAAGAGCCAAGAGGGAGTAATAAGAGTGCACGACCAAGAACGATGTGCTCACGTTAAAAAGGGTGTAAGACAGAAATGTAGTCTTTCGCCCTTACTGTTCAGTCTGTACCAGGAAGAAGCAATCATGGAAATAAAAGAAAGTTTGAGGAGTGGAATTAAATTTCAAGGTCAAAGGATATTAGTGATACGATTTGCTCATGATATTACTAATCTGAGTGAAAGTGGAGAAGAATTACGTGATCTCTTGAATGGAATGAACAGTCTAATTAGTACAGAATATGGATTGAGAGTAAATCGAAGAAAGACGAAAGTAGCAGAAATGAGATCAGCGGAAATCTTAAATATCAGAATTGGGAATCACTAAGTATATGAAGTTAAGGAATTCAGCCACCTAGGCAGCAAAATAACCAATGACGGACGGAGCAAGGACGACTTCAAAAGCAGATTAGCACTGGAAAAGAGTGCCATCATGTGCAAGATAAGTCTGCTAGTTCCAAATATCGGCCTTAATTTCACGAAGAAATTTGAGAGAACGTACGTTTGGAGTATAACATTGTATGGTAGTGAAACATGGACTGTGCGAAAACCGGAACTGAAAAGAATTGAAGAATTTGAGAAGTGGTTCTACAAACGAATGTTAAAAATTAGGCAGACTGCGGACTGCGCAGAGGAAAGGGATATGTGGAAAACACTGACAAGGGGAAGGGACAGGATGTGAGGATCTCTGTTAAGACATACGGCAATGACTTCCATGGTACTAGAGGAAGGTGTAAAGGGCAAAAACTGTAAAGGTGGACAGAGATTGGAATATATGCGGCAAATAATTGAAGGCGTAGGTTGCAAGTGCTACTCTGAGATGAAGAGGTTGACACAGGAGAGGGCCTGTTGGTGGGCCACATGAACCCAGTCAGAAGACTCATGTCTCAAAAAAAAAAAAAAATAATAATAATAAATAAAATAAAATAAAAAAAATGCCGTCTTTAACTCGTTGCCCTCAAATCGTTACTGAGTACTGCTCGATTCTGTCTATATTTTTGTTTTCCGACGGTGTTAGCTGTGCGTTAACAGCGACATACAGCAGTACCATAGGTATGTTCACTGAAAAAGAGCTGGCCGATATACAGCCCGCGTATGGTGTACTAGATGCCATGGAACAGTGGCACTAATACGCTGTCCCAAGCTGCTCCTGCACGTCACAGTGCTTCTGCATCGCTCTGAGGGATGTAGCAAATTACTGTGTAACTGTTTTATATCTTGGGTATTGCACACGACTGGCTTTTTCACTGTTGTAAAGGTATCTTACGGAAACCAAAATGTTTGCTATAACAACGGTCGAGTGACATTGATGTGACCACTACCTATGTTCGATGTCCACGTGCAATAAACAATCACAAACGGCAGGTGGTAGCACTAGCGGTGGAGAGGATATAAAGCGTGTCGGCGGGACGCGGAAAAACAGTGCAGTGACTGTCGTAATGAGGAAACGGAGCGCTTTATCTAACGCCAAAAGAGGACAAGATCATTGGCATTCGGGCGAAGCGTGGAAGCATTTAACAAATGATAAATACTTAGACAACATCATAAAGACATGGCAGAAACAGTAGTGCACTATTATTAGCTTAATAATAAAGTAATAAATATACTCCTGTGTGGAAATGACTACACAATTTAGTGGACCGAGAAGATAAATTGCAGAGAGAAATTTTGTTACTGCGCATGGTGCTAAATGATTATTCAGTCTACTGACTGGTTTGATGCGGCCCGCCACAAATTCCTTTCCTGTGCTAACCTCTTCATCTAAGAGTATCACTTGCAACCTACGTCCTCAATTATTTGCTTGACGTATTCCAATCTCTGTCTTCCTCTACAGTTTTTGCCCTCTACAGCTCCCTCTAGTACCATGAAAGTCATTCCCTCATGTCTTAGCAGATGTCCCATCATCCTGTCCCTTCTCTTTACCAGTGTTTTCCTCTCCGATTCTGCGTAGAACCTCCTCATTCCTTACCTTATCAGTCCACCTAATTTTCAACATTCGTCTATAGCACCACATCTCAAATGCTTCGATTCTCTTCTGTTCCGGTTTTCCCACAGTCCGTGTTTCACTACCATACAATGCTGTACTCCAGACGTACATCCTCAGAAATTTCTTCCTCAAATTAAGGCCGGTATTTGATATTAGTAGACTTCTCTTGGCCAGAAATGCTTTTTTTGCCATAGCGAGTCTGCTTTTGATGTCCTCCTTGCTCCGTCCGTCATTGGTTATTTTACTGCCTAGGTAGCAGAATTCCTTAACTTCATTGAGTTCGTGACCATCAATCCTGATGTTAAGTTTCTCGCTGTTCTCATTTCTACTACCTCTCATTACCTTCGTCTTTCTCCGATTTACTCTCAAACCATACTGTGTACTCATTAGACTGTTCATTCCGTTCAGCAGATCATTTAATTTTTCTTCACTTCCACTCAGGATAGCAATGTCACCAGCGAATCGTATCATTGATATACTTTCACCTTGTATTTTAATTCCACTCCTGAACCTTTCTTTTATTTCCATCATTGCTTCCTCGATGTACAGATTGAAGAGTAGGGGCGAAAGGCTACAGCCTTGTCTTACACCCTTCTTAATACGAGCACTTCGTTCTTGATCGTCCACTTTTATTATTCCCTCTTGGTTGTTGTACATATTGTATATGACCCGTCTCTCCCTATAGCTTACCTCTACTTTTATCAGAATCTCGAACAGCTTGCACCATTTTATATTGTCGAACGCTTTTTCCAGGTCGACAAATCCTATGAAAGTGTCTTGATTTTTCTTTAGCCTTGCTTCCATTATTAGCCGTAACGTCAGAATTGCCTCTCTCGTCCCTTTACTTTTCCTAAAGCCAAACTGATCCTCACCTAGCGCATTCTCAATTTTCTTTCCCATTCTTCTGTATATTATTCTTGTAAGCAGCTTCGATGCATAAGCTGTTAAGCTGATTGTGCGATAATTCTCGCACTTGTCAGCTCTTGCCGTCTTCGGAATTTTGTGGATGGTGCTTTTCCGAAAGTCAGATGGTATATCGCCAGACTCATATATTCTACACACCAACGTGAATAGTCGTTTTGTTGCCACTTCCCCCAATGATTTTAGAAATTCTGATATGTTATCTATCCCTTCTGCCTTATTTGACTGTAAGTCCTCCAAAGCTCTTTTAAATTCCGATTCTAATACTGGATCCCCTATCTCTTCTAAATCGACTCCTGTTTCTTCTTCTATCACATCAGACAAATCTTCACCCTCATAGAGGCTTTCAATGTGTTCTTTCCATCTATCTGCTCTCTCCTCTGCATTTAACAGTGGAATACCCGTTGCACTCTTAATGTTACCACCGTGGCTTTTAATGTCACCAAAGGTTGTTTTGACTTTCCTGTATGCTGAGTCTGTCCTTCCGACAATCATATCTTTTCCGATGTATCTTACTATTCGCAAAAACCCGTGGTTAAAGTATAACGTGCATGGCAAAATGGCGCTATGCAAGTCTGGCGCGGGGGCAACTGTGGTGAACCACCAAACCGTTGAAATGATCGCGCAGATCAACCAAGCGGCTACCGACAGTGTCTCGTCAACGAGTGAACAATGAACGTTCCTGCGTGTGGGCCTCCGCAGCAGGTGTCTCGTCCAGTACCCATGCTGACTGTTGTCTATCGGAAACGAAGGCTGGAATTTTCACTCCAGTACCGCAACTGGACGTCCACCGACTGGTGACAGGTGGCGTTTTCAGGCGAGTCTCGTTTAACGTTCCATCGCATAGATGGCTGTTGGCTTGTACGGCCCCGCAACAATCGTCGGAAGGTTACAGGTGGGAGGAGTGAGCATTAAGGTCTGGGGATTTTCATTGTGAGGTTTCAGGTCAGGCACAATTTCGACACAGAGCAGCCCAATAGGCTGTGGACTGCAAGGGATAGGCTAGCAGTACAACAGTGGACCACCATTGACTAGACACTCATTTATTGAACACATAAGTCAGGAATTACCCGAAAGGGGCAATCAGTACAAATTACAAAATAACATTATTTTCCTTTAACTCACTCAAACATTTAAACAGGAAAAGAGCAATCATTTAACTGAAAGCATTTTAAGAAAGCAAGACTAGAAAATTTGAATGATGACTTAAAATCATATTTAAATAGGCTCTGACCGAGCACATGTTTTAAAACGAAATACTTCCTTTAAGGACCCAGCGATCAAAATTAATTACATAATCCTCAACAATTATATTACATCCAAGACATTTAAGATTAAACAGTAATATATAACATCAAAGACCTGCAGTCCCAAGTTTTAAGCAGCACGTTTCAGATGGACTGCACTGCAACAGTACAATACAAGTCCCTCAGAGGGTCTCCCCACACGGAAAGTTATTGCCGCAATCGACAAAATAACAACATCATTCCATGTACAGACCTAAAACAAACTAAAAGCTCTCTTAAGTTTGGTACAGGTTAATTCCCTTTCAACATAACATACATCACAAGACTAGCCCTACGACGGCACCGACACCCCGCACTTTAGCACGCGAATAACTAAAACGATGCGCTCATCACGTATCCTTACAAATTCCAAGAACAGAGAGCCGGCTCCCCAATAGCGGAACATTTAAACACGCGCAGCGTGCGTGTTTGCGGGATGCTGATCTCACCCTTAACCTCAACACCACTTCAAATACTAGTCAGCCTACAATCTTGAACCACCATACACATTCCTTCAGTTACTGCATAGAAAGCCACTGTGATAGGCAAACAGACCAGCATATGATAAAAGCTTAAGCAATTTCCTTAATAGACAACCCTTATGAATAGTAGCCGTATTTTTTTTTTAAACGTGAGCACACCCACAATGAAAAGACAAACAACGCCAATCATAAGGACAGTAGCACATAAGCAAGTACCAATGGTAACTTCTGCTTAGATTGGCTACAAATCAGCGCGTGATTTAACACACCAGAGAACAGTCTTTACAACATGACAATCAATACAATAGCGAATTACTCACACTTGTACTCCCCCACGATTTCGATTCGCAAAGCCATAGACAAAACGTGGAGAACGTATCACGTAGACCAACATAATGGTGCTCCTTCAGTTACCACAAATAACTGACTCCATTAGTTGCACAGCAAAGAACCAGACCTAATGAAACCACCACAGTTTTAGCCTCTAAATTGTCACAGTACAAGTGAGACTCAATCACAAATGTAATTTTACATCCCCAGTTCCCGTATAGTCAATACAAGCGCCTGATTTTCACCCGTTTATAACGGCAGGCAGCAACATCGTACGGAAAAGAGCGTAGACACAAGCTCTTACCAATTCTCTTCTCCGAAAGCAGCCACCGCAACTCTCGGTAACCACTGGGACATCCAATGCAAAAATCGTTACTCTACTCCTTCACACAAATTACAGGACGCCCGCTTCCCGCTGCTTGCTACGGCGCCTTCCGTTCAGAGCCAACTTGTATATCTCCGTGCGATAGGTCCGTTCCCACACTCGCTGCGTCAACCCGACAACCGTCTTCCACCACGTCCCGGAGCACAACCCCCCCCCCCCCCCCCACACAGGACAACGCCTCATTACTCCTCGCGTAGGCCCCAGAGGGCGCTGCTTACCGCCCTGACCGTGACAGGAAAGATAAACCAACAGAGTGGCACTATCGATATGAGCCGCCACGGCTCACATTGGTGATCTCGTTATTCTGAACTGCACAATGGATCACACGAATAAGTGTCTACCCTTGGATATGTTTTCAACCCCTACATGATACTTGTTTCGGCTCGGCACGATGACTCCTACCAGCAGGACAACGCGAAGTGTCACACAGCTCCCACTGTACGTGCGTGGTTCTAACTGCATCAGGATGAGTTTGCCATACTACCATGTCCACCAGACTTCCCGTATTTAAACCAAGTCGACAATCTGTGGTAAACTCCTATCGGACTGCACGCGCCGTGGATCCTCGACCGAGAAAGGTAGCGCAGCTGGACACGGCACTGGAGTCAGCATGGCTCCAGGTCCCTTGAGCCACCTTCTAGACCCTCACTGATTATATTCCCGAATGTCTCGCAGCGACCCGCGCTGCAGAAGATTGTGATTCAGATGTTTGAAATACGGACATATTAATGTTACTCGAGGGTGTAATTACGGTGCTTCTATATAACGAAATCGCGGGGCTCTTATTCCAAAATACTCACTCAAGGTGTCACTCAACATGCCTGAAAGTTTGCAGGTGTAGTTGTGGTCCGCTCTCTGTAATAATTACATGAGTCGTAGTATTGCCATTGTCCATATCGTAGACATTCATCTTTATCCTCTTTAGTTCCACGGCTGGTCCTTATTGATATTAGTTATAAGCCATCACAGTTGTATTCATACACATTTATTCCTTCACGACCGGTTTCTTCAAGAAGTACATCATAAGGATAGATTGCGACCAGCCTTTGTACTAAATCCCCAGAGTTGTGCCGACTTTACGGCTTAAGAAGTGTAGTTGTCTCGCGTAACGGTGAAAGCAAATTCTGCAAGATGGCGATCATATGGACATTCCGGGGACCGGCTGGTAGAATGAAGGCGAGCAGTGAGTTCGGGGTACTTGGCACGCTGTCTACGCCCGTCTACTGTAAACATCCGCAGCTTGCAGTTCTGTCTGAGCAGACATGCTGTATTTAACCTGTAGGATATTTTGCTTTAAAAGATACATATTCACTAACAGCACCAGTCAGAAAATTCTCAACAGCAACGACCCTTCGGGTAATAATATGTTGCAACGAAGTATAACGCACGTGCTTTTCGGAAGGCAGGAAAAATGAAACGATATTGCTGCAGCATTTTATCTACTGAACATAGACATTGCAGGGTCAAAATCATAAATACTATAAAATTATTTAGTGATTCCGTCTGTGAACAAATATTTTCGAAAATTTGTCAGTGACAGTATTCTTCATTGCAACACAACAAATATGTCGCACTTCGCAAATTTTTTTTTCTTGTTCTGCAAACTCCGTATTGCCAAGCATACTTCCTTCATCATATGTTGTAAATCCAATCACTCATCTTCCTATCTAATGTCACTATTTTTGTGCGCTTCACTCCATTTATGCAATCAGACCTTTTTGGAGTTATTTGATTTTTCTGATTGATCGTCAATCCTACTTATGCTCCCATCTTGAGCTATAACGCATTATCCACTTTCTCCTCTTCCCTTTCATGCTGATTTCTTTTTGTGCCTTAATATACGCCGTCCCTGCACTCTTGGTGCTGAAATTTTCTTCACCGCTGGGCGGTTTCTTTTAGCGGCATTTCACTGTCTTTCGCAAATCCTAAATCGTACATGAGCTCTACAACATTTTCGTAGCTTCCGCGAAACTCCCGGTCACTACTTCAATCTACCATTTCTGTCACCTATGCCACGGTTCTAATGTGCAAGTGAAACTGTACACTACATAGTACTATACTCAGCCATGATGTTAATTATTAATTAATCTGCGCTCTAGTAGTGCTCCTTCAAGGCTCGCTTACCTTACGAAACACAAAAAAATTCAAATGGCTCTGAGCACTATGGGACTCAACTGCTGAGGTCATTAGTCCCCTAGAACTTAGAACTAGTTAAACCTAACTAACCTAAGGACATCACAAACATCCATGCCCGAGGCAGGATTCGAACCTGCGACCGTAGCGGTCTCGCGGTTCCAGACTGCAGCGCCTTTAACCGCACGGCCACTTCGGCCGGCTTACGAAACACAACTCCGAGATCAAATTCTCGTTACGACACAATACAAGCCGTAACTCCTCGTTACATTTACTTCTCCTTTTAAACTTAAATTTTTTCGGAACGGCCATGAACAGTTCCCATTTTTCAAATAAACTGACGAATTCTCGTTTTAAAGTAGAAAAATGAAATAAAAAAACGAATAAAAGTCAGTGGAATAGACAATTGTATGCAAAGTAAGGGGCTTCATTCAAAGAGTTCCTAACGAACTTCCCTTTTGTTTTATAACTATTATATATATCCAACGCAAGTTAACATCTTTCACATCTGTGAGTCTTTAGTATCTGGCAGCCGTTGTGTTCGAGATTATAGTGTCCAAGTTTTTAGCGTCGTGTATTCGCGACTCTTAAGTTCATACGCCACAGCGTGAAATAGTTGACCTTATTGCAAGTAGGTCTAATTAAAAGTAAATTTCAGAATGAGATTTTCACTCTGCAGCGGAGTGTGCGCTGATATGAAACTTCCTGGCAGATTAAAACTGTGTGCCCGACCGAGACTCGAACTCGGGACTTTTGCCTGGCAGAAGTAAAGCTTCGGTAGCTCAGTTGGTAGAGCAATTGCCCGCAAAAGGCAAAGGTCCCGAGTTCGAGTCTCGGTCGGGCACACAGTTTTAATCTGCCAGGAAATTTCATATCAGCGCACACTCCGCTGCAGAGAGAAAATCTCATTCTGGAAACATACCCCAGGCTGTGGCTAAGCCATGTCTCCGCAATATCCTTTCTTTCAGGAGTGCTAGTTCTGCAAGGTTTCGCAGGAGAGCTTCTGTAAAGTTTGGAAGGTAGGAGACGAGGTACTGGCAGAAGTAAAGCTGTGAGTACCGGACGTGAGTCGTGCTTCGGTAGCTCAGTTGGTAGAGCAATTGCCCGCGAAAGGCAAAGGTCCCGAGTTCGAGTCTCGGTCGGGCACACAGTTTTAATCTGCCAGGAAGTTTCAAAAGTAAATTTCTTTGATTTTCGGTTAGAGACAGTTATTATTGCGCCCAAGTGTGAACATCGTTCATAGCAAATTACATCAAATAAACTGTGTTAAATGAACCCTGCGACTTCTGAAGGAACTAATTCGATGGCGTTGTGTTAAGTAAAATGAATGATATCAGTTCATTTTGAACACGAGACAGCACCTAGTAACTGTTAATGAGCATCTTTGGCGGCAACTGCTAAACAACGCCGCTAGCCGATGGTAATAATTGAATTTAAACTTATTGATCAACAAATATTGATTGCAACGACAGACAGTGTTGTGTCGCCTCGCTTTTACGTATATCGACGAGGTGAAGAACACCGGCTGGGCGTAGGAAAGGACATTAGCCCTTCGCTGATTGTGGAAGTGCCAGTACACAGCAACAGGAGGCGTCACAAAATGCTGCTTACACTCATCGTTCTGCAAATCAGTCTTTATCTGTTCGTCCGAACATGCGGCTGCTTTTCAACACTCTCTCTCCACTGATTTCGTCGGCACCGATAACATTGTCCTTGTCACAGTCCCAGACACAATATTTCCGAGTCAATAGAATTTTGCCGCAGGTACAGTGTGTTAAAGCCAACCTCTTGAAGATTTTTCTTTTCTTTTTTCATTACGCTGTTAACAAGTGCTCTATGTGTCCACCCTTCGTCATGCGATACACATGTATTTGGTAGTCCAATTCTGCCCTTCCCCGCTGCTGTTACGTCCTTTCGGATGATTTCGAGGTTCTGTGGTATCAGAGGAACGCTATCCGTGGTGTAACACCTCAAGCAAATATCGCATTGCGCCCAACCAGGCGATTGTGGTGGCTACAAGGTCTGAAGTAGTATCAGGGCGTATCCACAGAATACCAACTTCTCATTCTGGTAAGCTCGTACACAGTTGTTGAAATGTGGAGGAGGAGCGTCCTGTTGACAGAAGAAAGCCCTGTTATCAGTGTCACGTTGTGACATGAGCCAGTACTGCAGCATGTTGAGATCGATGAAATTATTGCCATTTATCTCAGCGAAGAAGCAAGGTCTATAGATCGTTTTGTTGGACAGGAATTTGGCAGCTATGTCTAGATAGCCTTTCACGGATATATCTGTGCTGCGTCGGCTGCCATTTCCCGAAAGAAGAAATGTGCTTCGTAACTAAAGATTGATTTCCTTGCGAAGTCGTCATTTGAAGATGATCCTGAGTATCAGTACAGAACTGCACAGTCTGCGATTTGTCCTCATTGCTTATGGTTTGCAGGAGCTGCAGTTTGCTTGGCTTATCTCATAATTGCTTACGAAAGGCTTTCCACACACTTATGTGAGGAATACTCAGTTCAGCACTAGCTCAACAGGTATTCCTTATGGGACTTCGTAACATCACGTAACTCATACGGTTCACTGTCTGTTCTAACACAACCCGGTCCGCCCGAACGTTTCGCATCGCAGAAACAACCATTTTCCTCAAATTTCTTGTTCCATTTAATACACTGTTGCAAACCCGTGTCTTTTGCGAAACATACCACGGGAAGCAATTTGCGAACACACTAACGACAGCCACCGCGCAAATTTTAGCACTCAAAATGTTCTCCATGCGTGGTTTGCCACAATTTTTAGCAACTACGGCTAAATAACTTGACTGTACTACGTTAAAAAATTAAAAAAATATATTTAAGAAATTGTATTTCCCGTACTGTGTCAATTTTTAAGTTATATTTAGCCCTTAACCTATAGCGACTTCTTAAAATTTGTCACTGACTTCATAATTTCTGTGTATGTCTCTCAAATGCTACATGTTTCTATCAGTTTACTGGACAGTGTACATATGCAGGTATGTAAAATTAGGGTCAGTTTTGTAAATTACGCATTGTTATGTAACTGTAGGAGTTCTTTACCGTTAGATTCTGGCCTCTGTAATAGGACTGGTTTGGAGCGCATCTTCAAGCAGCGAGTGTTCCGTTGGAGTGTGTGTGAGACGGAATCGATGTATCTGAGAGTCTGTTCGCGAATTGCTAGTAGGCACATTGGTCTGGCGCGTGTATTGTGTACTATGTTCTAGTATTGTTTGTATTACTTGTGGGGTTGTTAGTATATTACTGGTAACTGGTCGTTAAATGAATTACTGACTGTGGACCCTCATCTGATGTTTTGTGGGAAGAAAAAGAGAGAGAATTAAAGGAACGGGACCGTGAAAGTAAACAGAGTATTTGTTCGGTATTTCAGCACTTCTTCGTTACACGGAAACCGCCAAAAGCCCGTCGGCATAGGGTCCTACGAACTAAAGCTTGTGAGCATGCTCCTAATACAGACCACACGTAGGGAAGAGGATAATAGTTTCATCCAGAGACACGGATGGAGAAGGAGCTTACGCCCCCATTTTCAAAAAAGTGCAAACTCAAGTGAACACCACTGGCTCTCATAGGATTTGGTCAGAATTGTGAGATACAGGTTCATGTTATCTGTGCAAGTTATCTGTGGTCTATTGTGTGCCACAAGAGTTAAATGACTGCCAGGACCGGTTCAAGGCCAACATGACACGAATGGGCCATTGGGACGCCAAGCTGAAAGCGGCGGGACAGGTGCTCAAGTGGAAAATATTTAAAGCTTTTACCAAGAGCCGGCAAAGAACATTGATCAGTTTGGCTTTCTGAAAGGTAAGGGCGCTAGAGATACAGTTCTGACATTGTGATTGATAGTGGAAGCAAGCCTTACGGAAAGTCAAGACATGTTTATACGACTTTTCGACCTGAAAAATGCGATCGGCAGTATAAGCAGTGAAGAACTCACCATGTCAGCTGCATCGGAACTTTTTGCGGAGACAGAGTTTAAACACTGTGTCCGAGTGGCGCAGTGGTTAACGCAAGTGCCTTGTAAGCAGGAGATCCCGTGTTCGACCCCACATTTTCACTCGTCACCGCTGACACAGCATAATGTACCGGTGCAGCTGACATTAACCGATCCTTACGTTTCCTCTTCCCCCCCCCCCCCTCCTCCTCCAATTTACATAATATATAGAGTGATTTCTTCCACCCTGAAGAAGCTATATGCATTGATCGACGAGAGGATACGGAACAAAAAAGCTATAATGAATATGTCCACAAACGCATGGTTTCCATGCTAGACACCATATATTCACAAAACTGCTCCCGATGTGGAAAGTATGTCTCTAATATGCCCTGCACACACTGTAAGCGACAAGGATAGTGACAATTGTCATGGTGAGTATTCCACACGGTACCCTGTACTGGAGGGACAACTGCCTGGTACTGACACGGTTAATCACATTTTCCTCCAAGTGTGGTGTCCGAACATTTCGGGTACCTTCTTCATGCTTTCCTACTTCCCGAACCAACTTCTCTCAGACAAACGGGGAAACACTGTTAAAAACATTGAATGCTGTGGTTGTTGTCAGCGGGATAGGTCTCCTGATACAACCTCGCTGCCGCCCGCCCGTTGCCATTTTCCTTTCCGTAAGTAAACACCATGTCGGCACGCTCTCGATTCGAATACGGAACCATTGTGTGCAACGCTGTATCACAGCCACTAAAAGTGAGTCAACGAAACACAACATTACCAATTATTATGGCAGGAGACGGTGCTAGGGCATGACGTATGAGTAACACCCTCTAGGAAGAAACCATGCATACTATATTGTGGCTGTGTGGTACAGTTCTTATTAGAACGCAGTTTCTGTAGAAATGTGTGATTGAAGAAATGGTCTCTAGCATGGAAACCATGTATTTCCGGACAGAAGTTCATTATATGTTTCTTGTTCCGTATCCTCTCATCGATCAATCCCTCGAGTTTGTACATGGTGGAAAAAAAAAATCACCCTGTATATCAAATGGTTCAAATGGCTCTGAGCACTGTGGGACTTAGCCGGCCGAAGTGGCCGTGCGGTTAAAGGCGCTGCAGTCTGGAACCGCAAGACCGCTACTGTCGCAGGTTCGAATCCTGCCTCGGGCATGGATGTTTGTGATGTCCTTAGATTAGTTAGGTTTCACTAGTTCTAAGTTCTAGGGGACTAATGACCTTAGCAGTTGAGTTCCATAGTGCTCAGAGCCATTTTGTACTATGGGACTTAACATCTGCGGACATCAGTCCCCTAGAACTTAGAACTACTTTAACCTAACTAACCTAAGGACATCACACAAATCCATGCCCGAGGCAGGATTCGAACCTGCGACCGTAGCAGTCGCGCGGTTCCGGACTGAGCGCCTAGAACTGCTAGACCACCGCGGCCGGCCCCTGTATATCACAACTGCGGATCCCGCGTGATGTCTGTACTTACGGTCATGTCCGAAAAACAGACACCTTGCATTCATATAAACGAAATTACGAGAAATATAGGTCCAAGCTACAGAAAAAGTTGGATTATACAAAATATGCACAAGAAACAAAGGGGACCAATAATAATGGAAGGCCAACAACAAAGTGCTCGGATTGAAAAGTGTTTAGGAAAGGGATATAATGTTTTCACTCACACTTTCCAATCTATACAGCGAAGAAGGTACGCCGGAAATAAAAGAAAGGTAGATGAGTGGGATCTAAATTCAAGGTGAATGGATAGCAGTGATAAGATTCGCTGCTGACATTGTAGCTCTCAGTAAAAGTGAAGCAGAATCAAACAAAGTGTTGTATACAATGAAAAGTCAAATGAATACAGAGTAGGGGCTGAGACCAAACCGAAAACAGTCGTCACTAATGTTCAGTGGCAGAAATCAGTTTAGCGCAAAACTTTACATCAAAACTTAGCATCAAAACTAGTGACTACGTAGCCTATGACTTGAAGAACCCTGCTATACTGGAAGCAAAATAAGTCATGAAGCACGAAGCAAGGCGAGCATAAGAAGTCGAGCAGCTCATTGGAAGAGGGAATTTCTGCACAAAAGGAATCTACTAGTATCAAATACCGGCATTAATTTGGGGAGGAAGTTTCTGCCGATGTACGTTTGGAGCACAGCACTGTATTGAACTGAGTCATGGACAGTGGGAAGATCTAAAGAAAAGAATCGAATCGTCTTAAATGAAGTGTCATAGAAGGATGTGTAGGGTTGGCAGAAGAGCCTACACCGTGTTATTAGAGGAGGCCGAAATGCACGCGTTTCAGCTCACACAGGCTGGCGTGAGGAGGGAAGGATTATACTGACGTGAGGTCTGGAACATGAAAAGGAATTAGAATTCAGAAAGCGGACGGAATTAGTTGATACTTAACTTTAATCCATTAATGATGAACGTCGCTCTTGACGGTACATGATTCACAATATTGTCTGTTCAGAAGACATAGTAACTGAATATGACGCCTGGCTAGGTCGGAGCAAATGACGTAGCTGAAGGCTATGCTATACTGTCGTCTAGGCAAATGATAGCGTATGTAGACAGTGAACCATTGCTAGCAAAGTTGGCTGTGCAACTGGCGCGAGTGCTAGGGAGTCTAGACTATACCTGCCGTGTGGCGGCTCTCAGTCTGCAATTCACTGATAGTGGCGACACGCGGGTCCGACGTATACTAACGGACCGCGGCCGATTTAACGGCTACCACCTAGCAAGTGTGGTGTCTGGCGGTGACACCACAGGATGTTTAAGATTAGGTGGGCTTATAAGATAAGGAATGAGGAGTACCTGCGCAGAATAACCGAAGAAAGGAAAATACGGAAATCACTGACAACAATAGGTGACAGTGTGATAGCACATGTGTTACGACGTCAGCGATTAACTTGCATGGTACCTGAGTGAGCTGTAGAGGGTAAGATGTTCAACGGGCAGGCAGAAATTGGTATGCATCCAACAAATAATTGAGGATGTAGAGTTCAAGAGCTAATCTGAAATGAATAATTGGCTACAAGAGTGGGATTCGTGACTGGCCGCACAAAACCACTGAGAAAGATTGTGAATCAAATAAATAAATAAAAAAGCCACCACTTCGTCTAATGTGTAGAATTAAAACTTACTCCAGTATGAAAAATTTCTATCGATATCAGGTGTATAACCATCTTTTCGGATTCAGTTTTGCAATTTCAATCTTGTTGCATTCAGCCCCTAAGTATTAGACCATTTTTGGTACGAAGAAAACTTGCCGAAGTTCAGCTACTGACGTGTGATCTTCCTCAAGTAAACGAAGTTCTGGAAATTTGTGTATGGAACATTTCTATGCTATGCTGTGTGGCACTGCCCAAAACTTTGAGTCATGAAACAGGCAAAAAGTAGCATAGATGATCTTCAGAACAGATATTATCGACCTGCAAGTCTCACTGTTACAAGGAGCTGTATGCTTTCAGTTGTGTGCCACACATGAGCGTAAAAGTTCCATTGTCTACTGTGGTGCCACAGATGTGGGGAAAATTGCATTTTCACACAATTAAATTTGTGAATTTTAAATGAAACAACTGACGCGAAAAATGTGAATTTTTATCGTGTGAGTCGGATTACGAAATCGCCAGCAAATGGCTGCACATAATTCGCTTAATACAAGCGCCGCGTGGCGTAACAGCAACGCACGATTTCAATTTGCGGCGCGAGCGCTCTTTCACACACCATGCAGTGCGTACCCGCTTTAAAGCGAGCGGCCGTTCTCTGGAACAGGCGTCAGCTGACGCAGGCCGCATTGTGGCGGCAACAATAAGGCTGGCGAAACAACAGTGCGGCGAAAGCTCGCAGTTACGCGACGCGGGTTGCGATATTTCGATAGCGCGGGAGTGGCATGAAGCTAGTTTTCTAGCGATAGGTTTCTGTATCCCGCAAAACGCTGATATTCGCTTTGTAGTTCTATCAAAAGGTGCGCGTCGCCAAGAAGTGGTGTGTTCTTCAGACTGAAGACTACTTTGACGCAGTTCTCCTCGCTACTCTACCCCGTGCAAGCCTCTTCATCTCGGAATAACTACTGTACCGTCATCCTTCCGAATCTGCTTATCTCTGCATCTCTTGGTCTCTCTCTGCGATTTCTACCCTAACATTTCCCTCCAGCACCAAACGGGCGATCCCTCGATGTCTCAGAATGCGCCCTATCAGTCGAACCTTTCTTTTAGTTAGGTTGCGGCACAAATTTATTTTCTCCAAAATTCCATTCAGTATCTCCTCACTAGTTGCGTGATCATGTAACCTTGAGTAATCTTCCGTAGCACCACATTTCGAAAGCCTCTATTCTCTTCTTGTCTGATCTGTTTATCACCTATGTTTCACTTTGATATATGGCTAATCGCCAGGCAAATACCTCCAGGAAAGCCTTCTTAACATTTACATCAAAATTCGATGCTAACAAATGTCTTTTCTTCGGAAATGTTTTTATTAGCATTGCCTGAATGCATTTTATTTCAGGAATTTGGGGTGCGTAAATCCGGCCACATTATGTACTTTATCGAGCCGGCGTGGTATGCATACAATTGAATTATCAGTCTTCGTGTGTCATTTTTGCTTATGTTGACCTTACTGATATGTGCAAATCTGAACCACAAATTTTACCGTCCAGAAGCAAATTGTCTAGGCTGTATATCTCACTATCGCCTGTCCATCTCCCCATATGCTGATAGCTTAATTCCACAGTATGTTATGTTTTGCTGTGACTTTACGATAGTGATGTTTGCACGTCAATAACCATTACAGTATAGTACTCAGGTCCGTCTGTTTATCTGTGTTTCCAAAGGTGAGGCCCTTCCATGTTACTTTCAACATTCGGTCAGCTATTTTTGGGCAAAGATGGAAGGCGCCAACTTTTCTCTTTGAGGGATTTGGTTCAAGAGAAGTTTCCTGACAAGATACTTTGAGCGCATTCCAGATTTGTTCTACCTCCTCAAAACTTTTTCCTTGAGTTGTGATGATCATATAGTCGGCACAGAATAAATGGGGCGACTAATTCTGTTTCACTCGGTCGTAGGTATATGAGAAGCAGCAAGGACTCTACAATGTCCGAGCCCACTTTTCTGCCGTTCTGCAGCGGTGATTCGGTCAGTTTACAGGCTGGTAATCCTTACGTGTACCACAAAGTTCCATCACGTTAGACCTTTTGTTCACTGTGCCGTGTAAGGAGCATGCAACGACAGGAATAAAACATGGAAGCACCGCGACAAACACATGTTTGTACATAAAGGAAGATGTTAGCCAACTTGCAGTTGACGCTGCTGTTATTTGACCATGAATGGCACTTGTGCAATGTGCTCAGTACGTTAAAACTGTTAGTTATGGTCAGAACAGTCTTCTGTGTAATTTTGAGTGCATTATGTCTGAGGTAAGTGAATCCGAAAGTGCGTAAATTGTTGGTGCTCGTATGGTTGGCACATCCGTAGCAAAGACAGCCTAAAGGTTTGGCGCTTCAAGACAGCAGATTAATGAAGCATACAAGGAAAGTGAAAGTGTGTGTCGAGTGATCATCACAGACGGTCACTGAAAAGGATTGTCATGAAAAATATTAAGAGGAAGACGGATGCAAAAGCAGCTGGATAGCTGAATGTCGCAATCGTGAACGCTCTCAGGATCGAAACAACGTGAAGAGAGCTCCATAAGCAGGGAATATCAGGGCGAACTGGAATGACCAAAATCACTCATAAGTGATGTCAATGCCCGTAAGAGGAAATCGTAGCTCCGAAGGCATAAAACCTGTTTACTACTGGCCAACGGAAGAAAGTCGTTTGGTTGGATGAGTCTTACTTCAGTTTCCAACATTTGGCCCAATTAAAGTCCCAAGAGCGAAACATGATGTGGGTTTGGCAACGATTTGGCCATCCATATCGTGGATTTCCCGGTGACTCTGCAGGGCACCATAACTGCCAAGGATTGTGTGACCATTTTGGCTGATCAGTTCCCCGTCACGGTGCAATGTTTGTTCCCCAACGGTGATGATGTGTTCCAAGTCGACAGGACCAGCACGAGGATGAATTGTCGTTTATCCCCTGGCTACCGCAGTCTGCACACCTCAATATTATTCAGCCTTTACAGAGAAAGGTGTTTGAATCGTAACGACCTCCATTATTGTTATCTGATCTTGCCTCTATTTGGCAATAGTACACGATTCCCTTGAAAACCATGTGGGACCTGTATTTCTCCATTACGAGACGACTGAAAGGTGTTTTAATGCCAAGGTTTTCCTGCAAAGTATTGCACACGAAATGTATTGCGTTTTTGCTATTTCAACAGTTTCGTCCACCCCTGTAGATCAACCGCTGCTGGTCGTTGGACATGTGAAAGTGTGCATCCGTGCCTTATCCACTTCCAAATCCGAGCACTTCTCACTTCGTCGTCACATCATTTTTTTTTTCTATGGTGCAGAAAAATTTGTACTACCAGTGACAATAAAAGATTATTTATTCGTCACACGAACAGTTTCGGGCTTGTGCCTCTCGTCAGGTGTTTATACATTCCTGTACATGTTTATATTGCTGGATATCACTGTATAAATACAAAGAAAATTATTTGCTGGTGACTAAACAGATACAAGTGGAAGAATTTTAAGTGGCAACGCAGCATTTGTTGAAAATATTTATGTACTTACGTAAAGATGAAGCATCATTATTATAATTATCCTTTGGTGACCGTTTTTACACTCATTTACACATTTTTTATCATTTTCACGTCCTTGTTTTGGTTTTATAAAATATAGCTGCATATTTCGCTACTGTAACGTGCATTCGTGTTTACATACGAACATGTAGGCTATAGTTAAAGAACTTAGGCTATTACAAAAAAAATGGCAATTTATAATAGCTTTTTAAGTTTCTATGTGTGAAACATCGTTGCACTTCCTATGGCTAAGTTCTTTGACCATAACCTACATGTTTCTGGATGAGTATCTCACAGTGTATATCACGAGTGCACGACATAGTAGTGAAACAAGCAGCTAAACATTATTACAATTATTCCACTTGTATCAGTTTAGTCACCAGCAAATAATTTTCTTTGTATTTATACAGTGATTTCTATCAATATAAACACGCACATGAATCTATAAACACCTGAGGATGGGGACAAGCCCTAAATCGGTGGTGTGACGAATAAATAATATTTTATTGTGACGGGTAGCGGAAATTTTTCTACACCCTATAAAGGAACAGTAACGGAGTTCAACAGCTTCCACTATGCATAAAATTCACTTCTTTTTTCTTTTTTCTGTGTTCTTATACCTGTTGTGCAGTATCTGCCTTTCCCTCTTCGATTACATTCATTCTTCTGAGCACTGAAAACGTCTTCACGATGTCGAATTCCTTTTCTAGGTCGAGAAATCGAAAGATTCTCACATGACGAAAGTTGACAACTACTAGTGAAATAATGACAGTTCGTTCTTGTTGTTGAGAGAAGTCAGTTCTTGTTGTTGAGAGAAGTCACAGGCATTCCCCGAGTATATACGGAAGCTGTTTCGCTGTTCCAATACTGCAGAGACAAAACACGGCAGATTCCGGGGTGTCGCCGACGAGGCATTGGGAATCACGACAAAGGCGCAGTTCGTGCCGCCCGCCCTCCTTTCCTTTCCTCTCCTTTCCTTTCCTTCGCGCTGAAGGGCGGCCCACGTGTCTGGTGAGAGGCGGCGACGTGTTCCGTGGTGTGTCGCCGCCACTGTTGCGGGCTGGCGCAACCTCATTACTGGCTGCGACGCCAGGCCCTTCTGGGTCGCATTGTGCGACGGCCGCTTCCTCCTTCATATCTGGCGCATGCAGATGTGGAACAAAAGGGGAAGATGAATTAGAGATACGCGGCGGACGGCCCGGTCGCGTATCGCGTTTCGTTCATTTCGGGAACAATGCCACCGCCCGCCCGAGTGGTGATTACGGATAATGACGGCGTGGGCGGTTTTTCCCTGGGCGCCGCCAGCCCCGTTTTTGGGACTGACGTGGTCGAGCCTCCGCTGCTGGCATCCGCCGATGGAAACCGGAAGCTCCTGGGTTCCTCTCCGCGTGTACGAGTCGCCCGGGCCTACTCTTGTTCCCACGCGTTCTTGTTTCGCGACTGTGCAGCTCTGATAAAAACTCTATACACATATCGATCACCGCAGACTGCAACAATACATGCGGCTTGGATCTTACATGGTCAAAGACATTTATATCTGTGATTGAGAATGCTGGTTCCTAAGGCATGATTTGCAATCTCTTATGTAAGTTCTGTGACTTGTAAATCAGCTGCTACCACTCATTTCAGAAGGTTAAAAAATGGTTCAAATGACTGTAACAAGGGAACCTCCCCATCGCACCACCCTCAGATTTAGTTATAAGTTGGCACAGTGGATAGGCCTTGAAAAACTGAAAACAGATGAATTGAGAAAACAGGAAGAAGTTGTGTGGAACTGTGAAAAAATAAGCAAAATATACAAACTGAGTAGTTCATGGGAAGATAGGCAACGTCAAGGAGAGAGAAAACGAAGGAGCGCCGTGGTCTCGTGGTAACGTGGGTAGCTGCGGAACGAAAGGTCCATGGTTCAAATCTTCCATAAAGTAAAGTGTTTAATTTTTTATTTTCAGTTTATGTGACAAACTCTTATGTTTTCATCACTTTTTTGGGAGTGATTATCACATCCACAAGAAAACCTAAATCGGGCAAGGTAGAAGAATGTTTTTACCCCTTCGCCAAGTGTACAAGTTAGGTGGGTCGACAACATATTCCTGTCATGTGACGCACATGCCGTCACCAGTGTCGTATAGAATATATCAGATGTGTTTTCCTGTGGAGGAATTGGTTGACCTATGACCTTGCGATCAAATGTTTTCGGTTCCCATTGGAGAGGCACGTCCTTTCGTCTACTAATCGCACGGTTTTGTGATGCGGTCGCAAAACATAGACACTAAACTTATTACAGTGAACAAAGACGTCAATGAACGAACGGACAGATAATAACTATGCAAAAATAAAGAAAATAAAATTTTCACTGGAGGGAAGACTTGAACCAAGGACCTCTAGTTCAGCAGCTGCCCACGCTACCACCAGACCACGACTCTCCTGAGCAAAGTGTGTCCATGATGTTGTCTATTCGGCCCGTGGACTACTCAGTTTGTATATTTTGCTTATTTTTTCACAGTTTAACACAACTTTTTCCTGTTTTCTCAATTGATCTGTGTTCAATTTATCAAGGCCTATCCACTGTGCCAACTTATAACTAAATCTGAGGGGGGTGCGATGGGGAGGTTCCCTTGTAAGCACTATGGGAGCTTACATCTGAAGTCATCAGTCCCCTAGACTTACAACTACTTAAACCTAAGGACATCACACACACATCCATGCCCGAGGTAGGATTCAAACCTGCGAGCGTAGCAGCAGTGCTGTTCTGGACTGAAGCGCCTAGAACCGCTCGGCCACAGCGGCCGGCATTTCAAAACGCTTCCAGTAAACGTGACATCGTTTTCACGTGACACACAATATCGACAGCCGCAGGAACTGATATCGACTTCCGGGAGTCTTGTGACATGAGTGTTACCTGCTAATTATTTGTGGCAAGGAACACTGTCAGTGTTATTGCTCATCTTTCACTCGCAGCAATTTAAACCGCGCTCCTAGGTTTCTGCATAACTATGCACTTCCAAATCGTCACATATACGGAATGAAAGCGTCAAATATTTTTGAAGAGGAAGATTACGTATTTTGTTGCCGCTCGTTTCAATCGCGGCAATTAAAGCTCTCCTCTTAGGCTCCTGCCTACACGTACCCTTGGGAATCGTCACATATTCTGAAATAAACAGAGAAATACTTCTGACAAAGAGGAATGTGAATTTTGTCGCTGCCAGTTTATTCGTGGCAATTTAAGCTGACATCTTATCTTGCTGCCTAACCACTCGCTTGGAAATTGCCACATGTTCGGAAATAAACAGCCAGATACGTATTTCATACTTCTTTCTCTAATCAGACGGAAATGTTAAGTAACTTCTAATACTGCAGCACACACTTGTGTTACATTCATTAGAAAGTAGCAGACTGTAGTACAACGCTAAGATGAAGGAAAAAGAAGAAGAAAAAAAACAGTATGTAGCACTACGTGAACCTACATTCTCCAGCTTCGTTAACTACCACATTATCCATTACGTTATTTTTTCATCATCGTTCTCATCATTTGGTCTGGGCACATATCACATCAGCCCTCACTAAGCTAATCACTCAGCTTTTTTTTTTTTTCCATTACGGGCGGCAGCCTGCCCTCCGTCCGAAGACACTAGTCATGTGATATTTGTCTTGCTTCTCCGTTATCATAGCATCTCTTGAAAGTTGATATCGCTTGCGCGTTTTTAAATGACATTTAATGATAAACCTGACGCGTTGGTATACATTCCCAATTCGCAGTTGCCTTGAAACGACGATTGGGAAGTTATAACACAGAAGAGCTAAATATGTATTCCAGAGTGAATATGGCTCCTTCATCTGTCAATATTGCGCCCGCATCTCGTGGTCGTGCGGTAGCGTTCTC
This sequence comes from Schistocerca nitens, assembly GCF_023898315.1. Taxonomy (NCBI): domain Eukaryota; kingdom Metazoa; phylum Arthropoda; class Insecta; order Orthoptera; family Acrididae; genus Schistocerca; species Schistocerca nitens. The sequence continues at coordinate 110,470,766 of NC_064618.1, read as the reverse complement.
GCTTCCCACGCCCGGGTTCCCGGGTTCGATTCCCGGCGGGGTCAGGGATTTTCTCTGCCTCGTGATGGCTGGGTGTTGTGTGCTGTCCTTAGGTTAGTTAGGTTTAAGTAGTTCTAAGTTCTAGGGGACTTATGACCACAGCAGTTGAGTCCCATAGTGCTCAGAGCCATTTGAACCATTTTTGTCAATATTGCGACGTCACCAAATATTGGGACGTCACCAAATGACGTAATGTTTGCAGGAAGTAATGTGAGATGAGTGTTACCCAAATAAAGTGTTGTGTTGGACTGTAAGTTACTGCGTGGTTCTGTCATTCTCTGCGTAAATATTGGTACTGGAAACTGGGAAACAGAACAACGGATTTAGGAATGCTGATCGTTGGTATATCGGTAAAAATCTTCCAGCAATGATCGTCACTAAACAAAAGCTCAATGGGCATATCTTCTTGGAAATCTGTCTGCGGTTCATTTAACTGCACTGTGCAGACATATGTCATATTGCCTGAATTTTTTGTTTTCGGACTCTCAAATCTCGAAATTTTTCTGTGGTGCTCTAGTTGGTAGGAAATAGGTTTAGTATAAAGAAAAACCAGGTCATATAATAATATCCGAATTTATTTAATTTTCTACAAAATGGGACTTGGGAATCCTGTCAGCTCACAACGGTACAAACAGTAACAAACATTGCTTCATGAAAATTGGTACTCACTCTTTCACTGACACACAAAAATACTTTACAATGAGAACAATTAGAATGACGCCTTCATTCTATGTTACGAATAGTACAGTTTTCACATCTACCACGATTTGCAACAGAATTTGACCAAGGAGCTCCGAGATACTTCGTTCGAATTTCATTTGAAAGTGAAAAACCTTTCTTCCTTCTTTTATTCAGTAAAGAGCTGGGAGACGTTTCTTGCTTTGGTATTCCTGTTTTATTCAAAATTTTTTCACCCTTTTATCAGAAGTCCCTGAGTTACCATACGCTTGAACTAGAGGAAAGATATTCGTCCATTGAAATCTGAATATGGAAGGTATGAATTCACAAGTGTTATATCGATGGCAGCGTAAAACAGACGATGCCACCATTTTTTAGCTTTACAATTTCTGTCGTAAATGGATCGGGGCATATCTGCTTTATCAACTCCGCCCATATGTGAATTATAATCTCTAACCACTACTGGGGCCATCACTTGAAATGTTGTACCATCTTTTTATTTCCATTTTATGTAAACTGTTTCAGTTCCTTGAAAATTAGATAAAAAATAGACCATTCTATTGTCTTTCCATTTGAAGAATGTTATTTCATCTTCTGAAGTCTGACTCTCAAATTCACCTCTTAACATCTCTTGATTACTCTTTAGTTTTGGTAGCCCAAGTCTATTGGGACGCACATTTCCACTTGCACATACACAATGAGGTTTTATATACTCAAAAAGATCCAAAGAAGAGAAGTGATTGTCCATCAGAACTACATAATTAGTGTAGTGAACTCGGGATGTCAGTTTTTGCACTACATTTCCTCCAAGTCCGAACTTTCCTTTGCTGCTATCGGATGTTTTACCCTAGTAGACGCCGACCGCTGTGGCCGAGCGGTTTTAGGCGCTTCAGTCGGGAACCGCGCTGCTGCTACGTTCGCAGGTTCGAAACCTGCCTCGGGCATGGATCTGTGTGATGTCCTTAGGTTAGTTAGGTTTAAGTAGTTCTAAGTTCTATGGGACTGACGACCTCAGATGTTAAGTCCCATAGTGCTTAGAGCCATTTGAACCAAGTGGAACGTTCAGACCACTATCACAGCGCCAGTAATGAAGTTTTCGTGGCAAGCGATGATAACTGCAGAAGAATTCAAAATCAAGAAAAACGTAAAGTTCTTTTTCACTCACAGGCTGAATGCGTTCCCCATTTGGCACAATATATAGTTCAGTTTGAAAAATAATATTTTCAATCACTTTGCTCGACAAAACAGTCAGAATGGTATCTGTTGCCGAATCCTTTTGGGAAAAATATTTCTCGAACACTCCTTTTTGGAGCGTAAATTTAAGAAAATATTTTCCACAGTTTTGTCTCTTAAATTTGCGATTCACAATTCCGGCATTTTTTCTCATTTTTAGTGGAGGGAGAGTGTATCGTATTTGCGACTAGCAGCTGCTTTTTGTTATTTCCTTCTTATTGCGCTTGGTCATCTGTCAGATCATTTTCAATCGACTACCGTCTTCAAAATGCATTTCTTTAGCTTCTTGAGAACAAGTGGAAATATTCTCTTGTCGATTGGTGGGGAGTGTGGCAAATTTTTTGTTCTTTGCACTTGTACATTGTTGAGTTCGAATTTTTGTAAGACTTGTTCTGCATCAGAATCACTACCTCTTCATCGTGTATCGATGCCAGATGGAAAATACTCCAGGAGTATCTCCATTATCTCTTCATCTTTCAACTTTCTCGCCAAAGCCTGTCATGTAAAAGCTCTTATCTATAGGCCTGGTGGGTCTTACAACTACCACATATTTTTACAAATTTACTCTCAGTATTTATAACATATTCCTCTTCTAGCCAATTATTAGCACAAATTGACTTTCCGAGTAACAGGAAAAAATTAAGTAGATCTGATTCTCGCAGGAAATGCACGGAATAAATACTGAACGATCACCCTGCAACTGCACACAACCAAATACCACGAGGACTGCGCGCGCTGAGATTCAAATTGTTTTGGCGTCACAGATAACACATCCACGTAAGAACTGCGTTGCATTAACAATCTACCAAAACAAGAATAAGTGGCGCGCTACATTTCCGCGGCAATTCAAATGACAAAGAATGATTTACACTCATTTTTATAACGTGGGACTTTGAAGTTCCGTCAGAGCATAAAGGGATCTTGTGGAAAATTGGCCGAAGAAATGAGGCAGTGGTCAGTTTCACACATGCTGAGGGTAAGTCGTAGAATTAGTTCAGTTTAATTTCAAGATAGACGAGACAACGTCGTCGAGAAAAACTAGTACGAGATTTACAAGTGCAAACATTAAGATGACGTTGGAGGAGGCAGGCAGTATCAAATCTTCTGTTAACGACTTTGATATGATGGGTGCTTGGTTTCCGATGTCCAGTATACATGGAGTAAGTTTACTTACATGGATGTCCACTCGTGGCATACATTTTTACAATTAGCACATAATGCCCTACCCTTCTTCCCGATATTTCACACCTTTCACCTCTGTTTAGGCATAGAAAATAACTGTTAGTGATTTAGATTTCTTGTTTCCGTTCACTGACATTAGTAATGGTATTACATTCTTGAGTTCAATAGCCATGTTCTCCGCAGCAGGCGCATAGTTAATTTTTTGCGTTTACATATTGTTTTGTTTCTAATTAGCGGGGACGTGAAAGGCTGAAGCCATGGGAGTGTAAGTCAAGGTTTTATGCTCATAGTGAATCTGCTGCAATACAAACGCTGCGTCTACTTCTGTCCCAAAAAAAAACCCATCTGCAGAAGTTTGACGCCTTGTGAAAGACCGGTTTGCTTGACATGAAGAAGCCAGCGCTGCATATATCATCAGGAAAAGCTCTGAGAATTTTTGGTGCTGGTGCACGACCATAAGCATTTAAGCCTTCGCCGAGGCATTCGCACACCGGTAAAGGTACAAATGTTAAGGAATGCACTATGGGTGGCGGACATGTATATTACTTTTTCTGTGACGGTCGGTGCAGTCTGTTTGGTGAACGTTTATGCTCTATCAGGTTTGTCGAAGCGCCGAGAAAGGACTGCCTTTTACTCCGAGGAGGTGACTTCGTCGTTTCAAGGAAATGCGGAGCACTACGTAGTGGGCGGTGATTTCAACTGTTTTCTGCGACACGAGGATCAATACCCACACTTCGTCCCCTGTCAAGCTTCGGACGCACCTCGCGCTGGAAGACACCTGGATCCTACAACACGGCGACAATCGCAGGTACACGTACCTTAGTCACTCGGCTAGCCGCTTACATAGGGTGTATGTATGACAAGGGCTCCGGACGGTGACAGCTGGCGCTGAGATATGGCCAAAGTCTTTCACCGAACACCAATTTTATATTCGTACCGTTGCCTTGCCTCGACAACGGACAAGACGTAATAGGGAACCCTGGTAGCTCAACGTTTTCCATCTCCGCAATGAGGCCTGCCGCAACAAGATTGAGGATCATTTCACAGTTCCAGATTGATGTGGTGGACTAGTTGTGCCAAATGCTATAGGCAGGGGATTTATCGGCTATGATGGAGAGAAGTCCGGCTGGCAACACGCTACTTAGGAATTTTACTACACGGCAGTAAGGGAACTGGCAAGGCAACCGCCATCACCAAACCGCCAAAAGATCGTCCAATGCATCGATGCTCGCTTGCTCCAAATCACTGGGGTGCAGGTGGAAGGCATCAGTCTACGTGCGAGAATGCAAGGCGGTCGCCTCGGCCCATTGCGTCGCTGTATCAGATAGTACGTGTAAGCGTCAACGCAAACGCTCGCTCATTACGGCAGTCGAAACGGCGGAGGGAAGGCAAGCTGTGACAAAAATAGATATTGCTCGATCGTTCACCCAATACTATCGCAACTTCTATGACGACGGTCCAAGAAGGGACATGGTATTGGGAGACGAACTGCACGGCATACCAGCAACTGAGGATGTGCTGGACGACGACACGCTTATGGTAGACATTGCCTGGGACGAACTGGATATGTCCTAGAAGAGTTGTGCGTTGAAAAAATCACTTGGACTCACTCTTGGGTTTTACCGCTCTTCCTCCCGTCTTATGACTGTAACAGTGATCCGAATGTATAAGGAACTTACGACGCCTACCTTCAGACTTCCCACCGATTTTCCTGAAGGGATCATATTTCCGGTGCCTAAACCTTGCTGTGTGCGGCGCCCGCAGGACTATCGACCCATGACTTTGTTAACTGCCGCCTATAAGCTTTTTACACGCATTCTCCAAGTTCATCAGCACCCGACAGTGAAGGATGCAATACGTGCCGATCAAACGTGCCATGGTGAAAAGAGCAATATCCACACGGCACTGGGATCGTGTAGGGATGTAGTCGCACCGATGTCGACCTACAACCTCTTGGGCGACCATGTTGCTGTGGGCTTCGACCATGCACTCCATCACATCGATCATAGCTGTTTGCGTGCGATCATGGAACGCATGGGTCTGCCACTCGTGCCTGTAGGCGTAGTCCGCGCTTCATTCAAGGAGCACATTCGAGGGCAACGCTAAACGGATATCTGTCAGAACCCATCTCTATCGAGCGCTCCGTGAGGCAATGATGCACCCTGTCTGGGCCAAACTGCGGAGGTCATCCGTCCCTAGGCTTACGCACTATTTAATATAACTTAAAGTAACTTACGCTATGGAAAACACACACACACACTCATGACTGAGGTAGGACTCGAACTTCCGACGGGGTGAGCTGCGCGAACCGTGGCTCGGCGCCTTAGACCGCGGCTACCCCGCGAGGCCATGTTGTAATCCTGTCCAGGTCAGGGGATGACACACGGACGGCGTTGTGATGGCTTCAACAGTACGGTAGTGTATCGGGCAGTATCATCAATCTGCGGAACATGAGGTATATGGATGTGGTCATGGGGCTGGCTAGAGAAACGACAGTGTGCATCACCTGAAGTAACCACTCTCAAATGTTTAGGGGTACTCTTCCAAGGTCATATTCACCGTACGGCAGCGGTGACATATCGTCGGCTGTTACAACAAGTACGTGCACTGGTGTGACTACAAACGCTACGTACGATAAACATGTTCCAGCAGGCAGAGTACGTTAATGTCTGTTCAGTTACAAAATTAAACGATTTCGAGTACGTGATATCGGTGCCCTTAACAACTGCTTCTGGGTTAGAATCAGTATTTGGAAATTTGGTGTGTGCTTAATATGTTCTTAAAATTCGTTGCGACACCTTGACATTGCCCTCACATGAAGGTGGTGTGTGTCTGACCGATTTCTGGAACAGAGTACAGGTACTGTTTCTTGAAACAATTCGCCTACTATGGCAGGTTGAGCAAGTCAGCCTGACAAGCATCATGATCGACGAAGTGGCGCCACAATCACTGCACCATCTAGTACCACTCAGTCATATTTCGATGCCATTCAATGACATTAGGACGTTCTATGTGGAATTTAGTTATCTTCTGGATGATCTGCATCCTATAAGTACCTTTAGATGGAAATGTTTGGTTCTGCCCTGGGCCTGCGGCTACTGGCCATTTCCATCCACTAATGCTAATTTCTTATCCACTTCCCCGCAATTCCAGTCTAATTTATTTAGTAAATTGAACCGAAATCTAATGATTGAGAAGTAAATCAGAAGAATTATACATTGAAACTTATTATAAAAAATAAGAAAATTCCTCACAAGGGAAAAATTAGGTTTCTGAATAAAAAGGTAAAATGTTTTACAAAATTCTAATATAATCTGTATTTTCAAAAGCTTATAAAATGTTTTCCATGTATATTAAACCAAAAAAATGTGACATCTGTGCAACGACTTTAAATCTGATAAAAATATTTGTAATTAACCAAGAGAGAAAAATATTTTTATTAAGTCAAAAGAAAAAAACCTAATGTAACATTTGAAAAATCAATATTAAATCACCTTTAATCATACAACATTTGAGAAGCAAGAAAGATGAAGATAGTATTAATTATGTGCTAAATTTTAATGATGATGATACGTTTGAAGATTAGAAATTTGTTCCTACTTGGAATGAATATATTACAGATAAGTGGAAAGAAATAGAAAAGTCTGTTTTTTTCCCAGAGGCTGAAAATACTGCTACAGTTGTAAAGTTCTTTTATTTAACACATGACCAGTTTTGGACTCTTATATGCCCATCTTCACGTGTCATAACTTGCTGCTGCGACCACGAGTGTTGTGCTGGACGAGTACAAGAAAAGGTGTGCTACCAATGAGCGCCGAGTTTATGACTTTAAATAATTTGTGAATTAACATAAAAATCTGGATAATTTGTTATTACATCTTTATTGAAATAATTATGATATTTTTACCAAAAAATATTGTGAATATTGTGATTTGCCAAATTTAATAAAAATTATATACAATTTCAAACAGTTTTTTTTTAAGGTTCTCACTTAATAATCAGAAAGTAAAAGATAATTTTAATGTTGATTTACAGATTTGCAGCTAATATTGCATTCATCATCACACATTAAAAATTTCCTACAATTCATTATTATACAAACAACAGTAACACTCAGAGTCTTATCACTGAATGTGACACACAATTTCATTGTAGTTTTTCGCCTAGCTAACACATTCATTCTTCTAGATACATTTGTAATAAAAATAGGGTAGTTCTCTATGAAATTCAATGGATTTGCATTGAGTTCACTTTAGATTACTCCCTTAAAACCTTGGAAAAGCATTATGTGCCTTCAAAAAGCTATTTGAAGGAACTAGATTCCATATTTCTTGAGGAAAATTTCATTTCTACCATTCTTTATATACACTCCTGGAAATTGAAATAAGAACACCGTGAATTCATTGTCCCAGGAAGGGGAAACTTTATTGACACATTCCTGGGGTCAGATACATCACATGATCACACTGACAGAACCACAGGCACATAGACACAGGCAACAGAGCATGCACAATGTCGGCGCTAGTACAGTGTATATCCACCTTTCGCAGCAATGCAGGCTGCTATTCTCCCATGGAGACGATCGTAGAGATGCTGGATGTAGTCCTGTGGAACGGCTTGCCATGCCATTTCCACCTGGCGCCTCAGTTGGACCAGCGTTCGTGCTGGACGTGCAGACCGCGTGAGACGACGCTTCATCCAGTCCCAAACATGCTCAATGGGGGACAGATCCGGAGATCTTGCTGGCCAGGGTAGTTGACTTACACCTTCTAGAGCACGTTGGGTGGCACGGGATACATGCGGACGTGCATTGTCCTGTTGGAACAGCAAGTTCCCTTGCCGGTCTAGGAATGGTAGAACGATGGGTTCGATGACGGTTTGGATGTACCGTGCACTATTCAGTGTCCCCTCGACGATCACCAGTGGTGTACGGCCAGTGTAGGAGATCGCTCCCCACACCATGATGCCGGGTGTTGGCCCTGTGTGCCTCGGTCGTATGCAGTCCTGATTGTGGCGCTCACCTGCACGGCGCCAAACACGCATACGACCATCATTGGCACCAAGGCAGAAGCGACTCTCATCGCTGAAGACGACACGTCTCCATTCGTCCCTCCATTCACGCCTGTCGCGACACCACTGGAGGCGGGCTGCGCGATGTTGGGGCGTGAGCGGAAGACGGCCTAACGGTGTGCGGGACCGTAGCCCAGCTTCATGGAGACGGTTGCGAATGGTCCTCGCCGATACCCCAGGAGCAACAGTGTCCCTAATTTGCTGGGAAGTGGCGGTGCGGTCCCCTACGGCACTGCGTAGGATCCTACGGTCTTGGCGTGCATCCGTGCGTCGCTGCGGTCCGGTCCCAGGTCGACGGGCACGTGCACCTTCCGCCGACCACTGGCGACAACATCGATGTACTGTGGAGACCTCACGCCCCACGTGTTGAGCAATTCGGCGGTACGTCCACCCGGCCTCCCGCATGCCCACTATACGCCCTCGCTCAAAGTCCGTCAACTGCACATACGGTTCACGTCCACGCTGTCGCGGCATGCTACCAGTGTTAAAGACTGCGATGGAGCTCCGTATGCCACGGCAAACTGGCTGACACTGACGGCGGCGGTGCACAAATGCTGCGCAGCTAACGCCATTCGACGGCCAACACCGCGGTTCCTGGTGTGTCCGCTGTGCCGTGCGTGTGATCATTGCTTGTACAGCCCTCTCGCAGTGTCCGGAGCAAGTATGGTGGGTCTGACACACCGGTGTCAATGTGTTCTTTTTTCCATTTCCAGGAGTGTAGATATTCAGCAATTTAATATGATGGAATGAAGAAAAATCAAGCAGCCGATTATTTTTTTCGATTTGTTTGAAAAACGACATAAATAAGTCATATCAAATTCTGTGGAATTATAGTAACTGCTGGTATCTACTTCAAAATGTCTTCTTCCACCTAATCTGGCAATCTCAAAGACTTGTGGTTCAAAGAAAGATATGGGAATTTTTGGATTTTTTACTCTTTCTTGCTCCAGCTCAAGTGAATACTCCTGCTCATATCTAACCATAGGAACACGAATTTCCATTGATTCCACAACAATTTTACCACCCTTAGGATAAATAACCGTTACTTCAACCCCAGCTTGATTACAGTCAGACCACTGAAGGAAGGCATCATTTGCATTATAACTCCAGGTAAAAATTACATTTAAATCTCCTTCCCACAGAACTTCCCTTGTAGTCTTTAGAGAACCCACCAAGTAAATCTAGTGGAAAGAGAACACAATTTTTTCTACTTTTTATCTTCCGATTATTGAGAATATGAACTTCCACAGTTACCTCACTGGCTATAGCTGGAATGGAGAGATGACGACATGAAATGGTAGTCACTTGTAGGTGAAATGTTGCTAACTTTCTTTATGGTGATAACTTTCAACAATTTCGATACACAGTTGTCAATTAATTTTTGTTGCCTTTTCCTTCATGTGTTGCATAATCTGTATCTTCACCTCCAATAATACTGCAGCTTATACACAATTGCACATGATTAATACGAAAACCAACCACTACCAATATGAATATTAATCTCTGTGTCTTTATTAGGAATATATAAATTTTTAGTCCTCTCATTCACAGGGGATGAGTAAAACTGGTAGCTCTCTATCTTATTCATTTAATAAGGATAAAATTTGTTAAGACATTTCTAAAACACTTGTCACACAAGCACTACTCATACGAATCAAACTATCATTTATTTCTGAATCGCATCTTGAATCAAAAATTTGAATATGTACAGTGCAATGTGGCTCATGAATTAATGGTGTACCAAATTCTGCATTGGGTTTGAATGAAGCAATAATATTAGGTTCTCTATAAAAGTTATCACTATATTTTACACACATTCCATCAGCCAAATTAAATATTTACATCTATTATTCTGAACAGAATAATTTTAGGCTCATCATTAAGTATAGTTTCTTCATTGACTTCAATAATTTACTTATTAAATTCTGATACCCTTCCAATGCTATGTCCATACATAATTTAACATCACTCTCAATAATAACTTTGTTTTTATCTCCTTTAACATGAATAAAGTTTTCTAAATTTTTCAAGCTGTATTGTCCACAAGCATTCCTGTCGTTTCTTCATTGCAATACAATTTATTATTCTTTGATGTGATACTTGGAGTTAGAAATGTTGTATGAAAACCAATCAGTGAAACATTACTGCAGCTATCTCTTAGAGGTGCTGTCAATTTTTTTGATTTGCTTTGAGAACAGATGGCTTACCTCCAATTGAAATAAGCAGCTATTGTAAATCTACAAAAGGTATATAATTAAGTAAATAAAGCACAGGGAGATCAAAAATAAGAATTTCAGTGAAGAAACCAAAGAATAAGCATGACACACTGTTGCCTAGCTCTGTTCAATATGCAATAATAGGTCCAAGCAGATGCAGAAAAACAGCATCAGTAATTGACAGTTATGTTATAGCTCCAGGATGGCCGAACTGGAATAAAATAAAACATTTGCATGTTTATTCTAAAAGTTTGAATCAACCAAAATACCCAGAATTTATAAAAAAAACAGGAAAAAAAGTGGAACAGAAAAACAATGAGAATATACTAAATTTATCGAAAATAATGAAGACCTTATAGCTTTGGATGAATTTCAAGGTAATTCACTTATAGTATCTGATCATTTTACTGTCGGAAAAGCTGGCCGAAGTGGCCGTGCGGTTAAAGGCGCTGCAGTCTGGAACCGCAAGATCGCTACGGTCGCAGTTTCGAATCCTGCCTCGGGCATGGATGTTTGTGATGTCCTTAGGTTAGTTAGGTTTAACTAGTTCTAAGTTCTAGGGGACTAATGACCTCAGAAGTTGAGTACCATAGTGCTCAGAGCCATTTGAACCATTTGAACTCTCGAAAATCATGATGTAGCTACAGAATATTTTGCTAGAGAAGAACACAAAGGAAGAGTGTCTTTGTATTCAGCCCAAACATATTCAAAAGTAACAAAACTATCAGTAACGGGTAATGTAAACTTTTTAGACAATCTTAGACAAGATCACACAAAATCATAATTACCTTGAGTTTGGTGGTGGCGACTTAAAACTGATTATGTTAAAGAAATATATAGTAAATGCAATGTTTTATTGCAACTGTTATGACAAGAAAAATTAATAATTTTTTATAAACGTAAGCATAAAATTAACTATTGAGCAAAATTTTTAAACATAAAAATATGAAAAATGTGAAAAATAACATCAGCCTGTTATAGACGCAATCGAAAAAGTAAAATAAGGAATCGAAGGTTTGGCGATGATGTTCTGAAAGCTATAGAAGAAAACAGTGCAGTCAAAAAGCAGATATCTGAAAGCTATAGAAGAAAACAGAGCAGTCAAAAAGCAGATATTTTGAAGTATTTAATGACATACCAGCAGTTAAGCCCTATGATAGTGATAAAAGAGAATATCTCCTATGATAGTGATAAAAGAGAATATCTATTAAGCGAATCAGTATTCCAATATTTATTGAGGCACTATGATGAAGAGATTAAAAACAGAGAGGATCAATACGCTAAAAAAATAGACATAAGTGAAAGAATTACTTCACTGTGGCTCCAGGAACACTCTTCACCCACTGGCCACCAACTCCTCAGACATGAACATTATGAAGCATATCTGGGATGCCTTGCAACGTGCTGCTCAGAAGAGATCTCCCCCCCCCCCCCCCCGCCCCCGTACTCTTACGGATTTATGGACATACCTGCAGGAATCATGGTGTCAATTCCCTCGAGCACTACTTCAGACATTAGTCGAGTCCATGCCACGTCGTGTAGCGGCAGTTCTATGTGCTTGTAGGGGTCCTACAAGATATTAAGCAGGTGTACAAGTTTCTTTAGCTCTTGAGTGTATTAGCTCTTGCTCTCACCTATACTCTTTTCTGACGCTGTAACCGATTGTTTCTATCAGCGTTTTATGTGTCGGAAATCGTGAGGTGCCAAGGTAATACGCAGTCTAAAGAACTAACAGGCGGTTTCTAGAGTCACAGACGATCAAGAGGCACAGTGTATGATCTGAAAATCCATTAAATCGCCAATCAAGAAACTATAGTAGCGGTGTGGAGCAGAGTACTGGAGTGAAGTAGATTTTGCAGAAGGAACTACGAAATATGTAACGTAGTAATAATAAACAGTTAGCTGTCTGTGCAGGCGTTCGTCTTTGGAACAGTTTGTTGCTTTGCGTGACAAATCACTTCAGTCAGATCTTCGTCCTATTGCAGCCTGAAGTGCGTTCAAAAAATTAAGGATTTCAGGGCTGAAACCGGGTTTGGGCACAAATTTTTGAGTCGCAAATGACATTAGTAGGAAGCCATTTGCAGTCTAACATAAAACTTTATTTACCAGTCACAGATCACGTACACTGAACAGCCAGAACATAATGACCACATACCCAATAGCCGGTGTGTCCACCTTTGGCACAGATACCAGGTGCAACGGGTCGTGGCATGAGACCAATGAGGTCTCGGTATGTCGTTCGGGGCGCTGTCACCACGTGTGCACACACAACTACCCCAATTTTGTATACTCTGGAGAGGAGGGCGATGACCTCTGACGCGACCTTCAGGCACATGCTAGATCTGTTCAGACGGATTCACAGCTGAAGAATTGGTGGGCCAGTACGTTAATTGAAACTCACCAACGTGTTCCTCGAATCACTCCATAATATTCATGGCCTTGCGATAGGGCGCATTATCTTGTTGAAAAATGCCACAGACGACGGGAAACTTGATCGCCATGAAGGGGCGTACTTGGTCCGCTACGCCTTAGCCGTCATGGTGCCTTAGACGAGCTCCACCAGGATGCCAACATGAATGTTCCCCAGAAGATAATGGAGGCGCCGCCAGCTTGTCTCCGTCCCGTAGTACAGGTGTGTAGCAGCCATGCCCTTGGAAGACGACCGATTCCCACCGTCCTATTCGCCAGCTTGTCTCCGTCCCGTAGTACAGGTGTGTAGCAGCCATGCCCTTGGAAGACGACCGATTCCCACCGTCCTATTCGTGTGATGGATAAGGTACCGGTATTCGTCAGACCATGCAACGCTCTGCTGCCGCGATGGCGACCAGTGCCGACGGACACATGCCAACTTCAGTCCATGCTGCACTGTGTGTTCAGACACACTTGTACTCTGCCTATCACTGAAGTCTGATGTTCTTCCCGCCACAGTTCGGCGCCTACTATGGTTTACCAGTCTGCCCAGCTTATGACGTCCGACATCTGTAATGAGGGGCGGCAGCCCAACTCACGAGGCCTGGACGTGGTTTCACTTGGCTTCACCACGTGCTGAAAATACTCACCACATCACTTCTCGGACACTCGACAAGTCGTGCAGTTTCCGAAAAGTTTGTGCCAAACCTTGGAAGGTGGCTACACTGAGTCACAGCGCCAGAGATTGCGCCAAAGATTATTATTCCGCCACCTCCACTGGTGCAGTAGTAGTTCAGAGGATGTCGGGGGGAGTTGTTGTTCTGTTGGGTGAGAGAGTAGATGCTGTTCGGTTGATGTATAGATGGAAGAAGTTGCAATTATCAGAGTGTATTTGAGGGATGGGATTTTGATTTATGATGCTGGTGTAATGGAAAATTTTCGTCAATATATTATGAGGTAAGATGGTATTAAAGTTTTCTTTAATGAAAATGCCTCTTGCTCACAGGTACAGTCAACAAAGCATCTGGCTCGTGTTCATTTATTTGACTTGTAACTCTGGTTTCTATGTGCAATAATAGTATTTTTGGTTTTTCAATTAGTTCATTGTAAATGGTGTTTAAAATATTTTGTCGTATTGAGAAAGAACCGAGCCAGATACATGTACGTTGAGTCACACTACCACACACAGAACAGTTACACTTGTGCTTTGTTGTTTCGTAGCTTTAATAGTTGCAGGGACTTCAGTAATCAAAAATGGTTCTGAGCACTATGGGACTTAACATCTGTGGTCATCAGTCCCCTATAACTTAGAAGTACTTAAACCTAACTATCCTGAGGACATCAACCTAAGGACAGCACACACATCCATGCCCGAGGCAGGATTCGAACCTGCGACCGTAGCAGTCGCGCGGTTCCGGACTGCGCGCCTAGAACCGCTAGACCACCGCGGCCGGCACTTAACTAATCAATTGTGTTAATGGAAATTCATTGTCATTCTTTATTTTTATTTTATGCAGTCAGATTGCGTGCTAATACTAGTCAGGGCCAACGGGTTACGAGAATTCGTAACCGGTCACACAGCTACTAAAATTGTTACTTTTATTAATTAATATTTTTAATTAAGCCCCCATGCAACCTCCGTGTCATCACTATCTGCCCTCGGTCAAACTCCGCTAGATTGCGCGCCGTCCCCATTCTACGCACGGACAGCAGGCTCGCTGATACTACATAAACCGTGCGTGTGTCTGACTGGCAGTCGTTCATCGCCAGGTGACGATGCTACTGCCAGGACGAGTTTATATCGGTAATAGGTCGATGGTCATAATGTTCTGGCTGATCTGTACATAACAAAAAGGTTTACTACAATTTAACGTAAAAATCAACGTGACTGGATCGGGTATATAAGCATTTTTGTCTAGAACGATTCCCAACATGTGGTGTGCTCTTATGTTTATTTGGATAACGAATTTGAATGTGAATAAAATTAATCTCCCTTCCCAAAGAAGATCAATTACTCATTTCTACATGGACCACTCAGTAAGTAATTCTTTCAGTTTTGCTTTTATCCTTCATTAAGTTGGTAACGTAGTAATCATGAAATTTGCCAGAAACCTCCTTCTACACCCCGCTCCAGTGACAGCACACTTCATCAACGGACACAAGTACTCTATAGTTCTGGACAATGACCAACAAAAGTGTACACGCAAGACAATGTTTCTGCGACTGAAATCCTTACTGCAGACGGTGTAACGTCCAAATACGTTACTGAAAGATGAAGAAGCTCTTTGCAGTAAGAATGAAAAAAATGCGTGAAAGTTTTGTAATATTCCACAATATTTATTATTCAAACAGATTTTCGACTCTAACGGTATTGTCACGCAAAAAGAGAAAGATGTGTGGCCGCGAAATTTTTGTGGGGTCAAAGATTTTAAAATACTGCAACAGTTAGCAAAAAAGTGTTTTATAATGTCGTGCACATAAAATGACTGGACACTTTTTCTCCAATGGTGAAAACAATGCTTCGAGTATGGAAAAGAGAGGAACACACACAATCACTTGTAAATGTGGCGGATTCTGTTTAGACCAATCTGGCAGGGCATTATCCACGCGCTTGAAGGAACACAACAGGCGTTAGAGAAGTAAAGATGGATACTCTACTTTTCTAGATGACCTGCTTAAAGAAGGCCACAGCTACAAAGTGCAACATTAAGTCTTACATAACATTCACAAACGAAGGATGATGAACTACCTTGCATTAATGGAAATTGATAAACGTCTGTCCACTTGGCTAAGCTGAGTGCTGAATTGTGAGACACAGTTCCATTACTCGTCAGAGCCAACTGCGTTTACTGTCAGTAATCACACCCAGACCATTTTGTAAATTACCTCTCCTATAGCTGAGTCAGAATAACAAATTGAGTGATAGAGAGGCGCAGTTGAGCGTGTAAGGGGTCGATGTTGCCGCTGGCGGGTGCGCTAGCGAGCGCACTGCAGCAGGAAAAACTGTTGTTACCGTATTAGCTACTCACACTGCCTCTTAACGGGCAGTAGTGAGCTACAAGAAAAATGTGGAGAAACTGAAAAAAAAATGTCGGTCGGAAGGACCGATTCAACAAACAGAAAAGTGAAAACTAAAAACAAGGCTGGTAACATGAAGAGTCCAATGTGAATACCACTACTAAAACCAGAAGAGAGGGAGGATAGTGGGAATAGGACATTGAACGTCTTTATGATGAAGACGACTTGCCTGGTGATGTGACAAAAGGAGAATCAGGAGTCGATATAGAAGAGGCAGAGGATCCAGTATTAGAATCAAAATTTAAAGGATCTTTAGAAAACTCAAAATCAAATAAGGTAGTAGGAATGGAGAAAATTCCATCAGAATTTCTAAAATTTTTGGTGGAAGTTGCAACAAAATGGCTATTCACGTAGGTGTGTAGAATGTATGAGTTTGACGATTTACCATCAGAATTTCGGAAAAACATCATCCACACAATTCCAAAAACTGTAAGAGCCGACAATAGTGAGAACTGTAGCACTGTCAGTTACTGACAAGAATAATATACAGGGTTATTACAAATGATTGAAGCGATTTCACAGCTCTACAATAACTTTATTAGTGATTCGGCAGACATCAAGCCGATAATCAAGTTCCTCCCACACTCGGTGCAGCATGTCCCCATCAATCAATTCGAAAGCATCGCAGATGCGAGCTCGCAGTTCTGGCACGTTTCTTGGTAGAGGAGGTTTAAACACTGAATCTTTCACATAACCCCACAGAAAGAAATGGCATGGGGTTAAGTCGGGAGAGCGTGGAGGCCATGACATGAATTGCTGATCATGATCTCCACCACGACCGATCCATCGGTTTTCCAATTTCCTGTTTAAGAAATGCCGAACATCATGATGGAAGTGCGGTGGAGCACCATCCTGTTGAAAGATGCAGTCGGCGCTGTCGGTCTCCAGTTGCGGCATGAGCCAATTTTCCAGCATGTCCAGATACACGTGTCCTGTAACGTTTTTCGCAGAAGAAAAAGGGGCGATAAACTTTAAACCGTGAGATTGCACAAAACACGTTAACTTTTGGTGAATTGCGAATTTGCTGCACGAATGCGTGAGGATTCTCTACCGCCCAGATTCGCACATTGTGTTTGTTCACTTCACCATTAAGAGAAAATGTTGCTTCATCACTGAAAACAAGTTTCGCACTGAACGCATCCTCTTCCATGAGCTGTTGCAACCGCGCCGAAAATTCAAAGCGTTTGACTTTGTCATCGGGTGTCAGGGCTTGTAGCAATTGTAAACGGTAAGGCTTCTGCTTTAGCCTTTTCCGTAAGATTTTCCAAACCGTTGGCTGTGTTACGTTTAGCTCCCTGCTTGCTTTATTCGTCGACTTCCGCGGGCTTCGCGTGAAACTTGCCCGCACGCGTTCAACCGTTTCTTCGCTCACTGCAGGCCGACCCGTTGATTTCCCCTTACAGAGGCATCCAGAAGCTTTAAACTGCGCATACCATCGCCGAATGGAGTTAGCAGTTGGTGGATCTTTGTTGAACTTCGTCCTGAAGTGTCATTGCACTGTTATGACTGACTGATGTGAGTGCATTTCAAGCACGACATACGCTTTCTTGGCTCCTGTCGCGATTTTGTCTCACTGCGCTCTCGAGCGCTCTGGCGGCAGAAACCGGAAGTGCGGCTTCACCCGAACAAAACTTTATGAGTTTTTCTACGTATCTGTAGTGTGTCGTGACCATATGTCAATGAATGGAGCTACAGTGAATTTATGAAATCGCTTCAATCATTTGTAATAGCCCTGTACAAAAGAATGGGAAAGTAAGTCGAGGCTCTGTTAGACGGGGATCAAAAACTGGCTGTGAGCACTATGGGACTTAACTTCTGAGGTGATCAGTCCCGTAGAACTTAGAACTACTTAAACCTAACTAACCTAAGGACATCACACACATCCATGCCCGAGGCAGGATTCGAACCGAAGGGGATCAGTTAGGCCTTAGGAAAGGTAAGAGCACTAGAGAGGCAGTTCTGAAGTTACGGTTGATAATGAAAGGAAGACTTAAGAAAAATGAACATATCCGCATACGACTTGTCGAAATGGAAAAAAAGACTTCTACAATGTGAAATTGTGGAAGATGTCGAAAGCCTGACAAAAATAGCGATAAGGTATAGGGAAAGTCAGATAATATACATTGTGTACAAGAACCAAGAGTGACCAGTCAGAGTGGAAGACCAAGAACGAAGGACTCGGAAGAGTGGAAGGCAGAGGTGTAGTCCTTGGCCCCTACAGATCAGTCTGTGCGTCAAGAAATCAATAAGGGAAGTAAAAGGAAGATTCAAGATAGGAATTAAAACTCATGGTGAAATGAAAACTTAAGCTAAAGAATAGTAAGATTCGCTGCAATGGCGAAGGTTCAAAAGTCGGGTATATGAGTACTCTGTCTTAAGCCAAAAACACAGAAATCAGAGGGTGGCCATGTGTCCATCTCTGCTTGCTCGTTATCGTTTGGCTCGTGAGCACGTCCACCGTTCCTATTCTGCATCGTTACTGGTGACGAGAAATGGTGTCTTTATGCTGATATAAGGACAAAAAGAAATGTGTGAACCCAAGCGAAGCAGCATCTCCCCGTACAGATACCTGCGTACATACACAAAAAATAATGTTAAGCATCTGGTGGAAGAGCGACGGTGTGGTGTTCTACGAATTGCTTTCGCGAGGTGTAACCATCACTGCTGACTTATTGTCAGTAACTGAGACGTTTTGCAGACGCAATCCAAGAACAGTTACCAGGAAGACGGCATGAAAGTGATGCTACTCCACGATAACGTCAGCATAGGCCTACATTCTACCAATCTGACCAAAAACCCATCCAACTATTTTTCTGATTATACGGCCTCAGATTTTCACCTTTCTCGCTCTATGCTAACAACCTTCAAGGAACTTACTTTCAGGTTTAAAATGCGCCCCGATGATTTCTACAGCAGCAGAATCGAAAAGTTATACTAGAGTTGGCAGACAGTCGTAAATAGTGATGAAGAACATATCATCTGTCCAGTCCTTTCTGCCGGAACGACCGGCGTTTATCAATGTTTCGCAGAACCACGTAGTGTCATCAAACTGCTCTTTAACAATTTCTTTTTAAAAATCGACAATGCTACGCAACGATATCACCTCTCTCCACAGTAATTTTGCTCTCGTTAATTATTTTAATACCTTAAGTCGACGGCTCTGGCAAGCGTTATCAAAGAAATCTTGTTGGCACTGAATAATTCTGGCTTACGTAGAGTAACGCACAGTTTATTTTAGTTAGATGTCCTCTCATGAACAGCATCTTGCTTGAATGAGCGTGAGTTTGTTAACGATGGTTGTGTCCTCTTTTACCGGATGCCCGTAGGTTAGAGAAACCAGAACCTTTCCGTTCTGCACAGTATTTTTCCTTGCAAATTTGGAAGCCATTTTTTTTCATGTACCTTCAAAGTGTCTGCAATTCTTTCCACTACTTTTGCGCCATTGCCTCTGTCCTACGCGAACTATTCAGTCACAGAGCACACAAACTCACATGACTGATCATGAAAAGCATGCAAAAATCGTTGGACCATCCTTTTAGCAAACAAACCTCTCTGCACAGTATTGCCGCAAGCTTCAGACATTCGGTAGCTCAAAATAAATTCTCCACACATAGAAACAAAGCAAGCAACTAGAGGACCACAGATGTTTAGGTCACCGTCTGTAAGCGTCGCCTGCAACTGAGTAGCAGCCGTAGCGGAAAGATCTGAAAACGGTGAAAGGAAAACAAGACGCGATCAAGCACGTTCTCTGATTGGCTGTTACTATGGTAACAGCTCAGTAAACAGCCAGAAATCATTCACTTTGTTGTTCTGATCCAGGTATACTCACATGCACCATCTTTTCCTTTACTTCAGTTACAGTAGTTTCACTTACCACGTTAAAATTTTACTTTTTATAATTACAAATGTTTCATTCATGTCTCCCGCCTCGCCTGTTGTACTGTACTTATTTCTAATACTGTCCCCTTTAGCCCTTTGAAGCCGACTGGCCTCTGCTTGAAACTGCCATTTTAATTCTTTTTTTTAAAAAAGAACAATCAGTCTTTTCGCATGTAACAACTGATGATGCTACTGAGAGACACAGACTTCTAGTGGCACATTGTTGTACTGTTACGAATGTAGTGAGTTGTAGCGGTCACTTTCAGTGTCCAAAGCAGCAGTCGGTCCAGACACATTGTTATATGATTGTAGGATATTCTGACATTTCTTTTTTGTATAGTGGCCATATTTAGGAAATCATTAAGAGTGAAAGTAATTACATCTAATTTATTGTTACGTAAATTTTAGTTTCTGCAACTGCTGTTATGAATGTGAATACAGGCTTTCTCGCCGAATTTCATATATGAAGTCTTCACGGGTTGTCAGCCGAGTACATCCTCGTCTCGTAGCAACGTTTCGGTAGAATGCGTCTCGTAGCAACGTTTCGATGGAATGCGTCTCCATTATCTTCAGGCGAAGAAACGTTGCTACGAGACGACGATACTACTCGGCTGACAACCAGTGAAGACTTCATATATGCTGTTATGAATATTAGGGAAATGAAGATGTGTAGCTGTGATACAAAACTTACTAACTTTAGGCCCGTTTTTGTTTGTTGTTTAGGATTATAATTTGTTTGAGGCGTCATGAATTCATGGAAGTTTCGAAATGTAGGATTTTGTTTAGTAAAAAGGCGAATTTGCTTTCAGGTATAACTTACGAAATAATTGGTGGTGGAAAACTGCTATAAATTGCTTGGGTAACTGAATGAGAAGAGGGAATAAGATGTATTAGATAATGTTGTAAGGAAGGGAGATATAACTTAATGGTGTACAGACAACTTTTTCGCCTTATGAGAGTGGTAGAATGTTTGATCTTTGCCATCATCGCGTTTTTTTTCCTAAGCAAGTAGCAAACTTATCTATTATTTTTAGTGTTTCCTTACATAAGTAAATTTGCTCAGCATCGCCTTACAACATTTCCCTTGTATTAACAAGTACGTGCCCCAGTGTTTGGTTCAAATGGCTCTGAGCACTATGGGACTTAACTTCTGAGGTCACCAGTCCCCTAGAACTTAGAACTACTTAAACCCAACTAACGTAAGGACATCACACTGCCCGAGGCAGGATTCTAACCTGCGACCGTAGCGGTCGCGCGGTTCCAGACTGTAGCGACTAGAACCGCTCGGCCACTCCGGCCGGCTAGTGTTCGATTCTAACGGAGGAAACGTGGTGGTGCTCTTTGTATGAGAAAATCCGTCACACCTCTCAAACTTTCTCTGTATCACTAGTTCCCATCACTTTTTTGACCGGGGATCACTTTGATTTCTCTGTTGTTAGGTGAGACCCCAAGTTTCAAAAATAAACTGTGTTAGTCTAAAAGCAAACTCCAATTGAAACTTTCAAATTATTCGTTAAATTCAAAAGTAACAAGCATTACCTGTATTATTATAATACGTAACACAACATTTTAGTAGAAAATTAAATTCGGTTTCCATCAATGTGATTTTTGAATTTGAATCTTCTGTAGAAATTTGCGAATCCTGGGACTAAATTATTGTTCAAATGTAAACGTATATAGTCACTTATTTTCAGTCGAATACTTGTCTTGTTTTTAAATGCCTGCAAAGCAGTTTTTGGAGAGAAGCATAAATAGCGGAATTTGGTTTCTTGAATTTCAGTATATGAAATTGCTTTTCACCCCGAATCTTCTGCAGAGTTTCAAAGCCAAACGCGTCCTTACAGTTTCCATTATTTTGGAATTCAATGAGCTCTGCCTGGAATTGTTCTGCTACTTCTTCTGCATTACTGCTGAAACGGTTGTGAATCAATATTTGGTTGATTTTAGCTTTTGTTTTGTTATACTCTGGGAAGTAATTAATGCATTCCTCAGCCAACATTTGCTGATGACTATTGGTTTTATCTTGTATGATCCCCTTATCGTTTCGCTCTTTATACTTTCGAATGGTTTTAATGTCGAGAGCGCAGAGTAGATATTTTCATCAGTTTTAACTATCCGTAATTAAAGTTTGCAAATAAAGTTACGAAGTTTATACTGAAAAATATATTCCAAACACATTCTAAATTTCTGTTTCCGGAAACTTGCAACTGCAGGTATAACTTATGGAAGTGTGTCAAAATATGCGCAAGATAAGCCAAATGCACCTAAGATAGTTGGTCACAAAACTGCTCTTGTAAGTTTTTCTTTTTTTTTTTTCTCAGATAGAAACAACTAAACCTCTCCCTCTGAGTTCGAATATGAATAAAAGTTAGATATTTTAAATATTTTGCAGACCAAATTTTAGATCTCGGGAACCACTGGCGATCCATGGACGGCTTGTTGGGAACCATTGCTCTAGAGGACTCCTGCCTCTCATTTTCTAAGGATATCCCTCCTCCAGCAGAAGATAGCACCAGGTTGTGCCATCGTTGAGATGATGCAGCGCTGTTATGCTAAAACTGCTGTTAACTGAGGAGCTGACCTGCAGTAACAATCACGTCATACGTTTTAAGGCAGGGCTTAACAACTGGCCGGTTTTGAGCACGAGTACTCGCGTCTGCTCAGGCACCTGCTCGCGAGCAGCTGCAATGTCGCGGAGTGGGGAGGGAGGGGAGGGAGGGGAAATGCGCGCGCACGTTTGAATAGGGCCGCAGCGTGCCTATTGAATTCGCGCCGACTGTGTAACGTTTTAAAGTACTACGATCAGCTCGTAACAGTCACTTCGCTGGTTAAGAAGTCGCCGTTGTGTAACCCCAACCATGCTTTCGCAGTTCAACCCCCATTGGGAGGAATTGTATCTGTTTACTGAAAAAGTTGGTGTTGCAAAATGATTAGTATGTCACAAAACGCTGAATTCTTTTACGATATTTAATTTGCAGCGACATTATATGTCGTACCACGCGAAAGACTACGGACGTGGAAAATGTGATTGACCAGATCGTGCACAGGAAGTTATTAAACTTAAAAGGAAGCTATCCGAAGAAGATCTGGACGACGAAGAAAAATCAACTGAGGCACCTCTCAGAGTGGGTTACAAAACTGCTTTGCTTTTAGCAAAATCCCTGCGCCCTTAACTGATGGCGATTTAATAAAAGAATGTTTGATAGCTGCAGCGGAACATTTGTGTCCATCTCAAGTTGAACAGTTTCTGATTGTGCCATTATCTAACATGACCATTATGCGTCGCATACAGGACATGGCAGACGACGTCCAGAGCCAGTTTGCAAATATCTGTAAAGATTTTATGGCGTATTCCCTAGCTCTGGATGAAAGAGTTGATATCACTGGAACAGCGCAGCTTGCCATATTTATTAGAGGTGTTAATAGAGATCTTCAGGTGAGGGAGGAGCTCCTCGATGTAGTAGCCATGAACACTACAACCGGAGGTGATATTTTAAGTAGTGTTGAAGAAAGTGTTGAAAATATAGGATTGTCGTGGAATTCTTTAGTTTCAGTGTCTACAGATGGTAGAGGCATACACTAAGCTAATAAAATTATGAGGCACGTGTACATTCTCCTTTATTTGTTTCATTTGTCGCAGTAATAATTCGTGAGTGATATCCCTGCAGGTGGCCGCGGGTTTACATCGACTGGCGGCAGCTGTTGTGTACCCCACGTGACTCTCCCCACTCTCTGCTCTGGTCCGGTAGTGGGGGTAGCGTGCTCGCGCTGCTCCCTGCTCGCGCCTTGCTGCTCACAGCTTGCTCCGCGAGCACGTATATTGTGAAGCCCTGTTTTAAGGGATACCATGTTTCATTACGGTCTGCAAGTCTTCCCAAAGCACCACGTTCAAACAAAATCGTGTCTACACTCTGTGATTAGAGTCACATGTATCACATGCTGATACAGTAATACAGTAACACCTATCCACACGGGTAGTAATAAAAACATTCTTGGGGATACATTAGACAAAACTTACTCTGCACAACGAAAATTTTGGCCGTCACATTCGCGTCCGATTAAGACGCTTTTAAGAATGTGTTTTTCCATAAAAACTGACTGTGGACATCACCGCCAGGCCGATAGTATCTTTAATAACTGGTTAGTACTATTTCACAACAACTGACGAGAGCCACCAGCGATCTACATCTACATCTGTACTCCATAAACGCTCGTGTCGTGCGTGACAGGGAGAACGACCCAGTGTACCAGTTCTTAGTGTTCCTTCCTGCTCCATTCACTTAAGAAGCATGGGAGGAATGATTGTTTTACTGCCTCTGTGAGTACTGCAATTATTCTAATTTTGCAACACGATCCCTATGTGAGAGATACGTATGGGGATGCAGTGTATTCCTAGAGTAATGGTTTAACACTGCTACGTTCCTTGAAAAAGCTATACACATATGCTGTTTCGGGTCATAATGACCCGATAGGGCATTAAAAGGGCATGATGATTATAAATTGTTGAAAATTATTATAACGTTAAATATAGGCTTGTTTGTTTCAATATAAAAATTGTTTTACTGTACCACGAGCCAACAATCTCAACAGTGATGTAAGCTGTGATCCTCAGTGAGTGAATGCGCAAAGGAGTTTTACTTAGCGTACAACCTGTCAATCACGGAAAAATTAGAATGGAGTTTTATTTAGAATTCCACAATGTGATGGTGGAATCTAACTTGAGCTATACGGATACGTTTGTCATAGTTTGAAGACCTCATTGATGTCTTGTTGTCACAACTGGACGGACAGAATTTGCATTCGGTACGTTTCCGGTTTTGGTTGTCACCGCTGGAGCTTAGTGTTGTTGGACATCCTGTTTGTATTCTTTTAACAATGGCCGCTGACTCTTCATTTCATGGCATCATTTTTCTAGCTTCATTGTAAATTTTAATTACGAGTCTTCCTGATTCATCGAGAAACATTCTTCTGTTGTATAGAACATTTTTTTCACCTGGATTTATTTTTCTCGACAACGCGAAAACATTGTAGGCAGAAGAATTAGTAGAACTGTGAAGGTGTCATTAGCCAGCTGTTGGTTTTTCCTCTTGCGTGTATAGGTGCCAATAAGCTGATCGAGTTTGTCAACTGCTCCCTTACTTGCATTGTGGTTCAGTGTTATTTATGGCTCCTTGTCTCTCCTGTTGCTTATATCCCCATTTTTGTTCATTGTACTCATCAGGACCACCTGTTTGTTCTTCCTTGGTACGTAATATGTGACTGTGATAATCATTAGTAAAAAAGAACATACAAGTGTGAACATCTTCTTTGCTTGATATATTATTAAAGAGTTCAGGCTTATTTTTCTCAGCGTCCCCAGCATTTTAGATGTCGTTTGAGAAGCGTTTGGCCTAATGCATATGATGTGAACAAAACAATCACATGTGACATGTTATCCTTTAAGCTCGCATGCCAGATCCATGACAACACTCATGCATTGATTTCTCTCAGCGCTTGTTCAGGCAATTTTCCTGTATAGACTTGTTTCTTCAAAACATAAGAAGTAGCACTGTCACACACTGTCCATATTTCACCCCATTTTTCCGCCAGATCACCGAAATTAAGCGCTATCGAGATGGGCTCTCACTTGGGTAGGTGGCCATTCAGTCTGCCGATCGCTATTGACATGCGGGGTGCACTAAGACCTTGTGAGGCAAAGTGAGGAGCTATTTGACTCAGAAGTAGCGGTTGCGGGAGAGCGGTGTGCTCACCACACGCCCCTCCCTACCCGCATCCAGTGACGCCTGTGAGCTTAGGATGACACGGCGGGCGGTCGGTACCGTTGGTCTTTCCAGAGCCTGTTCAGGTGGAGGTGGTTTTTTTTTTTTGGGGGGGGGGGGTTTGCTCGGTATATACCGCTTGAAGGGACTACGTCCCCAGAAAGCCACCAATTGTTCGTACACAGTTACATTTTTAAGAGGATTATATAGTTCTGGAAATGTTTTCACCCACTTATCCCATAGAAATCTTATAGGTGTCAACTTGCCATTTGTTTACTCTTCGATCATACTTTTCATAGAGACGTAACACACAAGAGTTGCAACAGAATCGTTTCAATGACATTATGGCAGGAAACATGGCTCTGCAATTTTCTGGATATCATAGATTCTTTGTTGGCTCACTCACCAGCCACTAATAACTGGTCAATATGGGCTTCAAGTGTAATTTCAATTAATGCTTTCCAGTTACCAAAATATACTCTTCATCCCTCAATATTAGTCATTTCCGCCACAATACTCTGAATATTATCGTTCATCATAACTTGAAAACATGATTTCATATCACTTAATCTTATGATAGCGTATCTTGTCGGACCAGGAGTCAGTTTTGTAATGTTTGCTCGAGATGATCTTCCAGTTCGCGAAACAGGTCCAAAGCTCCACGTGATTACTTTTTTGTCTTTAGACGGAATCAGTTGAACAGTTTGCATATTGTCAGTTGAGTTATCAATATCTGAAATGTCCTCCGAGTCAGATGAAGGACAAATGTTCTCATCACTGGTCTGATTTTCTCTTAAGAAATATTCTGGTCGCTGGCAGATGCATCTATTAATACTTACAGTTGTTCATCGGAAAGACCTGGTTTTATCGTGATAGCTCCACAGAAATTACCATGATAGATACATGAACTGCATCTGCACAGAACACCTGACCAAATGTAAATGTTAGCGATGATGTACATAATAATTTGAAACCAATCAGACACTTGAATTGTTCCATAACCTTCAGCAATAAGAAATGAGATATTTACCTTGTCGTAAAAAGCCGTTATTTACACACCTCGGGCATTTATAAACAGAGCTTGCCTATGATATTTCTACATTCTGTAAATTTTTAGGCTCTCAGGTCATACTGACCCAAGAAACACAAAGGGGAGACAAGCAGTTTATTTTTAATTTTAGCTTTAAGGTATTTGGATTGTTCAGAGAAGCAAAATCATCAAATATGGAGCATTTGTACATTCTGTGAATTTTTGGGCTCTCATGTCACACTGACCCAGGGAACACAAGTGTAACAAATTATGTTTTAGCAAGCGGGAGAAAAGCAGTTTTTTAATTTGAGCTTTAAGGTATTTACAATGTTTAGAGAAACAAAGTAATCAAAAATGGAGAAATACCATTTGTTGTGAAAGGAGTAATTCCTTTTTGAGTCATGTTGACCCAAAGATAATAGCAGGGTAAAAGTCGATTCTTGAAACTTTGTAAGAAGAATTTCTTTGGATAGTTTACGTCTATCTTCAGGAATCTGCCAGTTTAGTTTCCCACAGGAGAAAGAAACCTGTCACCATTCATATTGCTCTTCCCTGTATACATTCAATATCTAGTATTACTTGGTACAGGTCCCACATACTTGAGCAATTTTCTAGAATGGGTCACACTAGTGATTTGTAACCAAACTTCTTTGTAAACTGACTGCACGTCCCCAGTACTCAGCCAATGAACTGAAATATACCACCTGTTCTATCCAAGACTGAGCCTATATGATCATTCCATTTCATATCCCTACAAAGTGTTACATCCGGTTATTTATATGAGTCGTCCGATTCCAGCTGTGATTCAACGATCATATAGTCATAGTGTTCTATGTTCCTTCGTTTTTTCAGTGCTCAGTTTTTCATTTCTGAGCAATTAATGCAAGGTAACAACCTTTGCATCACTTTGAAATACTGTCAAGGTCTCAATGAATATTTATGCAACTTATTTCAGACTGTAATTTGTTATTGATAACTGCATTCTCTGCAAAAATTTGTATTTATTATGGATATTATCCGCAAGATCATTAACATGCAACATGAACAGCAAGGATCCCAACACAATTCCCTGGGACACACTTGAAATTACTTCTACATCTGACGCTGATTCTCCCTCTAAGAAAACATGCTTCGTCCTCTCTACCAAAAAAATCTTAATCCAATATCAAATATTACTTGATATCCCGTATGATCGAACTATTGTCAATCCGCGTACTGAGTCAAATGATTTTCGGAAATCGAGATGCACCGTTCTACGAAAATTCGATAAATATTTTGGACGTAAGCGTTGCAGACGGATTTAATTCGATTACTTTCCATCACCACTGTTTTAATGTATTTGAATGTACAGACTGTTTCCAGGAGCCTTCATATTCCAGCCAATTTAATTGTCCGTCTTAATCGGTATTATATGTTTTTAAAAAACAAGTATGCGTGTAACTGACGAGATACAGTGTATACAGTTCCTTTATATGTGTTTCTGGTGATGGCTTTGGCCGAAACGCACAAAGATATATTCAAAAAAACTAAAATAAGTCTATAATAGCGATGAAGACGGCCAATTAAGTTGATTAGTGAGAGTTATCATGGTCTTGTATAATTATTTTATGTCATTTACAGTCTTACATATTCCATTCAACTTCTCTTTCAAGTACTTTGCCGTATAACAGAATCAGGATGTTATCGGAAGACTTGAAAGCTTTTATTTCTTCTGCCTGAAGGCTAATTCCCTTTCTGTATTTCTTATTTGTTTCCTTTACAGCATGCTTAAAACGCAGATAAACAACATCGCGGATAGGCTGCAGTCCGGTCTTAGTCTTTTATCAACTACTTCTTCCATCTTCGACTGTTATAACTTCTGATTGGAATAATGTAATACAGACTGAATACATAGTGAAGATTATGTACATTAGAGACAATCCGTAGATTATCATCACGAAAAGGAATATGGCACAGGATTATTCCACTAACGTCGACCTCCTCTCCTCACTCTCATGTGAAGGACTAGAAGAACTCCTTCAGCTGTTTTGTCTAAAACTGACATGGTGAGACCGTGGCTTTGTACAGGTATTGTAGGTTGATTCTTACAAAGAAGAGGACAGCAAACAGCCACTCTTTAACAGTGGCTGTTTGTTGTCTTCTTCTTTGTAAGAATCAACCTACAAGAATTCCTTCTCTTTTGGAACACGGTATTTCTTAATATTCTGGTGGAGGTATGATGCCTATCAGGATTTGCAAATATTCATTCAGCGTTGTACATTTCTAGACTCAGCTAGCTCTTTTGTTTCATTAAAATCCTAGGATTTTGTTGTGCACGATTAACTATTTGAATGATTGTGCATGATACAGAGGTATTTCTGTAATTCGTCTCTGTTCTTTCTTGTGAATTATCTCAGCGGAAACATTACTTTTTTTTTTTAGTAATTGCCTTTTCCCGCCGACAATCTATAATAATGTATCATGTTTTTTTGGATTAATATTATTGTATTTGTATTAAAAGTTGACCATCGGAAGGCTTCTGTCGTTCCTTTACTTTACGAATGATTTCCTTACACCTAATTTTGTGTTATTTTCAGAACGCCTTTATTTACCTTTTCCGCAGCTCGTGGTCTTGCGGTACTGTTCTCACTTCCCACGCACGGAGTTCGGGGTTCGATTCCAGGCTGAGTCGGGGACTTTTCCTGCCTCGAAATGATTGTGTCATCTTCATCATCAACATTCACCCCATTACGGTTGGGGGAAGGCAGTGGCAAACCACCTCCACTAAGACCTTGCCTAGTACGTGGGTGCTGGTCTCCCGCATCGTCCGCCTACGCTCCTCGCAGTATGGAACCTCATCATCTTCATTATTTATCTTGTAAATTGCTCAAATTTTCTTTCATTGCCCTGTTTACTTGCATAGTTGCTCGGTGCTTTTGAAATCAGGTTGTCATCGATAGATTCTCCTCAGTACCATTTTTTGACATTAAATTTCTAACTAGAACCTCTAGTGCAGTGAAAGTTAACGTAATTTGTAATTCTCATTCCTATATCTCCAGTTGTGAACTGCACTATAGTTCTTGTGTCCACTGTTCGGTATGCCAGCATGCCTGGAGGAGTCACTTGAAGCTTAGCAGTGTGATTCACAAGGCAAGGATTGTCAGCATGGCAAGCAGCCCACCGGATAGATGTACACCACAGTGAGGTTATTGAAACATTCATCAACTATCGAGAAAAACTGATCAATGAGGATCTTCCAACCAGCACTCGCTGTGGAAGATCACCACCATTACAAAGTGGATGTACATTGTAAGGCAGTACCCAATTGTCTTCACATGATCCAACTGGCCTTTCGGAGTACATTACAAAGAACAGTAAATCCATCATCTTAGTGCGATAGGAAGGTGGGCAGTGGAGAATGTAGAATGGAACCTTCATCAATGAGCTCCAGTTCTCTTCAATGGCGAGTGCAGGGTTGGCCTGACGCCTCATATTCGTGGTAGAACAGCGAGTAAACAGTCTGGTACAAGCACACATCTGTGGCACAAGGTCTCTCAGGTTCAACAAGAAGGAAGATCGAATGTACTTTTGGTCAATGTCATATGTTCGTGTCAGTCGTGTATGATAACCAACAAGAATAATCTGTAGGCTGTATGGTACAAGACAAGAGCCCTGTGGTCAACATATAGGCAGTGATTACGTCTTTCGAGATGACAGTGGACGAGGGCACAGAGATCATCAAACGAACTGCACCTCTAGAAAGCTGAAATCAGCCAAATGGAATTGTGGTGTCCTCCAGAAAACACAGGACACAGTAACCTTGAAAGACTACAGAGCTGCCTGTGATTCTGATGTGACGAAGTTAAGATTTGACTCCTGAGAGGGCGCACATAAGAAAGAATGTTGTATGCACCTATGCATCTACCTGACAACACACAAATAATTCCCAAGTAAACGTCCATTCTCCACATGTGAATACAAGCAGACACACGGCTCCATTCATCAGGTAGTACCTGAATACATTGTCAGAGACTTTCTAAGGATGTGTCTACAGTTGTTTCACTGAAGAACCAAACTGGACAGCACACATTGTGACGATATTCATCACTCAAGGCATCTAGTACTATAGCAGTGTCGAAAGATAGGTCAGTGCCAGTGACCATGGTAGTGTATTGCTACGTTTAAGCTCCACACTCCGGTTGAATATTGTAACACTCCAATCACTGAATCATGGGAAATTGTTGTTAATATTGGTTGTCATCTGTTTTGGCCACAGCTGTTGTAATCCTGTTTGACCATGTCAGAAAGTCAGAAAGTTGCACTGCGTATGCAAGCCACCTCATAACAGCAACTGCTTTGCTGGTAGGAGCTGTTCTCCTCCTCCCATATTTCGAATGTTTGAAGCAAGTGTGTCTCATAAACACCATAGGGACGGTTGTTTTATACAGTACCTCAAGGAGAAATATATATTATATATATGGGCCAGAAACGATTTTCCAGACACCAACATTTAAGCTGCCCTGCATTAAAAATGTGTTGCATGGCGCCCTATATGTCAGGAGCAAATAAATGATTTTCAAGTCCCAGATATGTAGCCTACCCTGCATGGTGGGTCTATTAAAGGAGCAGTACTGGTCTTCTTTATGAAACCTTTCCACAGGGGCTACACATGCCGATAAGCACAGTTGTGTACAGGCTGAGATGGAGGAAGGGATGGTAAGAGTGAGCAGGAGGAGGAGATGGACAGGGAGAGAGGAAGAAGGTTGGTTAAATGAAGAACATAGAAGGTGTAGAGGGGTAGTAGGCTGTTGGAAAATAAAGAAGGGGAAGCAGTGATAGATGAGAGAGGAGGTGGAGAGTATGCTCAGAGGGAGAGGCGAGAAAGACATGGTGAGAGAGAGAGAGGTGTGACACCTCAACTCCGACGTCAGATTCCGCCCCTTGAATTCCCATTGAGAGGCGCTTTTGGCGGCCGCAGAGACTGACAAGGGGAAGGCCTCAGACACGGCTCAAATTTGGCAGGTCGCGTGTGTACAATTTAAAACGAAGGACTCTAAGATATTTTGGGTCAACACCTCCGCGTTTTTGAGAAAATTACCCCTAAAGGTTATGACGAGCAATCGACTCAAAATTGCAGGGATCGATAGATAATTGTAAGTAGAGCATTTTTCATCACGAGGTATGGAGTCTGCAAACGCACACTTTTCCAGAAATACAGGAGAGAAACTTTTACAACTATCGCTTCTGTACCCACATGGTAAAAGCCTTTCGCCGACAGCGCCAATAGTGCAACCGCTAAGGTAACTGGCTGGGAATCGGAAAATCCGGGTTCGAATCTCGAACAAACCTAGCTGGTGTTCATACTTTCGTTTGTGTTCTTCCATATCCCAATTGATAGGGAGAGGAGGGTTAATAAGATAAGTAAATCAATAAGGAACGATAATAAAAGGTAGGCAAACTAATTTCCCAAACGCCGTGAGTTAGTAAAGTATTAAACTTTTAAGCCTTGCCACATGAAAACAACTCCGAGTAACAGTGCTGCGAATTCCTCTCGAGGTAACACAGATAGCCAACCGCGCGACGCTTGTTTACAGCGAGGCACGGGACAGAATGCAGGCGCGGAGAGTTATGTTTTCCCGGTTGCCTCTTCTTCATATCGTAGTTGTGGACC
This sequence comes from Schistocerca nitens, assembly GCF_023898315.1. NCBI lineage: Eukaryota > Metazoa > Arthropoda > Insecta > Orthoptera > Acrididae > Schistocerca > Schistocerca nitens. The sequence continues at coordinate 110,438,543 of NC_064618.1, read as the reverse complement.
TGGAAGAGTGAAGGTGTCCAACACGAGCCTTACTGAAGTTAATCAGAAAGAGTTGTTTTCCGTTATTAGGCTGCAGCGAACCTCGCGGATACATGTAGTGATTTTTCCATCGTTAATGGGCTGAATGAAATACGTTTTGCAAATTAATACAGTGTTCTTGCGTAAGTAACATATGACGAGTACTGTATGTAGTTTATAGTAATTAGCTCGTCTGTTTATGCCGTTGTTATTGTTTGTTGTGTCATATCTTTCAGCTGCATAATCTGAATAATGGAGGATGTACACCCTTCGACTAGCGCTGTAACACATAATTGGGAGCCAGTCACAGACGATGGCAATCGGTAAGTTACCGACATCGTGTTTTGGTTTGTAAAAGTGTTGCAAGAGAGATGTATTATCAATGCACTACGGGAAGCAGGCAGTTCTGTTTCTGGGCGTTCCAGATTGTAGGAGCGGCTATCGTCGAGTGATTTTTGGAGCTGACGAACGAAATGACTTTTGTTGATACTGAAGTACTATACCATGAAGATTAAGCAGAAAGTGATTCAGTGGAAGATATCCCAACTAATGAATCGCAAAATGGTGATAACACTTTGGAAATCACCACGTCACTGGGAATAAGTGCTTCATCTGTTCCCGATGAGTATTACGAACCGGTTACTAAACGATTGAACTACGGCGCTATACCCCTTGTAGCAAAAGTAAAGGCGGTAGCGCTAGCCAGGAATCATCCGAATTGGAATGGAGCAACAACAGCCCTGAAAAGGAAGGTGGACTTGAAATTGTGGGAAAGTGATATCGTTAAAGGAGGGACAAGATACAACAAATACCAGGCAATAAATAAGTGGACATACGACCGATTTGTCGAATCTCGTTGCCGTAACGAGAATGTAAGAACGAGAATACTTCAGGAGTGGGCTGCAGATGCAGCGCTTAAATATACGGCCAACAAGGATTTTACGTTTGCCGCATCATTATCTTGGGCAAGAAATTTCAAATCGGAGTATAAGTTTTGTCATCGGCATGTCACTAAATACGTCTCTCATAAGGAGGTACAAAATATAGTAGATTTTTCAGCACGCAAACGGCGTCACTTATGACTGGTTTTAATCGGAATTACGTGATCTACACCGATGAAATAGGATGCGAGTATTGGGTGAACATTCGACGCACGTTATCGCATAAGGGAGAAAAACGAACCCTTGTCACAGTTGGTAGTAACAACAAACTAACACATTCGTACACGGCGCAATATGCCATCACAGACTCTGGAAAAGTATTGTCTAAGGTTTTCCTGTATTAACAAGAAACGAATGTTACATTTGGTCCTCGGGTTATAGAAGAGGTCAATCGTTTATCCGAGACGTCGAAAAATTTTTACGTTACCTGCTCCAAACCAGGAAACTTGCGAAAGCGATTTACAGAACATTTTTTGAGAAAGTTTTAAAACCATACGTTTGTGATAACAAGTTTTGTCTAATATTGGATTCCTGGAGTGGGCAAATTAATACTACAATATATGACACAATGTTTATATATGGCGAGGGTCAGCCGACGTGCACAGGAAAAGTAATACCACACACCTGTGTGCCAGCCGTGTGATGTTTATTTCTATCGCCAGGTTAAAAACTACTTACAGGCATCAGAATTACAGTGTGCTTCTGGAAACCCAGCAGGAATTGCACAAACGCACGGATGCAGTAACTATTCACAGTATAATTCATAACCAACTTTCAGCACAGATTTTTCAAGGTAACGATATCGTATGCGTGGTATGCATCAAAATTAATTCCCGAAAAAGACATATTTTTAAATATAAACCAAGTTTGTTTTCTGCCGACTCTTCGGAAGGAACAGTGTAGCTGTCGAGAGATTGCATTCATTGGATGTTCTTGGTGCCGTGAGTATATTTCTTTCGAATGTGTATATGACAAGTACCATCCATCTAGTTGTTCGAAGAAAAGTGAGGACACGTAACAGTGACTGGAAGAGCCGTTGTAAAGTGACATGGAGTAACATTTTAGTTGTTGACTATCCCAAGAGGTTAGAGAAATTTATTTTCCTACCTTATTATTATCATCCTTATTGTTTATTGATTTACTTACCTTATTAACCCTCCTATCCCTATCAATTGAGATATGGAAAAATACACACGAAAAGAAGAATATCTGCTAGGTTTCTTCGAGATTCCAACCCGGGTTATTCGATTCCCAACCAGTTACTTAGGCCGTTGCGCTATCGATACTATCGGTGAAATACCTTTTACCATATAGGTACAGAAGCGGCAGCTGTAAAAGTTCCTTACCTCGATTTCTGGGAAAGTATGCGTTTTCGGACCCCATACCTAACGGTAAAAAATGCTCTATTTACAATTATCTATCGATCCCGCCAATTTTGAGTCGATTGCTCGTCATAACCTTTAGGGGTAATTTTCTCAAAAAAGCGGGAGTGTTGACCCAAAATATTTTAGACTCCTTCGTTTTAGGCTGTACACAAGCGACCTGCCAAATTTGAGCTAAATCGGTTGGCCGTGTCTGAGGCCTTCCCCTTGTGAGAGGGCGCTCCGGGATCGGTCGCGCCCGCACCGTTGTCAGCGTACGGACAGAATCTTCCGAAGGTGGATAAAGTAAACTTCTCGCTGCGACAGAGACGGTCGATGACTATTAACTGCGGTATTTGTGCTGGTGATCCGCTGGACTGGTCAGGGCACATGTTTAGTCAACTGGAGATTCCAAGCCGTTGTAGGATCGAGTGGGCATGAAGAGTTGTACCACGGAGCCGCCTGGAACTGCTGTACACCGCCATTCGCCGAACTGTGTACTCTGAATGACGATAAACAGCCACATCGAAAACGTGATGTTGGCGGAGAAGGCCGTTTGCAAATGTTTACCCTATGTGGATTCGAGTGACCGTTACAGCAGGTAAAGGTGTTTTCACTGCTCAGACGCTTCAGTAACTTAGTTGGTTGTAGTGAAGTACGTTAAAGATGGCATCATGGTTCTTGTACTGCCTCCACATGGGCATGCTTGCCTTGCCAAGAATCGTACAGGGTGTTTCAAAAATGACCGGTATATTTGAAACGGCAATAAAAACTAAACGAGCAGCGATAGAAATACACCGTTTGTTGCAATATGCTTGGGACAACAGTACATTTTCAGGCAGACAAACTTTCGAAATTACAGTAGTTACAATTTTCAACAACAGATGGCGCTGCGGTCTGGGAAACCCTATAGTACGATATTTTCCACATATCCACCATGCGTAGCAATAATATGGCGTAGTCTCTGAATGAAATTACCCGAAACCTTTGACATCGTGTCTGGCGGAATGGCTTCACATGCAGATGAGATGTACTGCTTCAGCTGTTCAATTGTTTCTGGATTCTGGCGGTACACCTGGTCTTTCAAGTGTCCCCACAGAAAGAAGTCACAGGGGTTCATGTCTGGCGAATAGGGAGGCCAATCCACGCCGCCTCCTGTATGTTTCGGATAGCCCAAAGCAATCACACGATCATCGAAATATTCATTCAGGAAATTAAAGACGTCGGCCGTGCGATGTGGCCGGGCACCATCTTGCATAAACCACGAGGTGTTCGCAGTGTCGTCTAAGGCAGTTTGTACCGCCACAAATTCACGAAGAATGTCCAGATAGCGTGATGCAGTAATCGTTTCGGATCTGAGAAATGGGCCAATGATTCCTTGGGAAGAAATGGCGGCCCAGACCAGTACTTTTTGAGAATGCAGGGACGATGGGACTGCAACATGGGGCTTTTCGGTTCCCCATATGCGCCAGTTCTGTTTATTGACGAAGCCGTCCAGGTAAAAATAAGCTTCGTCAGTAAACCAAATGCTGCCCACATGCATATCGCCGTCATCAATCCTGTGCACTATATCGTTAGCGAATGTCTCTCGTGCAGCAATGGTAGCGGCGCTGAGGGGTTGCCGCGTTTGAATTTTGTATGGATAGAGGTGTAAACTCTGGCGCATGAGACGATACGTGGACGTTGGCGTCATTTGGACCGCAGCTGCAACACGGCGAACGGAAACCCGAGGCCGCTGTTGGATCACCTGCTGCACTAGCTGCGCGTTGCCCTCTGTGGTTGCCGTACGCGGTCGCCCTACCTTTCCAGCACGTTCATCCGTCACGTTCCCAGTCCGTTGAAATTTTTCAAACAGATCCTTTATTGTATCGCTTTTCGGTCCTTTGGTTACATTAAACCTCCGTTGAAAACTTCGTCTTGTTGCAACAACACTGTGTTCTAGGCGGTGGAATTCCAACACCAGAAAAATCCTCTGTTCTAAGGAATAAACCATGTTGTCTACAGCACACTTGCACGTTGTGAACAGCACTTGCTTACAGCAGAAAGACGACGTACAGAATGGCGCACCCACAGACTGCGTTGTCTTCTATATCTTTCACATCACTTGCAGCGCCATCTGTTGTTGAAAATTGTAAGTACTGTAATTTCGAAAGTTTGTCCGACTGAAAATGTACTGTTGTCCCAAGCATATTGCAACAAATGGTGTATTTCTATCGCTGCTCGTTTCGTTTTTATTGCCATTTCAAATATACCGGTCATTTTTGAAACACCCTGTATTTATTACATTATGTGCTATTCATGTGACTGCTGTTATCCTGTTACTCATTTGATTCATGATGAAAAAGGTGCCGTTCACGTCTTGGGAGGACGTCTGTAAAAGACGAATGTTAACGTGTGAGCTATCAATTCAATGTAGAAATGGACTTGTATGATGTGTCAGTGTTACCTGTGGACATCTTAATACTATTTATTCTGAAATGCAGGATGGTGAAGCCGGCCGCGGTGGTCTAGCGGTTCTAGGCGCTCAGTCCGGAACCGCGCGACTGCTACGGTCGCAGGTTCGAATCCTGCCTCGGGCATGGATGTGTGTGATGTCCTTAGGTTAGTTAGGTTTAAGTAGTTCTAAGTTCTAGGGGATTGATGACCACAGATGTTTAGTCCCATAGTGCTCAGAGCCATTTGAACCATTTGAACCAGGATGGTGAAATCAGTGCGTAAATTTAAATATTTTCCTGTTAATTGCTTGTGATATAATTGCAATTTCTGCCTGCCATGTTAGTTGATGGAATCTGCTTTTTTTATGTGAAGATTATCTGTGGGCGCTTTAAACTGTTTATTCTAAGTGCAGGAAGGTGAGTCCAGTACATAATTTGAAACTTGCATTGGTTGATTCCAGATACGCTTACGTCATGCTTGTCATTAGCTGCTGTTTTAATATTAGTTGTTTCTTAAATATGGGGACTGAAAATTTAAACTGTAATTTTTCCCTGCTCTTTGATCGTAAGAGTTTTATTTTAAAAAAACTTTATGTTTCCAGCGTTCAGAAAATTCTGTTATAATAGCTATTTTATCGATTCTCTTGCAAGGCTGACTGGGGGTTAATCTCTTGATTGAATCTTCTGTTTAAAAGTGTGTAATAAGAGAATGGAATTTCTTTCATTTGAATATTATGTATGCCTGTAAACTCGGGGGGAGGAACACGTGTGTTCAGTATTTATTTCGGTCGAATATAATGGCGGTACTGAGAGAAAAAGCCTAGTGATCAGTATTCTGGGTGTGGTGTCACAGCCAGACACCACACGTCCTAGGTGGTAGCTTAAATCGGCCGCGGTCCTGTAGTACATGTCGGACCCGCGTGTCGCCACTGTGTGATCGCAAACCTAGCGCCACCACAAGGCAGGTCTCGAGAGACTGACTCGAACTCACCCCAGTTGTACGGACGACGGAGCTAGCGACTAGACGTACGAAGCCTTTCTCTCTCATTAGCCGAGAGACAGAATAGCCTTCAGCTAAGTTAATGGCTACGAACTAACAAGGCGCCATTAGCCTTACAGTGATTGTAATTAGAGTCTCACTTGTGTTCACCATAGAGATGTACAAGAAGACATTAAAGATAAGTATATGAGAAGCTCCGTTCTTTTCTTCATAGCATTAATTACGTATCCTGTTCCAGTACTTCACGCCCGTCTGCGTTAGTCTAGCGTGCATTAAGCCACCTCTATCTACAAGGTGTTGGCCCAGCTGCCGACACATCACTGGGGTTTAAGAAGAAATACCGTTCGAAGTGAAGAAGTCTCGCAAACATGGACTCTAAAATTCAAAACTTAAGTGACATGGAGACTACTTCACGTTTGATGCTATTAAACAAACCTCTTCTGTTCAAAGCTTTTTGTTTTCCATATTTTGGGAGGAAGAAGTATGGAACACAACAGCAAACATTTTTCCAGTAAACAAGAGCTCTGAAATTCATAACTTAAGAGTTATGAGCACATGTTCAGTAGAGTAGATATGATTCACAGTTGCGAAGACGAAGAAGTGCTCATACCTCGTAAGTTACGCATTTGAGAACCCAGGTTTAAGTGTCATTTTTTCTTGTTTTGATCCATAGAGCTATCTCTCAAAATATGAAAATATTTGTAGGAAAAGAAGTTTGTTGCCGAGTATAAAAGATGAAGAAGTGCTTACAGTTCTTAAGGTATACATTTTGGAGCCCGTGTTTATTAGACTAATTACCTTCAAATGATCATTCCTGCCTTATCTCCAATACTGACCACTCATCCTGGGACACCCTGTATACTGAAATCAACATGACTGAGCCTGCAATGGAAACATCTACAACGACCGAATGGCTTCAAGAGCCTTAGTTATAAACGTTTCACCCACCTTTTAAACAGGTCCAAGCATATGACGATGCATGAGGTGGAGCAGGCAGTACTCAGTGTTACACAGATAAAGGGAAAGAGAGAGACAGAGAGAGAGAGAGGGGAGCGAATATTATTATAGTAATAGGATAATAAGTAGAGAAAAGGATTAGAAACTGCACTTATGAAAACTCCTTGTACTTCTTTACAAGAATCCCACTATTCTGGGAAGAAGAAAACTGAATAGCAAAGAATAGATTTTCAAAAAGACTAGCTGGCTACAGCAAAATCAAAAAGTTTACTCAAAGAGAGTAATGGACGCCACTACAATGCAACAGATCTGCTGCAATAACATAGCACAAATTACTTTAAATAGCGTGAAGACGGTCTACATTCTACATTCATGACGTGGGCAATGTAACAGAAGTTCCTGCACTAGTGGAAAAACTCTACATACTTCCTTGCGAATTGGAGTTGTCGTTATATTGTTCTTGTTCGTTCAAATTATCTACTCGTTCCTCAGATCGCGCGTTTCTCCATGGAGCAAGAAGAGGCGACGGCAATGCAAAGCCCCTTAGCAATTAGTCAGGTGTGAGACACGTGTACGGATCTGTGGGTTTTACTTGTTGTCCCTAGCGCCTTTTTGATGACAGAGTGACGGCTTTTGTTTCGCTGCAATGGTGGTGCATCACGTGGCGTCTGCTTTCGGACATGTGTCTGCTCCAGTGCGAGGAGTTGCCCCGACTCATTTACAAGTTCTCGTCGGTTCCCTGGAAACTGTTGCCGGCCGAACGCTTCACGCTAACTCATCCTGATAGTGGTTTAGCAGCGTACAACGAAATCCCGCTAGTTAATTTTGACAAGCAAGTGCATTCTCTGTGGCGAGTCCTTTGTGCAGCTCTGCAGGATGGAATTCTGCATGCAGATGAGACAAGGGAAACTGAATCCCTAGCTACCGACGATCGTCACAAAGTGTTACGTATGCGAGGTAACCACAAAATACGTACCGTTTACCACTTGTCATTTCGGGGAAAGTTCGCAGCAGACACACCAATGAATATTTGGTCAGCACGTGGACGAGCCCCTGTTTAACTGGCGAGGCAACAGGGCAAATGTCACTGGCAAAGGGGACGAGGCACCTAGCCTTCAACAAATGTTCGTTAAAGATCGAGTTACACACATATTACATAATCACTAGGTGAATGTACATACTGTGCGGGATTTTCCTGCAGTTTTTATTTACATATACAGTTTTTCCTTTAATTTATGTCACCTCTGTTAACTATAACAATTAAACTTGTGTGTACGTAAGTGAAGTGTTGTGCATGCATATTTTCTGTTGAATGAATGCTACGACCCGAGAGATAAATATCTACTTCAACGGCAGTTCAAAGAAGGTGGACGGGTGGATAAAAATGATGGCTGGCGAGAGATTTTCTGTACAACGAATTTTTTAAATATGTAGAATTCAGCAATTGAAGCTCTGACAGTGAAACAGTGGAATAAGAAATGTGTCATTCCAAGTGACTGAAGTTTCTGAGGGTCTGATTGTGGCTAATGAGAAGAGTGCAGCTGAAGGTGAAGCTATAAATATCGGAAGAATTCGGCTTTCACTGAATCACGGTGAGCAGTGATTAACTGCAGAATCACATTTTTGTAATGCTTGTAATTGATTTGTATGTGTTTCACGTTTGATTTAAAACCCCATCCCTTCAATAACACACCGGGGTTTGTGATCAATTATGACAGTGAATAGGCGATTGTGAGTAAACTGAAAATATTAGTCACAACAGGACATTCCATCAGTGCCGTTCACAACTCACTAGTCATTTTCCGAAAAGATGTTCCATTTCAGCTAATTTCCAACCGCAAAACGTCATTGATTATTTTAACTTACGTTCACATGAAATAAAGAAAAGTGAGTCGACATATTGACAAAATCAGTGAATGCAGCCACACAGCCCTGTCCATAAGTCACGAGGGAGGAAAGACCTCCTTCCACACATCTTTGGGCATCGTTTGCCGAACCGAACTATGCAAGTGATTATAACTGCCCTAGTACCACTTATCTAGCTAGATGTCAATTGCTAAAATATTGTCAGATATTAATAAACGTTACCTTTATGAAGTTCTAATATTTTAGCAAACAGATAATAGCATAATGTGTAACGTTCACAAGTGTGGAGCAGGAAACGTGAAGAGTACCAAGTGGCTGGGAGTTTTAGGGGTGTAAGAGCTTGTAAACTTCAATATTATTGATTGATATATCACCCAAACTAACCAGAGCGCATCAGCTGCAATAAAAAATATGGTGAAATGTCATTTCACTCAAACAAACAAAACACGGGGTGTATATTTTGCATTAATCGTCAACTTGACACAAATGAATGTTGCGTTAACAATAAGAGGAGAAAGCAAACAAATCAAGAAGTCTACAACTGATTCATCATCATCATCATCATCATCATCATCATCATCATTTAAGACTGATTATGCCTTTCAGCGTTCAGTCTGGAGCATAGCCCCCTTATAAAATTCCTCCATGATCCCCTATTCAGTGCTAACATTGGTGCCTCTTCTGATGTTAATCCTACTTCAAAATCATTCTTAACCGAATCCAGGTACCTTCTCCTTGGTCTGCCCCGACTCCTCCTACCCTCTACTGCTGAACCCATGAGCCTCTTGGGTAACCTTGCTTCTCCCATGCGTGTAACATGACCCCACCATCTAAGCCTGTTCGCCCTGACTGCTACATCTATAGAGTTCATTCCCAGTTTTTCTTTGATTTCCTCATTGTGGACACCCTCCTGCCATTGTTCCCATCTACTAGTACCTGCAATCATCCTAACTACTTTCATATCCGTAACCTCAACCTTGTTGATAAGATAACCTGAATCCACCCAGCTTTCGCTCCCATACAACAAAGTTGGTCGAAAGATTGAACGGTGCACAGATAACTTGGTACTGACTTCCTACTTGCAGAAGAGTAGATCGTAGCTGAGCGCTCACTGCATTAGCTTTGCTACACCTCGCTTCCAGTTCTTTCACTATGTTACCATCCTGTGAGAATATGCATCCTAAGTACTTGAAACCGTCCACCTGTTCTAACTTTGTTCCTCCTATTTGGCACTCAATCCGTTTATATTTCTTTCCCACTGACATTACTTTCGTTTTGGAGGTGCTAATCTTCACACCATAGTCCTTACATTTCTGATCTAGCTCTGAAATATTACTTTGCAAACTTTCAATCGAATCTGCCATCACAACTAAGTCATCCGCATATGCAAGACTACTTATTTTGTGTTCACATATCTTAATCTCACCCAGCCAGTCTATTGTTTTCAACATATGATCCATAAATAATACGAACAACAGTGGAGACAGGTTGCAACCTTGTCTTACCCCTGAAACTACTCTGAACCATGAACTCAATTTACCGTCAACTCTAACTGCTGCCTGACTATCCATGTAAAGACCTTTAATTGCTAGCAAAAGTTTGCCTCCTATTCCATAATCTCGTAGAACAGACAATAACTTCCTCCTAGGAACCCGGTCATATGCCTTTTCTAGATCTATAAAGCATAGATACAATTCCCTGTTCCACTCATAACACTTCTCCATTATTTGCCGTAAGCTAAAGATCTGGTCCTGAGAACCTCTAAGAGGCCTAAACCCACACTTATTTTCATCCAATTGGTCCTCAACTAATACTCGCACTTTCCTTTCAACAATACCTGAGAAGATTTTACCCACAACGCTGATTAAAGAGATACCTCTGTAGTTGTTACAATCTTTTCTGTTTCCATGTTTAAAGATTGGTGTGATTACTGCTTTTGTCCAGTCTGATGGAACCTGTCCCGACTCCCAGGCCATTTCAATTATCCTGTGTAGCCATTTAAGACCTGACATTCCACTGTATTTGATGAGTTCCGACTTAATTTCATCCACCCCAGCCGCTTTATTGCACTGCAATCTATTGACCATTTTTTCCACTTCCTCAAATGTGATCCTATTTCCATCATCATTCCTATCCAATTCTACCTCGAAATCTGAAACATTACTGATCATATTTTCACCTACATTGAGCAACTCTTCAAAATATTCCCTCCATCTTCCCAAGGCATCCACAGGATTCACCAGCAGTTTTCCTGACCTGTCCAAAATACTTGCCATTTCCTTCTTACCTCCCTTTCGAAGACTGCTATTTACACTCCAGAATGGTTTTCCAGCAGCTTGACCCATAGTCTCCAACTTGTTTCCAAAGTCTTCCCAAGATTTCCTCTTGGATGCTGTAATTATCTGTATGGCTTTGTTTCTTTCTTCAACATAACTTTCTCTGTCTGAGTACTAGTATGTAGCCATTTTTGATACGCCTTCTTTTTCCTTTTACAGGCTGCCTTGACTGTGTCCTTCCACCAAGCTGTTTGCTTCATCATACTTTTACACACTACTGTTCCAAGATATTCTTTAGCCACTTCTAGTACTGTGTCCCTGTACCTTGTCCATTCCTTTCCCAATGACTGTAATTGACTACATTCAACTAACTGGTACCTTTCTGAGATCGCTGTTATGTACTTGTGCCTGATTACCTTATCCTGAAGTTTATCCACTCTTATCCTCCTACATATGGACCTGACCTCCTGCACTTTCGGCCTCACAATCCCAATTTCACTGCAGATTAAATAATGATCAGTGTCATCAAAGAATCCCCTGAATACACGTGTGTCCCTCACAGCCTTCCTTAATTCCTGATCTGTTATTACATAGTCAATGACAGATCTGGTTCCCCTGCCTTCCCAAGTATACCGGTGAATGTTCTTATGTTTAAAAAAGGAGTTTGTGATTACTAAGCCCTTACTGGCACAGAAATCCAAGAGTTGTTTCTCGTTCCTGTTGACCTCCATATCCTCTCCAAATTTACCCATAACCTTTTCATACCCTTCTGTTCGATTTCCAGTCCTGGCGTTAAAATTACCCATGAGCCAAACACTGTCCTTGTCCTTTACTCTAACAACTACATCACTGAGTGCCTCATAAAAACTATCCATCTTATCTTGATCTGTCACTTCGCAATGCGAATATACTGACATAATCCTAATTTTCTTGCTAGACACTGTCAAATCTATCCACATCAGTCGTTCGTTTACATACCTTATTGCAACTACGCTGGGTTCCATTTCTTTCCTGATGTAAAGCCCTACACCCCATTGTGCTATTTCTGCTTTGACTCCTGACAGGTAGACCTTGTATTCTCCCATTTCCTCTTCTTTCTCACCCCTTACCCGAATGTCACTAACAGCTAAAACGTCCAGCCCAATCTTACTTGCAGCCTCTGCCAGCTCTGCCTTCTTCCCAGAGTAGCCCCCATTGATATTAATAGCTCCCCATCTCATTACCATTTGTTTGCCAAGTCGTATCTTAGGAGTCCCTGGTTGGTCAGTTAGAGGTGGGACTCCGTCACCTCCAGAGGTCCGAGGCATTTTGCTCTCATTGTTGCCAGCATCATATTTAAAGTACCTTACTTGCCCCGAGTCCCATTGGGTTTTACCCCTAACGGTTGAGGGACTAACCGGTGGATTTGGTAGTCTTTGCCGTATGAGCACAAAGGTGACCACGACTCAGAATATGTCCGAGATGCCCAGCCTTATTCCAAAGTAACTGGTATCCCGACTGTCGGAACCACTTACTTTACCACTCATACGTTGCCCGTGATTCATGACTGGGACATGACTACAGGAACCCACACCATGAACCACCTACAACTGATTAACTGTACAAATGGCAAAGAACAAGAATCAGACAAGGTTGCTATGAAGAGCACAGAACATTGCTTTCCGAATAAAATATAAACGATATATGATAGAAGACATCCAAAAGTTAATGCTAAATCTGCAAATTAACACTAACGGTACCGCCTAATAGTGGACTGAAATAGCACAAAAAGAGCCTTAAAGATCGGAGAATGTCGGGGAGGACAGACCGTTCACCAAATGCTAAAACAGTAGGACAACAGACTCAGTATAAGAAAACTTAACAAGTTAAACGTAACGTAATAACAATACAAGAGCACGCCCCCACGGTCGAATTTAACATAATACCTTTCACAAATTAATCGTGTTTCAGGCAGGCAAAACTTCACCTTTTTGTGGTCCTACCGTGAGGGAAATAAAAGACTGGAAAGCACTGAACCCTGCAACTGCTACCACAGCTTAAAGGTAAGTCACAGGCGTGTGCCCCACCAGTGTTCATGTCAACGACTGGTACAACAACGTTCATGAGCACACACGATAGCTATTATTCATTTGTCATATGGTCATCAGTGGAGTGAAGAGCCAGGCACCATCTGTCCACTCGGTGAAGAATCGATGTCTGTGTGTCGGTAATACGATACCACTAGCCGCTAGCTCAGGCTCAGACTCAACACCAACGTGCCCAAATGCTAGCCTTGCTGAGTTGAAGCGTAAACTGCTATTCACAATGTCGTCTCTGTTGCACACTTACTGAGAACATCACCGTTTTCTTCCCACAGTCTGGATCAGACTGCTTCCTGTCCCAAAATAACAGTGGCCACGCCATTCCCCATACATGTGTGGCTGCTGTCACAGATTACAGACAACCTACCAACTCTATTTCCCCAGGCATACACCACCAGAATCTGCGGCTCCGCGGCCACCCAGTGCACCACCAGGAAACACTTGGCAGCCTGTGGTCCTTGCGTATAGGGCTGGTCGCTTGTGTTGTCAGCTTGCTGACTGCTACTCACCTTACCGGGCCTATGCTCTGAGGCCAGTTTGTGCTGCTGTTCACCATTCATCTCCAGGTACGAACCACTTCAGGTCGAAACCAACAGTGGATGGTGTGCCTTCCATGGACGAGGCAACTCTAGGCACAAGCCACTCTGGGGTGGAAATAACTTCGGATGGCGTGTCGACTGTCGACCAGCCAAATCCACGAACCAGGCCCTCTGAGGCGAAAACAGCACCAAATGGTAAGCACCCCCATGGATCCTCCAACTCCTCCAACTCCTCAAAACACTTATCCAGGGACAGAAACAACATCAGATAGCATGCCCACTGTGGACCAATGCCACTGTTGAAGTGTTCTGCATCTGCAGCCCAAGGCCCCACTGCTTGCTCCAACTTGTGGCCACTTGACTTTCACATACCATACTCATTTCCAGTTGTCAGTTACAGATTCCAGTCGCCTTCTGGTGGCGCTGTGCCCGGCTGCTTTGATACTGTGTGCACCCTCTCCCACAGCAGGAACACATAACCAGGCCTGGTGATGGGGTGGGCCTTTTTCAGAACTGGCAAACTACAGCACACAGGTGTCCAAAGTTGTGAAGGTGCATGAATCTTATAATTTATGTACATTATGGCTGCAATTTGGCAACAGAACTAAGGTTAAGTAGCGGAATGATGATTGTAAGTACATAAAATTAAATGGAGCTCACTAAAACACTAATGCTACCTCCATTGTTTGAACCATACCTTCACACATCAGTGGAGAAGACATCCTTGGTTTATGAAATAATTCTTCAACACATAATGATATTGTGAATAATACCTAAATATTGGGAGGTTATAATTAAGCTGAAGCTGCTCACAAAGGTTCAGTGTGGGCTGTAATTATAGTGTGCGGCGAAACTCGGTGGATGTTAGTGTGGGACCGATTTACGCTGGAAAAAAATTAGATCCAGCTTTGGCCACCAGCTGCAAGTCTGCCGGAGTGAAAGCAAGAAACATGTACAGAAATGTTTCCATATATAGCGGATTGGCAACGGGACATGGGCAGTAAAGGTAAAGCAAATGAGAAAGGCATAATATTGATTTTATTATTGACTGTAACTCACACATTTTGTTCAATGTTAGTATCACAGACGTCTACGCGATGCTGCACCCATAAAACGATGTGATCAGCAGTTGCTCACAGCAGTTTCAGTGGAATCTGAGCAACGTGTTTCTGTATATTGGCCTTCAGATCAGATAGAGTTGGAAAGTGTCCCTCTTAAACGCGTTCTTTTAGGTGTCCCAAAGACACAACTCCCATGGATTCAGATCAGGTGATCTTGATAGCCATGCACCTGGAAAACATCTGGAGATAACAGTTCCGCAGAAGGTTGCATCGAGTAGATCTTTCGGCCGGTGTGTATGTGTTGCCCCATCTTGCATAAAAACTGTGGTTTCCACGTGGCTGCGCTCTTCAAAAGTAGGAATCACATGCTGTACAAGAAATGTCAGAAACGTGCAGACTTCACAGTGCATTCGACCGGCCATCTGGGTGTATTGTCTTCAAAGAAGAACGGAACAAGAATAAAGGTGTTTGCGAATCCACACCACAGAATCACATTTGTGTGCTACACATCAATTAACAGCACACAAAATTCGGCAGTTCGGTGTCTTCCTGCACCATTTAGTGAAAAACATGACTTAGGATGCTATAGAATGCCTGCGGCATGTCATCAACTCTGATCCATGGCGCAGAACGAAGAGGAAATACAGAACGCTGCTGGGGAGCATGAGGTTTCATGTGCTGCAAGCAGTAGGGTGACGGCGGTGCTGGTGCACTTTTGATATCAAACTGCCATGCTAATTAATTAAACTGATCAAATAGTTACACCCACCCCCACAAAAAATGGTTCAAATGGCTCTGAGCACTATGGGACTTAACATCGGAGGTCATCAGTCCTCTAGAACTTAGAACTACTTAAACCTAACTAACCTAAGGACATCACACACATCCACGCCCGAGGCAGGATTTGAACCTACGACTGTAGCGGTCGCGCGGTTCCAGACTGAAACACCTAGAACCGCTGGCCACACCGGCCGCCCCACGCCCACAACTAGATGATGTCATAGAGTTTTATCCAGCCGGCATGTGGGTCCATGGAACTCTCTCCTCACCTCACCCCTGCCTCACCCACCCTATTAGCAGAAATTTCGAATTTTGGCAGGAATTTCGAATTCTGATTGTCAATTCAAAAACTGGTTGGAATTTCGGAACTGGCGGTAATTTCTTTGTCTCTAAGCTGTGCTATGTAACCCTACACCACCTCTCACCTGGAAACTGGTGGAAAATTAAATTATGGCAGTGCCATTTGTGGGACTCAAACTCCCGTTCTTCTGGACAGAAAGCCCAAGTGCAAACCCCAACACATGAAAACCTTACCTATGCAGGAGAGGTAGGTTTAGTTAGTGTATTTTTTTATTTGGAAACTAAAGATCTTCTAATTGCATAATTAAGCATAAAGTTTGGTGGTAATTATACAACTACAGGTATATGCATTATGCTAGACAATTAACACCTTGCCACTTGCGCCATAGGGTGGTGGGGTTCCGGGTTCCGCTGGATAGGTCAGGAGTCCACTACACGCAGCAAGCGGCTACACGGGTAGCAGGGGTTGTGTGGCGTGGACTGGGCGGTTTTTTAGGTTAGATGGCCTCGGGCAAGTACAGAAAGGGCAACAGCCTCAAAGGGTGCGGAGCGAAGTCAGGACATGCGGGGGCCAAGCAGCAATCGGTATTGTAATTGTAAACTGTCGAAGCTGCGTTGGTAAAGTACCGGAACTTCAAGCGCTGATAGAAAGCACCGAAGCTGAAATCGTTATAGGTACAGAGAGCTGGCTTAAGCCAGAGATAAATTCTGCCGAAATTTTTACAGAGGTACAGACGGTGTTTAGGAAGGATAGATTGCATGCAACCGGTGGTGGAGTGTTTGTCGCTGTTAGTAGTAGTTTATCCTGTAGTGAAGTAGAAGTGGATAGTTCCTGTGAATTATTATGGGTGGAGGTTACACTCAAAAACCGAGCTGGGTTAATAATTGGCTCCTTTTACCGACCTTCCGACTCAGCAGCGTTAGTGGCAGAACAACTGAGAGAAAATTTGGAATACATTTCGCATAAATTTCCTCAGCATGTTATAGTCTTAGGTGGAGATTTCAATTTACCAGATATAGACTGGGACACTCAGATGTTTAGGACGGGTGGTAGGGACAGAGCATCGAGTGACATTATACTGAGTGCACTATCCGAAAATTACCTCGAGCAATTAAACAGAGAACCGACTCGTGGAGATAACATCTTTGACCTACTGATAACAAACAGACCCGAACTTTTCGACTCTGTAACTGCAGAACAGGGAATCAGTGATCATAAGGCCGTTGTAGCATCCCTGAATATGGAAGTTAATAGGAATATAAAAAAAGGGAGGAAGGTTTATCTGTTTAGCAAGAGTAATAGAAGGCAGATTTCAGACCACCTAACAGATCAAAACGAAAATTTCTGTTCCGACACTGACAATGTTGAGTGTTTATGGAAAAAGTTCAAGGCAATCGTAATATGCGTTTTAGACAGGTACGTGCCGAGTAAAACTGTGAGGGACGGGAAAAACCCACCGTGGTACAACAACAAAGTTAGGAAACTACTGCGAAAGCAAAGAGAGCTTCACTCCAAGTTTAAACGCAGCCAAAACCTCTCAGACAAACAGAAGCTAAGCGATGTCAAAGTTAGCGTAAGGAGGGCTATGCGAGAAGCGTTCAGTGAATTCGAAAGTAAAATTCTATGTACAGACTTGACAGAAAATCCTAGGAAGTTCTGGTCTTACGTTAAATCAGTAAGTGGCTCGAAACAGCATATCCAGACACTCCGGGATGATGATGGCATTGAAACAGAGGATGACGCGCGTAAAGCTGAAATACTAAACACCTTTTTCCAAAGCTGTTTCACAGAGGAAGACCGCACTGCAGTTCCTTCTCTAAATCCTCGCACAAACGAAAAAATGGCTGACATCGAAATAAGTGTCCAAGGAATAGAAAAGCAACTGGAATCACTCAGCAGAGGAAAGTCCACTGTACCTGACGGGATACCAATTCGATTCTACACAGAGTACGCGAAAGAACTTGCCCCCCTTCTAACAGCCGTGTACCGCAAGTCTCTAGAGGAACGGAGGGTTCCAAATGATTGGAAAAGAGCACAGGTAGTCCCAGTCTTCAAGAAGGGTCGTCGAGCAGATGCGCAAAACTATAGACCTATATCTCTGACGTCGATCTGTTGTAGAACTTGAGAACATGTTTTTTGCTCGAGTATCATGTCGTTTTTGGCAACCCAGAATCTACTATGCAGGAATCAACATGGATTCCGGAAACAGCGATCGTGTGAGACCCAACTCGCGTTATTTGTTCATGAGACCCAGAAAATATTAGATACAGGCTCCAAGGTGGATGCTATTTTTCTTGACTTCCGGAAGGCGTTCGATACAGTTCCGCACTGTCGCCTGATAAACAAAGTAAGAGCCTACGGAATATCAGACCAGCTGTGTGGCTGGATTGAAGATTTTTTAGCAAACAGAACACAGCATGTTGTTATCAATGGAGAGACGTCTACAGACGTTAAGGTAACCTCTGGCGTGCCACAGGGGAGTGTTATGGGACCATTGCTTTTCACAATATATATAAATGACCTAGTAGATAGTGTCGGAAGTTCCATGCGGCTTTTCGCGGATGATGCTGTAGTATACAGAGAAGTTGCAGCATTAGAAAATTGTAGCGAAATGCAGGAAGATCTGCAGCGGATAGGCACTTGGTGCAGGGAGTGGCAACTGTCCCTTAACATAGACAAATGTAATGTATTGCGAATACATAGAAAGAAGGATCCTTTATTGTATGATTATATGATAGCGGAACAAACACTGGTAGCAGTTACTTCTGTAAAATATCTGGGAGTATGCGTGCGGAACGATTTGAAGTGGAATGATCATATAAAATTAATTGTTGGTAAGGCGGGTACCAGGTTGAGATTCATTGGGAGAGTGCTTAGAAAATGTAGTCCAGCAACAAAGGAGGTGGCTTACAAAACACTCGGTCGACCTATACTTGATTATTGCTCATCAGTGTGGGATCCGTACCAGATCGGGTTGACGGAGGAGATAGAGAAGATCCAAAGAAGAGCGGCGCGTTTCGTCACAGGGTTATTTGGTAACCGTGATAGCGTTACGGAGATGTTTAATAAACTCAAGTGGCAGACTCTGCAAGAGAGGCGCTCTGCATCCCGGTGTAGCTTGCTCGCCAGGTTTCGAGAGGGTGCGTTTCTGGATGAGGTATCGAGTATATTGCTTCCCCCTATTTATACCTCCCGAGGAGATCACGAATGTAAAATTAGAGAGATTAGAGCGCGCACGGAGGCTTTCAGACAGTCGTTCTTCCCGCGAACCATACGCGACTGGAACAGGAAAGGGAGGTAATGACAGTGGCACGTAAAGTGCCCTCCGCCACACACCGTTGGGTGGCTTGCGGAGTATGAATGTAGATGTAGATGTAGATGTAAGTTGCAACACAGCTCCAAAACTGCAGATGTCATACAACTGGTGTTATCCTGCTGCGAAAAAAATTCAATTACTTCTCAAAACTAGTAGCAGAAGTACTCAAACTCTACATAGGACGATTCTATTAGCTACAAACTGTCGGCAGAAAGGCTAGAGAAGAAGGCGCTATATTTGTGGTGGGAACTGGGTTCAACTGAGAAGATACTGATATTGGATAGAGAGGAGTTTCAGAAGTGTATTACCTGTACGTACACAGCTGATGGCTGTGTATATCGCTGTTTAGCATCAGAGTTCACTACAAACTCCTCCCCTGCATTGCTCCGCAATCACCCTTCAGCCCAGGTAACCGAAATTCAGGAAAGTCAATACATACTACCACAACTGATTGGAAATGCTCCGCTGTTCTAATTACACATCTAAATTCTTATCACTTCCTCTCACTCCCTCTCCCTATCATAGCTAGGGATACACGCTGTTTGACCTTGTCACTGATGGTCCACAAAGAGATCTGTCTGGTGGCCGTGAAATACATCACTGGTCTGCGAAAATTAGCGACAGATGATGTTTCCTGCAGTCTGTTAAACTTATTTCTCAGAAAGAATGGAACAACAACGAGATTCCACAGCACTTTCGATTGTACAGCTGCTACTGCTTGTGCATGAAGGCACACAATCTCGCACCCAGCAGGTAGGCATGGCCGGTAGTCCAGGAACTCCGGGTAGACGGTCATTGCTAACAATGTCAACATTCACAATAGGGCGCGATGCCAGTAGTCATAGAACAAAGCAAGGTAAGTGGTGGCTACCCCAACAGCGACTTATGTGTCTAAACCGCACTTACACTGCTATGCCCCCATGCAGGCAGTATATTGCCATCACAATGCCTGCCATTCTGTGATGAAAACACTTCAGAATAAAAATTGTATTGAATGTCAATGAACTCCCTATAAGAAAGCATCTGTCACGAAAAGGAAACACAGCCATGACGTTAGTAAGTGTCCTATTTCCACGAAAATAGGCGTTGTCGGCTTTCTTTTACTTTTATGAGCAAAATCGGTATAACTTTTACGTTTTACTGCAGAACATAAGTTGCACTATAGCATATCCGCCAATTTCAGATGACCAAAATGTATATGTCGGTGTTATACATTTGACTGATGTCACATGTTCCTTGTACATGTCTACCTTGAATAAAATTGGAAAAGAAATTTCCACTATTTTGCTGTGAAAACTGTCGACCACTTTACAATGTCCTTGACATTTCGAAACTTTCATCGGAATATGGAAAAAGCGAGAATTTGAACTATAAAGAAGAAATATTTATGTTATGCGATTTCTTTCAGTTTGACAAACAAAATTACAGGGTTTGAGAGCAATCCTCACATTCCAATCGGTGTCCATAAATAAACTGTCGTGCACGTGTGCAATAAAAACAATTCAACCATATGAAATAATATTACAGAACACAGTCTTTCAAGCCATTTTTTTCACATTTCGGAAAAAACAATCATTTTATTTTCCACAATATCAAGTTATAATTCAAGAGGACTTTGCTGTTTGGGTACTGTGGCAAGTCCTGTTTTTCCAGTGTGATGCTTTATCGCACTGGTATTTACTAAATGTAAAACAAAACAACTCCTGAGAGCATGTCTCCTAATACTACATCCTAACATCATCTAATAGAGAACCTGAGGTAGCTACACTAGCAGAACAGGATTGCAGAAACAATAATACAATATGCGAAAGAACACCTGACATGAATCCAACTGCAGATCGACAGTAATACAAAATAACAAACAATAATAATAATCACAATAATAATAAAAAAACGACTCTTCACAGGGAGTCAACACAAGAAGTTCTACAATGTCAACAGGTTCGTCGATTACACCAAGTGATCCGCCAGCTACAAGAGGCGTCTGGCCGTAGCTGCCGGAGTGGCAGCTCTGTTCGTTTCTGAGTTATGCGACGAACTGCCTTTTTCCGGCAGTGCGCTGCCTTATACAGCCCGATGTATTTGCCGGATATATTTGCGATCACGTGCCTGGCGTAGCAAAGTAGTTCCCAGGCTAGCTGCTACTTCTGGTGAAGTTGTTCTGTAGGCTTAACGAACGGGTAGCTCCCCCTGGCGGACGTTGGTGGAGGCCTGGTGGTGTGTTGTGTTTTGACCACCAGTAAGTCTCAGTTTTATCAAAACAGATGACATAGGTTTCCCTGGTAGATATACACCCTGTGATGCAGGCATTCCGTGATGGATGGACGTAAATTGGGATCGCAGTGCCGTAGGCGCTACAATGCCTGAAGTGTGTGGCCACAGCAAACCTCCCCCTCCACACACCCTCCCCAGAAGGGATTGGAAGGCCCATCTCAATGTAGGGCCCTGGGTCTGTGGGTGGCAGAAGACCAGGAGTGGTCGCAGGTCCAGGATTCACCTCCATGCGCGCAGGTCCGTCTGCCAGATGGTTCACTGGTGGTGACGGTGGAGGCCGTGGCCAAGCGGGGAGAGGATCACCGTCATCCCCAAGGGCTGCCAGCCATGGAGACGACAGAGGATGCAGTATCGGACCACACTGGGGGCGAAGCTGGTTGGAGTATTTCTGGCACAATGTGCCATTGTCGAGGCTATCTGCCACCATAGCAAGACCGACGCCAATACAGTAGGCGCTAAGATGTCCGCAGTGTGCAGCCACAGCAGGAACCTACACGATTCCTCCAATACATTGAAAACAAATACCGTCTGTGTGCTGACATGTGACATTTTTGCTCCATAACTTCCCTCTGCCGACCTGCATGTAAAGTTTCTGCCACCCTTGGTTGAAGAAGAAGTTCAAATCAAATGGGCTACATTCACAATAGCAGCAGTTACATGTAGTGTAGTTTCGTCAGCCATGTAGTCATCATAGAAGAGTCTGTTTCACGCAGTCTACTCACATGTCGGGAGAGACATTGTCATTTCTAGGTTCCACAACAAGCTCTAACTCAAGTGCTGTCAATGATTAGAGGCTGTGAAGTATGAAGAAACACTAAACTCGTGGTAATACATATGTTTGAACACACATTCGTGACAATAATAATAAAAACAGTCGTGAATCCATGAGAAGAGATACAGTCGATTTCTTTTAGTTTTACGTTCAAAATCGGTGTACTGTGAGAGCATTTTGCAGACTCAAACTACAAATTGTCATGCACAAGAGCATTATATTCATTTCAGATGTAGGAAATACCAATAAATATCAGCATATTATTATGTTAGATAGCACTCTTCATCGTTATTTTCGAACGTCCAGAGTAGGTACAAAACTGCACCCAAACTTTAACCTATCATACCACTCCTTGTAACAGAACCTGCTAACGTCGACCTATAACATTCTACCATGTCTCTCTCTTCCAGTATATCGAAAAACAGATACTGCCTGTATTGATAAACAGCATATGACATATATACCTACTGGTCCATTGGAGCAGATGGCCAGTGATTTAATCCACTTACATAGAACTGTTTAAAGTTTTGCCACTTGTACTGGATGAAGACCATATCCAACAGACTATCAATAACGAGGCAGGGTTCCTGTGCTGTTCTTTCACTAACACTTCCATACATTGTTTTTCAGCTGTAACACATACAAGCAGTGGTTGACTACAGCTTTGTATTTTTACCATCACTTCGAGGACTGTGTCAGGTGCTAAACTGTCATTTACACCTTTCGAGCCATTGGCTCTCACAGAAAACTGGACATCACATAGTATAAACTATGCTGCTCCCACAACAAACAGAATGGTAGAAATAAAACTAGAATTGCTGTTTCTTATTGACAAAAATGTGGAAGACATCGCAACATATGGAAACTGGAAGAGTTTCCGGAATTGTGGAGCATTTCCAAACAACTGTGCAAAGGTGGTGATCTGCATAGCCGATTTCATCTTCCACAGTAATGGTGTATCGGATGTCTTGGTGTTTGATTTGGAAGAGACCAAGAGCATTGTTTCTCGATTTAGCAGTCATGTACAAGATCTCTCTCCCACTTTTGACTGTCGCCAGATGGTGCTGTTCACGACATACGTGGGGTAGTAGAGTTAAAGACAGTTACACTTCTCTCATTGTTGAAAGAAAATGAGAGGATATCACAGCATATGGAAATAGGACAAGTCTGCAACACTGAGGAGAGTCGCCAAACAACTGTCTGGAAGTTATATCCTCTACACTTAATCGAATGTTCCACTATGACAAGTAGATGTACAGTATTCCGCCAAGGCCCTCTCCATCTCAAACAAGTGGTGTCAGTCAATCATTACATGGTAATCAACAGCGCATCAGTGGACGGATCGGATGGAAAAGACACTGTTGCTTTTAATTATTGGAATAATCTGCACAAATTATTTCGCTAAATTCTAAAATTTTTTCTTGACTGAAACTTCCAAAAGCCTAGACAGCCCTCAGTCAATTAGGCGGTTTTAATATTACTTTGCTCATTTATTACGTAAGTGGTCTGCCTTGCAGTGTTTTATTATAATGTACTTCCACATATACAACATTTCGTAAATTATCGAGCCAAGACGTTCATTGAAGTTTCTTGCCGCGTTCCTTTGTGAGCTCACATCCTGTTTTTGTAGTCCATTCTCGGCCATGTATTTCTGGCAGCTAAAAACTGTGTGCCGGACCGAGACTCGAACACGGGACTTAGGCCTTCCGTGTGCAAGAGCTCTCCCAACTGAACCACTCAAGCACAACTCATGACCCTTCCTCATAGCTCTACTTCCGCCAGTTTGGCCGGCCGCGATGGTCTCGCGGTTCTGGCGCGCAGTCCGGAACCGTGCGACTGCTACGGTCGCAGGTTCGAATCCTGCCTCGGGCATGGATGTGTGTGATGTCCTTAGGTTAGTTAGGTTTCAGTAGTTCTAAGTTCTAGGGGACTGATGACCACAGCAGTTGAGTCCCATAGTGCTCAGAGCCATTTGAACCATTTGAACCGCCAGTTTGGGAATTCGTTACGTCAAAATGCGTGGTGTGCTCGTAAAGTCCTAGGGATGATATTTTGGTAAAGTCTAGATTTTTCAGTACCACTTGTTGGGTACTTTGTCTTATCAGGTAATGACGAATGAGGCCCGGTAACGCACAGGTTTTATGAAATAAGAATGCTCCCCTCACAAGGCGTCAGAAATTATGGTTATTTGAGTCAACTCCGAGGCACTTCTTCTGTTTTTCTCTATTTCCATCCGAGAGTAAGCGGAGGACTCCGTGGCGAATGTCAGTGAAACAGAATGTGAAGGTTCGTCTTATTTGCATTGTCTGCACATTATATATCATGTAATTTCTGTTTTGAACTCCATTTTTTGTACGTACAATATAAGTGGTAAATATACTTCTCGAGTTTCGTTAGAGATTGAAATTGTTCCTGAACGCTTTCTCCTGGGGCCAAGAATGTGCGAGATGTGATGAACACGTTTGATTTTAATTTAAAGCAATTAGAGTTTATATTTAGTTGCGTGCCAATTCTGTACTCACATTTTCGTTCTCCCACGCTACGTTAACCTATACTGTAGAACTGTTTTACACTTGTCTATCACGCCCTGCTTTTTCTTGCAGCTTCCGTTCGTTTTTGTTAAAAAGGACCTGTCTGAATGCACGTTTCAGATACAGAATATTTAAGAAAATACTTATACCAAATAAGACAAGGTGTTACTAACCATGTGGTCAAAACCACATCAGTCTGTTGCACGACTACTGGTTAAAAGTCATAGCCCATCGCTTTCTTTGCTTTTAATATTCCGGTGTGGCTCAGGCTGCACCGATACTGCCAGTAAGAGTCAGATTTCCTCTGACTCTTCGCTGCTGTTAGAAGGTTCGAAGTGGGGCTAGAAACCGCGCAACAAAGCTTGAGGTAGGGATGTCTTGACTGTAAATTCAACTAAACACCTAGGGATTGCAATTACTAACAACTTAATCTGGAAGTAATACGTAGAAAATAAAGTGGGGAAAGCTAACCAAAAACTGGGTTTTATTGACAAGACACTTAAAAAATGTAACAGATCTACCAAAGAGACTGCTTACACTACGTTTGTCCGTCCTCTTTTAGACTACTGCTGCACAGTGTGGGATGCTACCAGGTACGATTGATGGAGTACATCGAGTAAGTTCAAAGAAGAGCAGCATGTTTTGTATAATCGCGAAGTAGGGGAGAGAGTGTCACTGAAATGATACAGGATTTGGGGTGGGCATCATTAAAACAAAGACGATTTCATCTGTGGCGGAAACTTCTCACGCCGGCTGAGGTGGCCGAGCGGTTCTGGGCGCTACAGTCTGGAACCGCGCGACCGCTACGGTCGCAGGTTCGAATCCTGCCTCGGGCATGGGTGTGTGTGATGTCCTTATATTGGTTAGGTTTAAGTAGTTGTAAGTTCTAGGGGACTGATGACCTCAGAAGTTAAGTCCCATAGTTCTCAGAGCCATTTGAACCATTTTTGAAACTTCTCACTAAATTTCAATTTTTTCCTCCACATGCGAAAATATTTTGTTGACTTCGACCTACATAGGGAGAAATGATCGCCTTAACAAAACAGGGTATACTAGAGGTCACACCGAAAGACATAGGTGTTCGTTTTTTCTGCGCGCTGCTCGGGATTTGTGTAATAGAGAAGTATTGTGAAGATGGTAGACGAACTCTCTGCCAGGCACTTAACTGTGATTTGCACAGTATCCACGTAGATGTAGAATGTTGTGAGAAACATTATCAGTGTGTGCGATTTTGTTTAAATAACATTACATTAAATGAATCGCTTATAAGTATTCATTATAGCTGGGTGTATAATCCGTTATCAGACTGCTGCACTAATTCACTAGAACGTTGCATTTGTATATTCGGCATTATACACATGTGTTTAAGTAATACGTCAGATGTCCATCTGTATTGAATAAATTTAAATGAGGTCCTATGTACAAGATTAGTCAGATTACGTAGATATGAATGTTAACCAATTGCAGTTAAACATTTCCTCCGTTTAAATATGAGTAAATCATTCACAATCATTCAGCTATAGACACCTTTCACAGTTTTCAACACATTGTATAGTGCTGAATGTTAATAAGGTTGCTACTGCTACTGAAATACATAATCAACTTTTCCGACACTTCGACTCTTGCAGAAAGCACCATAAAACATGAAGATCTCCGTTAAGCGTATAGGAAGCTTTTGTAAGCTGATTTTTGTATAATAATTGGTATTGTTCTACATGATATTGTTGTATGGCAAAGACGGTTTCGTGATGCATCACACCATCCAAAAAATATTTAACGGTTGTCATCTCCATGTGACAGAAGTACTACACAGCCAACAGGTTTTATTGGAACTATAATAAACGGACTTGCAATTTGCCGACATTTCAAGCATGCTCCAAGAATGTAAATTATTTCTCAGGCCTTTTTATTGGTTGACTATGGATCCTCGCACGTAGCAGGTATCTTGAGTCTTCTTTCATGGAAGCGAGGATGGATATTACACTGTGTCTAATGAATAGTACTCTCCGAAATAAGGTAAAACCCATGTTGGACAGACTCTCTCTAGTTAAGTGTAACTAAAACGCTGGGACGCGGTAGTCCTCTCATCTACAGCTTGGACGATACTTTATTTGATTCGTATTAACGCGTCCGACTTTTCTACTTGCGCATGGCAGGAATAGCTGTTCATGCCTCCGTTTTGAAACTGATTATGCCGGTTTGTGAAGTGAGAACAGGAAATTAAATGCACTACGTTAGATTTGAGACCGGCTTACGTGTGCGGAATTCGGTATACGCCCATGAATAAGTTAACGCATTAGAATACCTTGTTTCCCCGCAGACGCGACTACGTCTATAAATTCGCAGCGTGACGTTGAGTAATGTGCCGCACCGGATCCCAGTGAGACGGCGGGGGGAAACAGCCCGCCTGCACTTTATTCCGAGGAAGGGCTGCCAGCCGAAACTGAATAACCCCCGCGATTCTCGGTGTATTAAATCGGCACAGTAATTCGACTAATGGCTTGATTCCCCCGGGAGGAAAACAAAACCCAGACACGAGACAGAAGACTGTAATACGTATTAACTCTTTTTAGTTTCGCTCGATCTCGACTTACAGAAGGCAAACGCGACAAGCAATAGGAAGGAAAAAGAAGTCAGAAAGGAGGGCGGAAAGAAACAGCAACGGTTCACAGGCGATGCGCCTTCCAGAAGATGCATGCTCTGTTTGCTGCTCCAAGAAGAAAAGGGAGTATTTTAAGGGGAAGCAGCGTATTACAGTGGTTTTTATTATTGGGACTCGCTTACAGTAACATCTTTATGTTCTCTATACGATAACGTACGACCCGTTCAAGCACTCAGGGCCGTTGGTTCTCTTACACGATCATTACGACACTCTAAATGGCCAGATTAGGGGCTGAAAGCATGATTGAATGAAAGAAAGCAACAAATATTGTCAGATTTCTAACTGAAAGAACTGTCTGAGAATGAATATTATCTGCAAAGTGAAGGACCACGCATGGCATCCCCAACATCAGGAAATTGAGTCAGGAAAACCAGTCATTTGGGAAGGTAGCCACTAGTGAAGGATTTAAAATAGCATCTTAGTACAGACATGTGGATAACAGCAATTGTCTAGTAGATGAGCTAATGGAAAAAATAGATGGACTCCAATCGGAAATCAACAAAAGGTATCGGAACATAGAGTTCAACTCGAAAGAAAAAGAAGAACACTTAAATTTTCTTGACACAACAATAAGAATTGAAACTGGCAAACATTCGTTTAATAATTTCAGAAAAGCAGGGGCTACAGACACAATAATACATTCCATATCTTATCATCCTCACAACCAGAAGCTTGCGGCAATAAGACACGAGCCGGCCGCGGTGGTCTAGCGGTTCTAGGCGCTCAGTCCGGAACCGCGTGACTGCTACGGTCGCAGGTTCGAATCCTGCCTCGGCATGCATGTGTGTGATGTCCTTAGTGTTGTGGATTGGCAAGACACCCAATCCACTAGGAGGAAGCCGAAAGGCACGCGTTTAAGCTCACGCAGGCTGGCGTGAGGTCTGGAACAGGACACGGAAATTAGATTAGCCAAAAACGTACGTAGCTGCTGGACTACTTAACTTTAATCCATAATTGGTGAACATCGCTCTCGACGGTACATGTTTTACAGCATCAATAGTGACTGGTAAGAGCGCCTTGCTAGGTCGTAGCAAATGCCGTAGCTGAAGGCTATGCTAGCTATCGTCTCGGCAAATGAGAGCGTAATTTGTCAGTGAACCATCGCTAGCAAAGTCGGCGGTACAACTGGGCGAGTGCTAGGAAGTCTCACTAGACCTGCCGTGTGGCGGCGCTCGGTCTGCAATCACTGATAGTGGCGACACGCGGGTCCGACGTATACTAACGGACCGCGGCCGTTTTAAAGGCTACCACCTAGCAAGTGTGGTGTCTGGCGGTGACACCACACTTAGGTTAGTTAGGTTTAAGTAGTTCTAAGTTCTAGGGGACTGATGACCACAGATGTTAAGTCCCATAGTGCTCAGAGCCATTTGAGCCAATAAGACACGTGATATGTAAAATAAACAGTATTCTACTCAATAAGAGAAACAATGAAAAAGAAAGGAGTTCAGTCATACAAATAGCTAGGAACGGGGAGTGTGATTAAGATGTAGTACACAGACTCAATCAAAATATCGATAGACAAATACATAAAAAATGGCTCTGAGCACTATGGGACTTAACTTCTGAGGTCATCAGTCCCCTAGAACATAGAACTACTTAAACCTAACTATCCTGAGGACATCACACACATCTATTACCGAGGCACAATTGGAACCTGCGACCGTAGCAGTCGCGCCGTTCCAGACTGTAGCGTCTAGAGCCGCTCGGCCAACCCGGCCGGCACAAATACATAACCAGTGGCGGCTCATCAGTATACATTTCGAATGTGTACAATTTTTTTCCTTTCAGACAAACTTTACAGTATAAACAGATATGATCATGAATAAATTTATACAACTGCAGCCACTGTCAATAATATTAATGATAGTAATAATAAAGTAACAATGACATCAGTTGTAATTTTGCTACATAGTGAGTGAATTGACATATGTGAAGAGTGTGATACCATCTGACGGACTTTATGCCAACTGCCTAGCGAAAGACGATCACCGTCTGCCGCAGTGTGCTACCAGCTAGTGGTACAGACTTAAACTTGTAGTTGTGCGGTAAGGCGTAGCCGTGCACGCCACGAACCATGCACATTGTTAATCAAATACATATGTATTTGACTCATAACACAATTACGTTATGCCAGCTGCGCATGCGCAGAAGCTCATTAAAACGTGCACAACAGAATATGTGCTAGTGACCCTCGTCCTAAGTTTCATGGAGTCTAGAGGAGCAGTAGCGCTGTAGATTTAAGGCTGTATATTTCTGATTATCTCATCCATGTTACTTCAACAACATTCAAAGAAAAATAACCTATAAATCCGCAAGGTGTCGAAAGTTAGTGTGTTCACATGGTCTTGTGCTCTGGCATAGCATCCTTCACTGTACACATGCAACACATCCAGCCTACCCAGAATGTAGCAAAAAAAAAAAAAAAAAAAAAAAACGGTCCAAATTCACAAATACAAACAATACACTTACAAAATGAGAATACTACATAGGAAAGAATACTACGACTTACACACACAAAGTAACACAGAGGCTGTCCTATGTACTGAAGGAACATGACTTCAAACAGAATGTAAATTTGTGAAAACTTCCAATCAAACTTAAGCTAATCAAAATTCAGGAGGGAGAAATTCCGGGGATCAGGAATAAATAAAGTTGAATGTCAAAGCTGTGATGCATCGGCATGTAATTTAAAAACATGGTGCAAGGAAAGAATTAGATGTTGGACGTATGAAACAAGCCATTCCACATTTGCAGAGCACTTAAGACGCAACAACCACTATGCTAAATATACGTAACAAGATATAAAAATAATCAGAATAAACAACAACAACAAACACCTTACACAAATGCCGCAAAACTTCCACATCTGGAAACCCATTTCTGGGAACAAACATGTAATAAGTGAGCAGATGCACATCACTACTGATTCTACATAACTTAATAAAAGAAATGATATGATAGGAAACACTGGATTTGTTCGTACAATGAGAGGTAAAAAGATTGCCTAGCCTGAATATTTTAGTCCAAGAACAGATCACTGCCCATCCTCTAGTTCAGAAGTTCCACTGTACACAACTCTACCGGTCTGTGGAACTTCAGCTTGTTTCTTGCGTCGTCAAACAGAAGAAATATTAGATAGAATACTGAATACGAGTATGTCGAGATTCATTGCAATTTAACTCACGTATCATTTCCTTTGAAAATCATTATTCGAGCACATAGACACGGTTGAAATACAAGAACTCCATGTTGGTAGAATTCTCACAACGACGAGCGTTCAAACCGCTTTCGGCACTGGTGAGGCGAGCAAGCATTGTTTGCGTCTCGCCTGTTGGGTTGTTTGCAAGCGAGCGCGCGTTTGTTTACTGCCACAAGGCGGCTTGTCTTCGTCTCCGAATTGACTGACTATCATGGCGTTTTCCTATCGCCCAGCCACGATTAAATTAATGTTAGCTTTGGATCATGAAGTTGAACGGTTTGTACAGGACGAAACCCGTCTCCTGGCGCAAGATGTTCTCTGCATACATTTTTCGATTTTCAGTACCACTGTGTACGTAAAGCTGGCGAATGACGAGGTGTGCTGCGACGTTGTGCGGCGCCGTGCAACTGCCGATCTCAAGTTCTGATACTCTGACGGCCATACGTTGTTGATAACGCTGGTTTTCGTCTCTGAGCGTTGAGGCTTTTCGAACTCCACTTTGAGGCGCCGTCGGAGGTTGTGGTGGCCCCCTTCAAAAGTTACGGCAACGCCGTCAGTCATGTTGCTAAAACCTGAAGGACGTTTGAAACATACCGCATCCTCAACGGTGTCCGACAGATAAAAACTGAACTGAGCTGTTGCCATGTGCGATGGCCAGCCGCACACTTGTTCCGGTTGTGGCCAGGAAGGCCATGCCAACTCTGTCTCCGACGTAGACTGGTTCAGACGCCGATCAAAGACGTCGCTCCCCCTGCGGCGTCCTCTGTGTTACGACTTATGCCTCAGTAGCAGGGATGCCTGCTGCGCCCATTCCGAATCAGCTGGCACTGGCTCCTCTCGAGAAAGCAATGGACATTTTTCCTGTCTCTCCTACACTGTCACTGGAAGCAGTACCAAAAGTCGATGGGCGTCAATCCTGTCACCATGGTTGTTGATCACGGACCTGCACCGACCTCCGCTTTTCTGCCGCCTGGTTATATGTCGTACGATAGCCACCCGCCATCGGACACGAAGGACGTATTAGAAAGCAACCGTCGCCGAGGAAACGGAAGAGACAACGCCGTACCCTTTCTGATGATTGCCTGCATTGGATGTATGCCTTGGCTGACGACCCTGCTACTGAAGATGCGCTGTCCTCTGAAGCCCTGTCACCTGACGACGTGACGTTCTTCCCCGCCTTTGTCAGCGTCCACTTCCAGAAACAGACCTTCCTCCGCCTACACCTGAGGTGGTTGCCTTCCTTTCTCTGTCTCACGCTGACAGTGTGCCACTGAACGTAGCCGGAGGGACACCCGTTTCCTGGACGGACGATGTCGATGTTGAGGATGGACATTCTAGGGGTGCACAGAGCGATGGACCCTCCTTGGTGGTGTCGGCTCCTTCCCCATCACAGTGATGTGCCCTTCCACAGGGGCGTAACAGGGAGCTCTCTGTGCTTCCCCCATGTTTGAATCGCCCATCCCCCTCACGATGGCAGCTTTTCAGACGTATCGCATATCCATGGTCAGTGTCAACACCATTCGCGTACACTAAGAACTGGCTTTGCTCCATGCCATTCTCTGTGCTGCGGACGTTGACGTTGCCCTACTTCAGGAGGTGCATGTCGCAACTTTCTGTGTTCCCCGTGGTTTTACAGTATATGTCTCCCAATCTTCCCCTACTGGTAGTAGCGTGACGTCCTCCTACGTGATGTTATCCTCGCTGACGCAGTTACCTATCTCCCTGATGCCAGAGGTAACGTTTAGTGGCGTCAGGATCGTAAACGTCTATGCACCATCTGGTTCGGGTCACTGACGTGAACGTTCCACCTTCTTCTCAGAGACAGTCACGCGTCTCTTCCTGGGTCGCAGGATACATTGATCATGGGAGGCCATTTCAACTGAATCCATGCACCCAAAGAAAAGCTACCGCGTCTCGCTTCATGCGCGGCGTTAGCGACAGTTCTCCAGTACTTCAGCCGTGTGGATTCTTGGGAGCAAATTCATTGCGATCATTCGGGATTTATGCATTTCGCTAGCAATTCTTCCAGTCGCCTCGATCGTGTTTACATCTCCCTCGATATTGTTAGTGGGGTGCGGGCTGCCGAAGTCTGGCCTGCTGCGTACTCTGACCATATATATGTGCCACCAGTCTCTGCCGCCAAGGGGTGTGGCGTCGTTGTGAACCATGAAAACTGAACGCGATGCACCTTACTTCGCACGACTGCCGTCAGCTCATCGACAACACGTGGACAGATTGTCGTCGACGCTGTAACGCATATCAGCCTGTACTGACATGCTGCGAACACTGCGCAAAGCCTGCCTTCTACAAGGCCTTCATTAGTTATAGAAGGTAGGTCTCGACGTGGCGGCCATGAACCCAGAAATTCTATTTCACCAATCTTCGAGATTTTACCCTGACATTCTGTTTCACCATTCTTCGAGATTGTACTACGATTCTGCAATCGCCAGTTCCAGACGATGGTGAATCGTTGCAAGTCACAGTTCACATCCCTTTTTCGCCGTCACCTTGAGGGAGCTATGATCAGGGCATGCACACACAACAGGTTAGTGCAGAAGTGTCTATCCATGTATCATGTGATAGCGGAACGACGGAACCGTCAGAGCACGTTGATTAATGTCCTTAGGACCGATGATGGGCCCGATGATGGGCGCCATTTAGATTCCCAACGCGCTATATGGTCTGCCCTCCATGCACATTATGTTATGCTGTACTCTGAAAACATTACGGCGGTCTCCAGACTCTCCTTTGTTGGCTCTATTCGTGGTGATGCAACGATCGACATGCTTACTAACACCACGGAGGACGAAGACCATGATGCTATCTGGGCCGGTTCTACGAACAAGTCGCCTGACCCTGACGGCCTACCACTACAGTTTATTGGATATTTAGTTCCTTAATGGCGCCAGCGTAGACGGAAATTTGTCAGGACCTTATGTCACCTCTCATGCAGATTCCAGACGATTTAATAAAAAAAAAAAGGTTCAAATGGCTCTAAGAACTATGGGACTTTACATCTGAGGTCATCAGTCCCATAGACTTAGAACTACTTAAACCTAACTAACCTAAAGACATCACACACATCCATCCCCGAGGCAGGATTCGAACCTGCGACCATAGCAGCAGCGCGGTTCCGGACTGAAGCACATAGAATCACTTGGCCACCGCGGCCGGCAGGATTTAATCGACTGTCTTCTTACTCCCATTAACAAGCCTGGGGATACGTCACGGATATGCGATTACTGTCCCTTCACGTTGGTCAATAACGGCATAAAGACCTTTACACGGCAGTTGGCTGCACGACTTTAAATTGACGGCTCGGTTCGTGGTTTCTCCTGATCAAACTTCTCTGGGAGATGCCAATAACATCTGATTTTCCCTCTGTCTCTGTGGGGACATATCAACCTTTTTCACGCTCGTCGTATCTACATCTACATCTTCATTTATACTCCGCAAGCCACCCAACGGTGTGCGACGGTGGGCACTTTACGTGCCACTGTCATTACCTCCCTTTCCTGTTCCAGTCGCGTGTGGTTCGCGGGAAGAACGACTGCAGACAAGCCTCCGTGCGCGCTCGAATCTCTTTAATTTTACATTCGTGATCTCCTCGGGAAGCATAAGTAAGGGGAAGCAATATATTCGATACCTCATCCAGAAACGCACCCTCTCGAAACCTGGACAGCAAACTACACCGCGATGCAGAGCGCCTCTCTTGCAGAGTCTGCCAATTGAGTTTGCTAAACATCTCCGTAACGCTATCACGCTTGCCAAATAACCCTGTGACGAAACGCGCCGCTCTTCTTTGGATCTTCTCTATCTCCTCTGTCAACCCGACCTGGTACGGATCCCACACTGATGGGCAATACTCAAGTATAGGTCGAACGAGTAGTTTGTAAGCCACCTCCTTTGTTGATGGACTACATTTTCTAAGGACTCTCCCAATGAATCTCAACCTCGCACCCGCCTTACCAAAAATTAATTTTATATGATCATTCCACTTCAAATCGTTCCGCACGCATACTCCCAGATATTTTACAGAAGTAACTGTTACCAGTGTTTGTTCCGCTATCATATAATCATACAACAAAGGATCCTTATTTCTACGTGATCGCAATACATTACATTTGTCTATGTTAAGGGTCAGTTGCCACTCACTGCATCAAGAGGCTATACGCTGCAGATATTCCTGCATTTCGCTGCAATTTTCTAATGCTGCAACTTCTCTGTATACTACAGCATCATCTGCGAAAATCCGCATAGAACTTCCGACACTATCTACTAGGTCATTTATATATATTGTGAAAAGCAATGGTCCCATAACACTCCCCTGTGGGACGCCAGAGGTTACTTTAACATCTGTAGATGTCTCTCCATTGAGAACAACATGATGTGTTCTGTTTGCTAAAAACTCTTCAATGCAGCCACACAGCTGGTCTGATATTCTGTAGGCTCTTACTTTATCAGGCGACAGTGCGGAACTGTATCGAACGCCTTCCGGAAGTCAAGGAAAATGGCATCTACCTGGGAGCCCGTATCTAATATTTTCTGGGTCTCATGAACAAATAAAGAGAGTTGGGTCTCACACGATCGCCTAGAGTTTTTTCAGCTCTTCATCCAGGCGTTCGACCGGCATTATCACGACTGCCTGGAATGGGTGCTCCGCAATATGGGATCCCCTGATACTACAGTCGACGTCGTAACGCGTCTTCTTCTTGGAGGTACGTTCCGTGTGCTCTACAAAAACTGTCTCACTCCTCCCGTCCAGATTCGTCTATTAGTGAGCCAAGACTGCTCGCTCTCCGCACCGTTGTATGGTTTCGCCATGGAACCGATGCTCTGCGACCTCCTTCAACGCCTGTCTAGATTGTCTTCGGTGGCCATATATTCATCTGCACTGCTCGTACAGACGATTTCGGCATCGTTGTTCTTAGCGGTGCTGAGGTCGAGAAAACACTAACACGGAATACCGCCCACAGCGTAGTTTCTGATAGCTGCCTGAACGTTCGCATATCGAGCGCGCCATGACAATAGAAGCGGAGTTTCCTGCGGACAGCAGCGCACAACTGCCCTCAATTGCAGACGTCTGCTGTCACAAGTACAAGCTGGGCTCTTAGATCAACGTTTACGAACACTCGATGTTATGCAGCGGAGCCAATATGTAAATACGTAAGACTGGCGTCACGTATCCTCCACGTGGCACAGACACTTCCTATGTGCCTTACCAGCCTATTGCTGGGGGCCCTTGCACCCAACTCTCAGGGTCTACACACTTTTCGGACGTTGCTCCGCCCTTCTTTGCTTCCGTCACTTTTTCCTCGAACTGAGTGCGATGCTGCCGACACAGTTGACATCCACAAAGGCGACGTATGGCTTTCTTCAGCAGCCCAGGTCACCGAATGTGGTTGAGGGGAAGAATCCCCATGTCGAACGGCGTGTCGTTTGACGATCGACGTCCGCTCCTTATCTTGACCCTGATGCCCCGTCTGCTTGGTACCTTACGGTCAATTGTAAGCAAGTGTGCCGGTCACGCCTTCACACGATTCACCTCGCAGACACCCCATTGTGTATCGCCTGTGATGTTTTTGACACAGATGAACATCGCCTTGTGTGTGGATCGGGGAGAGGTGTCTGGTTCCAGGTGCAAAGATGCTGGCCCTAATTATCCATAATTCATCAGGTAAATACTCACGTGCTTCTCTTTCCAGACGCAGGATGCTTCCCACATTTGAAGACGAGCTGTGTGAAGCGGATTTGTGGACATGCAGCTCACTCCTTGTTCGCTGATGGTGGGAAAAATATCGTTGATTTTTGAGATTCCTTAATTAACGCCATAGTTCAGTCGTCAGCAACCCCAAATACAGACAGCTTTTCTCCTTTTTCCTTTGTAGTGTCTTCCTTACCCAACCCAGAGCTGGGGTGTTCCTACCATGAGAATTTGATCTCCGCTTCTTCCACTCTTAGAACCGTTATATTCTCCAGTCTTCGCAATGCTTCTCCGGAAAACTATGTGTCGAAGTCTCACTGAGTCTGACGTCTTGCCGCGCCCTCTTCCTCGCAAGGTCGGTTTCCTGCTATTCTCGTCGGTATTAACGTTAATTGAAATCAATCAAAAAATCCTTTGGGGAAAAATATAGAATCTGAACACCTAAAAAGGTAAAAAAGATACGTTTCACATCTGTTTCAATGGCTGAGGCTGTTAACGAATGTAAGAGCTGGTGTCTAACGTGTCAATTGTCATTTCCTCTTATTTAGACCAGTGGAGGTGTGCTGTTGTAGGCTTTACTATGTTCCACACCATTTCAAAATATTCCATTTCATAATAGACTAATATTCAAACAAACAGAACCATGGTTACAGCAAAACTATGGAAAATGGCTCATTTATCTATAATTACTTGGTTGCATTGGTACTCAGTCCAAAGACTGGTTTGATGCAGCTCTCCATGCTACTATATCCTGTACAAGCTTCTTCATCTCCGAGTAACTACTGCACCCTACATAGTTCTGAATCTGCATACTGTATTCATCTCTTGGTCTCTCTCCATGATTTTTAACCTCCAAGCATCCCTCCAATGCTAAATTGGTGATCCCTTGATGCCTCTGAACATGTCCTACCAACCGATCCCTTCTTCTAGTCAAGTTTTGCCAGAAATTACTCTTCTCCCCAATTCTATTCAATATCTCCTCATTAATTACGTGATCTACCTATCCAATTTTCAGCATTTTTCTGTAGCACCTCACTCCCAAATCATTTATTCTCTTCTTGTCTACAACTTTTATCGTCCATGTTTCACTTCCATACGTGGCTACACTCCATACAAATACTTTCACATAGGACTTCCTAGCACTTAACTCTATACACTACGTTAGCAATCTCTCTTGTTCAGAAGCGCTTTCCTTGCTATCGCCGGTTTCCATTTTATATCCTCTCTATTTCGACCATCATCAGTTATATTGCGTCACAAATAGCAAAACTCATCTATTACTTTAATTGTCTCATTTACCAATCTAATTCCCTCAGCATCACCTGATTTAATTCGACTACATTCCGTTACTCTCATTTTGCTCTTATTGATGTTAATCTTATATCCTCCTTTCAAGACTCTGTCCTTTCCGTTCCACTCTTCTTCCTAAGTCCTTTGCTATCTCTGACATAATTACAGTGTCGTCGCGAAACGTCAAGGTTTTTATTTCTACTCACCGGATTTGAATTCCTACTCCAAATTTTTCTTCTTAGAGATTGAGTAACATTGGGGATAGGGTGCAACCCTGTCTCACTCCCTTCTCAACCACTGCTTCCCTTTCGTTCCCCTCGACTCTTATAGTTACCATCTCGTTTCTGTACAAATCTATCACTCGCTGTATTTTATCCCTTCCACCTTCATAATTTGAAAGAAAGTATTCCAACTAACATTTTCAAAAGCTTTCTCTGCGTCTAGAAATGCTCTAAACGTAAGTTTGGGTTCCCGTAACCTGTTTAAAAGATAAGTCGCTATTTATTGTTCCACAATTTTACATTCCCTGGTGATAACTTCACCAATTTCTTTCCTTTTTTTTCTTCATTTCCTCCGGAAGGAGTTCCACTCCACCGAACTGTTCATTTGCGTGGGGCCGAGTGTAGGAAAAGCAACAACGGCCAGAGTGCTTAAAGCGCGGCGGCGGGCGCCACGCGATACGCCTTTGCTGCTCAGTCGACACCGCGCGGCAATTGCATTAGCCGGCGGGCTCGCGCAGCCCGAAAGGCAATCTCGTCTTATTCTTTCCCCGGTCCGCCGTTCGGGAATTGAATTTCACGCTCCGGCTTCTTCTGGAGTGTTCCCCATTGCGGAAGGAGCCGAGAGCGGGCGCAAACATTCATGTATGCGACAAATTTCCGATGCGCTGTTTCATTCAGCTGATGTCGAATAGCAAAGAGGAATTTCGGCGGTGGTAGTGTGGTTTGGGGGGGGGGGGGGGGCGGCTTCTGCGTTAAACGCAGCCAGCTGAGTCGTTCGGTGTTTACAGATCCCTGTGCGTGACGCTGTTTGGTAACGCAGCAATTCTCTCAGGTAACGTCAGATATCCATACATATCACAAATTAAAGTCCTCCACCACATTTTTCTGTCCCAACGTGCAAGCTAATCTCTAGATGTACTGTACTTGATACGGTTTTCACCAGCTGATGTAATGATTCACGAGTAAGGATTGCGTTTATCATCCATACATACAAGATAGCGTACGCCATAATGTTAAATGTAACGTCCTCAGCGACATCTCTGGTAGTGTTCACGAATCTGTAATCAGTGCGCTTTTGCAAAGTGTATAGATGAACAGTGTGAGAGTTGAATGTTTTGTTTTGTCAGTTGCAGTTTAAAATGAGTACAAAGTATCTGAAGCATCACGAGGCAGTGTTCCTTGTAAATCGTCCAATGGACCAAAGCTTTCACATAGAGGTGTTGCTAAAATTCTGAGAAAGTCAAAGACATTCGTTGCGAAGTTAGTCAAACGATATTTAGATGTTGGAAACATGGATGATTTACCGGAGAGAGTGCTAAGTTGCTAAGCTATAATCAATAACGGTGGAGATTGGATTAACTATTAGGTAACTGTGCAATCAGTAATAACATCTATTGTCATGTGAATATATATTTATAATAGTGTCTTTTATTTCATACTGACACCGGCGTACACATTCTTGTGGAACTGACTGTATTGTAATAATATATGTATGTGTGTATGTATGTTCCACACTTCCTAAATTACTGGACTGATATCAGTCAAACTTGGTAAGCGCGTCATTTACTTTGTGGAAAGAATCGCTGTGTGGATATCAAAGGGGTGGGAGTGGGCATGAAAAAAAAAGCTACCGGCCACAATGCCCGAATATCCATACTTCATTCATGCGGTATTTGACAATGAAGGCCCTTAGTGACTTGCTACAAAGTTTACTCAAACTTTAAAAGTTTCACGAAATTTTTTCTTGTTAACAATCCCAACAAAATGATGAAAGGAACAAGTTTATCGCTTACTACACTGCCGTATTCATGCAATAAAACTGCCGCACGAAGCACGACGCTGTTTCTTTACCACCAACTGTCTTGGCCATACATTTTGCACCCAGTATTCGCCATATACCACTACAAGTACCCGCAAAATTATAGCGTTGTACGACACATTGTTCAGGAGATATGACGTCTTAAACACTTAGCTGGGTGAAAACGAAAGAGCACTGCGAAATTCGCTACAGATGCCTGTGTACAAATATGCGTGAAATATGTTAAATATGTCAGATCTGATTATGTACTCACATACATGCACAAGAAATTCCTCCTAAATCCCTGTACCGCTTTCAACCGAACTTGATACACATATTACTTGCTATCTTGAAAGAAATATTGTTGAGGTAGGAAACACCAGCCTCTGGCTGGGACGAGAGTGATAACGTGCAGAAGGAATGGGGGAGGGAACGATGGACAGACAAAGGAGATTGAGAAGATGGGGGGGCAGGGGCGACGAGATGGACAGAGAGAGGTGGAAATGGACTGTAAGAGAAGAGGATCAGATTGGCAGATGGAGGGTATAGGAGGAAATTGGCAGAGAAAGAAAAGAGGAGGAGATAGATGGAGATACGGAGCAAAAGAAGATAGAGAGGTTAACAAAGAGAACGCCTTAGAGGGGGTGAGGACGATACAGAGGGATGAGGGGGAGGTGGACATAGATGGAGGAGGAAATGCACAGAGCTGTGAGGAGCAGATGGACAGAGAAAGGAAAGTGGAGGAGATGCACAGGAAAGAAATGAAATGATAGTGTGGCCCCATTAGGGGAAGTTCTGAGGCCGGGTGCAAGTCTTATTTGAGGCGACGCCACACGGGGTAACCTGCTGGTCGGTGATGAGATGATGAGACCAACACAACACTAAGTCCACGAGCGGACGAAATCTGCAACCCGGCAGGGTTCGAACCCACACCCGGTGCATGGTGGGGAAACACGTCACCACTCAGCTAAGCAGGCGGGCAGATGGACTGATAGAGAAGGAAGATAATCGACAGAGAGAGAGGGAATAAATAACCAATACGTTACCAGAAAAAGTATATACCAGGGCGGTGCTAGATAGCTTGTTTAAAATTGTAGTTGTAAGGCGGAAAGGTTCACGCACTATGCATTTTATATTCTGTAAATTCTTTTCGATTTGTATTTGTTTTAGATCACTGTTTATTATACACAGACACATTTGTCAGTCTTTTCATTGGGTGATACTAGTTAGCACCACACATTAACAATTTTGTAGTACTGCATGTGGGGGAGGTTATGACACCTGAGCGCTGACAGACAGTGAGATATGAGTAATGCGATCGTCAGAAGCCACTATAAGCAAAAGTGGGTCTGGGAAGAGCCTCGTCCGCAGCTCGTGGTCGTGCGGTAGCGTTCTCGCTTCCCGCGCCCGGGTTCCCGGGTTCGATTCCCGGCGGGGTCAGGGATTTTCTCTGCCTCGTGATGACTGGGTGTTGTGTGATGTCCTTAGGTTAGTTAGGTTTAAGTAGTTCTAAGTTCTAGGGGACTGATGACCATAGATGTTAAGTCCCATCTCAGAGCCATTTGAACCATTTTTGAAGAGCCTCGTCGTGTTCTGCATGG
This sequence comes from Schistocerca nitens, assembly GCF_023898315.1. Taxonomy (NCBI): domain Eukaryota; kingdom Metazoa; phylum Arthropoda; class Insecta; order Orthoptera; family Acrididae; genus Schistocerca; species Schistocerca nitens. The sequence goes on along the minus strand of NC_064618.1, from coordinate 110,397,559 downwards.
GTGGAAATTTACTGCCTCGAGAGAGAGCACAGTGAGGAGGCAGCAGTTTTCAACACTCGAGGCCGCAGTTTTGTGGTTTCACTCTGGTGAACTGAAAAAAAATTCGGTTTGCGTACCTGGTAGAAGAGCATTGTGCGGTGGAACAAAGCGCAAAAAAAAATCCTTTTTAGTGTGAAGGAATGTATAGGGTCACAAACGATTGTCACGAGCTGACCTCTGAAGAATCTTCTCAAGTTATATGCCAAGGCATACATCCCACCGAAAAGGAGAGACGTATATGTGATATGGCGGTGTGCTAAGGGTTTAGGAAAGGAATGGAAGTCTCCAGAAAATCTTCTGAAAGAAGTATGAGCTTTAGGCGATTGGTTGGCAGACTCATAAACTCAGATATTTGGAGGTAATATTTTTGAGTATAGCGTCTGGGCACACTATTCTGCCGTGATTGACTGAAAACATTTTCCACCAAGAGTTGACCTAGAGACTTCGTTGGCGAGAGCTACAGTGAAGAATCTTGCAGATAGGTTTTTAGAAGTGTTGGTTGGTTGGTTGATTTGTGGGAGGGCACCAAACAGTGCGGTCATCGGTCCCATCGGATTAGGGAAGGATGGGTAAGGAAGTCGGCCGTGCCCTTTCAAAGGAACCATCCCGGCATTTGCCTGAAGCGATTTAGCGAAATCACGGAGGACCTAACTCAGGATGCCCGGACGCGGGTTTGAACCATCGTCCTCCCGAATGTGAGTCCAATGTGCTAACCACTGCTCCACCTTGCTCGGTCTGAGAAGCGTTGATTTCACCACAACGAAAGTGTGAAGTCGTTTCCCTGTTAACAGAGTGACGATTCTTTACCTCTCTGCGGAGTCTGACATGCACTGAAGTGCTTCTTTATGGAAGAATACCTGATTCGAATTTCTGTTCCTGAATGGGGAGAAACAGAAATCTTTATTGGCGTTTTTTTTTCGTATTGAGGTAATTTCAGCCCTGGCAGTTTGCGGACGGCATATTCCGGCCCCTGAGTAGGCAGAGAATTACAGGTACATCACGTACATCATCTGCACAACGGCCAACGCCCCAATGAACAGATCGTCCGTGCAATAGAACTGCTGTCCGTACTACAATACATGATATGCACACTTCAGTTCGGCGGATAGGGAAACACTCCCAGTAAAAATGTTGAGATCCCTTAGCTTTTCCACTGATCTCTTTCTGGAAGTCCGATTCACGGTGTTGATCTAATTTTCGCCGCCAATTAGTATCAGCCAACTATGGTATAACAAAAGGAGGGGCGGGGGGGTTAGTGGGAAACGGTACAAAAAAAGTCAAACATATGTTCTGCAAATCTCTAAATTACATTTAAGCTACAATCTGACGCTGTGTATTTTACATTTACACAATTTTTTCCCTCTATCTGTTTTGTAAAGGTGTATCACTTACGGTATCCAAGTTGTAATTAATTCTCTTATCATAACGATGAGACTTATCGGTTTGACGTGCTAAACTGAAGTGAAGTGAAACCACAACACGATGCTTATTTTTATGGAAATCCGTAGGTATAGGTTCTCAATGGTATTGTCTTTTAACCGTTTCTAGCGTGAGAATTCCATTGTGGAGAGAACATTTGTCAACCACACGTACACAAATAATATGCTGCAAACACCAAGAGCGTTTACATTAAAAAACTAATGTGTGTATTGTTAACAGTTTTTTTTTCTTATGGCATAGGTTGAAAGTACCGCTACAGCCATGTGATTAACTCTTTTACGTACTAAAACAAAGTGTCTCTTCAGATATTTTTGAGTCTGAAAGCTCCACGTAATTGCGAAGAAGCATGTCGGATCGAAAACTTATTCCGTATACTAAGTCGAGCTTATTCAGTTAATCATAAAACACTTTTCATGACTTTGGACGACCATCAGGATTGAATAAAGTTTTAGAAGACTTTGGATTAAAAATGTGGCGCTACTAGTCCTTAAGAACCACTGAGTTCTGGCCTGGTTCACTCATTTTCTAACACTACACCCACGGACGAATTGCGTAATTCCGAGGGTTAGAACTTAAAATTGTGGCAACTATTTATTCATAACCGATACAAAAGAGTTACATGTTTGAACCTGTTACTGTCCTTCAAAGTTGTCACCAGCGTTGAGTAGAACCTGTTTTGAGCTATTTGGAAGGAGCTGTTTACCATTAGCAGAGATTGTTCTGTTGATGGTGCGAATGGAGCGGTCAAAAGTTATAGTGATTCTCGTGTACGACCCTGTTGGTGCTAACCTAACGCATTACGTTCCTCCACGGCAGACCGTCAATGCACGGTATTACTGATCGCTTTTGGAACATCACCTGTGACCAGCTTTGCGAAAGAATCGGCGACACTTTCTGCGCAACCCACCCATCATTTTGCACGACAATGCGCGGGCGCATTCAGCGCAAGCTTTGGCTGCTCTGTTTGGTTGATGGGACTGGGAAGTACTGTACCATCGACCATGCTCCCCGGACTTAAGTCCTTGTGACTCTGATTTGATTCCAAAGATGAAGGGACCACTTCGTGGCATTCGCTTCAGAACTGTTCCAGAGATTCGACAGGCAGTACATCGCTCCATTCGCACCATCAACAGAACTGGCTCTGCTAACGGTATACTACGCCTTCCACATCGCTGGCAAAGGGTTATAGACAACGCTGGTGACTACTCTGAAACCAGTAACAGGTGCAAACATGTAACTCTTTTGTATCGGTTGTGAATAAATAGTTGCCACTATTTAAGTTTCAACCAGCGTATATTCCTGTAAAGGTCAGGCGTTGTACTTGAAAGTCACTTGCAAGGTATCGGCAGATAAGATATTCCAGTCCTTTTGTTATTATGACTACGATGCAAAGTTCCTTTTGATATGCATGCTGTAATATAGGAGGGTTGAAACTTTAATAGTGGCAACTATTTATTTACAGCTCGTACAAAATAGATACGTGATTCCCACAGTTTATAAATAGACTTCAACTCATGAGGATTTAAGTTAGGGATGTGCAGTAGGTGGTATAGCATTTTGAACCTATCGGTCAAACAAATCAGTAACAGCTTGCACTGTACGTGCCTGATCATTGTCCTGCAAAATGATGGTCAGGTCCTGCAAAAAGAGTCATCACTTCTGTCTCTATGTTCTCTCTGTTATTGGAACACAACCTACGACCATTTCAGAGACAGAAGTGATGACACTTTCTGCAGGACCTGACCATTATTTTGCAGGACAATGCTCAAGCGCGTACAGTGCAAGCTGTTGCTGAATTGTTTGACTTACCGGGCTGCTAAGCGCTATACCACCTACTGCACTCCCATGACTTAAGCCCTCGTGAGTTCAACTCGATTTCTAAACTGAAGAAAACACTTCACGACATTCGCTTCGTAACTGCTACAAATTAGGCTACAGACCGCGCCACACGAACTGTCAACACAATTGGCTCTGCAAAGAGTATGCTACGACTTCCACATCGCTGTCAGCGGGCTCTACGGAATGCTAGTGACTACTTTGAAGGTCAGTAAAACTTTGGAACACGTATCTATCTTGTACGAGCTGTACATAAATACTTGCCACTATTAAAGTACAACAAGCAAACACGCATGTCCGGCAGTGATAGCAATTTAAGAAAGGTGTTGAAGATCAATAGTTCTTTCAGTTGCATTCTCATCATTGGCTGCTGACGTAGAGTTCTTGCGCCATCTTAGCAGTGAGAGTGAGGGAGGGGGGGGGGGGGGGGACGTAACTGCCGGTGAAGAGACAGTTATCCCACGCCGGGTTCCCGGGTTCGATTCCCGGCGGGGTCAGGGATTTTCTCTGCCTCGTGATGGCTGGGTGTTGTGTGATGTCCTTAGGTTAGTTAGGTTTAAGTAGTTCTCAGTTCTAGGGGACTGATGACCATAGATGTTAAGTCCCATAGTGGGGCTCTGAGCACTATGGGACTAAACATCTATGGTCATCAGTCCCCTAGAACTTAGAACTACTTAAACCTAACTAACCTAAGGACATCACACAACACCCAGCCATCACGAGGCAGAGAAAATCCCTGACCCCGCCGGGAATCGAACCCGGGAACCCGAGCGTGGGAAGCGAGAACGCTACCGCACGACCACGAGATGCGTAAGTCCCATAGTGCTCAGAGCCATTTTTGAAGAGACAGTTGAAGGGGGCCGAGTATGTAGTGCAACAGGACTGTAACGCACTCGGCATGCTGTGTGCTTCAACCGGTTGCGGCAGTCAATACCATAACGACGGTGCACTGCAGTCCGCGATCCATCCATAAAAACACGTCCGACTATATGCCAGTCTGTTGTTTCCGAGCAGCCACTAGCGTGAAGGGTGTCTCGTGGAGAACGTATGCGCTTGCCTTGTCTGAAACAAGGTTCACGTTGACCTTCGACGCCTCGTGCGACATGTAGCAATTTCCACTTCTGGAGGGAGTACAACATGTATTCGGATCTATAGACAACTATTTGTGACACATAATTTTGTAAAACACATCACCCTTTTATTATGACAGTTATAAATTCTTCTCTAACATACACTGGGCTGTGAAAAGTACATTTACTTGACAGAGAGCTAAACTAGCATTCTGTAAACCACCTAGTACGAGACCGTTGGAATTGTTTGTTGTTTGTTAAATTCCTTCCTCTATAATTACGCATTAAATTTTCAGATAAATCAAATGCTTCGTCTTCGAAAATGATATCCTGCATCGGTACACCATTAATCGATATTGGGCTTTTCTTTGACATTCGTGAGTTATTATTAAACCAGTTTTTGATGCAAAATATGTTGCTTTAACTACTTGAGTCACTATATTTTCCATATTGTCCAACGTTTATTGCGTGTAAGTGAAATTATAACCCGCGTAAAGAAGTAAAGCGATGGACAAATAATTTTTATAACTATAGAAAAATGAGCCTGCATATGGCGGCTTTGGGTTTGTTATGAGCAAACAAAGCGCAACGCATTTCATGTCCATCCTGCTCGGCTGAGGGGTCAGGACTGGTTTTAGCCCTTTAACTGCTAAGGCCGTCCGACTATAACTATTTTTATGTTTAGTTTCTTACTTTCTTACTCCGTAAATCAAGTAGAGACATATTCAATTCCAAGGTGGGCTTGGACAATATAGTGATTTACAATTCATGTAGATGTGCCCTTGTCTTCCTCCTCATCCGAAAACTGTTATACATCCAGTTAGACGGGTATCTTCATTCCAATACATACTTGTAAACACTATGTAACTTGACTTGCCGTTATTGTAACTGTTGGAGGTGAAAGAAGCGATAAGTAACAAAGGAAATAATTATTATGACCATCTGATGGAGAAATCCTGAAGCTTTAATTTTGTAGTCTTCAGGTACATTTCTGAACAAACCATAATAACTTATTTATCAAACAGAAAATGTACTAAGCCAACGGGACAAATACTAATTTCGTACAAGAAGTAAACAAACAAACACGGTGCAAGTATACGTTATTCGTTATTTAGGTTACAAATAATTTATTTGCTAATAAATCTGCTTGAATCATCTGCTTCTTCGAATAATTATCCTGACTGAAGTTCATTCGAATGATACCTGTGTCTTCTCACCGCTATACTTTAGACTTCCTTCCTCTTTCCCTTCATATTATGAACTGTAACGAGTCGTATTAGTTTATTTGCTCTATTTACTCACGAAAATTGACGGTGCAGTGAACTGAAGCTTTTTTGTTAATTACAAACATAGTCGACAATTATAATCTTTTTACATACTCATCAACAATTTTTTAAAATTTATTCTGTTCAAAATACATCCAAACGATAGTACAGCTTTAGAAGCTGACTGAAAGGTAGCATTGCTTTATCTGTTATTATTTCACGCAAATATAAAGTTCCACAGCTAAAACAATGACCTTCAATAACAGTCAATATTCGATTATCTACTTAACTTTCGTTACACTGAGGTAACACTTTGTGTATCTCAGGTATACAGCACACATATTTACCGTAGAAAACATGGGAAATCGACAGCTAAAAGGAAATTCAAATTGTAAATGCATTCGCTAGCTTGCCGGCCGCATTAGTTCTGGAAAGTTGTGAAGAAGCTGTATAGAATGATCTATGTTTCCGTATCCACATGGCAAGGCCACACGGCTGTTGTCGATCGTCCCGTGAGTGAGCGCCACGTGATACCGAGTGAGTCAACTGCAGGCCGCGTAGTGACGCACGCGCTTGCAGACAGAGTGATGTAGACGAGTGCTGCTTACTGTGATTCGCCACGCGGATGCCGTGACCTAGCTTCCACCACGCTTGTCCATCCCGTTTTGGATACTGGTTTGCAGTGTGGCATCCGCATAGAGTTCGGATTGACGAAGGACACTGAAAAAGTTCATAGAAGGGCAAATCGTTTATAATATTGCGAAAAGAATAGAGAATGACACGGATATGATATGCCAATTCGAGCAGTCGCCATTAAAACAAAAGTATTTCCGTTGCGGTAGGATTTTCTGATGAAATTTAGATCCGAAACCTTCTTCTTAGAGCGTGAAAACAAACATCTCAACAAACGTTTGGAATATTATAGAGGTTTACTGCAATAACCTCTTGTAGTAGACCCACTGAGATTTGCACAATACCTTAACAAAATAAACATAATTCGTTCTGAAAAGAAAAACGAATTTGATTAGTTCCAAAAAAGAATTTCTACAGAAATCAAATTCTCTCCAAAGTGTACACCTTGATAACAAAAGCAGTGAAAATCTTTATTTCGTGGTGATGATTATCAAACCTTAATAGTGAGTATGTCCTCCCCGCACATGGATGAGTTCTTCCACTCTGTGACGCATGCTCTAGATCGGACCATCACGTTTATCTTGGAGTATGAGATCCCACTCCAAAATGGCACCTTCAGTGAGGTCCTGAAGACTGTCAGGTGGATTCAGACGCTGTGCAATGGCCACCTTCGACGGATCCGTTGCATGCTGAGTTGCATTCATGTCTAGGGACTGTGCTGGTCAAAGTATTCGGTTGATGTTGCATCTTTGAAGACATCAAGACATTGCTACAGTTCTGTCTTGCTTTGTGATCGACTAGGGTGAAATTGTCACCGACTTTACGTCTGTAGGGCCTTAAAATCGTTGGTAGGGCCACTTGGAGGTATTGCGGACCAGTCAATTGGCCGTAGATGGTAATTAGAGGGTTTCCACCGTCCCATCATTATTGCCAACCAGAACATTACACTTTCACCTGTAAACTGGTGGACGTCCTCAATGTATCGGCGTTGCTGGTATAGTCTAGCGCTTCTCCGAACCATAACACGTCTAGTGTCTCGTCACAAACGTAACCGGGTGCAAGACACCTGGTCCTCTTGCTTCAGTGCAAAACTTCTCATTGTTCTTCTAGAATGAAGATCACCCCGATGCAATCTTATAAGCACTGTCTGGCCTGAGGTACGACCCCTGTTGCCCGGTAGAAGTCATTGCTGATATTTCTGTCAGTTGATGTTCTGCGCCTGCGAGCTTACATTTGGAGGAAATGAATCTGCACTGGTGTTGTCATCCGAGAACGACAAGTGCAAGGTCCCTCTGTACTTCCTCCACAACTCAGACACACTTTCATCACTCCATCAACTTTGACTGATGACAACATCTAGCAGGTCGTTCGATGCACCTTCTTCCAGGAACTTAATTGCAAATTGCAGAGAGAGCATGTAGATACGGATGTACAGTTAGACTATCCGAAGTATGTTTCAGAGAGAGAATAATTCGTCCCCTTTTAATACACTTGTAACTTAAGCCAAGAAAATACCAGACGTCTCTGAACACAGCGGAAGTATTGGAGGTAGAAGTGTACAAGTTAATGTACCAAATGATTCCTCTGCTGGTCCCAAATGTGACATAGTACTACTCCCATAAGGAAACCTTACAATCTCCTCCTCATTCCACGATCACAAGTAATTTCGTCATGAGGATTAAGCCATCAGTCCGGGTAATGATAGGAATATCACCAAAACCAAGCCAGTGCCATTCGCCAGACAGTCTCTTTCAATGAGCCGGCAATACTGGGGACGTCACAGCCTTCCAGCACCAGCATCCATCACTCGAGTTTCCTCTGCCCCCGCACCAGAACTGCAGGTCAGAGAGACGGTAATTCGCGCATGTGCCACCCGTTGACATACGGCTGAAGAATAAACCTTACAAATCCGAAAAAGAAATCCCGAAAGAGTTTGAAATTGTAGTTCTCTTATTGCTGAAACGTTACAAAATTTCGTGCTCAGTTTTCAGTACACGCAGCTCAAGCAATTCTTTTAGGAACCCAGATTCTGAAACAGACAATGGAAAATACACGATGGAGTAATAACAGTATCATGAAAAGAATAGATTGCTACTCACCATATAACGGAGATTCTCAGTAGCAGATCGGCACAACAAAACGACTGTCTAACACAGTATCGGGTCAATTGGGGGGGGGGGGGGGGGGGGAACGGGGAGAACAAATCGGGGTATCTGCGACGGGCGGCAATTTTAGGGGGCGCGATATCATAGTCGTGAAGAAAACACCTTGTTTCACAAAACGCCTAGCATCCAGCACACGTTGGTCTATCGATTATTCATATGATTCTGAAAAGCGTCCCTGTTGGTTTCTGAAAATTTTTGAACGCATTCTAAGCTGTTTTCTGAACGAATCATAAGTTGATTTTTGGATTTGTGCGTACTGTATGTGACGTCTCTGCGAGGAAAATCCCCATCGCATCTAGAAAGAAAAAACTTTTTTGCATACAAAGGAGGACGGGTTATTCGAGCTGAGCCGAAGAAATCCGAACGGGTGAATGCTAATCGCTGTTTGTTTACGTGGTTCGTTGTGTGTGCGAGTGAACTGCGGTGGTACAATTACTAGCTAAATCCGTAGATTCGGACTACTAGAATGGAAACGAACGACTAACTGGAATAACAGGTAAGAAAGATTACACATTATGTTCTCGGAGTAGCCAAGAAAGTGAAGTTTTCTCAGAAAACTTTTGTCAGATCACTACACTACTATGGGCCAGTTGTACAGTCCCCGATTACCAGCCGCTTCAGTTGTCTTATCGGAATAGCTCAGAAAACGCGTTGTACGTACGCGTAATAGCGTCTAACAGGTGAAGAAACGAAGGATAACTAAATAGGTGATTCTGAAGGGTTAGTGAAGTTAACCAGAGAATAAGTTTTGACATGGCAGAAATAGTTACAGATTTACTGACGACAAGATTCTTTGTTAGAACGAGGAAGGAGAAGAAATGGTGACATCACACAAATCATATGGAGGAATAAGACGATTCCTAATTTACATAAAACTTTCGGAGTACTGCTTTTCGATCTCATGTTTGAGAAACTGGAGCGTATGAATGATATATGAAATCATTTCCTAAAATGAAACTCATTGTTTGTAGTAGGCCTCATAGGCACTTAATATTGGTACTTCGTGGAATATTTTCTATTGTGTTATTTGTGTAAACGAGGCAGATAAAAATGCCCATTTATGCCAAAACAGCTTCACTTATTCGGCGTGTGTTACAACTGCTGGAATATTAGAAATGCCTATTTCGTTTTAACTAGCAGACAATGACAAAATAGACGTAATCAAATCGAGAAACTACAGCAGTGTTGGGTACTATTCGTATCAACAACTTTTCCAGTAATAGACATGTAGCAAAACGTTCGCCGAACTTTGATGACAGAACACATTCTTTCGCAGGAAGGAAAGCACTGGGTGTAACATGAAAGAGAAGAAATGCTGGGACCTAAGGATTTAAGAAATGTGTACTGCCTTGCCTGTCTCTTGTCTTTACTGCTTTCATGTTTCCTATATTTAATTTCATGTCACATAAAAGAGAAATTTATTAGCTAATAGGCAAGAAAGAGTTCAAATTTTCTGAGGAGTTCTTATTCTCATGGTTACATACAATTCCACACAGTATTAACTGTGAGTTTTGCTTTAGGGCGTAGGACGTGAAACCGACCGACTGGGAGCAGGAGAAGCACCACAGAACGTTTTAATTTCCACTGTCCTAAATAGAGGTTTAATGACTTCCATTACAAAATATACCAGTTTGTTAATTGAAGGGGTATCACTGCTCGCAGCTGCAGCGGGAAATTAAGTTGAATCAGCGGCGACTTGCGAAAATGTCTACCGGATCAGGATTCGAACCCGGGATCTCCAGCATACGAGGCAGGTGCGTGCGGTAACCACTGCACCATCAGGGACACAGTGTTATCGCAACTGCACGATCTCGGTACGCCTCACGGCCGACCCACACGTCCACTGAACGACAACTACCTGCAGCAACCGTCCACTATAGTACCCTTCGCCACTCACCACACATTGGATGTTATACCACCATACAGCGAGACCCTCAGAGGTGGCGGACCAGGTTGAGGTACACACGGGTACCTCTAATACACAGTAGCACGTCCTCTTGCACTGATGCATGCCTGCATTCGTCGTAGCATACTATCCACAAGTTCATCAGGGCACTGTTGGTCCAGATTGTCCCACTCCTCAACGGCGATTTGGTGTAGACCCATCAGACTGGATGGTGCGCCACGTCGTCCATAAACAGCGCTTCTCAACCTATCCCAGGCATGTGCGATAGGGTTCATGTCTGGAGAACATGATGGCCACTCTAGTCGAGCGAAGTCGTTATCCTGAAGGAAGTCATTCACAAGATGTGCACGATGAGGGCTCGAATTGTCGTCCATGAAGACGAATGCCTCGCTAATATGCTGGCGATACGGTTGCGCTATCGATCGGTGGTTGGCATTCACGTATCGTACAGCCATTACAGCGCTTTCCATGACCACCAACGGCTTATGTCGGCCCCAAATAGCAGGGAACCTCCACCTTGATCCACTCGTTGGGCAGTGTTTCTAAGGCGTTCAGCCTCATCGGGTTGCCTCCAAACACGTCTCCGACGACTGTCTGGTTGAATGCATATGCGACACTCATGGGGTGAGAAGAACGTGATGCCAATCACGCATGTTGTTGGGCCCATCTGTACCGATCTAGGTGGTGTCGTGGTTGCAAAGATGGACTTCGCCATGGACGCCGGGGCTTAAGTTGCGCATCATGCAGCCTATTCCACACAGTTTGAGTCGTGAAACGACGTCCTGTGGCTGCACGAAAAGCATTATTCAACAAATAGCGTTGGCGTCAGGGTGCCTCCGAGTCACAATCCCTAGGTAGCTGTCATCCACTGCAGTAGTAGCCATTGGGCGACCTGAGCGAGGCATGTAACAGACAGTTCCTGTCTTTCTGTATCTCCTACATGTCCGAACATAATCACTTTGGTTCACTCCAAGATGCCTGGACACTTCCCTTGTTGGGGGCCCATCCTGGCACAAAGTAACAAAGCGGACGCAATCGAACCGCCGTATTGATCGTCTAGGCATGGTTGAACGACAGACAACACGAACCGTGTACTTTCGTCCTGGTGGAATGACTGGAATTGATCGGCTGTGAACAGTCAAAGGGACAGCGTCTGTGATACAGTCAACGTCTATGGAGTTCTGGGAACGGGGGTGATGCAAAACTATTTTTCATGTGTGTATATGCGTGGTGTCTGTTCTTACGGATATGCCCGGAAGAAAAGTCACTCCGCATGCATATACACAAGTTTGAATTCCACAGAGAAAAATACAGAGACGTGTGATAGAATACTGGTGTGTGAAGGGTGGCAATGCACTTTAGCACACTTAAGGCCAAGTAACATGTCTTACATTTCCACGAATATATATGTTTTATATATCAAACACTTCAGAAGGAATATATTTTTGAAGAACCGATTTTTTTAAGTATTTGACATCCTGTCTCAAATTCTTGAGCGATGGGGGGCGAGGGGGTTCGCCACTTCAAGTTTTTGCTTCGGTTCGGAAATGTCGTCGATCCGGGGCTGGTCAAATATGTAAGCTTTCGACCAAAAAGGCCCTCATCCGAATTGGATAAAACACACACACACACACACACAAACACACGACCACAATCTGCCGAGGTCAGACTGCGAGCAGCTTATTGAGTAGGTAGTGTGAGCTGCATATAATTCACTTAAAGGTAGAAGGCCACGTGACTTGACAGCAGTGAAGCAGCCGCAAGTATCAACTTGTTCATCCGCTTACACCAGGAATTTCCAGCCCCGCATTGTGGGACGCGCTGCAGCATCACGCCAGCCGTGAAGGCGGCGACGGTGGCTGCGACGGATGGCTGTCGTATTCAAAGCCAATCAGGGGCGGTGCACGCACCATTTATCACCACACACCACCACGCAGCGCGCTAGTCGCGACGGACCCACACCGCTCAGCATCGCTGCTGTGGCACAGCTGATGGGATAACAGGCAGATGCGAATCTGATATGGCTTCGGCTACCTAAGAGTATTCCAATTGTACTGACGAACGCATTGATCAGTTCAACAGAACACAGTTGTCTGCAAAGTTGTGCCATTTGTCGACACCGTTCGTATACAGGGTACCTGTTTTCCTTCATTTTCTCCAGAAGTCTTCTCCACAAAGGAACAGATTCTACTGAGTTTTGCTGACTTTAGTACGCTATTGCCGCCACGGCAGACGCGCACCTCTGACGCTTTTGTTAATTCACCCTGTCCTCGTCTATAAGGGACATTATCATTATCATCACTAGCGAATCATCCCAATGAATGATAGACTTTAAGCAAACAACACAATTAACTTTTCATTACGTTCTTGTTGTTATTCCACGAGGCATTCATTCTTTCCCAGGAAGCTCGTATAGGTTCTTCCGACCACTTTGATCTGTAATGTTTTTGATTTGGTTTCTCTGGTGTAACTCCCATCTGTCTACTTTGTGTCTGAATGTGTCTCTTTCTAAAATGTCAGTTGATCTTATGTTTACATTTTTGAGGGCCTTTCGAATTTCGTTCAGCCGAGGTCTTCATCTCTTAAATCATTTTAACATAGTCTGTTACCCTTTTTGACAATCGCTTATCTGGTAGGCTGTTAAGATGAGCAAAAGAATGTCATTCACTACTTTCTTAATGCCAATCTCGACGTTTGAAATTTTTTTCTTTCGTTTCGACTGGTTTTACCCTCTAACCGTCTTGTGCGTCTCTTGCTCCTACATTTTTCCTAAAGATCTTTCTTTCTTCGTCTTAGATTTCTTCAAGTTTGTATTTTCTGCCAAGCATCAGTGTTTCGGGTGCCTAAGCCACTGTTGGTTTTATGACATTGTTGTAATGCTGAGTTTTTTTTCTTTTTTTGTCTGGCTTGACATAGATGTTTTTGTTATAGAAGTTCTGGAATAAAAGTTTTTTAACTTTCTAGAGGCAATTTTGCTGTGAGACTTTTTGAAGGCATGTCGGTTCGAAGAATTATCCGAGGTTCTCTAAGTATAGCACACTGTGGATTTTACCGTATTTTATTTTCAGGCTCGTGATTTCTGTCTTTGAACATAAGAATTCAGTTTTCTCGAATGAGGTTTGTATCCTTATTTTTTTCTGTACATTCGTTAAGTGTCTTGAACTGTTTGATGGCAGTCTATTTGTCTTCTGCAGGTATCGACAGGCCTTCCACAAACGCAAGATATGGCTTGTAGAGGTTGCTTTTGGGAAAGCGTCATAGGATTGCCTTCAAAACCCACGTTCTTCCCCATTTTTCCATAACCTTATGTAGAACGACGCTGCACGGAGGAGAAGAGTACATCTCCTCGTCTTACACCTGTTTCAATGTCAAAGCGTTCCGAGATCTCGCGATTACGATTTGCCCCATTAGATTACGTGCCCCTTAGTGTTCATTCTATGAGTTCTCGAGTTTTGCGATCTCAGTTATAAAATTTGGAAGAGAAAGGACCTATCCTCCGAGTCGTTAAGTCTTTTCCAAATCTAAAAATGTGTTTAGTAGCGGTTTTTGTCTGTGGGTTCGCATTTTGAGTATGATTCTGAGGTTAAAAATTTGTCTTGGGCATGACCGGTCTGAATCCTTCTCGATTTCCTACTAATTTGGAGTCTAATTGAATTTGTGCTATATCCAAGAGACAAGCTGATATGATTTGTAAGTGACCGCTAAGGGGGGGGGGGGGGCTTCTGGAGCTATTTACATCTGTTTTGTTGCCTTTTTATGTAGTGGGTGGAACTGAGCAATCTTCCAGTCATCCGAAGTTACTTTGATTTGCCAAATGTTTCGAATTATTTGTGTAATTTCTTTCACTGAGTTTGGGCCTAAATTTTTCAAGAGTTCACCTACAGTTCCATGTTCCACTAATGCGTTTTTTGTTTTTAATTTTATTGATATGTGAAGAATCTTCTTCTCGTGTTGGTGGTAACGAGCTTTCTGCTGTGATTTCTGGAAGTATTTTCGGGAATCTCTCTTCCGGTTTTGGACAGTTTAAGAGCTGTGAAAAATATGTGGCTAGCTCTTGTCAGTTTTCGTTATTTGTCGAGGCTAATATACTATCTTGTTTCCGAAAGCAGAGGCTCTGTATTATGAATCCTTTGATTTGGTTCGCTGAGATCTTGTAGACATCGTGCATGTTGTAATTTTTGAAGTTGTTTTCAATTGTTGGCCATTGACGTTTCACAACAACATTATTATTATTGCTTTACTTTCTCAGACGTTAAGTCTGGTTAAGAATGGAAAGTGACGCGGACCTTGATCAAGCGTCACTTCCTATTAACTGTACGGTATGTGTTATATTGCATTTAGGAACTTTCGGGTAATTGAACATGTATCAATAATGACGGGTTTCTGTAGTTGTATATATGTGTTTGGATGTAGCTGTATTGCATTGATGTACTGGTGGATATTGTGTGGTATGACTCCTGTAGTTGATAGTATAATTGGTATGATGTCAACTTTATCCTGATGCCACATGTCTTTGACTTCCTCAGCCAGTTGGATGTATTTTTCAATTTTTTCTCCTGTTTTCTTTTGTATATTTGTTGTATTGGGTATGGATATTTCGATTAGTTGTGTTAATTTCTTCTTTTTATTGGTGAGTACGATGTCAGGTTTGTTATGTGGCGTTGTTTTATCTGTTATAATGGTTCTGTTCCAGTATAATTTGTATTCATCATTCTCCAGTACATTTTGTGGTGCATACTTGTATGTAGGAACTTGTTGTTTTAAAAGTTTAAGTTGTAAGGCAAGCTGTTGATGTATTATTTTTGCGACATTGTCATGTCTTCTGGGGTATTCTGTATTTGCTAGTATTGTACATCCGCTTGTGATGTGATCTACTGTTTCTATTTGTTGTTTACAAAGTCTGCATTTATCTGTTGTGGTATTGGGATCTTTAATAATATGCTTGCTGTAATACCTGGTGTTTATTGTTTGATCCTGTATTATTATTATTATTATTATTATTATTTAGTTAACTTTCTTTGCTGCCTCATTTTCCGACCATGTTTAAACAGTCTGCTACATTATTTGTAAATGAAATGCTCAGAACGATTCCACGCGCTGGATGTAATTCTTACTGCTATAATTCGGTAGGTAGGTAATAGAGCAGTGACGGAGCCGCCCGAAGTGGCCGCGCGGTTCTGGCGCTGCAGTCTGGAACCGCGAGACCGCTACGGTCGCAGGTTCGAATCCTGCCTCGGGCATGGATGTGTGTGATGTCCTTAGGTTAGTTAGGTTTAACTAGTTCTAAGTTCTAGGGGACTAATGACCTCAGCAGTTGAGTCCCATAGTGCTCAGAGCCATTTGAACCATTTTTGAGCAGTGACGGCGTAACGTTCGCAAATCAGCAGCCCATGTGCACATTTCCTGCGTTATACTTCTAAAGCATATCCACTCAAAATTTACCACAAGTGCACTTTTTTTACTGCTTCCAAATTGACAGCATAACTTACTTGTTAGATATTACGCAAAACACTTTTTAAACAAATATTCAAAAATTGTGATAATATTGAGGACTAGGTGATTTGTTAGTTTTAAATGATTTCCAAAAACCATTCGACAGAATAGAGATGTATTTACAATGAAAAAGATTGTAATTTGGCACATTGTGTTCAACGGTGAGAAAACAAAGAACATCGTCATATATAACCACAAAATAATTTCCATTGAACTGTGTGTAGTAACAACGGTAGTAACTACAGGTCACACAACCAACATGTCCGTTTCTTAAACATCTGTTGCGTATTGTAAGTCTGTTATTTCTTGTGCTAGCTACGAAAAACTGGAGAAACATTCCGCTTCATTCACGCCGCCGTTTGATTAGTTTTGTTTTAACCGAGCAAGTTTCAGGATTTTATGTGCTAGCTTCGGTATCTTTTCATTTGTTTACTTTTTGTAAAATAAGATTACATGTTAACATCTTATGGAGGCTATAACAGTTTCTGATATAAGGTATTGACATGTAGAAAGATGTGGTTGTGGTCATATTTTACGTCAGTTTACATACACAGTTAAACACATGTGTCACTGACTTAACGCATTACATGTTGTACGCATACGATAATTGTAAGTCTAGGATAACAATTTATAAATGGGATGGTCATATATTTATTCACATGTCTTAAAGACGCAATCAGTTATTTACGTCGGTAATTGTATATCTACCATACCTTCTACAGCATGCCATTTACGAACACCCAAAGGTTTCCTATTTTTCTGTAAAACAAGAATTTGAAATGTTTTATTAGAAAACCACAATATTTCCGCCGTTAAAGTGTTGCTTCCCTCCTCCATACCAGTCAATATCTCTCTCTCTCTCTCTCCGCTTTTAACTCACTTGCATACGTCCCCCCCTCCCCCCCCCCCCCCCCCACACACACACCCTAAAATGTCAAAAATGCATTGACATCGCGCGCCACTCTCCAGACAAACGGAAACGAATGATCGTCATATACCTATACTAACATCTGAAATATGGGTAAGAACTTCTGAAACGCCCGCTAAACCCGCTGCGCAGAACAGGTGACTAGGTTTGTGGAAAGGGCCAAATAAGGTGTCGGTCAGGATCAATCAAAAATGTAATTTATTGTAATTTAATAACAATTTAAAACCAAGATGGCACATAGCCGAACCTTTAGAACTACAAGTTCAAAAAGACAATTATTTCATGGCTGAAGGCCTCCAGACGAGAAATCTTAAAGCAAGCAGATAAATCTAAAGTGGTAAAAACATGCAGTTAGAACTGCAAAGCAAGGCTGAGAGCCTCAAGACCAGGGTGAGTAGACAAACATAAACAAGATGCCTCTGCCTCGTGATGACTGGGTGTTGTGTGATGTCCTTAGGTTAGTTAGGTTTAAGTAGTTCTAAGTTCTAGGGGACTGATGACCATAGATGTTAAGTCCCATAGTGCTCAGAGCCATAAACAAGATGCAATAAAAAGGGGTGAATGCCCACAATAAAATTTTAAAGATTTTAAAATAAATTAGCATAACCTTTCAAAGGCAGAAGGCCGCAATATTTTTTTTCTTAAAATAAGTATTTACGTGGCCGAAGACCCACAATTTTCGAAAATTCAAAATACATAAAATCCAGAAAAGCAAGAATTTTGAAATCATTGGCTATGATAGATTATAAACAGACAAACACCGGTGAGAAGGATAATAAAGAAGGAACCCAGAAGCCTCCAGGGAGGTCGGTTTTCCCTCGTTCGCTTAGGTGATACAGGTGGTGAGCCCAGCTACAGTCCGCAGCTCGTGGTCGTGCGGTAGCGTTCTCGCTTCCCACGCCCGGGTTCCCGGGTTCGATTCCCGGCGCTGTCAGGGATTTTCTCGGCCTCGTGATGACTGGGTGTTGTGTGCTGTCCTTGGGTTAGTTAGGTTTAAGTAGTTCTAAGTTCTAGGGGACTGATTACCATAGATGTTAAGTCCCATAGTGCTCAGAGCCATTTGAACCATTTGAACCCAACTATACTTGATCCATCGGAACCCTACAAGGGGACAGCCACGGACCGAATGACGACTTTCTTGCCACCAATTGGCACATGAGAACTCAAACACCAAAGGTTATGAACGTGATTATCCACAATGAAATATGTATTATCTGTCAAAACTACACACCATGTTGGACAGCAACAACAGGAGAGGAAAGGACGCTGCCTGAAATTACGTTAATGGCCAGGTCTGGTAACTGGAACACTAACGGACAAAAGGTAGAAAATTCCACTTTTTCACTTGAATTTGAAATACAGTAATATTGTTAACTTCACCCAAAAGGAACACTGCCTAAATTTACATCAGTGGCTAGGGCAGCTAACCAAAACACTAAAGGCCACAAGTTAGAAAATTTCGCTGGTGAACTTGAATTGTAGTCAACCAATATAGTTAATTCTGCCGCATGGCAGCTAAATTTCAGCAATAGAAACACTCGATGTTGCTCACAGGGAAACCTCCCCAACAGCGAACCATCGAAACGAACCACACAACATGAACGGACGTGGCTTGGCTAGTTGAAACCACTACTAAACTTTGACGTCCTGGGTCGGTGAACCACGACGCTCGTAGCGATGGGACAGCACCAAAAACGCTCCGACACTGCGTAGGGTTCGCCTGCGGACCCAGTCGACGGCACCGTGCTGAGATAACTTCCCTGGTCCGCAGCAACCGACCGACTCCCTCAGAATGCCGACAACATCTGAAATAGTCGCCAGTGGAAATAACGCCAACTACACACACAACTTGACAAACACATGCACAAAGACCTGAACGATACCCAACAGTAACTAAGCATGCACGAAGACAAATGGGAAATCTAATTGGGTAGGCTTCCACGGGCAGAGTCAGTCGGCATTAGACTCAGAAGAAGACAGCTACAACCGTGGCCGAAACGTTGGATTTTTTCCAGTAGCAGTAGTTTTTTTTTACAGTATGACGCGGACCATACCCAGAAAACTTTTATGTCGAAACTGGAAGTCGACGCACACACACACAGCCGACTAATGAACGAAAGGCGAGTCAAAACGCGTCTTCCAGTAGGACGACCGACCTACGATCCACCAAGACCATCGCCTGGCTCAAGTGATGCGTGGCGCCAATGGTCGGGCGAGCCATGTCGACGCAGACCTCCCTCACTGCTGCTCCAACCTGACTGCACTAGTGCCGCATTACAACTCTCCGACTGGCAGATCCGGACTGCGCTCCAGACGCGTTCCAACTGACTGGCAGACCTGAACTCGCGACACGAACTGGATTACGACAGACAACGACCGGAAAGTAATATCAGTCGAGCAAAGATACTAAAGGAGAGGATATATCGATACGCGCTGCTAGCGCCGGACATGGTCAGGCAAAGCAGCAACTCAGTGACAGCAGTAATTTAAATTAACGTAGTGAGGTTGTAGGGAAGCAGCCTAATCACGCAGTAGTAAATTCACATCAGTCTTTCCATTGTGTGCCAGCCAGTCTGCTGTAACTAGCTCCGACGTCATAAATGTTGCGCAATACTTTAAAAATCAAGCAAATAACCTAAGACATTTCTAGCATGTCAGGAGTAATACTAAATTAATGTGTGTTGAATATCAGTTCGATAACTTTAGCCATTTTCGAAATTTGGACGTTTTTCTGTAAAAATCATTGGCGCAACAGAAAAGAGCTAGAGAATTAAAAATTTTTATTTAGATTCCTCTTTCATAATAATTTAATAAAAACAGTACTTTGGATTTCATAAATTAAAATTTTAGTGGAAATTCATGATTTTCTGATTTTTGTCTTAAAAATTAAGGAAGCAAGATAGATTAAGTAGGCTAATAAATAAGGCTAGGATGTTTATATTTAAGTAGAATGGAGATCCGCTATAACCATAAAGATGTGAGAAGTTTCATTTGAATAACTATAAAACTATAGCGATAGCGTATCTCCAAAGGGCCAGTTCAGAGCTCGTCTACTGCGTGCAATGTAATTAAATTATTTCTCACGCCCAAAATATTTAACTTAGCCACGTCAAACTTTTATTATGATTACTTACCTGTGTGTTGAATGCACATTTAAATTGAGAGCTTCATCGGCCATCAACAAAAGAAGCTATGATTTATTCAATAACTTAATGTGGTGCATTACTAGCCCAGCGGCTAATCGGGAGAGCCGATTTGATCAGGCGTTCCCTTAGCCGTCCGCACCGCGGCTTTATATTTAAGAACGCTGCGAGAGGAAGGAAGGCCCCAGTTCTCTCCAGACGCTGAATAGCACGCCATCTGTGTCGGGAGTCGCGTCGCGTCGGTATCATTGCTACAAACAGCCTCGGATGCCGTATTAAGTTACTCGGAATACGCGTAACCATGAAATCATTTTCGAGAGAAGTGTTAATTCTGGGATGACCTTAATGATGTATCTTCAGTTTGCGTATGTCGTATTTTCACGTGCCGCCGCGGGACAGACATTCTACCATTATTTAGCGTGGCGTTTGATGAAACATTATCATCAAATTATGGCGAGCATTCATTTAAATATTTAATGTGGACAGTTATAGTGGCATCAGCGCATTAGACTCTGAACTGCTCTGTTTGTTAGATTGTGTGGATTCTTTTGTTTTCATCTGTGACTTTCAGAATACAGAACGTTTTTTCACGACCGTTTTTGATTATAAATCCCAGACAATCTCCTAATTACTCAGAGCTATAAGCTCTAACTATAAGTGTATTCTCAGATGAAGTGGGCACTAGGAATTCTAATTACAGGCTTCACGTTTTGCTAACCACTTTCTGGTAGCCAATATTGTAGTTAGAGAGCCAGTGTTGAGAACGGCGAAAGACAGCATAAATAACATTCTAAATAATAGGAACATTATTAACAACAATAATTCCACCCGCCGCCCCACAAGGTGGAAGTATGATAAAAAGAGGATGTAAAGTAGGTGATGGCGGGAACACGACCCACGCATGGCTCAACTTCGTATATTGCTAATGATATATATCATTCACGTTTGTAGCAGCTAAAAACGATAACAGCAACGCAAGTATATGTTTTAATAAGTTATGAACATAGGAAACGAGACCAGAGTATCAAAGAACGTCAGGAACTAGTTAAATTTCGTGACATAATATAGAGTTTTTCAGTCCTTCAGAAAACAAAGAGAGAATAGAAAAGTTTCGTTGTTTGCGGTTATGCCTTATACAGTGCGTGGTAGATATAAACCAATCAGTATATATAATGATTGCGTCGCGTGGGGAACGCGAATAAATTTATAATCAGCCTATTTCCAAATTATTTCGTAGACACAAATTTGTCCGCTTTTATCATCATAAGTGTTAAATATTTAATGACTTAACTCTGACACACATGTCTTTAACTGAGTATCTAAACTAACGTCAAAGATGACTTATTATCGCTCCTTTGTACATGTAAATAATTTTAAGCGTAAAAATGATATGACAAAATGTACAAAGATGTTAACATGTAATAATAATTTTCAGACTAAAAGCACTCTGAAGATAGCACAGAAAGTAACGAAACTTTATTGTGTATGGTAGACGACAAGTCACTGTGTCACTGTTTTCCATATCCACGGTTATTCTTTGATGCTAGTTTTACATTCAAGACAATTATTTTTGTGAGATGATAGGAGGTTATAAGCATGAGCAGGCACTGATGGGAGCATGTACATTTGTAAATCATTCGGGATCTTTATGGTGGTTCACCTTCTAACAGTATTTTCTGGAATTGAGAACAAGCAGGCAGTTTGGTCATTTAACAGTAAATCTTGCTGTCGATTTTTGGGTCATGGAAACCACATGCAGCTATCAGGAAAAGAAACATCTCAAAGAACTTACAAAGGTCAGAACACTGGTCCCAATTATTTCTCGCAGAGGATGCCTTCAGGTGCAGAGACGAAAAAATTACCTACGTAGATCTACCTGTTAGGCACCTCCAGCCATAGCAGGAGCAGGAACGCGAGAGAGAAGCAGGCCGCCCAGCCAAGGCGCTTCGACAGTGTCATAAACGCCCATTGTGAACAGGGATGGTGGCCACAAGATTTGCGAGTTTCCATTTTCACCATAGATGTTACTGAGGGAGAAGACAGGTCATCTCATTCCTTTGACTGCCAAATGATGGGAAATCTCAGGCCTTCGAAAGAATTTTAAAATGGTACACAACGTTTATGGCGAATATGAAATGGTCTTTGTTGAAACAGAAAAACATTTCTTTTAGTTTATCCAAGGGCTCTAGCACTAAGATAGCACCTGTGTCTGTTCTCAAGAACAGGCAACCGAGATATCGACTCCGTGAAGTCATAGACTCAAGAGGCTGCGTGAGGAGGGAGTGAAATGAGAGGAGATCTGGCATGGAAAGGCATAAGTAAGAGAATTCCGCACTGGTCAAGAGGTTCTGGGTGAAACTTTCAGCCTGTCTAACAAGCAGAAAATTTTGTGTCACAATTTACACCCTGTCCACAACGGACCTGTCCAAATTCACAGGATTTCTCGCATGAACTCACTTGAAATCGAAAACCTGAAATCAAAGAAATCTCTCGGTGTTCACCATATCTACCTTGTGAAATCATTTGTAGAATAGGTCTTTATAGTAGTTCACTTGGGTTAGAATCAATTTGTACATACAGGGTGTTTCAAAAATGACCGGTATATTTGAAACGGCAATACAAACTAAACGAGCAGCGATAGAAATACACCGTTTGTTGCAATATGCTTGGGACAACAGTACATTTTCAGGCAGACAAACTTTCGAAATTACAGTAGTTACAATTGTCAACAACAGATGGCGCTGCGGTCTGGGAAACTCTATAGTACGATATTTTCCACGTATCCACCATGCGTAGCAATAATATGGCGTAGTCTCTGAATGAAATTACCCGAAACCTTTGACAACGTGTCTGGCGGAATGGTTTCACATGCAAATGAGATGTACTGCTTCAGCTGTTCAATTGTTTCTGGATTCTGGCGGTACACCTGGTCTTTCAAGTGTCCCCACAGAAAGAAGTCACAGGGGTTCAAGTCTGGCGAATAGGGAGGCCAATCCACGCCGCCTCCTGTATGTTTCGGATAGCCCAAAGCAATCACACGATCATCGAAATATTCATTCAGGAAATTAAAGACGTCGGCCGTGCGATGTGGCCAGGCACCATCTTGCATAAACCACGAGGTGTTCGCAGTGTCGTCTAAGGCAGTTTGTACCGCCACAAATTCACGAAGAATGTCCAGATAGCGTGATGCAGTAATCGTTTCGGATCTGAAATATGGGCCAATGATACCTTTGGAAGAAATGGCGGCCCAGACCAGTACTTTTTGAGAATGCAGGGACGATGGGACTGCAACATGGGGCTTTTCGGTTCCCCATATGCGCCAGTTCTGTTTATTGACGAAGCTGTCCAGGTAAAAATAAGCTTCGTCAGTAAACCAAATGCTGCCCACATGCATATCGCCGTCATCAATCCTGTGCACTATATCGTTAGCGAATGTCTCTCATGCAGCAATGGTAGCGGCGCTGAGGGGTTGCCGCGTTTGAATTTTGTATGGATAGAGGTGTAACCTCTGGCGCATGAGACGATACGTGGACGTTGGCGTCATTTGGACCGCAGCTGCAACACGGCGAACGGAAACCCGAGGCTGCTGTTGGATCACCTGCTGCACTAGCTGCGCGTTGCCCTCTGTGGTTGCCGTACGCGGTCGCCCTACCTTTCCAGCACGTTCATCCGTCACGTTCCCAGTCCGTTGAAATTTTTCAAACAGATCCTTTATTGTATCGCTTTTCGGTCCTTTGGTTACATTAAACCTCCGTTGAAAACTTCGTCTTGTTGCAACAACACTGTGTTCTAGGCGGTGGAATTCCAACACCAGAAAAATCCTCTATTCTAAGGAGTAAACCATGTTGTCCACAGCACACTTGCACGTTGTGAACAGCACACGCTTACAGCAGAAAGACGACGTACAGAATGGCGCACCCACAGACTGCGTTGTCGTCTATATCTTTCACATCACTTGCAGCGCCATCTGTTGTTGAAAATTGTAACTACTGTAATTTCTAAAGTTTGTCCGCCTGAAAATGTACTGTTGTCCCAAGCATATTGCAACAAACGGTGTATTTCTATCGCTGCTCGTTTAGTTTTTATTGCCGTTTCAAATATACCGGTCATTTTTGAAACACCCTGTAGAATTTCAAAGGATAAGCAAATTCTAGATGATATCGTGCAGTGAATTTCTGTAACTGATGTATCTGTAATTTACATTTAGTTATTGGACGTCAGCTCATTACCAGATCCATCAGTGACAATTAAATTTATCCCTAGCTAGTCAGAGTGACTCCTGATAAAATGATTTTGAAGTGGAAATGCTAGGAAAAAATCTCGACTAAGCCAAGTCCACGCAGGTCTAATGTATTGACGGACAAGGAAGGGCGAATACTGCGGAGGCTGGTTGTTAAAACTGCTTGAAATCAGCTACAGGAATGAGTCGTACGATCCAGAGCGCTACCAGCAGTCAGCTAGCGCAATGGTTGTGCGTGGGTAATTAAAAAGAATGGGGTACAATGATCGAGCAGCTGCACAGCTATACTTTTTGGCAATTCGATGGAAACGTTTGCGCTTGGTGAATACCTGTAGACTATTACCTACCATTACGTGAACCGCCGACAGTGATGCACGGAGGAAGCAGTATTTCTATACCAAGGTATTTTTCGTGGTTAGGGTGTGGTCCCCTTATTGCGCCAAACTGTGTTGTGTATCGCACACAGTGAAGTAAGAATGTTGAGTCGACCACTGTGCCTCTGAACATGTCTGCGCACACTGTCATAAAGCAGCATCTGTGGAGAAATGGTCTCTGGACAACAGCATTCTTCAAATGAATATTCTTGACAGTGTCACAACCTGAACGCAATGAACGAATATTAGAGTCATCTACAACGTCGAATTTACTCCAGTGCCAAGTATCCGACAACACTACCGACAACGGTTTGCGCTCTCGAGGAGGAATGGGCTGCCATTCATTCACTTACGTTCAGACATATGCCTATACAAGACATTAGAGCTCAAGTCATAAAGATGAAGGATGGACACACCCCTCTGTTCGGAGATTTTTCATCAGATAGTGTACACACATTTTAACGTCATTGGATGCCTGGTGGGAGGCAGGGGGGAAACACCAGCGAAGTTTCGGGAAAACATGTCGTTGATGTAACTGAGTGTGCTACGAACACTGTTTTCGAGTTAAAATACGGTGTGACCATGAAGTCCCATTATCATTTCAAAACAACTTAACTTAGAGATATAGACCGGTAGTTTGCTGTAAAACGTTTAACAGCTCGTAAAGTTGGTTTTTCTTTGTCATTTGTTTACAGATTTGACAGATTTGACTTGGAGCGCATCAAAATAGCGAGAGGCCAACTGAAGAGGCAATGTGTCAGCCGGTTTCTAGTATCCAAATCTGTGTCAGTGGTATTACGAAATTATCGACGCCAGTAGGAGTGGGAACCACCAGCAAAAACAAGCATAACGAGGTGGTTCAAAAACATTAAAGAGACAGCGAGTGCAAAGACTTCTCTGAAACGGATCCCGTTCTCTCCGGATGGCACGGCATTAGACTTCTTTTTTGTCGGATTACATCAAGGATAGCGTGTGCACAACACTATTGTAGGACATTATTACCCTTGGAGCACGAACTGATGAAACCGTCACAACAACTGGATCTACAATGCTGATCCGTACATAGATAGAACTCGAGTAACGAATTATGTTCCACGTGCTACGATTGCAGGAAGCAGTGAAATTCAGGCACAACAGAACAAACAATATTGTCACTTGCTGAATGTTTCACGACAAACCACGCTGCTCTATCTATAATATTAAGTCTACAACTTTACTTCCGCTGTTTTGCATTATAAGGCCGTAGCAGCAAATACATCTACATTTACATATTTACTCCGCAAGCCACCTTACAGCTGTTGTCGGAGCGTACCCTGTACCACTACTTGTTATTTCCCCTCCTATTCACTCGCGAGGGAAAAATGATTATCTATACGCCTCCGTATGAGCCCTAATTTCTCGTATCTTTGTTGTCCTAACGGGCAGTGTATGTTGATGGCATTGAAATCGTTCGGCAGTCATCTTCAGATGCCGGTTCTCTGAATTTTCTCAGGTGTATTTCTCAAAATGAAGGACACCTTTCCTCCTGCGATTCCCATCTGAATTCCCGAAGCATGTCCGTAACACTTGCGCTTTGTTCGAAACTAGCGGTAACAGATCCTGCAGCCCACCTCTGAACTGCTTCGATGTCTTCCTTCCGACCTGGTACGGATCTTAAACAATCGAGCCGTACTCAATAACAGGCCGAACCAACGTCCCATATGCGGTCTCCTTTACATTTGAACCACTGTTTCCTAAAATTCTGCCAATAAACCGAGGTCGGCCATTCGCCTTCCCTACCACTGTTCTCAGATGCTCGTTCCATTACATATCGCTTTGCAACGTTATGCACAGATATTTCAACGACTTGACTGATTCTAGGAGGACACTAGCAACACTGTATCCGATCGTTACAGTTTGTTCTTCTTACTTATCCACATTGACTTTTATTTTTCCACATTTAGAGCTAGCTGCCATTCAGCACACAACAAGAAAACTAAGTCGTCTTGCACCTTAGTAGAACAGTCACTTAACTTTGACACCTTACTGTATCATCAGCAAACAAGCGCAGATTGCTGCCCATCCTATCCGCCAAATCATTTGTGTGTATAGAGAACAACAGTGGTCCTGTAACAGTTCCTTGGGCCAGTCCTGGCGATACCCTTGTCTCTGATGAAATGAAATGAGATGTGGCTGAGGCCTCCCGTCGGGTAGACCGTTCGCCTAGTGCAGGTCTTTCGATTTGACGCCACTTCGGCGACCTGCGCGTCGATGGGGATGAAATGATGATGATTGGGACAACACAACACCCAGTCCCTGAGCGCAGAAAATCTCCGACCCAGCCGGGAATCGAACCCGGGACCTTAGAATTGACATTCCGTCACGCTGACCACTCAGATACCGGGGCCGGACTTGTCTCTGATGAACACTCACTGTCGCGTTCTGTTATTTAAGAAGTCTTCGAGCCACTGACATATCTAACTTATTCCACATGCTCGTACCTTCGTTTTATAGTCGGCAGTGGGGCACCGCGTCAAATACTTTCCGGAAATCTAGAAATGTGGTATCTGCCTGTTGTCCTTCATCCATAGTTCGCAGTACTTCATGTGAGAAAAGAGCAAGCTGAGTTTCGCACAAGAGATGCTTTCTAAAGCCGTGCTGATTCGTGGACATAAGCTTCGCAGTTGCAAGATAGTTTATTATATTCGAATTGTATATGTTCAAGGATTTCGGAGCAGACAGAAATTAGGGATATTGGTCTGTAATTTTGCGGGTCCGCTCTTTTTCCCTTCTAATATACTGGTGTCACCTGCGCTTTTTTTCCATTCGCTTGGGACATTATGCTGGGCGATAGATTCATGATAAATGCAAGCTAGGTGAGGCGCTAGTTCCGTAGAGCACTCTTTGTAAAATAGAACTGGTATTCCAACGCGAAGCTGTTGATTTATTTGTTTTCAAATCTTTCAGTTGTTTCTCTACGCCAGGTACTAAGCTTATTACTATGTCGTCCATACGGAAGGTGTCCGATGGTCATATGATGGTATGTTTGTACGAGGGCAGTTCAATAAGTAATGCAACACATTTTTTTTCTCGGCCAATTTTGGTTGAAAAAACCGGAAATTTCTTGTGGAATATTTTCAATTCCCACTTCGTCTCGTATAGTTTCATTGACTTCCGACAGGTGGCAGCGCTGTACGGAGCTGTTAAAATGGCGTCTGTAACGGATGTGCGTTGCAAACAACGGGCAGTGATCGAGTTTCTTTTGGCGGAAAACCAGGGCATCTCAGATATTCATAGGCGCTTGCAGAATGTCTACGGTGATCTGGCAGTCGACAAAAGCACGGTGAGTCGTTGGGCAAAGCGTGTGTCATCATCGCCGCAAGGTCAAGCAAGACTGTCTGATCTCCCGCGTGCGGGCCGGCCGTGCACAGCTGTGACTCCTGCAATGGCGGAGCGTGTGAACACACTCGTTCGAGATGATCGACGGATCACCATCAAACAACTCAGTGCTCAACTTGACATCTCTGTTGGTAGTGCTGTCACAATTGTTCACCAGTTGGGATATTCAAAGGTTTGTTCCCGCTGGGTCCCTCGTTGTCTAACCGAACACCATAAAGAGCAAAGGTGAACCATCTGTGCGGAATTGCTTGCTCGTCATGTGGCTGAGGGTGACAATTTCTTGTCAAATATTGTTACAGGCGATGAAACATGGGTTCATCACTTCGAACCTGAAACAAAACGGCAATCAATGGAGTGGCGCCACACCCACTCCCCTACCAAGAAAAAGTTTAAAGCCATACCCTCAGCCGGTAAAGTCATGGTTACAGTCTTCTGGGACGCTGAAGGGGTTATTCTGTTCGATGTCCTTCCCCATGGTCAAACGATCAACTCTGAAGTGTATTGTGCTACTCTTCAGAAATTGAAGAAACGACTTCAGCGTGTTTGTAGGCACAAAAATCAGAACGAACTTCTCCTTCTTCATGACAACGCAAGACCTCACACAAGTCTTCGCACCCGAGAGGAGCTCACAAAACTTCAGTGGACTGTTCTTCCTCATGCACCCTACAGCCCCGATCTCGCACCGTCGGATTTCCGTATGTTTGGCCCAATGAAGGACGCAATCCGTGGGACGCACTACGCGGATGATGATGAAGTTATTGATGCAGTACGACGTTGGCTCCGTCATCGACCAGTGGAATGGTACCGTGCAGGCATACAGGCCCTCATTTCAAGGTGGCGTAAGGCCGTAGCATTGAATGGAGATTACGTTGAAAAATAGTGTTGTGTAGCTAAAAGATTGGGGAATAACCTGGTGTATTTCAGTGCTGAATAAAACAACCCCTGTGTCAGAAAAAAATGTGTTGCATTACTTATTGAACTGCCCTCGTACGATTCTCCTGTGTGAAGGATTTCTAGAACGTAAATTTAAAAGTTCGGGTTTCGTTTTGCTATCTTCAGTTGACACATCAGTCAGGTCAACATGCGGGTGGTGTTGGTTAAAGGTCGTTTCATACAATAAGCTGAGGCATTTGTTCACATAACCACACAAAAATATTAATCGATTTGTAATTGCATCACAAAATTATTTCGAGTATGCCAATTTACGAGCCCAGTTTCGTCATTTGCAGGATGTCTCAATTTCCTGCTTTAACGTGAAGAAGTTTGCGACGGAGGCTCATAAAAGACCTTGTAGTGAGGCACCTGTTACTGAAAGAACATCAGAGATTGGTTTCAGCGCTTCATGAGTTGTGATTATCTGGAAAACCGCTATGGCGGTGAAAGAGGGGGGGATTATCAAGCTACTGAAACCGTCGTAAACAATCACAGGGGATCGTTATCGAAAGCAGTTGAAGCTTTTGAGCCGAGCACTGAAAGACAAACGGCCACAATACAGCGATTGACATGAAAAGGTGATTTAGGAGGATGACAATGACCGAGGCTTCAAAAGTAGCTTGGAAAGGTCAAAAATGTGAAGTACTACCACACCTGCAGTATTCTTTAGACGTTCCCAGAATGAGATTTTCAATCTGCAGCGGAGGGTGCGCTGATATGAAACTACCTGGCATATTAAAACTGTTTGCCGGACCGAGACTCGAACTCGGGACCTTTGCCTTTCGCGGGCAAGTGCTCTACCAGCTAAGCTACCCAAGCACGACTCACACCTTGTCCTCCCAGCCGTACTTCTGCCAGTACTTCGTCTCCTACCATCCAAACTTTACAGAAGCTCTCCTGCGAACCTTGCAGAGCTAGCACTCCTGAAGACGTTGCTCCTTCAGACAACCATTTTTTTTTTTCCATCAATGGCTGACCAACATTGCCGGTCATACGAACAACTGCAAAATGCTATCGATCCATGTATCTCCCCAAAAGACGCACAGTTCTTCCGCAGCGAGTTTCGTACGTTGACCAAAAGACGATCGAGTAGTGGCCAGTGATATTCACTACCTTGAATCGTAAATTTTTTGTAAGCTCTTTACAACAAAGCCTGCACTTTGAGAAAAAAAGGCGGAAGCAAAGTTATAGACCTAGTAGTTGCGAAGCTGCGATTTTTTCAAATGATCGTCTGCCACAAAAGGTACACCGCAGAATTCCATCGACACCATACAATGCATAGCCGTCAGTAACTTATGCTGCTACCGATCCGATTCCGTGCGTATACCAGCCCGTCGCAGCCTCCTGTGCGTGGATCCAGTGGGTCGGCACCGAACTCGCTTAATAATGCACGGCGATGCGACGTCAGACGGCGATATTCCGCGGCCACCGATGACGTCAGCGGGCTCAGGCAGGCAGCGCCGCGGCCTAGGCAGATCCCGCTGTTCGAATAGGATCCAGCGGCGGCCGTGAAGCGCACTGCGCGCTCCGGCCCTAGGCGGACACTGCCGAATGCGCACTAACTACTGGTTTCAATTATAAAGTTAGCGTTTGCTGCTTTCGGCTCAATTATGCGAGTAATTACGAGATTTAATGACCGTTAGAAAACGGCGGCGTATAATTTAGGGGCGGCGCGCGCCACGCCGGTTGTTTGCGACGCGGCTGACGGCCGAATTAACGCCGTTAATGTCTGCCGCTGCGAATTACAGGCTTCGGATCCGCGCCCCGGATTTCCTTACGCCCGCCGCAGGCTCGGCGGCGGTACAGACGGCGCAGTGCGCTCCCAGACACTTCCCCTGTGCACCTCCGGCGCTCTCGTGTAGCAACGTTATAGCCCTAGCTACTAGACTTCTCTGGCAGCCATTCGCTCGACAAACTATTGAACTTAGAAACAAATGTTATTATCTGTTTGTTGAACAGTAAATGAGACGCTCAAAATAATGTTCAGGCTTCTTTAAAGTCAGTACCGCCATTAGACAGTTTTTTTATTTGCAATGTTACATTTACACGATCATGATTTCGGCTTGAAATGCCATTTTTAAGTGCTTTAATATTGTACAGTGCCTGAGATTGCATACTGTCGTATTTAAAATACACTGTTAGGCTAGTGTATTTTAAATACGACAGTGTGCCACCTTAGGCACTGTATAACATTAAAACACTTGATAATGGAATTTTAAGCCGAAATCATGATCGTGTAAATGTAACACTGCAAATTAAAAAATAAAAGACAGTATAATGGCGGTACTGACTTTACAGAAATATATTATGACCGTGGCCCCACATTATGAAAAAAATATGTTCAGATATTTCCACTTCTCAAACGATTTTATGCGTTTCCGTGGTCTCTCATATGATATATCTATAATTTCTGTTCTTTAGAGTCTGCAGGATAGTATGTGTGATAACTACATGAGTATTAAAGTAGACGCACCAAATAGCTCCTTATAATAAGTAATTTTTATGCACGACAGACTGTTTCGGCTTTATAGCCATTTTAACGTACCTGCAATTACAATTTCAACGAGAACATGTGTGAATGGGAATGCCATTTACATTCAAGTGGCTGTATTTTACACACGTCTAGACTGATGTTACATTCTTGTTACGTCGTTAGTGGACTGTCTTACAAATGGTTCAGATTGCTCTGAGCACTATGGGACTTAACTTCTGAGGTCATCAGTCCCCTAGAACTTAGAACTACTGAAACCTAACTAACCTAAGGACATCACACACATCCATGCCCGAGGCAGGATTCGAACCCGCGACCGTAGCGGTCGCGCGGTTCCATACTGTAACGCCTAGAACCGCTCGGCCACCAGAGCCGGCCTGTCTTACAACTGTGATTGTTTTAATAAGACAGTAGTTTGACAGTTCCACTCTTATGATGCTATATGTTTACAAAGATTGCGTGGATGAAGTAAAGTTTGTTACGATTGTCTTTCGTTGTTGCATATGTTACTCCCAATTTATCCAATTTTTTGTTCTAAAAGCTCAATAAAGTTATTGGGATACTGCTTGTGTCTGACGTCTGTATGTCTGTTTAATATTTGCTGTGGGTATTTTATAGATAATAATCACCACATATTTGATATCTATAGAAAAATTACCACTCCTGGCAATATTATGAATGCCAATTCCTGTCACCGAATGGTTCATAAGCTAACATTTCTCCATTCAGTGATTCATAGATTAAATAACCTACCATTAGAAAAACGTGCAATTGAAAAAAACTTAACAGACTTCGTTATATAGCTTGTACAAATGATTTTGATCCAAAATAATCACAGAATTACACTACCAAAGTAAAACACCAAAGCAGAACGCGAGATATGCCTTACTCGAGAAACATCACCGGTACTTAGAATAAGATATGTATGACCTGTCTACGGTGGTAGAGTCTCCAACAGAATTAATGCACTTTTAAAATCCACAAATGTTCAACTATCCTTTCGAAACAATAGCAACCTTTCATCAAAAATGGTAACACAGGCATATATAAAATCACGTAGAATCACACATGGCAGCTTAATAGCTTTTAAATTGGCCAAGCAGGAGGAAATTTTGACGTGAGATATTAGAAACACATTAGAGAAAGCGAATATAATCAGTCGAGCTCCTTTCTCTACTTGAAAAATCAAAATCACACTGCTGATATGATCGGAAATACGCTCGAGATTCTGCACTGAATACTGAACGGTTTCGGAGCGAACATTCTTGAAGAATTAGAAATATGTATGTACATGAGAGAATACCCACAAGAAATATGAAACGAACGCACAGAATTTAGAAACAAATACTACCTCATAAACTTTACTGAACTATTAGAACACGAAAATGGATAAATAGGAAGTAACATATGCAATAACCAATTGAAATCGTAACAAATTTTAGGTAATTAAATAATATCGCTATTAAACTACACATTCTTTGCAAACATATAACGTCATAAGAGTGGAACTGTCAACTTATTGATATCACTTATCATCTTATTAAAACAGTCACAATTGTAAGACAATCCACTAACGACGTCACATCAATCCAGACGTGAGTAAAATACAGATCTCTGAATGTAAATGACATTCATATTCATACATGTCCTCACCAAAACTGTAATCGCAGGTACATGGAAATGGCGATAAAGCCGAAACGGTTTGTTGTGAATAAAGATTACTTATTATAAGCAGCTATTTGGTGCATCTACTCCAACAAATTTTTTAACTTCACTGACGACTACCAGTAATCTATTTTACAAAACTTGTAGCTCGATGCACAGCGCCCGGAGCGCGATTCCAGTGACTGGTTGGCTGTCTCACAGGGGAAAACATCGTTTATTTTGAGTACATCACATCGTTATTAACAAGAACTGAAAAGTTCAGAGTAACTGTCATCACGAACTTATTAAGAGGAATAATCATACGTTAAAGGTGTCACTCGTAAATTAAGTAGTACCGTTAGAAACTCTATATATTTGTCTCGAAGCAACACAACTCTCAGCGTGCAAAAAAATGGTTCAGATGGCTCTGAGCACTATGCGACTTAACTTCTGAGGTCATCAGTCACCTAGAACTTAGAACTAATTAAATCTAACTAACCTAAGGACATCACACACATCCATGCCCGAGGCAGGATTCGAACCTGCGACCGTAGCGGACCCTCGGCTACAGACTGTAGCGCCTAGAACCGCACGGCCACTCCGGCCGGCCGCAGCGTCAAATTATCCTGAATCTGTTATGGAGATTCCTGGGAAATGTAGGAACACTCAAGACAAAACGACCCTACTACTTCTCTTAGAAGTTAGGATAAGGAAAGGGAAACATACAGGTATAACTTTTGTACACTTAGAGAAATCTTTTGACGACCTTAACTGTAACACTCTCTCTTAAATTCTGATAGCAAAAGGGGCAAAATGCAGGAAGCGAAAGGCTATTTACAACTTGTACAGAAACCAGACAGCAGTTATAACATCCAAGGGACGTGAAAGGGAAGTAGTGATTGATAAGAGAGAGAGAAAGGGTTGTAGCCCACAATGTTATTCAGTTTGTACATTAAGCATGAAGTAGACGAAATCAAAGACAAATTTGGATTAGGAAATGAGGTTTACTGATGACACTGTAATTCTCTTAGTAACAGCAAAGAAGTAGGAAGAGCAGTTGAACGGAATGGGCAGAATCTTTAAAGGGGTGTGTAAGATGAACGCCAGCGAAAAAAAAACAATAGTAATGGAATGCAACAGAAATAAATCAGGTGATGCTGCGGGAATTAGATTAAGAAACGAGACCGTTAAAGTAGTAGATGGGTTTTGCCACTTGGGCAGCAAAGTAACTGGTGCCGGCCGGAGTAAAGAGGACCCAAAATTTAGACAGATAATAGTGATAGAAGCGTTTCTGAACAAATGAAAGTTCTTAACATCGAATATAGATTTAAGTCTTAAGAAGTCTTTTTTGAAGATATTTGAAGGGATTTTAGAGAAATGGAAGTGAAACATGGACGAAAACAGTTTAGCAGTAAGAGAGCAGAGACTGATGAACTCTGGCACCAAACAATAATGTTCAAGATTAGGTAGGTAGATATCGTAACACGTGAGATGGCACTGGAGAGAAATTGGGCGAAGAGAACTTTGAGGCACAACTTGACTAAAAGGAGAGATGGGTCGATAGAACACATCAAGGGATCACAGATTTAGTATTGGAAGAAATAACGGGAGGTAAAATCGTGGAGGGAGTCCAAGAAATGAAAACAGTAAGCTGATGTAGAAGGAATGTAGGCTGCAGTAATTATTCGTAGACGATGAGCCTTGGACAGGATAGAGTAGCGTGGAGACCTGTATAATCCATTCTTCGGTCTGAAGACCAAAACAACAACACTATCCGTTCAGCGTTTGAAAATGAGAGCACTTACTGACTTCCAACAAACTTTGAAGATAATATTGAACAGTAAATGAATTCAAAGCAGCCAACCAAGGTGGTTTTATTAAGGATTAGGAACTGATTAGCAAAACGACATTTCATTGCAACAGCTGCGCTGCTTTAGATTTATTTACTGATGTCTAAACGTTGCTGAAGCGCAGCCATGTTCAAAATATAATATTAAACCTACCTAACCTTTTCCTCCAACACATACTTAACGTCAAATATTTTGCAAGTTAATTCAGATGCAAAATAATCAGAGGTTTGAAACTCTTATATTCGTGGGAATTCGATTCCTTAAAGAGAAAGGGGGGGGGGGAATTTTTCATTGATTATCCATTTAACTAACCTGCAGAAAAATGTTCCTGTAGGAGAACAAAGGAGTCGAGTATGTTCCACCTTGAAAGACTCTGTCAGAAAAGTGGGAAACCATCTGCCTTAACCATCATCCCACCTTTCTCACCAAACGTACTGGCGTGCGAACATATCCGCTTTCTTTTAACACAGAACATTATAAATCCTCTTAGGCAGTCTCTCTTTGTACAGAAGCCTTCTTAACATCTTCCTCTCACAGCATTGTATGAATATGTCTCTCTTAAATTGTCTCCTCACTCCCTTACATCCTCTCCTTTTGTTTTTCTTTCCCACTGCCACTGCCTGCAACACACTTCGGCAGCTAAAAGACTCTGAGGCACATTCAACTTATTTTATCCAATCTTCTCACGTCTTTAAAATTTCTGTCAAATATGTTCTCTCTCCTATACCCACGTGTTAAGTTCGCCGGTCTGAGATGGTCAAGAACTCCCAGGCCTACTCATTTCTTTTTTTTTTTTTTTATTTCAACTGTCTCTTGTCTCTTTTGCTCCCACTGATTCTATCTCCATCATTCTCTCTTTCTGCAACTGACTATCAACATCTCCTTTGTCTTTAGGTTTCACTGCTATTGTCATCATCCACTTTCTTTCTCTTTCACTGCCACATTTTCTCTTCCCCCGTCTCCTCTCTCTTCCACCTCCACTCATCCTCTGCTACTCTCCTACAGCATAAAAAAGCGTGGAAATGTTTGCATGACAAAATTTATGTTGAGAAAGTCAAAATAAGGATCGAGGCAGCTGTTCTCCAATTTTTCTGTCGGTCTTTTAAACTCGAACATATTCACCATTCTTGGTTTTCCGACAGGAGCATTTTTTCCGCTAGTTACCTTCTTTTCCATACTAAAGTAGTGTGCGCTGCTTAAATATAGTAACCTCTTTAGACCATCTACGTTTTGACAGTTTGTATGTATATTTCGACACATTTATATACTTTGACACAACAAATAAGTACGCATAATATAAAATTAACGCAAAGTGATTTGCCTCACATTTCTTCCTGATACTTTCCTCATCTATGGCGATTCACAGAAAACAGTCGGCTTGTGATTTCCATGTTAAAAGAGTAAAATCATTAACAGAAGGATTTAACTGAACGGAATGATCTTTCATTGGTGGTGGCAGGAAATTCATGGAAGGGCCAAGCCCCAGGTGCAACATCCCTTGTGGTTGCCAAGATCCAGATCCATTCCGTAAAAACGTTTAAAATTTTCCCTTTACAATAGAACGAAGCGAAAAGCAGTTACCAACAACCAATAATCAGAGAGCGCCAGAAGTTCTTAAAATTTAGCTTTGAAATTTGTCCCCTTCTTCTTTTGAAACACAAATTACAACAAGATCAACATCAATAGTCACAAAGTGCCAGACGGCTTAGAATTTACTTCACTCATAAAAAAATTACAAGGAGGTCAAAATCTTACCAAGCGCCAAAAGTCTTAGAAATTCTCCTAAATTTTTTTTGCAATTGAAATTCTAAATTCCAGTTACAAGAAGAACAATATGAGTACAGAGCCCCAGAAGGCTTGGAAATAATTTCTTTAAAAAAATAAAAAGGAACACTTTAATAGAAATAGATGGCGGTATTTTACAGTTCTTTTAAGACAATTTAACAGGGTAAATTCCCCACTTAAAAGTAACTAGGCTATGGTGTGCTACTAGGAAAACGAGAAATCTAAAATCTAATAACAGTGGCAGCAAGCAGTCCTGTAGGGGCTTAAACGTTCGGCAGCAACTCTAAATAAATAAGTAAATACACACACACACACACAGACACACAAGAGTGGTCCATTGATAGTGACCGGGCCAAATATCTCACGAAATAAGCACCAAACGAAAAAAACTACAAAGAACGAAACTCATCTAGATTAAAGGGGGAAACCAGATGGCGCTATGGATGGCCCCCAGATAGCGCTAGCCATAGGCAAAACGGATATCAACTGCGTTTTTATAAATAGGAACCCCCATTTTTATTACATATTCGTGTCGTACGTAAATAAATATGAATTTTTTTGTTGGAACACTTTTCTCGCTTTGTGATAGATGGCGCTATAATTGTCACAAACGTATAAGTACGTGGTGTCACGTAACATTCCGCCAGTGCGGACGGTATTTGCTTCGTGATACATTACCCGTGTTAAAATGGACCGTTTACCACTTCCGGAAAAGGTCTATATCGTGTTGATGTATGACTATTGTGATCAAAATGCCCAACGGGCGTGTGCTATGTATGCTGCTCGGTATCCTGCACGACATCATCCAAGTGTCTGGACCGTTCGCCGGATAGTTACGTTATTTAAGGAAACAGGAAGTGTTCAGCCACATGTGAAACGTCAACCACGACCTGCAACGAATGATGATGCCCAAGTAGGTGTTTTAGCTGCTCTCGCGACGGGCAGTGTCGAAAGACGGAGATGCGCTCTTGGTCAGTTCTGATCCCGCCTTCTGAAAGAAATGACCCAGGAAGGAGATTTGATTGTGCAGTACCTAGGTAAATATGAGCGTTATAAACGCTCAACGAGTGCAGGTCCACCTCTCTCATCTCGTGCAACAAATCAATATCGACATTCGCATCCCGTAACACATCACTTAGAAATGGTTCAAATGGATCTGAGCACTATGCGACTTAACTTCTGAGTTCATCAGTCGTCTAGAACTTAGAACTAATTAAACTTAACTAACCTAAGGACATCACACACATCCATGCCCGAGGCAGGATTCGAACCTGCGACCGTAGCGGTCGCTCGGTTCAAGACTGTAGCGCCTAGAACCGCACGGCCACTCCACATCACTTAGAAGCTGTAATTTAAGCACTGCTGATATTCTTGATGCTTATCGTCGCTATTCGATATGGTGATTCTGAGTTCGTTGTCAAAAACTCGGCTAAATATTCTGCATCTGAGCTCGCCGTGGCCAGCCGGGGTGTCCGAGCGGTTCTAGGCGCTACAGTCTGGAACCGCGCGACCACTACGGTCGCAGTTTCGAATCCTGCCTCGGGCATGGATGTGTGAGATGTCCTTAGGTTAGTTAGATTTAAGTAGTTCTAAGTTCTAGGGGACTGATGACAATGGAAGTTGAGTCCGATAGTGCTGAGAGAAATTTGAACCAACTCGCCGTTCTCTCTCCGCGCCGGCGGCTGCTTCACTTGCACCTCCTTGTGTGGTGATGTCCTTGGCACCTTCGTTTTCCTCTGCTCCCCGCGCTTCCGTCGGTGTTTCCGTCGTTCTTCCACACTGGTTGCCGTGTTCAATATCATCCACCCAATTCTCAAGGTTGTGGCCAGCGGCGGAGCGATGCAAGGTCGAAATTTGTTCATCTGGGCCTCGGTGTGGTCCGAGATGTTGCTTGATCGTAGCAGCACTGCCTTCACTGCGATAGTGACTTCTGGACGTCTCTTCTTGTGTGCATTCCTCTTTCTTTGCGCGACCCATCGCCGGAGTTCTGTGATGTGTTTGTGCTATTTCTTTTGCCTTTTTCGATAATTCCCCACTTTTAACATTTTAATGTTCGGATAATAAGTTGCCTTCTCTTTAATCTAAGAGTAGATGGTCCATACAGCTAGCCGCTATCTCTGTGTAATGTCTTGTCTGTATAGACGTGTATCTGTTGTCTTTAAGATCCCTTCACCTTCACCCATAGGTCTATACAGTAAAGTAAGGCCCTCCCAGTTCTTGGCTGATTCGTGATAAGACAGGCGAAAAATTAGACTAATGGAGGATTGTTAGTGTTATCTCTATTTTCATTCGCTCTCTCTCTTTCTCTCCTTTATCTATGTATAGTTTTTAATGTAAGACTTCATTACGTGATATAGTGATAAAAAGAATCAGCCAAATAGAATCTTTGGTGGGGTCCTTCGTCTTGGCAATCAGCGGCTGGCTTGCTGTAAGAGATCTTTACATTTATTATTACTGTTAAACACTGCAGTCAGTCGAGAGAATCAATCGTTTGGACAATTTGTTCCTTTTACGAAAGATTGCGAATTCCAGATGTGTACGAAGCCTTTTTGGACGATTTAACACGGACTCAGTGATTGCAGGCTCTCTTCGACACAGCTGAAACTTCCCCACTAATTAGAGGGCCAACGTGATAAACAAATGATTCAGAAAAAACTCATTCGTTCATTCACTCCAGAACAAAAAAGTCACAAATCTAATTTATGGAGGAAGTCGTGTATTAAATCCATCTCCATTACATGTTCAGGTCTCCGGTGATTCCACGCCTTAATTATTTTCCTTTTACAATCTCTTTCTCTTCAAAACAAACCGCTAGCGGCACAAATGTTAATTGGCTCGCTTTAGCGAGAACAAAAGCAGAATATGTATCTCTCAGAAACACGTCAATTCCTCAACAGATACTCCAGAAGCTGTCCTAGTTACCACTCTAACAACCATGGAAAATGCATATATGCATCTCTGTTATTTGAAAGAATAAATGCACTAGAAAATACTTTGTCGTCGAAGAGCTGTCGCCGCATATATTACTAGAAAATCAGATCAGATAACTTTTCCAAAGTGAATGAATGTGGATGGTTTGATTGAAAAAGTTTAATTGGTGCGTGCAAGTGGGTATTTGCTGTGGGGACATTACACACTGTTTCGTCGTCATCAGGGAGCGCAATACATTGTTTCTTGCGCTTTTTTTTTGTTGGTGCTAAGAAGTGTGTCTTTCCTCCGTATCAGATGTTTGGGACTGCCTCATACTTGCAGTTTGTGAATCCGCTCCTATCTCCGTAATGTCAGTGACCACCTCCAGCCCTTCCGTCCTCAAATCAACACTCGCCGAGACAGCAGGCCTTGGGGCGTCTTCCACCATTGTCACTGATTCGTTCACTGCTGGTCAGTCCTGCGGCACTGCTGTCTGCCATGGCTCACTGGTACGTGCCTGCGCAGAAAGGAATGGTGCCGCAGTTCCTCGTGCCACCTCAACGTTTTGTGAGGCGTCATGCTTCGGATCGTTGCTCATCAAGTTTCTCACTCTCCGGCAGTTTGGAAATTCGTTATTGTAGGCACTCTGATCGCAAATGATTCTCTTTGAAACAACCGTAGCATGTGCGAAGTTGACCTTCATACATAAACGACTGCACGGCAGTCACAAACGTGTATCACCAGTCAGCCAACTCTGAATGCAAGGATCGCGAACCAGCCTACTAGTGTTATATCGAATGGAGCGCCACTGCTCACCTGCCGCGATAGGTGGCCTGGCATGCCAGGGTAACGGTGCTACCTTATGGCAAGTGATCTGGAAAGACCTTCGGCTGGAGTTCCGACTGCTGAAGATCGGTACGAAGCTTGCGCAGCATGTATATGGTGTACAGGTGACTCGCTGATGTAGCCGTAAAGTAAGTAAGACCCGGTGCATCCTCATGTAGGCTGGACTGCACTGGACTGATTTAGGACAAGAGACCAAACAGCGAGGTCATTGGTCTCATTGTATTCGGGAAGGATGGGAAAGGAAGTCGGCCGTGCTCTGTCGAAGGAACTGTCCCGGGATTTGTCTGAATGGATTTAGGGAAATCACGGAAAACCTAAATCAGGATGGCCAGACGCGGGATTGAACCGTCGTCCTCCCGAATGCGAGTCCACTGTGCTAACCACTGCACCACCTCGCTCGGTAACGTAGGCAGATCCATGTATCCCACTCGGGCATGAGAGGGGACATGCTTCTGGAAATCAGTTCTCACTTGACGTACAATTTTGAGAACAAGATATGTCTCAAAACTCATCCATTTTTCTGCCATATGAGCGAGGATCGTCCAGTATTGCTCCAGTACCGACGTTATTTGTTGTGTCGTCACCTCAAATGGTAGCTCAAAAACAGACACCATTCTTATTCCAGGGCCCGCTGGTTCCACCAGAACATTCCCTCCGTTGTCTTCTGAATGAAGGAAGTTATAAGACCCTCACGACGACTGAATGAGTAGCCCACA
This sequence comes from Schistocerca nitens, assembly GCF_023898315.1. Lineage (NCBI taxonomy): Eukaryota > Metazoa > Arthropoda > Insecta > Orthoptera > Acrididae > Schistocerca > Schistocerca nitens. The sequence goes on along the minus strand of NC_064618.1, from coordinate 110,356,474 downwards.
GCAGTTGTCATTGCTAGCTTTAGATATGTGACACTTGCTACTATTCGAAGATGAATGCCAGTCATCGAGGATCGAGTTTGGGCACTTCTCTCCAAAACCGTTCAACTTCAAGCGCCTTGATCGGGCAAATCAGTTTTCAAATGCGAACCTCACAGTCCGATTCTGTTCAGAGATAGCCTTGTGACGTCGTCTGTCTACTATTGACACTCCGCTGCTAATTCACTACACTCGCCGCTTCGTCTACGCTGTTCGTCGCGGCTTCGACGTAAACAACACGTCGTTGCCACACGACCTCTCGAACCCGCCCAACAGACGAACACTTTGCCATTCAGACACAATGGACATCACAACTGCACGCACTACCTTAGCAACGCCTTCTGCCTGATACAAATTCTCAACTCATCCACACAGTACTTATGTAGTGACCTTGCCCATTGTCCTCATTACCCGCGGCAATTCGCCGGTTCTTCTAGGAACTAGAGCGCAGTGAGCATCTACATTGGAAAGAGCATTAAGCATTCTCGCCGGACATGTCCACAACATATAGATTATGTGCAATTATTTCTTGAAGTAAGTCTACATCTCATTCACTCGTTTATATTGTACTGTATTGAACTGGGGACCCAGAAACGACGGAGAGGCTTCGTCCCCGTCGTAGCCCTCAGTGGTTCACAACCGCACAACAGGCTACAGCAGTCCGCTCACCTCACCGTCACCCCGCACGGAACCCAAGGTTATTGTGCGGTTCTGCCCCCAGTGGACCCCCCGGGGAACGTCTCAACACCAGTCGAATGTAACCCCAAATGTTTTCGTGGTAAAGTAAACATGGTGTACGCGTACGTGGAGACAGTGTTTCCGCTCAATCGCCGACATAGTGTAACTGAGGCATTCACCGAGGCAGATGGAAAACCGCGTTAAAAACCATCCACAGACTGACCGGCACACCGGACCTCGGCACTAACTCGCCGGGCGGATTCGTGCTGGGGAGCGGCACACCTACCCGCCCGGAAAGCACTGCGTTAAACCTCACGGCTAATCGCGCGGGCTCATTAACTCTTACTTACCACTGCTTCCAACTGGTGTCTTACATATCCACACCTAACGATCTGCAGATTGGAAGTACGCAATCTCTCTCATTATGACCTAATACACGGCTCTACAGAGAAAGAGTCCTGTACGAGAAGTCTGCAGGCCGGTGTATTCAGTAAATGAGATTCGTATTCTCTACATAATATGAGCTTATCGCCTTTAAAACTTACTGATAATTATGCGGCGATGTAACATTTCTTGCACTTCTGTATGATAATGCGCATAATTCTCGAAACATATCCAGTACATTTAATAAAAGTGTAAACACGACCATAGTTCGGGCCTTATTCCTGTTGTACGAGCAGCGATCAAGAGTAGTGTGACATGAGATTAGCATATCGACAACCCGTCCAGCAGTTACTGAGGGTAGATGGATGATGACGTTGCTGCTACTTCTTTATCCAAGGAGCTCTCCATTTGACCTGACAAGGGCTGATTGGAACGCTGAACTCCCTATCTCAGAAACATCTAAAGAGATACCAGAACTCTAACGTGGGTTCTACCGCACTGAAGGCAGCAACACCAGCCATTCAGCTACAGAGGAGGTAAATTTCGTAACGTACATATTGGAGATAGTGAAACGTCCCCTTAGAACAATTATACAAGACTGTGCTTATCCTGACACACAATATTTTTGGCGCAACGCAATCTGACTTTCAAAAATCCCTACAAAAGAATGGCCCTGACTAACATTAACCTATACGTTTCACAAATCACTTACCTCACAAAAATCTTCGTTACTCGAATTACTGCAACACAGCTAGCGCCACTACTGCCAGCTAAATAAAAGATTCAAACTACTGAAGGCATTAACTACTGATAGGCACAGTTAGCAAAAGAAAGATTTTGATAGAGAACAAACAATGTATTTACCTTAATAGTGTTCAAAAGTCATAATATATATAGAAATTCATGACATCCATTCTTACAAATTTACTGTCTCTGTCCAGGTCATCCGCTCTCAAAAATCTGCCATCTCACTTCCCCACATCCACCACTGCTGGCGGCTCACCTCCAACTGCGCAACGCTACGCGCTGTTAACAGCCAACTGCCCAACACTACAATAGCAGACAACGATGCAAACTAGCCACAGACTGCACACAGCACAGCCAGTGATTTTCATACAGAGCGCTACGTGGCGTTACCAATAAGAAAACCTAAAGAGCCTACTTACATAGCCCCCATGCTCCCCACAAAAAATTTTACAAATTGTTTTGGGCACTGGCCAACACATATTTGTTAAAGATTTTTTTCACAATTACAATAACAAAGAAATCAAATGCACACACTTATTGATACAATGTTGGTCAAAAGCTAAAATTTTCTCACAGTCCATAAAGACAGTCCTGATCATTCATCACAGTAAAATTGCAAGGTTTTTTTTTTTTTTTCCAAGTCTGAGCAGTAAAAGAGAATGCACACGAAAGTAGTGGATTTCCATGCAGTCTTGAAGAAGTAGTGTTGTCCTTCCAACAGAAAGATAATGCTGACTCTTGACATGCAGACAGGTAATGGGCCAAAACAGAGTAAACCCAACACAGAGTCAGTCGAAGTTTTTAAGAAAATTGGTAGGTAGGTCGTCACAGAGCAGACCCAGTGTAGTCCAGGTAGAGATTACGGTATTGGTGGGCCACCAGAGGTGCAGACCCAGTGCAGTCCTTGTAGAAATAATGGTATTGGTGGGCCATCAAAGATGCAGACCCACTGTAGTCCTTGTAGAGACGGCTAGCAGCCATCTGCTGTGACTGTGCAGGTGCACAATCACCATCGAAGAGTCTTGCGGACAACATAGCAAGTCCATAAACCACCACTTGTGTACTCACAAAACTTTTTGGAATGTTCTTAAAAAAATGGCTCTGAGCACTATGGGACTCAACTGCTGAGGTCATTAGTCCCCTAGAACTTAGAACTAGTTAAACCTAACTAACCTAAGGACATCACAAACATACATGCCCGAGGCAGGATTCGAACCTGCGACCGTAGCGGTCTTGCGGTTCCAGACTGCAGCGCCTTTAACCGCACGGCCACTTCGGCCGGCGGAATGTTCTTAGAACCAGCAATGCAGTCCCTTGCTGAATTATCAACACACGTGCAAACACTAACAGTCCTCTTTTTTTCACATATTGTGCATATACTACGACCAACAAAAATGTGTGCAGTGAAATGAATGCTTACAAGTTACTTACATCGATAAACTGGTGTCAATTACAATTTTATAACATGAGAATACAATTACAGAGATACAGAAAACATCATTACAATCATAATAATACAGATAACATCTGCTGTGACTGTGCAGGTGCACGATCACCATCGAAGAGTCTTGCGGACAACATAGCAAGTCCATAAACCACCACTTGTGTACTCACAAAACTTTTTGGAATGTTCTTAGAACCAGCAATGCACTCCCTTGCTGAATTATCAACACACGTGCAAACACTAACAGTCCTCTTCTTTTCACATATTGTGCATATACTATGACCAACAAAAATGTGTGCAGTGAAATGAATGCTTACAAGTTACTTACATTGATAAACTGGTGTCAATTACAATTTTATAACATGAGAATACAATTACAGAGATACAGAAAACATCATTAAAATCATAATAATACAGATAACATTTGTAGTAATACAGGCTTTACAAAAGAATAGAAATAAACATATACATCAGTGTTACAGGAATTATGACATAAGTAAATATATAAAATAATGAGAATAGTTTTCGAAAGATTGATTTCACATATGACCATTGAAACAGAAAAGAATTAATAATGTCTAAACATCTTTACAAAGTAAATAACATATTATTAATGCAAATTATATTTGAAGATAACAGTATTCCTCATCATAGTGAATGTAGCTTAGTATTAGAAAAATTCTACAACATAAATCTTAGTAGCTTAACACATAAAGACAGGATAAACACAAATACACAAGAGTACACAAACACATAGCAGAATAACACAGGAGGAAAGGACAGGGTTTGTTTTCAGTGTAACATTTGGTACTGCAGTCCAGCCCAAAACTTCATTCCATAGATCTTTCCTCTTATTTCAACATTTGTTTCCACCAAAAAAATCCTTTCTATGCATGCTTTCTGTATTTATATGTTCACATTTTTCTTACCTCATTATTTATTTTCCATTATCTTACCGCATCATTTATTTCCAAGAAAACTCTACCTAAACCTGTTGTCCCTAAACTCTACTTTTTTGTTCATATCCACTTTCAAAATACTTTTTTTGGCCAAACCATTTTCTTATAGCTTCTCAATGCATTTCTTCCAATTCATCACAACTCGTTCTCTTATATAGCCTACCCCATCTTAAGCTAACTTAAATCTACTGAGCTCAGATGCTAAACTAAGGGACGAGGCAATGCAGCAGCATAAAACAATTAACACAAACAGCAATGACAAAAAAATGCAAATTGGCAAAGCAAGCAGCAGTAAATCTAAATTTGGAGAGCAGATGCAACATTATCACTAATATGAGCCAATGTGCAACAAAAAGAAAAATAAATCAGTAGTAAAACTGACTTAACAGAGTAATACAAAGTGAAATTCAGTAGCACTATGCCTGGCAAACAGCAGCAGCAAATGCTATAACTTATATCTAAACATGACAGAGCTCAAGCACAAAAAATAGTAGACTAAAGACAACAATGCAGATAAGGGAAATGTATATTCACATCTTAATGTTATGTAATTAAAGTGGTGCACCACAAGAAGTTATTCTACCAAAAATATTACCAAGTAGTTGAAAAGAAAATTATGTATGCAGTAACTGTTATTAATCCCTCTTATTGTTCTTTCCTTTCCAAGTGCTCCTTTTTCGAAGAATGTGGATCATAAAATAATTATTTAATAGATCTGTTGACAGAAAGTCTTCACATTAGCAAATGCATTTAATTTTATTTTATGAAACCAATGCTGCAACACAGCTAGAAACGATATATCAAATGAAATAAGCAACTATGTACAAATTAAAGCATAAAATAATCATTCAGTAGTCATGAGGCATTTCATAAGTTAGTAGAAATTCTCTCAATTCTCGTAGAAAGACACTTGTCATAATCAGGTGTGCAGATGTACAAATATTTCCCATCAATTCATAAGCATTTCAGTAAGTAGCACAAAGTATGAGTATTCATATGTTTTCAAGTTTGGGCGTGTCGTATTTGCGATGCTTTCTACAAAGAAATGTCAATAGCGAGGATAATGGCCTCTTTTTTTTCTCCACCTGTGCCTCTGAAAGGCACACACTAATGCTTTTTTCCAGGCGACTGTCACGCAGCTGGGTGCCCATGACACATTATGTGAAGGTGGTTACTTAACTTTTTTACTGAAATATTTATGGCACAAGTGTGCGCTACAGTGACAGTCTCATATAAAAATTTCACAGGTCGAGAATTTGGGTTTCAATTCTGTAGAAACAAAATCCTGTAAATATAACAGTGTCCAAAATATTTTCGCCAGCATAATGATACATTCAGGCATATACACACATTTCATAACTCTTAAAGTACGATTCTCGGTTTCCAACATCATTTTTCACAAACCAGAGTCCCTAACCACTACTCATTATTCCTTGCTTTATTACACATATACATATTCGTAGACACTTCTTCAATATTTTATCATAATAAATATGTAGCATAATCAAATTCCTCATCTAGCATCAACTTATTGATCATAAACATACCGCAACAGTGTAATACACATCGTCATCATAACATCATAAAACTCAGCCAAATGTCAAAACGTCTTAGCTTTCTGCAATAATTTCCAAACCTAAAAAAAATTCTCTGCTCATGTCAAAAGTGTCATCTACCACAAACGTACTTTAAAAATCATGATACCATACCAAATACATCATTCAAAGGTCTCATAGTATCACAATGGTTCTGAAAAATTATGAACATTTCACAAAGTACAGACAAAATAGTTTCATAATTGTGAAGTTATCCAACTGTGTAATTGTGTAAACATGTGTCATTGATGTAGTAAAAAAAATGTTTCTCTCTCAGTTAAATAATCAGATAGCCGTGTAATTCTGTATTAGAGAAATATGGTACCGATGTGTAAAGTTGTATAAGCAAATACCATATTAGCTAGGGCTCCTTGTGTTTGCCAGACACATAGTACACAATGTAGGCGTGTACCCCCTGAGGATTAATGAATAATACCCTCAGGTGTTACAGATTACAGCAATGGAATGAAATGTATCACAGAAAACCTTTGTATCCTTGTACTTCAAATATCTTTAAAAATAAATGTTTTAAGTACACAAATTAATCACTCAAATACGTGTACTGTAGCGCTAAACTGTGCGTGTTGTTGTAAGATAATCTCTGTGGAAGTGTCGTAGTTATCGTCCTCCGAAAGCTAAGTTCTGCAAAAGTCAATGTACTTACCTCATGATAAACAAAAGTGAAATGCTTTGCGTATAGATATCTTAGTTATTACGCTTATTGCCGTGATGTAGAAAGTACTGTCCTGTAACGTATTGTTGTGCTACGGAAAAGGCTGTCTCATTGTAGCTATACCACAAAAGTTACTACTAAAACATGTTTTACTTTCCAGAATAATTCAGAAAAACTGTGCAAATATAAAACAGAAACACCCCAAAAGCAACATTGTAAATTGTCACTCGTTAGTAGCGTCGTGATAAAATCGTGTAGCTGTCACATAAACTAACCACTGTGTCATCTTGAATCTCACAGAAAGTACTTTAAATCCAGAATGTATTTTCAAGTAAACCAAAATGTTGCATTACAATCTCATTAGCAGTACCAGTATATGTTCTAAGTATGTAAGCCTTATAGTCGTTACATAATCGTGCAACTAAAAAGCAAGAATGTACACACACAATAACACTGTGACGTCTGTTCACTATAACATTGCATTCGTAATCACTGTCTAAATATGTTCCCTAGGTTCTAGACTGGATAGTTTACTTCAAAACATTGTTGCATGTTAACAGTTTCTCAGTGTGACAAATTGTACTAGTAGCGTGAAGTGAAAAATTTTATGGCAAAGACTAAGATAAAAAGCAGATTATCTCTCAATAAACGGTTTTACATGTGAAATGTGGTGCAAGCCATTACTCTTCCTACTATGCAGAGCTCCAGCTTCAACGGAATGGTCATGTGGTATATGGTACATCGGTAAAGAATGCTCAAATTTTCTCGAGGTTAGCGTCTATGTTATTTTTCTCTGAGCCAGCCGGCGCACGTGGCTGCCTGCGGTGCGAGTCATTGTCTGTCTCTTTGTTGGCGTGCGTCGTTAATGGTATTACGAGACCTAACTTCTACAGATTCACCTTGCCGAGAGGGCCCAGCCCTGTTTAAATCCCGCCAGTTCTGATGAAATTCAGGTCTGTCGTTATGATTATATCGTCTGTCGTCATGTCGGTAGTTCCTGTAGTTTCTTACTTGTCGGTTAAGTGGTGGAGAATTTCTTCCTTAATTATCACTACACAGTGGACCATTGCGTCTGAAGTTATTCTGTCTCCCGTGATAATAATAGTTCTGGTTGCCATATTGTCTGTTTCTATGGTTGTCTCTGTCACATTCATTACTATGGAAATGCGATCTTTCTCTCTAACTGTTACTACACTGCCAACGGTTGTCATAGGGGTGGAGTCTGTTTTGGTCACTATTTACGTTGTAAGAATAGCCTTCCCGTGTCCATTTATTATTTCTGTCATCGCGGAATTGTGACGGATGTGACCTATAACAGTTGTGCTCCTGTTTTCGCGTTTCGCGATTGTCAGTGTCAATTTCTAATTCTTGTAAGAGTCCCTGAAAAGCTTCAATGTCGTCTTTGCAACGTCGTGCCAAAATAATATGCCGTAACTGTTCAGGCAATTTTATAAAGCAAATGCGGATGAGTTCTGAGGGGCTGTATGGGTTTGACAGGTACTGATTCTTGTACAACATGTCTTCAAAATATTTCATAAGACAGGAAAATTCAGATTGTTCAAAATGTTTCATCATTATGATGCTATGTTTTACTCGGTCTTGTGTGGCTTGCGACCAATATGCTGAGAGGAAGGCATGGTAAAATTCTCCTTCACTGTGGCAATCGTGAATGACCGATCGCATTCTTACAGCTGGTTCATTCTCTAAATAGCCACACATAAATTCTAATTTGTGCTCTAATGACCAGTTGGGAGGAAAACAATGACAGAATTGATGAAGCCACGCTTGTGGATGAATGTCGTTGCCAGAATTCTTGAATGTTTTGAATTGACGTGTAGTAATAATTTCTTTGAATTTCTTAATTTGTTCATACTCTTCTGTGTCAGTGATGGCTACAGGTCTTGTGTCATTCAGATCATCATCTACCTTTGCAGATAAGTTAGTGAACTGATCCGAAAGTTAGGCTACTTTCTCCGATAGTGTACTTATTTCCTCAGTGTGTTTTTCTGAACCAAGTTTCAGAGTGTCCATTTGTGTTGATATCGTATCTACTGTGTTCTTTAAGTTTTCCTGAGTTTTTGCAAGCAGCGTAACCGAATCGGTAATTGAAACTGAGTCAATTTTAGCCCACAAGGTCTCATGATTTTCATGAACAATGGTTTGCAGTTCTTTTATGGCTGCTTCGTGATTCTGTAATGCATTTTCATGCCGCGAAAAAATAGGTTGAAAATGCTCACAAATTTGTGTTTTTACGTCATTACAGACTTTTTGACATTTCGCTTCAATGTTATGTAACTCAGTAGTTAAATCTTCACGTGTTTATTCAAGTGTGGTGTCTAACTTCCGAAGATTTTGTTCCATTGTGTCTAACTTTTGAAGCTTTTGTCCCATTTGTTGCATTAATTGTAATAACAATGCACTGGTGTCTGAAACATGTTCCTCAGTGCTATTCGGCAATGCATTTGAATGGCCAATGTTCGCATTTTGAAAAGCAGAAAATGTGTCTTGACTTATTTGAGAAAACGGCGAGGACGCAAAACCTAAATGTACAGTATTTGCAAGATTGTGTCCTGTCATTTCGGATTCCTGAGGCAAGATGTTGCCGACCGATCGATCGATAATGCTTCCCTGTTCACTAATTGTTTCACTGCCTACACAATTATTTGCAGCTCGCTCCATTTCCCTATGTACAATTAGCAAATTACTACTTTGAACATTAGTTAATTCATTACACGGTGGCGCTAACACACTGCTTTCGTCTTTACAGTCATTTCTCAGTTTACTCTGGAGCCTAGTATTACGTTCTTCACACGCCATTATTGTCACAATATCTCACAGAAAAGCACAATTTGAAGAGCAAAATAAGAAAACACATTAACATAGCATTGAAAATAATATCTCGTTAATTGCAAGCGCAGCTGCGAAATACTTGGTGGAAATCTACATGCATGCCACAACTGTTTTACTGTACAAGAATTAAAACTACAAGAACAAATGAAATTCTCTCTATGATTACGCGCTAGCAATAAACAATAGCTGCACTAATTGCACAAACTACAAGAAAAAAATCTGAAGATTCCAGTGAGGTATCCTCGGCTACGGGTCGACATATGAAACGTCCCCTTAGAAAAATTGTACAAGACTGTGCTTATCCTGACACACAATATTTTTAGCGCAACGCAATCTGACTTTCAAAAATCCCTACAAAAGAATGGCCCTGACTAACATTAACCTATACGTTTCACAAATCACTTACCTCACAAAAATCTTCGTTACTCGAATTACTGCAATACATATAGCGCCACTACTGCCAGCTAAATAAAAGATTCAAACTACTGAAGGCACTAACTTCTGATAGGCACAGATAGCAAAAGAAAGATTTTGATAGAGAACAAACAATATATTAACCTTAATAGTGTTCAAACGTCATAATATATATAGCAATTCATGACATTCATTCTTACAAATTTACTCTCTCTGTCCAGGTCATCCGCTCTCAAAAATCTGCCATCTCACTTCCCCACATTCACCACTGCTGGCGGCTCACCTCCAACTGCGCAACGCTACGTGCTGTTAACAGCCAACTGCCCAACACTACAATAGCAGACAACGATGCAAACTAGCCACAGACTGCACACAGCACAGCCACTGATTTTCATACAGAGCGCTACGTGGCGTTACCAATAAGAAAACGTAAACAGCCTACTTACAATAGTGATACATAATTTGAAAGAAAAAGATACAAGAATTGATTAGAAACCGGAAGTCTTCTTTGGCCGACAATTATATCTACGTAAAATATTTCTGTTTTATAACTAGCTGTAAGAGCCAGAACGGTGTTACATGGGCGTTTTTACACAACGCAGTGAATGCAAATTCATAATGAAATACCCATTGATTGGAATGTTTCACTGACGCTGAGAAATAAAATAAACAGCAATACTAGTGACTTTCAGCGACTGGCTAGTATAATTTTACTGTTCATTTACATTTGATTCAGATCTGCATGTCTTGTAGAAGCTACATCTACATCTACATCTACATCTACATCTACATCTACATCTACATGGTTACTCTACATTTCGCACTTAAGTGCCTGGAAGAGGGTTCATCGAACCATTTCCATACTACTTCTCTACCATTGCATTCTCGAATGGTGCGTGCGAAAAAGGAACACCTAAATCTTTCCGTTCTAGCTCTGATTCCTCTTATTTGATTATGATGACCATTTTTCCCTTCGTAGGTGGGTGTCAACAAAATATTTTCGCATTCATAGGATAAAGTGCGTGATTGAAATTTCGTAAATAGATCTCGCCGCAAAGAAAACCACCTTTGTTTCAGTGACTGCCACCCCAACTTGCGTATCATATTAGTCACACTCTCACCCCTACTGCGCGATAACACGAAACTAGCTGCCCTTCTTTTCACGCTTTCGATGTCCTCCATCAATCCTACCTGGTAAAGATCCCAAACCGTGCAGCAGTATACCAGCAGAGGACGGACAAGTGTAATGTAGGCTGTCTTTTTAGTGGGTTTGTTGCATCTTCTAAGTGTTCTGCCAACAAAGCGCAGTCTTTGTTTCGCCTTCCCCTCAATAATATCTATGTGCTCTTTCCAATTTAAGTTGCTTGTAATTGTAATTCCTAGGTATTTAGTCAAACTGACAGCCCTTAGATTTGTGTGATATATCGTACACCCAAAATTTATCGGACTTCTTTTAGTATCCATGTGGATGATCTCGCACTTTTCTCTGTTTAGTGCCAATTGCCACTTTTCCCACCATACAGAAATTCTCTCTAGATCATTTTGTAATTGGAATTGATCGTCTGATGATTTTACTAGACGTCATCTGCAAACAATCTAAGGGGGCTGCTGAGATTATCACCTAGCTCATTTAAGTAAATGAGGAACAATAGAGGGCCTATGACACTGCCTTGCGGAACGCCAGATATCACTTCCGTTCTACTCGGTGATTTACCGTCTATCACTACGAACTGTGACCTCTGTGAGTGGAAATCACGAATCCAGTCACACAACTGAAACGATACTCCATATGCAAGCAATTCGCTTAATAGTCGCTTGTGAGGAACGGTATCAAAAGCCTTACGGAAATCTAGGAATATGGAACCGATTTGAGATCCCTTGTCGACAGCACTCATTACTTCATGGGAATAAAGAGCTAGCTGTGTCGCACAAGAGCGACATTTTCCGAATCCGTGTTTTTTATGCATCAATAAGTAATTTTCTTCAAGGTGATTCATAATGTTCGAGATCAGTATACGCTCCAAAATCCTACTTCAAATTGAGATCATTGATATGGGTCTGTAATTCCTATTTCCTTTCTTGAATATTGGTGTGGCCTGTGCTACTTTCCAGTCTTTAGGAACAGACCTTTTGTCAGGTGGTCGGTTGTATATGATTGCTAAGAAAAGCGCTATTGTGTCTGCATACTCTGAAACGAACCTGTTTGGTATACCACCTGGACCGGAAGACTTGCCTTTCTTAAGTGATTTGAGTTGTTTCGCAATACCTAATATGTCTACTTTTATGTCACTCATGGTAACAGCTGTTATGGACTCATATTCTGGTATATTTACTTCGTCTTCTTTCCTGAAGGAATTACGGAAAACAGTGTTTAGTAACTCCGCTTTAGTGGCACCATCATCGGTAACATTTCCATCGCTATCGCGCAGTGACGGTATTGACTGTTTTTTTTTACCACTGGTGTACTTAACATACGACCAGAATCTCTTTGCGTTTTCTACCGGATTTTGACACAATATTTCTTGCACGCAGCTAGAGGACATTGAAAGCATTCTCGATGGTACAGAGATAGTAATATTGAGCCTCCACACTTAGAATCAGCTCACTGGCCTTCCGAGGAAGACGTGAGGGTCAACATCTCATGGCCAATCAGTTCTTTGTGACGTTGTCCTTGGTCGCCTAAAGCTTTTCGGAGACACAGGTGGGACCTTTTGTGGTGCGAACTCCCAACGCCGACATTTTGCAACCCAGAAAGTGAGAAATATTTTAACAGAAAACACTACGGTACACAATAGTAGAGAGCAGAAGTTTTCTCCAGACGGCATGGGACGTGGCGGATAGCGTCTTGAAAATGGAATAGGGACCAGCAGTTTTGGGCCCTTGGATATGTGAGACATCGCTGGACATATTGAGTCCACAAAAACCAAATGTTTATGCGACATAACAAATGCAGGGATTGGCTCACTTATATAAACTACAGGTTAAGCGGAGAAGTTCAGCTGTGCCGACGAAGACCGCCTCTTTCACCACAGAAAGAAACAGAGAGGTAACTTTTTTCTGGGTAAGATGGTAGGACTGACGTTACTGGTTAACCAAGTAGACGAGAGCCCAGGGAAGAGTGCTATCGTGTTGAATGGAGAATACTTGTTGGTTGGCGCTCAGAAGATCTGGAGCCCAGCGAATCTGAATTTAGCACGAGAAAAAAGCATGGCAAATGAGGCTTCCTTACAGTATAGATTCGAGCAGAACTCATATCGGCCTACATCTTCTCCTTCATCATCAACTTCATCTGAGCCTCCACCTTCGACTTGGTCGCCGACGAGTGCCGCCGGACGCACTTAGAGAAATTTCGGAGTGATTTACATTTTGCCGTTGGCGAGGTCATTGTTGTCACCAATGAGTGACTTTGCAAACTCTTAAGTCTCCACCTACAGTACATCGAGCTGCAACTGCGAGAGAAAGCCACGGGAAACTAAAGTCATTTTATAACATTTCAATCATTAGATTTCGAATCAATGAATAGTCTGCTTTCAACACCTACAAGACGTGTCACGTATTCCGTTCTGTAGTACGATTTGTTTCCAAGTAACTTTACGAAAGTCTCTGGGCACTTCGCGACTGCAAGTAATTCACTTCCGTGATTATTGTTAACATTCACCCCTGCGACCTATGTCAGATCTGCCGAGACCTAATTACACACTGTAAGTAGGCTGTTTAGGTTTTTATGTTGGTAACGCTGTTTGAAAACCACTGACAGTGCTGTTTGCAGTCTGTGGCTGGTTGGCATTGTTGGAATATTCGCTATTGTAGTGTTGGGCAATTGGATGTGAACAGCGCGTAGCGTTGCGCAGTTGGAGGTGAGCCGCGAGCAGTGGTGGATGTGGGGAGAGAGAGGGCAGAGTTTTGAGAGCGGACGATCTGGATGTGTGTCCATCAGAAAAAGGAAATTTGTAAGACTGGAAGTCATGAACTGTTATAAATATTATGACTCTTGAACACTATTAAGGTGAATACATTGTTAGTTCTCCATCAAACTCTTTCATTTCCTAACTATGCCTATCAGTAGTTAGTGCCTTCAGCAGTTACAATCTTTTATTTAGCTGGCAGTATATGCGCTTCCTTTATTGCAGTACTTTGAGTAACGAAGATTTTTGTGAGGTAAGTGATTCATGTAAGGTATAGGTTATTTTTAGTCAGGGCCATTCTTTTGTAGGGATTATTGAAATTCAGATTGCGTTGCACTAACGAAAATATTGTGTGTCAGTTTATTGTTGATCAGAATAAGTAAAGAGAGAAATGTCTGAGTACGTTCAGCTTTGCTCAGCTGTTTGAAAATCAAATAACGTAGTGGTTTCCCAGCACTTTCATTCATAATTTTTCTAAGAGGATGTTACGACACTGCCAGCAAAAAGTTAGCATTTTAGTTGTTTCCAATTCGCTCAAGGTTCATTATTCCAACAGTGAATATTGATTACCTGAAATGATTGCATTATTTTACAGATCAGTAGTAGAACCGGTTCTGAGGTACTAGGTATCGACCCATGCTGAAACACCCATGTAAGTTCATGGTGCAGCCTCAAGGGGAAGCACCGCATGGTCTGACTCTGACTCTAACATCCAGTCGATCGTACCGATGGCGAATTCTGTCCTCGGATATGTTACGCCACGCCTGCTCGACCTGTTCACATAGTTCGGCATGAGATGGTGGTTGACGAGGCGCAGGAGTGACCTCTCATCCCATTATATTCCACAAGTGTTCGATCTGAAATAAGTCAGGAGATCGTGCTGGCCAGGAAAGTTGCTGCACGTCTTTCAGAGCACGTTGAGTTTCTCGGACAGTGTATGGGCCAGCATTACCTTGCTGGAACAACACATCTCCTTCTTGTTGCAAGAAAAGCAAAACAATGGGTCTAACAAAATTCTGCACTTATCGAGCGCTGGTGAGCGTGCCCTCCATAAATTCGAAAGGTGAACGAAAGTTGCGCCTTGTTGCACCCCTGACCGTAACTACTCGGGTAGGACCAGTGTGTCTTGGACGAATGCAGTCTACGAGACAATTCTCACCATTCCTATGTCGTACATGCAATAGACCATCTCTTGCATGTTGGCAGAACGTGATTTCATCGCTGAAGCCCATGGTGGTCCATTTCATCTTCCACGTTATTCTCTGACGCCACCAGTCGGGCATGTACGTGCTGTGGCGTGACTGGAAGATGTGGTAGAATTGTGCACGCAATAAGTTCCACCGCTAATAACTGGTTTTTAACAGTTCGTATTGTCACGTGTGGCTCACAAACCGTCTTATGTGCGCTGTGGTAGCTGTACGATCTGCCACTGCTGCCCTTACAATAAGACAATTCTCGTAGGCGTCTGTGGACATATAGAAGCTCGTCCACAGGTATGAGACTGTTCACGTGACCTCTAATACCAACACTGGTGCACAACAGACGTTACACGACCAACTTGTGTGACATTTCTCCGAAAGGCCCATCCTGCAATTCGGAAGGCCACAACTTGATCCCTTCCAGACTCACTCATTTGGCAGTAGGAAGCCCGAATGCGTCTCCGTAATACGGTTGCCTGCTTGCTTCACACGTTTGCACCACACACAGCCCTAGCCATGACACTACACCGTCTGTGGTCTTCATCAGTACATCTGGCGTCTCCCAGGCGCGATATGCCGTCTTGGGATCAAAATCGACGTCGTCTGTCAAGGTGCAGTAATTTTTTTCCGGGAGTGTATTGATGTAGCCCCTGTTTGTCATTTGTGTTGTAAGTAATTTCATCGGTATAAAACGAGGTAATTGTGATTCGTGCCTCATTTGTTGTTGTTGTTGTGGTCTTCAGTCCTGAGACTGGTTTGATGCAGCTCTCCATTCTATTCTATCCTGTGGAAGCTTCTTCATCTCCCAGTACCTACTACAACCTACATCCTTCTGAATCCACGCTGCCCTCCAATACTACATTGGCGATCCCTTGATACCTCAAAACATGTCCTACCAACCGATCCCTCCATCTAGTCAAGTTGTGCCATAAATTTCTCTTCTTCCCAATCCTGTTCAATACCTCCTTATTAGTTATGTGATCTACCCATCTAATCTACAGCATTCTTCTGTAGCACCACATTTCGAAAGCTTCTATTCTCTTCTTGTCCAAACTATTTATCGTCCATGTTTCACTTCCATATATGGCTACGCTCCATACAAATACTTTCAGAAACGACTTCCTGACACTCAAATCTATACTCGATGTTTACAAATTTCTCTTCTTGAGAAACGCTTTCCTTGTCATTGCCAGTCTACATTTTATATCCTCTCTACTTCGACCATCATCAGTTATGTTGCTCCACAAATAGCAAAACTGCTTTACTACTTTAAGTGTCTCATTTCCTAATCTAATTCTCTCAGGATCACCCGACTTAATTCGAGTACATTCCATTATCCTCGTTTTGCTTTCGATGATATTCATATCCTCCTTTCAAGAAACTGTCCATTCCGTTCAGCTGCTCTTCCAGGTCCTTTTGCTGTCTCTGAGAGAATTACAATGTCATCGGCGAACCTCAAAGTTTTTATTTCTTCTCCATGGATTTTAATACCTAATCCGAATTTTTCTTTTGTTTCCTTCACTGCTTGCTCAATATACAGATTTAATAACATTGGGAGAGGCTACAACCCTGTCTCACTCCGTTCCCAACCACTGCTTCCCTTTCGTGTCCCTCGACTCTTATAACTGCCATCTGGTTTCTGTACAAATTGTAAATAACCTTTCGCTCCCTGTATTTTACCCCTGCCACCTTCAGAATTTGAAAGAGAGTATTCCAGTCAACACTATCAAAAGGTTTCTCCAAGTCTACAAATGCTAGAAACGTAGCTTTGCCTTTCCTCAATCTAGCTTCTGAGATAAGTCGTAGTGTCAGTATTGCCTCACGTGTTCCAATATTTCTACAGAATCCAAACTGATCTTCCCCATCTTGCCTCATTTAGTAGTTACAAATTTCATCTTTCATTATTTTGGTGCTCACCCTAACATTGCGACGCCTGCGTGGCTTACAATACAGTTGAAACCAGGTCGCCTTGCAGTGGAGTCTCCATACAGTGATATCAGAACGTAGCTCTTGCCGGAAAGCGAGATGGGACGGCACGAACTTTCCAGCGGGCAAACGACGTGAAAAAAGAAACGACGTGGAAGAGTGACGTGGGCAGGGCAGGGCATGGCGAGCGGCGCGGGCAGCGTGGATGGCGGAAAATTCCAGAGGGTCGGCGCAGCGCATCAGTCCGGCTGTGAATAACGCGGATCTGATTGGCCGGGCTAATATCGCGGCCGGCCGCGGTCCCCATTTTAACTCAAAAGTCAATCAGCGCCTGAGATTGGCTGCCCGTGACGGCCCGGCCTCGCCACGCCAAACCACCGCCGCGGCGCTTTTAATCTGCAGCGCTGTCCGCTGGCGGTGCGTTGTTCCCAACTTGCGCGTTACCTGCCCTTGACTGGCGGTTTGGATGCCGGAAAGTGAACACACGCCGTTCAAACTCTGCTGGATTCAAAACAAACACTGTGATTATACTTGCTGTTTTGCTAAACAAAGTGACGCAGGTAAGCTAAACCCGTCAATACGCATTTTGGAAAGTGAACGCTAATGAAGTTCACTACTAGACACATACACTAATGGCCATTAAAATTGCAACACAAAGAAGAAATGCAGACGACAACCGGATATTCATAGGACAAGTATATTATACCAAAACTTACATGTGATTACATTTTCACGCAATTCGGGTGCATAGATCCTGAGAAATCAGTACCCAGAACAACCACCTCTGGCCGTAATAACGACCTTGATACGCCTGGGCATTGAGTAAGTTGTTCGGCCACCATTGACCAGACGTTATCAGTTGGTGAGAGATCTGGGGAATGTGCTGGCCAGGGCAGCAGTCGAACATTTTCTGTATCCAGAAAGGCCCGTACAGGACCTGCAACATGCGGTCATGCATTATCCTGCTGAAATGTTGGGTTTCACTGGGATCGAATGCAGAGTAGAGCCGCGAGTCGTAACACATCTGAAATGTAACATCCACTGTTCAAAGTGCGAACAAGGGGTGACCGAGACGTGTAACCATTGGCACCCCATACCATCACGCCGGGTGTTACGCCAGTATGGCTAACACGAATACTCGCTTCCAATGTGCGTTCACCGCGATTTCGCCAAACACTGATGCGACCATCAAGATGCTGTAAACAGAACCTGGATTCATCCGAAAAAATTACGTTTTCGTGCACCAAGGTTCGTCGTTGAGTACACCGTCGCAGGCGCTCCTGTCTGTGATGCAGCGACAAGGGTAACCGCAGCCATGATCTCAGTCAGAGCTGATAGTCCATGCTGCTGCAAGCGTCGTCGAACTGTTCGTGCAGATGGTTGTTGTCTTGCAAACGTCCCCATCTGTTGACTCATGGATCGAGACGTGGCTGCACGATCAGTTACAGCCATGGGGATAAGATGCCTGTCATCTCGACTGCTAGTGATACGAGGCCTTTGGGATCCACACGGCGTTCCGTATTACCCTCCTGAACCCATCGATTCAATACCATGCTAACAGTCATTGGATCTCGACCAACGCGAGCAGCAATGTCGCGATACGATAAACCGCAATCGCGATAGGCTACAATCCGACCTTTATCAAAGTCGGAAACGTGATGGTACGCATTTCTCCTCCTTACACGAGGCATCACAAAAACGTTTCACCAGGCAACGCCGGTCAACTGTTGTTTGTGTATGAGAATTCGGTTGGAAACTTTCCTCATGCCAACCTTGTGTGAATGAAAAGCTAATCATCTGCTTATCACAGCATCTTCTCCCTATCGGTTAAATTTCGCGTCTGTAGCACGTCATCTTCGTGGTGCAGCAATTTTAATGGCCAGTAGTGTAATTAGGGGGTACCCGTGGTCTAGGGATAGCGTCTTTGATTCATAATCAAAACGTCTTCGGTCCCGGGTTCGATCCCCGCCACTGCCTAAATTTTGATAAATAATCAGCATTGGCGGCCGAAGGCTTCCGGCATAAGAAGTCAGCCTCATTCTGCCAACGGCCTTGTCAAACAGGGCGGAGGAGCGGATAGAGGTTCAGGGCACTCTCTTGTCCTAGGGGTGGGAAATTGCCCCTAAAGGCGGAAGAATCAGCAATGATCAACGACATGAGGATGCAGAAGGCAATGGAAACCACTGCATTAAAGACACGTAACGTGCATCCACAGGACATGTGGCCTGTATTTGAAGAAGTGTCATGATGATCTCTCCATTGGCAAAAGATTCCAGAATACTCCCCCATTCGTATCTCCGGGAGGGGACTGCCAAGGGGAAGGTTACCATGAGAAAAAGATTGAATAATCAACAAAAGGATAACGTTCTACGAGTTGGGGCGTGGAATGTCAGACGCTTGAACGTGGTAGGGAAACTAGAAAATCTGAAAAGGGAAATGCAAAGGCTCAATCTAGATATAGTATGGGTCAGTGAAGTGAAGTGGAAGGAAGACAAGGATTTCTGGTCAGATGAGTATCGGGTAATATCAACAGCAGCAGAAAATGGTATAACAGTTGTTGGATTCGTTATGAATAGGAAGGTAGGGCAGAGGGTGTGTTACTGTGACCAGGTTGTTCTAAACAGAATCGACAGCAGACCAACATCGACAACGATAGTTCAGGTATACATGCCGACGTCGCAAGCTGAAGATGAACAGATAGAGAAAGTGTATGATGATATTGAAAGGGTAATGCAGTATGTAAAGGGGGACGAAAATCTAATAGTCATGGGCGACTGGAATGCAGTTGTAGGGGAAGGAGTAGAAGAAAAGGTTACAGGAGAATATGGGCTTTGGACAAGGAAAGAAGGAGGAGAAAGACTAATTGAGTTCTGTAACATGTTTCAGTTAGTAATAGCGAATACCCTATTCAAGAATCACAAAAGGAGGAGGTATACTTGGTAAAGGCCAAGAGATACGGGAAGATTTGAATTAGATTACATCATGGTCAGACAAGGATTCCGAAATCAGATACTGGATTGTCAGGCGTACCCAGGAGCCGATATAGACTCAGATCACAATATAGTAGTGATGCCGGCCGCGGTGGTCTAGCGGTTCTAGGCGCTCAGTCCGGAACCGCGTGACTGCTACGGTCGCAGGTTCGAATCCTGCCTCGGGCATGGATGTGCTATGTCCTTAGGTCAGGTTTAAGTAGTTCTAAGTTCTAGGGGACTGATGACCACAGATGTTAAGTCCTATAGTGCTCAGAGCCATTTGAGCCATTTATAGTAGTGATGAAGAATAGGCTGAAATTCAAGACATTAGTCAAGAAGTATCAATACGCAAAGAAGTGGGATACGGAAGTACTAAGGAATGACGAGATACGTTTGAAGTTCTCTAACGCTATAGATACAGCAATAAGGAATAGCGCAGTAGGCAGTACAGTTGAAGAGGAATGGACATCTCTAAAAAGGGCCGTCACAGAAGTTGGGAAGGAAAACATAGGTACAAAGAAGGTAGCTGCGAAGAAACTATGGTGTCACCGCTAGACACCACACTTGCTAGGTGGTAACTTAAATCGGCCGCGGTCCTGTAGTACATGTCGGACCCGCGTGTCGCCACTGTGGGATCGCAAACCTAGCGCCACCACAAGGCAGGTCTCGAGAGACTGAGGAGACCTCGTCCCCAGTTGTACGGACAACATAGCTAGCGATTGGACGTGCTAAGCCTTGCTCTCATTTGCCGAGAGATAGACAGTAGAATAGCCCTCTGCTAAGTTAACTGGCGACCACCTAGCAAGGCGCCATTTGTATCAGTGCCTATAGCTTACTAATATTCAAGAGAGATGTATTCCAAGGACTAATTAAAAGTTAAGTAACAAGCATCTACGTACTTTTCTTCTTATTCATTTATAAGTCTCATGTTCCAGACTTCACGCCCGTCTGCGTTAGCATTGCGTGCCCTATCGGCTACAGCATTGTGTCTAGGCTGTATGGTCTAGACACAACAGAAACGATGGGTAACAGAAGAAATACATTAGTTGATTGATGAAAGGAGGAAGTACAAACATGTTCCGGGAAAATCAGGAATACAGAAATACAAATCGCTGAGGAATGAAATAAATGGGAAGTGCAGGGAAGCTAAGACGAAATGGCTGCAGGAAGAATGTGAAGACATCGAAAAAGATATGATTGTCGGAAGGACAGACTCAGCATACAGGAAAGTCAAAACAACCTTTGGTGACATTAAAAGCAACGGTGGTAACATTAAGAGTGCAACGGGAATTCCACTGTTAAATGCAGAGGAGAGAGCAGATAGGTGGAAAGAATACATTGAAAGCCTCCATGAGGGTGAAGATTTGTCTGATGTGATAGAAGAAGAAACAGGAGTCGATTTAGAAGAGATAGGGGATCCAGTATTAGAATCGGAATTTAAAAGAGCTTTGGAGGACTTACGGTCAAATAAGGCAGAAGGGATAGATAACATTCCATCAGAATTTCTAAAATCATTGGGGGAAGTGGCAACAAAACGACTATTGACGTTGGTGTGTAGGATATATGAGTCTGGCGACGTACCATCTGACTTTCGGAAAAGCATCATCCACACAATTCCGAAGACGGCAAGAGCTGACAAGTGCGAGAATTATCGCACAGTCAGCTTAACAGCTCATGCATCGAAGCTGCTTACAAGAATAATATACAGAAGAATGGGAAAGAAAATTGAGAATGCGCTAGATGACGATCAGTTTGGCTTTAGGAAAAGTAAAGGGACGAGAGAGGCAATTCTGACGTTACGGCTAATAATGGAAGCTAGGCTAAAGAAAAATCAAGACACTTTCATAGGATTTGTCGACCTGGAAAAAGCGTTCGACAATATAAAATGGTGCAAGCTGTTCGAGACTCTGAAAAAAGTAGGGGTAAGCTATAGGGAGAGACAGGTCATATACAATATGTACAACAACAAAGAGGGAATAATAAGAGTGGACGATCAAGAACGAAGTGCTCGTATTATGAAGGGTGTAAGACAAGGCTGTAGCCTTTCGCCCCTACTCTTCAATCTGTACATCGAGGAAGCAATGATGGAAATGAAAGAATGGTTCAGGATTGGAATTAGAATACAAGGTGAAAGGATATCAATGATAGGATTCGGTGATGACATTGCTATCCTGTGTGAAAGTGAAGAAGAATTAAATGATCTGCTGAACGGAATGAACAGTCTAATGAGTACACAGTATGGTTTGAGAGTAAATCGGAGAAAGACGAAGGTAATGAGAAGTAGTAGAAATGAGAACAGCGAGAAACTCAACATCAGGATTGATGGTCACGAAGTCAATGAAGTTAAGGAATTTTGCTACCTAGGCAGTAAAATAACCAATGACGGACAGAGCAAGGAGGACATCAAAAGCAGACTCGCTATGGCAAAACAGGCTTTTCTGGCCAAGAGAAGTCTACTAATATCAAATACCGGCCCTAATTTGAGGAAGTACGTCTGGAGTACAGCATTGTATGGTAGTGAAACATGGACTGTGGGAAAACCGGAACAGAAGAGAATCGAAGCATTTGAGATGTGGTGCTATAGACGAATGTTGAAAATTAGGTGGACTGATAAGGTAAAGAATGAGGAAGTTCTTCGCAGAATTGGAGAAGAGAGGAACATGTGGAAAACACTGATAAGGAGAAGGGACAGGATGATAGGACATCTGCTAAGACATGAGGGAATGACTTCCATGGTACTAGAGGGAGCTGTAGAGGGCAAAAACTGTAGAGGAAGACAGAGATTGGAATACGTCAAGCAAATAATTGAGGACGTAGGTTGCAAGTGCTACTCTGAGATGAAGAGGTTAGCACAGGAAAGTGTGGCGGGCCGCATCAAACCAGTCAGTAGACTGATGACTAAAAAAAAAATGTGTAATTAGCGCGTATCATCCTGAACACTTTTCTGCATTCAGCTGAAAATGATGTAAGTTACTGACGTCCACTAATACCCTAAACTACAAAAGTACTTTTGACACATCATATACCTGCAAAAAGCTATGCAGCACGGCCGAGATGGTCCACTACACAACAGGAGATGATAACACTTTTTGCGCTGTCGTCAGTTTGCTACTATTAAGGATTAATCCCGTGTAAATATAATTTCTTGCGATCACTGTGAGCAGACGACCTGCTGCATTTGGCATACTTTCCTCAGTGAGTGAATCGTCTGACTACGGTCGCAGGTTCGAATCCTGCATCGGGCATGGATGTGTGTGATGTCCTCAGGTTAGTTAGGTTTACTTAGCTCTAGGTCTAGGGGCTGATGATCTCAGATGTTAAGTCCCGTAGTGCTTAGAGCCATTTGAACTATTTTAGAATCACCTAAAGCTTGCACTGCATACATTTGATAAGTGCTGTTGATGTGCGTTGTTCATAGAATAGATTGTTCGTCGGGGACTCGTATTGGTACTCAATAAACAGATTGTAATAATACTTAGAATGTGTATTTCTTGCGCAAATATACAGTTTTTAAATAGAACACTGCCTATGGGCATTAACAATCTTATGGGACAAAAAGCTGATTAACTTAGAATGTAGGTGCGTCAGTTGTAGGATTCTAGTGCAAGTCGTTTACGAGATATCGTATCGTGCTGTGTTTCCACACCGATATTTGTTTGCGTCATTCAACATGCGGAACTGCTATGAACGATGTTGTTATGTTTGCTTAGAGCGTGCTTGTGTGTTCCTCGACTGCGACTTGTTAGTCAGTTAGTGTGTGACAGCTCAAGAAGAATATCGTGAGTGCACAATGGGACACAGTAGTACAGAAAAAGCCGACGTAGTCATGGTGTATGGAGAGTGTGGGACGAATGCAGTTCGTTCTGGTACGGTGTGTGCGGCGACATATTCCAATAGACGTCAGCTATCTCCGCTCTTATTTATCATCCCCTTCAACCAGTTACGTGAGAGTGGTAGTGTAACACCTAGACGTCACAACGCAAGGAGGCAAGAGGGACACATTAACGTTCTTGCTGCGGTTCAGTTGATCCGCAAGCCTGGTCCAGCGAAATAACACAAGAAAGTGGCATCCCTATCACATCTCTCCTCGTCAAAAACTGCATGGAAACGATTTTGAGAATAGCGTTAACTTCTGTACGTGGGCATTAAGACGGAATACTCCAGATGTATCATGTATCTTGTTTAGTGCTCAAACCACATTTACCAATGATGGCCAGGTTAACCGCCGAACCATCTGCTCACGGGCACGTCTTTCATAGACGGAAGAGTCAACCCTAACAAGTATCGCAGCCTACTAATACACCATATTCCACGGTTGCTAGGGGAAGTTCCTCTGGAGACTAGGAGGGACTCGTACCAAGATTATGGCTGTCCAGCTCATAGAGCACGAAGAACAGCATTATGTCTTCACGAGTTGTCTGGACACAAACTACCAGTACCTTGACCTGTTCATTCCCCGGATTTGACGCCTGCATAGTTTTGTTCTGTGGGGAAAGCGGAAATATGATGTGTACAGGGACATACCAACTACACCGTATGATATGCAACGGCGTTTTACTGCAGCCTGCTCGGACATCTCCGCTGAAATGCAAGCACGTGTGCAACAGTCGTTCCATACCAGATTGGAAGCGTGTGTTGGCGCTGCCGTGGCCAGTCGTCTCGTTACTGGTCAGAGTCCACAAAATTAGTGTATGCATTAGTGTTGTTCCTTAGTGTATGCTACCCACAGTTATCGTACAAATGTCGGTGCGGATACTTTTCAAAATACGACAACTCATAAACCACTCGCTCTAGAATCCTACGACAAATGGCTCTGAGCACTATGGGACTTAACATCTTAGGTCATCAGTCCCCTAGAACTTAGAACTACTTAAACTTAACTAACCTAAGGACATCACACACATCCATGCCCGAGGCAGGATTCGAACCTGCGACCGTAGCAGTCCCGCTGTTCCGGACTGCAGCGCCTAGAACCGCACGGCCACCGCGGCCGGCTAATCCTACGACAAACCACTAACATTCTAAATTACCCAACTTCTAGTTTAGTAATGTTAATGGGCATTATTCCATTGGAAAAACGGTATGTCTGCATAAAAATTTCATTTTATAAGTATTATTACAATCTTTATAGTGCTCAACAACAAGAGCGCCTGACTACCAATTCATTCTGTGAAAACCGCACATCTCATTTCCACAATATTTGGGCCGCAAATGTTACGTCGTTCACATTGTACACCCTACATACTTTATTTCTTTATAAAACAGGCGATTTACTGAACTTCACAGCGCCTTTTTGTATAGTTTACTATGCGCTTTCTGTGTGTTACGATTCCTCGACTTGCGTCATAGCGCAGTGCGGTTTCGGGTTTCGCTAAATACACTCCTGGAAATTGAAATAAGAACACCGTGAATTCATTGTCCCAGGAAGGGGAAACTTTATTGACACATTCCTGGGGTCAGATATATCACATGATCACACTGACAGAACCACAGGCACATAGACACAGGCAACAGAGCATGCACAATGTCGGCACTAGTACAGTGTATATCCACCTTTCGCAGCAATGCAGGCTGCTATTCTCCCATGGAGACGATCGTAGAGATGCTGGATGTAGTCCTGTGGAACGGCTTGCCATGCCATTTCCACCTGGCGCCTCAGTTGGACCAGCGTTCGTGATGGACTTGCAGACCGCGTGAGACGACGCTTCATCCAGTCCCAAACATGCTCAATGGGGGACAGATCCGGAGATCTTGCTGGCCAGGGTAGTTGACTTACACCTTCTAGAGCACGTTGGGTGGCACGGGATACATGCGGACGTGCATTGTCCTGTTGGAACAGCAGGTTCCCTTGCCGGTCTAGGAATGGTAGAACGATGGGTTCGATGACGGTTTGGATGTACCGTGCACTATTCAGTGTCCCCTCGACGATCACCAATGGTGTACGGCCAGTGTAGGAGATCGCTCCCCACACCATGATGCCGGGTGTTGGCCCTGTGTGCCTCGGTCGTATGCAGTCCTGATTGTGGCGCTCACCTGCACGGCGCCAAACACGCATACGACCATCATTGGCACCAAGGCAGAAGCGACTCTCATCGCTGAAGACGACACGTCTCCATTCGTCCCTCCATTCACGCCTGTCGCGACACCACTGGAGGCGGGCTGCACGATGTTGGGGCGTGAGCGGAAGACGACCTAACGGTGTGCGGGACCGTAGTCCAGCTACATGGAGACGGTTGCGAATGGTCCTCGCCGATACCCCAGGAGCAACAGTGTCCCTAATTTGCTGGGAAGTGGCGGTGCGGTCCCCTACGGCACTGCGTAGGATCCTACGGTCTTGGCGTGCATCCGTGCGTCGCTGCGGTCCGGTCCCAGGTCGACGGGCACGTGCACCTTCCGCCGACCACTGGCGACAACATCGATGTACTGTGGAGACCTCACGCCCCACGTGTTGAGCAATTCGGCGGTACGTCCACCCGGCCTCCCACATGCCCACTATACGCCCTCGCTCAAAGTCCGTCAACTGCACATACGGTTCACGTCCACGCTGTCGCGGCATGCTACCAGTGTTAAAGACTGCGATGGAGCTCCGTATGCCACGGCAAACTGGCTGACACTGACGGCGGCGGTGCACAAATGCTGCGCAGCTAGCGCCATTCGACGGCCAACACCGCGGTTCCTGGTGTGTCCGCTGTGCCCTGCGTGTGATCATTGCTTGTACAGCCCTCTAGCAGTGTCCGGAGCAAGTATGGTGGGTCTGACACACCGGTGTCAATGTGTTCTTTTTTCCATTTCCAGGAGTGTAGGTCAGGAGTCCATTACACGGGGTAGGCGGGTACACGGGTAGCAGAGGCTGTTTGGCGTGGACTGGGCTGTTTTCTTAGGTTAGAAACACAGAGGGTGCAGGTCGAACGCAGGAAGAACGTAGATCTAGGGACCATTGGTATATCAGTTGCAAATTTTCGTAGCTTTGTGACTTCTGAAATATCGTGGCAGAATGTCGACGGGATCCGGCTGCATACCCGGAAATTATTAGAAGAAAAAATTTCGTAGCTTTGTTGGGTAAGTACCAGAGCTCCAAGCGCTAATAGAAAACTCTCATGGTGAAATCGTTACAGGCACTAAAAGCTGGATACCACCGAATTAGTTGGTGGTGGCGTGTTTGTTGCTGTTAGAAGTAGTTTACATTGCAGCGAAATTGAAGTTGATAGTTTCTGTGTTTCAGTGTGGCTAGAGGTCATTCTTGGTAATCGGACTGAAATAATAATTGGATCCTTTTACCGACCTCCCGAATAAGATGATACAACTTCTGAAAGTTTCAGGGAAAACTTGAGTCCAAATTTACTTACCCGACTCATGCCATTATAATTCAATGTACCCTCGACGTGTTGGCGAAAGTACATGTTTAAATCATCTGAAATTGAGCTAAACGCATCCGCTGAAAGTTATTTCGAGCAATTAGTTTATTAGCCCACTCGAATAGTAGACGGCTGCGAAAATACACTTGACCTCTTAGGGATAAATAATCCTGAACTGATGATGAGCATCAAAAAGGATACAGGGATCAGTGAACACAGGGTTGTAGTAGCGACACTGAATATTGTAACTCCCAAAGCATTTAAAAACAAACGAAAAGTATACACATTCAAAAAAGAGGATAAAAATTCTCTTGGCGCCTTTCTGAAAAACAATCAGCACTCCTTCCAAATAAACATTGCGTCGGTAGTGTAGACCATATGTGGCTTAAATTCAAAGAAATAATATCGTTAGAAACTAGGAGACTTATATCAAAAAAATTAAGAAACTACAGAGCTGATCCCCATCGGCACACAAATCCGGTCAGAACACTGTTGCGGAAACAACGAAAGAAGCATGCCAAATTTAAACGAACGCAAAATTCCCGAAGTACGCGATCTTTTACAGATGCTCGAAATTTCAATGCTAGATGCTTGTTATAGTTTCCACAATGAAACTTGGTCTCGATACCTAGCAGAAAATTTAAAGTGTTTTTGGTCGCATATAAAGTTTGCTAGTGGCAAGACACAATTAAACCCTTCCCTCCGTTAAACTTCAGTTACTCGATAAATCAATCATATCTACAGGCTGTAAATTCAACTAAATATTGAGGAATTACAATTACGAACAAATTAAACTGGAAAGAACGCATAGAAAATGTCCTGGGGAAGTCGAACGCAAGACTGCTATTTATTGGCAGAATAGAAAAATGGCTCTGAGCACTATGCGACAACTTCTGAGGTCATCAGTCACCTAGAACTTAGAACTAATTAAACCTAACTAACCTAAGGACATCACACACATCCATGACCGAGGCAGGATCCAAACCTGCGACCGTAGCGGTCATTCGGTTCCAGACTGTAGCGCCGAGAACGGCACGGCAATACTTAGAAGAGGCAACAGATCTACTAAAGGTATTTTCTACACTACGCTTGTCAGTTCTCTTTTGGAGTACTACTGCGCGATATGTGATCCCTACCAGGTGGGATTAAAGGAGTACATCGAGAAAGTTCAAAGTAGAGCTGCATGTTTCGTATTATCGAGAAATACGAGAAAGAGTCTCACGGACATGATACAGGATTTGGGGTTGGACACCATTAAAAAAAAAAAGGCGTTTCTTTCTGCAGCAGGATCCACTCACGAAATTTCAGTCATCAACTGTCGGCTCCAAACGCGAAAATATTTTGTCGATGCCAACCTGTGTACGGAGAAATGATCATCATAATAAAATATGGAAAATCGGAGCTCGCTCGGAAAGAAATATGTGTTCGTTATTTCGGCGCTGTGTTCGAGAGTTGAAGAGTAGAGTTATTGTGATGGCGGTTCTATTAACCATCTGACGGGCACTTAAAATTGATTTGAAGAGTAGCCATGTAGATGTATTTCAGTCCTGATATAGCATATATATCGAAAGCCCTAGTATTTTCGAGAATAAAAACTATTTTTTAACGTAGTACGTTCACATTATAAAGTTCAGACCTGAGGAGCATACATTTGAGGCTGAAATTGATAAGGAGCCTCCTTAAACGCATCTAATCTGAGTAGAGTTTCAATGTCCTATATAACTGTAACACTAGTGACGCTTTAAGTGCCCATATATTTCAAATTTAGACTTTTTTGCCATTATCCTTTCGACAATCGTAAATAAGTCCACAATGGCGATGCCTCGATGTAGATGCAAACTGTTTGGATAGAAACACTTATAAATAAGTTGTGTCCTTTACGATGATGTAGATTTTTAGGAAGCCAAAAGAGTAATAGGACGGCGCTTCCAATGGCCGATTCATACTTTTATTCTGGTGAATTTTTCTCTTGCGAAGCCTGCTTCACCAAAGGCGGAGTGACCAATACTCTGAAGAGAGACGGGTGATTCGTTAATACCTTTGTTACAGATGTTAAAACACATTGCCACAAGTTCGCAGTGAAATTCTTTCAGTCAGTAATTGTGAGTTATTAAGATTGCATGTACTTACTATCTTAACTGCGTCAACACACTCGCGACGTTGTTGCAACAATTCACGATAGGGCTTCGATTTACATTCTTTGGAGTCATCACTCATTTGATTAATTTCATTTGGACTGCGACAGTTGTCTCTGTGTGTAGATCTAACTTCTTCATTTACATATGTCCTCAGTTACTTTTTGCATGTAGTCTAGCATATCGCCTCTCCTATAATACTGTCCTCTACAACTTGCTGTTGTACCACGGATAGCCTGACGTCCTGCCACATGAGCTACCGTAACATCTGTAGTTAATGTTTTCCACTAACTCCTATACTCCTCAATTTTACAATCAACACCATATACACTCCTGGAAATTGAAATAAGAACACCGTGAATTCATTGTACCGGGAAGGGGAAACTTTATTGACACATTCCTGGGGTCAGATACATCACATGATCACACTGACAGAACCACAGGCACATAGACACAGGCAACAGAGCATGCACAATGTCGGCACTAGTACAGTGTATATCCACCTTTCGCAGCAATGCAGGCTGCTATTCTCCCATGGAGACGATCGTAGAGATGCTGGATGTAGTCCTGTGGAACGGCTTGCCATGCCATTTCCACCTGGCGCCTCAGTTGGACCAGCGTTCGTGATGGACGTGCAGACCGCGTGAGACGACGCTTCATCCAGTCCCAAACATGCTCAATGGGGGACAGATCCGGAGATCTTGCTGGCCAGGGTAGTTGACTTACACCTTCTAGAGCACGTTGGGTGGCACGGGATACATGTGGACGTGCATTGTCCTGTTGGAACAGCAAGTTCCCTTGCCGGTCTAGGAATGGTAGAACGATGGGTTCGATGACGGTTTGGATGTACCGTGCACTATTCAGTGTCCCCTCGACGATCACCAGTGGTGTACGGCCAGTGTAGGAGATCGCTCCCCACACCATGATGCCGGGTGTTGGCCCTGTGTGCCTCGGTCGTATGATGTCCTGATTGTGGCGCTCACCTGCACGGCGCCAAACACGCATACGACCATCATTGGCACCAAGGCAGAAGCGACTCTCATTGCTGAAGACGACACGTCTCCATTCGTCCCTCCATTCACGCCTGTCGCGACACCACTGGAGGCGGGCTGCACGATGTTGGGGCGTGAGCGGAAGACGGCCTAACGGTGTGCGGGACCGTAGCCCAGCTTCATGGAGACGGTTGCGAATGGTCCTCGCCGATACCCCAGGAGCAACAGTGTCCCTAATTTGCTGGGAAGTGGCGGTGCGGTCCCCTACGGCACTGCGTAGGATCCTACGGTCTTGGCGTGCATCCGTGCGTCGCTGCGGTCCGGTCCCAGGTCGACGGGCACGTGCACCTTCCGCCGACCACTGGCGACAACATCGATGTACTGTGGAGACCTCACGCCCCACGTGTTGAGCAATTCGGCGGTACGTCCACCCGGCCTCCCGCATGCCCACTATACGCCCTCGCTCAAAGTCCGTCAACTGCACATACGGTTCACGTCCACGCTGTCGCGGCATGCTACCAGTGTTAAAGACTGCGATGGAGCTCCGTATGCCACGGCAAACTGGCTGACACTGACGGCGGCGGTGCACAAATGCTGCGCAGCTAGCGCCATTCGACGGCCAACACCGCGGTTCCTGGTGTGTCCGCTGTGCCGTGCGTGTGACCATTGCTTGTACAGCCCTCTCGCAGTGTCCGGAGCAAGTATGGTGGGTCTGACACACCGGTGTCAATGTGTTCTTTTTTCCATTTCCAGGAGTGTATTATCCATCAAACTGTGCGACGTCGGTCAGTCTGAGACTTCCTCCTTTCATTTAATATGAAATTCTATTTACTCATTTTCTGTCGTTGTTTTGATATGAAATTCTTTATTTTATCCCGCAATGAGTGTCTGATAGATTCAAGTAGTGGAATGTTAATTCAGTTTTCTTTTATTTTTCGATGTAACCTTTCGAATATACTCAGATGCATGAGTTTCTCGGAATAGGGCGGAAATTCTGTCATTGTCTTGGACTAGAGTAAATGCAGAATCCTTCGAGTCCGTTGTTGGTGGTCTGACAGCGAAGAGAGGACAAAGGACAAACAGGTAGCTCTGGAAACAGGCAGGCACGGTCTTTTTAACTATATGTGGTAAGCCCTCATCGGTGGGTCCGATCGCCAGACTTAGGTGCCTGAGTTTGGAAGACAGAAGAATACAATGGCGTGCTGACCTCGAGATAAACACACAGGGGTCCTAAATTACAGTACAGGCTGGGTCCTGGCACCAGGGGGATCCATCTCACAAAAGATTTAATGTTAGCAGTATGCAGAACGCAAAACTCTCAGCAGAACTGTAAATATTCTGAGCTATGTGGAAATGGGACGCAAGTTAGGGCTACATGTCTCGTTTCAGCTCGCATTCACCTGAGGCGGGAAAATAGTAGTTAGATATGTATGTGTAAATTATGTAGTGGGAAAAATTTGGGGGCATATCTGCCTTTTGCAAGTGCATGTTCATTGTCACGTCCCCCCACCACAACTTAGCGATACAGTCACTATGAACTGCAGATTAAATTCCATGTAATCTCTAAGCACTGTCTGCCTAACGCACCCTCACTCAGTGAACTCGTGAGAGCCCCTGCATCACGGTATCCAGCGTGTCAGCAGGAGGTATGAACATTATGTTACGTACAGCTCTAGTAAGCGTACTTACACACATAATCCTCGGAATCCTGCTGTAACAACAACCTCTAAAGATTCGATTCTCTTCCTTCCTGCGTTTCACACATTCCGCGTTTTACTTCCCTACGATTCCTTGTCCCAGACGCCCTCAGAAATTTATTTCTCAAAATAAGGCCTATGTTTGTCAATAGAAGACCTTCCTGTCAAGCAATATTTCCTTCGCCTATGCTACTTGTGACCACTAATAAATATCAGGTACATTTCAAAAAATGGTTCAAATGGCTCTGAGCACTATGGGACTTAACATCTGAGGTCATCAGTGCCCTAGAACTTAGAACTACTTAAAACTAACTAACCTAAGGACATCACACACATCCATGCCCGAGGCAGGATTCGAACCTGCGACCGTAGCGGTCGTGCGGTTCCAGGCTGTAGCGCCTAGACCCGCTCGGCTACTCCGTCCGGCGGTACATTTTAATACGCTACTAATGTTGTTATGTGTTACATGATTTTTCAAGTAAATACGCTATGTGATCAAAAATATCCGGACAACTGACTGAAAACAACTTACAAGTTCGGGGGGCCCTCCATCGGTAATGCTGGGATTCAAGATGGTATCGGCCCACTCTTTGCCTTGATTACATCTTTCACTCTCGCAGACGTATGTTCAGACAGGTGCTTGAAGGCTTCTTGGGGAACGGCAGCCCATTCTTCATGGAGTGCTGAACTGATGAAAGGTATCGATGTCGGCCGGTGAGGCCTGGCACGAAGTCGGCGTTCCAAAACGTCGCAAAGGTG
Source organism: Schistocerca nitens (assembly GCF_023898315.1). Taxonomy (NCBI): domain Eukaryota; kingdom Metazoa; phylum Arthropoda; class Insecta; order Orthoptera; family Acrididae; genus Schistocerca; species Schistocerca nitens. Next base: position 110,323,754 of record NC_064618.1, on the reverse strand, counting down.
TTTTATAGGATTCACGTCGGGACTCTGTGCAGGCCAGTCCGTTACAGGGATGTTATTATCGTGTAACCACTACGCCACAGCCCGTGCATTATGAACAGGTGCTCGATCGTGTTGAAAGATGCAACCGCTATCTCCAAATTGCTCTTCAAGCAATAAGATGCTTAAAACATCAGTGTAGGGTTGTACTGTGATAGTGCCACGCAAAACAAGGGGTGCAAGATCCCATCATGAAAAACAGGACTATACAGTAACACAACCGCCTCCGAATTTTATTGCTGGCACTACAAACGATGGCAGATGACATTCACCGGGCATTCGCCAGAACCACACCCTGCCATCGGATCGCCACATTGTGTACCGTGATTCGTCACTCCACACAACGTTTGTCCACTGTTCAGTCGTCCAGTGTTTACGCTCCTTACACCAAGCGAGGCGTCGTTTGGCATTTACCGGTTGTGTGGCTTACGAACAGCGGCTCGATCATGAAATCCAAATTTTCTTACCTCTTGCCTAACTGTCATAGTACTTGCAGTGGATCCTGATGCACTCTGGAATTCCTGTGCGATGGTCTGGATAGATGTCTGCCTATTACACGTTACGACCCTCTTCAACTGTCGGCGGTCTCTGTCAGTCAACAGATGAAGTCGGCCTCTACGCTTTTGTGCTGTACGGGTCCCTTCACGTTTGCACTTCACTATCACATTGTAAACAGTGGAACAAGGGATGTTTAGCAGTGTGCAAACCTCTCGTACACACTTATGACACAAGTAACACCCAATCACCTTACCACGTTCAAGTTCCGCGGAGCGCCCCATTCTGCTCTCTCACGATTTCTAATGACTACTGAGGTCGTTGATATGAAGTGCCTGCCAGTAGGTGGCAGCACAATGCATCTAATATAGAAAACATATTTTTTGAGGGTGTCCGGATATTTTTGATCACATAGTGTACTTGCGCAGCAGATTGTTGCCAAATGCAGGAGTGCACCTAGCGCACACTGCCGAAGTCTCACGTAATGGACAGAGAAAATCTTTTCTGTCTCTTCTGATGACAGAATATTTCTATTTCTGTATAGTTCAGGGTGGTTTCAGCTTATGCAAACTGCATAATCACGTGCAATGTGCGGAAGAAAGTCCAGAAGACGATTTCCATCACACAAAAATCTCCGTAGTCATTTCACTCCTCTAGTTTCATTTATAATTAATTAATATTAAAAGGCGAATAATGAAATCAAAGTTTTGAAAGGATTGTGAGCAATTAGTGTGATAGAGACGTTCCTACAGATTATTTTCCGCCTGTGTTTCTGAGAGACGTGAGTCCCTTTTCCTTTACGATATTTCATATTTTATTTTTGAAAAGTCATGCATTCCTGTTATTCAGTGTCGTAAATTGAGAAAGAAAGAAAAGAGAAAATGTGTATGGGAATTGGATACACGTCCTAACGCCTTTTTCCTCCCAGTCTATATCTTTCACCTCCTCCTCTCTTTGTCTCTTTGTCCACCTCCTCACCACATTCTCTGCCCATCACCTCCTGCTCCCTCTCTTTGTCCATCTTCTCCCCTCTCTCTCACCGTTTATCCTGTCTCCTCTCTTTCCTCTTCTCTCTGTCCATGACCTCCTGCCCATCGTAGTATTCGTCGACCTCCTCCTCAACCAACTACTCCTGCCTCCCTCTGTTCTCCTCTGTCCATATCCACCTCCCCCTATTCTCTGCCCATCTTCTCCTTCGTCTCTCTCTCAAACTCCACCAGACCTCTCACTCCAACCATCTCCTCCTTCCCGCTTCTTATGTCCATTTCCCCTCAGCCCTCTGTCTGTCTTCTCTTTCCTCTTCTCTGATTCTGATATATTTTTGCTTTTATTCCAAATTCAGCTTGTGTGATATTCTAATCATAAGTATTTAAGAAACAGATACAACTTTCCTGTTCGCTAACAACTTTTCACTATTATACACTCCTGGAAATTGAAATAGGAACACCGTGAATTCATTGTACCAGGAAGGGGAAACTTTATTGACACATTCCTGGGGTCAGATACATCACACGATCACACTGACAGAACCACAGGCACATAGACACAGGCAACAGAGCATGCACAATGTCGGCACTAGTACAGTGTATATCCACCTTTCGCAGCAATGCAGGCTGCTATTCTCCCATGGAGACGATCGTAGAGATGCTGGATGTAGTCCTGTGGAACGGCTTGCCATGCCATTTCCACCTGGCGCCTCAGTTGGACCAGCGTTGGTGATGGACGTGCAGACAGCGTGAGACGACGCTTCATCCAGTCCCAAACATGCTCAATGGGGGACAGATCCGGAGATCTTGCTGGCCAGGGTAGTTGACTTACACCTTCTAGAGCACGTTGGGTGGCACGGGATACATGCGGACGTGCATTGTCCTGTTGGAACAGCAAGTTCCCTTGCCGATCTAGGAATGGTAGAACGATGGGTTCGATGACGGTTTGGATGTACCGTGCACTATTCAGTGTCCCCTCGACGATCACCAGTGGTGTACGGCCAGTGTAGGAGATCGCTCCCCACACCATGATGCCGGGTGTTGGCCCTGTGTGCCTCGGTCGTATGCAGTCCTGATTGTGGCGCTCACTTGCACGGCGCCAAACACGCATACGACCATCATTGGCACCAAGGCAGAAGCGACTCTCATCGCTGAAGACGACACGTCTCCATTCGTCCCTCCATTCACGCCTGTCGCGACACCACTGGAGGCGGGCTGCACGATGTTGGGGCGTGAGCGGAAGACGGCCTAAAGGTGTGCGGGACCGTAGCCCAGCTTCATGGAGACGGTTGCGAATGGTCCTCGCCGATACCCCAGGAGCAACAGTGTCCCTAATTTGCTGGGAAGTGGCGGTGCGGTCCCCTACGGCACTGTGTAGGATCCTACGGTCTTGGCGTGCATCCGTGCGTCGCTGCGGTCCGGTCCCAGGTCGACGGGCACGTGCACCTTCCGCCGACCACTGGCGACAACATCGATGTACTGTGGAGACCTCACGCCCCACGTGTTGAGCAATTCGGCGGTACATCCACCCGGCCTCCCGCATGCCCACTATACACCCTCGCTCAAAGTCCGTCAACTGCACATACGGTTCACGTCCACGCTGTCGCGGCATGCTACCAGTGTTAAAGACTGCGATGGAGCTCCGTATGCCACGGCAAACTGGCTGACACTGACGGCGGCGGTGCACAAATGCTGCGCAGCTAGCGCCATTCGACGGCCAACACCGCGGTTCCTGGTGTGTCCGCTGTGCCGTGCGTGTGATCATTGCTTGTACAGCCCTCTCGCAGTGTCCGGAGCAAGTATGGTGGGTCTGACACACCGGTGTCAATGTGTTCTTTTTTCCATTTCCAGGAGTGTATTTTCCATGTATATAGTAATACTTTGGTAGAGCACTTGCCCGCGAAAGGCAAAGGTCCCGAGTTCGAGTCTCGGTCGGGCACACAGTTTTAATCTGCCAGGAAGTTTCATATCAGCGCACACTCCGCTGCAGGGTGAAAATCTCGTTTTTTTTCTTTATTGTAATTTTAAACACCTCATACAGGCGGGCTGTCAGCAGCATATTACGCCGCTCTTCACCCTTAAGTGGTACAATCATATGACAAATAGGTGACACAGACAATACAATGAAAATGGCGGCCAAAAAGGTAGAGACAAAAAACAATAAACATGAAGCCGTTCGCGCTGGACGATAAAAGCACTAACACTTGTTGACACGGCGCACAGAACACGGAGGACGGCGACGGCACATGTGAACAGTGGAGGTGTAAATGCGAAAGAACGCTAAACACAAAACGAAGGCACACACACGAGACACTGATGGCGATGATCTCCGGCGCGCGAATGTTCACTATGCGTGTGCGAGTCCGGGGACATGCCAAGAGAGGAGGAGGAGGAAGGGGAGTGGGAGAGCGAGAGGGGAGAGCAGAGATGCCACGGGCAGGGGAGATAGGGGGAGGGAGGAAGGGGGAGGGGAAGCCCGGGGGAAGAGGGGTGGAGGGAGGGGACGGGGGAAAAGGAAAGAGAAGGGAAGGGAAGAGAAGGGAGGGAGGGTGCCGAAAGGAAAGGACACCGGAAGTGGGGGGTGGGGCAGGGTCAAAGTTGATAGGAGGGGTAGATGGAGGGGAGGAGGACATAATCAGGGAGGGGGTGCTGACGGATGCCACCTTGGGAGAGTGTAAGGAGGGTGGAGAGATGGAGACCAGGTGGGATGTGGGAATACAGGCGGGGCAGCAGGCGCGGGCGGGAGAGGATCGGGGAGACTAGTGGGTGAGGAGGATCGAGTTTATGGGAGGTGTACAGGATACGTATCCTTTCAAGGAAAAGGAGGAGGTGGAGGAAGGGGATGAGATCGTACAGGATCCGCATGGGGGAGGGGAGACGGATGCGATAGGCGAGGCAGAGAGCATGGCGTTCAAGAATTTGGAGGGATTTATAAAGGGTAGGGGGGGCGGAGATCCAAGCCAGATGAGCGTAACAAAGGATAGGGTGGATGAGGGATTTATAGGTGTGGAGGATGGTGGAGGGGTCCAGACCCCACGTACGGCCAGAGAAGAGCTTGAGGAGACTGTCGGGAGCGTGCCTTGGCTTGGATTGTCCGGAGGTGGGGAGTTCAGGAGAGGCGACGGTCGAAGGTGACGCCAAGGTACTTAAGGGCGGGAGTGATGGCGATAGGACGGCCATAGATGGTGATATAGAAATCAAGGAGGCGGAAGGAAGGGGTGGTTCTGCCTACAATGATCGCCTGGGTTTTGGAGGGATTGACCTTGAGCAACCACTGGTTGCACCAAGCGGTGAACCGGTCAAGATGGGATTGGAGAAGGTGTTGGGAGCGCTGGAGGGTGGGGGCAAGGGCAAGGAAGGCGGTGTCATCGGCAAACTGGTGGGCGGGGGGTGACGGGGCGGCATGTCCGCCATGTACAAAAGGTACAGAAGGGGGGAGAGGACGGAGCCTTGGGACACACCGGCGGAGGGGAAAAAGGTGTAGGAATCTGTGTTATGGATGGTGACACAGGAAGAACGGCGGGAGAGAAAGGAGCCAATCAGACGGACGTAGTTAATGGGAGGGGCGAAGGTTTGGAGCTTGAAGAGGAGACCGGAATGCCAGACGCGGTCATAAGCATGTTCGAGGTCCAGGGAGAGGAAGATGGCGGAGCGACGGGAAGTAAGCTGGTCAGAAAGGAGATGGGTGAGGTGAAGGAGAAGGTCGTCGGAAGAGAAGGACGGCCGAAAGCCACACTGCGTAATGGGAAGGTGGCGGTGCTGGTGGAGATGCTGGTGGATGCGCGGGTGAGGATAGATTCCAGGACGTTGCTGAAGACCGAGGTAAGGCTGATGGGACGGTAGGAGGAGACGGCGGACGGCGGTTTGCCAGGTTTAAGGAACATGAGGATACGGGAGGTTTTCCACAGGTCGGGGTAGCAACCGGTGGACAGGACTACATTGTAGAGCCTGGCCAGGGTGGAGAGGAAAGAGACAGGAGCTTCACGAAGGTGACGGCAGGTGACACGATCGTGACCAGGAGCGGTGTTGCGTTTGGTGCGGAGTGTAGCAATGAGATCCTGTGTAGTGATAGGGGCATTGAGTTCCGTGTGTGCAATGTTGTCCAAGTACTGGAAACCAGGAGCGAGGGGAGGGACAGAGGTGTCAGCTCGATCGTGAATATCCGGGAAGAGGGAGTAATCGAACTGGGGATCATCGGGGATGGAAAATACATCGGAGAGGTAGGAGGCAAAGTGATTGGCCTTACTAAGGGTGTCAGGGAAGGGGTGATCATCATGGAGAAGAGGATACTAGGGGGAGGGTTTAGTTCCGGTAAGACGACGGAAGGCTGACCAGAAGTTGGACGAGTTGATAGGTAGGGTAGCATTTAAACGGGTGCATGTCTGTCGCCAGTCCCGGCGTTTCTTAGCCGCGAGCAAATTACGAATGTGTCGCTGGAGTTGCCGGTGGCGTCGTAGTGTGTCCGGGTCACGCGTGCGGAGGAAGGCACGGTAGAGACGGCGGGATTCACGGAGGAGGAGGACGGCCTGTGGGGGTAAGGTAGGACGGTGGGGCTGGATGGCGACAGTAGGGACGTGGGCCTCCACGCCCTCAGACAAGGTCTGCTGGAGAAAGCAGGCGTCATGGGTGACATCGTCGGGGTGGTGGTAGGTGAAAGGGTGGCTATCGACCCGGGTGGAGAGGGTATCCCGGTAGGCATTCCAGTTGGCACGGGAGTAGTCATGGACGTACTTAGAGGGAGGGTCAGTACGAGGGTCGGGGCGGGGGCGACGACCGTCTGAAACGATGAGGAGGACAGGGAGATGGTCGCTACCAATAGGCTCCAGGAAAATCTCGTTCTGAATACTTTATATTTATTGAACACATATAGCAGTTGTTCGTACGAGCGTGAAGTAAATCAGTCAAGAGTTACTCCAGATTTTTAGTAATATTTCCGGTGCACTCGAATATGCCCCACGGGTATCTAAGATTTTGCACAAACGAAAATTTGCATTTTTATTTACAACGATATGAGCGTTCGTTTATAAAGGCTTATGGACATTAAAAAGAAATGCCATGTTCGTTTGTACAAAATCATAAATCTCCAAACGTTCTTCACCAACTGCTTTGTATTTCGACGCAACTTTTTATTCTCATGCACGTGCATTCTTATACAGGGTGGTCCATTGATCAAGAACAGGCCAAATATCTCACGAAATAAGCGTCAAACGAAAAAAACTACAAACAACGAAACTAGTTTAGCATGAAGGTGGAAACCAGATGGCGCTTTGGTTGGCTCGCTAGATGGCGCTGCCATAGATCAAACAGATATCAACTGCGTTTTTTTTAAAATAGGAACGCCCATTTTTATCACATATTCGTGTAGTAGGTAGGAAATATGAATGTTTTATTTGGACCACTTTTTTCTTTTTGTGATAGATAGCGCTGTAATAGTCACAAACATATGGCTCACAATTTTAGACGAACAGTTGGTAACAGGTAGCTTTTTAAATTGAAATGCAGAACGTAGGTACGTTTGAACATTTTATTTCGGTTGTTCCAATGTGATACATGTACCTTTGTGAACTTATCATTTCTGATAACGCATGCTGTTACAGTGTGATTACCTGTAAATACCACATTAATGCAATAAATGCTCAAAATGATGTCCGTCAACCTCAATGCATTTGGCAATACGTGTAACGACATTCCTCTCAACAGCGAGAAGTTCGCCTTCCGTAATGTTCGCACATCCATTGACAATGCGCTGACGCATATTGTCAGGCTTTGTCTGTAGATCACGGTAGCAAATATCCTTCAACTTTCCCCACAGAAAGAAATACGGGGACGTCAGATCAGGTGAACGTGCGGGTTATGGTATGGTGCTTTGACGACCAATCCACCTGCATGCTTTTCAATACCACTTCAACCGCACGCGAGCTATGTGCCGGATACCAATCATGTTGCAAGTACATCGCCATTCTGTCATGAAGTGAAATATCTTAAAGTAACATCGATAGAGCATTACGTAGGAAATCCGCATACACTGCACCATTTAGATTGCCACTGATAAAATGGGGCGCAATTATCCTTCCTTCCTCCCATAATGCCGCACCATACATTAACCCGCCATGGTCGCTGATGTTCCACATGTCGCAGTCATCGTGGATTTTCCGTTGTACAATAGTGCATATTATGCCGGTTTACGTTACCGCTGTTGGTGAATGAAGCTTCGTCGCTAAATAGAAGGCGTGCCAAAAATATGTCATCGTCACGTAATTTCTCTTCTGCCCAGGGGCAGAACTGTACACGACGTTCCAAGTCGTCGCCATGCAGTTTCTGGTGAATAGAAATATGGTACGGGTGCAATCGATGGTGATGTAGCATTCTCAACACCGTCGTTTTTGAGATTCCCGATTCTCGCGCAATTTGTCTGCTACTGATGTGCGGATCAGCCGCAACAGTAGCTAAAACGCCTACTTGGGCATCATCATTTGTTGCGGGTCGTGGTTGACGTTTCACATGTGGCTGAACACTTACTGTTTCCTTAAATAACGTAACTATCCGGTGAACGGTCCGGACACTTGGATGATGTCGTCCAGGATACCGAGCAGCATACATAGCACACGCCCGTTGGGCATTTTGATCACAATAGCCATACATCAACACGATATCGACCTTTTCCGCAATTGGTAAACGGTCCATTTTAACACGGGTAATGTATCGCGAAGCAAATACCGTCCGCACTGGCAGAATGTTACGTGATACCACGTACTTATACGTTTGTGACTATTACAGCGCCATCTGTCACAAAGCGAAATAAGTGGTCCAACTGAAACGTTCATATTTCTTGACGTACTACACTAATATGTAATAAAAAATGAGGGTTCCTATTTTAAAAAAAACGCAGTTGACATCCGTTTGACCTATGGCAGGGCCAACTAGCGAGCCAAGCATAGCGCCATCTGGTTTTTCCTCTTCAAGCTAGACGATTTTCGTTCTTTGTAGTTTTTTCGTTTGATGCTTATTTCGTGAGATGTTTGGTCCGGTCACTATCAATGGACCACCCTGTATACCTACTAGAGCGCAATACTCGTATATCATATGGCGCTCACGTACCTATAAAGAAACATGTACGTGTATGGGAATGCAACGTTGTGTTAAAATACAAAGCAGTTGGTGAAGAAACTTTGGAGGTTTATGACTTTGTTCAAACCAGGATTTACATTTTTCCTTACATAGATTAAGTAGGCAACTATAAACCGGTAGCTGACTTTTGCACTATGCTATCACACCAAGTCCTGGACCAGAAGATGATGACAAATGATATCTGGCAACATTCATATTAATAGAAGCCTTCACACACACGTGTAGATTTATTGTCGTTCTGTACACAGAACTGAGATGCAGAACAGCTTCCATGTCATTTTATTTCACATTCCGCAACAACACTGGTAGGATCCAAAACCAACTTTCGACATCATTTCCTTGATAGCTTAAGACATAATGAAAATTATATCAGACGAATACTAACGCTACACACGTAGACGCAAACAGTTTCGACCGTTTTAATCACTGAGATTGGCACATAATCGTGGCTTCCTTAGTGTCATATTCGATGAATTTCTTTCACACAGGTATTTTGATCGAACATTCGTAACACGTTATCACATCGAGAAGACGTGGAAACTCTTCCCGAGGAAAACTTCATAGAAGTCTTGGACAGTTTTAATGCAACAAAATTTTTCCTTTCAAATAGCGTTCACCTGGAATGGCCTCAAAATATCTCAACAATAGACATGAGACTGGCAGCGTCCTGAAAATTGTTCCTGTAATTCTTTCAGCATTGCAGTGAATTCTTCAAATTAGCATATTCTTTAAAGCCAGAGAGCTTAGGGAAATGAACAGCATTCTTTGTCAGGTGTTATTCCTTGCACAATGTGATCTTATTTTTGAATGCATCAACTTTCCTCATAGAAAATACCTTCTAATGTGTTACAGGTGGTATTATGGGCCTTCAACCATGTCCATCAACTTAACCAACTTTCTTCGCGCTTACATAAGTGGGAATCAATGTGTTTCCATTGGAAGGCTCTAGAGTCCAGAATCGATGTGGAGTGGGGCATATCCGCCTGAGCGTTGAGGAAATCGTCCCACGAACGCACCAAGTTGAAGATACTCGTTTGGTAAATAACCGTGTCCTGCTGTGTGAAGAAGTCTGTTGCACATACTCATCCGACTGAAATGATCGTTCCTTCAAGGAATTTTGTAAGAGACCTGAGGCGTGATAGTCACATGTGGAGAGATCAGGACAACAGAGTGGGTACTCGAATATCTCCAAGTTGAGTTGGTGTAACTTCTGCATTATGACATTACTGATATAGGGATGTGCGTTATCATGAAACAATAGTTCCTCTTACCTTAGTTGTCCCGCACGTTTCACCTTAATTTCACCCCGTAATTATTTGTCCACCATTGAGCAATAGTGTTCCCCAGTAACGAAGACTCCACGAGGCAGGCCATTCAGATCGATGGGCGTTTTGCTTCGAAAAGTGACCAGCAAGGAACTTGGCGCACCACTCCACAACGGTGTTTTGCGACAGACGCACTCCCCCTTACACATTCTTCCATCTTCTTTGGATGTCTACAGGTGTTTAATGTTTGGCAGTCCATTTGTTCCCCTAATTCTTTCAACACCGCAATAAATTATTTAAAATTCGCATCTTCATTAACACCCTAGAGCTTACGGAAATGGACAGCACGTGGGTCCTGTTCGAACGCGCCTGGTAATAACTTCGCTAAAGTTCACGTTTCCGCATTTACCGCAGGCAATTTGGAAAGACACGAATACCACAATAATCTCTTGCCTACATGTCATTGCTTATATACTCGCACAGGAAATTCTTTGATCGCCGTTATATTTAAGTCTCAGAACTCTTCATTCAGTTTCATCAAAAACTCTTGAAACTGACGGTGTATAATGCATACTTCAGAAGATTTCAGTTTCATCCTGAGCTCCTTGCCTGAAAATTTAGCGCAATGTATTTCTTGACATTCGAAACAATGAATCCCATTCAAATCGTCTGTAATAGTCATAATTTTTTGCTTTGGAGGAACATGTTCGTGCATGGTGTTGTGATCTCTAATTCGTAGAAGACTGCGGCTCCCGTATATTATGCGACTGTGTAAGACATGTTGAGATTTCTCAACCTTCTCTTTGAAAGAGTGCCATGATTTCTTTCCTTTCTAAAGGCTAGTAACGATAGATCAATACACTGCGTCTGTTTTAGAACAACGGAAACTGGAACATTGAACTTTCTTTACACCACGAACAAATAGATAGGGATAAACATCACTGCACATACAATTTTGCTGAATTGAAGAAAGTCGTGCCGAGCGAGAAATCTCGCTTCATATCTCTTGGAGAAACAGTGTCGTACTAAACCAGTTATTGCACTGTATCGAAGAGTTCCGAAATGAACCAATCATAGCCGAAACGGGCCTTACAGTGCCGAAATGTACGGAGTAGTGGCGAGACAGACCGAGTCCCAAACCACGCATGAAGCACACTGTGCACGCATGAACTTCTGCACGGCGTGGCAAACCGAGCTCTAAACCATCAGGAATTATGAAAGTCTTAAAATCCTGATCAAGGGCTTCGGCTGTTTTCCTAAATCATTTGAGGCCATTACTAGTATGTACCCTTCAACAAAGCCATCTCAGTGTTTAACCCCCCTCTTACTAATCGGCCTATTGTGCTTACGATATAAAATATGACTGTGGATCGCGCGTATGCCTAATGGATTTTTTCTAATTGTATAAGGCTGTCATCCCCGAAGAATTGATACCGATAAGTAGGAGGAAAGTATACAACCGACCCTTCTGATGGAAAGTCTAGTAAAAATAAAAGGAATTAAACCGAACAGGGCTATAATTTGGAAATTGAAAGTTATTTTGTGCATTCACTCACGAACAACACTGGACAGAAAGGGGTACCACTGATCATGCATCCAAAAGTTACACTAATGAACGAAAAGGAAGTAATTAACGGTCGCCAGCCCACTAGGGCAATTTACATGCCAAATCCTGTACAAGATGTTGGGAAAGAAAAACATGTATTATTAACCACTGACGTGGCAACTAAAGACTGCCACTTCTTTTTTTTGTGACACTAATCATTTAAGTGAGTATGTAATGATAAAGAAAACTGAGAAGTCACTCTTACGATATGTTTGGCATTAAATTCTGAAAAAGGCAATCGAGTAAGGATTTGCAATTAAACTGTATGCTAGTACTGAACTTCGTTACGTGAACAATGACTTTCAGTGACCTCAGCATAACGTCATCAAAGAAATTTAGAAACAAAAGGAAGCACTTTTTACTTTGCCGTTACTTATTTTGCAAATCGGAATTCATATTGTTGTCTGAAGAACTGAGCCTGTTCTACTGACTTTAACAGAATTAAATACTAGAATACGTACCAAACCAAACAGCCATGTGCTCCACGCTAATGTAAAATAAATAAAACTTCTGTTCTCATAATTTCTGCATTGTCTTTAGATTTTTTTCAATGATAGATTCTCTAACTTGAAAAATGAATTTGCTTTACTTTAGTCATATACTGGAGCCTCTCTTGTACAACAGTTGATTGAAAGTAGACTGAGGCTAAAATTCTTAAAAGAGAAATTATTCATTAATAAACTGCCTGTAACTATTAAATTTGTTTCTTATGACACTCAGTTAGCATATTAGATAAAAAAAGGAACAAGGATCCTGCTTGGTAACAGTGGTTGCGGGCAATGAGGACACAATCGCCCTGAGTTTAACTGATTATTATTTAAATAAATCTTAACAATCAAATCACATTCAGTTGTGCTGCTGGGTTAGCCGTTAATACTTTCTACCAATGAACAGTCTTACTTCAGTGCCGTGCGTACGACGAAACTCGGAGCCGACGACGAAACGGTGTTGCTAGAACTGCTGCTGTTGTTGAAGACGGTAGCATATTTTGGACCCACGGCTGATGATAGGAACGGGCAATCGAAATTAATACAGCCTCATCCGCCCGTCCACTGTCCATACTCCTGCTCTAGACATCTGGCCGGCGCGCGTACATGATGCCGCCAACAATGTCACTTCCTACTGCGAGAGCGTTAACACCACACTTCCGCACACTGTAAGTGCTGGAACCCGTCTCTCGGTCTCTCCACACGCTCTGCGCAACAACTCCCTACCCAAAGATTTTCCAACGCACAAGCAGTGCTATTATCGTTGCTAGTCGATGCTAATAACAATTCCTTTGTCTTTTTCCCAGAGCTTATAAGTTTCACAGTAAAACACAGATAAATACAATGAAACGTCAACAGACTTCTACCTAAATTTACACATACAGTGAAGCAATGCACTTACTTATTAAAAGAAAGCATTTAAATTACAAATATTTACATACAATTCAGAAAAAAGTTATATATCAGTAGCAGGTGCCATGCATCCTGCATTTTCGGTGTTAAAAGTGCCTCTATCACATCCACAGTAGAGATGTCGGTGCCATACGAATGTATGACTAGTTCTTTCTTCTATTGAGATGACAAAACCTGCAGCATTGTAAAATACCTGGATGGAGAAACATTACTATTTTACTTACTGTTATCACACTATGCTCTACGACCATTCTACAACTCAAGTTCACGTACTCAGATCAAGCACACAAGAATGTACACAATATTAAAAGCTAACAGTCGACAGACACTAAAAAATTTGATTAAGCTGCTCCTGTCTAGTCCTGAAACTCGTCTCCTTCATACTTTTTGGATACACAGCGTGTTTCCGTAAGAACGCGAAAATTTTAACAGGACATAGACGATAATCCACTGAACAATTTGAGGTAGGGAACCTGGAGTCGGAGAAGCCAGCTTAAGGAGATAACAGGAGCAACATCACATTACATTTTTGTTTACATTAGTGACAGTTAATCGCAAACACCAAGGCTGAAACAATGAACTCACTGTTTGTACTGTACCTTACTAAATGTGCTGAAACTGACGGCCAAGAACCTCAATGCAAGCATGACATCGGCGAATAAGATTCTGACGCACCGTGACAAATATTCCTGGTGTGTTTTGAATCACATCACAGGCAGCTATAATCCTGGAAATTCCTTGTTTTCTTCCACAAAATAAAGGATGTACATGTAAATAAAGAGCACAGTAGTTGTAAACTTGTACGCAGGTTAGTTAAATAAGCTGGAAAACAGTAATGCTGGACAAAGCGATGTACAAATTTACCTCCATATATCCATAAGCTGGCTTTTCTGACCCCTACCTCAAATTGTTCACTGGAGCATTGTCTATGAACTCTTACATTTTCGAGCGCTCTTACGGAAACACCCCTATATATGTAGTCGAACGCATTTTAAGGTACTGCGTCATTCGGTTGTAGCGGTCTGCCTTTACTGTTCTTAGACTGCTTCACTATCTTCACACACTTCCGACTCCGGATGCGCATAGAATATTGAGTCCGGTCCAGGTAAAAATCGTCCACAGTAGGGGTGTGAAATCAATCTACGGTGAATGCACAATCGAGGATTAACACGATGGCCTTGACTAAAATATACAGCAGCTGACTTTGATGAATTAAAATTTTGGTTTCCCTAGAAATATTTCTTCTCATAATTATTTTCAAATGAAATAATACCGATGAAAAACGCAAAGTCAATAATGACTACGATCATCCATCTCTTCAGCATGAGAAAACTACCAGTCACATGAGTATGAAAGCTTTGACTCATTTTATGCTTGTATTATGAACAACAGAAAGACATAAAATATTCCTCTAAGTGTCGTTTAAGTAATTCATATAATACAGACCCAATTTCAATACAGTAAAAAACATTTCTGCCACAAAATATAGTGTTACGTCCGTCGATTACGAAAACATGAGCAAGTCAGGCGCCTGGCAGTACTGACATCACTTTGGCGTTCTGCAGCGGCGGTGTCTCGCCGTCCTTCGGCTGCCGGTGTGTTGTCGCCCTGCTGCGGTTGCTCACGTGGGCGGGTGCCAGGAATGTCACTGTCCCCAGCATATGCGGACATTGCGTGGCTCGTTATAATACTGGATGATCAAAAAGTCAGTGTACATTTGAAAACTGAATAAATCACGGAATAATGTAGATAGAGAGGTACAAATTGGCAAACATGCTTGCAATGACATGGGGTTTTATTAGAACCAAAAAAATAAATAAATACAAAAGTTCAAAAAATGTCTTACAGATGGCGCTTTATCTGATCAGAATAGCAATAATTAGCATAACAAAGTAAGACAAAGGAAAGATGATTTTCTTTCCAGGAAATACTCAATATGTCCACCATCATTCCTCAACAATAGCTTCAGTCGAGGAATAATGTTGTGAACAGCACTGTAAAACATGTCCGGAGCTATGGTGAGGCATTGGCGTCGGATGTTGTCTTTCAACATCCATAGAGATGTCAGACGTTCACGATACGCTTGCAACTTCAGGTAACCCCAAAGCCAATAATCGGACGGACTGAGGTCTGGGGACCTGGGAGGCCAAGCATGACGAAATTTGCGGCCGAGCACACTATCATCACCAAGCGATACGCGCAAGAGATCTTTCAAGTGCCATTTGTCCGACATTTTGTGAACTTTGTTTATTTTGGTTCTAATAAAACCCCTTGTCATTCCAAGCATGTGTGCCAATTTTTACCTCTCTGTCCACATTATTCCGTGGTTTATTAAGTTTTCAAATTTATACTGACTTTTTGATCACCCTGTATATAGCTTCTTGCAGTAGCAAAACATTAGCAAAATATGTACCCCAATTGTACTTCCGCTTGGCCGCTCAATGATATCGTTTTAAAGACGCTGTTATCATTATGATGAGTACGTGGCTCGTTATAATATATAGCTTCTTGCAGTAGCAAAACATTAGCAAAACATTTACCCCTATTGTACTTCCGCTTGGCCGCTCAATGATATCGTTTTAAAGACGCTGTTATCATTATGATCAGTACAAGGATTATAATTATGGACTAACGGTCGACATAATCGAACCGAGGTACGGTCTAAACGTTGACGCCTGGTATAGCGCGCCTGCGAATACTTTGACACCTGCAGTCCATTTCCTGCAGGAGCAAACAGATATGACAGTTAAGTTGTAAGAAGTATAGTTAATTCGACTATGAGAAGTGTTACAATACGTAAAGCACTGGAAAGGGCACATCTGTGATTGCGAAGAAAGAGCCAGGGTCTGCAGCTCGTGGTCGTGCGGTAGAGTTCTCGCTTCCCGCGCCCGGGTTCCCGGGTTCGATTCCCGGCGGAGTCAGGGATTTTCTCTGCCTCGTGATGACTGGGTGCTGTGTGATATCCGTAGGTTAGGTGGGTTTAAGTAGTTCTAAGTTCGAGGGGACAGTCCGCTTTCGGCTGCGGTGGGGCGAGGACGTACGCTGCGCCCCGCCGTGCGCGACCGTGAGCGCTTGCTTGTGTTTACCTTCTCGCGGCGCGAGTTGTATTTGTTCCAAGTTCAGTGCGACTATGGCACACACGTGGCGCCACGATACGATCAAAATTACTTTCCAACCAGATCACGCGCGTCCTCGAGCCTATGAAATAGAACAGTTCATACGCGACGATCTACGTTTAGATCCGGCGACTGGTGTCGGAATACATTTTTCTATAACGGCGAGCGTGGTTTATGTTAAAATGACCAGTGCAGAGGTCTGCGCGACTGTGGTGTCTAAATACTCGAACTCTCTCAGATTCAAACATTCTGACGGGCATATCGGTGCAGTGACGGTGGATCATGCAGGCATGGGCCTAAGGACTGTAAGGGTTTTTGAGCTCCCCTTCGAGGTCCCAGAGGAAGTTGTCAACGACGCCTTCCGACCATATGGCAATGTTATCAGCCACGTTGCAGAAAAGTGGCAAACTTTCTCGACGTATAAGGTCTACAATGGTGTGCGCCAAATTAAACTTGAGCTCAAGAAACATGTGCCGTCCCATTTGAACATCGGTGGCTGTCGTGCAATCATCATGTACGACAGTCAACCGCGTACCTGTTCCGGATGTGGGCAGGAAGGCCATGTTCGATCGAGCTGCTTACAACGTAGAATTACGCAGATACCACTGGGAGACTCCGTTTCCCCGACGGGGACGACAATCCTGCCCCTCACGTACGCTCAGACGACGATGCGCACCATAGTTGAGGACGAAACTGGCGATCAGACACATCCATCGACGTCGGAAGTACCAAGGGAGGAAGAGGAAGGACCCCCTGGTGCCAGCCCATATGTCGCTCCCTCCACAGAAACAACAGCAGCAACAGTCCCACGGACTCCAGACGCAACGTAACATTCAGAACGTGATGGACGTGGACGCGAACATTGTCCCGACCGCGGCTTTCCTAGCGGAAGGTCATACGACGCTGGATTGCCTCCCACATTCGGATACGGATGTCCACGTTCGAAAGCAACGTTCGCCTCGACGACGGAAGCGACGTCGGCGGACCCCTTCTGACGATTGCCTCCTACACACGGCCGGTCAAGAAGGTGACATCTCATCAGACGGCATGGATGCTGCGCCTGCTGAGGATCTAAGTGGTGTAGACGGTTCACTTGCCCATACTACAAGTGCCCATTTACTTCTTGCACCACAGATGCAGCAGGTCACGTCGATGGATGGCACTCCGTCTACCTCTACCTAAAACGACGTACGTGAGAGAGATTTAGGTGCCGATCAGCTACACAGCATCGTGTTACAGCCACTGTGGTCGGACGATGTTGAGGAACTTCCTGAAGAGGGCACGGGTGACAGGGAAGGGGGTGGCATTGGGGATGCCACTCCTAGCTTGAAAGACTCATAATTTGTGACGGGTTTGGTGGGTCCGGCATCTCTTGCGGTTAGCTTTGATTGCCATGGCGTCTACCCTGGGTGAAGAGGCTTGGCAGCACACCTTTCGCCTTGCCACAATCAATATCAACGCGATAAGGGCACCACACAAACTGACAATGCTACAATGCATGCTTGATGCGGCGGACGTCGATGTGGCCCTCTTACAGGAAATATGTGTCGCTAGTTTCCCTGACTTCTACGGATATACCGCCCACATCTCCCACGCCTCTTCTACCGATTGTGGTGTGGCTGTTCTGCTACGGGACGGTTTGGCGGCTACGGACGTACTGTACTTACCGAGTGCAAGAGCCATGGCAGTAACTGTCAACGGTGTACGACTCATCAATGTATATGCCCCTTCAGGATCAGGGAAACGGAGAGATCGGGCCCGCTTTTTTTCGGAAGATATTACGCGTCTATTTATGGGCCGCATAGACGATATGGTGATCGGAGGAGATTTTAACTGTACATTATGTCCGTCTGATCAGCAGCCACATCACGTCCCGTGTGTGGAATTGGAAATGCTAGTGCGTGACCTCCACCTCATTGACACGTGGCGCCACATCCATGGCCCAGCTCCTGGTTACACCCATTATACAAGTCATTCATCAAGTCGGTTAGACAGGATTTACATCACAAGCACCCTTTCAACGGCGACGAGAGGAGCAGAGCTCTGGCCCACTGCATTCACCGACCACACAGCCTATATTTGCACCATTGCCCTCCAACCTGCACGTGTGTGGCGCAGTAGGCCTCCCTAGAAACTGAACGTCGCCCATCTGGACGAGCCGGCATGTAAAGGTGGTATCGAAGAGTCGTGGAACGCGTCCTTACAGTGTCGTGGTCGTTACCGATCGACCCTCAGTTGGTGGATTGAATGTGCGAAGCCTGCTCTTAGGCGCAACTTCATGGCTTACGGCCGGGAAGCGGCGGCATGGAGGAGGAGCACGGAAAACTTTTATTACACCGCCCTACGGGAATGTCTTGCTATGGAGCCCTCACCTGACAGGCAGATCACAGTCAATCGCGCGAAAGCGCAGCTCGTCTCCTTAGCACGCCATCATTTACAAGGCGCTGTTATACGGTCGCGTGCTCCAGACATGATACAATCAGAAAGGCCATCTATGCACCACGTGCTCCTAGAACGCAGGAGGCGCCGTAGGGCACTGGTAACCGACATGATAACGGACGACGGTCGACACGTGGTAGAACAAGCAGATATAGCAGAAGCCTTCTATGGGCATTACGCCCAACTTTATTCAGCAGTGCTCCCTGATATGGCGACGGCAGACACCGTTTCAGCACATGTCCACGGTAGAGTTCCAGCAGACATGGTCCCGACTTTACTGGGAGAAGTGACAGAAGAGGAAGTGTTCGACGCCATTGGTAAAGGTGCTCCCCATAAATCACCAGGAATCGATGGATTACCATTAGAGTTCTATCGAGCCTTTAAACAACTGTTGATACCGTGTTTGATTGAAATTTGCCAGGAATTGATGTCCCCGGGTACAACATTGCCTGCACCATTCTTGGAAGGTCTGATTGTCCTCATCCATAAGCCGAAGGGACGGAATCATGTCCGCGATTATCGTCCCTTAACGTTATTGAACAGCGACTTCAAGATCTTTTCGAGGCTGCTATCAGAACGTATTCGCGGCACACTATTGCACGTCTTGTCCGGCGATCAGACGTCCTTGGGGGGACCCAACAACATCAGAACTGCGTTATGTCGTTACAGAGATCTCATCTCCCTTGCACGGGTGAGACGTTTGCCGGCAGCCCTCGCGTGTATCGACTTTAGCCAGGCTTTTGACCGTGTGGGACACACTTTCCTCACGGTCGTTCTACGGCGCATGGAATACCCCGACCCCTTTATCACAGTGTTGACACGCCTACTACATGGTGCAACTTCTCGAGTTTTTGTTAATGGAAGACTGACGGCACCCATGCCGATCCGCCGATCAGTACGACAGGGATGTCCATTATCAACATTGTTATTTGCATTGGCCTTAGAACCTTTGTTGTGTGGTCTCCGAGACAGGCTCACTGGGATACAGTTCGGCGGCTCCATCTATCGTTGCACCGCATATGCGGATGATTTGATGATCGTCATACGTGGAGCTGACGACATGGCCGCGGCTTTGGACTGGATTGCAACCTACGGTACAGCTTCTGGTAGCCAAATCAACGTTGACAAGTCCGTCGCATTGAGCATCGGGATTGGGCTACCGCAGGAACACATTGCCCCCTTACGCTTCAGTGATACTGTACGCTGCTTGGGCTTAGATTTCATGAACGACATGCGACGCGCGACGACGCTCAATTATCGACGCCTTCTTAACCAAATTAGGGCCGGAATTGCAAATCAGCGCTTGCGATCCCTCAACATCGTTCAGCGGGCGTATTATGCCAATGTATACCTTGCGTCCCGCATACCGCATGTCGCCCAAACGCTACCCATTCCGAAGCCCTTGGCTCGTAGCATTATGGCAGCACTGGGATACTTCGTCACCGCTGGTATGTTACTGAAGATCAGATACATATCTCTTACCCTCCCCAAGGAAAAAGGTGGTCTCGACATAGTTAACGTCCATGATAGGGCCATTGCCCTCTATGTTAGCTCACATTTATGTCTGCTGCGCCGTTGTCCTACGAGCCTCACGAGTCTGCTTCTGACGGCGCTACGACCTGTTTCACTAAGAGCGCCGGTGCCACTACAGGACATCCCAGCGCCCCTCTTTTATATAGGACGTTTCTATTTAGAACAAAGTTATTGCAGTGTCGCGCTCACGACACCACAAATGGCCACAATTCGACACCTATATCATGACATGCTGCAACGCCGCCCCCTAAATGTGGTCGAACTAAAATATCCTGACGTACGGTGGCGCGTGGTGTGGAAGACTGTACACGATGCCATGCTTGATTCCGATGTTGTTTCCCAATGGTACGTAGTCGTTAATGGGAAGCTGGTGACGCAAGAACGTCTCTACAATATCCACATGGCAGAATCTCCCAATTGTGTGGGTTGTAATACAGTAGATTCTGACGAGCACCGCCTCAGCTGTGGAGAGGCGGAACCGGTTTGGCACCTAGTACGGCAGATGCTGGCTTATCTCTTGCGAGTTAGGCCGGAGCACATATCTGCACGCACGTTATTGTTTCCGGATGAGACATTTTACCCCAAGACTCGAACCAACTCCGTCACCTGGATACGTGGACATGCGGTCCATTACCTCTGTCGTGACGGACACAAGAATTTCCATGACTTCTGGCTCTATTTGCAAGAAAGACATCATGCTATTTCCGGGCATACCAGATATCGACAATGCTTCGCAAACTACCTATGGAGTGCCTTTCACAGCCCGCAGTGCAGCTGGAATGTTCCAGGCAGTGGCAGATGAGATCAGAACGAACTGCAAACGAGCATATATTGAACAATCTTTATCAGTGGGCGCAGTCGCTGGGAAGCCTAACTACGACGTGGTAGCTTTCTTTTCATGTTATTTATGTTTAATATCTTCGATGGTGTCTTCATTCTGTTTTAGTTTTCCAGGCTTGATTAACTATAGTGTTCGCACATTGATATCTATATAAATAAAAAAAAGATAAAAAAAGTGGGCAGGAGACCTGCTTTCGAATCCAAATAAATACACAAGAACAAACTAAGAATAAAATGTACAAAAAATAAAATATAATAAAGTATTATACCCTCTCTTTTCTCCATTTATTATTTTTTTTTATAAAAAGTTCAGAGGCATATTTAATTTTTGTTTCGTTGGCGGAACCTGAAGTGGTGGCGAACGGCCGTCCTAGTTTGCTTAAAAAAAAAAAGGCGGGGGGGGGGGGGGACTGATGACCACAGATCGTTAGTCCCATAGTGCTCAGAGCCATTTTTTTGAACCACTGAAGAATTTGAGCTAGGGAACCTGGAGCCGGAGAAGCCAGCTTAAGGAGATAATAGCAATAACATCACACTACATTTTTGTTTACATTAGTTACAGTTAACCGCAAACACCAAGAATGACACAATGAACTTACTGTTTGTACTGTACCTGACAAAATGTGCTGAAAGTGACGGCCACCAACCTCAATGCAAGGATGACATCATCGAATAAGATTCTGAAGCACCATGAGAAATATTCATAGTGTGTTTCGAATCACATCAGCCGTGCGGGATTAGCCGAGCGGTTTAC
The DNA here is from genome assembly GCF_023898315.1 of Schistocerca nitens. NCBI lineage: Eukaryota > Metazoa > Arthropoda > Insecta > Orthoptera > Acrididae > Schistocerca > Schistocerca nitens. The sequence continues at coordinate 110,302,156 of NC_064618.1, read as the reverse complement.
GGCGCTGCAGTCATGGACTGTGCGGCTCGTCCCGACGGAGGTTCGAGTCTCCCTCGGGCATGGGTGTGTGTGTTTGTCCTTAGGATGATTTAGTTTAAGTAGTGTGTAAGCTTAGGGACTGATGACCTTAGAAATTAAGTCCCATAGGATTTCACACACAATTGAACTTTGAACCACATCACAGGCAGCTATAATTCTGGTAATTCCTTGTTTTCTTGCAGGAAATAAAGAATTTACATGTTAATAAAGAGCACAGTAGGTGTCAGCTTGTACGCAGGTTAGTTAAATAAGCTGGGAAACAGTAATTCTGTACAAAGCGATAGATAAATTTACCTCCATAACTCCTTAAGCTTGCTTCTCCAACCCCAGCTTCTCTACCTCAAACTGTTCAGTGGAGCATTGTCTATGTACTGTTACATTTTTGAGCGCTCTTACGGAAACAAGCTGTATAAGTAGTGAAACACATTTTAAGGTACTGCATCATACGGCTGTAGCGGACTGCCTTGACTGTTCTTCGACTGCTTCACTATCTTCACACACTCCCGACCCTGGATGCACAAAGAATATTGAGTCCGGTGCAGGTAAAAATCGTCCACAGTAGGTGTGAAAAATCAATCTACGGTGAATGCACAATCGTTGATTAACATGATGACTAAAGTACACAGCATCTGACTGTGATGAAGTAAAATTTTGATTTCCCAAGGAATTTTTCTTCTCATAATTATTTTCAAATGAAATAATACTGATGAAAAATACCAAGTCAATAATAACTACAATTCCGGCCGCTGGTGGCCGAGCGGTTCTGGCGCTACAGTCTGGAACCACGCGACCGCTACGGTCGCAGGTTCGAATCCTGCCTCGGGCATGGATGTGTGTGCTGTCCTTAGGTTAGTTAGGTTTAAGTAGTTCTAAGTTCTAGGGGACTTATGACCTCGGCAGTTGAGTCCCATAGTGCTCAGAGCCATTTGAACCAATAACTACAATCATCCATCTCTTCAGCATCAGAAAACTACCAAACACATGATTATGAAAGCTTTAACTCATTTTATGCTTGTATCGTGAACAACGGAAATACATAAACTATTCCTCTAACTGTCGTTTAAGTAAATCATATAATACACACCCAATTTAAATTCAATAAAGAATTGTTCTGTCACAAAATATAATGTTACGTCCATCGATTACGAAAACATGAGGAAGTCAGGCGTCTGGCAGTACTGACATCATTTTGGCTTTCTGAAGCGGCGGTGTCCCGCCGTCCTTCGGCTGCCGGTGTGTTGTAGTCCTGCGGCGGTTGTTCACGCAGCCGGTTGCCAGGAATGTCACTGTCCCCAGCATCTGCAGACATTGCGTGGCTCGTTATAACAGCTTCTTGCATTAGCAAAACATTAGGAAAACATTTGCCTCAATTGCAGTTCCGCTTGGCCGCTCAATGATATCGTTTTATAGACGCAGTTACCATTGTGATGAGTACAATGATTATAATTATGGACTAACGGTCGACATAACCGAACCGACGTACCGTCTAAACGTTGCCGCCTGGTATAGTGCGGCTGCGAATACTTTGATACCTGCAATCCATTTCCTGCAGGAGCAAACAGATATGACAGTTAAGTTGTAAGAAGTATAGTTAGTTCGGCTATGGGTAGTGTTAAAATACGTAAAGCACTGGAAAGGGCACATCTGTCATTGCGAAGAAAGAGCAAGGTATTTAAGAACGAGGGCCGGCCGCTGTGGCCGAGCGGTTCTAGGCTCTTCAGTCCGGAACCGCGCTCCTGCTACGGTCTCAGATTCGAATCCTGCCTCGGGCATGGGTATGTGTGATGTCCTTAGGTTAGTTAGGCTCAAGTAGTTCTAAGTCTAGAGGACTGATGGCCTCAGATGTTAAGTCCCATAGTGCTTAGAGCCATTTGAACCATTTTTTAACAACGAGGGAGCAGACAATGAATGACCTAGTGTGGCAATAAAGCCGGGAGCTTTGGATATCCAGCCATAAGCTCGTCCCTTCAAGTCAAGTAGGAGTAATATCTTTTACAGACACACCTATTCAACCAGATTCGGAACACATATCTTTTACTGTTTGGAAACAATCGCTATTGTGCTAAAGACCACCTACTTATCGAAGGGGTGGGTGCGGTAGTAAAAAAACTGTGTAGTCCACAACACACGAATACCCATACTTTAGTTATCCAGTAGTTGTGAATGACAACACTTTGAGACTTGCAACAACTTTACTTATAACTGCAAATCCTTATGCATTTTTTCCTTGTTGACAGCGGCCACAAAATGATGAAAGTGGAAAAGTTTATCGCTTACTACATTTTCGCTGTTCATGCAGTAAAACTGCCGCATGTTTTATTACTTCCTTACTGCAATTTTATTCGCGATACATTTTGCAGACAATATACACATATACTGCTGAATGTACCGGCAACATTATCATTGTACGACTCATAGGTAAGGGATGTGATGTCAGACACTGAGAAGTGTGGAAAATTACTGCGTCATGCATGACATTTAAATTTTTTTTTTTTTTTTTTTTGCTAATACCTCTACACATTTCACTGGCAGTAGCCACATATACCACTGGATATAGATGCAAATGCAAAATTATATAATGGAACAGCACATAGTTCAGGGAATACAATGTCATAAACATTAGGTGCGTGAAAATGAAACTGATGGGGAAGATTCGCTATAGATACGTAGGAAATGTGTGTAAAAGTACGTGTGAAGTTAAATATATGTGAAATATATTTGCCTAGGCCGGCCGGTGTGGCCGTGCTGTTGTAGGCACTTCAGTCTGGAACCGCGTGACCGCTACCGTCGCAGGTTCGAATCCTGCCTCGGTCATGGATGTGTGTGATGTCCTTAGGTTAGTTGGGTTTAAGTAGTTCTAAGTTCTAGGGGACTGATGTTAAGTCCCATAGTGCTCAGAGCCATTTGAACCAACCATATATTTACCTACAGGCAAATCCAAGGGTAAAAACCTCAACCTTAATCCCTGGAACAATTTCAATCCGATTCGGCACACGTATTAATTTCGATCTCGAAAGACGTACTGTGGTGGAAAGAACCACCAGCTTCCTATTGGGTTGAGAGAGATAACATGGAGCGAGGGGGAGGGGAGGGGGAGAATGACAGACAGCGAGGGAGAAGGGATGGCTGGAAAAAGATAGAGAAGATGGACAGAGGGAGGCGGAAATAGATGGATCGAGAGAGGGGGATGGGGAAGTGGACAGAGAAAGGGAAGAAGGCGGCGGAGGATATGAATGGAGGACTGAAAGAAATACAAGGTACCCAGTATATATACACTCCTGGAAATTGAAATAAGAACACCGTGAATTCATTGTCCCAGGAAGGGGAAACTTTATTGACACATTCCTGGGGTCAGATACATCACATGATCACACTGACAGAACCACAGGCACATAGACACAGGCAACAGAGCATGCACAATGTCGGCACTAGTACAGTGTATATCCACCTTTCGCAGCAATGCAGGCTGCTATTCTCCCATGGAGACGATCGTAGAGATGCTGGATGTAGTCCTGTGGAACGGCTTGCCATGCCATTTCCACCTGGCGCCTCAGTTGGACCAGCGTTCGTGCTGGACGTGCAGACCGCGTGAGACGACGCTTCATCCAGTCCCAAACATGCTCAATGGGGGACAGATCCGGAGATCTTGCTGGCCAGGGTAGTTGACTTACACCTTCTAGAGCACGTTGGGTGGCACAGGATACATGCGGACGTGCATTTTCCTGTTGGAACAGCAAGTTCCCTTGCCGGTCTAGGAATGGTAGAACGATGGGTTCGATGACGGTTTGGATGTACCGTGCACTATTCAGTGTCCCCTCGACGATCACCAGTGGTGTACGGCCAGTGTAGGAGATCGCTCCCCACACCATGATGCCGGGTGTTGGCCCTGTGTGCCTCGGTCGTATGCAGTCCTGATTGTGGCGCTCACCTGCACGGCGCCAAACACGCATACGACCATCATTGGCACCAAGGCAGAAGCGACTCTCATCGCTGAAGACGACACGTCTCCATTCGTCCCTCCATTCACGCCTGTCGCGACACCACTGGAGGCGGGCTGCACGATGTTGGGGCGTGAGCGGAAGACGGCCTAACGGTGTGCGCGACCGTAGCCCAGCTTCATAGAGACGGTTGCGAATGGTCCTCGCCGATACCCCAGGAGCAACAGTGTCCCTAATTTGCTGGGAAGTGGCGGTGCGGTCCCCTACGGCACTGCGTAGGATCCTACGGTCTTGGCGTGCATCCGTGCGTCGCTGCGGTCCGGTCCCAGGTCGACGGGCACGTGCACCTTCCGCCGACCACTGGCGACAACATCGATGTACTGTGGAGACCTCACGCCCCACGTGTTGAGCAATTCGGCGGTACGTCCACCCGGCCTCCCGCATGCCCACTATACGCCCTCGCTCAAAGTCCGTCAACTGCACATACGGTTCACGTCCACACTGTCGCGGCATGCTACCAGTGTTAAAGACTGCGATGGAGCTCCGTATGCCCGGCAAACTGTCTGACACTGACGGCGGCGGTGCACAAATGCTGCGCAGCTAGCGCCATTCGACGGCCAACACCGCGGTTCCTGGTGTGTCCGCTGTGCCGTGCGTGTGATCATTGCTTGTACAGCCCTCTCGCAGTGTCCGGAGCAAGTATGGTGGGTCTGACACACCGGTGTCAATGTGTTCTTTTTTCCATTTCCAGGAGTATATATATATATATATATATATATATATATATATATATATATATATATATATATATATATATATATGTGTGTGTGTGTGTGTGTGTGTGTGTGTGTGTGTTTGTTTTTAAGAAGGCTATTCACGGGGTCTTAGTTTTTGGGAAGCTCATGTTATGCCTTGTGCCTTGTGCTCGTGACGCAATTCGGCAAGTCTAGGATCGTGGCCTACTAGAACTGCGCTTCATTGTTTCACTCACTGAGTGACCTCATGAATGTCATGGTAATATGAACTCGATAGGTTTAGGGGGGGGCATACTCAATCCCCAAGTAGTATTTTAACAAATCCACATGATTTGTACCAGACACAGCTTACATAGGCCCTACTGTTCGGTTGGCCAACCAGTATCGTGCAGCCACAACTACTACCTTTAGTTACCAAATGGACATGTTTGCACAAATGTAAGAAGCCACACGAGCAGTCGATTTCGTTTGGAGCGTAATAGCCCGACTGCGTGGAGGCCATGGCTGCGCCTCCCTTCTACATGGCACCAGCTGTTGGCGAAGAACTTTTGGAACTCTGTGATCTTGAACAAACTATAATGGCACTTTTATTAACAACCTAGTCCTTTATCGGGATTCGACCCAAGACGCTCATCCATCTGGACTGCCGAACTCCTGAAGTCTCCATCACTAAAAAACGGTATTGCGCAGTGGTGGAGGAGTAATTATGGTATGAAATTAATGTGGAGAGTACTAGTAATTGCGGCAAGGGTAATACTGTTTCATGATAATGTACATCCCGAATCGGAAACGTCATAATGCAGAAGTTCTACCAACTCACCTTGGAGACAATCGAGCACCCACCCTGTAGACCTGATCTCTCCTCATGTGACTATCTCGCCTTCGGTCTCTTAGGAAATTCCTTAAAGGGTCGATCATTTCAGTCGGATGAGTATGTGCAGCAGGCACTTACAGACTTCTTCACACAGCTACACACTGTTATTTACCATACGAGTATCTTCAACCTAGCGTGTCCGTGGATCGATTGCCTCAGTCGATTTTTCCTGACAGGCATATCGATTCTGGAGTCGACTTTATTCGAACGGGAAGATTGAGATCACCTCTTTCGTAAATGCGAAGAACGTTAAGTCGAGGGTCATGCTTGGAACGATTTTTCGACTCAAGCTCCATTATTGATGAACACTTGAAGGAAAAAGGGAAGGAGGAACATTGGAAGTTCCGGATAAGATTGCAGACATCACGTTTTCCGTGAACTAGACTGCACACTTGAAAGCCATCACAACATTTCTATTTTTATGATGAAAGTTGATTAATTCAAAAATAAAATCGGATGGTTGAAATGGTTCAAATGGCTCTGAGCACTATGGGACTTAACATCGGAGGTCATCAGTCCCCTAGAACTTAGAACTACTTAAACCTAACAAACCTAAGGACATCACACACACCCATGCCCGAGGTAGGATTCGAACCTGCGACCGTAGCGGCCGCGCGGTTCCAGACTGAAGCGCCTAGAACTTCTCGGCCACTCCGGCCGGCTAAATCGGATTGTGCAAGGAACAAATCCTCACAAAGAATGCTATCCATTTTCCTAAACTCTCTGGCGTTAAAGAAAATGTGTAATTTGAAGAGTTCATTGGAGTCCTGAAAGAATTACAGGAACAATTTCGTAAACATTTGCGGGAAGCTGCCAGCCTCATATCAGTTGTTGAGCTACTTTTGAGGCCCTTATGCCATTTCAGGTGAACGCCCTTTCACAAAAGAATGTTTTGTGTTAATACTGTCCACGATTTCCATGAAGTTTTCCTTCGGGAAAAGTTTACACGTCTTCCATCAACACACATGTGTGAACGGATTTCAGTGATTACGACACTAAAGTAGCCACGATTACGTGCCACCCTGAGCGACAAAACAGAGCGAAACTGCTTTGGGTCTGGGTGCGTGCAGATAGCTTTCATCTAGTGTTGATACCTGCCGTCGTTATTGCTCGTTGACGACGAACGTAAGTGGTGGTCACATTAACGTCACTGGGTGTCGTAATACCCACAGCTATGAGGAAGTCGAAACAATTGCCCACAGTTTTAGGGTCAAAATTAGCGAGTAATTTGCATTTCTTCCTCTCTCAATTCAAGCTAGTGTGGTTCTTACCCACAGGCATGGTGATGTGGTGATTTTTGTGTTAGCAGAAGAGCCAACACCGTGTTACGAGTGGAGGCCGAAATGGACGCGTTTTAGCTCACGCAGGCTGGCGTGAGGTCAGGAACATGACAAGGAATGTGAATTCAGAAAGCGGACGTAATTAGTTTGACAATGAACTTTAATCCATTACTGATGAACGTCGCTCTTGACGGTACATGATTCACAATATTATCTGTTCAGAATACATTCTTGAAGATAGTAATTATAGTAACTGAATATGGCACCTTGCTAGTTCGTAGCAAATGACGTAGCTGAAGGCTATGCTAAACTGTCGTCTCTGCAAATGAGAGCGTATAGACAGTGAACCATTGCTAGCAAAGTCGGCTGTACAACTGGGGCGAGTGCTAGGGAGTCTCTAGACTAGACATGCCGTGTGGCGGCGCTCGGTCTGCAACCACTGATTGTGGCGACACGCGGGTCCGACGTATACTAACGGACCGCGGCCGATTTAAAGGCTACCATCTAGCAAGTGTGGTGTCTGGCGGTGACATCACAGTGATGGTAACTGAATGATTTTCTAAAGTTTTGTTGAGATTTGAGGAAAGTGTATTTGAGTAACTGGCACACACGGTAGGAAATCTCACTCACATTCACCAGATCTAAATGCAGACAGCTTTCAGTATAATGACGACTAAGAGCCCTGAAACCTCTGAGACTGTCTGGATGAGCTACAGGCCCCCAGTGAATGCAGGTGGGAACACTTGGCCCTCCTGGGATGCAAAGGAAGCAGAGAAGGGCGCCGCCGTGACGTCGCTGGAGCGATTGCCGTCTGGAGGAGAGCAGAGGAGAGGAGAGTGATGCAGGCGGCGGGACGGCCGTAATAACGCGTCCCATTCGCGGGTAGATGGAGCCGCGGCGGCGGCAATCTGCCGCGGACGCTCTGGTCAGGCCCGCACATCGCGCATCTTGACGGGCCCATCAGCCGGCCGGCTGCTCACTGACGCTGACGGACGGCCTACGTGGTCGCCCTGCGGGAGGGAAGGAGCAGACGCCGGGGTCGCGATGCGGCAGTGCACGCAAGTTTGCGACTCCGGGAACCACTGTCCGTATTTGAACGCTAATATGTTTCCGCTCAGTTATCTTTTCCAGAACAGCAGCATGAACCGTCAAACACGTCTGCAAAGTTATCTTCTTCGTTATCTAATTCTACACGTGCATCTATCGATGTTGTTGTTGTGGTTTTCAGTCCTGAGACTGGTTTGATGCAGCTCTCCTTGCTACTCCATCCTGTGCAAGCTTCTTCATCTCCCAGTACTTACTGCAACCTACATCCTTCTGAATCTGCTTAGTAATTCATCTCTTGGTCTCCCTCTACGACGTTTACCCTTCATGCTGCCCTCCAATGCTAAATTTGTGATCCCTTGATACCTCAGAACATGTCCTACCAACCAGTCCCTTCATCTTGTCAAGTTGTTCCACAAACTCCTCCTCAATTCTATTCAATACCTCCTCATTAGTTATGTGATCTACCTATCTAATCATCAGCATTCTTCTGTAGAACCACATTTCGAAAGCTTCTATTCTCTTCTTGTCCATACTATTTATCGTCCATGTTTCAGTTCCATACATGGCTACACGCCATACAAATACTTTCAGAAACGACTTCCTGACACTTAAATCTCCTGACACTTAAATCTATACTCGATGTTAACAAATTTCTCTTCTTCAGAAACGCTATTCTTGCCATTGCCAGTCTACATTTTATATCCTCTCTACTTCGACCATCATCAGTTATTTTGCTCCCCAAATAGCAAAACTCCTTTACTACTTTAAGTGTCTCATTTCCTAATCCAATTCCCTCAGCATCACCCGACTTAATTCGACTACATTCCATTATCCTCGTTTTGCTTTTGTAGATGTTCAACACACTGTCCATTCAGTTCAGCTGCTCTACCAGGTCCTTTGCTGTCTCTGACAGAATTACTATATCATCAGCGAACCTCGAAGTTTTTATTTCTTCTCCATGGATTTTAATACCTACTCCGAATTTTTCTTTTGTTTCCTTTACTGCTTGCTCAACATGCTGATTGAATAACATCGGGGAGAGGCTACAACCCTGTCTCACTCCGATCCCAACCACTGCTTCCCTTTCATGCCCCTCGACTCTTAAACTGCCATCTGGTTTCTGTACAACTTGTAAATAACCTTTCGCTCACTGTATTTTACCCCTGCCACCTTTAGAATTTGAGAGTATTCCAGTTAACATTGTCAAAAGCTTTCTCTAAGTCTACAAATGCTAGAAACGTAGGTTTGCCTTTCCTTAATCTTCTAATATAAGTCGTAGGGTCAGTATCGAAGGTGTATAAAATTGTCCTTCCAGCCTGCCTAGCCCTGTCTCCGCTGCTAGCATTAAAACAGATGACGCAAGAGAAAAAATATGGAAATTTCTGGTAAACTCCTGTTGAACCAATCTGCTGAGGTCTTTAGATCTCTAGACTTACACACTACTTAATCTAACTAACTTACGCCGAGGACAACACACGCGCCCATGCCCGAGGAAGGACTCGAACCTCCACACGAACCATAGCAAGGCGCCCTAAGCCCCACGGCTGCCCCACATGGCACACAAGCGTACATGTTCACTGACGCGCAGCGGTTAAATCAGACCAGTTTGGGTTTCCGCTAGCCTGGCAATTTTCACGGGACCCGTTCAGCCTGCTGCACCTGACAACAGGCTGCGCTATCAATTCCACTTTATTAGCCTGGTATAAGTTTGCCTACGTAGTTTCACTGTAGCTCATTTATATAAGAGTGGGAGCAGCAAGTTGAAGAAACCAAACGTAAATTAGAGTGATCAGAAGTTAAGAACTGGGAATATATACCTCTCACGAAACATGGTGCAAAAGTGGTTCAGATTCCTCTGAGCACTATGGGACCTAACTTCTGAGGTCATCAGTCCCCTAGAACTTAGAACTACTTAAACCTAACTAACCTAAGGACATCACACACATCCACGCCCTAGGCAGGATTCGAACCTGCGACCGTAGCGGTTGCGTAGTTCCAGACTGCAGCGCCTAGAACCGCTCGGCCGATCCGGCCGGCAAACAGGGTGCCAGTCCAGCAGGGAAAGAGTTGTATGTTAATGAGGAAGCTTCAGATAAATCGGTAGGTGTCTCACAATGAAAATCGTGGAGAAAGTTACAAAAAACTCATTCGGGAACGTGGAGTATATTACAAGTTTCTAAATTTGACCATCTGCTTGCTAACTGCATAATTTTTCAAATATCATAAAGACTTAGTGGCTGACAAGTGTTTACAAATGTGTGTAAAGGAATTGAGTCCATTTAGAAATCCTGCACAGGTTTTATAAACTTGAGGCAAATATATACCGAAATTTGAATAAAATTGCCTGAGTGGATGCTAAAAACCGCTTCCTGGTGGTGGCAACGTAATGCGAAGAAAGCTTAGTACGGAAGAAAAGCATCTTTTTTTTATGCATTTTCAGATTAATATAATATGAAAAAAGAATTTCGTGTTTGCTAAAATGCATTTAGTGAATTAAGGATGAACTGTTTCGGCCTCTTAGAAGATTCAGCCAACCAGCAGTATTCTGTACAAAATAAAAGGGATATAACTGGGCCGTATTTGAATGGAACACGCTAAGGCTACAGAAGCTTGTCTTCCAAGACCTTACTGTAGTTGGTCTAATCTACATCCACAGGTTCTTAGGTGCAAATAATCTCTACTTTCGGACATCATTCTCATTACTACAGAAAACACGTATTATAGGTGGCACCATGGTGGTTGAAACTAAGAATTGCCAGTATTAGTCGTAAATGAGTGACGTTTCACAGAGAAGGGTTTATATCAAAATAAATATATAAGCCTGAAATACGCCGAAACGAGAGAAAAGGACAAATAAAGATACCATTTTCTGGCCTACAGTGACCCAACTGGAGTGTATATTTCAATGAGCCTCGTCTTGTGATTCAAAATGTTCAAATGTGTGTGAAACCTTATGGGACTTAACTGCTATGGTCATCAGTCCCTAACCTTACACACTACTTAACCGAAATTATCCTAAGGAGAAACACACACACCCATGCCCGAGGGAGGACTCGAACCACCGCCGGGACCAGCCACACAGTCCATAACTGCAGCGCCAAAACCGCTCGGCTAATCCCGCGCGGCGTCTTGCGATACACAGGTAAGTAACGACTTTTCATTAACTTCCTAACCGTACTAATAACACTACAATGAAACCGTACAGAACGAACTGCTACAGAGCGTAGCATAGCGAGAAGACGGACAGGCAAGCAACATTCCATTAGCCTGCTTCGGTTGGGCACAGCTTGGCTTGGATGGTAATATGGCAGTCTAGAGGTTCTTCTGATACCGTGCGGCAGCTTGCCTGCAGGATTAATACTCAAGCGTGGGCAGGTTAAAAGCGGAATGTGTTCACCTCTGGCATCCACACAACACAAGCAACATTTCGGCTTCGCGGAAGGAACCTGCGTTGCCGCTATACCGTCCTCCATCCCTGTTCCATTAGCGAATGGCAAACCTTCGTACTAGCCATAATTTGTCGAGTTTCTTCGTTGCGGTAATTTCAAGAGACGAACATGCGAGGATATAATACGTTTCTCGTCTCTTCTCCGAACATTATCTCTCACAACTTCAACCGGAAACCTTGACCTAAACCACAACGACCATCTTTTATCGTCTGCCACTGGACTTTATTGAGATGTTCCGCAACGTTCACGCACCGAATGCGCTATCCTGGGACGAAACGCTCCGCTCTTCGTTAGGTGTTCTGTATCTCTTCTATTAACCCAACCTCATGCGGGTCACAAATTGCGTTACCTCAGAATTGGTCAAGCAAAGATTTTAGAAACTAGTTCCTTCGTGGACGAATAACATTTCCTTAACATCCTTCCTATAAATCTCAGCGTACCATCTACTTTTCCTGGTATGTGCTCAAAACAGTTTAGGTCGCTCCTGATGTTTAACCCCAAGTACCTTACGGTAGCTACTGTTTTCAGCTATTATTGTCACCAATAGTATAATTGCACTGCATTGGATTCATTCACCTATTAATCCGCAGTATACACTTTCCAGTTACACTGGCGTGACCACCTGGCAAAAGCATGAATAACCACGGACTGCTGCGAGACGTGCAGGAACAGAGTCATCGGAATTCTCGAACGTTCCGATAGGGATTCGGAGGCTTTCCGACTCCATTGGTGCGACCATTTGAGCTCGGTGTCTTAGTTTAAGGATCCATGGCGACTTTAACCTACCTAGTATACACTAGGATGTCCATGGATTCACTGCACAGGGAACAAACAGACATGCGAACAACTTTTGAACGTGTTTGGTGAAAACTGTCTTCAGTAGCTCGTCTAGTACCCGTAGACTGTGTAGACTGTGTAGCTACAAACAGGCCGGACCTTATCGCTAACCTCAGTATGGACACGGCGATTTGCGATCAAGATGTTATTACAGCAATTGTGGTTACGAAAGGTAATAAGTCACTTAAGAAGACTAGGAGATTGTTTCTGCCAGAAAGAGAAGTACTTAGTTCCCGAAAGCAGGACGTAGAGGAATTATGGGCAAAGTTTAAGCATTTTGTAAATCGTGGCCTCGAAAATTGTGTGCCTAGTAAGTGGATTAAGGACAGAAAAGGCCCGCCGTGGTTTAATAACGAGATTCTGAGAATGCGACGAACCAGATTCTGTTGCACTCTCAGTTCAAAAGAGAAAGCGAAAATAGCGACAACCAAAGGTAGTGAAGATTCTTGCGTCTGTGAAAAGATCTATGAGCGACGTACAACTACTGTTACAGTCATACCGTAACAAAGATCTAGCAGAGAACCAGAGAAAATTCTGGTCCTATGTAAAATTGATAAGTGGGTATAAATCTTGCATCGGTTCACTTGCCGACCAGTCCAGTGTGCCAGGCGACGACAGCAAATCGGAAGCCAACGTTTTAAATTTGCCGCTCTAGAATTCGTTCAAGCACGAGAATCGTACAAACATACCGTCGTTTGACCATCGAACACATTCCTGTATGGACGACATAGTAATAACGATCCTTGGCGTAGAATAACAACTGCAGGAGTTCATAACAAATGTCATCAGGTCCTGATGGAATTAAAATTCGGTTTTTCAGGGAGTATTTTACGGAATTGGCCCCTTACTCAACATGCTTTTATCGCCAATCTCTCGCCCAGCGTAAGGGCCAAAGCGGCTGGAAAAAAGGCGCAGGTGACTCCTCTGTACAAGAAGAGTAAAACAACGGATCCGCAGAATTACAGACCAGTATTCCTACACTACTGGTCATTAAAATTGCTACACCACGAAGTCTACGTGCTACAGACGCGTAATTTAACCGACAGGAAGAAGATGCTGTGATATGCAAATGATTAGCTTTTCAGAGCATTCACACAAGGATGGCACAGGTGGCGACACCTACAACGTGGTGACATGAGGAAACTATACAACCGATTTCTCATACAGAAACAGCAGTTCACCGGCGTTGCCTGGTCGGACGTTGTTGTGATGACTCGTGTAAGGAGAAGAAATGCGTACCATCACGTTTCCGACTTTGATAAAGGTTTCTCGTATCGCGGCATTGCAGCTTCAACACGATACCACAGTTCATCAAGAGTAGTGACTGGCGTACTGTCACGAGCCATTTGCTCAGCCACCATTGACCAGACGTTCTTAATTGGTGAAAGATCTGGAGAATGTGCTGGCCAGGGCGGCAGTCGAACATTTTCTGTATCCAGAAATGCCCGTACAGGACCTGTAACATGCGGTCATGCACTATCCTGCTGAAATGTAGGGTTTCGCGGTGATCGACTGAACGGTAGAGCCACGGGTCGTAACACATCTGAAATATAACGTCCACTCTTCAAAGTGCCGTCAATACGAACGAGAGGTGACCGAGACGTGTAACCAGTGGCACCCCATGCCATCACGCCGGGTGATACGCCAGTATGGCGATGACGAATACACGCATCCAATGTGCGTTCACCGCGATGTCGCCAAACATGGATGCCACCAACGTGATGCTGTAAACAGAACCTGGATTCATCCGAAAAACTGACGTTTTGCCATTCGTAAATCCAGGTTCGTCGTTGAGTACACCATCGCAGGTGCTCGTGTCTGTGATGCAGCGTCAAGGGTAACCGCAGCCATGGTCTCCGAGCTGATATTCCATGCTGCTGTAAACGTCGTCGAACTGTTCGTGCAGTTATTTGTTATCTTGCAAACGTCCCCATCTGTTGACTCAGGGAATGAGACGTGGCTGCACGATCCGTTACAGCCATGCGGACGAAGTGCCTGTCATCTCGACTACTAGTGATACGAGGCCGTTGGGGATACAGCACGGCGTTCCGTATTACCCTCCTGAACCCACCGATTCCATATTCCGCTAACAGCCATTGAATCTCGACCAACGAGAGTAGCAATGTCGCGATACGGTAAACCGCAATCGCGATAGGCTACAATCCGACCTTTATCAAAGTCGTAAACGTGATGATACGCATTTCTCCTCCTTACACGAGGCATCACAACAACGTTTCACCAGGCAACGCTGGCCAACTGCTGTTTGTGTATGAGAAATCGGTTGAAACTTTCCTCATGTTAGCACGATGTAGACGTCGTCACCGGCGCCAACCTTGTGTGAATGCTCTGAAAAGCTAATCATTTGCATATCACGGCATCTTCTTCCCGTCGGTTAAATTTCGCGTCTGTAGTACGTAATCTTTGTGGTGTAGCAATTCTAATGGCCAGTAGTGAAGTTATCACTGTCCATTGAAGCAATATGAGTGCTGGAGGTATATGTGGCTAACGTTGTAAATTATGTAACTATTAAGACCTTGTTTTGGTAAGATTGCAAAAAAAAAATGGCTCTGAGCACTATGGGACTTAACTTCTCAGGTCATCAGTCCCCTAGAACTTAGAACCACTTAAACCTGACCTAAGGACATCACACACATCCATGCCCGATGCAGGATTCGAACCTGCGACTGTAGCGGTCACGCAGTTCGATACTGTAGCGCCTAGAACCGCTTGGCCACTCCGGCCGGCTGTAAGATTGCAGCTTTTTACCACTTATGAAGTGTTAGATCGTACGGTTTTTCTTCTTGCCACGATGTATAAAAATTTTTCACTGTGTACCTTGACCCAGTACAACAAATTACGACTATGTGTAATGGCTTGTGGCGATGCACACTGAATTGAGTAACATTTTTTATTGCTATGTATCAAAGAATGGAGCTTTAAATATCAAATGTATTTTGGTATTGTGCGCCTCTTTTATGAAATTTTCTGTATTTTTGATCTCAAGATGGATCGTCAAATATGTGAAAAAATTTTAGCGATCTTCATCTACGATTCTGATCCACACATTATAAGATGATAGATAGCCCGTGTCCCTGCTTGACAATGTCAAATCAGAAGGTTGAATCAAATAATTTAATGATACAAATATCACATCAAGCGTGAAAAGGCAAAGACGTTACACGAAATACGTTTAGCCGATACCGAATATAAGTGTTGCAAGTGTCACAGAGATGCTGCTGAAACTAAACTGACAGACACTTGAAGATAGACGCTAACCATTGTAAGGTGTCAGGCAAATCCAACACCTTCCATGAAAACCCTGACATGATAGCAAATCCGGCAATATGTCACATAGCTCCGAATAAATCCCGACATTAAATTAACCAAAGTAATACGATCAACGAGTGAGCAAATGGAATACCACAGACTAACACAAGAACGCCTAAAAGCATGTCATACCTTCCCACCGTGAAACAGACGCAGTTCCGAGGGGAGAAACGAGAACAGAAGCCAAGAGCAGAGCCGTGTAGGGTAGAAGGCCTGGCGTTAAGAGCGGGACAATGGGACACCCAAATCACCGACCGACTGCTGGGAGGTCCATCCCCCAGCTCCCTTCAGAAGAACAGTATAGATCTTATGATAACACTAAAAGGGCAACACCAGCTGCAAGTTTTAGCGTGAGACTATATGCATCTCTGTTACGTAGCAAACATTAAAAACATTGCCGCACCACGAAAAGTATAACGTTTCTCATTGGATAGACAGAATTTTTGTAGGCGGAGCTTAAGGTTAACATTGAGACCCTGATTGGTCAGATGAAAACACAGCCAGATAGATTTTTTCTTTTTAAACCAACTTCGGTAAACAGTAGTAAGGATAAGTTCGAGAGAGTTGCTACCGAGATGGCGAGGTATGTGGAGCTGCGCCGCCCGCCGTCCCTGACGCTGCCTAACCACCGACAAGGTAATGAACGCACGCGATGCCACATAAGAGCGCATAAGGATTCACTCAGAACTGCAGAAGTCTCATCTATTACATCCCCTTTTTACGTAATACTAGTGTCGATCGTCAATTAAACTTCATGGTATTCAGATTTGCTACTTGAAGTTAAAATCTGAAACGCGATGATTTTTCTGTTATATAATTATTGAGAAGCCACATGAGCCACTGTAATTTATGACAAGTTAGATAAGTAATTAAAGATAACTGATGGTTTTCTCTTCAATGAAACTTAATTTAAACCTAGATTTTAGATGTGATATGGCATAGGTCATCCTTCGATCCATTATAGAACTTGTAAACCCATTCAGGGAATATTCGTTCACATTTTTGTTGAATGCAGTTGATTTTTATCATCCTGTATTCAAATATTACCTTTTATCAATAGTGAAATTTATAAACAATGTTTTGTGAGTAGAACAAAAATTCCAATGGTAATCTTAACTGCTTTCTCGACGTTATTTTACCAGGTAACTAAAAATAGGAAACCCCTTCCACTAAATGTAGTTAGTATTAAGATTCTTTTCCAGGAAGTGCCAGGGAGCTGACGCCGAAATCATTAAGTATTTGATTATATCATCGCTAGTCTCACTGAACTCTTATGAACTCTACAGGTCCCAGGTTCTAACTAGTCAATTCCCTAAAAAACAAGCTCAGGGCGTCGTTGCGCGAAAGTGGTAGGGAGACACGACTTAGAACAAACAGAAACCACGCAGAATGTTAGACCATACCGAGAAGGCCTACTCCTGCAGAGTAATTTGAGTAGATTAAATTATAAGGTAAACACAGACGTTGACTCATTCCTCCCGCGCTCGTTACTTGAAAGTAAGAGCCCTAACGACAGGTAGAATGGGAAGCACCTTCCGTCACGGACCTCGCACTGGTTTACAGAGTATGGGTGTAGACGCAGAACTGCTTCAACAGGACAAGTTACCGAGGTCTGCGCTGAGGGCCCCCGTTACTTATCAACACTAGAGGCTCTAGAAGGCAGAAGGTTACAGCAGGGCCCTTGCGAGGGCCTCGGCCCCGCCCCCACCGCCCCCGCAGTCGGCAGCGCTGCCTGCGGCGCCCCCGCCGCCCCCACGGTGCGCGAGCGCCATTACGGCGGCAGCGGCTGCCGCCGCCTCACCTCGTTATCGCACTGCCGCCCGCTGCCAGCCGCAGCGTCGAGTTTGCGAGCCGTCGACAACACGCCCCGCGATTCTAACGACCGCACCAAATAACCTGCCACTTGCCCCGACACCTCGCCCCGCGCCGGAATCCGCGCTACCCGCTCTCGCATTGTGCCTTTAGGTGCGCGTTAACAGGTGCCGGACGAATTCTGCGAGTGCGAATCCGACAGGGGGAAAAAGGTTTGCTTAACAGGTGTACTTGCTACGGCTTTAATGGGAACTCCGCAGTCCATAGAGCAGAATCTAACACCCGATCCGGGAGCCAGCTCTGACGGCTCTTTCGTAGACGTAAAGTACGAAGTGAGTAGCGCACCACCAGCGTGTCATGATATCTACCGTAGCGATGTAGTCGACCACAATCAAAGGCACGCCACAGACCATTCAAACGGCAACTACAAGAACTAAATATATTTACTGTTAATGAGACCACTCGTTCTTGAAATAGGTATCCTATCCCAATGGTCAGACTGAAAGCGTGCCTAGTGTTCGTTTGCATGAAGTAAGTCACAATCAATTAATTTGACGAACTAATAAGCAATAAAATGATTGCACTGAATTACTCTGACTAGTCTTAAGTTAGAATCAAAATTAAACTTTCGCATTAATACCAAATAAAACATAAAAAAGCAATTAATTATACCGGGTGATCAAAAAGTCAGTATAAATTTGAAAACTTAATAAACCACGGAATAATGTAGATATAGAGGTAAAAATTGACACACATGCTTGGAATGAATGGAGTTTTCTTCGAACAAAAAAAAATGAAACACCACATATTGCTACACGGGCACAAGATCTCTTGCACGCGTCGTTTGGCGATGATCGTGTGCTCAGCCGCCACTTTGGTCATGCTTGGCCTCCCAGGTACCCAGACCTCAGTCCGTGCGATTATTGGTTTTGGGGTTACCTGAAGTCGCAAGTGTCTCGTGATCGACCGACATCTCTAGGGATGCTGAAAGGCAACATCCGACGCCAATGCCTCACCATACTCCGGACGTGCTTTACAGTGCTGTTCACAACATTATTCCTCGACTACAGCTATTGTTGAGGAATGATGGTGGACATATTGAGCATTTCCTGTAAAGAACATCATCTTTCCTTTGTCTTACTTTGTTATGCTAATTATTGCTATTCTGATCAGTTGTAGCGCCATCTGTCGGACATTTTTTGAACGTTTGCATTTTTTTTTCTTCTAATAAAACCCCATGTCATACTAAGCATGTGTGTCAATTTGTACCTCTCTATCTACATTATTCCGTGATTTATTCAGTTTTCAAATTTATACTGACTTTTTGATCACCCGGTATTAGATAACTCTGAGGAGCCAGACTAAATTTGGATGGCTTACAAAAGTGACCTTATGAACATAATTTAAAAACCATTTAATATTTATTCACGACTCAAATCATAATATACGGATATGAGTTACGCACTATAATGAATCGCCAAAGAAACTTGTATTGGCATACGTATTCAAATACAGAGATATGTAAACAGGCAAAATACGGCTCTGCGGTTGGCAAGCCTATGTAAGATAAGTGTCTGGCACAGTAGTTACATCGCTTACTGCTCCTCCTAAGGCATGTTATCAAGATTTAAGAAAGTTTCAGTGTGGAATTAAAGTCGGCGCACGAGCGATGGAATACAGGATCTCTGAGGTAGCGAAGAAGTGGAGATTTTCCAGTACGACCATTTCACGAGTGTGCCGTGAATATCAGGAATACGGTTAAACATCAAATCTCCGACACTGCTGCGGCCGGAAAAATATCCTGCAAGAACGGGACCTACGATGACTGAAGAGAATCGTTCAATGTTTTTGGACACTTTTGATCAGAAAATCTATATGCGTACGTGAAGGCTCCAAGAGGAAAGAACATTGCCATGTTGCATTAGCCACTGTCATACGGATCAAGCTTTAAGCGTTCCTCCTCTACCTAAAGACTGAGATATTTCAACAAAAAAATTTTGCCAATAATTCACTATATGAAGATACAATGAATACAAAGCAGTTCTATGTAACATCAATATCCTGAAGAGGAAGAGAAACCCAATGACGATGAATAAAATTAGTCTCTTTTCAGACAAAATGCCGCAAAATACTGAGTAATCAAAGGTCAACATTAGTGTATGAAATAAATCATCATCAATAATGAACCGAGAAACTGGATACATTAGACCTCTGAGGCGATTGACGAGGTCATCGATGGATGATGGATGGCCGTAGAGTTTAACGAAGTTCTTTCATAAAATTGTACGCGAGGATGAGGAAACGAGTGATAAATAAATCTCAGGATGGCTCAACCTTGTAAGAAAGAGTAAATAATGAAAGAACAAGTAAAGTTTCCGGTCATTATATCACCGAACAGCCCGTCTTCAATCTTTCAGATGCGGACACTGAAACAGTAGAAAAATACATATAAATCTATGTTCATTACACAGAAATCGAGGAAAATACTGAATTTATAAATAAATCCAATTTGTATCTAGATTACAAAATAATTTATTTCGAACCAGTTCGGGAAAATAACACCTACATGTTCAAAGTTCGACGTCAGTGAATAGGCAGGTACGAGGAAGAAAATAATTTGACATTAATATGGGACGTGTCCATGCTTCACCTCTGCTGCGGACGCTTTCAAAGGCCGTTCTGAAAGTGTTTGGATGACTTGGAGTCCATTCTTCCTCAAGAGCCGAAACCAGAGAAGATAGTGATACTGGACGTTGGGACCTGGAACGGAAGTGACGTTCATTGTCATGATAATACAAACATTCATCGTCTCTAAACGGTTCGTCTACTAAAGCTGCTACACGACTCTGTATAATGTGTTCTTATTGTTCTGCATTTAGCTTTTTATTGATCAGAGTCACACTCAAATAATGACTAACTTCCCAATACCAGAACACCACTTCGTCTGTACTTCATTTTTGCAGCATTACGTATTAATACCACCCACGGGGGTCTGAAAGTTGGCAGGAGAGCTGCAAGATTATATCATACGCCGACAGTGGTCATGTGGCATATGTGGTACATGTGGGACCCAATGATGCGTGCCTGCCGAGCCACGACTCCAGTTGCTGTGAACTATGAGTGCCCTCTATCTCAACGATATGCCACCATATGTTGACAGAGGAGATAGAGAAGATCCAAAGAAGAGCGGCGCGTCTCGTCACAGGGTTATTTGGTAAGTGTGACAGCGTTACGGAGATGTTTAGCAAACTCAAGTGGCAGACTCTGCAAGAGAGGCGCTCTACATCGCGGTGTAGCTTGCTGTCCAGGTTTCGAGAGGGTGCGTTTCTAGATGAGGTATCGAATATACTGCTTCCCCCTACTTATACCTCCCAAGCAGATCACGAATGTAAAATTAGAGAGATTCGAGCGCGCACGGAGGCTTTCCGGCAGTCGTTCTTCCCGCGAACCATACGCGACTGGAACAGGAAAGGGAGGTAATGACAATGAGACGTAAAGTACCCTCCGCTACACACCGTTGGGTGGCTTGCGGAGTATGAATGTAGATATAGATGTAGACATCCGGTGGCAGCCACGTAGTCCACACACACTTGGTGCCACTTCGCTATGTGACACTACACAGACGCCATCTAGTTCCGACTGTGGCACCAAGTTAAGAGACCCTCATTCTTCTTGACACTGGTAGCTAGATTCTATCTGTTGTTGCATTATTTGTAACAAATCTTCGAACGGTTACAGAAATGCAAGTGAAGTAAAACCTATCGCCTAATCATTTCTGCTCCTGTCTAGCATTCCTAAGATGACAGTTCCCCATATAACTCTCTAAGCCACCTCTTCTTACCGTTGCATATGAAGTCACACACAGTAACTTTTAGCACTGCACTTGAATAACGCTCTACAGGCAGTCCCCTAAATCAAACCCTTCCGTGGAATTGCCACAGAGTTCCGAGTAATTCATCATTGCAAATCACTCGTTTCTAGTCATCCACTGTGCGCTCTTTACTCCACCTCAACTGACAGTTGCCACTGACTGCAGATATTCGTGTCTTATAAGCAGCTGTTCGACCACAGTAATACAATCTGTTGAATTCCTCCCTAGGCACATGCACTGCCCCAGCTGGACTGCATCTATCACCCTAGTAGTCACCAGTGATTCCCCGGTAGGTTTCATGCGATTTCTTACAGCCACACTCCTCAATCCTTGATTGTTTTCGGCAGTATATGAGGTCTGCCTCGCTGTTGTTTCTTTGCATTTTCACTTCGAATTCGCATCATCAACAATAAAACTGGGCAAATTTATAAGTGTTGAAATGTTCCTGAGAGGTTTGTTACTCAGATGACATCTGATGACTCATCTCTTGTGCTATCCATTCAGCTTTCACTGCTTCTCTACTGACAACAAAATAACCCCACCCTCCCCTCTCCCGGTATGGCCGAGCGGTTCTAGGCGCTACAGCCTGGAACCGCGCGACCGCTACAGTCGCAGGTTCGAATCCTGCCTCGGGCATGGATGTGTGTGCTGTCCTTAGTTTAGTTAGGTTTAAGTAGTTCTAAGTTCTAGGGCACTGATGACCTCAGACGTTAAGTGCCATATTGCTCAAAGTCATTTGAGCCATTTGATAGCCCCCGCACTCCCCCGCTCCTTGTGCACTGGGGGTCCACCTCCCGTCACATCAAGCGGTCAGTTCCGCATTACGTAGGGATGGTCGGGTACTTTTGATCAGATGGTGTATACTATACATTTTTGGTATCACTATCCTCCGGCCTGAGTTTAGGAAGATTTCGTGTGTGGGAAAATGAGGTCGCCGTGGGTAATGAGATAACAGCTGTCTGATACAAATTTTCTTGCTGATTACGCATATTTTCCACTGCTTTCATATCTGGAATCGGTTTAGCTTTATCATTTGTAATTTTCTAAATACCAAGAAAGGCTACTTTTTCAGGAAAGTCCGTTCTTTGGTAGCTTTTTCGTAATTTTTAATTTTTTATGCAATAATGCAAGTTTAAATGGCATCCTCGCTCTAAGTCGAGTGTAGTTATCCTTTCCATGACATTTTTACTCTTATAGATATATTTTCAGATTTAATTTGCGTCAGCTGTGATTACACAAGTAAATTTGTCCACTTTTTAGGAAGAAAATTCGACCACTAATAGTAGTAACCTGAACGACTGCTAGACTGGATATTTCTGCCACATGACAGAGACGTAATGCTATCATAGAACATAATCACCTGTAAAAGTGGCGCATATGTGTTGGTTTGAATATAATGACTGTTCTCATGCGAACACAGACAGTGTATGCAAAATGATGTTGGGTTATCTGCGAGTGGAACAGCTGTGTGACGAATAAATGATCCATCAGGGTTAGAATGCATCAAGGAGATAAAGCTGCCCTGCTTGTGCTGTTGATTGAACATGATGAAATCATCATGCCAAAACGTTATGTGAAAGAAGTAGTTATGATGAATTCTTGAAGCACACTAGAGTCTAGATCGAGGCGCAGGGGATCTCTGGTATATGAGGTTGAGCTTTGCGAAAATGGAGGAACCTGCGTTCCTAAGTTCACAAATACGACAGGTCATTTTGACACCTATCTTTATGTTAACTCAGTAATGCAGAAGGATATGTGTGGATGATATTTAGTTCAAGCTCAACCAGCTCCGTCCGACGTTATAAATTTGCTGACTTGTTTGAAAGCTGTAAAAATGTATGGCTTGTACAGCCAGATAGACTACAACATGACCCTCGTAATTCATCCTCTCAGTCCACATTTTGGTATCTCCCAGAGACATGCTCTCAGGATCGATACAGTTCAATTGTCGTGGTTGTTTGCATCTGGACACATCTAGCGCGACATGTCAATCAGAACAAACAAATTCCAGGATGTTAAAATTCTAACCAAACATACGTAATATTAAAGAAGTATATTTCATGAACGTATTATCCCGTTATATTTCATCTTCATTTCTACCTCATGTAGAACTTCACATATCGTTCAGTGATTGACGTCGCAGATCTCACTATAGTGAGTGATAGAGACGAATAGATTTGCATCTCTCACTCAGTACATTTCAGTTGCCTTAGAAAGAGTATTGGATATCAATATACTTTTTTACTTACCGGTTATAGTTTACCGGTATTCAGTAGAATGGCATTGTGGGCAGCCTATTTATGTGATAACTCTCCACAGAAATGCAGATGTTTGGGGAATGGAGATGCTCAAGACTCGCAAAAGAAGCGGTCATGTGAAATTCTCTGTCGGAAAAACAGAACAGGTCTTGATATTTCTTAATTCTTGCATTTAGTATCAAACGTAGCGTAACTTTGACGCCTCTACCTTTCCTAATTAAGAAATTTGTCAGCGTCCGTTAGATGCTCAGTTTTTGTCCATTCTGCAGTATGTTAATCTTGTCAGCAACAGTGAAGCATGCTATGTTGAGCTGATTCTACGATAAGTATCGCAGTTACCTGCCTTTGGTACCTTTCGGTTTGTGTGGATGATATTGTCACGAAAGTATGGTCACGCAGATTCCACAAACCAATATGGTTGCCACCTCTCTCAATGGTTATAGAAATTTAGAAGGAATGTGTAGTGGACTGACAAGGCAGCCAGTCCACAGTGACGGGTAGCCGAAAGGGCACACATACACACACGCCGACTGGCGCGAAGTCTGGAACAGGATTCGTAATGAATGTGATAAAGAAAAGAACGTAGCTACTAGAACACTTAACTTTTATATCGTCCTTTGGTATACAGCATTCTTGATGATACAAGTGAGACTATCTTGATATACATGCAATGGTACAAATGGCGCCTTGCTAGGTCGTAGCCATTAACTTAGCTGAAGGCTATTCTAACTGTCTCTCGGCAAATGAGAGAAAGGCTTCGTACGTGTAGTCGCTAGCAATGTCGTCCGTACAACTGGGGCGAGTGCTAGTCAGTCTCTCGAGACCTGCCTTGTGGTGGCGCTCGGTCTGCGATCCTGACAGTGGCGACACGCGGGTCCGACATGTACTAATGGACCGCGGCCGATTTAAGCTACCACCTAGCAAGTGTGGTGTCTGGCGGTGACACCACAGAATGTTTTTTGCACCTCCCGTTTCATTTGATTTCTAATCTGTCTAAGCCCAGTTAAACTCTGACTCTAATATTGCATCCTCTTCATCATCCATATGGGCTACCGTTTTGGCGTGTGGCAAAAGGCGGCAAGCGCCACGCCCCACGGTAATTCACCGCCGTCGGCTTGGTTGCCAGCTCAGCCCCTGCGATTACATGAAGCTCGATTTCCGCCATTTGCAGCACGACCTGCAGAGGGCCTTCGCGTACACCGGACCAAAGCAAAAGGAAGAGAGGTCGCTCCTACCACGAAGCTTTCGCTGAATTCGTTATTGCAGCCAACCAGGAGGAAGATTATCTCCACTTTGAAATGTGCTCGCGGGCCTATTGATATTCTGTCGCGTTGGCAAGACTGTAGAAAGTGTGAACTCGTACAGCTTGTGTCAGTCTCTTCCAATGTGCTATGCTCAAGGAAAGAGAGGACTTAAACATCCAACTATCGAAGAACGAACTCCGAGTGTAGAAGCTCTCGTTCTGTTGTCCCAACAACCAAAACTTGGATTCCAAGTACTTGCGTTTTGTTGTGAACTTACACTGAAGAGCCAAGAAAACTGGTATAGACTTGCGTATTCAAGTACAAAGATATGTAAACAGGCAGAATACGACGCTGCGGTCGGCAACACCTATATAAGAAAACAGGTGTCTGGCGCAGTTCTTAAATCACTTACTGCTGCTACAGTGACAGGTTATCAGGATTTAAGTGAGTTTGAATGTGGTGTTACAGTGGAGTGAAGTGTTGTGTGACAAGAAGGTAAGCATTGGTTTGAAAGCGAGAGTGTACAAGTCGGGCCAGCCGCGGTGGTCTAGCGGTTCTAGGCGCGCAGTCCGGAACCGCGCGACTGCTACGGTCGCAGGTTCGAATCCTGCCTCGGGCATGGATGTGTGTGATGTCCTTAGGTTAGTTAGGTTTAAGTAGTTCTAAGTTCTAGGGGACTGATGACCACAGATGTGAAGTCCCATAGTGCTCAGAGCCATTTGAACCATTTTTGAACAAGTCGGTGGTAAGGCCTGCTATGATATACGGGGCAGAGACATGGCCAATCACAGTAGCCCAGGAAAGGAAGATGGCGGAAGTGAGGATGCTGAGATGGATGTGTGGGGAAACAAGGAAGGACAGAATTAGAAATGAATTTGTTAGAGGAGCTGTGAAAGTGGGACTCATGGGGAAATAGACACAAGACAGCCGACTAAGGTGTTACGGACACTTACAGAGAAAAGGGAAAGAGTATAGCTGAAACAGAGTTGAAGATATAAAGATTGAAGGAGCGAGAATGAGAGGAAGACTGAAGATGAGGTGGAAGGATAAGGTATCCGGGGACCTAAGGGAGAAAGGATGGAAGAAGGAGGAGGCAATGGATAGAGTACTAAGGAGGAGAAGGAACCAGAAGAGCAACGCCGACCCTAAGTGACGTGGGACAAGGCGACGATAAAGAAGAAGAAAGAAGAATGTGGTGTTACAGTCGGCGCACGAACGATGAGACACAGCATCTCCAAAATAGGGATGAAGGGAGGACCATTTCACGAGTGTACCGTTTATTTATTTATTTATATACACGTCAAGTTCCGTAGGACCAAATAGAGAGGCAAATCTCCAAGGTCATGGGACGTGTCAGTGCATGAAATTACAACATAAAAGTAGTAGCAGATAAAAATAAAAAGTTTATGAACCGAAAAAAGTCAATCCATAAGTTTAAGTAAACCCAATCAACAATACAACACGAATCAGATTACTTTTTCAAGGAAATCCTAGACAGAATAGAAGAAGTGACCCATGAGGAAATTCTTCACTTTCGATTTGAAAGCGCGTGGATTACTGTTCAGATTTCTGAATTCGAGTGGTAGCTTATTGAAAATGGATGCAGCAGTGTACTGCACATCTTTCTACACAAGAGGTAAGGAAGTCTGATCCAGTTGCAGGTTTGATCTCCGCCGAGTGAAAGCTGCTTATTCTTGGGAATAAGATAATATTGTTAACAAGAAATGACAGTAACGAATATACATATTGAGAGGCCAACGTCAAAATACCTAGACTCGTGAACAGGGGTTGTCAAGATGTTCGTGAACTTACACCACTTATTGCCCGAACTGCCCGTTTCCGAGCCAAAAATATCCTTTTAGAATGGGAAGAGTTACCCCAGAATATAATACCATACAACATAAGCGAAAGAAAATTAATAAATATCAGGAATAAGTGCATATCAGGAATCCGGCAAACGTCAAATCTCCGATACCGCTGAGGCCGGGAAAAGATCCCGAAAGAACTAGACCAACGGGGATTGAAGAGAATCGTTCAACGTGACAAAAATGCAACCCTTCCGCAAATTGCTGTACATTTCAATGCTGGGCCATCAACGAGTCCCCCCTGTGGGTCCGGGGGTTAGGATAGGCTCGAGGTATTCCTGTCTGACGTAAGAGGCTGCTAAAGGGAGTCCAACGTGATGGTACCCTGTAGGGTTTGATTACGTTTTTCCAAATTTTCCCAAAGAACAACCCAATTGGGGAATGGCGCCTTACATGGTGCATCATGTTCATCTTTAGCCCACTCTATCCTCATGGCTTTGCGGTTCCACTCATTCTCCATCTCTTGGGCGAGGACACCTTCTTGGGTGCGTTTTCCTCCATCCACCATGCAGTATCGTTTTCTGCACTGACGATGACCAATAAGAATGAGATTTTCACTCTGCAGCGGAGTGTGCGCTGATATGAAACTTCCTGGCAGATTAAAACTGTGTGCCCGACCGAGACCCGAACTCGGGACCTTTGCCTTTCGCGGGCAAAGTAGGAGACGAGGTACTGGCAGAAGTAAAGCTGTGAGTACCGGGCGTGAGTCGTGCTTCGGTAGCTCAGTTGGTAGAGCACTTGTCCGCGAAAGGCAAAGGTCCCGAGTTCGAGTCTCGGTCGGGCACACAGTTTTAATCTGCCAGGAAGTTTGATGACCAATAACTTCTTTGCACCTCGTATCCCGCACCGTAGCCATTCCATTGTGGTTGGGCCGCCATGTACCCTGTTGGTTGTGGCCCTCTGACCACTAAGTTCGCGCTCTGCTGAGGCCTGCGCCGTTAATTCCCCACATATGCCATGGAGTAGATGCCCGTGACCCTGGGTCATTGGGACTCCCGGCAATGGCAATCCTGCCAGATTGTCTTTGCTGTGGCTGGGTGGCGCCCATAGGGAGAGCCCCTGGTCACGAATGGGTGGCATCAGGGCAAATGAAACGCCATAAAGTGTGAGACATCATCTCTTGCTGGTGGTCAACCTCCAGCAGTCTCTAAGCATTCAAGCGCTCAATTTAAAGCACGGAAATATGATCCCAAGTCGTTCTGCTCTCTGGCCCCACCATGGGAGGAACGCCAGGCTAAGGATGGCAGCGAATCTTATTTGCCCCAGTACCTAGTATGTACGAGAGTTGATATGGAATCCTTTGCGTCGATGAAGCCTCAGTTTTTTGTAGAACATTTAGGGGAGGTGGTCTAAATTGCGGTCAGGGTCAGTCTTGATAAAAACAGTATCGTCTGCTCAGATACGAGCATTACTCACTTGTGACAAGCTAGGGGATTTTTCTGTTACCATCACGCCCCATAAGAGCTTAAATATTTTCCAGGGTATTCCAGAAGGACCTTCATTTGGAATCTGACGAAGAAATCCGCGCTGATTTAGAGCGAGGAGGTGTTCATTTCGTCTGGTGCGTCCATTGGGGTCTGAGGGATAATCAGGTTGCCACCCCTGCTGTCATCTTGGCCTTCGAGGGTGACACATTACGTAAGAAGGTCAAGGTGGTGGTCTACCACTGAAATGTCAAGCCATATATCACTTCCCCAATGTCGTGCTGGAAGTTTGGCCATATGTCTTCCCACTGTGCTTCCAGCGTCACCTGTCGAGATTGTGGACGTCCTTCTCATCCCAATACTTTATGTGCCCTGTCTCCCATCTGTGCCAACTGCGGAGAGCATCGTTCACCTAGCTTGCCCGACTGCAGGATTTTACAGAAAGAGAGGAAAATCATGGAATACAAGACCCTGAACCGACTGACCTACACTGAGGCTAAGAGGAAATTTGAATACCTATGCCCTGTGCGTATGAAATCCTCTTTCGGCACCGCTACGACAACAGGTTTAGATCCATCAATTCCGACAATTCCAGTCAGTTCTCAGAGCAATAATACACCT
Source organism: Schistocerca nitens (assembly GCF_023898315.1). Taxonomy (NCBI): domain Eukaryota; kingdom Metazoa; phylum Arthropoda; class Insecta; order Orthoptera; family Acrididae; genus Schistocerca; species Schistocerca nitens. Next base: position 110,273,515 of record NC_064618.1, on the reverse strand, counting down.
GCCCACTTGCCACCTGATGGTGGAGGCAGGGGGTAGCGCTTCCCTACCTGTTCCCTTCTGAGCTGGAGAAGCTTAAGTCTTCCTCAGCTAGGAAGAGGTCACACCCTTCCCAGTTTCATACAAGTGGCAGGGCAGAAACTGGCCAGTGGCTGCAGCAGCCACAGGTAGCTAGTTGTAGGGCATCACAGTTCTCATCAGTCCCTGACTCAGTGAAGCCCTCCCAGCCGGAAAAACCAAACGAGCAGCGAGAGAAACCCAAAAAGACCCCAAAGAACCCAGACATTGCGGTGGCACCCATATCACCACTACCTACAAGCTCAGTGTCTGAGGATTCAGGCGTCCCCTAGTGACCTAGATTTCACTGGACCCTCAGACACTATGGATGTTGATCGAACAGGTACTCCATCGGTGGAAGCAGGTGACTCTGAGGCATAAACTACTTCCTTGAGAGTTTCATGTCTTCCCAGCCTCACGATAACGTCATCCTCCAGTGGAATGGCTGCGTTTCTTTTCACCATCTTCTGACCTACAGCAACTGTTAAGCTTAACACTTGCTTTCTGCATTGCCCTCCAGGAAATCTGGTTCCCAGCAATGTGGACCCCTGCCCTCCTTCGCCTTAGAGGATATTACAAAAACTGTAGCGAATATACCAGAGTGTCAGGTGAAGGTTGCGTCTATGTCCTGAACTCGGTATGTAGTGAAGCTGTGCCCCTTGAAACTCCTCTTGAAACTGTGGCTGTCAAGATACAGACGACACAGGAAATAACTGTCTGCAACGTATATCTCCCTCCAAATGGTGCAGTACCGCTGAACGTATTGGCTGCACTTATTCGCCATCTTCCTAAACCTTTCCTCTTTTGGGAAATTTTAACGCCCATAATCCTCCCTTGTGGGGTGGCACCGTGCTTACTGGCGGAGGTAGAGATATCGAAAATTTACTGTCCCAGCTCGACCTCTGCCTCTTAAATACACACATTTCAGTGTGGCTCATGGCAGTTACTTGGCCATTGATTTATCACTTTGTAGCCCAAGCCTTATGCCATCTGTCCACTGGAGAGACCATGATGACTTGTGTGGTAGTGACCACTTCCACATATTCCTATCACTCCCCGAGCGTCGTGCCCACGGACGCCTACCCAGATGGGCTTTAAACAAGACAGACTGGCAAGCTTTCTCCTCTGCTGTCACCGTTGAATCTCTCCCACATGATACCATCGATGTGGTGGTTGAGCGGGCCACTAGCAAGATCGATTCTGCGGCGGAAAACGCGATCCCATGTTCCTTAGGGTTCTCCCAGTGAAATGCAGTACCTTGGTGGTTTCCGGAAATTGCTGAGGAAATTAAAGAGCGTTTGCGGGCTCTACAGCGACATAAGTGACATCATTCCATGGAGCACCTAATACGAGGGCAGTTCAATAAGTAATGCAACACATTTTTTTTCTGAAACGGGGGTTGTTTTATTCAGCATTGAAATACACCAGGTTATTCCCCAATCTTTTAGCTACACAACACTATTTTTCAACGTAATGTCCATTCAATGCTACGGCCTTACGCCACCTTGAAATGAGGGCCTGTATGCCTGCACGGTACCATTCAACTGGTCGATGTCGTAGCGAACGTCGTACTGCATCAATAACTTCTTCATCATCCGCGTAGTGCCTCCCACGGATTGCGTCCTTCATTGGGCCAAACATATGGAAATCCGACGGTGCGAGATCGGGGCTGTAGGGTGCATGAGGAAGAACAGTCCACTGAAGTTTTGTGAGCTCCTCTCGGGTGCGAAGACTTGTGTCAGGTCTTGCGTTGTCATGAAGAAGGAGAAGTTCGTTCAGATTTTTGTGCCTACGAACACGCTGAAGTCGTTTCTTCAATTTCTGAAGAGTAGCACAATAGACTTCAGAGTTGATCGTTTGACCATGGGGAAGGACATCGAACAGAATAACCCCTTCAGCGTCCCAGAAGACTGTAACCATGACTTTACCGGCTGAGGGTATGGTTTTAAACTTTTTCTTGGTAGGGGAGTGGGTGTGGCGCCACTCCATTGATTGCCGTTTTGTTTCAGGTTCGAAGTGATGAACCCATGTTTCATCGCCTGTAACAATCTTTGACAAGAAATTGTCACCCTCAGCCACATGACGAGCAAGCAATTCCGCACAGATGGTTCTCCTTTGCTCTTTATGGTGTTCGGTTAGACAACGAGGGACCCAGCGGGAACAAACCTTTGAATATCCCAACTGGTGAACAATTGTGACAGCACTACCAACAGAGATGTCAAGTTGAGCACTGAGTTGTTTGATGGTGATCCGTCGATCATCTCGAACGAGTGTGTTCGCACGCTCCGCCATTGCAGGAGTCACAGCTGTGCACGGCCGGCCCGCACGCGGGAGATCAGACAGTCTTGCTTGACCTTGCGGCGATGATGACACACGCTTTGCCCAACGACTCACCGTGCTTTTGTCCACTGCCAGATCACCGTAGACATTCTGCAAGCGCCTATGAATATCTGAGATGCCCTGGTTTTCCGCCAAAAGAAACTCGATCACTGCCCGTTGTTTGCAACGCACATCCGTTACAGACGCCATTTTAACAGCTCCGTACAGCGCTGCCACCTGTCGGAAGTCAATGAAACTATACGAGACGAAGCGGGAATGTTTGAAAATATTCCACAAGAAATTTCCGGTTTTTTCAGCCAAAATTGGCCGAGAAAAAAAATGTGTTGCATTACTTATTGAACTGCCCTCGTAGATTTTAAACGGCTCCATTCCCGCCCCTGTCAGCTTATAAAAAGACGGAAGCAGGAGTATTGGGAGAGGTACGTCTCGACCATTGGGTGCTATACGTACCTTCCAAAGTTTGGACGAAGACTAGTCGTGTTTTTGGGTACCAGACCCCAGCAGGTGACCGTTGAGTTAACATCGATGGCGTGTTATCTATCGACGCCAACGCGAATGCCGAGCACTTTGCCGAGCACTACGCTCGATCCTCTGAGTCGGCGAATTACCCCCCAGCCTTTCGCACCCTCAAACTGCGGATGGAAGGGAAGGTCCTCTCTTTCACTACACACCTCATTTAACCTTATAACGCCCCATTTACACAATGGGAGCTCCTCATTGCCCTTGCACCTTGACCCGACACAGCTACTGGACCAGATCGAATCCACAGTCATATGATTAAACACCTCTCGTCCGATTACAAGCGACATCTCCTCGTCATCTCCAACTGGATATGGTGCGGCGTCAGATCGGGTGAGATTGCCTGCTTACTCGATATTTTCTTCCGTTTTTGATGTTGGACATGAGTAATCTCAACGCCTTCTCAGACATCTTGGAAACGCTAGAACCAGTCAAAAATTCGTGGATGTGAAAGTCTTCGCCACAGACGTCTTTTAAAAGAAAATGGGTTTCAATATCAGTTTTTTCGAAGTTTCATGTGAAAGTTCATGACAATTCCTTGCTTTATTCCTAAACTGGTCATTTCTCTGTCGAAACAAAATAACAACTCTTGTAAGGTGTCAGGCAAATCCAACACTTTCCATGAAAACACTGACATGATAGCAAATCCGACAGTATGTCACATACCTCCGAATAAATCCTGACATTAAATTAACCAAAGTAATACGATCAACGAGTGAGCAAATGAAATACAACAAACTAACACAAGAACGCCTAAATGCATGTCATACCTTCCCACCGTGAAACAGACGCAGTTCTGAGGGGAGAAACGAGAACAGAACCCTAGAGCAGAACCATGTTAAGCTAGATGGCCCTACTATAAGGGACGGACACCCACGTCGCCAGCCGAGCGCCAAGCTCACCCCCCAGCCTATGCTAAAAGATAGAGCCCTCCAGAAGAACAGTATAGATCTTACGATAACACTAAAAGGGCCACACCAGCTGCAAGTTTTAGTGTGAGACTTTTTCGCCTCTGTTACGTAGCAAACATTAAAAACATTGCCCCACCACGAAAAGGATAACGTTTATCATTGGATAGACAGAATTTTTGTAGGCAGAGCTTAATGTTAACATTGAGACCCTGATTGGTCAGTTGAAACCACAACCAGATACCTTTTTTTAAACCAACTTCGGTAAATTGTAGTAAGGAGAAGTTAGAAGGGAGTTGCTTCCGAGACAGCGAGCTGTGTGGACCTGTGCCGCCCACCGCCCCCAGACGCTGCCTAAACACCAACAAGGTAATAAACGCACGTGATGCCACATAACAGCGCATAACGCTTCACTCAGAACTGCAGAAGTCTCATCTGTTACATCCCCTTTTTACGTAATACTAGTGTCGATCGTCAATTAAAGCTCATGGCATTCACATTTGCTACTTGAAGTTAAAATCTGAAATGCGATGATTTTTCTGATATATAATTATTGAGAAGCCACAACAGCCACTGTAATTTATGACAAGTTAGATAACTAATTAAAGATAATTGAGGGTCACTGTAGACCATTTTGATAGTTTTCTCTTTTGTGAAACTTAATTTAAACCTAGATTATAGATGTGATATGGCATAGGTCATCCTTCGATCCATTGTAGAACTTGGAAAACCATTCAGGGAATATTCATTCACATTTTTGTTGAACGCAGTTGGTTTTTACCATCCTGTATTAAAACATTTCCTTTTATCAACAGTACAATTTTTAAACGATGCTTTGTGAGTAGAATAAAATTTCCAATGGTAAACTTAACTGCTTTTTCGACGTTATTTTACCAGCTAACTAAAAATAGGAAAGCCTTGAACCCCTTCCACTAAATTTAGTTAGTATTATGATTCTTTAACAGGGAGTGCAGTGGAGCAGACGCTGAAATCATTAAGTATTTGATTATATCATCGCTAGTCTCACTGAACTCTTCTGAACTCTACATGTCATGTGTGGTCTGGTGTCTCTTTCCAGCAACAGGTCCCAGGTTCAAACTAGTCAATTCCCTAAAAAACACGCTGAGAACGTCGTTGCGCGAAAGTGGTAGGGAGACACGACTTAGAACAAACAGACACCACGCAGAATGTTAGAGAATGGCAACCCTGCCAGGATGGTAAAATACCGTGATTGAAGGTCGACCACATTCCCAACTAGATCAGAAAAATATCCTGTTAAAAATTTTTCGTAATAAAATTTTTCTTTTTGAGTTTCATAAATAGTCAAAAACAGTAGAAATAGAGAAGAGGAAATAAAAGAGAGAGAAGTAGCAGTTGAAGCTTATCCTACAGAAAGCTCGAATTCACATGGGAAATTCCTGAGAATACTCATGTATGATTCAGTGGAGGATTCGTTGGTACAAGAAGAAGAAGAACAGAACCAACCCTTTCAAATTCAACCAATTGTGAAGGCTATGGTAAAGCATATCCCAGTCAATATTGTCATTGATAGCGGAAGTGAACTGACCGCGATCTCAGAAAATTTATTCATGCAGTGTAATGCCAATGAGGAATTGCTAGTTCTGAAAACACGTAAGATTAAAGTAAGGGGTCCTATTAGAAACAATGCTGCGGAAGTTACGAGGCAAACAATGTTAACTCGTTCGTGCCAAGGTCAGAAGATCGAAGCCAACTTCGTGATTATACCTAAACTAACTGTAGATTTGATTACAGGTTCAGATTATTTAAATGAGAGATGAGCGATAATAGATATGGCGAAAGGTAGCGTAACATTCGGGAATGTCACACTTCTCTTTGAGCAAAAGCTAAAATTAGAAGAAATACCAGTTATAAACAAACAATTAAGAATTATGCGAGATAAAGAGGATGAAGAATTAGAATGGTATGCACAAAAGGGGGAATCACCTCAACTCGTGTTAGAAGTCCATAAAGAAATCGACGAAAAATTGCAAGAAGTTCAAGCTATTTCGGAACACAGTAAAAGAGAATTAGAGGGTATTTTACGAGATAAATCACAGGTATTTTTACCTAAGACTGGTAGTATTAAACACTTTCAGTACAAAAAGTTTGAAGATTAATTTTATTACTGGTAAATAATCAGCACAATATTTCAAGATTATGTTGCAGATAAGATCGTCAGGAGGAAGAAGAATGAAGAGAGAGGAAGGTGGGAAAAGGAAAGTAGTTTCAAGAAAAACAAAAACAAAAATAACACCAATAGTACCATAGATTAAGGTGAAGGGATAAAGCGTAGATAGTCTAACAGCATGAAATACTAAAATGCTATACACCACGACACTACACAAAAACAAAAAACGTATTTGAGGATTCTTCTAGTAGCTAAGACTCAAAATATCTTAGAATTGTAACATGGAAAGGACGCCGAAATTTGTAAAGCTTTTTAAGAAGGCGTGAAATGATATAGGCACTAGACATATGTTAGATGATTATAAGTAAAACTTTTTGTAAGAACCATTGTAAAACCTCCAGCAAGGACGAGATGCAATGACCCACAAGTTGCAACGCGAGAAGTATCAAGAAAGAAAAGGACGTAATTAGCAAGACACAATTCCTACAAGGCAGAAGTGTCGAGAGAAGGGAAAGGACAGCGAGAGCAACAGAAGGCCCTTGTAACTGAAGTGGGCAATAAATTTAACCGCTAGGCGGAACCCTGCTGGGATGGAACATGGACCTGCACAGTAGCGGACCCCTGCAGAGACGGGACAACGAACGCTGAATGCCAGAAAGGTCTCCGAGCGCCCCCACTCAGCGGAGCGAGCAAAAAAAGGCCCAACGAGAAGACCGCTTGGGCAAGCCACCACTGGCAAAAAATATGTGTAAAAGTCACACTACCGCTATTAAACAGCACGCTGATGCACGAAACTGAAGAAAACGTCCACAAAGTAAAAGTGACATGCCCAAACAATTTATCAAACTGTTACTAAGAGGAGAACGTCAAAGCGACTAGTTATCAATAAATATTTCCACATCCTGCCCAGAGAAGAACCAAGCATCAAGTAAAAAGCAGGAAGAACAGAAGTTGAAGATTCGCAAGATTGAGACCAAGAAAGAAGGTGGGTGAAGAATAGATGACATACCTTCCCAAATCCCTATCCTATTGTAAACTAGTCGTCTGCGAAGTATTACAACGAAAAACGACCGCTTTCAGCGACACATAACTATGACTTTCACGCATACAAAGCCAGTAAACCACAAGATTCTGCACTCACAGCTCCATTCCATAATGTGACCTCCACAACAGCAACAAACACTTGCAAAGCCAACAAGGAACGACGAACGAAGCTGTACATCAAATACTTGCCCACATCCATCTCGCTCAAGTCTATCACCTTCATGCAAAAACATTCGCCAACCTCATGCTTAAACATTCATAGGATTGTGTGAATTTGTGAAATCTAATTATGTGATGTAGGAATTGTGCAAAAGAAATGTGTGAAAAACTAAATAAGTTAAGCACACCACATAGCTAATGAACTACAAAACAACAGTCGTTGACTATGGACTTAAATAAAAAATAGACTATCGAAGAAAAGTAAGTCATTAGTTCTGAAATGGACAGTATATAAAGAACAAAAGTAAGGCATAATAAACACTAAAACTATATGCCACTTATTTTCTCCTCATAAAAATAAAAGAATAACTATATTTTACTTATTTTCTCCTTATAAAAACAAAGAATAAAAATATATCTTGTTGGATGTTTTCCCTTTTTTTAAACATTTGTACCATTTGCTAGGATAATATCTCAATACTTGTTTATGTATATTTCATTGTTAAAGCAATTCTTGGAAATAATTCTTATTTGATAGTGTAACAATGTTGAAATGAGTGTCTAGAAACAAAAACATTTTACTTGTACGTAATCTTTAGAAAATGTGTTAGGAATGGATTTTAGTTAATTACTACATTTATAAAAACAATATTTCTAAGAAAATCGATGTGAAAGACTCCTGGCTTTAGATAACAAACTTCTTAAAAAACAAACTTCACACTTAAATAAAGAAAGAAAATAATTAAAAATTAATAATAGCATAAAAATATACTTCTCTTGCCATTTTTGAGAATAATTAGGAAGAATATAAAAATATAAATTAGTAATACAAACTAGCATAGAACCAGAATAACGTGGCTGAACAGTAGGCAACAAAATTTAGATAAAGAAATAATTTTTGACTAACTTAGACAACGAATCAATCATTGCCTAACTTCAGTGCAAAAATTAAGTTTGAAGGGTGGTGATATTTAAGGTGTCAGGCAAATCCAACACCTTCCATGAAAACCCTGACATGATAAGCAAATCCAGTAGTATGCCACATAGCTCTGAATAAATCGTGACATTAAATTAATAAATAAATATATAGTTATTGAGAAGCCACATCAGCCACTGTAATTTATGACAAGTTAGATAAGTAATTAAAGATAACTGAGGGTCACTGTAGACCATTTTGATAGTTTTCTCTTTTGTGAAACTTAATTTAAACCTAGATTATAGATGTGATATGGCATAGGTCATCCTTCAATCCATTGTAGAACTTGGAAAACCATTCAGGGAATATTCGTTCACATTTTTCTTGAACGCAGCTGGTTTTTACCATCCTGTATTAAAACATTTCCTTTCATCAACAGTGCAATTTATAAACGATGTTTTGTGAGTAGAATAAAATTTCCAATTGTAAACTTAACTGCTTTTTCGACGTTATTTTACCAGCTAACTAAAAATAGGAAAGCCTTGAACCCCTTCCACTAAATTTAGTTAGTATTAAGATTCTTTAACAGGGAGTGCAGTGGAGCTGACGCTGAAATCATTATTTGATTATATCATCGCTAGTCTCACTGAACTCTTCTGAACTCTACATGTCATGTGTGGTCTGGTGTCTCTTTCCAGCAACAGGTCCCAGGTTCAAACTAGTCAATTTCCTAAAAAACACACTGAGAACGTCGTTGCGCGAAAGTGGTAGGAAGACACGACTTAGAACAAACAGACACCACGCAGAATGTTAGAGAATGGCGACCCTGCCAGGATGGTAAAATACCGTGATTGAAGGTCGACCACATTCCCAACTAGATCAGAAAAATATCCTGTTAAAATTTTTTCGTAATAAAATTGTTTTTTTTTAGTTTCATAAATAGTCAAAAACAGTAGAAATAGAGAAGAGGAAATAAAAGAGAGAGAAGTAGCAGTCGAAGCTTATCCTACAGAAAGCTCGAATTCACATGGGAAATTCCTGAGAAGACTCATGTATGATTCAGTGGAGGATTCGTTGGTACAAGAAGAAGAAGAACAGAACCAACCCTTTCAAATTCAACCAATTGTGAAGGCCATGGTAAAGCATATCCCAGTCAATATTGTCATTGATAGCGGAAGTGAACTGACCGCGATCTCAGAAAATTTATTCATGCAGTGTAATGCCAATGAGGAATTGCTAGTTCTGAAAACACGTAAGATTAAAGTAAGAGGTCCTATTAGAAACAATGCTGCGGAAGTTACGAGGCAAACAATGTTAACTCTTTCGTGCCAAGGTCAAAAGATCGAAGCCAACTTCGTGATTATACCTAAACTAACTGTAGATTTGATTACAGGTTCAGATTATTTAAATGAGAGATGAGCGATAATAGATATGGCTAAAGGTAGCGTAACATTCGGGAATGTCACACTTCTCTTTGAGCAAAAGCTAAAATTAGAAGAAATACCAGTTATAAAAAAACAATTAAGAATTATGCGAGATAAAGAGGATGAAGAATTAGAATGGTATGCACAAAAGGGGGAATCGCCTCAACTCATGTTAGAGGTCCATAAAGAAATTGACGAAAAATTTCAAAAAGTTCAAGTAAATAATTAGCAAAATATTTCAAGTTTATGTTGCAGATAAGATACTCAGGAGAAAGAAGAATGAAGAGAGAGGAAGGTGGGAAAAAGAAAGTAGTTTCAATAAAAACAAAAACAAAGGTAACACCAATAGTAGCATAGATTAAGGTGAAGGGATAAAGCGTATTAAGTATTTGATTATATCATCGCTAGTCTCACTGAACTCTTCTGAACTCTACATGTCATTTGTGGTCTGGCGTCTCCTTACCAGCAACAGGTCCCAGGTTCAAACTAGTCAATTCCCTAAAATACACGCTCAGAGCGTCGTTGCGCGAAAGTGGTAGGGAGACACGACTTAGAACAAACAGACACCACGCAGAGAGTTCGGCTCGTCCACAAACGAAGGCCACAACTGCACTGACTTGACTACAGACACCAGAGATGCGATATTCAACTGAAAAGGCTTCGTGATTCACAGCTATCGGTCGTTCATACTTGACGGGTAGGTATTTGTTCTGTGACAGCGTCAGTCCGTTGTTTTATTGTCACACACTATATATCGATTTATCGGATGCTTAGAATAATTTTGGGTTTAATGTCGTATGTATCGATATCATAGTATATACGGATGTCGTAGTATTGATATGCTGCTGTTATCGATGTGCCCTTCAGTTATCAAGATACCTGATTTAGATACATACCTTTTCTCCATTTTTGATGTAAGTAAATATTGTTCTCACGCATCCTGGCCCTACTTGAGTAAAACGGTGATTTTTCCCTTTGATCTGTTGTTTAGTGTTCTATTTTTCTACTTTATTTTCACTTTATTTATAAATGAATCTGATTCGTTATGCGTTTACCAGCTACATATAATTAGTGTTGGTTGCGAGACTGATTACAACTATCTCGCGTAATTGAAGATCTTCAACACACAGCATATTAAGAGACTTTCTTTCCAGCTAATGAGATAGCGAATCGCATTTTTCACTCAAAGTTTCTAGCAAATCTCGTTTGCTCTGCCCTTGTATTTGTATTAAGTCCATTTCACCTTTGTCTGTACTGTCTATATGCCCTCCGTGTTTGTCTGCGCTCATAATTCATGCTCGCTTTTTCCTTCCTGTGTAACGAGCGCTCCGGCCGTTTTGTTGTTTATGCAGAGGGAGCATGTCCCTCAGCTCCGTGTTTATTTCGTATGTTTGTTGAGCGCGTGTTCGATTTTGTGATCTACCAGGCAGCAAATGGAATCCTTTTTCTGCGGTTCTCTTTTGTGCATTAATATTTGTTGCCTTTGACGTGTCTGTTTGGACGAAATGCCATTCCAATACAGAATTTTAAGTCGTGTAGCACACGTTGTAGAAGAACGTTTTTCTTAATATATTCACAAAAATAATGTGTTCAGCTAGTTTTGAATTCGTGGCATTTTGGAGTAAAAGTTTTCAAGTATTTTGCTTGGATGTTTTATAACTAAAATGCTTAAGCAAGTGAGACGGGACTGAAGTACAAATTTTGTGACTGTTCTCATGAAGAGTCACAATAGTTACTTTATTTGATTACTAAAATGTGAAATACGCATACAATCTGCCACAGAGACCACTTGTTGAAATCTACTATGGAGTGTGAAGATTAATAAAACTGACAAACTGCAGGGACGGATTCCTGGGGGAAATTGAGGAAAAAGCTCCTATGGACATGTGTCCGGAAATGTATGATGTGCGTACAACGACAAAAATGTTCCTGGAAGACAGTACAGTACTGCATTGCATCCAAGTCACGAAAGATGTTCAAAGTGGTTTCCACTGGATGCAGTGTCATGCAGGATACACATAATTGTACTTAAGCGTACACCATGATGGTGGGCCACTTGCCTGGAGCTTGTGCTACGGATCGTCTCAATATACCGTCGAACCCGGTCCTCCAGATCTGGTGTACGCACATTACACAGCACCCCTGCACGTTCGTCTGTCCTAAAGGACCCATGATCACATTAATGCTCCAAAAGGTCTTGAAATGTTGTGTGATGTGGTTGGCTCCTGTGAGGATAGTTGTTTTGGTACAGCCGTGCTGCCTCTCGACCGTTTACACCTGCTTGTCCGTACACAAATACCATCTCGGCTTGTTTCCAACATGAATACCGGACCATTCTGCTGCTTACAGTATACTGGGTCAATCATACAGTGTTGCTGCAACACACATGGAACACAAGGCACGGAATGGTCAGTAGTCAGCTCCATCTATCGTGGCAACGACGCATTTTCGGAGAAATGTTCATAATACATTTTTCCTCCATTTCTAGTTAGGAATCCGTCCCTGTGTTTTATCGGCTTTATCAGTGTTTACCCTCTGTAGTTTGTTGCAGGGCAGCGTCATCCCAGATAAACTATTTTTATTTACCATTAAAAATATTTGGTAATTTGTCCTAAGTTCCTTTGGTTTCAAAGTGCTGAGGTCATCGCTCCCTAGGCTTACACACTACTTAATCTAACTGAAACTGACTTAGGCGAAGGACAACACACACACCCATGCCCGAGAGAGGACTCGAACCTCCGACGGACGGATTTATCATTAAAACTCTCTCTGATTAAACAGTCATGCATTTACAGATACCATGAAAATAAACAGTGAGAATGACCACGTAATTCGTATATTCTTAATTTTAATAAGTACACATCTGGAAATTGAAATAAGAACACCGTGAATTCATTGTCCCAGGAAGGGGAAACTTTATTGACACATTTCTGGGGTCAGATACATCACATGATCACACTGACGGAACCACAGGCACATAGACACAGGCAACAGAGCATGCACAATGTCGGCACTAGTACAGTGTATATCCACCTTTCGCAGCAATGCAGGCTGCTATTCTCCCATGGAGACGATCGTAGAGATGCTGGATGTAGTCCTGTGGAACGGCTTGCCTTGCCATTTCCACCTGGCGCCTCAGTTGGACCAGCGTTCGTGCTGGACGTGCAGACCGCGTGAGACGACGCTTCATCCAGTCCCAAACATGCTCAATGGGGGACAGATCCGGAGATCTTGCTGGCCAGGGTAGTTGACTTACACCTTCTAGAGCACGTTGGGTGGCACGGGATACATGCGGACGTGCATTGTCCTGTTGGAACAGCAAGTTCCCTTGCCGGTCTAGGAATGGTAGAACGATGGGTTCGATGACGGTTTGGATGTACCGTGCACTATTCAGTGTCCCCTCGACGATCACCAGTGGTGTACGGCCAGTGTAGGAGATCGCTCCCCACACCATGATGCCGGGTGTTGGCCCTGTGTGTCTCTGTCGTATGCAGTCCTGATTGTGGCGCTCACCTGCACGGCGCCAAACACGCATACGACCATCATTGGCACCAAGGCAGAAGCGACTCTCATCGCTGAAGACGACACGTCTCCATTCGTCCCTCCATTCACGCCTGTCGCGACACCACTGGAGGCGGGCTGCACGATGTTGGGGCGTGAGCGGAAGACGGCCTAACAGTGTGCGGGACCGTAGCCCAGCTTCATGGAGACGGTTGCGAATGGTCCTCGCCGATACCCCAGGAGCAACAGTGTCCCTAATTTGCTGGGAAGTGGCGGTGCGGTCCCCTACGGCACTGCGTAGGATCCTACGGTCTTGGCGTGCATCCGTGCGTCGCTGCGGTCCGGTCCCAGGTCGACGGGCACGTGCACCTTCCGCCGACCACTGGCGACAACATCGATGTACTGTGGAGACCTCACGCCCCACGTGTTGAGCAATTCGGCGGTACGTCCACCCGGCCTCCCGCATGCCCACTATACGCCCTCGCTCAAAGTCCGTCAACTGCACATACAGTTCACGTTCACGCTGTCGCGGCATGCTACCAGTGTTAAAGACTGCGATGGAGCTCCGTATGCCACGGCAAACTGGCTGACACTGACGGCGGCGGTGCACAAATGCTGCGCAGCTAGCGCCATTCGACGGCCAACACCGCGGTTCCTGGTGTGTCCGCTGTGCCGTGTGTGATCATTGCTTGTACAGCCCTCTCGCAGTGTCCGGAGCAAGTATGGTGAGTCTGACACACCGGTGTCAATGTGTTCTTTTTTCCATTTCCAGCAGTGTATAATAGGCGCATATTCACCATTGTTTATTTTCACTTGAGTTTATTGTGATTCTTCTTTTTTATGAAAAAGAAGTACAAACATTGTGCTTATTCACCCTGGTCAGTGCAAGCATCTATCGAAGTTATCGTCTTTCGCACGTCCCCAGTAAGACCGAGCGACCGATACGGTCGCAGGTTCGAATCCTGCATCGGGCATGTATGTGTGTGATGTCCTTAGGTTAGTTAGGTTTAATTAGTTCTAGGCGACTGATGACCTCAGAAGTCGCATAGTGCTCAGAGCCTCAGAACCCAGTAAGGCCTCTGAGTGCATGGGCAGTTTTCCACCAACCGTAGTTCTTTTCATTCAGCATACGTACTGTGGGCCTCTAAGATCCCAGAAGCACGCATGGTATCCGTATTCTTGTATCAGCAACACTACATTCTCCTTAGACCACTCAGTTAATCGCGCAAGATCTGGCAACAACAAAAGCAGGGAAGATAGCAAACCAGGATTTTCGTGCTGCTAGCGCTGAGGAGTAGATTACGCCAACATCGATTGATGGTTCACTAACACAACAACAAGCAGTGGGACAAAACACAAGCGAATGCGAACCGATTACGACTGAACACAGTACGCTTGCATTGCCTGCCATTTACACCAGAGCGAATCCTCTCTGTGTGTCCATTTTTGCACACGATGTTTGAATGACTTCGGCCGTTCAATATTAAGTGTAAAATCAAGTACACCTTCAGCTGCCTATATTTCGAGTGTCAATTGCTTATGCGACCAGTTCCAGCGTTTCACTACGCCATCTATAGGGCCCCTCACTCACATGTGGAAAGAATCCCATCTCGTGTGCAATCGAAACAGAGACTAGCATTCAGTATCTGGTGCAGGAGACTACTTTTCTAACAAAGCGATCTCTTCGTTCAACAACTTAAGACCGTCAATTGTGATTACATTGAAGAGTTTCTAGCAAACAGAACACAGCATGTTATTCTGAAAGGGGAGAAGTCTTCAGACGTAAATTAACTTCTCTTGTTCCTCTGTGCATTATTACAGGACTGTTACTTTTTACAAGATAAAGTGTGATTCACTTGCCCATACCGTTTTATGCATACGGCAATGATATAGCTGGCCTTCATAAACCACGCGAGGTTTTTATAATTTCTCGCTCGCTATGCGCAAACTATTAGTCCTACATCAGAAAGTTAACATGGCTTTTCTGTGAAGACTGCAATGTATTATAGGGCTGGAGCCCCCAGTTTTCACGTTACTGAAGAAAAACGTACAAAAGTGATCTCCAAACGCACCTTAAACGTGCATTCATCCCTCACTAATCAGGATTTGTATTTTGTTCTTCGTGCCACTTCCTTCTGCCACTGTACAAGAATTTTCTGCTACAGGAACTATTCCTAATATTCGAACCTTTCTGGTCTCTATTGATTGGGCTATGACGCAGCCAGCATAGTTGGGTACTTCGTTAACATTATCAATTTAATCCTGCCCGTGAGGGTATTGAGCCGTGCACGGCACGCGTTCATGCCCTTTACAGTTTCTCATCTTCTATTACGGTACAGCCGCCTCGTTTTCTAATTCCACTTACTGGCGTCACTAACTTCCTGCCTTGGCTAGGCGCAAATTGAGACGCGTATAGCGCGTGTGGCGCGACGCAGCGCAGCGCAGCGCGCGTTTTTGTAACATCAAAGGTTCAAATAGGATTGCGCAAATTGCGACGCGATGCGACTGGGACGCGACACGCGCCAGCGCCAGCGCCAGGTCGCGCGGCGTTGTGGTTGAGGGACAGTTTCTAGCACCGTAGGAAATTTGTGGTGGGGAGCGGAAAAGTAGCCCGGCCATATGCTCACATCGGAACGGTGCATACGAGCAGTGGTAGTATTGCCCATACGATAAATTTTGCCTTACTGTGTACTAAATTTCATTGCCTTTGCGTAGTGTTTCGTCTTTCGCCATTTAAACGCTCCATCTTTCTTCGTTAGTACACTATACTTTTCTGTTATTTATATCTGTATACTTTTGTTTTGTTTTTCTTCTGTCAAGAAAAATGCATACTTCGGTAAGTGGTGAGCCATTGGCCGCTGGAATTGTATCACATGCCTCGGCGATATTTTCAGATCGCAAGAAGGGACATAGTGCATAAGGAAGCAAGGAATATTGTAAAATCATGTGATTAAGAAGCAAGGCAGGAAAGTAAGACAAATCTTCTCGCTGCCTACTATGCTGGCGTATCTGTATGATCTGTTACAAAAATTTAGAGAGGGATAATCACCACAGGTGTGATCCCTTTGTGCTCCTGGTAAAAAGCGTCCAAGATCTAAAGTATAGAAGGCTCACTGTGATTACTTGGATATGGATGTAATAATGTCATACGACATACTAAACTACATGCATGTGAACATCACATTTCCACTGCAGGCTAGAAACAGTCGAAAAGCAGTCACAAACAACAATGTTTTAATTAGTTCACCGTGATGAGAAAAAAATTTCAATTGTTGCATGCACATTGTCAGAGTTAATAAACTAATTATACAACAGGCTATACAAATGAAGAAAATGGTCGGTATTATTACGAAAGTAGGAATATCCTAAAAGAGTGTTATGATTACATGTATTTAATTTGCTGAAATGTACTGCTGACAAAGGCAGATCTACTTTCATGATATTCTTTTTCGAACTCCAACTCACAAGGCACACACGGTTAGCTTGTGCATTCCTGTCGCGCGCATTAACCCCCACCGCTGACAATACACTGACCACTGTGTTGTGCAACAGATCAATTGTTTATTTTTCTCAGTAACAACTATTTTATTCGCGATCACACGTTGTCAGTTTGGCAAGCCATAGGTGAGTAACCAGTATCTGGCATGTGCCTATCATTCCGCCTGAAGGAACGCTCGTCATTATTGTAATACTGCTCATATCAAGATAAGGAATAAAATCCTTTGGTAAGTTTTCATTCCAGTCGCTCAGTGTTAAAAATACGATGGGTTATGTGGATTCCACCAAAATTCCAACGGAATTGGCAATCTGTTTTTGTTTGAGTTGTTAATCTTTTCTCATTCGAAGAAGCATTACAGTTTGTGAGTAACGGCCACATTTTTCTTCGTGCCTTGTTTAACTGGACTTCCTTTCTCACAGCGTAATTTGCCATACTCATCTCACTGCAGCTTTTGCGACAGAATTCCGAAATGGAGTGCCTCATTAAACAGGTAATTGACAATCACAGAGCTCAACAGCTTACGGAAAACCTCGTAGTGTCGGTTTGCAGTAACATAACAGAAGAAATTTCATGTTTATCTTCGTACTAGGAAGTTCTTGTTTCGCTATCTGTCGATAACTCTTAAAAAATTACGGCCACTGGAGTGAAATAGATAAAAAGGGAAGTACCGATATATCGCCATAGATAAGAGAGTTCCGTGCGTTTAAGAATTGGCAAAACACTCTCCTCCTTGTGTGCTATCATTCGCCAAACATTATATGTCTCGAGCATTTTAGGAGATATGAGAGATGTTGCGAGTATTTCAACCTCGCTGGCTTGAGATCCGAAGGGAGCGCGCTACATAGGATCCATTTTCTCGAGATCGGAGGCAGATAGAGACCTCCTCCCAAGTCAAAAGAAAAATTCAACGCGTTAGCTAAATTTCACGGCTGAAAGCAATGGAAAACTACAGCCGTAATTTTTCCCCCGAGGGCATGCAGCTTTACTGTATGGTTAAATGATGATGGAGTCCTCATGGGTAAAATATTCCGGCAGTAAAATAGTCCCCCATTCGGGTCTCCGGGCGGGGGCTATTCAGGAGGACGTCGTTATCAGGAGAAAGAAAACTGGCAGTCTACGGATCGGAGCGTGGAACGTCAAATCCCTTAATCGGGCAGGTAGGTTAGAAAATTTAAAAAGGGAAATGGATAGATTAAAGTTAGATATGGTGGGAATTACTGAAGTTCGGTGGCAGGAGGAACAAGACTTTTGGTCAGGTGAATACAGGGTTATAAATACAAAATCAAACAGGGGTAATGCAAGAGTAGGTTTAATAATGAATAGGAAAATAGGAATGCACGTAAGCTACTACAAACAGCATAGTGAATGCATTATTGTGGCCAAGATAGATACGAAGCCCACGCCTACCACAGTAGCACAAGTGTATATGCCAATAGCTCCGCATATGACGAAGAGATTGATGAAATGTATGATGAAATAAAAGAAATTACTCAGATAGTGAAGGGAGACGAAAATTTAATTGTCATGTCAGATAGATTATGTAATGGGAAGACAGAGATTCAGGAACCAGGTTTTAAATTGTAAGACATTTCCAGGGGCAGATGTCGACTCTGATCACAATCTATTGGTTATGAACTGTAGATTAAAACTTAAGAAACTGCAGAAAGGTTGGAATTTGAGGAGATGGGACCTGGATAAACCGAAAAAACAAGCGGATGTAGAGAGCTTCAGGGAAAGTATTAGGGAACATTTGACAAGAATTGGGGAAAGAAATACAGTAGAATAAGAATGGGTAGCTTTGAGAGATGAAACAGTGAATATAGCAGAGGATCAACTAGGTAAAAAGACGAGGGCTAATAGAAATTATTGGATAAAGGAAGAGATATTGAATTTAATTGATGAAAGGAGAAAATATAAAAATGCAGTAAATGAAGCAAGCAAGAAGGAATACAAACGTCTCAAAAATGGGATCGACAGGAAGTGCAAAATGGCTAAGCAGGGATGGCTAGTGGACAAATGTAAGGATGTAGCGGCGCATATCACTAGCGGTAAAATAGATACTACCTACAGGAAAATTAAAGAGACCTTTGGAGAAAACAGAAGCACTTGTATGAATATCATGAGCTCAGATGGAAACCCAGTTCTAAGCAAAGAAGGGAAAGCAGAAAGGTGGAAGGAGTATATAGAGGGTCTATACAAGAGCGATGTTCTTGAGGATAATATTATAGAAATGGAAGAGAATGTAGATGAAGATGAAATAGGAGATATGATACTGTGAGAAGTGTTTGACAGAGCACCAAGAGACCTAAGTCGATACAAGGCCCCAGGAATAGACAACATTCCATTAGAAATACTGACAGCCTTGGGAGAGCCAGGCCTCACAATACTCTACCAACTAGTGAGCAACATGTATGAGACAGGCGAAATACCCTCAGACTTCAAGAAGAATATAATAATTCCAAAGAGAGCAGGTGTTGACAGATGTGAAAATTACCGAACTATCAGTTTAATAAGCCACGGCTGCAAAATACTAACACGCATTCTTTACAGACGAATGGAAAAACTAGTAGAGGCGGACCTCGGGGAAGATCAGTTTGGATTCTACTCTCTTTCAAATTCTGAAGGTGGCAGGGGTAAAATACAGGGAACAAAAGGCTATTTACAATTTATACAGGAACCAGATGGTAGTTATAAGAGTCGAGGGGCATGAAAGGGAAGCAGTGGTTGCGAAGGGAGTGAGACATGGCTGTAGCCTATCCCCAATGTTATTCAGTCTGTATACTGAGCAAGCAGTAAAGGAAACAAAAGAAAAATTCGGAGTAGGAATTAAAATCCATGGAGAAGAAGTAAAAACTTTGAGGTTCTCCGGGAGTTTAACTGTACTTGGTTATTTGAATTGATGTGCACCAGCGAAACGTTGTAATTCTGTAAGAGACAGCAAAGGACCTGGAAGAACAGCTGAACGCAATGGACAGTATCTTGAAAGGAGGATATAAGATGAACATCAACAAAAGCAAAACGAGGATAATGGAATGTAGTCGAATTAAGTCGGGTGATGCTGAGGGAATTAGATTAGGAAACGAGACACTAAAAGTAGTAAAGGAGTTTTGCTATTTGGGGAGCAAAATAACTAATGATGGTCGAAGTCAAGAGGATATAAAATGTAGACTGGCAGTGACAAGGAAAGCATTTCTGAAGAAGAGAAATTTGTTGACATCGAGTATGGGTTTAAGTGTCAGTAAGTCGTTTCTGAAAGTATTTGTATGGAGTATAACCTTGCGTGGAAGTGAAACGTGGGCGATTAATAGTTTAGACAAGAAGAGAATAGAAGCTTTCGAATTCTGGTGTTACAGAAGAGTGCTGAAGATTAGATGGGTAGATCACATAACTAATGTGAGGTATTGATCAGAACTGGAGAGAAGAGGAGTTTGGGGCACCACTTGACTAGAAGAAGGGATCGGTTGGTAGGACATATTCTGAGACATTAAGGGGTCACCAATTTACTATTGGACGGAAGGGTGGAGGGTAAAAATCGTAGAGGGAGACCAAGAGATGAATACACTAAACAGATTCAGAAGGATGTAGGTTGCAGAAGGTACTGTGAGATCAAGAAGCTTGCACAGCATAGAGTAGCATGGAGAGTAGCATCAAACCAGCCTCTGGACTGAAGACCACAACAACAGCTAAATTTCATATGAAGCAACATATGGTGTAATTGGCACCAAACGCAAAATCATAGCGACCCCTAACTTTCGTCGAAAACTTTTTGAGTATTGCGTAGTGTCTTACTGGAATGTGTACATCGCAATAAGAATGGTCATTAGTGAGATGATATGCACTTCGCCACGAAGCTGACTTTTGACACTACACGTAAGGCAAAAATCAAATATTTTCAGTGAATAGTTTCTCTAAAATCGTTTGAGAAAGGTAGCAGGGTGCACGCGCTTCGGTTCTGTCAGCGCACAGCGTCGCCAGTCGGCGCGTGCAAAGTATGGTGCATGCGTCGCAATACGCGCTGGACCCGCGCGACTTGTACGGAACGTGCATGTCGCTCTGTAGTGTCGTGTCACATCACACATGCTGCACGCGTCTCAATTTGCGCCTAGCCTTACTTGCCCGTGAACGGCAGCAGCAGCACCTATTGATAAGTGCACTGTCGTACCATCTCTGGGGCGACCAATAGGATTTCCGGGTCGTCGTGTGTCTGGCAGTGAGTTCCGGATGGGCCAGCAGTGCAGTTGGGGATGGACCAGTAGTGGAGTCGGGGACGGAGCCTCGGTGAGGCGCCGAAAGTCAGTGCTCACCGACCGCTGACGACATGCATGAACTGTCCGATGGAGAGAGGTTGGAGCGGGACGACTGTCGGTTTGTCACTCGGTCAGTCGTCTCATCAGCCGACGTATATTTGGTCCTTTCCATTTCGGGGCCTGGGAGTTGGTCGGTTGGCGTGGAGCGGAGAGGAAATCTCCGTGGCGCGTGGTTTGGCCAGGCCCGCTGGCGGCCTCTATGCGATGTCGGAGTGTGTGGTGCTGTTCCCATTGCTACGAGGTTCGTGGCTCACCGATGCTGGACATGAAAGTAGAGTTTTCACTTAATCTACCGGCAAGTCACGACTGTTGACATTGTGTGTTCGTTGTCGGCTGTTGCGATATTCCCGCGAGCAACAACGCGTGTTTTCAAGTTATTTTAGACATCCTCTGGTGGAGTTTAACTGTACTTGGTTATTTGAATTGATGTGCACCAGCGAAATGTTCTGCTTTGTGGACGTTAACGTTCTGGTTAAGTGCCCTGACCGTTGACATAAATTCAGGCAGTGTAATTTCCTCATCGTGTTGTCGCTGTCCAGCACAGTGTGTAGTTTGACAGCTCTATGTATAATTGGTTGTGGGCGCCAATGCCTCCTACTTTGTTCCATTCAAATCAAATGGCTCTGAGCACTATGGGACTTAATTTCTGAGGTCATCAGTTCTTTAGAACTTAGAACTACTTAAACCTCACTAACCTAAGAACATCACACACATCCAAGCTCGAGGCAGGTTTCGAACCTGCGACCGTAGCGGTCGCGCGGTTCCAGACTGTAGCGCCGAGAACCGCTCGGCCACTCCAACCGGCTTTGTTCCATTGAACTCCCTGTTGTGTGCTGGGCGGGTGAAGCGCAGGTTATCTCGTCGGCGGGTCCGTTGACTGTCTGTCGGTTGGGTTGTCGTCGGATCGACAATTGTTGGGCCGACTGCCTCTCACCTATGCGAGCGTTAGTGTTTGAGTTCCAGGCTGACCCTCGGAACTTCAGAGCGCCCTTGGGTGTACTGCCTTTTCTTGCTTGTTCTCGTTGGTTGTACTTGTATGGCTTCTAACCGATTTTTCAGTAATGTTCAAATGTGTGTGAAATCTTATGGGAATTAACTGGTAAGGTCATTAGTCCCTAAGCTTACACACTACTTAACCTAAATTATCCTAAGGACAAACACACACACCCATGCCCTAGGGAGGACTCGAACCTCCGCCACGACCAGCCGCACAGTCCATGACTGCAGCGCCGTAGAGCGCTCGGCTAATCCCACGTAGCTAACTGATTTTTAGATTACGGTTGTTTTGCCCTTAAGGCATCAAATAGTTTTGGCCTTCAGCCTAATTTGAGAACTGTTTTATGTAAGAATTTTGGTAGTTTGTAAAATTAATGTTATTGAGTCTTAAGCCTTGGGCCTTCAGCCGATTTTGAATTTAAGATGTTTTGCTCTTAAAGTGTCATATGCTTTGGGCCTTCAGCCTAATGAAGGAACTGGTTTTAAGATAAGGCTTTGCTTTTTAAATTTCTGGTTTTGGTTGAGCTTTAAGTTATTGTCTTTCAGCCGTTTTTAAATTAAAGTGGTCTTGCCCTTAAGGAATTAGATTGAACAGCGCATTCAGCCGCTAATTAAGTTCCGTAACTAAAACTGTGTTTTTTTTAAAAAAAAAAAGATTATTCTTGGCTTCTGTAATGTTTGATCACGTAAAAGGTTGTATGTTCGAGTGTAACTGACAGCCGCTTATTCTGGCCCCTTTCCACAACTTAAACTGTCTGTCCTATCCTGCGGGTTTAGTAGGGCGTCTCAGGTATAAAACGGAAGTCTGCTTTTGTAAATGTTACGCTAAAACTAATGTCGTTGACTATTCAATCCAAAATCAACCCTTTAAGAACAGTAATTTTGTAGTCAGAAACCCTTACAAATACAACAACGTAATTTGTTTTATTTTATGATGTTAAAACTAACAATACTGTTAGCTAAAATTTAGACAAAAGTCAATTTAACAATTAATGCTAAGCGCTCGACTAAGCTTCTGACGTAAGAAAGCCAGTCAATGACGTCCTGAAGAGGTCGAATGTGCGTAACAATTCGTGCAGGCGCAAATATTTATACAGTGGTAGTAGAAGGAGTGCCATGACAGCACACCACAATTCTTCACCGGTAGGGCTCTGAGTGTGGGACAGGGGACGCGTTTAAGGATCTAGTTTGTAGATTTTTCTTGAATAACTAGAAAACTGCGACCTTCAGCGAAATTTATTCCAGTACAAAATGTAGCTACATTAAATTTCCTACAAATATGTCGTGTTCATTTTTTTCTGTAGGACTAATAGTTTGCACGTAACGAGATAGCTAATATGAAAATCTCACGTGAGGTTTATGAACGCAAGCTATAATATTGTATACAGAATAGTCGCGACAGTAGAAAATTGTAGTGAAATGCAGGAAGAGCTGCAGAGAATCGACAAGCTGTGCAGGGAGTCGCAACTGACCCGCAGAAACATAAATGTAACATTCTGCAAATAATCAACAGAAAGAACCAGTATTATATGATTACAACATTGGAGAACAATCACCGGAAGGTAGAGCTGTAAAACTTCCGTAGTTTATTGTAAACTGCCATAAGAAGCGTAGACTGCGGTAATTTTCCTAGAAGCTGTGGTCAGTCAAGGTCATACCGCGTTACCTGTACGTTAAGTGTGTTGCACACGACTTGGGGGTGCCGCCCAACGATCGCTTTCCTTGTGCATGCGATCATTGTCTTACTAGATTCCCCTAAAAACCGAAAGAGGTGAAGCGTCTGGAAGCTCAACGAGGATATATAAACGGTTCTGTAGCTTACTTAACATTTTTTATAAGTAGTTATCCTCCTGTCTGTTATTTAAGAATAAAACATTTATAGCAAAACTGCCGTTGTCAATGTTAAATTCAAGTTTTATTCGAATATTTTTGAGTTCTGATGTAAAGCAGAGGGATGTTGTAGTAGAAATAAAGGCAACAATACGGATTTATCGTATAGCGCTAGAAAACGCAATTTTCTCTTCAAAAATGTAGAATAAAAAATCGCAGAACAAAAACATATCTAATTCCTGGCTTCGATAATTCGTCAAATCTATATAAAACACGTTTCTGTTATTCGTAAACAACTTTCGCGTCTGTAAGTAATAACAGGGAACTCATGCCTTTGATTATGATGAACATTCTATTGAGTACAAAATAACAGCAAACAGAACGTGCATCAAAAGTAAGGGCTTTGGTCACACAGGGGCACAGAATTGTGTGATCAACTATTTTTATTACCTACAATTTATATTTTGTAAGGATATAAAATACACAGTGAACTAACACTGAATGACGTGAGGTTCCAGTTACCTGGAAAATAAGGAACCAAAGAAACAGAAAAACAGGAAGAGAAATAGTCTGTTCACAGTTTTTAGTTTAGACATTCGTTTATAGTTCTTTCCCTACCAATGTTACCAATACTACCGGCAATCCTACCATTTACTACGTCATTCATGTAGTGTACAAAAACTACCGAGCAGTATCTTCGGTAGAGTGCAACTCTAGTGGCAGGGGTGAACTGAATAAAGTACCCAGGAGTATGCGTACAGTGGGATTGCAATTGTAATGACCACATAAAATTAAGCGCGAGTAAGGCAGATGTCAGGCTGTGATTTATTGGAAGAATCATCGGGAAATGTAGTTCTTCAACAAAGTAATTTACAAAATACTAGTACGGTAAGTCCTTGAATATTTTTCGTTTGTACTGCATCCATACGAGACAGGACTAATACAGGAAATAGAGATGATCCAAAGAACAGAGGTGCGTATCATTACAGGTTCACTTGTTGTAGTCTTCAGTCCAGAGATTGGTTTGATGCAGCTCTCCATGCTACTCTATCCAGTGAAAGCTTCTTCATCTCCCAGTACCTACTGCTACCTACATCCTTCTGAATCTGTTTAGTGTATTCATCTCTTGGTCTCCCTCTACGGTTTTTCCCTACACGCTGCCCTCCAATATTAAACTGGTGATCCCTTGATGCCGCAGAACATGTCCTATTCACCGATCCCTTCTTCTAGTCAAGTTGTGCCACAAATTTCTCTTCTCTCCAGTTCTATTCAGTGCCTCCTCATAAGTTATGTGATCTATCCATCTAATCTTCAACATTCTTCTGTAGCACCACATTTCGAAAGCAACTATTCTCTTCTTGCCTAAACTATGTATCGTCTACTTTTCACTTCCATAGATGGCTACACTCCATACAAATACTTTCAGAAACGACTTCCTGGCACTTAAATCTATGCTCGATGTTAACAAATTTCTCTTCTTCAGATTGCCATTGCCAGTTTACATTTTATATCCTTTCTACTTCAACCATCGTCAGTTATTTCGCTTCCCAAATAGCAAAATTCATCTGCTGCTTTAAGTGCTTCATTTCCTAATCGAATTCCCTCAGCAGCACCTGATTTAATTCGACTACATTCCATTATCCTCGTTTTGCTTTTCTTGATGTTCATCTTATATCCTCCTTTCAAGACACTGTCACTTCCGTTCAGCTGCTCTTCCAGGTCCTTTGCTGTCTCTGACAGACTTACAATGTCATCGTCGAACCTCAAAGTTTTTATTTCTTCTCCATGGATTTCAATACCTACTCCGAATTATTCTTTTGTTTCCTTTACTGCTTGCTCAATATACAGATTGAATAACATCAGTGAGAGGCTACAATCCTGTCTCACTCCCTTCTCAACCACTGATTCCCTTTAATGCCCCTCGGCTCTTATAACCGCCATCTGGTTTCTGTAAAAAACGTAAATATCCTTTCGCTCCCTGTAGTTTACCCCTGCCAACTTCAGAATTTGAAAGAGAGTATTCCAGTCAACATTGTGTGAAGCTTTCTCTAAGTCTGTAAATGCTAGAAACGTAGGTTTGTCTTTCCTTAATCTATCTTCTATGATGAGTCGTAGGGTCAGTATTGTGTCACATGTCCCAACGTTTCTACTGAATCCAAACTCATCTTCCCCGAGGTCGGTTTCTACCAGTTTTTCCATTCGCTTAGTACGGTTCACCTAGTAAGCGTCACATACATCATCACCAAACTCCTGTAGTAGACGCCTCCAGAGAGGAGGTCTGCGTTACGATGTGGTTTATAATTAAAAATCGGAGAGCATAAGTTTCTACAAGAGTCAACAGATGTATTGCTTCCTCCTATGCGTCTCTTGCGAATAGACAACGAAGATAAAATTAGAAAAATTACAGCCGCCACCGTGGCTTATTGGGAATCGCCCGTCCCGCAGACCACTCGCGACTGGAACAGGAAAGGGACAAAGGTGCAAAGTACCGTCTGCCACACACATCATGGTGGCTTATGGAGAACAGATGTAGATGCACATGGAGATCTACGTGTGGGTGTAGATTAAGAGAGAGGCCAACTTTAATTACAGCTTAAAGTACGAGAGGAAGCTGATGGTGGAGTCATGGCCAGAATAGAAGGCGGTAAGGCCTGAAACCATTTCAGTAGGATCACTACCGGAAAGGCTAGTTCATACAGAACGAAACTAGCTTTAGAAACTCTGCTGTCAGCCACTGCCGTCCAACTTTCACGACACGAAATTGTGTGTTGCATGTGTTTTTAAGATGGATGGCCGTTCAATAATAGGTAGAGATAATTGTTGGTTTCTGGGTAGGTGTGCTATGTATGGTTGCTTGTGGCGTGTTACAGATAATCATTACAAGAACTAAGTCTGACATAGTGGGCACTTGAAAATTCTTTGTGGAATGAGCTCTGAATGATTGACAATGTCAGAGCTACTGTCCAAAATACTGTGCCGTGAAATAGTGCAGGTCAGGTTCTCCAGTCGCGCCAGAAGATATGAATGTGGGATATTAGACAGAAGCGGCGCCACGGAGAGGTTTAGCTGTGATTGTGCAGGTCTGCTGATGAGTTCAGAAATGTGGACCTGGACTGGTAACTTGAAGTGGGAGCCAGTGCTCGGCTGTTGACAGCAGCTTGATAAGACTTCGTTGCGGTGTCGGAAGCCATGCTTGCCACATCGGGCGAAGTGTTTTTGCATCGGTATGATTGGCGTATGGCGCTGGAAACCCTCCAGAGAAGGCTCAACACCGCAGCTTGGAACTGCATCGTAATGCGCTGAGGCAGCGAGGCAGTGGCATTGGGAATGGTCAATAATAGGTGTCCTGCTGTTAGAGCTGGAGATCGTTCAGTTGCAGCAGCGGATGGTGTTTGCGTCTGTGCATCCAGAACGTAAAGCAGCTGTGAATCAGCAAGCGTTTGCAGAAGAATGATATTCGTTACGATTGGGGTCGGTTCAAGGCACAAGTAGCGACTTGAGGCACCAATCTGAGAAGGGCGCCAGGTAGCGTCACAAACGTACGATTGCTATGCAGGTCGTATCACAAATAGTAGCGGCAGCTCGATGCACAAGGTAAGAAATCCACCAGGGCAACCAAGACCAAGGTTTGTATTCAGTATGAATCTGCATGTGTTCCGATTAGAAGGTACTGCATGGCGGTGACTTGTGGGATTTTGTGGTGCTGGCCTTTGCGTCTGTGGTGGCGTTTTATATATTGCCAATGTTTTACAGAGATTAACACTTTGAGCCCTCTATTGCGCCTGTGATTTGAGGAGTGATGCTTTTTATAAGTGCATTAACACTGTGAAACAATTTTTAAGGAACTGAATTTTGGTGGTTCAAGATGCCTTTCTATTTGTATGTTGACAACTGACGCACGGTTTGCTATTGAGTAGCTGTACAAGGGCTATTCGGAGAGTAAGGTCTGATAGGTAGCGAAATGTCTACCACAATGGAAGTCAAAACTCCTTTATTGACAACAGTTTGCTACACTTTACAGCTACTTCTCTACGTGTAGTCGCCGCTCCAACTTAGACATCTGTCGTAGCGATGGAGCAACTTCCAATCTCCTCATCATAGAAGGCAACCACCTGTGCTCTCCGCCAGTTTTCTACTCTGGTCTGCAGCTTGTTGTCTGTGCCAAAATGTTGTCTTTATACCCAGCGATTCATGTGAGCAGAGATAGCCACGTTCAGGCTGCCTGGTGCGTGATCAACACTTCCCATCGAAAACGCTGCAGGAACGTCATCATTGCCCTTTACAGTACATGGCCAACAATTGCCATGAAGAAGGAAATGCATGACAGGTAGGCCTACATTTTGTGGCGTTTCATGAAATCAGATGAATTCTCGTAGCGAGCACCCATTTTGGCAGGAGGAATTATTGTTCTAGGTAGCTTTACGTGGTCAGTGCGTGCTCAGAGATGAAAAGAGCGAGGTGACAGGCATACTGCAGACATTGCCCAAGACATCTGTGCAACGCTTCATCAGATTTTCCCTGTCGTTTCCATTTCGAGCCATATCGGACCTTGCTCTTCGCCTAGTCCTCGTATATTGCGTATGTTGTCAGTATTGTCTGTCAGTGTTTGCTTAGGACGTTGGTCATAGATGAGTGTTCTTTTGCTATCTTGTTGCCAGTGTGTGTCGCTATTGATTATATTAGGTGCTCCTTTTGTAAAGTTAATGCCGGTTTGTGAAGCATTTATTTCGGATGATAAATGTACATTAGGTCGAGATTTTCTGACTGTATATTCATTTGTGTGCCCTTCCAAGTTTTACTATTGCTGTAGGGCGAGAGTTTCTTTACCTGGATTTTTATCCGATTGTTAGCTGTTACGTATGGCTGTGCAAGCATACCGGTAGTTTTCTTACAATGTGTGTGAGTAACTAAGTTACTTCAAGTGCAATTCAAAGAAAACTGCAATCGGTCACTATTTTTAACGAATTTACCGGGTTTTAACACTGCCAGGAGTGTCTTCCTCACAATTAAAATCAATGGATGGTCTATAACATGGTCACAGAATTATGACTAAAGACGTATGATACAGATTATAAGTACAGAATCAGAGTATAAGTACAGAATCATCGGGCATAACATCATCTTCCCTCACGTATCTACCTGTTGATGTAAGCGTAGCTCATGATGTGCTCCCCTCTTCCCCTCTCTCCCCCCTCCCTCTCAAACAAAGCGTACAGAGAGAGGTGGAGCGGTGGTTAGCACACTGAACTCACATTCGTGAGGACGATGGTTCAATCCCGCGTCCGGCCATCCTGATTTAGGTTTTCCGAGATTTCCCTAAATCGCTTCTGGCAAACGACGGGATCGTTCCTTTGATAGGGCACGGCCGACTTACTTCCCCATCCTTCCCTAATCTGATGAGACCGATGACCTCGCTGTTTGGTCTCTTCCCCCCAAATCAGTCCAATCCTAGCAAAGCGTACGCACGATGCGGCGGCACGCTTAGCGTCACTGCAGAGCGCTGCACACAGAGGCGCATGAACAGGACGTCGCTCTACACTATTGAAGTAGCTATACATCTTGTGCGTAGGTGTACATGATGCGACAAATATTGTGGATGTGTGGATAAAATTCACTGAAGATTGTATGAGCGTAATATTCATTACTTTGAATTGCATCACGTGACACATATCAACCCATAAAAGCATTTTCACAAATATGGTATAGTTCGAAAGTCAGAGAAAAAATAGCTTTATTAGAGAGCAAATATTGTTTTTCAAATCAGTAAGTATCTAGTGCTACACACTTTAGGAATTAGCAAATTTTCTTCCTTAGAATATAGTGTGGTGACAGAGGAGATACGTCGTAATATCGTGTCGGATCTCCTGCTGCCGGGTGTAGTGCGGCATCTCGCCATGACACGGACTGAAAAAGTCCCTGCATACATTCTGATCCATTCTACCTCTCCAGCCACCCGTAACTCCGAAAGCGTTACCGAGGTTACCGGTGCAGGATTTTCTGCACTAACTGAACTCTGGATTATGTACCATAAATGGTCAACGAGTTTCATGTTGACCTACGTGGCTGGCCAAATCATTCCTCGAGTTTTCCTGAATGTTCGTCTGACTAATCAAGAATTGTGGCCCAGTGACAAGACGCAATGTCGTCAATGAAATTCCATCGTTGTTTGGGATTAATGGCTGCAAAATGTCTCCAAGTAGCGTATCATAAACAGGACACGTTGAATTCCATGCACACGCAGCACACACCATTATGGAACCACCACCAACTTGCACCGTGCCTGGTTGAGAAGTTGGGTCCATGACTTCGTGGGTCTGTGGCATACTCTAACCCTACCATCAGCTCTTACCAAATGAAATAGGGATTCATCTGACAAGGCCAGGAGAGGCACTGCAGGCGATGACATTCTGTCCGCAAAAGCACGCGACGGTCGTTTGCCACCAGAGCCCATTAACGTTATACTTCGTCGTTCGTCCCACATTGATTTCTGGGATTATTGTACAAAGTTTTGCTTGTCTGTTGGTACTGACATCTCTAAGCATACGGTCGCTGCTCTCGGTCGTTACATTAATTGCGTTGGTCACTGCATTACCTGTGGTAAGCGGGTAATGACTGAAATGAGGTACTCTCGGCATATTCTTGACAATATGGATCGCGAAATGTTGATTCCGTAACGATTTCCGAAATGGAATATGCCATGCGTCTACCTCCAAGTCTGTTGATTCGCATCAGCTGTCCATAATCATGTTGGAAAAGTTTTCACATGAATTCCTTAAGTAAAAATGACAACTTTGCTTTGCTTTTCTTTGAACTGAAGGGTGAGTATACCAAGCACGTCCTGTGACAGCGTAAATATCAAAGTGCTGTTCTTTCCTGGCTTGACAATGTGAGTGGTGCGACTTGTTGTGGGCGATCGGCCTATGGTGGAGTGGCAGGGCTGCAACACGGCTGGGAAACGTCTAGTCCATCGGTGGTGGTGCTGGTGACCCAAACAGCTAATGGCTCAGGTACGGGAGACGCACACTTTTTCATAAAATGCACGTGTCGTCGAGCAAAACCTGTTCTGTAGCAGCGGGACGCCCACATCCTCATGGATATGATGTGTCGGGTAGATCCCGGGATTGTTCAGTGCTAATTTCAACGGCCAATTCTGCAAACGTTGAAGGGCGGGGATGTGGGAAATGGGGGCATACCCTCATACCGCAGCTACATACTCCAACACTCTACGAACCAGCGTGATGCCATGGTGGGAGAGGTTGGGGGGGGGGAGGGGCAGAGTGTCGACTTTGGGCTGAGCAGGGTCAAAGCGCACATGCGCGCCCACAGCCCTGTTCTGGATCTCGCGGATATGCAAGAGCGCTGGTCGAGCTTCTCCCACGGTACGTAGCGGTCCATGGGATGGGGCCTCCCTTGATAATGACTGGTGGGAGTGTCGGTAAGATATTTCGCCTCGTAAAGACGATAACCTGCCCTTTTATTTATTTATATACAGTCACGTTCCATAGGACCACATTGAGGAGCAAATTTCCCAGGACATGGGACGCGTCAGTACATGAAATTACAACATAAAAGTAATAACTGATAAAAATAGATGTTTATGAACCCAACAAAAAATCAGTCCATAAGCTTAAGTAAACGCAATCAACAATGCAACAAGGATCAGCTTAATTTTTCAAGGAACTCCTCGACAGAATAGAAGCAATGACCCATGAGGAAACTCTTCAGTTTCGATCTGAAAGTACGTGAATTACTGCTAAGTTTTTTTAATTCGAGTGGTAGCTTACTGAAAATGGATGCAGCACTACACTGCACACCTTTCTGCATAAGAGTTAAGGAAGTCCGATCAAAACGCTGGTTTGATTTCTGCCGAGTATTAACTGAGTGAAAGTTGCTAATTCTTGGGAATAAGCTAATATTCTTAAAAAGAAATGACAGTAAGGAATATATATATTGAGAGGCCATTGTCAAAAAATCCAGACCCGTGAGCAGGGGTGACAAGAGGTTCGTGAACTTATACCTTTTATTGCCCGAATAGCCCGTTTCTGAGTCAAAAATATCGTTTTACAATAGAAAGAGTTACCCCAAAATACAATACCTTACCACATAAGCGAATAAAAATAAGCAAAGTTAACTAATTTTCGTGTCGAACGACCACTTGCTTCAGATTCTGTTCGAATAATAAAAATGGCAGTATTAAGTCTTTGTACAACATCCTGAACATGGGCTTTCCACGACAGCTTACAATCTATCTGAACACCTAGAAATTTGAACTATTCAGCTTCAGTAATCGTATGCCCATTCTGCAAAAATTAAAACGTCAGGTTTTGTTGAATTGTGTGTTAGAAACTGTAAAAACTGAGTCTTACTGTGATTTAACGTTAGTTTATTTTCTACAAGCCACAATCTTAGGTCTTGAACTGCATTGTTCGAGCCAATGTTGCACAAAACATCCTTTACTACAAAGCTAGTGTCATCAGCAAACAGATATATTTTAGAGTTACCCATAATACCACAGGGCATATCATTTATATAAATAAGGAACAGGAGTTGCCCCAACACTGATCCCTGGGCCACCCTCTACTTGACCGTACATCACTCAGACCCCACACCACAGCCATTCTCAACATCGTGAATAATGACATTTTGCTGTCTGTTGCTAAAGTAAGAGGTGAACCAGTTGGGAGCTATTCCCCGTGTTACATAATGGTCCAACTTCTGGAGCAATATTTTGTGATCAACACTATCAAATGGCAAGTGCTCGAAACCTTTTGTTTAACCCATCCAGTACCTCACAGAGATGAGAGAATATAACACTTTCAGTTGATAAACGACTTCTATATCCGAACTGTACATTCGATAGCAAATCGTGAGATATAAAATGATCAATTCTCCTTACATGCACAACCTTTTCAAGAACTTTCGCAAACACTGATGGCACAGAAATAGGTCTTAAATTATATACAGTACCCCTTTTCCCATTTTTATAGAGCGGCTTTACTACCGAGTACTTTAAGCGTTCAGGAAATTGACCGTTCCTAAAAATTACAAATATGGAGAAAGACACGGCTAACATGAGCAACACAGTACTTTAATATCCTGCTAGCCGGCCGAAGTGGCCGTGCGGCTAAAGGCGCTGCAGTCTGGAACCACAAGACCGCTACGGTCGCAGGTTCGAATCCTGCCTCGGGCATGGATGTTTGTGATGTCCTTAGGTTAGTTAGGTTTAACTAGTTCTAAGTTCTAGGGGCCTAATGACCTCAGCAGTTGAGTCCCATAGTGCTCAGAGCCATTTGAACCATTTTTTTATCCTGCTAGGCACTCCATCATACCCATGACAGTACTAGTCTTCAGTGATTTGATTATTGACTTAGTCTCCCTCGTATCTTCATCACTTAGCAGTATTTCACTCATCAATCTCGGAAAAACATTTGCCAAGAAAGTCATGATTCCCTGTAGGAATTAATTTTTTATGTAATTCACCAGCAATGCTTCGAAAATAATAGTTAAATACTGTACATATATCTGATTTATCAGTAACAGAAATATTTTTACTGCGAACTGACTATATCATCGATCTTGTGCTGCTGACAAGACACTGCCTTCACTACTGACCATCTGGTTCAAATTATATTCTGTGAATCAGCTACTTTATTTGCATTCCAAATACTTTTTCGCTTACTAATAACATTTTTGAGCACCTTACAATACTGTTTGTAATGGGCAGCTGTAGCTTGACTGTGACTACTTCTAACATTCTGATATAATTCCCTCTTTGTTCTACAAGACATTCTTAACCCACTAGTCAGCCACCCGGGTTGCCTATTACTGCTAGTACCCCATTTAGAACGTTCAAACGGAAGCAACTCTAGGAGAACATGAGAAATGTGTTAAAGAAAGCATTGTATTTGTCATCTGTGTTGTTGTTGTTGTGGTCTTCAGTCCTGAGACTGGTTTGATGCAGCTCTCCATGCTAATCTATCCTGTGCAAGCTCCTTCATCTCCCAGTACCTACTGCAACCTACTTCCATCTCAATCTGCTTAGTGTATTCATCTCTTGGTCTCCCTCTACCATTTTTACCCTCCACGCTGCCCTCCAATGCTAAATTTGTGATCCCTTGATGCCTCAGCACATGTCTTACTAACCGATCCCTTCTTCTAGTCAAGTTGTGCCATAAACTTCTCCTCTCCCCAATCCTATTCAATACCTCCTCATTAGTTACGTGATCTACCCACCTAATCTTCAACATTCTTCTGTAGCACCACATTTCGAAAGCTTCTATTCTGGTCTTGTCCAAACTAATTATTGTCCATGTTTCACTTCCATACATGGCTACACTCCATACAAATACATTCAGAAACAACTTCCTGACACTTAAATCTATACTCGATGTTAACAAATTTCTCTTCTTCAGAAACGCTTTCCTTGCCATTGCCAGTCTACATTTTATATCCTCTCTACTTCGACCATCATCAGTTATTTTGCTCCCCAATTAGCAAAACTCCTTTACTACTTTAAGCGTGCAATTCCTGTGAAGGGAAATGTCTTTTTAAGCGTGATGCTGAGGGAATTAGATTAGGAAACGAAATTCCCTCAGCATCACCCGACATAATTCGACTACATTCCATTATCCTCGTTTTGCTTTTGTTGATATTCATCTTATATCCTCCTTTCAAGACACTGTCCATTCCGTTCAACTGCTCTTCCAAGTGCTGTCTCTGACAGAATTACAATGTCATCGGCGAACCTCAACGTTTTTATTTCTTCTCCCTGGATTTTAATATCTACTTCTAATTTTTCTTTTGTTTCCTTTACTGCTTACTCAATATGCAGATTGAATAACATCGGAGAGAGGCTACAACCCTGTCTCACTCCCTTCCTAACCACTGCTTCCCTCTCATGCCCCTCGTCTCTCATAACTGCCATCTGGTTTCTGTACAAACTGTAAATAGTCTTTCGCTCACTGTATTTTACCCCTGCCACCTTTAGAATTTGAAAGAGAGTATTTCAGTCAACATTGTCAAAAGCTTTCTCTGAGTCTACAAGTGCTAGAAACGTAGGTTTGCCTTTCCTTAGTCTTTCTTCTAAGATAAGTCTTAAGGTCAGTATTGTCTCACGTGTTCCAACATTTCTAAGGAATCCAAACTGATCTTCAACGAGGTCGGCTTCTACCAGTTTTTCCATTAGTCTCTACATAATTCGCGTTAGTATTTTGCAGCTGTGACTTATTAAACTGATAGTTCGGTAATTTTCTCATCTGCCAACACCTGCTTTCTTTGGGATTGGAATTATTATTTTCTTCTTGAAGTCTGAGGGTATTTCGCCTGTCTCGTACATGTTGCTCACCAGATGGTAGAGTTTTGTCAGGACTGGCTCTCCCAAGGCCGTCAGTAGTTCTAATGGAATGTTGTCTACTCCCGGGGCCTTCTTTCGACTCAAGTCTTTCAGTGCACTGTCAAACTCTTCACGCATTATCGTATCTCCTATTTCATCTTCATCTACATCCTCTCCCATTTCCATAATATTGTCCTCAAGAACATCGCCCTTGTATAGACCCTCTATATACTCCTTCCACCTTTCTGCTTTCCCTTCTTTGCTTAGAACTGGGTTTCCATCTGAGCTCTTGATATTCATACAAGGGGCTCTCTTTTCTCGAAAGGTCTCTTTAATTTTCCTGTAGGCTGTATCTATCTTACCCCTAGTGAGATAAGCCTCTACATCCTTACATTTGTCCTCTAGCCATGCCTGCTTATCCATTTTGCACTTCCTGTCGATCTCATTTTTGAGACATTTGTATTCCTTTTTGCCTGCTTCATTTACTGCATTTTTATATTTTCTCCTTTCATCAATTAAATTCAATATTTCTTCTGTTACCCAAGGATTTCTACTAGCCCTCGTCTTTTTACCTACTTGATCCTCTGCTGCCTTCACTACTTCATCCCTCAGAGCTACCCATTCGTCTTCTACTGTATTTATTTCCCCCATTCATGTCAATTGTTCCCTTATGCTGTCCCTGAAACTCTGTACTACCTCTGATTTAGTCTGTTTATCCAGGTCCCATCTCCTTAAATTCCCACCTTTTTGCAATTTCTTCAGTTTTAATCTACAGTTCATAACCAATTGCCGGCCGAAGTGGCCGTGCGGTTAAAGGCGCTGCAGTCTGGAACCGCAGGACCGCTACGGTCGCAGGTTCGAATCCTGCCTAGGGCATGGATGTTTGTGATGTCCTTAGGTTAGTTAGGTTTAACTAGTTCTAAGTTCTAGGGGACTAATGACCTCAGCAGTTGAGTCCCATAGTGCTCAGAGCCATTTGAACCATTTTGAACCATAACCAATTGATTGTGGTCAGAGTCCACATCTGCCTGTGGAAATGTCTTAGAGTTTAAAACCTGGTTCCTAAATCTCTGTCTTACCATTATATAATCTATCTGATACCTTTTAGTATCTCCAGGATTCTTACATGTATACAACCTTCTTTTATGATTCTTGAACCAAGTGTTAGCTATGATGAAGTTGTGCTCGGTGAAAAATTCTGCCAGACGGCTTCCTCTTTCATTTCTTACCCCAATCCATATTCACTTAGTATGTTTCCTTCTCTACTTTTTCCTACTGTCGAATTCCAGTCACCCATGACTATTAAATTTTCGTCTCCCTTCACTACCTGAATAATTTCTTTTATCTCATCATACATGTCATCAATTTCTTCATCATCTGCAGAGCTAGTTGGCATATAGACTTGTACTACTGTAGTAGGCATGGGCTTCGTGTCTATCTTGGCCACTATAATACGTTCACTATGCTGTTTGTAGTAGCTTACCCGGACTCCTATTTTTTTATTCATTATTAAACCTACTACTGCATTACCCCTATTTGATTTTGTATTTATAACCCTGTATTCACCTGACCAGAAGTCTTGTTCCTCCTGCCACCGAACGTCACTAATTCCCACATTTATATATCCATTTCCCTTTTTAAATTTTCTAACCTACCTGCCCGATTAAGGGATCTTTCTCCTCTTAAGTAGTCCCCGCCCGGAGATCCGAATGGGGGACTATTTTACCTACGAAATATTTTACCCAAGAGGACGCCACCATCATTTAACCATACAGTAAAGCTGCATGCCCTCGGGAAAACTTACGGCTGTAGTTTCCCCTTGCTTTCAGCCGTTCGCAGTACCACAACAGCAAAGCCATTTTGGTTAATGTTACAAGGCCAGATCAGTCAATAATCCAGACTGTTGCCCCAGCAACTACTGAAAAGGCTACTGCCCCTCTTCAGGAACCACACGTTTGTCTGGCCTCTCAACAGATACCCCTCCGTTGTGGTTGCACCTACGGTACGGCTATCTGTATCATTGAGGCAGGCAAGCCTCCCCACCAACGGCAAGGTCCCTGATTCATGTGTTATTGGCACTATAAACATCCTGCAACTCTTTTTCCTTGACAAGGTTTAGAAAACTCTCTGTTGCTGTTGGATTAACTTTCCTGTATAGTTTGTAATTAAATGTGACATTTCTTTGAGTACTACAGCCTTTTATTGATAAAATTTTTGCATCATGGTCTGAAAGACCATTCACCCTTTTACTAACAGAATGTCCCTCCACTAATGAAGAATGAATAAAATTATTGTCTATGGCTGTGCTACTGCTCCCCTGCAACCTCGTTGGAAAAAGACATTCTGCATCAGATCATATGAATTTATGAGATCTACCAACATCCTTTTTCTTGCACCATCATATACAAAATTATATTGAAGTCACCACATATAATTAATTTCTGGTAGTTCGTATAAAGTGAATCAAGAACCTTTTCTAGCTTGAGAAAAATGCTCTGATGTCATAGTTAGGAGACCTATAAACAACAACAATTAAAAGTTAGTTTCACTAAATTCAACTGCCCCTGCACAACATTCAAATATCTGTTCAGTGCAGCGCCGTGATACGTCTATGGACTCAAATGGAATACTATTTTTCACGTACATAGCCACCCCCCACCCCCCCACCCCACTCCCCAGTATTAAACTTGACCCCCATTTGGTGGCCTAGGAACTCAAAGCATCGCAGACAAAGAGGTGGTTATGCATCAGGTGAACAACGTCATGTAATTGCCATAGAGGGCTAAATCCACACGTGCTACCCATGGTGCATTAGCAGTGTACAGAGAACAACAAGGAACGAAGTACACACACCTGTGGCACCCCTGTATATATTGCCCTCATAGTGGATGTGCGTAGTTCAGTATGTACCTGAAAGGTCATGTTGGAAAGATAAAACTGCAGGAGGACTCTTGCGACATTAGAACCCCTTGCACAAAGAGCTTATACACGAGGCTGTCAGAGTTAGAGGTCCTAGACCCGTCCAGAAGCACCACCCGAAGTTACCCTCGTGTTCCCAGTACCCTCATGGCAGGTTCAACCAAGCGTAGCAGATGGTGTGAGATGGCGAGGTCATTTCTGAAGCCAAACTATCCATCAGGAAGGAGGCGTTTCTTGTTGACATGCACCTGTTGGCGCCACAGGTGGAACCTCTCCAAGCCCTTCGAGAGGAATGATAGTTCCACACAGTGTGAGGGTTCTCGTTGGCCTTTCAGATGGTGGCCCCTTTTGCATATTTCCATGCAGAAGGTTAGACCCCGACCAGAGAATATGGTTAATGATGTCGGTCAGACGACGGTGGACCCCCAGGAGCAGATTCTTAACGAGAACACTAATGATTCTATCAGTGCTCCCCAGTCATCTGCTGTCGAGGGAGTGAAGTTGCGCCACAAGTTGCATGTGCTTCGATAGTTGCATGGTTCAAACTACTAATAAAATCACTTTACAGGTTAGAGGGCTGACGTTTACTTTGCCACAGGTAGGCAGCTTTTCATTGGTGGGCCAAATGTGGTCATCTTCGTCAACATCCGCTACCAGGGAGAAAGTGGTCTCAAATGCGCCAGCTTGTACTCGCGACTTAGCGATGACCATAGAAGCCGATGTGTGCTACCCAATGCCCTTGAGAATTTCGACACTGAGCATGTCTAGTTGGCAGCTGGTGGAGTAGGTAGTGGGGTTGAAAAGTCCAAAATGATGGCGCTGCACCTCTGCACCGCATGGAAGAGGATAGCCCACTGGTGTTCGCCAGGCAAAAATTACAGTGTGTGCTCGTTGCATTGAAGTTACCTGCAGTGAAAAGCCGCCCCCCCCCCCCCCCCAAATAGGCAGCAATGTACTGAAGTCACCCTCCACCATGCCTGTTGCTTCTATGAGGTCCAACTGCGGCAGGTGGACATGGTAGTGGCGTAGCAACGTCCTAACATAGACAGCTGTCCCACCACCTGCAGCCCGCCTGTCTGTACGGTAGCAACTAAAGTTGGCCACTCTTAGCTTGAGGTGTGTATCGGAGATGAGGCAAGTGTTAGTCGCCTCATCGTGAAACTCACCCTCTTGTGGAGGGAAATTGTTGGCATTGAAGACGCAATGAAAAGGTCATTAATATGGTCGCTATCCACAGTCGTACCGTGTGGTGGCAACAACGGCCTGGAGGATCGACGTGACAGCGGTGTTGAGCACAGGGAGTTGGCTCAGGAGAATGCTGATCAAACGCAGCAGGGAGTGCTGCTCGACTGTGTCGACACTTGGGGTCAGTGTAGCAGCAGGCCGTGGGTGCTTGCAAGGCCGGGACGGCATGCTGCATCTGGGCAACGGGTGTCAGCTGGAGAAAGGCAAACCTGGCCACCTGCTAAGCTGTGATGATGGGGCGAAGGGGCGGTCTAGACGACTGCCCTGTTATACCTTGTATATTTGACGCCGCCGTCATCATATGTGCGTATCACCTCGTTACGTGTCACCTCAGCGTAGATAGAGAATAGAAATTTTTATAAATATTTCATCTGTATCTCTACTGAATTTCGCCCCATAGTTTCGTTTTTACACAGTTCAATGTTTATGACATCATATCTCCTGACTCATTTTGTCACAGAATGATATAATTTGGCAGGTACATTCAGTGAAACACGTGAACACTGTCCACTGTCCATGAAATGTTTCTTGAAACCTGTCAGTAGTAAATAAATAATAAATTAAAACATCATGCTTCACGGAGAAGTTATACTTGATGGATGAAGAAAATGTAGTAAGCAACGAACTTCTTTTCTTTCATGATTTTGTGGGGTTTGTAAGCGAGAAAGAGTTTTATAACGTCTGAAACCATATGGAAAGTTTGTTGCAAGTGAGTAAGTGTTTTGATCCTGAAATACTGGATGAATAAAATCTGGGTATTTGCACTTTGTGAAACAAACTAGTTTTTCACCCTAACTGCTCTCCCTTTGACATGTAGGTGGGTCTCACCCCAACAGAGATCCTTTCCACACAGTAAGTGATACATCTACCAAGTTTGGTGGAAGTCGGACCAATACTTTCGCAGGATATGTGGAACATACGAGCATACATACATACATTTTATTGTAAATATGGGAAAAAATATCGAAATCCGATTTTGATGAAATAAAGACATACGGTGTACCAACCAGTGTTCAAGTTACGTGCAGAAAACCCACGAGTATTCGTCTACCAGCCTTAGAGGAGCGTATTCACTCAGGCAGACAGACAGACTGCCACGTCAGTTTTACCGTCTTGTTCTTGTTAGAGACGTCAGATATTAAGTGATTTGGAAAACTGACTGAAAACATCTGGTTTCTTTTGTCTTATGCATGTGCATCGGTAGTTGCATGGTTCGGACTATTAATAAAATCAATTTACTGTTCATTAAGAGTCCACTCTAGCAGCAACTCCAGCCATATTCCTCTCCCACGACTAATACGCCACAATACAGTCTGCAAGGATTGAATGGACATAACTGATTAATAATCATACCTTTCTACGTTTGGGAATTTTTGTAGATGCTCTTACGTCAATATGAATCTACCCTGAAGAGACTGACTTCACTAAAATCAAGTTCCGGAGATGCGTATTACACCCATATAATGGGGGAAACAGAAAATTTCTATGTTTGAACCTTTGAGATACGGAACTTCGAGTACGTGGAATTAGAATCAGCTAGAATAAAGTTGGTAATTGTTAACTCGATATAAATTCTACAGGGACGAGGAATAAACAGCTCTACTTGTCAGAAATAATGCTGTGTGTTTTACAGTAGTATTTGCAGTAGTGTATCTTCTTTACTCACAACACCTTTAAGTTATCTAAGCTCTGTGAATTTATCTAATTTCATTCTGAGTGGCTGAAGTATCTTCTTGAGTAATTTACCAAAAGTCTGTCAACAAGCAACCGAACTGACATCTTCTCTTTATCCACTCCAAAATTCAGGCACGTTTCTTTCTTATTTCGTGATGATTCTAAGCAGACAAACATGAAATCCGCGATTTCGAATGTAACTAACCCAAATTTCATTTCAGAAACAGAAACGGTGCCTCCGTACTCATAAAACGTCGAAACTGAAGCGTAAATTAATGTCGTAGTCACCGTTAGCCAGCATTTACGAAACTAGTTTCTCAACATAATTGCCCAACATGAAATGCCCTAAAATATTTTATACAGAAATAATATTTTGAAAGAGGCACAATGTCTAAATTGTAGCTGCTGCGACACACTGCAAGTATTTAAAAAAGTGTAGAAAACTGCAAAAGTCGTACCTCAGCAGGTGGCTGGAGATACGTACACCCTTATCGCGGGTGCAGCAGCCAACGCATGCACAGCACAGAGGGCAAATAGCCTTGGTTGACGGCACATCAGCAAATGGAAAACACGACTCAGCATGATAGTAATTTGCAAAGCGAATTTGAGATTCTGTTGATAATCTCACGGACACAATTGTTCACGATTACTATTCCCTCGAATTCGTAAATCATTTCATATACGTAATAATAAGCAGTTATCTTTACAGTATTGCTAAGTGTTAACAACTTACATAAAGTTGAATTTAGTTTATTTGCTGTTTCTTCATATATGTTTACTAATAGCATCGTTCTTTGCTCAAATTCCACAGTTTTTAGGTATGCAGTAAGGTGTCAGCTTTGCAGAAATGAAATATGAAGAAAGTCGAAATCAGTTACTTATCCTGAAGACCACCATGTGTGTTATTTGTTAGTTAATTTGGACATTCATTCGAACGCCGGCGATGTGCCGTTAGAGATTGTGGAAACTTTAGGAGAAACAGAAAAAACGCGGAGAGTTTTGTGAATTGTGGCTTGAGTGCTGACTCTTGTGCTAGTATAAGTCTTTTTAAAAAAATACGTACCTTCAAAGTCAGAGAAAACATATACTGTCATAGATTTCAGTGACGAAGAACAGACTGTAATTTTTTTCGTTAAACGAAGAAGGGAGAAAACGCTTAAAGTTAAGCAGTGCACAAAGCCAGTTCAGTTTCCTAAATTCTGAACATAAATTCTGTAAGTGCAAGAAAGGTTTACCCGAAGCATCAAATATGCGCAAATGAAACTCGCAAAACTGTGAAACTATTCGAAAATTTATAACTGCTCGTGAGAGTCAATGGACCACCACCAAGCGGAATCTGCGATAACAGATGCACAGAGTTACAATCGAGAGCAAAATTACTGATTCCCAGGCTTCTTCGGTCTGGTTAAACAGATTCAGGACACTTTACGAAAAAGGATGTTGCAAAATTACGAAGTTTACCTCAATTAAGCGTGTTGAGGAATGTCATTAATAGGCAACATTATACAGGAACTCGTAGATGATGTTAAAACGATGCTTCTTGTTATTCCCAAAAATGATGTGTTTCGTGCAAGAACAGAGTGCAGACCGCAGTTTCTCATTTCGAGCAAAAAGAAAGGCATCTTCGCTTGTGTAGTTGAAGACTGCTATTACACATTCGATTACAACAAGTCATTAGTATCAGTGGATTACCGATTCGGCACCTTTATATTCGTCTTCAGGAACATCAAACAAAGTTAGGATAAAAAATTGAAATAAGGACTGTTTACTTACAAAACTCTTGTAATCGACATGTCAATATCTGGAATAACGGGAGGGAATAATTTACGATGTAACATCTCAAACAACTTATTACCATTTACAGAAAATAACTCAGTGCTTTTGTTATTCGCCACTGGTAGCTGAATGGTCAGCGTGACGGATTATCAATTCTTCTGACCCGGATTCGATTCCCGGCTGGGTCGGGGAATTTTCTTCGGCAGAGACTGGGTGTTGTGCTGTCCTCATCATCATCCTATCATCCCACGCTGTGTACTCCTATGAGATAGATTTATCAGCTGAAAATAGGGGTTGAATGTGTGGTCATTGTAGGTCTCCATCTGGCCAGCTACCTAACTCGTGCGATATCCGGATTTTTAGGACAGTGGGATGTGACAGTGTCTAATGTAGGACAGCTTGGGAAAGTGAGACAGGTATACATGATATCAAGGTTTCAGTCTACCATGTCTCACCACCTTTAGGTTGGATCACCGTACTCTGCAGCAAGCACAACCGAAGAGGTTCCCATCTGTGCCTGCCATCCGAGAGCAAATGATAGTCTTTGGGCAACATTTTCATCCCATACCACTGATTGGAGAAAAACAACTGCCCAACTATGGAGCTATCACACGACAAACGAGTGCATTTGGAATTCTGCCGTGTGTGGCAAGCATGGGCTGTTCTAAAAGCGGTCACACTGTACAGCGACAAATGGCGGTTCAGCATTCTCCTCGATGACCACCACTGGCAAGTGTGACAGCGATCTGGGAAGAAGACACACTCTTCCAATGTTTTCGCGAGGCACAGCGATGTTACTGCTTGTGTCATGGTGGAAATAATTATTGTGTATGACTTCAGTTTTCAGCTAGTAGTTACTGACGAAAGTCTGGAAAGACAGCAGTATGCCACTGACAACTTGCGTTCTCATTTGCTCTGTCACTTGTGACAGTGGTGTGCTATTTTTCAACAGGATAATGCTCACATATACAACGCACATATCTCTACGAACTGTCTGGTTATGTTGAAGTAACCCTATGGCCAACAAAGCCCCCAGATCTGTTAGCAAAGGAATATCGCGTGAGGGAATCTCAGACTACATCTCCGTCCCAGCGCCAGTATCCAGAAAATCAAGGACCATTTACAAAAGCTGTAGGTCAGAGTGCTTCAGGAAAGCATACAAAGGCTTTATTACACACTTCACAACCGAACCGGTATATGCATCCACGTCGGAGAGGGTGCAACGTTATACTGATAACTGTGGTCATACTATCAAGTCTAAAGCCGTCGGCACACGGACCGTGCTGTCGAACGTTAACGCCGAGCGTGCCAAGTTCAACGTGCTGCTGAACGCTCTGGAACGATGCGACTTGTGCATACGATACGTGGGCCCCAACGTGGTATATGCGATCGCAACGCGCTCCGGTGGCAGTTGAGGGATGTTTCTAGTACGTAAATCACACTGTTTACTCGACGGGCGCGTTTGAAATTCCCACGTTAGCTCTATTACAACGCACATTTCCTCCATCGTCCATGAAAAGGAAAGTACTATGTCCAATCAATAAGTACACGGGCTTATAAAACTTCCATTACAAACAGTGCGGTACAAATTTGGAATACTTCTCCGCATAAGATAAACATTATTTCATCATTTTCACATTTTAGTAAAACCCCAAGGTCAGTCTTACTTGATCACTGTTCCTGCCTAGTTGCAGAATCTTTGCAACATGTGAATTATGAAGCGTAAAAGAAAAATGAGCAAAAATCTTTATACAAGTAGCACAAGCTGTCCTAAGTCACCCCTCAAAAAAAGGTAAACTTATATTTACATAACATAAAATATTATAGTATATATTTATATTACACTAATAATAAAGTATCAGAAACTAATGAAAACGCGAATGTTAGGAAAAAAAATTTGGAAGGATCAAGACGCGAACCACCGCCCCAACACAGAACTCAATACAAAACATTAACGCTACTGATTACGCTAAACTACCAACACTGGGTTGGCATTAACCTTCCTGAAAACCATAATTGTAGATATGTTACTAATTGAAATTTAATTATAACAAATTGCACCAAGAACAATGCGTTTTTGGTGGATCTTCAGTGTGTCGCTGCCTTCAAATAG
The DNA here is from genome assembly GCF_023898315.1 of Schistocerca nitens. Lineage (NCBI taxonomy): Eukaryota > Metazoa > Arthropoda > Insecta > Orthoptera > Acrididae > Schistocerca > Schistocerca nitens. The sequence goes on along the minus strand of NC_064618.1, from coordinate 110,228,810 downwards.
CCTACTCTCATAATACGCAAGTTACAATATTTCTTCTGCCACGAATATGATGTTTCTCATTATTTTATTGGAACGAATCACACAGTTAACAACGGGTTTCCCAGTGATTCTCAATTTTCTGGTGCTCAGAAACGGCATATATACATATAGGTTTGAAATGAATGCCAATATGGCGCCTCACAACTCTGTACTGAAGGGAGACGGCGTGCGTGTGACGTAGGTGGCGTTGTGCCATCTCATTGGTCAACGCTCAGACGCACGCTCAGAATATCTGACCTGCCAGATATTGCTCTGCACGTTCGGAAAGATTCCCGAACGTGCTATTCCACGCTATGACGTCAGAAACTCGGCACACTCAACGCTCAACGTTCGGATGCACGGTCCGTGTGCCGACGGCCTTAGTCTGACTCGAGTTTACTGAAGTAACATTACATATGCTATAAACAAGCAGCGTTCTTGAGCGCTACATGCAATGATGCGGCAAATATCAAAGGATAGCTCCCATTACAGTGACGAATCTCTTTTTGTCCGGCATAGTGCAGCAAGTCTACATGATAGCGATTAAAGAAGTCATTTGGAGCTCCATGTACAAATACTGTCCCATGCTGCCTCTACAGCCGTCCATATTAGCGAAAGTATTGCCGGTGCAGGATTTTGTTCACGAATTGGCCTCTTCATTATGTACCATAAATGGTCGATGGGATTCATGCCGGGCGATCTGGGTGGCCAAATTATTCGCTCGAACTGTGCAGAATGTTGTTCAGACTAATCGCAAACAATTGTGGTCCAGTGACATGAAGCATTGTTATCCATAGGAAATCCACAGTGTTTCGGCTGCAAATGATCTCAAAGTAGCCGAACATTACCGTTTAAAGTCAATGAACAGTTCATTTGGACCAGAGGACTGAGTCTGATCCATGTAAATAAAGCCAGCACCATTATGCAGTCACCACCAGCTTGCACAGACCTTGTTGGCAGTTTGGATGCATGGCTTCGTAGGATCTGTGTCACGCTCCAGTCTTACCATCAGCTCTTGCCAACTGAAATCGGAACTGTTCTAACTATACCACAATTTTCCAGTCGTATGTGTCCAATCGATACGGTCAAGAGCCCCGGACAGGAATAGCAGGCTTTATGGTGCTGTCAGAAAGGCACGGTTGTCTCCTACCATAGCCCATTAACGCCATATTTCGCCGTAGTGTCCTAACGGACAAATTTGTCATATGTCTCACACCGATGATTGTGGCTATTTCACCCAGTGTTGCTTGTCTGTTAGCACCGACAAGCCCGGGGAGACGACGCTGCTCTCGATAGTTAAGTAAAGTCCCTCGGCTACTGCGTTGTCTGTAGTGAGAGGTAATGCTCTATATTTGGTATTCTCGGCACACTCTTGACACTGTGGGTGTCGGAATATTGATTTCCCTAACGATTTCCGAAACAGTATGTCCAATGCATCTAGCTCCAATTACCATTTCGTGTTCAGTGTATGTTAATTCGCGTTGTACGGCCATAATCTCGTTGGGAGCATTTCTGAATGAATCACTAGAATATAAATTACAGCTACGCCAATTTGCTGCCCTTTTATACCTTGTGTACCCGATGCTCTTGTCGTCTGTATATGTGCAGATCGATATCCCATGACTGTTATCAACTCTGTATAAAGTGAAACATAGGTCGTAAGACAAATGTGCCACTTGCTGAAGAACTGTTTGCGTATTATAAACGCCAATGGCGATTGTGTAAATCCTAATTCGTGTGCATTTGAAGCGGAATCGATGAGGCGCAACCGAGCAAAACCCCAGAATGAGCTGCGTGCAATCCGCGCTGCGACACGCAGGTGCATTCTTCACCGCAGGCGTGGCCTGTTGCGGAAAAACTTTGAATTATTAAAACGCAATTCTGCCGCACTCGCGCCTAATGGACGCCGCCGGCGGAGTGGTCGCTGGCCGCCACGCTAAAACAGCGCGCCGCTTATTATTGTCCAGCCGGCCGGCCGCATGCGCCGTCGGCCAATCAGAGGCCGCGGCCGCCATCCCCCTCCACACCGCACCAGCCGCCGGCCACAATCTCGGCGCGGATTAGGAGGAGCTTTAACGGCCGCCGCGAGCGTTTCGCGCTCCGGCACTGCAGACGACGACGCCTCGACACCCGCCAGAGCGAGTTCCCCGCGGCGCCGGTCCGTTCGCGCCTGTTCGTTATGATGCCCGCATTTAACATTCATGACCGAGGGCTGGCGCTGCAGGAGCTGTAAACTACGTCTCCTGCATTCGTTCAGAGGAGGTCGTTGGGTTTAATTCCAGAAGACTCCAAAGTATTGCCGCAAACTAAAAAATTATACTGTCAATTAGTGAGTACTTGGAAACATGTGCAATGAATACAGAGCTGTCTCGTAAATTATTTATTTGCAACCAGTTTCAGGCACAGACCATCTTCACTGTGACGAATCAAAATAAATAAATAAATAAATACATTTACCAGAGGAAAACTCAACAAAAACTTCAGATACTCACAAATTTACAATGGCAATACCAAATGGCATCCCTCCCTTTCGATGTAAATGAGCACCATTTTCGACTCAAAAACGTAAGAAATATTTGACACAGGTATTCATTGTGGTATTACATATCGATACCACCCAACAGGCACAAAGATGGTAACTGAATCGCAAGTTTCCATCAGATGTCTTGAGGGATCTGCTCGACCCAGTGGAGCACACCCACTGAGGCAATTCCCCCCCCCCCCCCCGGCAACTCTGTACCATCAGTGCCCTTTGTTACTCGATGCAGGAAAGCACACAGGGCCGCGCGGGATTAGCCGAGTGGTCTGTGACGCTACAGTCATGGACTGAGCGGCTGGACCCGGCGGAGGTTCGACTCCTCCCTCAGTCATGGGTGTGTGTGTTTGCCCTTAGGATAATTTAGGTTAAGTAGTGTGTAAGCTTAGGGACTGATGACCTTATCACACAGGAAAGCAGCCACACAGCCCACTCGCACTTGGAGCCTATGTTACTATGGGAAGCAACGCAGACACCACTAGTGGAAGCTCCAACAACATCATTTGTGCTTAGTTCAGAGAGCCTCTTCCATGTTGACGGTGAAAAACAAGCTACACTCCTGGAAATTGAAATAAGAACACCGTGAATTCATTGTCCCAGGAAGGGGAAACTTTATTGACAAATTCCTGGGGTCAGATACATCACATGATCACACTGACAGAACCACAGGCACATAGACACAGGCAACAGAGCATGCACAATGTCGGCACTAGTACAGTGTATATCCACCTTTCGCAGCAATGCAGGCTGCTATTCTCCCATGGAGATGATCGTAGAGATGCTGGATGTAGTCCTGTGGAACGGCTTGCCTTGCCATTTCCACCTGGCGCCTCAGTTGGACCAGCGTTCGTGATGGACGTGCAGACCGCGTGAGACGACGCTTCATCCAGTCCCAAAAATGCTCAATGGGGGACAGATCCGGAGATCTTGCTGGCCAGGGTAGTTGACTTACACCTTCTAGAGCACGTTGGGTGGCACGGGATACATGCGGACGTGCATTGTCCTGTTGGAACAGCAAGTTCCCTTGCCGGTCTAGGAATGGTAGAACGATGGGTTCGATGACGGTTTGGATGTACCGTGCACTATTCAGTGTCCCCTCGACGATCACCAGTGGTGTACGGCCAGTGTAAGAGATCGCTCCCCACACCATGATGCCGGGTGTTGGCCCTGTGTGCCTCGGTCGTATGCAGTCCTGATTGTGGCGCTCACCTGCACGGCGCCAAACACGCATACGACCATCATTGGCACCAAGGCAGAAGCGACTCTCATCGCTGAAGACGACACGTCTCCATACGTCCCTCCATTCACGCCTGTCGCGACACCACTGGAGGCGGGCTGCACGATGTTGGGGCGTGAGCGGAAGACGGCCTAACGGTGTGCGGGACCGTAGCCCAGCTTCATGGAGACGGTTGCGAATGGTCCTCGCCGATACCCCAGGAGCAACAGCGTCCCTAATTTGCTGGGAAGTGGCGGTGCGGTCCCCTACGGCACTGTGTAGGATCCTACAGTCTTGGCGTGCATCCGTGCGTCGCTGCGGTCCGGTCCCAGGTCGACGGGCACGTGCACCTTCCGCCGACCACTGGCGACAACATCGATGTACTGTGGAGACCTCACGCCCCACGTGTTGAGCAATTCGGCGGTACGTCCACCCGGCCTCCCGCATGCCCACAATACGCCCTCGCTCAAAGTCCGTCAACTGCACATACGGTTCACGTCCATGCTGTCGCGGCATACTGCGATGGAGCTCCGTATGCCACGGCAAACTGGCTGACACTGACGGCGGCGGTGCACAAATGCTGCGCAGCTAGCGCCATTCGACGGCCAACACCGCGGTTCCTGGTGTGTCCGCTGTGCCGTGCGTGTGATCATTGCTTGTACAGCCCTCTCACAGTGTCCGGAGCAAGTATGGTGGGTCTGACACACCGGTGTCAACGTGTTCTTTTTTCCATTTCCAGGAGTGTAGATGAACACAAGGATTTTATGCACACACATTCCTTCTCTTTTTCAATTGCATCTGCAGAATGACCGATATTAAACGTGCAAATGTAATTAAATAATGTAAAAAATTAAACCTATTTGAAACTAAATGTAAAGAGTCCACCATAAAAATGTATACAGTCAGGCTCTATCGAGATATAGGTGCTGTCGTTCGATTTGACTTACGAGTGTGTTGCAGTATGATCTTTGGCTCAACAGATGTTAGGGCTGCCATCTCGGTATTGAGAAAACAAGATGGCTGGAGCACACTTGACATTCGATCAACGAATATGTACTGTGAAGTGATTTTTCAAGTTTGATAATGCCATTGAAGTGCAACGTCAGTGGAGGCGGGAGTTCGAAACAGAACCGACAACCCGCCTAATAATTAAACGCATCATTGACAAGTTTCAATTGCATGGAACGATTTGTGATAATCACAAAGGAACATCAGGATGACAGCGTACAGCTACAAGTCCTGCTTCGTTGACTCTCGTGTTGGAAACGTTGGTTAACTCTCCACAGCAGTCCGCTACGCAATGTGTACGTGAAGTGTTGAGTTCCCCCTACGATCTCCAGATCTAATACCTATGGACTTTTACTTGCGGGGAACTGTGAAAGATTACGTCTATCGACGTAAGTCACGAACGCTGGAGGAACGTCGCCAGGAGATTACAGTGACATCTGCAGCGATCTCCACTGTAACATTGACTGACGCAGTTGCGGCGACCGCTCGTCGTTCTGTTATGTGTAATCCGCCAAGGGTGAACAGTTTGAACATTCAAAGTAACCATGTGCTAAACAAAATGTAGTATAACATGTGTGATCAATGATTAAATGTAAAATAAACTCATAGGTAATACTTTTCGTTCCTTACTGTATACATTTTTCTGGAGGACTCTGTATTACACTCTAAAAGCGTCAAAAATGTAATATGGTTGTTCCTGTTGTGGTCTTCTGTCCGAAGTCTGGTACCGCGCACCGCGTAATTTGAATCGCCGCCAGACGTCATGGACGTCGAACACCCCTAGAGGACTCTGCACCATCGCGCCGTAAACTGTGGCGGCACGTGCCTCCTGGCCCGCATTTAGTGTGAGGGCGCCACAGTGGAACACGTGGTTGCAGAGCGGCCAATAGCGGCGTCCCCGATAGAGTACTTAAGTGCCTGCCTCTCGCTCAGCCAGATTCTATAAGTCCCTTCAGATCCTTGAGCGTCATGCATTCTGCCTCACTTTCCGTATACGCCACCCGTCCCCCACGCGTATCCTCTATGAGCTCATTCCTTTTCCCCATCTGCTCCTATTCCTCGAACATATCCGCATAATCTACTCCTCCCGCCGCCTTGATCCCCCTCACCCCCTGGTTGCTCCTCTCCACTCCCTCTGCCACGCCTTCACTGTTGTGTCCCCCCTACCCTCCATCTCTACACCCTTCATCTCCTTTCCCAAGGTGGCTTCCATCAACTCCCCATCCCTCCATCTATCCCTCGTATCAACTCTGATCCCCACCCCCCCTCCTTTCCTCCATCCTTTCCCTGGGCTCCCTCTCCCCCCCTTCTATCCTGTTTTCTCCCCACCAAACCTCTCCCTACCTCCCTTCTCTCCCTCCCCCCGAGTCCTTTTGTATTCCCCTCCTCTGCGTTCCCCACTCCCTGTCGCGTCTGCCCAGCACCCCCCACCCCTCTTATGGGTCCTCATCCTCCAACGGCTCCTTTCCCGCCTCCCACCCTTCGCTTGTCCTCTCCTTCCCCCCTTTTTTATTTTCCCATCATCATCCAGTTTCCCCCCACCTGCTCTCGGCTGTGGTATGTCACATTTGCCAACTTTTTAATGCAGTGTTCCAGTGACTGTTCAGTGTTGTTCATCTTTCTCGTGTTGCGAACAGAAACCATGCTGTCGCTAGGTGTGAATTTCATGTCTTTTGCGATCAGAAACCAGACTGTCACCGTGTTTTTTGTCTGTCTATTGTTTTATCTGTCCGCTTCGTATGTATTTTATTAACATACCTCCCTTCTCTCCCTCCCCCCGAGTCCTTTTGTATTCCCCTCCTCTGCCTTCCCCACTCCCTGTCGCATCTGCCCAGCACCCCCCACCCCTCTTATGGGTCCTCATCCTCCATCGGCTCCTTTCCCGCCTCCCACCCTTCGCTTGTCCTCTCCTTCCCCCCTTTTTTATTTTCCCATCATCTGTCCAGTTTCCCCCCACCTGCTCTCGGCTGTGGTATGTCACATTTGCCAACTTTTTAGTGCAGTGTTCCAGTGACTGTTCAGTGTTGTTCGTCTTTCTCGTGTTGCGAACAGAAACCATGCTGTCGCTAGGTGTGAATTTCATGTCTTTTGCGATCAGAAACCAGACTGTCGCCGTGTTTTTTGTCTGTCTATTGTTTTATCTGTCCGCTTCGTATGTATTTTATTAACATCATCATCCCTCTGTTCTTTGTGTGAAGTTCCACGATTTTTTTTCGCCGTGTTACTCTTTAAGTCTCCGATTTTATCGCCTGTTTTTATTATTTATTCTCTTCATCTTTTTAACAAAGTCTGTAGGCTCAAGAGCGGCATACTAAGCTGCAGCCAGCCCGCCCCCATCGGGAGGAATTGAAATTCAATAAAGAAAAAGAAAAAAGCTCAGCCAGTCAGTCTAACATTGCGTACATCTCTGGACATATCGCCTCACCTTAGAAAGCGTATTTACTTTCGTGTTTTGTTTGCGAGTGGACGTGGTTGTGTAGTTATGTTTTCTTGACTCTGTTGTCTCGTTCTTATTGTTGTTCGTTCCGTCCTTCGTTGGTCGTGTCCGTCCCCTCCGTTGTGTCGTTGTTCGCAGGCAGCTTCGCGGGTCCCGCCGCGTTTTCCATCGCCTTAACCACGCGACTGTTCCGGTCGCCGTTACAACACGAAGACTGCTTTGATGCAGCTTTCCATGGAACTATATCCTGTGCAAGCCTATTCATAACTACTGCAACCTACATCCTTATGAGTGCTTATTGTATTCATCTCTTGGTCTCCCTCGATGATTTTTACCATCTACACGTCCCTTAATACCCCAGGATGTATCCTATCAACCGAGCCCTTCTTTTTATCAAGTTATGCCACAAATTTCTTCTTTCCCCAGCTCCATTTAGCACTTACTAGTTACGTGATCGACCTATTTAATCTTCAGCATTCTTTCGTACCACCACATTTCGAAATCTTCTATTCTTTTCTGGTCTAAACTGTTTATCGCCCACGTTTCACTTCCATACATGGCTATCCTCCAGACAAATACCTTCAGTAAAGATTTCCCCACACTTAACTCTATATTCAATGTTAACAGATTTCTCTTCATAAGAAATGTTTTTATTGCCATTGCCAGTCTACATTTTATATCCTCTGTAGTTTGCCCATCATGTCATTTTGTTGGTCAAATAGCAACAATTACTTTAAGTGTCTCGTTTCTTAATCTGAAACCCTTAGCATGACCAGATTTAATTAGACTGCATTCAGTTATCCTGGTTTTGCTTTTGTTGATGTCTGTCTATGTTCCATTCAAAACACTGACCATTCCCTTCAATTGATCTTCCAAAACTATAATGTACTGTAACATAATTTAATTTCAAATAAGTGACGTTTTTATGTTACTTGGCTGCATTTAAACCATTAATAACGGTCGTAGTGTACAAAAAAATGTACGTCTATAAAATCATTGTGTCTATCGTACCTTATATTTTGCTGTTTTGTACTGCTTACGTAACGACATTATGCTGTACCTTACTTTCAGTGATCTCTATACAACCTAGATTAAGAAATCTGATCTCTTGAGTATAGAACTGCAGCGTGTCTGCAGCTTTATGCGCATTGCATCCTCCATCATGTTGTCGGTCTGTTCGTGACAAAGAGCTGCAGATTGATTTCTTGTTTTGAACTTTATTTGAATATGTGCTGTAATAGGCTGAAGTGTGAGCGGAATTGAAAAATATTTTCTTTTCGTTTACTAGTGATATTTGCTAGTAGCTCTGTTGTAGTTTCGCAAGAAACTAAGTATGAACGTCTGTTGCAGGCACGATCAGACAGGTGAAGTTCAACATCCATCCAGTACAGAGATCACAGCTTACTTTGTATTTGTCTGATCTTTGGTATAAGCCTTGTAATCTCTTGGATCGCGCTTCTATGATGGACTGTCAGTATTTCACTTGCTGTTGAGTGGGCCATTACCGTAATACTGAATACCAATGTTAAACATTTATTACGTTTCTTAGACAATAGTGCTGTTCCCTCAGGAATTAAAAGAAATGTGTTGGAAGACGGAGTAATCGTTATAGTGGTCGATAAGTACACTATCTGATCAAAAGAATGCAGACACCCGTACGTATTGCGGAATTCACTATTAGATGTCATTAGAAGAGGAACTCGCAGTTTAAAAGGGAACGGGGAGTATTGTGTTGCCACAATAATTTTTATTTTTTAAATGTCTTAAGTATTTATAGTTTTCGATTGAGATTTTCCTTTGGAGATTGTATTTCTTTTCCTTGTGCATGGCTTTCTTTTTGTTTCGTTCCTACATACAGTACTGTGAAGATGGTCTATGACTGAAACCGACTGTGAATAAATAATTTACAAGACGGCACTGTGTTCATAAAACATTTTTCCAAGTATATTGATGCTGTTAATAACTGTGTGAAAAAGTCTTCAGTTTCTGGACACTTAATTCTCTTTTTTAAGTTCCTTAAACAAACTTATGCCCCATAAAAGATAATAAATTGGTAATGAACTGTTAATTATGTATATTTTTAGTGTTTTTTGTGTGTTAAATACTCATCCCCTAATGTATACGCCACACAAAGGTATTGCCTTGGAGCAAGCACATAAAACTGCCATCTACAGTTACATGCGGATTTATTTGAATCGTTACTACGTCAGACAGCGACCAACGTAAAGCATTGACAGCTGTCAGCCGGCCGCTGTGGCCAAGAGGTTCTAGGTCTTTCAGTCTGGAACCGCACTGCTTCTATGGTCGCAGGTTCGAATACTGACTCGGGCATGGATATGTGGGATGTCCTTAGGTTAGTTAGGTTTAAGTAGTTCTAAGACTAGACCTCAGATGTTAAGTCCCATAGGGCTCAGAGCCATTTGATAGCCGTCAAAGTGTGACGATTTTGGCTTGTGTAGGGGGTGCAAATGGAGAACAGTTGGCCTAACGTAAACTGAAAGGGAATACAAATTTCGACAGCACCAATGAAAACTAATATGTTAAAACACGGAAAATCATTGTAAAAGTCGATAAAAACACTATTTGATCAAATGTATTCGGACATCTTACGTAATGCAAAATTCACTACTAGATGTCACCAGACGATGAACCGTCTGCAAAAAATGAAGTGGTGAGTAATGTGTTGTCAGTAGAGAAGTAGGAGCAGAAGAATCGGACGGTCAGGAGAGCAAAGTGCCCTCGAACTTGATCATTGGATCTCACCAGAGGAACAGATACGACAGCGACATTTCAATGCGTCCATAGTTGTCTAAATCGACTGTTAGTCATATGAGTATGAAGTGGAACAGCGAAGCAACAAACACAGCTATTGTAAGACAACTTACAACATGTACTGACGAACAATAATCTTGCAGCACTGCGGAGGGTGGTTATCAGAAATCGCGGAAGTTTAGAAGGCCTATCAGCGATCCAGCTAGCACAATAAAAATGTGTACGTAGTTAAAGAACATGTGGTCTGACGGCGGTGCAGCTCCTCCCAGTGGTAAGCCGCTCTTGACATGGCTGAAGGGTGACGTCACTGCACAGTGGATGGCTGGAAACGAACGATGTGGAGCGACGAATCACGCTACACCACGTGCAGTCCGATGGAAGCATGAGTCTAGGTGGTTAAATGACTCTGAGCACTATGGGACTTAACATCTGTGGTCATCAGTCTCTTAGAACTTAGAACTACTTAAACCTAACTAACTTGAAGACATCACACACACTCATGCCTGAGGCAGGATTCGAACCAGCGACCGTAGCAGTCGCGCGGTTCTGGAATAAGCGCTTAGAACCGCTTGGCCACTGCGGTCAGCCATGAGTCTAGAGATCGTTACCTACCATCATGTGTAATGATAACGATGAAGTACAGAAGACGTGATATAGTGGTGTTCTGCGCAGTAGGGTGTGGTCGCCTTATCACATTTAAGAAGACTAAACGAGATAGGACACAAACACACGTTACAGCACTGCATACTGTATCCAGAAGAGGAAAAGTTTGGATGTGAAGATGGCTTGTACGAACATGACAACACAACCTGTCATAAATCAGTATGTGTGAGGCAACAGAATGTTGACAATAACACCCACCTGCTCAGTGGAGTAGGCTGCTCAGAGGTCCGACATTAACCTCATGAAAAAGCTTTGAAATGAGCTAGAACGAACACTTCGCTCCAGAACCATGTGTGTAACATCACTACCGTTTCTAGTTTCGGGTCCTCAGAAGAATGGTCTGCCACTCTGCCACAGTCTTTGAGCCACCTCACTGGAAGGGTCCCCACCAATTTTAAAGCCAGTTGTGGATCACTGGCAACGGTCCCCAGCGGTTTTAAAGCCAATAGTGGGTCACTGGGAAGGGTCCCAAAGATTTTAAAACCTGTAGTGGGTCACTGGGAAAGGTCCCCAGCGGTTTTAAAGCCAGTAGTGGGTCACTGGGACGGGTCCCCAAGTGTTTTAAAGACAGTAGTGGGCCACTGAGAAGGGTCCCCAACTGTTTTAAAGCCAGTAGTGGGCCACTGGGAAGGGATCCCAGCGGTTTTAAAATCTGTAGTGGGCCACTGGGAAGGGTCTCCAGCGGTTTTAAAGCCAGTAGTGGGTCACTGGGAAGGGTCCCCAACTGTTTTAAAGCCAGTAGTGGGCCACTGGGAAGGGTCCCCAGTGGTTTTAAATCCTGTAGTGGTTCACTGGGCAGGGCCCCAACGGTTTTAAAGCCAGTAGTTGGTCACTGGGAAGGGTCCCCAACTGTTTTAAAACCTTTAGTGGGTCAATGGGAAGGGTACTCAACTGTTTTAAAACCAGTAGTGGGCCACTGGGAAGGGTCCCCAACTGTTTGAAAACCAGTAGTGGGTCACTGGGACGGGTCCCCAACTGTATTACAGCAGGTAGTGGGCCACTGGGAAGGGTCCCCAGCAGTTTTAAAACCTGTAGTGGGTCACTGGGAAGGGTCTCTAACTGTTTTAAAGCCAGTAGTGGGCCACTGGGAAGGATCCCCAACGGTTTTAAAACCTGTAGTGGGTCACTGGGAAGGGTCCCCAGCGGTTTTAAAACCTGTAGTGGGTCACTGGGAAGGGTCCTCGGTGGTTTTAAAGCCAGTAGTGGGTCACTGGGAAGTGTCACCTGTTTTAATGCCTGTAGTGGGCCACTGGGAAGAGTCCACAACTGTTTTAGAGGCCAGTAGTGGGTCACTGAGAAGGGTCCCCAGCGGTTTTAAAACCGGTAGTGGGTCACTGGGAAGGGTCCCCAACCGTTTTAAAACCTGTAGTGGGTCACTGGGAAGGGTCTCCAACTGTTTTAAACCCAGTAATGGGCCACTGGGAAGGGGCCCCAGCGGTTTTGAAACCTGTAGTGCGTCACCGTAAGGGTGCCCAGCGGTTTTAAAGCCAGTAGTGGGTCACTGGGAAGGGTACCCAATTGTTTTAAAGCTAGTAGTGGGTCACTGGGAAGGGCCTCCAGCTGTTTAAAAACCTGTAGTAAGTCGCTGGGAAGGGTCCCCAGTGATTTAAACCCTGTAGTGGGTCACTGGGAAGGGTCCCCAACTGTTCTAAAGACAGTAGTGGGCCACTGGGAAGGGTCCCCAGCGATTTAAAACCTGAAGTGGGTCACTGGGAAGGGTCACCAGCGGTTTTAAAACCTGTAGTGGGTCACTGGGAAGGGTCTCCAACTGTTTTAAAGCCAGTAATGGGCCACTGGGAAGGGTCCTAGCGGTTTTGAAACCTGTAGTGCGTCACTGTGAAGGGTACCCAGCGGTTTTTAAACCAGTAGTGGGCCACTGGGAAGGGTCCCCAGCGCTTTTAAAACCTGTAGTGGGTCATTGGGAAGGGTCCCCAACTGTTTTAAAGCCAGTAGTGGGCCACTGGGAAGGGTCCCCAACGGTTTTAAAACACGTAGTGCGTCACTGGGAAGGGTTCCCCGCGGTTTTAAAGCCAGTAGTGGGTCACTGGGAAAGGTCCCCAACTGTTTTAAAGCCAGTAGTGCTCCACTGGGAAGGGTCCCCAGCGTTTATAAAACCTGTAGTGGGTCACTGGGAAGGGTCCCCAGCGGTTTTAAAGCCCGTAGTGGGTCACTGGGAAGGGTCCCCAACTGTTTTAATGCCAGTAGTGGGCCACTGGGTATGGTCCCCAGCGGTTTTAAAGCCAGTAGTGGGGTACTGGGAGGGGTCCCCAGTGGTTTTACAAGCTGTAGTGGGTCACTGGGAAGGGTCCCCAACTGTTTTAAAGCTAGTAGTGGGTCTCTGGGAAGGGCCTCCAGCGGTTTTAAAACCTGTAGTGGGTCACTGGGAAGGGACCCCAGCATTTTTAAGCCAGTAGTGGGCCACTGGGAAGGGACCCCAGCGGTTTTAAAACCTGTAGTGGGTCACTGGGAAGGGTCCCCAGCGGTTTTAAAACCTGTAGTGGGTCATTGGGAAGGGTCCCCAACTATTTAAAGCCAGTAATGGGCCACTGGGAAGGGTCCCCAGCGGATTTGAAACCTGTAATGCTTCACTGTGAAGGGTGCTCAGCGGTTTAAAGCCAGTAGTGGGTCACTGGGAAAGGTTCCCAACTGTTTCAAAGTCAGTAGTGGGTCACTGGGAAGGATCAGCAGCGGTTTTAAAACCTGTAGTTGGTCACTGGAAAGAGACCCCAACTGTTTTATAGCCACTAGTGTGCCACTGGGAAGGGCCTCCAGCGGTTTTAAAACCTGTAGTGGGTCACTGGGAAGGGTCCCCAGCGATTTTTAAGCCAGTAGTGGGCCACTGGGAAGGGTCCCCAGCGGTTTTAAAACCAGTAGTGGGTCACTGGGAAGGGTCCGAAACTGTTTTAAAGCCAGTAGTGGGCCACTGGGAAGGGTCCCCAACTGTTTTAAAGCCAGTAGTGGGCCACTGGGAAGGGTCACCAGCGGTTTTAAAACCTGTAGTCGGTCGCTGGGAAGGGTCCCAAACTGTTTTAAAGCCAGTAGTTGGAAACTGGGAAGGGCCCCAGCCGTTTTAAAACCTGTAATGGGTCACTGGTAAGCGTCCCCAACTGTTTTAAAGCCAGTAGTGGGTCACTGGGAAGGGTCCCCAGCGGTTTTAAGACCTGTAGTGGGTCGCTGGGAAAGGTCCCCAACTGTTTTAAAGCCAGTAGTGGGCCACTGGGAAGGGTCCCCAGCGGTTTTAAAACCTGTAGTGGGTCACTGGGAAGGGCACCAGCGGTTTCAAAACCTGTAGTGGGTCACTGGGAAGGGACCCCAGCATTTTTAAGCCAGTAGTGGGCCACTGGGAAGGGACGCCAGCGGTTTTAAAACCTGTAGTGGGTCACTGGGAAGGGTCCCCAGCGGTTTTAAAACCTGTAGTGGGTCATTGGGAAGGGTCCCCAACTATTTAAAGCCAGTAATGGGCCACTGGGAAGGGTCCCAAGCGGATTTGAAACCTGTAATGCTTCACTGTGAAGGGTGCCCAGCGGTTTAAAGCCAGTAGTGGGTCACTGGGAAAGGTTCCCAACTGTTCCAAAGTCAGTAGTGGGTCACTGGGAAGGATCCCCAGCGGTTTTAAAACCTGTAGTTGGTCACTGGAAAGAGTCCCCTACTGTTTTATAGCCACTAGTGTGCCACTGGGAAGGGCCTCCAGCGGTTTTAAAACCTGTAGTGGGTCACTGGGAAGGGTCCCCAGCGATTTTTAAGCCAGTAGTGGGCCACTGGGAAGGGTCCCCAGCGGTTTTAAAACCAGTAGTGGGTCACTGGGAAGGGTCCGCAACTGTTTTAAAGCCAGTAGTGGGCCACTGGGAAGGGTTCCCAACTGTTTTAAAGCCACTAGTGGGCCACTGGGAAGGGTCACCAGCGGTTTTAAAACCTGTAGTCGGTCGCTGAGAAGGGTCCCAAACTGTTTTAAAGCCAGTAGTTGGAAACTGGGAAGGGCCCCAGCCGTTTTAAAACCTGTAATGGGTCACTGGTAAGCGTCCCCAACTGTTTTAAAGCCAGTAGTGGGTCACTGGGAAGGGTCCCCAGCGGTTTTAAGACCTGTAGTGGGTCGCTGGGAAAGGTCCCCAACTGTTTTAAAGCCAGTAGTGGGCCACTGGGAAGGGTCCCCAGCGGTTTTAAAACCTGTAGTGGGTCACTGGGAAGGGCACCAGCGGTTTTAAAGCCAGTAGTGGGTCACTGGGAAGGGTCCCCAACTGTTTTAAAGTCAGTAGTGGGCCACCGGTAAGGGTCCCCAACGGTTTCAAAACCTGTAGTGGGTCGCTGGGAAGGATCCACATTTGTTTTAAAACCTGTAGTGGGCCACTGGGAAAGGTCCCCAACGGTTTTAAAACACGTAGTGCATCACTGGGAAGGGTCCCCCGCGGTTTTAAAGCCAGTAGTGGGTCACTGGGAAAGGTCCCCAACTGTTTTAAAGGCAGTAATGCTCCACTGGGAAGGGTCCCCAGCGTTTTTAAAACCTGTAGTGGGTCACTGGGAAGGGTCCCCAGCGGTTTTAAAGCCCGTAGTGGGTCACTGGGAAGGGTCCCCAACTGTTTTAATGCCAGTAGTGGGCCACTGGGTATGGTCCCCAGCGGTTTTAAAGCCAGTAGTGGGGTACTGGGAAGGGTCCCCAGTGGTTTTACAAGCTGTAGTGGGTCACTGGGAAGGGTCCCCAACTGTTTTAAAGCTAGTAGTGGGCCTCTGGGAAGGGCCTCCAGCGGTTTTAAAACCTGTAGTGGGTCACTGGGAAGGGACCCCAGCATTTTTAAGCCAGTAGTGGGCCACTGGGAAGGGACCCCAGCGGTTTAAAAACCTGTGGTGGGTCACTGGGAAGGGTCCCCAGCGCTTTTAAAACCTGTACTGGGTCATTGGGAAGGGTCCCCAACTATTTAAAGCCAGTAATGGGCCACTGTGAAGGGTCCCCAGCGGATTTGAAACCTGTATTACTTCACTGTGAAGGGTGCCCAGCGGTTTAAAGCCAGTAGTGGGTCACTGGGAAAGGTTCCCAACTGTTTCAAAGTCAGTAGTGGGTCACTGGGAAGGATCCCCAGCGGTTTTAAAACCTGTAGTTGGTCACTGGAAAGAGACCCCAACTGTTTTATAGCCACTAGTGTGCCACTGGGAAGGGCCTCCAGCGGTTTTAAAACCTGTAGTGGGTCACTGGGAAGGGTCCCCAGCGATTTTTAAGCCAGTAGTGGGCCACTGGGAAGGGTCCCCAGCGGTTTTAAAACCAGTAGTGGGTCACTGGGAAGGGTCCGCAACTGTTTTAAAGCCAGTAGTGGGCCACTGGGAAGGGTCCCCAACTGTTTTAAAGCCAGTAGTGGGCCACTGGGAAGGGTCACCAGCGGTTTTAAAACCTGTAGTCGGTCGCTGGGAAGGGTCCCAAACTGTTTTAAAGCCAGTAGTTGGAAACTGGGAAGGGCCCCAGCCGTTTTAAAACCTGTAATGGGTCACTGGTAAGCGTCCCCAACTGTTTTAAAGCCAGTAGTGGGTCACTGGGAAGGGTCCCCAGCGGTTTTAAGACCTGTAGTGGGTCGCTGGGAAAGGTCCCCAACTGTTTTAAAGCCAGTAGTGGGCCACTGGGAAGGGTCCCCAGCGGTTTTAAAACCTGTAGTGGGTCACTGGGAAGGGCACCAGCGGTTTTAAAGCCAGTAGTGGGTCACTGGGAAGGGTCCCCAACTGTTTTAAAGTCAGTAGTGGGCCACTGGTAAGGGTCCCCAGCGGTTTCAAAACCTGTAGTGGGTCGCTGGGAAGGATCCACATTTGTTTTAAAGCCAGTAGTGGGCCACTGGGAAGGGTCCCCAGCGGTTTTAAAACCTGTAGTGGGTCACTGGGAAGGGTCCCCAATGGTTTTAAAACCTGTAGTGGGTCACTGGGAAGGGTCCTCGGTGGTTTAAAAGCCAGTAGTGGGTCACTGGGAAGTGTCACCACCTGTTTCAATGCCTGTAGTGGGCTACTGGGAAGGGTCCCCAACTGTTTTAAAGAGGGTAGTGGGTCACTGAGAAGGGTCCCCAGCGGTTTTAAAACCTTGTAGTGGGTCACTGGGAAGGTTCCCCAGCGGTTTTAAAACCTGTAGTGGGTCACTGGGAAGGGTCCCCAACCGTTTTAAAGCCAGTAGTGGGCCACTGGGAAGGGTCCCCGGCGGTTTTAAAACCTGTAGAACGTCACTGGGAAGGGTCCCCCGAGGTTTTAAAGCCAGTAGTGGGTCACTGGGAAAGGTCCCCAACTGTTTTAAAGCCAGTAGTGGTCCACTGGGAAGGGTCCCCAGCGTTTTTAAAACCTGTAGTGGGTCACTGGGAAGGGTCCCAAGCGGTTTTAAAGCCCGTAGTGGGTCACTGGGAAGGGTCCCCAACTGTTTTAAAGCCAGTAGTGTGCCACTGTGAAGGGTCCCCAGCGGTTTTAAAGCTAGTAGTGGGCCACTGGGAAGGGCCTCCAGCGGTTTTATAACATGTAGTGGGTCACTGGGAAGGGTCCCCAGCGGTTTTTAAGCCAGTAGTGTGCCACTGGGAAGGGTCCCCAAGTGTTTTAAAACCTGTAGTGAGTCACTGGGAAGGGTCCTCAGCGGTTTTAAAACCTGTAGTGAGTCACTGGGAAGGGTCCCCAACTGTTTTAAAGCCAGTAATTGGCCACTGGGAAGGGTCCCCAGCGGTTTTGAAAACTGTAGTGCGTCACTGGGAAGGGTCCCCAACTATTTTAAAGCTAGTAGTGGGCCACTTGGAAGGGCCTCCAGCAGTTTAAACTTGTAGTGGGTCACTGGGAAGGGTCCCCACGGTTTTTAAGCCAGTAGTGGGTCACTGGGAAGGTCCCCAGCGGTTTTAAAACCTGTAGTGGGTCACTGGAAAGCGTCCCGAACTGTTTTAAAGCCAGTAGTGGGCCACTGGGAAGAGTCCCCAGCGGTTTTAAAACCTGTAGTGCGTCACTGGGAAGGGTCCCCCACGGTTTTAAAGCCAGTAGTGGGTCACTGGGATAAAGTCCCCAACTGTTTTAAAGCCAGTAGTGGTCCACTGGGAAGGGTCCCTAGCGCTTTTAGAACCTGTAGTGGGTCACTGGGAAGGGTTCCCTGCGGTTTTAAAGCCAGTAGTGTTTCACTGGGAAGGGTCGACAACTGTTTTAAAGCCAGTAGTGGGCCACTGGGAAGGGTCCCCAGCGGTATTAAAACAGGTAGTGGGTCACTGCGAAGGTTCCTCAATTGTTTTAATGTCAGTGGTGGGCCATTGGGAGGGGTACCCAACTGTTTTAAAGCCAGTAGTGGTCCCCTGGGAAGGGTCCCCGGCGGTTTTAAAACCTGTAGTGTGTCACTGGGAAGGGTCCCCAAATGTTTTAAAGCCAGTAGTGTGCCACTGGGAAGGGACCCCAGCGGTTTTAAAGCAAGTAGTGGGCCACTGGGAACGGTCCCCAGCGGTTTTAAAATCTGTAGTGGGTCACTGGGATGGGTCCCCAAATGTCTTAAAGATAGCAGTGGGCCACTGGGAAGGGCCTCCAGCGGTTTTATAACCTGTAGTGGGTCACTGGGAAGGTTCCCCAGCGGTTTTTAAGCCAGTAGTGGGCCACTGGGAAGGGTCCCCAAGTGTTTTAGAACCTGTAGTGGGTCACTGGGAAGGGTCCTCAGCGGTTTTAAAACCTGTAGTGAGTCACTGGGAAGGGTCCCCAACTGTTTTAAAGCCAGTAATGGGCCACTGGGAAGGGTCCCCAGCGGTTTAGAAACCTGTAGAGCGTCACTGGGAAGGGTCCCCAACTGTTTTAAAGCTAGTAGTGGGCCACTTGGAAGGGCCTCCAGCAGTTTAAAAATCTGTAGTGGGTCACTGGGAAGGGTCCCCACGGATTTTAAGCCAGTAGTGGATCACAGGGAAGGGTCCTCAGCGTTTTTAAAACCTGTAGTGTGTCACTGGGAAGGGTCCGCAACGGTTTTAAAACCTGTACTGGGTCACTGGGAAGGGTCCCCAGCGGTTTTAAAGCCAGTAGTGTTTCATTGGGAAGGGTCGACAACTGTTTTAAAGCCAGTAGTGGGCCACTGGGTAGCGTCCCCAGCGGTATTAAAACCGGTAGTGGGTCACTGCGAAGGGTCTCCAATTGTTTGGTGGTGGTGGGCCACTGGGAAGGGTACCCAACTGTTTTTAAGCCAGTAGTGGGCCACTGGGAAGCATCCCCAGCGGTTTTAAAACCTGTAGTGGTTCACTGGGAAGGGTCCCCAGCGGTTTTAAAGCCACTAGTGGGTCACTGGGAATGGTCCCCAACTGCTTTAAAGCCA
This sequence comes from Schistocerca nitens, assembly GCF_023898315.1. Taxonomy (NCBI): domain Eukaryota; kingdom Metazoa; phylum Arthropoda; class Insecta; order Orthoptera; family Acrididae; genus Schistocerca; species Schistocerca nitens. Next base: position 110,209,891 of record NC_064618.1, on the reverse strand, counting down.
GTACTGGGCTACTGGGAAGGTTCCCCAGAGGTTTTAAAAACTGTAGTGGGTCATTCGGAAGGGTTCCCAGCGGTTTAAAGCCAGTAGTGGGTCACTGGGAATGGTCCCCAACTGTTTTAAAGCCAGTAGTGGTCCATTGGGAAGGTTCCCCAGCGGTTTAAAACCTGTAGTGGGTCAATGGGAAGGGTCCCCAACTGTTTTAAAGCCAGTATTGGGTCACTGGGAAGGGTCCCCAGCGGTTTTAAAACCTGTGCTGGGTCACTGGGAAGGGTCCCCAGCAGTTCTAAAACCTGTAGTGTGACAGTGGGAAGGATACCCAAATGCTTTAAAGCCAGTAGTGGGTTACTGGGAAAGATCCCCAGCGGTTTTAAAACCTGTAGTGTGTCACTGGGAAGGGTCCCCAGCGGATTTAAAGCCAGTAGTGGGTCACTGGGAAGGGTCCCCACCTGTATTAAAACCTGTAGTGGGTCACTGGGAAGGGTCCCCAGCGGTTTTAAAGCCAGTTGTGGGTCACTGGGAAGTGTCCCCAACTGTTTTAAAGCCAGTAGTCGGCCACTGGGAAGGGACCGCAGCGGTTGTAGAACCTGTAGTGTGTCTCTGGGAAGAATCCCCAGCTGTTTTAAAGCCACTAGTGGGTCACTGGGAAGGGTCCCCAGCGGTTTTAAAGCCGGTAGTGTGTCACTGTTAAGGGTCCCCAACTGTTTCAAAACCAGTAGTGGGCAACTGGGAAGGGTCCCCGGCGGTTTTAAAACCTTTAGTGGGTCACTGGGAAGGGAGCCCGTGGGTTTAAAGCCAGTAGTGTTTCACTGGGAAGGGTCACCAACTGTATTAAAGCCGGTAGTGGGCCACTGGGAAGGGTCCCCAGCGGTTTTAAAACCTGTAGTTTTTCACTGGTAAGGGTCCCCAACTGTTTTAAAGCCAGTAGTGGGTCACTGGGATGCGTCCCCAGCGGTTTTAAAACCTGTAGTGGGTCACTGGGAAGGGTCCCCAGCGGTTTTAAAGCCTGTAGTGTGTCACTGGGAAGGGTCCCCAACTGTTTGAGGCCAGTACTGTGTCACTGGGAAGGGTAACCAGCGGTTTTAAATCCTGTAGTGGGTCACTGGGAAGGGTCCCTAACTGTTTAAAGCCAGTAGTGGGCCACGTTTAAGGGTCCCAGTGGTTTTAAAACCTGTAGTGTGTCACTGGGTAGAGTCCCCAACTGTTTTATAGCCAGAAGTGGGCCACTGGCAAGGGTCCCCAACTGTTTTAAAACCAGTAGTGGGTCACTGGGAAGGGTACCCACCGGTTTTAAAGCCAGTAGTGGGTCACTGGGAAGGGTCCACAAATGTTTTAAAGCCAGTAGTAGGCCACTGGGAATGGTCCCCAACTGTTTTAATGCCAGTTGTGTGCGACTGGGAAGGGTCCCCAGCGGTTTTAAAACCTGTATTGGGTCACTGGGAAGGGTCTCCAGCGTATTTAAACCCAATAGTGGGTCACTGGGTTGTTTCCCTAGCGGTTTAAAAACCAATAGTGGGTCACTGGGTAGGGTACCCAGTGGTTTTAAAACCTGTATTGGGTCACTGGGAAGAGCCCCAGCAGTTTTAAAGCCAGTATTGGGTCACTGGGAAAGGTCCACAACTGTTTTAAAGCCAGTAGTGAGCCACTGGGTAGGGTACCCAGCGGTTTTAAAACCTGTAGTGGGTCACTGATAAGGGTCCCCAACTGTTTTAAAGCCAGTAGTGGGTCCCTGGGAAGAGTCCCCAACTGTTTTAAAGCCACTAGTGGCTCACTGGAAAGGGTCCCCAACGGTTTTAATGCCAGTAGTGGGTCACTGGCTGGTGCCGAGCGGATTTAAAGCCTGTAGTGGGTCCCTGGGAAGGGTCCACACCTGTTTTAAAGCCAGTAGTGAATCACTGGGTTGGGTACCCAGCGGTTTCAAAACCTGTAGTGGGTCACTGATAAGGGTCCCCAACTGTTTTAAAGCCAGTAGTGGGTCACTGGGAAGAGTCCCCAACTGTTTTAAAGCCACTAGTGGCTCACTGGAGAGGGTCCCCAGCGGTTTTAAAACCTGTAGTGGGTCACTGGGAAGAGTCCCCAGCGGTTTTAAGGCCACTAGTTGGTCACTGGGAAAGGTCCCCTAGCGGTTTTAAAACCAGTATTGGGTCACTGGGAAGGGCCCCCAACTGCTTTAAAGCCAGTAATGGGTCACTGGGAAGGGTCCCCAACTGTTTTAATGCCAATAATGGGCCACTGGGAAGCGTCCCCAACTGCTTTAATGCCAGTTGTGGGCCACTGGGAAGGTACCCCAACTGTTTTAAAGCCAGTAGTAGGCCACTGGGAAGGGTCCCCAGCGGTATTAAAACCTGTAGTGGGTCACTGGGAAGGGTCCCCAACTGTTTTAAAGCCAGTAGTGGGCCACTCGGAAGGTTCCCCAGCGGTTTTAATACCTATAGTGGGTCACTGGGAATAGTCCCCAGCGATTTTAAAGTCAGTTGTGGGTCACTGTGTACGTTCCCCAACTATTTTGAAGCCAGTAGTGGGTCACTTGGAAGGGTCCCCAACTGTTTTAAAGCCAGTAGTGGTCCACTGGGGAGGGTCCCCAGCGGTTTTAAAACCTGTAGTGGGTCACTGGGGAGGGTACCCAACTGTTTTAAAGCCTGTAGTGGGTCACCGGGAAGGGTTCCAACTGTTTTAAAGCCAGTACTGGGTCATTGGGAAGGGTTCCCAGCAGTTTGAAAACCTGTAGTGTGTCAGTGTGGAGGGTCCCCAAATGCTTTAAAGCCTGTAGTGGGTCACTGGGAAAGATCCCCAGCGGTTTTATAAGCAGTAGTGTGTCACTGGGAAGGGTCACCAGCGTATTTAAAGCCAATAGTGGGTCACTGGGAAGTTTCCCTAGCGGTTTTAAAACCTATAGTGGGTCACCTGGAAGGGTCCCCAGCGGTTTTAAAACCTGTAGTGGGTCGCTGGGAAGGGCCCCAGCAGTTTTAAAGCCAGTAGTGAGTCACTGGGAAGGGTCCCCAACTGTTTTAATGCCAGTAGTGGGCCACTGCGTAGGGCACCCAGCGGTTTTAAACCTGTAGTGAGTCACTGATAAGGGTCCCCAACTGTTTTAAAGCCTGTAGTGGGTCACTGGGAAGGGTTCCCACCTGTTTCAAAGCCAGTAGTGGGTCAAAGGGAAGGGTCCCCAACTGTTCTAAAACCTGTAGTGGGTCACTTGGAAGGGTCCCCAACTGTTTTAAAGCTAGTAGTGGGCCACTGGGAAGGGCCTCCAGTGGTATTAAATCCAGTATTGGGTCACTGGGAAGGGTCCCCAGCGGTTATTTAGCCAGTAGTGGGCCACTGGGAAGGGTCCCCAGCGGTTTTGAAACCCGTAGTAGATCACTGGGAAAGGGCCCCAACTGTTTTAAAGCCAGTAGTGGGCCACTGGGAAGGGTCCCCAGCTGTTTTAAAACCAGTAGTGCGTCACTGGGAAGGGTCCCCCGAGGTTTTAAGCCAGTAGTGGGTCACTGGGAAAGGTCCCCAACTGTTTTAAAGCCAGTAGTGGTCCCCTGGGAAGGGTCCCCGGCGGTTTTAAAACCTGTAGTGTGTCACTGGGAAGGGTCCCCAAATGTTTTAAAGCCAGTAGTGTGCCACTGGGAAGGGACCCCAGCGGTTTTAAAGCAAGTAGTGGGCCACTGGGAACGGTCCCCAGCGGTTTTAAAACCTGTAGTGGGTCACTGGGATGGGTCCCCAAATGTCTTAAAGCTAGCAGTGGGTCACTGGGAAGGGCCTCCAGCGGTTTTATAACCTGTAGTGGGTCACTGGGAAGGTTCCCCAGCGGTTTTTAAGCCAGTAGTGGGCCACTGGGAAGGGTCCCCAAGTGTTTTAGAACCTGTAGTGGGTCACTGGGAAGGGTCCTCAGCGGTTTTAAAACCTGTAGTGAGTCACTGGGAAGGGTCCCCAACGGTTTTAAAACCTGTACTGGGTCACTGGGAAGGGTCCCCAGCGGTTTTAAAGCCAGTAGTGTTTCATTGGGAAGGGTCGACAACTGTTTTAAAGCCAGTAGTGGGCCACTGGGTAGCGTCCCCAGCGGTATTAAAACCGGTAGTGGGTCACTGCGAAGGGTCTCCAATTGTTTGGTGGTGGTGGGCCACTGGGAAGGGTACCCAACTGTTTTTAAGCCAGTAGTGGGCCACTGGGAAGCATCCCCAGCGGTTTTAAAACCTGTAGTGGTTCACTGGGATGGGTCCCCAGCGGTTTTAAAGCCACTAGTGGGTCACTGGGAATGGTCCCCAACTGCTTTAAAGCCAGTACTGGGCTACTGGGAAGGTTCCCCAGAGGTTTTAAAAACTGTAGTGGGTCATTCGGAAGGGTTTCCAGCGGTTTAAAGCCAGTAGTGGGTCACTGGGAATGGTCCCCAACTGTTTTAAAGCCAGTAGTGGTCCACTGGGAAGGTTCCCCAGCGGTTTTAAAACCTGTAGTGGGTCAATGGGAAGGGTCCCCAACTGTTTTAAAGCCAGTATTGAGTCACTGGGAAGGGTCCCCAGCGGTTTTAAAACCTGTGCTGGGTCACTGGGAAGGGTCCCCAGCAGTTCCAAAACCTGTAGTGTGACAGTGGGAAGGATACCCAAATGCTTTAAAGCCAGTAGTGGGTTACTGGGAAAGATCCCCAGCGGTTTTAAAACCTGTAGTGTGTCACTGGGAAGGGTCCCCAGCGGATTTAAAGCCAGTAGTGGGTCACTGGGAAGGGTCCCCACCTGTATTAAAACCTGTAGTGGGTCACTGGGAAGGGTCCCCAGCGGTTTTAAAGCCAGTTGTGGGTCACTGGGAAGTGTCCCCAACTGTTTTAAAGCCAGTAGTCGGCCACTGGGAAGGGACCGCAGCGGTTGTAGAACCTGTAGTGTGTCTCTGGGAAGAATCCCCAGCTGTTTTAAAGCCACTAGTGGGTCACTGGGAAGGGTCCCCAGCGGTTTTAAAGCCGGTAGTGTGTCACTGTTAAGGGTCCCCAACTGTTTCAAAACCAGTAGTGGGCAACTGGGAAGGGTCCTCGGCGGTTTTAAAACCTTTAGTGGGTCACTGGGAAGGGAGCCTGTAGGTTTAAAGCCAGTAGTGTTTCACTGGGAAGGGTCACCAACTGTATTAAAGCCGGTAGTGGGCCACTGGGAAGGGTCCCCAGCGGTTTTAAAACCTGTAGTTTTTCACTGGTAAGGGTCCCCAACTGTTTTAAAGCCAGTAGTGGGTCCCTGGGATGCGTCCCCAGCGGTTTTAAAACCTGTAGTGGGTCACTGGGAAGGGTCCCCAGCGGTTTTAAAGCCAGTAGTGTGTCACTGGGAAGGGTCCCCAACTGTTTGAGGCCAGTACTGTGTCACTGGGAAGGGTCACCAGCGGTTTTAAATCCTGTAGTGGGTCACTGGGAAGGGTCCCCAACTGTTTAAAGCCAGTAGTGGGCCACGTTTAAGGGTCCCAGTGGTTTTAAAACCTGTAGTGTGTCACTGGGTAGAGTCCCCAACTGTTTTATAGCCAGAAGTGGGCCACTGGCAAGGGTCCCCAACTGTTTTAAAACCAGTAGTGGGTCACTGGGAAGGGTACCCACCGGTTATAAAGCCAGTAGTGGGTCACTGGGAAGGGTCCACAAATGTTTTAAAGCCAGTAGTAGGCCACTGGGAATAGTCCCCAACTGTTTTAATGCCAGTTGTGTGCGACTGGGAAGGGTCCCCAGCGGTTTTAAAACCTGTATTGGGTCACTGGGAAGGGTCTCCAGCGTATTTAAACCCAATAGTGGGTCACTGGGTAGTTTCCCTAGCGGTTTTTAAACCTATAGTGGGTCACCTGGAAGGGTCCCCAGCGGTTTTAAAACCTGTAGTGGGTCGCTGGGAAGGGCCGCAGCAGTTTTAAAGCCAGTAGTGAGTCACTGGGAAGGGTCCCCAACTGTTTTAATGCCAGTAGTGGGCCACTGCGTAGGGCACCCAGCGGTTTTAAACCTGTAGTGAGTCACTGATAAGGGTCCCCAACTGTTTTAAAGCCTGTAGTGGGTCACTGGCAAGGGTTCCCACCTGTTTCAAAGCCAGTAGTGGGTCAAAGGGAAGGGTCCCCAACTGTTCTAAAACCTGTAGTGGGTCACTTGGAAGGGTCCCCAACTGTTTTAAAGCTAGTAGTGGGCCACTGGGAAGGGCCTCCAGTGGTATTAAATCCAGTATTGGGTCACTGGGAAGGGTCCCCAGCGGTTATTTAGCCAGTAGTGGGCCACTGGGAAGGGTCCCCAGCGGTTTTGAAACCCGTAGTAGATCACTGGGAAAGGGCCCCAACTGTTTTAAAGCCAGTAGTGGGCCACTGGGAAGGGTCCCCAGCTGTTTTAAAACCTGTAGTGCGTCACTGGGAAGGGTCCCCCGAGGTTTTAAGCCAGTAGTGGGTCACTGGGAAAGGTCCCCAACTGTTTTAAAGCCAGTAGTGGTCCACTGGGAAGGGTCCCCAGCGTTATTAAAACCTGTAGTAGGTCACTGGGAAGGGTCCCCAGCGGTTGTAAAGCCCGTAGTGGGTCACTGGGAAGGGTCCCCAACTGTTTTAAAGCCAGTAGTGTGCCACTGGGAAGGGTACCCAGCGGTTTTAAAGCTAGTAGTGGGCCACTGGGAAGGGCCTCCAGCGGTTTTATAACCTGTAGTGGGTCACTGGGAAGGGTCCCCAGCGGTTTTTACGCCAGTAGTGGGCCACTGGGAAGGGTCCCCAAGTGTTTTAAAACCTGCAGTGGGTCACTGGGAAGGGTCCTCAGCGGTTTTAAAACCTGTAGTGAGTCACTGGGAAGGGTCCCCAACTGTTTTAAAGCCAGTATTGGGCCACTGGGAAGGGCCCCCAGCGGTTTTGAAAACTGTAGTGCATCACTGGGAAGGGTCCCCAACTATTTTAAAGCTAGTAGTGGGCCACTTGGAAGGGCCTCCAGCAGTTTAAAACTTGTAGTGGGTCACTGGGAAAGGTCCCCACGGTTTTTAAGCCAGTAGTGGGTCACTGGGAAGGTCCCCAGCGGTTTTAAAACCTGTAGTGGGTCACTGGAAAGGGTCCCATACTGTTTTAAAGCCAGTAGTGGGCCACTGGGAAGAGTCCCCAGCGGTTTTAAAACCTGTAGTGGTTCACTGGAAAATGTCCCCTGCGGTTTTAAAGCCTGTAGTGGGTCACTGGGAAGGGTCCCCAACTGTTTTAATGCCAGTAGTGGTACCCAGGGAAGGGTCCCCAGCGGTTTTAAAACCTGTAGTGGGTCACAGGGAACAGTCCCCAACTGTTTTAAAGCCAGTGGTGGGCCACATGGAAGGGTCCCCAGCGGTTTTAAAACCTGTAGTGGGTCACTGGGAAGGGTCCCCAGCGGTTTTAAAACCTGTACTGGTTCACTGTTAAGGGTCCCCAGCGGCTTTAAAGCCAGTAGTGTTTCACTGGGAAGGGTCGACAACTGTTTTAAAGCCAGTAGTGGGCCACTGGGAAGGGTCCCCAGCGGTATTAAAACCTGTAGTGGGTCACTGCGAAGGTTCCCCAATTGTTTTAATGTAAGTGGTGGGCCACTAGGAAGGGTACCCAACTGTTTTAAACCCTGTAGTGGTCCCCTGGGAAGGGTCCCCTGCGGTATTAAAACCTGTAGTGTCTCACTGTGAAGGGTCCCCAACTGTTTTAAAGCCAGTAGTGTGCCACTGGGAAGGGTCCCCAGCGGTTTTAAAGCAAGTAGTGGGCCACTGGGAAGGGTCTGCAGCGGTTTTAAAACCTGTAGTGGGTCACTGGGATGGGTCCCCAAATGTCTTAAAGCTAGTAGTGGGCCACTGGGAACGGCCTCCAGCGGTTTTATAACCTGTAGTGGGTCACTGGGAAGGTTCCCCAGTGGTTTTTAAGCCACTGGGAAGGGTCCCCAAGTGTTTTAAAACCTGTAGTGGGCCACTTGGAAGGGCCTCCAGCAGTTTAAAAACCTGTAGTGGGTCACTGGGAAGGGTCCCCACGGATTTTAAGCCAGTAGTGGGTCACTGGGAAGGGTCCCCAGCGGTGTTAAAACCTGTAGTGGGTCACTGGAAAGGGTCCCAAACTGTTTTAAAGCCAGTAGTAGGCCACTGGGAAGAGTCCCCACGGTTTTAAAACCTGTAGTGCGTCACTGGGAACGGTCCCCCACGGTTTTAAAGCCAGTAGTGGTTCACTGGGATAGGTCCCCAACTGTTTTAAAGCCAGTAGTGGTCCACTAGGAAGGGCCCCCAGCGCATTTAGAACCTGTAGTGGGTCACTGGGAAGGGTCCCCAGCGGTTTTAAAACCTGTAGTGGGTCACAGGGAAGAGTCCCCAACTGTTTTAAAGCCAGTGGTGGGCCACTTGGAAGGGTCCCCAGCGGTTTTGAAACTTGTAGTGGGTCACTGGGAAGGGTCCGCAACGGTTTTAAAACCTGTACTGGGTCACTGGGAAGGGTCCCCAGCGGTTTTAAAGCCAGTAGTGTTTCATTGGGAAGGGTCGACAACTGTTTTAAAGCCAGTAGTGGGCCACTGGGAAGCGTTCCCATTGGTATTAAAACCGATAGTGGGACACTGCGAAGGGTTCCCAATTGTTTTAATGTCAGTGGTGGTGGGCCACTGGGAAGGGTACCCAACTGTTTTAAAGCCACATAGTGGTCCCTTGGGAAGGGTCCCCTGCGGTATTAAAACCTGTAGTGGGTCACTGGGAAGGGCCCCCAACTGTTTGAAAGCCAGTAGTGGGCCACTGGGAAGGGTCCCCAACTGTTTGAAGGCCAGTAGTGGTACACTGGGAAGGGTCCCCAGCGGTTTTAAATCCTATAGTGAGTCACTGGGAAGGGACCCCAACTGTTTTAAAGCCAGAAGTGGTCCACTGGGAAGGGTCCCCAACTGTTTTAAAGCCAGTAGTGAGCCACTGGGAATGGTACCCAGCGGTTTTAAAGCCAGTAGTGGGTCACTGGGAAGGGTCCCCAACTGTTTTAAAGCCAGTAGTGGGCCACTGGGAAGTCCCAACTGTTTTTAAGCCAGTAGTGGGCCACTGGGATGCATCCCCAGCGGATTTAAAACCTGTAGTGGTTCACTGGGAAGGGTCCCCAGCGGTTTTAAAGCCATTAGTGGGTCACTGGGAATGGTCCCCAACTGTTATAAAGCCAGTACTGGGCCACTGGGAAGGTTCCCCAGAGGTTTTAAAAACTGTAGTGGGTCATTCGGAAGGGTTCCCAGCGGTTTAAAGACAGTAGTGGGTCACTGGGAATGGTCCCCAACTGTTTCAAAGCCGGTAGTGGTCCACTGGGAAGGTTCCCCAGCGGTTTTAAAACCTGTAGGGGGTCACTGGGAAGGGTCCCCAACTGTTTTAAAGCCAGTATTGGGTCACTGGGAAGGGTCCCCAGCAGTTTTAAAACCTGTACTGGGTCACTGGGAAGGTTCCCCAGCAGTTTTAAAACCTGTAGTGTGTCAGTGGGAAGGGTACCCAAATGCTTTAAAGCCAGTAGTGGGTCACTGGGAAAGATCCCCAGCGGTTTTAAAACTTGTAGTGTGTCACGGGGAAGGGTCCCCAGCGGATTTAAAGCCAGTAGTGGGTCACTGGGAAGGGTCCCCACCTGTATTAAAACCTGTAGTGGGTCACTGGGAAGGGTCCCCAGTGATTTTAAAGCTTGTTGTGGGTCACTGGGAAGGGTCCCCAACTGTTTTAAAGCCAGTAGTCGGCCACTTGGAAGGGACCCCAGCGGTTGTATAACCTGTAGTGTGTCTCTGGGAAGGGTCCCCAGCGGTTTTAAAGCCACTAGTGGGTCACTGGGAAGGGTCCCCAGCGGTTTTAAAGCCGGTAGTGTGTTCCTGGTAAGGGTCCCCAACTGTTTCAAAACCAGTAGTGGGCCACTGGGAAGGGTCCCCTGCGGTTTTAGAACCTTTAGTGGGTCACTGGGAAGGGAGCCAGTGGGTTTAAAGCCAGTAGTGGGTCACTGGGAAGGGAACACCAACTGTTTTAAAGCCAGTAGTGGGCCACTTTTAAGGGTCCCAGCGGTTTTAAAACCTGTAGTGTGTCACTGGGAAGAGTCCCCAACTGTTTTAAAGCCAGAATTGGGCCAATGGCAAGGGCCCCAACTGTTTTAAAGCCAGTAGTGGGTCACTGGGAAGGGTACCCACCGGTTTTAAAGCCAGTAGTGGGTCACTGGGAAGGGTTCACAAATGTTTTCATGCCAGTAGTAGGCCACTGGGAATGGTCCCCAACTGTTTTAATGCCAGTTGTGGGCGACTGGGAAGGGTCCCCAGCGGTTTAAAAACCTGTATTGTGTCACTGGGAAGGGTCTCCAGCGTATTTAAATCCAATAGTGTGTCACTGGGTAGTTTCCTTAGCGGTTTTAAAACCAGTAGTGGGTCACTGGGTAGGGTCCCCAGTGGTTTTAAAACCTGTACTGGGTCACTGGGAAGAGCCCCAGCAGTTTTAAAGCCAGTATTGGGTCACTGGGAAGGGTCCACAACTGTTTTTAAGCCAGTAGTGAGCCACTGGTTAGGGTATCCAGCGGTTTTAAAACCTGTAGTGGGTCACTGATAAGGGTCCCCAACTGTTTTAAAGCCAGTAGTGGGTCAATGGGAAGAGTCCCCAACTGTTTTAAAGCCACTAGTCACTCACTGGAAAGGGTCCCCAACTGTTTTAAAGCCAGTAGTGGGTCACTGGGAAGAGTCCCCAATTGTTTTAAAGCCACTAGTGGCTCACTGGAGAGGGTCCCCAGCGGTTTTAAAACCTATAGTTGGTCACTGGGAAGAGTCCCCAGCGGTTTTAAGGCCAGTAGTTGGTCACTGGGAAAGGTCCCCTAGCGGTTTTAAAACCAGTAGTGGGTCACTGGGAAGGGTCCCCAACTGCTTTAATGCCAGTTGTGGGCCACTGGGAAGGGTCCCCAACTGTCTTAAAGCCAGCAGTTGGCTACTGGGAAGGGTCCCCAGCGGTTTTAAAACATGTAGTGGGTAACTGGGATGGATCCACAACTGTTTTAAAGCCAGTAGTGGGCCACTGGGAAGGGTCCCCAACTGTTTTAATGCCAGTAGTGCAGTAGTGGGCTACTGGCTCGGCCCAAGCGGATTTAAATCTGTAGTGGATCCCTGGGAAGGTTCCCCAACTGTTTTAAAGAATGTAGTGGGCCACTGGGAAGGGTCCCCAGCAGTTCTAAAAGCTGTTGTGGGTCACTGGGAAGGGTCCCCAACGGTTTTAAAGCCAGTAGTGTGTCGCTGGGAAGGGTCCCCAACTGTTTTAAAGCCAGTAGTGGGCCACTGGGAGGGGTCCCCAGCCCTTTTAAAACCTGTAGTGGGTCACTGGGAAGGGTCCCCAGCAGTTTTAAAGCCAGTAGTGGGTCACTGGGAACTGTCCCCAACTGTTTTAATGCCCATAGTGGGCCACTGGGAAGGTTCCCCAACTGTTTTAAAGACAGTAGTAGGCCACTGGGAAGGGTCCCCAGCGGTATTAAAACCTGTAGTGGGTCACTGGGAAGGGTCCCCAACTGTTTTAAAGCCTGTAGTGGGCCACTCGAAAGGGTCCCCAGCAGTTTTAAAACCTGTAGTGGGTCACAGGGAATAGTCCCCAGCGATTTTAAAGTCAGTTGTGGGTCACTGTGTACGTTCCCCAACTATTTTGATGCCAGTAATGGGCCACTGGGAAGGGTCCCCAGCGGTTCAAAAACCTGTTGTGGGACACTGGGAAGGGTTCCCAGCGGTTTTAAAGCCAGTAGTGTGTTACTGGGAAGGGTCCCCAACTGTTTTAAAGCCAGTAGTGGGCCACTTTGAAGGGTCCCCAGCATTTTAAAACCGGTAGTGGGTCACTGGGAAAAGCCCCACCGGTTTTAAAGCCAGTAGTGTGTCACTGGGAAGGGTCCCCAACTGTTTAAAGCCAGTAGTGTGCCTCTGGGAAGGGTCCCCAGTAGTTTAAAACCTGTAGTGGGTCACTGGGAAGGATCCCCAGCGGTTTTAAAGCCAGTAGTGTGTCATTGGGTAGGCCCCAGCGGTTTAAAGCCAGTAGTGGGTCACTGGGAAGTGTCCCCAACTGTTTTAAAGCCAGTAGTGGTCCACGGGGAAGGGACCCCAGCGGTTTTAAAACCTGTAGTGGGTCTCTGGGGAGTTTACCCAACTGTTTTAAAGCCTGTAGTGGGTCACTGGGAAGGTCACCAGCGGTTTATTAACCTGTAGTGTGTCGTCGGGAAGGGTTCCCAGCAGTTTGAAAACCTGTAGTGTGTCAGGAGGGAGGGTCCCCAAATGCTTTAAAGCCAGTAGTGGGTCACTGGGAAAGATCCCCAGCGGTTTTAAAAGCAGTAGTGTGTCACTGGGAAGGGTCCCCAGCGGAATTTAACCCAGTAGTGGGTCGTTGGGAAGGGTCCACAGCGGTATTAAAAGTTGTAGTGAGTCACTGGGTAGGGTCCCCAGCGGTTTTAAAGCCAGTAGTGGGCCACTGGGAAGGGTCCCCAGCGGTTTTAAAACCTGTAGTGGGTCACTGGGAAGTATCCCCATCGGTTATAAAGCCAGTAGTGGGTCACTGGGAAGGGCCCACGAACTGTTTTAAACCCAGTAGTGGGCCACTGAAAAGGCCCCAACTGTTTTAAAGCCAGTAGTAGGCCAATGGGAAGGACCCCAACTGTTTTAAAGCTGGTTGTGGGTCACTGGAAGAGTCCCCTTCGGTTTTAAAACCCTCAGTGGGTCACTGGGATGGGCCCCCACCAGTTTTGAAGCCAGTACTGGGCTACTGGGAAGGGTCCCCAGCGGTTTTAAATCCAGTAGTGGGTCACTGGGAAGGGTCCCCAACTGTTTTAAAGCCAGTAGTGGGCCACTGGGAGGGGTCCCCAGCCCTTTTAAAACCTGTAGTGGGTCACTGGGAAGGGCCCTCAGCTGTTTTAATGCCAGTATGGGCCACTAGGAAGCGTCCCCAGCTGTTTTAAGGCCAGTAGTGGGTCACTGGGAAGGGTCCCCCAATGTTTTAAAGCCAGTAGTGGGCCACTGGGAAGTGACCCCAACGGTTTTAAAACCTGTAGTGTGTCACTGGGAAGGGTCGCCAACTCTTTTTAAGCCAGTAGTGGGTCACTGGGAAGGGTACCCACCGGTTGTAAAACATGTAGTGGGTCACTGGGAAGTGTCCCCAGCGGTTCTAAAGCCAGTAGTGGGCCACTGGGAAGGGTCCCCGGCGGTTTTGAGAATTGTAGTAGGTCACTGGGAAGGGTCTCCAACTGCTTTAAAGGCAGTAGTGGGCCTCTGGGAAGGGTCCCCAGCTGTTTTAAAACCTGTAGTGGGTGACTGGGAAGGGTCCCCAACAGTTTTAAAGCCAGTAGTGGGCCACGGGGAAGGGTCCCCAGCGGTTTTGAAGCCAGTAGTGGGTCTCAGGGAAGGGTGCCCAGCGGTTTTAACGCCAGAAGTGGGTCACTGGGAAGGGTCCCCAGCTGTTTTAAGGCCAGTAGTGGGTCACTGGGAAGGGTCCCCAACTGTTTTAAAGCCAATAGTGGGCAACTGGGAAGGGTCCCCGGCGGTCTTGAAAATGGTAGTGGGTCACTGGGAAGGGTCCCCAGCGGTTTTAAAGCCAGTAGTGGGTCACTGGGAAGGGTCCCCAGTGGTTTTAAAACCTGTAGTGGGTCACTGGGAAGGGTCCCCAACTGTTTTAAAGCCAGTAGTGGGCCACTGGGAAGGGTCGCCAGCGATTTAAAAACCTGTAGTGGGTCACTGGGAAGGGTCACAAGCGGTTTTAAAGCCAGTAGTGGGTCACTGGGAAGGGTCCCCAACTGTTTTAAAGCCAGTAGTGAGCCACTGATAAGGCACCCCAACGGTTTTAAAATCTGTAGTGGGTCACTGGGAAGGGTCCCCAACTGTTTTAAGGCCAGTTGTGGGTCACTGAGAAGGGGCCATAGCTGTTATAAAACTTGTTGTGGGTCACTTGGAAGGGTCCGCAGCAGTTTTAAAGCCAGTAGTGGATCACTGGGAAGTGTCCTCAGCGGTTTTAAAACCTATAGTGTGTCACTTTGAAGGGTCCCCAGCGGTTTTACAGCCAGTAGTGGGTCACAGGGGAAGGGTCCCCAACTGCTTTAATGCCAGTAGTGGGTCACTGGGAAGGGTGCCCAACTGTTTTAAAGCCGATAGTGAGCCACTGGGAAGGGTCCCCAACTATTTTATAGCCAGTAGTAGGCTACTGGGAATCGTCCCCAGCAGTTTTAAAACCTGTAGTGGATTACTGTGAAGGGTCCCCAGCGGTTTTAGAACCTATAGTGGGTCACATTGAAGGGACCCCAGCGGTTTTACAGCCAGTAGTGGGTCACAGGGGAAGGGTCCCCAACTGCTTTAATGCCAGTAGTGGCTCACTGGGAAGGGTTCCCAGTGGTTTTAAAACCTGTAGTGGGTCACTGGGAAGGGTTCCCAGCGGTTTTAAAACCTGTAGTGGGTCACTGGGAAGGGTCCACAGCGGTTTTAAAGCCAGTAGTGGGCCACTGGGAAGGTTCCCCAACTGTTTTAAAGCCAGTAGTGGGCCACTGGGAAGGGTCGCCAACTGTTTTATAGCCAGTAGTGGGCCACTGGGAAGGGTTCCCAGTGTTTTTAAAACCTGTAGTGGGTCGCTGGGAAGGGTCCCCAGCGGTTTTAAAACCTGTAGTGGGTCACTGGGAAGGGTCCCCAACTGTTTTAAAGCCAGTAGTGGGCCACTGGGAAGGGTCGCCAGCGATTTAAAAACCTGTAGTGGGTCACTGGGAAGGGTCCCCAGCGGTTTTAAAGCCAGTAGTGGGTCACTGGGAAGGGTCCACAGCGGTTTTAAAGCCAGTAGTGGGCCACTGGGAAGGGTCCCCAGTGGTTTTAAAACCTGTAGTGGGTCACTGGGAAGGGTCCCCAGCGGTTTTAAAGCCAGTAGTGGGTCACTGGGAAGGGTCCCCAACTGTTTTAAAGCCAGTAGTGAGCCACTGATAAGGCACCCCAACGGTTTTAAAATCTGTAGTGGGTCACTGGGAAGGGTCCCCAACTGTTTTAAGGCCAGTTGTGGGTCACTGAGAAGGGGCCATAGCTGTTATAAAACTTGTAGTGGGTCACTTGGAAGGGTCCGCAGCAGTTTTAAAGCCAGTAGTGGATCACTGGGAAGTGTCCTCAGCGGTTTTAAAACCTATAGTGTGTCACTTTGAAGGGTCCCCAGCGGTTTTACAGCCAGTAGTGGGTCACAGGGGAAGGGTCCCCAACTGCTTTAATGCCAGTAGTGGGTCACTGGGAAGGGTGCCCAACTGTTTAAAAGCCGGTAGTGAGCCACTGGGAAGGGTCCCCAACTATTTTATAGCCAGTAGTAGGCTACTGGGAATCGTCCCCAGCAGTTTTAAAACCTGTAGTGGATTACTGTGAAGGGTCCCCAGCGGTTTTAGAACCTATAGTGGGTCACATTGAAGGGACCCCAGCGGTTTTTACAGCCAGTAGTGGGTCACAGGGGAAGGGTCCCCAACTGCTTTAATGCCAGTAGTGGCTCACTGGGAAGGGTTCCCAGTGGTTTTAAAACCTGTAGTGGGTCACTGGGAAGGGTTCCCAGCGGTTTTAAAACCTGTAGTGGGTCACTGGGAAAGGTACCGAGCGGTTTTAAAGTTAGTAGTGTGTCACTGGTAAGGGTCCCCAACTGTTTTAGAGCCAGTAGTGGGCCACTGGGAAGGGTCCCCAACTGTTTTAAAGCCAGTAGTGGGCCACTGGGAAGGGTCCCCAGCGGTTTTTCATACCTGTAGTGGGTCACTGGGAAGGGTCTCCAACTGTTTTAAAGCCAGTAGTGGGCCACTGGGAAGGGTCCCCAACTGTTTTAAAGCCAGTAGTGGGCCACTGGGGAGGGTCCCCAGCGGTTTTAAAGCGAGTAGTGGGTCACTGGGAAGGGTCCCCAACCGTTTTAAAGCCAGTAGTGGGCCACTCGCAGTCGAGCAGCCGACCCAAGTGGAACGCTGCTCTCTGCACCTGGCGTAGCTGCCCGTCTTATATCTCCTCGGAGTGGTCACAAATAAGCTGTAACTGGTGTAGCTGCCGGTGACGCTCTACTGAGCGGCATGAATTAGTGCAAGCCGCTTAACGCTTCCGTGTGCTAAGTTTCAAGAGTTTCGGCTCAACTTCCTGCAAATCTCCCCAGCGGGACTCTCCCGTTCTTTGGTTTATGTAATCTCAGTGTCAGGGGCCCGTTTACGTCGGATAACCCCGTGCACTGTAGGCCGTTCTCTTAAAACCGCGCTCTCTTGCGCCGCGCATTGTACTCCGCGCAGATAGGTCGTCGGGACACCCCTCTTCTGTAGGGACACGATACACAGCACTTTCGCCGAAAAAGCAAATATTGTCGTTTCGTGAAAAGAGCAAAATTGTCGCGCATCCTTCCCTATCCAAATTGAAACTCCCGAAACAGCAAAGATGTCCGATCTTTCCTGTGCTTCCCCACCACTTACCCGCAGCAAAGCTGCAGCACAAGAGGCGGAAATGCCGGCTACTCCCGCCATCATTTCCGTCCCACTGTCCACCTTCCAAGAGCAGGTTGCCTTGAAGGACAAAAAGATCGCGGAACAGCAGGAGCTGATCGCAGAGCTGATGGGCAGTGAACACACACAGACAGATACACTGTAAGTAGACTGTTTAGGTTTTTTTATTAGTAACGTCACCTCTGTATGAAAATCACTGGCTGTGCTGTGTGCAGTCTGTGGCTGCTTTGCATTGTTGTAATACTCGCCATTCTAGTGTTAGGCAGCTGGCTGGGAACAGCGCGTAGCGTTGCGCAGTTGGAGGTTAGCCGCCAGGAGTGGTGGATGTGGGGAGAGAGATGGCGGAGTTTTGAAATTTGTCAAGAACTGCTATATTTATATATGATGATATCAAGGTAAATACATTGTTTGTTCTCTATTAATATCTTTCATTTGCTAACTATGCCTATCAGTAGTTAGTGCCTTCAGTAGTTTGAATCTTTTATTTAGCTGGCAGTAGTGGCGCTTGCTGTATTGCAGTAGTGGGAGTAACGAAGATTTTTGTGAGGTAAGTGATTTAGTGATTTGTGAAAGGTATAGTTTAATGTTAGTCAGGGCCATTCTTTTGTAGGGATTTTTGAAAGTCAGATCGCGTTGCGCTAAAAATATTGTGCGTCAGTTTAAGCACAGTCGTGTATAAATTTTTCAAAGGGGACATTTCATATGTCGACCCTTAGCCGAGGATACCTCACTGGAATCTTCTGATTTTTTTTCTTGTAGTTTGTGTAATTAGTGTAGCTTTTGTTTATTACTTGCGCGTAATTATAGAGAGAATTTCCTTTGTAGTTGTAGTATTTCATTGTTGTACAGTAAAACAGTTGTGGCATGCATGTAGATTTGCAGCAAGTATTTCACAGCTGCGCTTGCAATTAACTAGATATTATTTTCAGTGTTATGTTAATGTGTTCTCTTATTTTTGCTCTTCAAATTGTGCTTTTCTGTGTTATCGTGTGAAATATTGTGACAATAATGGCGTGTGAAAAACGTAACACTAGGCTCCAAAGTAAACTGAGAAATAATAGTGACGACGAGCGTAGCTTGCCAGCACCACTGTGTAATGAATTAACAGACATTCAAAGTAGTAATTTGGTAACTGTGCATAGGGAAATGGAGCGGGCGTCAAATAATGGCATAGACAATGAAACATGTAGTGAACAGGGAAGTATTATCGATCGATCGGTCGGCAATAGCTCGCCTCAGGAATCCGAAATGACACGACATGATGTCGCAAATACTGTAGATTCAAGTTTTGGATCCTCACCGTTTTCTCAAATAAGTCAAGACACATTTTCTGCTTGTCAAAATGTGAATGTTTCCGGTGCAAATTCACTGCCGAAAAGCACTGAGGAACATGTTCCAGACACCAGTGCATTGTTATTACAATTAATACAACAAATGGGACAAACACAACAAAAGCTTCAAAAGTTAGACACAATGGAACAAAATCTTCCATAGTTAGACACAACGCTTGAACAAAATCAGAAACAAATGGGACAAAATCTTCAAAAGTTAGACACAATGGAACATCACCAGAGACAAACACAGCAACAGTTAGACGCAATGGAACAAAATCTTCAAAAGTTAGACTCATTGGAGCAAACTCTTGAACAAACACGTGAGGATTTAACTAATGAGTTACATCACATTGAATCGATATGTCAAAAAGTCTGCAATGACGTAAAAACACAAATTTGTGAGCATTTTCAACCTATTTTTTCGCGGCATGAAAATGCATTACAGAATTACGAAGCAGCCATAAAAGAACTGCAAACCATTGTTCATGAAAATCATGAGACCTTGTGGGCTAAAATTGACTCAGTTGCATCTACCGATTCGGTTACGCAACTTGCAAAGACTCAGGAAAACTTGAAGGACACAGTAGATTCGATTTCAACACAAATGGACACTCTGAAACTTGGTTCAGAAAAACACACTGAGGAAATGTGTTCACTATCGGAGAAAGTAGCCGAACTTTCGGATCAGGTCACTAACTTATCTACAAAGGTAGATGATGATCTGAATGACACAAGACCTGTAGCCTTCACTGACACAGAAGAGTATGAACAAATTAGAAAATTCAAACAAAATCAAAATCAAATCAATACACAGTACAAAAGAGAAATCCGGGAAGTACAGGATCAGTTGACGCAGGTAATACAAGAATTACATATTTCAGAGGACACTCGCGCTCCAGTACGGGAAGAGGGACATAGAAATACGGAACAACCACAAAATAATATCACAGCTCATTTCGGAAATTATGAAAGAAATTGGCAAGGTGCACCGAATTTTGAAATGGAACCGCCGAAACGACGTAACAATGACCGATATGCGACTCGCCGCCATGATGATTTTGACTATAAGCTGTTCATTACTACACATAAATTCAAAACGTTTCAGAATTCTGCCAACGACATTCATCCACAAGCGTGGCTCCATCAATTCTCTCATTGTTTTCCTCCCAACTGGTCATTGGAGCACAGGTTAGAATTTATGTGTAGCTACTTGGAAAATGAACCAGCTGTAAGAATGCGATCGGTCATTCACGATTGTCACAATGAAGGAGATTTTTATCATGCCTTCCTCTCAGCGTATTGGTCTCAAGCTACACAAGACCGAGTAAAACATAGCATCATAATGATGAAACGTTTCGAACAATCTGAATTTTCCAGTCTTATGAAATATTTTGAAGACATGTTGCATAAGAATCAGTATCTTTCAAACCCATACAGCCCCTCAGAACTCATCCGCATTTGCTTAATCAAATTACCTGAACATTTACGACATATTATTTTGGCAGGACGTTGCAAAGACGACATTGAATCTTTTCATGGACTGTTACAAGAACTGGAAATTGACACTGACAATCGCGGAACGCGAGAACAGGAGCACAACAATTACAGGTCACATCTGTCACAATTCCGCGATGACAGAAATAATACACGACAAGGCTATTCTTATAACGTAAAACGTGACCAAAACAGACACCACCCGTATGACAACCGTTGGCAGAATTATAGGTACAGAGAAAGATCGCACTTCCATAGTAATGAACATGATAGAGATTACCATAGAAACAGACAATATGGGAACCAAAACAATTATTATCAAGGGAGACAGAATAACTTCAGACGCAACAGTTCGGCGCACAGTTACGATTCAGGGAGAAATTCTCCACCACGTGACGGACAAGGAAGAAACTACGGAACCTACCGACATGACGACAGACGAGATAATCATAACGACAGACCTGAATTTCATCAGAACTGGCGGGATTCAAACAGAGCAGGGCATTTACGACAACGTGAATTTGTAGAAGTTAGGTCTCCAAATCCCAGTAACGACGCGCGCCAACAAAGAGACAGACAATGACTCGCACAGCAGGCAGCCGCGTGCGCCCGCTGGCTCCGAGAACAATAACATAAGACGCTAGCCTTGAGAAAAATTTTAGCATCCTTTACCGATGTATACATGATAATTGCTTTGAAGTTGAAACTCTGTGCACTAGGAAGAGTAAAGGTTTACACCACATTTCACATGTAAAACCGTTTATTGAAAAATAATCTGCTTTTTAACTTTGTCTTTGCCATAAAACTTTTCACTTCACATTTCTAGTATGCATTGTCAGACTTAAGAAACTGTTAACATGCAACACTGTTTGAAGTTAAATATTCAGTCAAGAACCAAGAGAACTTATTTCAACAGAAATTGCGAGTGCATTGTTATTGTGAACAGACGATACAGTGTTATTGTGTGTGTGCATTCTTGCTTGTATGTTGCACGATTACGTAACGACTATAAGGCTCACATACTTAGAACATTTACCAGTACTGTTAATGAGATTTTAATGCAACATTTTGGTTTATTTGAAAATACATTCTGAAATTAAAGTGCTTTCTGAGAGATACCAGATGACACAGAGGTTAGTTAATGTGACAGCTACACGATTTTATCACGACGCTACTAATGAGTGACAGTTTACAATGTTGCTTTTGCGGTGTATCTGTTTTATATCTGCACAGCTTTCTGAATTCTTCTGGAAAGAAAAACATGTTTTAGTAGTAACTCTTGTGGTATAGCAACAATGAGACAGCCTTTTTCGTGGCACAACAATACGTTACAGTACAGTACTTTCTTCATCACAACAATAAGCGTAATAACTACGATATGTATACGCAAAGCATTTCACTTTTGTTTATCATGAGGTAAGTACATTGACTTCTGCAGAACTTAGCTTTCGGAGGACGATAACTACGACACTTCCACAGATATTATGTTGCAACAAGACGCACATTTAGCGCTACAGGACACGTATTTGAGTGATTAATTTCGCTCTTAAAACATTTCTTTTTTTTAAGATATTTGAAGTACAATGATACAAGGGTTTTCCGTGATATATTTCATTCCATTGCTGTAATCTGTAACACCTGATGGTATAATTACATTAATCCTCAGGGGGTACACGCCTACTTTGTGTACCATGTGTTTGGCAAGCACAAGGAGCCCTAGCTAATATGGTATTTGCTTATACAATTTTACACATCGGTACCATATTTCTCCAACACAGTATTACACAGCTATCAGATCATTTAACTGAGAGACAAACATTTTTTTTACTACGTCAGTGACAGATGTTTACACAATTACACAATTGGATACCTTCACACTTATGAAATTGTATTTTGTCTGTACTTTGTAAACTGTTCATAGTTTTTCGGAACCATTGTGATACTATGAGAGCTTTGAATGATGCATTTGGTAAAGGAGCATGATTTTAAAGTACATTTGAGGTAGATGACACTATTGAAATGAGCAGAGAATATTTTTTTTAGGATTTGAAATTATTGCAGAAAGCTACGACGATTTTGGGAGTTGACTGAGGTGTTATGATGTTATTTTTACGACGAAGATGTGTATTATGCTGTTGAGGTATGTTTATGATCAATAAGCTGATGCTATATGAGGAATGTTTATTATGATATCCATTTATTATGATGAAATACTGAAGAAGTGTCGACGAATATGTATATGTGTAATAAGGTAAGGAGTAATGAACAGTGTTTAGGGACTCTGACTTGTGAAAAAGGATGTTGGAAACCAAGAATCGTACTTTAAGAGTTATGAAATGTGTGTAAATGCGTGAATGTATCACAATACCGGCGAAAATTTTTTGGACACTGGGAAGGGTTCCCAGCGGTTTTAAAACCTGTAGTGGGTCACTGGGATGGGTCCCCAGCGGTTTTAAAGCCAGTAGTGGGCCATTGGGAAGGGTCCACCACGGTTTTAAAACCTGTAGTGGGTCACTGGGAAAGGTCCCCAGCGGGTTTAAAGCCAGTAGTGTGTCACTGGTAAGGGTCCCCAACTGTTTTAGAGCCAGTAGTGGGCCACTGGGAAGGGTCCCCAACTGTTTTAAAGCCAGTAGTGGGCCATTGGGAAGGGTTCCCAGCGGTTTTAAAACCTGTAGTGGGTCACTGGGAAGGGTCTCCAGCGGTTTTAAAGCCAGTAGTGGGCCACTGGGATGGGTCCCCAACTGTTTTAAAGCCAGTAGTGAGCCACTGGGAAGGGTCCCCAGCGGTTTTAAAACCTGTAGTGGGTCACTGGGAACGGTCCCCAGCGGTTTTAAATCCAGTAGTGGGTCACTGGGAAGGGGCCCCAACTGTTTTAAAGCCAGTACTGGGCCACTGGGGAGGGTCCCCAACTGTTTTAAAGCCAGTAGTGGGCCACTGGGAAGGGTCCCCAGCGGTTTTAAAACCTGTAGTGGGTCACTTTGAAGGGTCCCCAGCGGTTCAAATGGCTCTGAGCACTATGGGACTCAACTTCTGAGGTCATTAGTCCCCTAGTCTCCAGCGGTTTTAAAACCTGTAGTGGGTCACTGGGAAGGGTCCCCAACTGTTTTAAAGCCAGTAGTGGGCCACTGGGAAGGGTCCCCAGCGGTTTTTCAAACCTGTTTTAAAACCTGTAGTGGGTCACTTTGAAGGGTCCCCAGCGGTTCAAATGGCTCTGAGCACTATGGGACTCAACTTCTGAGGTCATTAGTCCCCTAGTCTCCAGCGGTTTTAAAACCTGTAGTGGGTCACTGGGAAGGGTCACCAACTGTTTTAAAGCCAGTAGTGGGCCACTGGGAAGGGTCCCCAGCGGTTTTTCAAACCTGTAGTGGGTCACTGGGAAGGGTCTCCAACTGTTTTAAAGCCAGTAGTGGGCCACTGGGAAGGGTCCCCATCTGTTTTAAAGGCAGTAGTGGGCCACTGGGAAGAGTCCCCAGCGGTTTTAAAACCTGTAGTGGGTCACTGGGAAGGGTCCCCAGCGGTTTTAAAGCCAGTAGTGGGTCACTGGGAAGGGTCCCCAACCGTTTTAAAGCCAGTAGTGGGCCACTCGCAGTCGAGCAGCCAACCCGAGTGGAATGCTGCTCTTTGCACCTGGCGTAGCTGCCCGTCTTATATCTCCTCGAAGTGGTCACAAATAAGCTGCAACTGGTGTAGCTGCCGGTGACGCTCTACTGAGCGGCATGAATTAGTGCAAGCCGCTTAACGCTTCCGTGTGCTAAGTGGCGAGAGTTTCGGCTCAACTTCCTGCAAATCTCCCCAGCGGGACTCCCCCGTTCTTTGGTAGGGTAATCTCAGTGTCAGGGGCCCGTTTACGTCGGATAACCCCGTGCACTGTAGGCCGTTCTCTTAAACCCCCGCTCTCTTGCGCCGCGCATTGCACTCCGCGCAGATAGGTCGTAGGGACACCCCTCTTCTGTAGGGACACGATACACAGCACTTTCGCCGAAAAAGCAAATATTGTCGTTTCGTGAAAAGAGCAAAATTGTTGCGCATCCTTCCCTATCCAAATAAAAACTCCCGAAACAGCAAAGATGTCCGATCTTTCTTGTGCTTCCCCACCACTTACCCGCAGCAAAGCTGCAGCACAAGAGGCGGAAATGCCGGCTACTCCCGCCATCATTTCCGTCCCACTGTCCACCTTCCAAGAGCAGGTTGCCTTGAAGGACAAACAGATCGCGGAACAGCAGGAGCTGATCGCAGAGCTGATGGGCAGTGAACACACACAGACAGAAACACCCACACCACACACACAGGCACCTGCTGAAAAACCGAAGGACATGCACCCTATTTCACCTCTGGCGGCCCAGGCACCGACGGAACCGGAGCCAGAGCCGACGGAGGACACAACCAACACAGACGAAGCCGGGCCGTGGCAGCAGGTCGGCTCACGACGCAAACAGCCGCCAAATACACAAACAAGTGAGCCCACAAACTCACGAGGCTGTTTCCAACACCATCTACATCGCGAACCAATAACAAAGGGAACACAGGGACCAACACAAACAACCCTGCGAACCGAGCGAGGTGGCGCAGTGGTTAGACACTGGACTCGCATTCGGGAGGACGACGGTTCAATCCCGCGTCCGGCCATCCTGATTTAGGTTTTCCGTGATTTCCCTAAATCGCTCCAGAAAAATGCCGGGATGGTTCCTTTCAAAGGGCACGGCCGACTTCCTTCCCCATCCTTCCCTAATCCGATGAGACCGATGACCTCGCTGTCTGGTCTCCTTCCCCAAACCAACCAACCAACCAACCCTGCGACTGCAGCATCCACAAATATACAAGCAGCTACGCAGAACACAAACAATACCGCGACTGGCTTCCCACCAGTCATCATACACAACTACGGAGACCTAAGTCTCCTAAACAAGGAATTTAACAAAAAACACAACCCCACAACATACTACTCTAAGCTCACTGGGCAACACGCGCACTGTACGTGGCGAACAAGTCAGATTACTCAAATCTACTAGACTTTCTTAAAGAAAGGAAAGTAGAGCACTTCACGTACAGGACAGTCCTGGAGAAAACACAGCAGTACGTGATAAAGGGGATAGACTCACTAACACCGACCCACACAGTACACGAAGAACTCTCTGCTCTCGGGTGGGAGTGCATTCGGGTAAATCGAGTATCAGAGTTCGGCACAGCAAGACCGTCTCACAACTACATGGCGGAATTGGCCGACACGGCCAAGTCCCGCGACCTGCTGAAGTTAAAGCTATTTCTTCACATGGTCATCAATGTAGAGATCTACAACACGCCGAGCGCCCCCCAACAATGCCATAACTGCCAGCGCTTTGCGCACGCGGGTATCAGATGCAGTCAGGCAACCCGCTGCCACATTTGCGCTGGCGGTCACACTACCCAACGCTGCAAACTCCCTCATACAGCACCTCGCAAGTGCGCCAACTGTGGTGCTGCCCATCCGGCAAACTACAGAGGGTGCATTGCTTACAAAGCAGCTCTGAGGCGCAAAATAGCGAAACATGCCAAACCTACCGCCATCACAGTTCCGAAACCGCTCCCGCCCCCAGTAAGAAGTGGAATATTTTTCGCTGGAGTGGTCGCTGGCAGCCCCAGCAGCGCGGGACGGTCAGAGGAGCCCCAGAGCTCAGGACACGCTCAGCAAACACCCCCAGCAACAGACACACAACAGACAAACACAACACCTGACACCACACCCGCACCGGGCATACCACATGAAACCAGCAACAACACCGCCCTACCACTGAGATCGCGGACTGCAGCCCACCTCAGGCTACAGAAAACGCACCTACACAGGGACGACCACAGCGCCAGAGGAGGAGATGGAGAAACAGCCGCAGCACGACGAACACGACCACACCACAACAAGTACACAGACAACAGGACACCAACACCCACGATCACAACCCGGACACCAACTCAACAACCCACATAACACACCCACTCACCACAGAGAATACACAGGCGCCCACAGCTGCCACACGAACAGCCGACACACAGGCCAGCCCTCACCAGACGCCAACAGAGGAACAAGCGGCCGCTAACACGACCAATAACTCGCAGGCCGACATGACCAACATTACGACAACATTCCAGAGAATAATGGAAACATTCTTCCCCGGACGCACGACCACCGAAATAGTCACGAAGATTATGGGGTGTGTCTCACAACTCTTCATGCAGTTCATGTCGAGCACGCTCAACTGGACTAGCTTCCAAGGCACTATCACACCACTTTTTACATTACTACATGGATAATACACCACACCAGCCCCGAAACACAGACTTAAACACAATCTCACAGATCCTGTTTTGGAATGCCAACGGGATCGCAAACAAAAAAACCGAAATGGCCGCGTTCATGGAGCGAAAGGGTATCCGAATCACTCTTGTGAACGAAACACTGCTTACGCCTCGCAAACAACTAAACATCCCAGGGTATTGTGTCTATCGTACCGACCGAGCGGATGGCAGGAGGGGAGGCGGCACGGCAATCATCATACACAGAGACATAGAACACACGAACATCGAGCTCCCAGCACTTGAAAGACTAGAGGCTACGGCCGCCAGGGTCAAGTTCAATGGAGCCAACACCACACTGGTATCGATATACAATCCTCCTAAAAACGTAGCAACACGCGATATCAGCACAGTACTCAACATAGCACCGCGGGTAATTGCCGCTGGAGACCTCAACGCAAAACACCCTGATTGGAACTCACGAATACGAACCTCCAACGGCCTTAAACAGTACGAACACGCACTAGGCAGAAACTACATTATACTTGGGCCGGACGTTCCCACGTTCGTGCCTACACAGGCTCGACATAGGCCAGACGTGTTAGACATAGCCCTCATAAAGGGCATCACATGCACACTCAACCTTACGGTTGAAAACGATCTGAACTCAGACCACATGCCTGTAATACTGCACATGGAAGAGAAACTGCAGGACATCGAACCACGCAGGATGCTTAACTACAAGCGTGCGAATTGGACACTGTTCAACGAAATGCTCGATAGTCGCATTCCTGACACCCACGAAATTAACAACACACAGAAAATCGATGAGGCTGTGGAGGCTCTCACAACTGCCGTCCAAGACGCAATCACTGACGCCATTCCATTTACAACACCAAGACAACACTCGACGGCCCTACCCCAGGAAATCCTGGGCCTTATCTCAAAGAGGAACCACCTTAGGAGATATTGGCAGCGTACCAGGCGCCCGTTCTATAAACTGCACGTCAACAGACTCCAGGGCATAATACGGAATAAAATACAAACATTCAGAAACGAGCAATGGGGACAGAAACTCGCTGGGCTGGATACCACACGTCCTGGCGTGTGGCAGCTGGCCAGACACTTCACCAGGGAGAAACATTACATTCCCACGTTACAAGGACCAGACGGCCCAGCCTACTCAGCGACGGAGAAGGCAGAGCTTATGGCCACAACACTTGCAGCGTCTTTCATGCCGAATCTGGTTCCTTCAGACCCAGCATTCACACTTGAAACGGACCAGGAGGTTACACGACTTGTAGCCATGCCCTCGCGCAACGAAATAAGACGTACTAGCACAAATGAAATCACATGGGCTATCAAGCACACCAACTCTAGAAAAGCCCCTGGGCCTGATGGCATTCAAAACCGTGTCCTCCAGGAGTTCACGGATAAAGCCGTAGAATACCTCACACACTTAACGTATGCCATCCTGACACACCAACACTTCCCTGACTTTTGGAAGGCGGCCAAGGTCCTGATGTTCAGGAAGCCAGGGAAAGACCACTCCCTCCCACAAAATTACCGATCCATCAGTCTGCTGTGTTCGCTCAGCAAGATTGTTGAGAAGGTAATACTAAAACGTATCACTACGCATTGCATCGCCAACGACACCCTAAGACCGGAGCAATTCGGCTTTAGGAATCACCACTCGACAACACAACAACTCCTCCGCGTAGTCGAACATATAACACACGGCTACAACATGAACAAAGCCACAGGGGCCGTGTTCCTAGACATCGAAAAGGATTTCGATCGTCTCTGGCACAACGCACTCATACGCAAACTAAGCGAAGCTGGTTTCCCGGACGGACTCGTACGTCTCATACACTCATATCTCACGAACAGATGTTTCAACACTAACGTGCAGGATAAACAATCAACACCACACGGTATATAAGCTGGAGTACCCCAAGGAAGCATCCTAGGGCCCATCTTGTTTAACCTGTACATTAATGACTTCCCAGCGACACAAAACACGACGTTAGCCGTCTACGCGGATGACATAACCATCCTCGAGCAAGACTGGAAACCGTCGAACATCAATTCACGAATACAGACAGCACTCAGAACAGCTGAGCCTTGGTTGGAGTGATGGCGTATTAAAGTTCAAATGGTTCAAATGGCTGTGAGCACTATGGGACTTAACATCTGTGGTCATCAGTCCCCTAGAACTTAGAACTACTTAAACCTAACTAACCTAAGGACATCACACACATCCATGCCCGAGGCAGGATTCGAACCTGCCACAGGAGCGGTCACGCGGTTCCGGACTGAAGCGCCTAGACCGCACGGCCACACCGGCCGGCGCGTATTAAAGTAAACGTCGACAAGTGCGAAGCAGTTCTGTTCACACGCAGACCGAAACTACTGCGCAAACACCAACACTGTAGACCAATAACACTACATACACGCCCAATACGTTTCCGAGAGAAAGTCAGGTACCTTGGTGTCTGTCTGGACCGGAAACTTACATGGGGGGACCACATCGAATACGTTGCCAACCGAGCGCACGCGAGGCTCAAACAGCTCTACCCAATGCTCAACAGGGAAAGCACACTGAATAGGAGGGTGTCGAGGTCCTTATACATGACACTGATTAGACCTCTGATGACGTACGCAGCTCCCGTCTGGGAATATGCAGCTCCTACACGACTGCGCCGCCTGCAGATCATACAGAACTAGGTGCTACGAATCATTAGCAACGCTCCACTCTACACACGCACCGTGGATCTTCACCATGAATACCGCCTTGATACCCTCAAGGAAGTATTCAAAAAACACGCCACACGACTATACAGGAACTCGAGACACTCGAACAATCCTTTCATCCACACTCTGAGAAACTATGATCACAACCACAGGTGGAAGCACAAGCGGCCAAAGACACTGCTAGCTAGGGCATAGCCACCTATGGTAAACTAACATACGCAAACAGCGACAAACGTCGGTAAGCCCCTGCATATCAGCAACACTGACTGGCAACTACCAGCTGCTATTAGAGCCGACCCACAGGCCACAGCAGGGACACCGACGAGCTCGCCCACAGACCCACAAACAATCTGCCAACATTCCCTCACACTGTGCTTCCGGTATATGACCTATCGGACACAAGACCGATAACAAACCTAACTGTTGCAAGTTGCTGACGCTGCACGAGGACTCTGTACCAGCACCCAGCGCCAGCCGCCGAGCAGCTCAAACGCACAACGTCAAGGTATCGACATGCATGATACCCACTACTAACAAAGCCTATCCTTGCACAACCTATCGCAGGCAGCAAGACAACCGCTACTGCTCTTACCACCCGACCCAACTTTTGCTTGGGAACTGTTTCTTTTCAATTGAATACAGATTGTTGTCAGCCTAATTATGAAGATAGGCGCATATAGTGGCAAACCTTAAAATTTTATGAATAATGATGCTTATGGTAACTTAATGAAAGTGCAAAGAACTTCACAAGAAAATAATTTATTTCTAATACAATTAAAAATCCGAAAAGGCTTATGTTTGCAGTATGTGGTTTACTTAAAGATACATGTCCTTAGATGAGGGTTGTTGAACCCTCAGGGGACATGCACTCTTTGCATTGTCAGGTGCCTGACGAGCACCAGGGACCGAGTCGTTGCCAGTACTACTTCCGTTTCTTTTCATGCTGCCAACCTTCCTCTTCATCATTCAGAACTTTTACTATCTTCTTTCCTTCTTCTCTATTAGAGTAAACTGAAAAGTGTAGAAATAATGTAAGATACTGTGTATTGTTTGTGGACAAGTAAATGAATAATTAAATTGGGTACACTAGAAAATGACCAAGAATAATGGAAGTATAGTGGATATTGTAAAGAGAAAATGTAATGGAAAAGTAATTGGAAAGAGAAATATGGATGTGAACAGGTAAGAATACTGAAAACAAGGTAAATGAATACTATAATATGACTAAATGTAAATGTTTTTGAAAAA
Organism: Schistocerca nitens; assembly: GCF_023898315.1. NCBI lineage: Eukaryota > Metazoa > Arthropoda > Insecta > Orthoptera > Acrididae > Schistocerca > Schistocerca nitens. The sequence goes on along the minus strand of NC_064618.1, from coordinate 110,180,444 downwards.
TAATAGGGGAAAATATGGTGTTGAAAAACTGTATGTGTGTTTAAAACTGAGGAGATAAACCTGACTAATGTCTGGAAAATAGATGTAAGATGTATGTGTTTAGTGCCACAAAAAACTGGCAGAAATCACTTGCAGTAGGATGTAAAATTATTGTTCTGAGCTTGACATATCTGATGACCTAAATGTGTGGAAGAATAATTAAACTAGATACTGAGTAAGAAAATGGGGTGAAAAATCACAAATCTGGGGCTCTCAAATGACCCCTGAACATTGTCATTATGCCAAAAATGTCATTTAAAGTTTTCTTGATTAATGTATATGTTTCCTGATGTTGTCATTTGAAAAGAAATGGTTTTGTTGCCAGTGTCTAATTACTGTTTCAAAGTTGCAGGTTTTATGTTTTATACTATTAAAGCAAATTTTACCAAAGATGTGACATAAAGATGAAAAAACCTGGAAATGATGTCAATAAACTGCTCAAAAATATGGTTTTGAGCAGCAAAACAAGACAAAAGAATAAAAATGCAGTGGTCCTAAAGCTGAGGGCTACCCAAATATGCTGTGTGAGCAGTAGCCAAAGGACTTGCCTTTGTGGGGCAAGAACTTGATAAGTGGTCATGAACTGCCAAACCTAGAGCATGAGGCAGTGTATTAATTTAAAAATGTTTGTTTTAGTGTTCTTAATCTAAATTGTGTTTTTGTGTCTAAATGTTTACAGACAAAGACTGCCAAACCAATCATAGGCAGAATGAGTAACATGGACTGCTTATGCTGAGGCAAGCAGTGAAGTAAGTTAGGTTTAATGGTCAATTTGTTATGAACTAACTATTCTTATTGAAGTTAGTGAAAAGTTATTACAAAATATATATGCATTCTTATTCAAATGGATGTAGATGTTTGTTTTGGACTGTCTTGTTTTAAAAATACAGCAGTGATGATTAAAGATAGGGTCTGATAGGTTAATGCGTTTATGTGCAACAAACATTTTGGACTGCTATTAATGAAGAGCAGCTTTAAAGTTAATTGTTTTGAGAAAACCTTGAAAAGTTAATTTTGTGTTTAAGGAATCAGTTGGAAAATGTTCTCATAGCTGTTTTGTGTAGATATTGGTACATATGTGGATGCAAAATGAATTTTATTTAACATTCCATTAATTGCTGAACCTTGCAAAATGTACTGTGATCATGAGTATACTTGTGTGTCTCTGAAAGTTACATTCTTTAAAAAAACATTGAAAGACAAATTTCTGTTTTGCTGAGTTAGAATGTTCTGGGCGATTGTATATGTGTTTATTTTTTTTTATTTTGTTTGAAGGCTATACCTATTCTACTAATATGTAGATTAGTTTGTGTACTGTTTGTTATTTGAACTGTTTGTGTATGAAATGAACATGCTTAAAGGTAACTTGTGTAACGACGCAAAATTGGTTTCCTTGAACCATTGTGAAAATGAAAATTACTGTAAATGGCTTATTTTGAAAGTGATTTTGGAAGAAATGTATGTAATTTCTTAATGTTTATACTGTATGTCTGTAATATGTATTTTTTGTCCCAAAACATTTTTTGTCCCCAAAACATTTTTTTTTTGTACCCAACACCACTTAGGTGTTATAGATGTTTCCTTGAAGTATCCCTTACAGGAAACTTCAACGAAACATGGGGCATGTGTAACACCATAGCTCTAATGTTGTACTGATTTATTTCGCTTTTGTTTCATTTAATGTTACATCGCTGAGCTTTTGTAAATGTGTGTGATTGAATCGATAACATAAAACTGTATATTTCTTTCTTTGCACAAACTTTGATGTCATGGTTTGGTTCTATGCAATTTAGTATATCAGTCGTTTAAATGCTTTGTCCCATTTGGAGGGAACAAAACTTACTGTATATAATTGTAATTTTGTGTGAATAATTTTTTATAGAAATGTCTATATGTGCAAATGTTCTGTTTTGTTTAAAATGATTGTTTACTGTTATGTAAACTGCTGATCCTCACTTAGGGTTCTTAGTTAGTTTGTATGTAAAAGGTGTAGTGGTTCCCCTCAGGAACGGAACTGTGCAGAGCGCGCAAATTGTGGTTGGCCTAGGTGGAAAAGGTGGAACTGATAGTCAGTCGGGGACAAGCTACGAGTCGGGGATGAGCTACCAAACTGTGCACTGCCATGTAAAAGATGCATATTGTGCTGGTTCCGAGAGAGGCTTTTTCTGCTTCTTTCCAATGCCTCGGATGGATGGATAAATAGCTGGAACTATTCTGGAATTTGTATCTATCATCGCCACCAAGAAATGACAGAGTCCAGCAATTCTACCTGCAATTCCACCTAACAACATGCAGTTGCCACCACATTGCGCAATCATTACATCGGAATACTACAATGATGTACAGTGAAGGATCAGCTTAATGGATGTGTTAGTGTGCTCAAATATAAGGTAAATTTTATCTGAATTTATGTACCTACCCTGATTTTTTTTCCTCATCATAACACCTCTCAGGTTCCTCTCCGTTTGAGCTGAAGTGATATCCGAGTGTCCTTACTAAAAGAACATTAAAGCCCAATATTTTGCTCATTAATGCCTCTTCAACGTAGTAAAAAGAAAGTTAAAATTAAGGTGGTAAGAGAGTGAGTTAAAGTAAATGTTGTTTGCTGAAAATATTCCTATTAAAACTGCTTATTAAAGTGCTGTTGCTAACTTCAAAATTAAAAGTTCTTAAGACTAAGGCTTATAAATCAGATGATCACATTGTTGTCTGCAGTAAATTCTAAAAGGTGAGTCAGTTTCTTGCAATTTAGTCAACATTGTGTTTCGCTGTAGTAAAAGTGAGAAAGCGGCAGTTGTGAAACGTTATATACTCATGTTTGCTAAGTGTTTGTCTCTCTTGTGTATTAAAAGTGCATATTAATAGTAATGTTATAAAGATCATTCACTTTGTGTAAGCCCTGAAAGTAATAGTGTGTTTCGGTATCTGTTATAATTTTGCAAATTGTTTCTGCTGCTCTATTAGTTCCAATCTTACCGTAAACATATGTATGTGTAAGAGTTCACTGCACTCGCGTGTGACAAAATATAGGTTGTGTTGATCCGTTATAGTTACTTATATCTACTTCCTTAAACGAGAACGTTAATCTTTCTCTTGCCTAATTAGGCTGGCGACCGTTTTCCTTATTCTATAAACAGTATAGCTAGGCAAAATTTTATTTGTTACTGTTCAAATATTTACGTAATTCTGACTTTCACTTCCGATAAGCCACCTCCGTTAGGTACCACACGGTCAACTTCACAAAATTCCTCTTAGAGGGTAACACTGATCTCTTGCTTTATACCATTATTACTCTAATAAAATAATTCTGGTTTGCAAATTGCCTCCAAATTTCGAGGTTATGGTATAGCAGTAGCAGACAGGAGTGTTATAAATGGGAAGGGTCCCCAGCGGTTTTAAAACCTGTAATGGGTCACTAGGAAGGGTCCCCAACTATTTTAAAGCCAGTAGTGAGCCACTGGGAAGGGTCCCCGAGTGTTTTAAAGCCAGTAGTGGGCCACTGGGAAGGGTCCCCAGCGGTTTTAAAGCCAGTAGTGGGTCACTGGGAAGGGTCTGCAGCAGTTCTAGAGCCAGCAGCGGGTCACTGCTGATATGAGGAACGTCAGCACTTCCTTTTATTTGTAGTCATGGCATAATCACTCCTGATTCTCAGGCAGTTGTGCGTGATATATTTCTCTGACAGCATCTTAAGGAGTTTTGTACCATCAAGGCCATCCTCCATCACAAGCGCGCAAAGGACCATGCCCCCCCCCCCCCCCTCTCCCCACAGCTACACACACAAACAGACATCCTCCCACCACGCAGAGTGTTGCTCCACCACAAATGCCGTCATACTGCCAGCCAATGATATACTGTGCAATTTTCCCAGCGATGTATTGCGGAGAAGCTGTTATCTGGTGAAACGTGTGATTTTGAAATCACAAGAAAAACTTTATATGTGAAACGCATAATGCTGATCTAAACACTACCATTTCATTGCTGTCTGTATGTGTGGCTAGTATTCAAGCATTCAATTAATGAGACTCTTTGGTTGAGTAAAGAAGAATTCAACAAGTCTATTTCTTGTGAACATCTTTGAGAGAAAGATACACAGAGCTTTCTGCATTAAGAATGGAAAAGCATTAAGCCAGAGGAGAATGTGACTGGACACAAAAATATGGTTGAACAAAGCTATGCAGCCGAACTGATAGAAGGTACATTACGCAACTGGGTACACAAGGACACCATGATGCATATGTTGGTATTGTATACACTTCTTAAATATCTACCCAGTCTTCCACCCTGCAAGAAGAGCCAGTAACCACAGTAAGTATTCATCCACTTCTAATAACGATTATTTTTACTAACCAAATATACTTCTCGGATTTGCCGCCGGATCTTATCGTATAAATCCTATAATATTTCACCAATACAGCTGCTCGATATCTTCTGGCGGTGGTAGTTCCTGCTATCACTGCTGAAAGACGCGACCGATGCTAATCGCACTGCGGCGTCGAAATTTACCAGGCTAGGTGGAGGCGGGAAGACGTTCGCAGTTGGAGGAAAGCGGCGCCCTATTGCCCCCTGCTCATAGGTCTCTCCATTCGCCGTAGGCAACGACTGTGTTGTTGGACACTCCTCTGGTTAAAAGCTGAACTAGATCTCACCAGCGCGTTGCGTCGAGTCATGGATCGAAAGTTCTTGTTTTCTCTGTTTTGGCAAAAATGGTTCAAATGGCTCTGAGCACTATGGGACTTAACTTCTAAGGTCATCAGTCCCCTAGAACTTAAAACTACTTAAACCTAACTAACCTAAGGACATCACACACATCCATGCCCGAGGCAGGATTCGAACCTGCGACCGTAGCGGCCACGCGGTTCCAGACTGTAGCGCCCTTAACCGCTTGGCCACACAGGCCGGCTCTCTGTTTTGATTTAATGGCTGCCAGTGCTGCATTCGAGGCGGCGCTTAACTGAAAACTTGCAATCATGCTGATAAGATTGTATGCCGTACGGATAAGTATGGCCTCCTTAACAACACAGCCCCAAAAGATACCGCTGGGGTAAAATTCCATTCATCGTATTACATGTGATGCCATATTTCCAGGCATTGCTCCACTACCGCTAATTTATCAGGTTGCCCCAGGAGTGTATGACGATGGTGTTCGACACAACGTTCTTGCACGATTCGGCATGTCTGCCACCGTTGGCATAGAATCTTACATACGCCACGTTTGCTAAGGTCGAGGTCGTCTTTGACCGAGCACAATAAATTCCTCAATTTTGCTAGCGGCCGTAAAACACACTTTGCAGGATTCTCTCTATTCTTGAAGGCATGCAGCCAAAATAAGGCAAGAACGCCTTTGCAACGGGCGCCACCACTTATATCCCTGCTTTGAATTTGCTTAGAATGGAATGCAGAGCGTATTTGTCTATCGGAATAGCCGTTCTGTTGGAATACCGCTCTTAAATGCACCAGAGAGCATTAAAGAGTACCGCGTTGTGCAGGGTAATGACAACTTGTGGCCTGCAAATATAGCTCCGTGTGAGTTGTCTGCAATAGACACTATTGAGCCGTGCATGGCTCGTGTTCATGTGCACGGCTCGTGTTCATGCCATTTATTGTTTGTCATCTTCTATTACGGTACTGCCGCCTCGTTTCCTTATTCCATTTACTGGCGTCACTAACTTCCTGCCTTACTTGCCCATGAGTGGCAGCAGTAGCGCTTGACGATAAGTGCACTGTCGTACCCTCGGTGGAGAGACCGATACTGTTTCCGTCGTCGTCTGTCTGGAAGTGGGTCGGAGATGGACCAGCAGTGTTGTCGTGGCCGTAGCCCCAGTGAGGTCGGCACAGCCAGTACCAGCGGGGACGACCGTTGTTTGGTCGTTCGGTCGGTTGTCTCATCGACGACGTGTATTTGGGTCGGTTCCCTCCTGTGCAGAGATGGTGGTTGTGTTCCCCTGCATGGTTGGGTCCGAGCCAGTGTCTCCGGGACTGCATCAGAAGTCGGGCACCGAGTTGGCAGTCAGTCGCAGGCGGGTCCGCACAGTGCAAGTACGCGCCGGGACCTTGGCCGACGCAGGCGGAAGGCCGTTGGTCGGTCGGTCGGCTGGTCGTAAGAAGGCGACATGTGGACTGCTGAGCACTGACACCAGTATCAGTCGGGGAAGAGTTCGCAGTTGGCAGCCAGCAACGGTCGGGTCCGTACGGTGTTAATATTCGCCGGGATCGCTATCGGCGGAGGTGGGCTGCCGTTGGTCGTTTGCCCAGCCAGTCATCTCAGTCGACGACGTCTTGGATTCTCAGGACGAACACCATTTTCCGAGTTGGGTTGAGGTTGGACCTTGTTGGTTCTTTGGAACTGAGCAGCGACGCAGTCTCCGCAGCGCGAAGCCAGGCCGGTGCTTTTGGTGGCGTTCACGCGCTGTTGCATTTGGAGGCGTTAACTGTGTGAGAGACTTTTCGCCTTCTTCCGAAACTGGATCCTCAAGTTGAGTACTTGGTAACCAGTTCTTAAAACTCACCAGTTACGATTTCTTAGTTATTTGTGGATTGTTGTTTTCTCTGCCGATGACCGGTGTGGTAACAAGTCGTGTGTTCGTTGCCTAGAATTTGCAGCCTCCTGTAGGGACTTGACAGTTGTGACTTGGGTTGGTTGGTTGGTTTTGGGGAAGGAGACCAGACAGCGAGGTCACCGGTCTCATCGGATTAGGGAAGGACGGGGAAGGAAGTCGGCCGTGCTCTTTGAAAGGAACCATCCCGGCATTTGCCTGGAGCGATTTAGGGAAATCACGGGAAACCTAAATCAGGATGGCCGGACGCGGGATGAACCGTCGTCCTCCCGAAGGCGAGTCCAGTGTCTAACCACTGCGCCACCCCGCTCGGTGGCTTGTGTTCCTGGTATTCTTTTAAACTTGTCTTCATTGGTGTTGATGCCGTGATGAGGCCGATTTTGAAGTTATTGGCACCTTTGCTTACTCTTCATCGGCCGATATTTTCATATTTTCAATTATCTGTGCAGTATGACCTGATCGTTGGAAATCGGTTTGACCGTCGGTCAGTCGTGAACCGTCCCTAGGTCGTGTTGCTTCCCGATTAAGAGGTTGTCGGTCTGGCTGCCTGTCTCACCTAAACGTGCGTTTGTGTTACTTCCCAGGCCGACCCTTGGAATCTTCTGAGCGCCGCTCTTCGTGTTTTACATAGTGATTTCCTTTTAGTCTTAAGTACTCTGTGTGGCCTTCAGCCGAGTTTTAATCTTTCTTAATCTTGGTCTTGCCCTTAAGTTATAACATTGTTATTCTTTAGTATGAGGCATTCAGCCGAGTTTTATTTGAAATAATTTAAACTAAGGCCCTCAGCCTTTTTAAATTGAAAGCTATTCGTCCTAGCCTTTGAGCCGTTAAATTGATTTGTTGATATGCGGCCATCGGCAGTTTTCAGCCTACTTAGAATTAACATTGAAAACCTTGGTTTTGGCCTTAAGTCGCAACACTGTTCTTGCTTAATGTGTGGCTTTCAGCCGAGTTCTGGGGGAGAGATGTAAGCTAAGGCCTTCAGCCTATTTGTATTGAAGTAAAAAAAAAAATTTAAAAGGAGTGAAACTTCCAGAAGAGATCCTGTACCTCAATTCCTTGCTTAGGCCTTGCGCCTTGGGTTTTCCTATGTGGCTTTCAGCCGTTTTAAATTAAATCAAAAGACCTTGAGTGTTTTAATTCTTGCTTATGCTATTGTGAGTTTTAACAAATAAAGTTAATATGTTGATTGCAACTGACAGCAACTTATCTTGGCCCCTTTCCACGAATATAACATCGACCGATCTGTCCTGCTAGTCCAGGGATTTCAACTATGTCCCAGTGTACCATCGGTTTTCCTTCTGGTAATGACATCCATATATGGTAAAAGGCAATCTCTTTCCGCTTCCACTGAGAAATGTATTTTCGGTGGAGCGAGTTCACATGCCGGAGAAACACAGGTAATGTCTCTACCATAGGGCCACACCACAAATGTATCGTCTACATACCGCCTGAAGCAGTAAGGTTTTGGACTTGCCGACTGCAGTGCTTTTTCCTCAAAGATTTCCATAATATGGTTGGTCACCATGGGAGACGACTTCCCACGGAGACACCGTCCACTTGTTCAAAACACTGGTCATTGAATAAGAAATAAACTGAGGTAAGCACATGTTTAAACAACACCAAAATATCTTTCTCAGGCTTGTTGCTGACAAGCTCTAACGAGCCTTGGATAGGTACTTCCGTACAGTCAGTTCCATAAGAAAGTGTACGCCATACTTTTAAACATAACGTCCGCTGCGACATGCCTGCACAGTGTGTAGATCAACAGATTGAGAGCTGAATTTTTGTGTCGGTTGCAGTTTAAAATGAGTGCAAAATATCTGAAGCGTCACGAGGCAGTTTTCTTTGTAAATGATCCAAAGGGACCAAAGCTTTCATGAAGAGCTGCAGCTAGAATTCTTATAAAGTCAAAGATATTCGTTATGAAGTTTGTCAAACCATATTTAGAGTCAGGGAACGGGGATGATTTACCAGAGACAGAGTTAAGGTGCCAAGCTATAATTGATAATGGCGGCGATCGGGTTAACTATTAGTTCAATTAGTAGTAACATGTACTTTTATGTAACCATTTAATGATAATAGTGTCTTATATTTCATACAGATAATGGCGTAGACTTTATTGTAGAACTGACTGTAAATAAAGACACAACGTCAAAGCTAAGCCAAAGATCCAACGGTTGCAGCTTAAGTGTCTTCAGGCGTCCTATGAAGTCTTCTTAATGGCGGATATGGGAGTCAAGCTTGCCCATGAGGTGCCCATCAGCATAATAAGGTTAATGGCCAGAATATACGTAAGAGCTACAATGTTGCTCGCTATTGGGTGAAGAGGACACCCATCTTTATGTATCTTTTGTAGACCGTACAGACTTGGGGGAACAGCAGACTGTAAGCTCTTAATGACCTTAGAAAGAACAGAACTCTTCTTGAGAAGGTCTAATGTTTTTCTCTGCATCTTGCCAGTCGGATCCTCTCTTAGCTTGCGATAAGCAGGTTTGTCTAGCAGTGCCTCCATCATGCTGTTAGCTCGTGAGAGAAGAACGGTATCGTTTCCCTTGTCAGCAGGTAAAATGACGAGATCTTTTTCCATTCTCAAGTCTCGCAGACCCTTAGTTTCTGCTGAGCTGATCTAAAACTTCCTTTGTGGAGCTCGTCTTAAAATTCGGCACGTGTCCTTCCTAATCTCTTCTGCGACGTCACTTGGAAGCTTCATAATAATCTCTCCTATGCCAGTTGTGACATCTTGTATTGGAGCTGTCCGTGGTGGTGGCACATAGTTCAAACATTTTCCAAGCACCGAAATAGCTTCGCCGTCCAGGATTCTATCCGTGAGATTAAACACGGTGCGTCGACGTGGTGTATTCCCTTTCTGTGGTTGGACCTCGAGACGAGCTTAGCTTGACATTTGGCGAACCTTAGCTTGTTGTTTTCACCAGTCAGCTAGCGCCCATGTATCGCTATCTAGCCAATCCCAGGATACAGCTGAAAGTCTCGAAGGGATCTCCAGATGTGTGATGTGTGAAACCTTATGGGACTTAACTGCTAAGGTCATCAGTCCCTACGCTTACACACTACTTAACCTAAATTATCCTAAGGATGAACACACACACCCATGCCCGAGGAAGGACTCGAACTTCCGCCGGGACCAGCCGCACAGTCCATGACTGCAGCGCCTTAGACCCGGAACTCCAGATGCAGTGATAATAATTTCATGGATACCACATGCTGTTTCTGTCCTTTTCTTTCATTTGGGCTCCACTTGCCCGTCATTTAATACCAACGGCGACCGCTGAGTCAATATGATGTTTAAATTTAGCAAATGTTGAGACAGTTTGCTTGTCAGGGCATCTCAATTAAAACACTGTAGTGCACGGCGATCTACCGCTCTTATTGCGTAACTTGTCAAACTCACGTACGTCGTGGCCATCTCCTCGCCATAGGAGTACCAGATGTGACTTTTCAGGCTTTACCGACAGATTGTTGCAAATATACTTCGCGGGTTTGCCGCCAGATCGTGTTGTGTATAAATCCCACAATATTTCATCAATTCAATTGCTCGACTACTTCAGGTGGTGGTAGTTGCCGTTGTCACTGCTACAATGCGGTGACGTCGAAATTTGTCAGGTCAGGAGCAGTTCAGGAACAGGCTATACGACTGCGTAGGAAGACGCTCGTAGCTGGAGGAAAGCGGTGTTCCTAGTTCCCCCTGGAGAGACCTGCAGAAAGGCCTTATCCGAACCACGTAGACGCAGCATGTTTAATGTCACGGCTAGTACCGTGAACGGCGTCGCCAGTTCGGTGCTCGGAAAAGGTTTGAACTATACACCAACACTGATTACTATGTGAACATCTCATAAACTATCCACTGCTAAGAGGAATTACTGTAGAATGTACAGTGTAAATGTAAACACTGAAACATCCCGTTTGGAAAGTTTACTTACATAGCCCGCCCGCTCCCCACAAAAAATTTTACAAATTGTTATGGTCAGTGGCCAAAAATGATTTGATAAAATTTTTCATAATTACAATAACAGAGATATCAAATGCACACACTTATTGATGCAATGTTGGTCAAAAGCAAAAATTGTTCTCATAAAGAGAGTCCTGATCATTCAACACAATAGTAATTATAGTTTTCTTTTTTTTCTCAAAGTCAGAGCAGTAAAAGAAAATGCACACAGAAGTAGTGGATTTCCACGCAGTCTTGAAGAAGTAGTGTTGTCCTTCCAACGGAAAGACAGTGCTGTCTCTTGACATGCAGACAGGTAATGGGCCACAACAGAACAAACCCACAACAGAGTCAGTCGAAGTTTTGAAGAATATTGGTAGGTAGGTCATCACAGAGCAGACCCACTGTAGTCCTGGTAGAGAGTATGGTATCGATGGGCCATCAAAGGTGCAGACCCACTGCAGTCCTTATAGAGACGGCCAGCAGCCATCTGTTGCGGCTGTGCACGTGCACAATCACCATCAAAGATGCGGACAATATAGCAGGTCCATGAACCAACACTTGTGCACTCACAAAGTTTTTGGAATTGTCCTTAGAACCAGCAATCCTGTTAACCAGTCCCTTGATGAATTATCAACACACGTGCAAACACTAACAGTCCCAACTTCTCACATATTGTGCAAATGCTATGACCAAAAGAATCGTGTGCAGTAAAATGAAACTTAATTTGAAGAACTGGTGTCTCTACAATTATAAATTTCCAACATAAGAATACAATTACAAAGGTACAAAATACATCATTAAAGAACATAATAATACAGATAACTTTTGTAGTAATACGGGCTTTACAAAAGAATAGAAATAAATGTATACATCAGTGTTACAGGAATTATGACATAAGTAAATACATATAAGATCAGAATAGCTTTCGAAAATAATGTCTAAACATCTTTACAAAGTAAACAATATATTATTAATGCAAATTATATTTGAGGATAGCAGTATTCTTCATCATAGTGAATGTAACTTAGTATTAGGAAAATTCTACAACATAAATCTTATTAGATAAACACATAAAGACAGGAAAAACACAAATACACAAGGGTACACAAACACATAGTGGAATAACAGAAAATGAAGGGACAGGGTTTGTTTTTAGCGTAACATTTGGTACTGCCATCCTACCCAAAACTTCATTCCGTAGATCTTTTCTCTTATTTCAGCATTTGTTCCCACAAAAAAAAAATCCTATCCAAGTATGCTTTCTGTATTCTATTCATATCCTCTTTCAAAATAATTATTTGTCATTGCGCAATACTCATTATGACCCAAATCTTTTTCATATAATTTCTCAATGCATTTCTTCCAGTTCATCACAACTCATTCTCTTATATAGCCAACTTAAATCTACTGAGCTCAGAAGTATAAACTAAGGGACGAGGCAATGCAGCAGTACAAAACAATTAACACAAACAGCAATAACAAAGGAAATGCAAATTGGCAAAGTTGGCACCAATAAATATAAATTATCAAAGCAAATGCAACATTACAACTAATATAAGGCAATGTGCAGCAAACAAGAAAAATAAATCAGTAGTAAAACTGGCTTAAAAGAGTAATACAAAGTGAAATTCAGTAGCACAATGCCTGGCAAACAGCAGCAGAAAATGCAATAACTTATATCCAAATATGACAAACCCACAAGCAGAAAAAATAGTACACTAAAGACAACAATGCAGATAATGTCTATTCACATGTTAATGTATATGTCATTAAAGTGGTGCACCACAACAACTTATTCTACAAAAATAATTACCAAGTACTTGAAATGAAAATTATGTATGCAGCTAGTGTTATTAGTTCCTTATTGTTCTTTCCTTTCCAAGTGCTCTTTTTTTTTTTAAGAATGTGGATGAGTTCTGAGGGGCTGTATGGGTTTGACAGGTACTGATTCTTGTGCAACATGTCTTCAAAATATTTGACAAGACTGGAAAATTCAGATTGTTCAAAGTGTTTCATCATCATGATGCCATGTTTTATGCGATCTTGAGTAGCTTGAGACCAATATGCTAAGAGGAAGGCACGATAAAATTTCCTTGACTGTGACAATCGTTAATGACCGATCGCATTCTTACAGCTGGTTCATTCTCTAAGTAGCCACACATAAATTCTAATCTGTGCTCCAATGACCAGTTGGGAGGAAAGCAATGAGAGAGTTGATGAAGCCACGCTTGTGGATGAATGTCGTTGCCAGAGCTCTTAAATGTTTTGAATTGACGTGTAGTAATGAACAGCTTATACTGAAAGTCATCGTGTCGGCGAGTAGCATATCGGTCATTGTTACGTCAAGTCGGCGGTTCCATCTCAAAATTCGGTGCTCCTTGCCAATTTCTTTCATAATTTCCGAAATGCCCTGCGTTATTATTTTGTGGCTTTTCCGCATTTCTAAGTCCCTCTTCCCGTGTTGGAGAGCGAGTCTCCTCTGAATATGGAATTCTTGTATTACTTTTGCCAATTGATCTTGTACTTCCCGGATTTCTCTTTTGTGTTGCCTATTAATTTGATTCAGATTTTTTTTGAACTTCCTAGTTTGTTCTTACTCTTCTGTATCTTTAAAGACTACCAGTCGTCATTCAGATTATCATCTACCTTCGTAGATGAATTATTTAGCTGATGCGAAAGTTCGACTGCTTCCTCTGATAATGAACTAATTTCCTCCATGTGTCTTTCTGAACCAATTTTCAGAGTATTTACTGTGTCCTTTAAGTTTTCCTGAGTTTTTGCAAGTTACGTAACCGAATCGGTAGATGCAATTTTAGCCGGCAAGGTCTCGTGATTTTCATGAACAATTGTTTGCAGCTCTTTTATGGCTGCTTCGTGTTACTGTAATGCATTTTCATGCCGCAAAAAAATAGGTTGAAAATGCTCACAAATTTGTGTTTTTAAGTCATGACAGACTTTTTGTCATTTCGATTCGGTGTTATGTAACTCAGTAGTTAAATCTTCACGTGTTTGTAGAAGTGTTTATTTATTTTTTTTATTTTGTTCCATTTATTGCTGTGACTGTTTTTGATTTTGTTCCATTGCGTCTAACGGTTGCTGTGTTTGTCTCTGATTTTGTTTCATTTGTTGCATTAATTGCAATAATAATGTATTAGTGTCTGGAATCTCTTCCTTTATGCTTTTCGGCAGTGCATTTGCACCGGCAACATTCGAATTTTGAAAATCAGAAAATGTGCCTTGACTTAATTAGGAAAAAGGTGAGGATGTAAAACGTGAATCTACGCTATTTGCAAGATTCTGTCCTGTCATTTCGAGTTCTTGCGGCGAGCTGTTGCCGACCGATCGATAGACACTACTACCCTCTTCACTAGCTGTTTCACTGTCTACACGATTATTTATTGCCTGGTCCATTTCCCAATGGACAATTACCAAATTACAATGTTCAACATTAGTTAATTCATTACACGGTGGCGCTAACACTGTCTCTCGTCTTCACTGTCCTTACTCAGTTTACTTTGAAGCCTAGTATTACGTTTTCCACACGCCATTATTGTCACAATATTTCACACGATAACACAGAAAAGCACAATTTGAAGAGCAAAAACAGAAAACACATTAAAACATCTCTGAAAATAATATCCAATTTATTGGAAGCGCGGCTGCGAAATACTTCGTGCAAATCTACATGCATGCCACAACTGTTCTACACTACAACAATGAAAACTGCAACTACAAAGAAAATTCTCTCTACAATTACGCGCTAGCTATAAACAATAACTACACTAATTACTCAAACTACAAGAAAAAATCAGAAGATTCCAGTGAGGTATCCTCGGCTAAGGGTCGACATATGAAACGTCCCCTTAGGAAAAGTTAAAAATGACGGTGCTGGGAAACCTCTTACGTTATTTGATTTTCAAACAGCTGGGCAGAACTGAACGTATTCAGACATTTCTCTCTTTACTTATTCTGATCAACACTAAAGTGACACACAATATTTTTAACGCAACGCAGTCTGACTTTCAATAATCCCTACAAAATAATGGGCCCTGACTAACAATAACCTATTCCTTTCATGAATCACTTACCTCACAAAAATCGTCGTTACTCTAACTACTGAAATACAGAGAGCGCCAATACTGCCAGCTAAATAAAGGATTCTAACTACTCAATGCACTAACTACTGATAGGCATAGTTAGCAAATGAAAGATTTTGATAAAGAACAAACAATGTATTTACCTTAATAATGTTCAAAAGTTATCATATAAATATCAGTCCATGATATCCAGTATTACTAATTTACCCTTTCTGATGGACACACGTCCAGATCGTCCGCTCTCAAAATTCTTCCATCTCCCTTCCCACATCCACCACTGCTGGCGGCTCACCTCCAACTGCGCAACGCTACGCGCTATTCACATCCAACTGCCCAACACTACAATAGCAAATATTCCAACATTGTGTCCAACCAGCCACAGACTGCACACAGCACAGTCAGTGATTTTCATACAGAGCGCTACGTCGCGTTACCAGCATAACAACCTAAACAGCCTACTTACAACATATTATGCAACATGTGGAGTATTTTGGAGTAATACTTCAAAGTGCCAATATCATCACAGACACACAAGGGATTTATGGTGTGTTACAAAAATTGGTGTTTAAAGATGTGATGTCCGTTGATGTGTCCACCGTAACCACGCTACTAATGGAGAACTGTGATTACTCAACTTTGGTGTAGTCAACACACGGACTTCAAACTTACGTTCTGGATAGTTCTAAGTACGTTACGATGTTTCAGCTAGAGAGCTATGGCTCCCAAGAAGAGGGCAATGATGATCGTGTTATTGCCGATTCATGTTCAAGTGGCTCAAATTAACAAATATTTGTAAAGTGGTTTTGAATATTTATACTTACAGGAAACTTACTGAAAGGTATCGCAGTTTGAATGCTGTAGACTATAGTTTCTTTCCTACACAGCTCATAACTTTGCTGTGTGAAATTTCACACAGATTTAACTTGTTACATCCAGTGTTTAACAAAAATGTGCTTCTGTCATTGTATAAATTCCCACTGCAAACAATATGATGTGAGAGCACGATGCCAGATTGCTGGGACTCCTCCTATTAAACGGCACTGCAAAGTTTGTAAAAAGAAAAAAATAAATGACTGTTTTCCTACTCAATATATTTTTCTTAAAATAATGATAATGTAGAGATGGCAGCATAGCAAGTGCATTGTGATGTTTAGACACTAACATGTAAGCCACAGTATCTACTTCTTTGCAAGAACCATTATTTTATATTTTAATGAGGAAGGGGGCGCAATTGTGTATCGGTCCATCCAGCCATTGCTAACCTATGTGCCCCATAGGTGGAGTTACTTTTTGATCCCTCCAAAAAACTGTGAGTCTGTCGTTTTCTCTCAGTGAACTGTGTTGGACGAGATCAGATGCAGCAGTCGTGGGCGTGTCATCTGTGGTGGTGAAGGTCTGGAGGTGTTTGGGGCAGCAGTGGTGTCATGGTCAGTGGTGAAGTTGAGGGTGGTAGATTTCGGGAGATTCGGCATACGAGCACTGACTGCCAGCATGCAACAATACATTTTTTATAGGTAGTTGAGTAGGACATGTTTGCACACAGAATCACCAACTGTGCTGGAAATACATCGCGTTATATACACACATTGCTTAGTAGCAGCATAGAAATTTAACAATAGTTGCCTCCTGTAAGCCTTAAATTCGGCTCGTATCGAGGCCAATTGGCGCCCTTACACACATGGGGATTCCTTTAGTGAACGTAGCCTGTACAGAATTGAAAGGTTCTATATTTATATGCTTCGATACAGGGGGATTACAGGCATTCATAAACTGCTGTATTTGGAAAATTGATATACAATTGTTCCTTGAATGTTCAACAAATTCATAGTACACTGCTTTTACAAAAGGGCATAAATGGAGCATTCTTTATGTGGCCATCGTTATGTTCAGTAAATGTCATCTCACTTTGCAACATTTGATCTTTTATGCATATGCTTGTGTCCAATGATATTCATTCTAGTACAGCCTCGTCATACACATTAACTACATTCGTCCATCATTACACAGCGCATCATACTGCGCACATATTCAGACTCGTACCGTCACTATTGAAATTTGGCGGCAACGTGTTCTGTGTGTCCCACCACAGTCACAGATGTAAAGACACTATCCGGTACCAGCTTACATTATCGGGTTTAGAACCATTTGCACTCACTTTATAAGTGTTTGTGAATATTAGTACTCTTGAGGAACTTACCTGTGTCACTGTGGATTGGAGTAGTTTAAAGATCCATGGTGGATGCAGTTGCAGCAATGATACAGTATAGTTGAACAAGGCCAAAGTGTATAAAATGGGAAGATCATCTATGGGTTCCTGCTGTGGCAGTGCGGTCAGTACTACGTGAGTGTCCTTATACAGCGTTTCTGTTACTACCGGATCAGGCGTGTGTTTCACTTCTGGAATACAAAATAATAAACTGTAGGTATAATCGAATATGCTATAATTAATATGAACAACAATAGTAACAATGAATGATAAATTACTTATTTTCAAATCTAGCACTGATTATTCTTATTTTTCTACTTGCTGACTCTGGCTGGTCACTGCTGAAGCTTCGTCCTTTCCCTATGAGGAATAAACCTGTCTTCACGTGTTTATCTACACGTTGTCTATAAGGTAACCACAATTATACCAAGTTAACACCTGCCTCGAGATGACAGGGTGTTGTTGTGTCGTCTTCATCGTCATCATTCGTCCCCATTACGGTCTGAGGAAGGAAATGGCAAACCACCTGCGCTAGGACCTTGCCTAGTACAGCGGTGAGGGCCTCTCGTATCGTCCCCTACGCTCTGGCAAGGAGAGTGGGACTTCATCATCATCATCATATATGACTGAGATGTGCAGCAAATTTTATTGATCCAGCAGAGCTGCCCGAGATTTTAATTCACGAAGCTCATGAAGGAGCTTTCTTACACCGACGCAGATTTACTTATTTTTCGCTAATGAGGTTTATAATTTACTAACTTCAAAAAGACGGCAGCATCTTTCAGTGAACATGAGCCTTATTGACTATGTTTTTGGGCCCCTCTTCGGTACTCGAAGAAACGTGAGAGATTTGTAAAAACCCGTTTCCCAAGAGAATTTAAGGATAGCCGTTGGTAGTCATAGGCTGACAATTTGAAGACTTTTAGTCCTCAGAAGCTCTTTCTGTTGTCGGCAGTAATACTTTACCATCAGACGTCCTTAATTTTGGTGTGTGAATTAAATGACCTATATTCAGAAGTTGGTAGGTGACGTTCATATACGTTTGCTAGTGTTCTGATTGCTGTATCTCAGTACAATGGATTCACAGCACGGAAACATGTTCTTGTAAACAGAATACAATGCAATTCAGCAACCTTGATCTTCGTGTTTTTACAATTCCAAATGAACTTGTGAAAATTAAGTTAACAATAAATAAAGTCATTAAATACATGTGGGAACTTGTATGTAACAGTATGACACTGAAAATACATTAAATCAACCAGTTTGTGAAGAAATAATGAAATAAGTAATTGAAGATGAGAACCATTCAAATCGTACACTCTTCTTCATTTGAAGAATGTGACCTATTCGGCTTCAATAGAGTTTTGTTACTATTTCAGAAACGTATTTGATGCGATTTCTTACAACAGAATGCTTCCATCTCCAGATGCTGCTATTAATTATATATATTTCCTGTTGCACACAAACTTTGTTTTTGTTTAGTAAGCAAGTTTGGCTACGTGGCGAAATGTCACCAATACTGCATGCGGGTATAGTCCATTCCCGTCAAAGCCCACACAGTGAGGTAAACGTTTAAAAATCTATGTTGACTGAACCAGCGGTGGGTGCAGGATTTTATGCTTTCAGAAGATTACCGCATATCTCAAGGAATCCTACTGCAATACCAATAAAATTTCGTTCTCACAGATTTATCCGAGGACTTTTTTTTGGTAAAGAAAATGGTCGTTATGGAATTTATTTATGGTATCGATGGGTGTAATACGTTATATTTATTCATCTGGGCCGGACGTAGTGATAATCCACGAAGCTCATTTTGGCATTATCGAAAATATATTGAGATCACTAGTGGAAACTGTAACGGACAGCTTTAAAAGGAACAGCGTCATTTATGAGTAATTAAGAGATATGAAATTGGTCTTCACATTGCGGACAGAGTTCTGGTTTACAGATATCACACCTGGTGTATGCACTGTGATAAATAATACTGCACAATTGACCGGGGTTCGACAGAAATTATTGTATGAAATGCTTTTACATGTATGTAGTTGACGAGGAATATGCGTATGACATGAATGTGTAAAATAATTTTTTCCATGCAGATATCTTCTTGGAGGTATTGACTATTTATTGACGCTGTAGAGGCATGCTGCGAAAGCTGGACTTCATGTGAATGAAGAAAAGACAGAATATCTAGTCATAAGTAAAAAACTCCAAAAGGATACACCACTGACCGTAAATGGTCTCACGTTCAAGACAGTTGACCACTTCAAGTACTTAGGGAGTCTTTTTAGCAGGGACAATAGAGCAGAAATAGAAATAGACGCCCGTCTAGCAGCAGCTGATAGAACTTTTTACAGCTGTATCAAAATTTTAAAGGATGGGATCACTTAGTACTGAATTCAAAATCCGTTTTTATCAGTTAACTATTGTACCAGTAGCATTATACGGATGTGAAGCTATTACATTCAGGAAAAAAGATGAAGAAAAACTGTTGATATTTGAAAGAAAAATACTAAGAAAAATATTTGGACCAATCTTCGATGAAAATGTCATGGAGTGGAGGATAAGGAAAAATGAAGAACTACGGGAGCTGTACAAACATAGTACCATTGTGGAAATGTTAAAGAAGAGAAGACTGAACTGGGCTGGTCATGTAGCAAGGATGCCGGAGAACAGACTACCCAAAATAGCATCCACTAAGAAATTAGAAGGAAAGAGAAGAAGAGGAAGACCTCGAATTAGGTGGATGGAGAATATCCGGGAAGATGCAGCTAGGATGGGCATCAACTCTGATTGGACAACAATTTCCCTGGATAGAAATAATTGGAAGAGGCTCGTAGAGCAGGTGTATGGTCGATAAGGCCTTAGCCACGTGTAAAGTAAAGTAAAAGTAAGTAAATAGAGGCATGCTCAGTTTTGGACGCGTCTACCCCACTGGAGGGGGGTGGGGTGTCAGAATTAGATTCTTCAGGGCGGCCAGTGCGACAGCATCACCCTGGGTGTGCGGGTCATCAGGTGGAAAGCAGGAGCAAATCCACTCACCCTCAGGTTGGAAATAATTCTCTTGTTCAACATACAACTGTGATTCATTGCCCTTGTCCAGTAGATGGGAAGGTGGGTGTCGAAGCTACGGCACTCGGCGCAAACGCGTTGTTGTGTTTGTCCCTTGCGGCTGCAGAACCGGTGCGGCGTGGGTGCAGAGTGATCCCAGCCAGCTGCCGTGGCTGCGTAAGTTGCCGCCGATGCAGACTGGCAAGGCTACGGAAGGTTTTTATTCACTGCTGTTAGAGAAGAGTTTAGTCACTTGATGTTCAGCAACTCAATTTCATTGACACATCATTAGAATTTCTGAAGAAGTCGTGCGGAATACAGCGATGTTTGAATTACCTGGAAAAAAAAAAAAAAAAAAAAAATCCAATGAAATGATCGTACCGAAGGAGGTAGGCAGCTTCATATACGCAGTACCAGTAACCAATACCAGAGTACAGCTGAGTAAGATAATATAGCAATATGTACAGGCTAACAAATATGGCCACCTTGTGACGTGAATAATAGCACGAGGTAACGCTGAACTCGTTAGAAATTCCAAATACAGATGCAAAAACACATAAAACGGAGCACATTATAAGGGACATTATACAGAAGAAACCACAAAATACATTGTTACTACATGTTAATAACGAAAGAGTTACAATAAAAATAAAATGAAATCTAATACAAAGGACACGGATGGGGATGAAACAGGTGAAACCTAGTTAGTACAGCAGCCATGTGTACATTACATAAATAATGGATATACTTGTACATTATATTTTACAAAACATGGTATCCTATTAAGCTCGTCTGCTAAAATCTAGTACTGACAATTAAAATTAAGAATAGTAAGAAGAGGGGAACAGAGGTGCCCATTGAAAATCTTCATTTATTACATATACTCACAGACAGCGAATAACAAGATACTCAGAATCAAACATTCAATTTTAATAATAAATAACAATAATAAAAAGTATAAAGAGAAGGGTATTCAACTACAAGGCGGAACGTAGAGAGAAAAACGGTTTACATAAGCAATTATATAATATCAAAATTTGAATGAAGGCAAATTGTTGTCAGTGTGTTGGTTGAAATATGCCATTGCAAAACGCATGTATATTAACAAAATAATAATAGAATGCAATCCAAACTAGATTTACATAGGCTGTATACATAATTAGTGAACGTTAGGTATCAAACGAAGTGTAAAGACAAAAAAGGAGGGAAATATCTAGTGTTTCAACCTTCTTGCTCCCAAGAGCCACTCCACGAATCCGAATGTGCAAGAGCCTGACCACTTGCGCCTATGACAAACACTCGCTCCCTCGCCAAATCGCATGTTTTTCTAAAAATCTCTAAAGTGAACCATTATCTGAATAATAACAAAGTTGCAGATTAAATATGTGGCTTAAATTAAAGAATATTTCGTCCTGTAACTGCAGAGACCAAACACGATATTGTACATAAGAAATCATAGACATGGTTAATTAAACATGATCTAGAGCATACGTGCCTGTGAAAAATAATGAAGAACACATGTTAAAAAATATGAAATTTAAGTTTGCCTTTTCGGGCTCAATAGGCTTACGATATTAAATCTTACGGATCTTCAGCCGATTTTAGCTACAAAGATTTTGATACTGCCCAACTTAACTTTTAGATATGATTGAGAACTAATTAATGATTAAGGTAATCGTGATATTTTCAATTATGGCTAGCAACAAGGATTGTCATCCCGCTTTCAATTGCTCTGTATATTTTTGTTTTTTTTTGTGGGGGGGGGTCATCATTATTCTGACTGGTCTGATACAGACCGCCACGAATTCCTCTTCATTTCAGAGTATCACTTGCAACCTACATACTCAATTACCTGCTCGATGTATTCCAACTCTGTCGTCGTCTTCAGTTACTGCCCTCTATAGATCCCTCTAATACCATGGACGTCATTCCACCATGTCTTAACAGGCGTCCTATCATCCTTCTCCTTATTTTCTTTTTCCACATTTCTTCCCCGCTCCGATTTTGAGCATAACCTACTCATCTCTTACCTTATCAGTCGAACTAATTTTTATCATTTGTCTGTTGCATCACATTTCAAATGCTGCAATTCTCTTCTGTTCCCGTTTTTCCACGGTCAGTGTGTTTCACCATCATAGCTCCATACGTACATTCTCAGAAATTCCTTCCTCCAAAATACCTATGTCGATACCGGTACACTTCTCTTGGCCATAAATGCCCCTTCTGCTACTGCTAGTTTCCTTTTCATGTTCTTCTTGCTCCATCCGTCATTTGTAATTTTGCTAGCCAGGTAGCTGATTTCCTTAAATTCATCTACTTCATGGCCATCAATCCTGATGCTCAGTTTCTCGCTATTCTCATTTCTCCTACTTCTCATTACTTTGCTTTCTCTCCTCTCAATCCGTAAACTGTACATTAGGCTGTTCATTCCATTCAGCATATTTTGTAATTCTTCTTCATTTTTACTCAGGATAAAAATGTCATAAGCGAATTGTATTATTCATAACCTTTCACTTTGTATTTTAATCCCACTCCTCAACTTTTCTTTTATTTCCATCATTGCTTATATGATGTAAGAAAAATAGGGGCGAAAGGCTACATCCCTGTCTTGTACCGTTTTTAATCCGAGCGCTTAATTTTTGGTCACCCACTGTTATTATTCATTCTTAGTACTTGTAGATATTGTGTATTACCCGTCTCTCCCTATAGCATACCCCTATTTTTCTCCGAATCTCAAACATCTTGCACCATATGACATTGTCAGACGCTTTTTCCTGATTGACAAATCCTATGAACGTATCTTGATTTTTCTTTAGTCTTCGCTCCATCAGCAGCCGAAACGTCAGAATTCAGTCTTCGGTATTGCGAGGATGATACTTTTCCGGAAGTCAGATGGTATATATGCCAGAATCATACATTCTATACAGCAACGTGAATAATCGTTTTGTTGCCATTGCCCCTAATGATTTTAGAAATTCTGATGGAACGGTACATATTGCTTCTGCCTTATTTGATATTATATCTTCCAAAGCTCTTTTAAATTCTGATTCCAATACTGGGTCCCCTATCTCTTCTAAATGGACTCCTGTTTCTTCTTCTATCACATCAGACAAATCTTCCTCCTCATAGAGGCTTTCACTGTATTATTTCCATCTATCCGCCCTGTCCTCTGCATTTAACCGTGTAATTCCCTTTGCGCTCCTAATGTTGCCACACTCGCTTTTAATGTCTCCGAAAGTTGTTTTGAGTTTCCTGTATGCTGAGTCTCTCCATCCAACAGTAATTTCCTTTTCAATTTCTTCACATTTTTCATGAAGCCATTTCGTCTTAGCTTCCCTGCACTTCCTATTTATTTCGTTCCTCAGGGACTTGTATTTCTGTACTCCTTAATTTCCTGAAACATTTTTGTAATTCTTCTTTCTTTGAACAACCAAGGTCTTTCTTCTGTTACCCATGGTTTCTTCGCAGTTACCTTCTTTGTACCTACGTTTTTCTTTTCAACTTCTGTGATGGCCCTTTTCAGCGATGTCCATTCTTCTTCAACTGTACTGCCTACTGGGCAATTCCTTATTGCTGTATCTATAGCCTTAGAGAACTTCAAGTGTATCTCGTCGTACTGTAGTACTTCCGTACGCCACTACTTTGCGTATTAATTCTTCCTGTCTTAAACTTCAGCCTACTCTTCATCATTGCTGTATTGTGATCTGAGTCTATATCTCCTCCTGGGTACGCCTTACAGTGGACTGTCTGGTTTCGTAATCTCTGTCTGACCATGATGTGATCTAACTGAAATCTTCCCGTATCATTCGACCTTCTCCAAGTATACCTCCTACTATTGTGAATCTTGGACATAGTATTCACTATTACTAGCTGAAATTAATTACATGCCTCAATTAGTCTTTCTCCTCTCCCTTTCCTTGTCCGAAGCCCATTCTACCGCAATCTTTTCTTCTACCCCTTCCCCTACAACTGCACTGCAGTCCTCCATAACTATTATTCTTTCATCTCTCTTTATGTATATTATCCTTTCAATATCCTCATATACTTTGTTTATCTCTTCGTCTTCAGATTGCGACGTCGGTATGTAAACCTGAACTATCGTTGGCGATTCTCATAAGAACACCCCTATCACTGAACTGCTCACGGTAACACACTCTCTGCCCTACCTTACTGTTCATAACGAATCCTACTCCCGTTATGACATGATGTTGATATTGCCCTATACTCACCTGAGAAGATATCCTTGTCTTCCTTCTATTTCAATACACTGCCTTCTGCTATATCTAGATTGAGCCTTTACATTTCTCTTTTCAGATTTTCGAGTTTCCCTACCACGTTCAAGATTCTGACATTCCAAGCTTTGTCTAGTAGAGAGTTATCCTTTCGTTGATGATTCAATCTTTGGCTCATGGTCACCTCCATCTTGGCAGTCCCCTCCCGGTGATCCGAATGGGTAACTCTTCCGGAATACACTCCTGGAAATTGAAATAAGAACACCGTGAATTCATTGTCCCAGGAAGGGGAAACTTTATTGACACATTCCTGGGGTCAGATACATCACATGATCACACTGACAGAACCACAGGCACATAGACACAGGCAACACAGCATGCACAATGTCGGCACTAGTACAGTGTATATCCACCTTTCGCAGCAATGCAGGCTGCTATTCTCCCATGGAGACGATCGTAGAGATGCTGGATGTAGTCCTGTGGAACGGCTTGCCATGCCATTTCCACCTGGCGCCTCAGTTGGACCAGCGTTCGTGCTGGACGTGCAGACCGCGTGAGACGACGCTTCATCCAGTCCCAAACATGCCCAATGGGGGACAGATCCGGAGATCTTGCTGGCCAGGGTAGTTGACGTACACCTTCTAGAGCACGTTGGGTGACACGGGATACATGCGGACGTGCATTGTCCTGTTGGAACAGCAAGTTCCCTTGCCGGTCTAGGAATGGTAGAACGATGGGTTCGATGACGGTTTGGATGTACCCTGCACTATTCAGTGTCCCCTCGACGATCACCAGTGGTGTACGGCCAGTGTAGGAGATCGCTCCCCACACCATGATGCCGGGTGTTGGCCCTGTGTGCCTCGGTCGTATGCAGTCCTGATTGTGGCGCTCACCTGCACGGCGCCAAACACGCATACCACCATCATTGGCACCAAGGCAGAAGCGACTCTCATCGCTGAAGACGACACGTCTCCATTCGTCCCTCCATTCACGCCTGTCGCGACACCACTGGAGGCGGGCTGCACGATGTTGGGGCGTGATCGGAAGACGGCCTAACAGTGTGCGGGACCGTAGCCCAGCTTCATGGAGACGGTTGCGAATGGTCCTCGCCGATACCCCAGGAGCAACAGTGTCCCTAACTTGCTGGGAAGTGGCGGTGCGGTCCCCTACGGCACTGCATAGGATCCTACGGTCTTGGCGTGCATCCGTGCGTCGCTGCGGTCCGGTCCCAGGTCGACGGGCACGTGCACCTTTCGCCGACCACTGGCGACAACATCGATGTACTGTGGAGACCTCACGCCCCACGTGTTGAGCAATTCGGCTGTACGTCCACCCGGCCTCCCGCATGCCCACTATACGCCCTCGCTCAAAGTCCGTCAACTGCACATACGGTTCACGTCCACGCTGTCGCGGCATGCTACCAGTGTTAAAGACTGCGATGGAGCTCCGTATGCCACGGCAAACTGGCTGACACTGACGGCGGCGGTGCACAAATGCTGCGCAGCTAGCGCCATTCGACGGCCAACACCGCGGTTCCTGGTGTGTCCGCTGTGCCGTGCGTGTGATCATTGCTTGTACAGCCCTCTCGCAGTGTCCGGAGCAAGTATGGTGAGACTGACACACCGGTGTCAATGTGTTCTTTTTTCCATTTCCAGGAGTGTATTTTCAGTTACAGGCCAAATGTCCTCTGGAGACACGTTATGTGTCTTTAATGCAGTGGTATCCATTGCCATCTGGATCCTCATGAAGTTGACCACTGTTGATTCTTCCGCCTTCAGGGGCAGTTTATCACCCCTAGGACAAGAGAGTGCCCTGAGCCTCTGTCCACCGATCCTTGGCCCTCTTTGACAAGGCCGTCGGCAGAAAGATAGTTACTTCTTATCGCGGAAGTCTTTGGACGGCAACGCTGATTATTAATCAAAACTTAAGCAGTGGTGGCTTTCGAAACCAGAGCCGAGGACGTTTTTATTACTAATAAAAGACGCTACTCCTAGACCACAGGTTGCAATAGCACGTTCACATAATAAGATTATGTAAAAATAAAATCCATAATAAAATTATGTAAAAAAAAGTAATTCAGTAACTTAAAAATGTATCAGTGAGTAACTTTCAGGGATGGTAGCTACAATCGTGAGGTATCATCCAATACTTCATTTATAGTGATCTCACGAGGCGTTCAGCTGTTATTAATTTTAAAAGATATTGGAAATTTGTGATAAGGTTCTATGGGACCAAACTGCTGAGGTTATCGGTCCCTAGGCTTACACACTTATTAAATTACACTACTGGCCATTAAAACTGCTGCACCACGAAGATGGCGTGTTACAACGCGAAATTTAACCGACAGGAAGAAGATGCTGTCATATGCAAAGGCTTTGCTTTTCAGAGCATCCACACAAGGTTGGCGCCGGTGGCAACATCTACGAGGTGCATTCAAGTTCTAAGGCCTCCGATTTTTTTTCTAATTAACTACTCACCCGAAATCGATGAAACTGGCGTTACTTCTCGACGTAATCGCCCTGCAGTCGTACACATTTTTCACAACGCTGACGCCATGATTCCATGGCAGCGGCGAAGGCTTATTTAGGAGTCTGTTTTGACCACTGGAAAATCGCTGAGGCAATAGCAGCACGGCTGGTGAATGTGCGGCCACGGAGAGTGTCTTTCATTGTTGGAAAAAGCTAAAAGTCACTAGGAGCTAGGTCAGGTGAGTAGGGAGCATGAAGAATCACTTCAAAGTTGTTATCACGAAGAAACTGTTGCGTAACGTTAGCTCGATATGCGGGTGCGTTGTCTCGGTGAAACAGCACACGCGCAGCCCTTCCCGGACGTTTTTGTTGCAGTGCAGGAAGGAATTTGTTCTTCAAAACATTTTAGTTGGATGCACCTGTTACCGTAGTGCTCTTTGGAACGCAATGTGTAAGGATTATGCCCTCGCTGTCCCAGAACATGGACACCATCATTTTTTCAGCACTGGCTGTCATTCGAAATTTTTTTGGTGGCGGTGAATCTGTGTGCTCCCACTGAGCTGACTGGCGCTTTATTTCTGGATTGAAAAATGGCATCCACGTCTCATCCATTGCCACAACCGACGAAAAGAAAGTCCCATTCATGCTGTCGTTGAGCGTCAACATTGCTTGGCAATATGCCACACGGGCAGCCATGTGGTCGTCCGCCAGCATTCGTGGCACCCACGTGGATGACACTTTTCGCATTTTCAGGTCGTCATGCAGGATTGTGTGCACAGAACCCACAGAAATGCCAACTCTGGAGGCGATCTGTTCAACAGTCATTCGGCGATCCCCCAAAACAATTCTCTCCACTTTCTCGATCATGTTGTCAGACCGGCTTGTGCGAACCCGAGGTTGTTTCGGTTTGTTGTCACACGATGTTCTGCGTTCATTAAACTGTCGCACCCACGAACGCACTTTCGACACATCCATAACTCCATCACCACATGTCTCCTTCAACTGTCAATTGGTTTCACACCACGCAAATTCAGAAAACGAATGATTGCACGCTGTTCAAGTAAGGAAAACGTCGCCATTTTAAGTATTTAAAACAGTTGTCATTCTCGCTGCTGGCGGTAAAATTCCATCTGCCATACGGTGCTGCCATCTCTGGGACGTATTGACAATGAACGCAGCCTCATTTTAAAACAATGTGCATGTTTCTATCTCTTTCCAGTCCGGAGAAAAAAAATCGGAGGCCTTAGAACTTGAATGCACCTCGTACAACGTGCTGACGAGGAAAGTTTCCAACCGATTTCTCATACACAAACAGCAGTTGGCCAGCGTTGCCTGGTGAAACGTTGTTGTGATGCCTCGTGTAAGGAGGAGAAATGCGTACCACCACGTTTACGACTTTGATAAAGGTCGGATTGTAGCCTATCGCGATTGCGGTTTACCGTATCGCGACAGTGCTACTCTCGTTGGTCGAGATCCAATGACTGTTAGCGGAATATGGAATCGGTGGGTTCAGGCTGGCTCTGAGCACTACGGGACTCAACTGCTGAGGTCATTAGTCCCCTAGAACTTAGAACTAGTTAAACCTAACTAACCTAAGGACATCACAAACATCCATGCCCGAGGCAGGATTCGAACCTGCGACCGTAGCGGTCTTGCGGTTCCAGACTGCAGCGCCTTTAACCGCACGGCCACTTCGGCCGGCTCGGTGGGTTCAGGAGGGTAATACCGAACACCGTGCTGTATCCTAACGGCCTCGTATCACTAGTAGTCGAGATGACAGGCATCTCATCCGCATGGCTGTAACGGATCGTGCAGCCACGTCTCATTCCCTGAGTCAACAGATGGGGACGTTTGCAAGATAACAACTAACTGCACGAACGGTTCGACGACGTTTACAGCAGCATGGGCTATCAACTCGGAGACCATGGCTGCGGTTACCCTTGACGCTGCATCACAGACACGAGCACCTGCGATGGTGTACTCAACGACGAACCTGGATTTACGAATGGCAAAACGTCATTTTTTCGGATGAATCCAGGTTCTGTTTACAGCATCACGTTGGTGGCATCCGTCTTTGGCGACATCGCGGTGAACGCACGTTGGATGCGTGTATTCGTCATCGTCGTACTGGCGTATCAACCGGCGTGATGGTACGGGGTGCCATTGGTTACACGTCTCGGTCACCTCTTGTTCGCATTAACTCCACCTTGAAAAGTGGACGTTACATTTCAGATGTATACGACCCGTGGCTCTACCCTTCATTCGATCCCTGCGAAACCCTACATTTCAGAAGGATAATGCACGACCGCATGTTACAGGTCCTGTACGGGCCCTTCTGGATACAGAAAATGTTCGACTGCTGCCCTGGCCAGCACATTCTCCAGATCTCTCAACAACTGAAAAAATCTGGTCAATGGTGGCCGAGCAACTGGCTCGTTACACTTCGCCAGCCACTACTCTTGATGAACGATGGTATCGTGGTGAAGCTGCATGGGCAGTTGTACCTGTACACGCCATCCAAACTCTGTTTGACTCAATGCCCAAGCGTTAGAAGGCCGTTCTTACGGTCAGAGGTGGTTGTTCTTGGTACTGATTTCTCAGGATCTATGCACCCAAATTGCGTGAAAATGTAATCACATGTCAGTTCTAGTATAATATATTTGTCCAATTAATACCCGATTATGATCTGCATTTCTTCTTGGTGTAGCAATTTTAATGGCCAGTAGTGTAACTTACACACGCACACCCATGCCCGAGGGAGAACTCGAACCTCCGACGAAGGGAGCCCCACGAACCGTGACAAGGCGCCCCAGACCACACAGCCTCTCCGCGCTTTATTAATCTGCAGTGACTGTTGTAACTATATTTGTTGACTGTGTACAAGAAATTTCTACTGTTTTTATGATAATATGAAAGTCTTAATAAATCCGCCTCATCCCCCAAGGACTAAGCCTTGACGTGGGGGCTGAGTGCTCAATGATCCAGTCTATTTCTGATAGGTGATCGGTTGGTAAGAGGGGAAAGGAAGCCAATTAGCAACATAGTAGTTCAGATGAAGAAGATCAACGGCTTCTGAGGCGAATGAAAATATTAATCTCAACGTCAAAGAAGCTGGGACAGCCATTTTCTGCTGACAGTGACACCTCAATTGTAGTAAAGGCGGAGGGAAAGGATCTCAGTTTGGCGGATCTAACGAAAGCGGCAATCCATCAAGCAGAACAAAAATCCGCGTCGCGTCTGACATGCATCTAGCGGCTACGCTGTCAGCGTCTCTTTCTATGTTGATGGTGGCTACAAAAATCAGCAGCGTCTGTCATCAAAGTGGTCGGCTGCGAAAGCCGTCTGTTCTCATATTGGGCGGCCTGTTAAGACCCATCTGGCGATGCGATCACAGGTGTAACATCCCCTTCCTAATTTACTTTCAACCAAGACATGAAGGTAAACACTGCACGGTAAAGTACTCCATGAGATAAACAATCCTTCATCGCTGGAAATAGTGATGCAACTAGGCAGTCGGATTCTGAAGAGCCTAGAACATGATGTAAGGAGAAGTGGGAGCTTCCTAAAACTTTCCGCATATGGCCTATGAAGAAACGTTGCTAGGCACATTGAACATCAACACCCTACTAAAGACTGGGAAACTTAAACGATTGAAGGACGTGTTAAACAGACGCCACATACTCATTCTAGCACTTCACGAAACCAAGTATTTGAATCAGAGGGCTATAGGATCTATAAAGGAAAACCAGCCAAAAAGAATAAACAGAAAGCCACTATGCTTGGAACGCCTTTCATGGGCAAATGGAATCTAACAGAGTTCATACAATTTTGCGTTCCCATTGGAGAAAATATCACTTCTCTCGTTTAGATCAGCAGACAAGGGCTATACGATCATAAATACACGGATACCTACAAGCAATGACAACAGAAAAAAACCACAAAAAAGTCGAACAATTTTGGGAGACACTTGAACAGGAGACATCAAAAATACCGAAGCACCATGTAAAACTACTCACGGGAGGCTTCCGTGCACAGATCTGCAGAGAAGAGAAATGCAAGGCCATACCAGGATATTTCCTTGCACACAAACACACCAATAAGAAAGGAGAAAGGCTCATCAAATTCTGAAAACAATTTGACTTAAAGCTAATGGAACATTTTTGAGGAAAATACCAAGGAGGAAGAAGACCTTGTCTTCTCCTTATACACGTTTATGCTGATATCAACTGGATCATTCGGTAATAACCAAACAAAACCATAGACAAATCATGAACGTACTTGTCAGAAGAGGACTAGGCATAGATTCGTACCACATTTTAACAGATATCAAAGCCAAATATCAACCTAAGAGACCAAACCCCAAAATTAAAAAAGTGCATAGAATTGTCACAAAATTTCTGTCAGAGAACGAGAACGAATTCGTTAAAAAGCTTCACACAAAGAATATGAGAAATTTGGATGAAATCAGTGACGCAATGACAAAACCGGTGAAATAACTTATTGTGAATTGGCAGGAGCCAATTCACGGGGTTTGGAGGAAGCCGAAAGGCACGCGTTTAAGCTCACGCAGACTGGCGTGAGGTCTGGAACAAGGTGAAGTAATTATACTATCAAGAAAAGTACGTAGCTGCTGGAATACTTAACTTTAATCCACAATTGGTGAACATCGGTCTGACTGTACATGCATCCCAAGATAAATAACAAATGATAATGGCGCCTTGCTAGGTCGTAGCAAATGACGTAGCTGAAGGCTATGCTAACTATCGTCTCGGCAAATGAGACCGTAATTTGTCAGTGAACCATTGCTAGCAAAGTCGGCTGTACAACTGGGACGAGTGCTAGGAAGTCTCTCTAGACCTGCCGTGTGGCGGCGCTCGGTCTGCAATCACTGGCGACACGCGGGTCCGACGTATACTACCGGACCGCGGCCGATTTAAAGGCTACCACCCAGCAAGTGTGGTGTCTGGCGGTGACACCACATAACTAGAACAGCCACGAAGAATAACCACAACCTTTGTGGAATAAGACATGTGACGAAGCAATAGAGCACAGACTAGCTGCCTGGAAAAATTGGCGCTCCTGCAAAAAGGAAACAAACTGAAACACATTGATATCAAATGACAGACATAAAAATTATTCGAACAGATAAACGGAAATATCACAAAAAACGATGAGAGGAAATATATACAAATTTCAGACAGAACAACACTAGGGACTTTTACAAAGCTTTCAAAGAAGGAATAACAGTTTACAAGCCAATGAGCCTCCACATCAAATATTCAACAGATAAAATGATTACCAACGACAAACACCACTGTGAGTTACTAGCAAAATCCTTAAAAAATCCTCTAAACTGCTAGGAACCAACACAAAGACTAATTTTCAGACAGCCTCGAAAGAACAGCCATCACTGCATCAAATTGAACAATGCATTGCCCAGCTGAAAAACAACAGAGCGCCAGGTGAAGACGGCATATTGGCTGAGATGTGGAAACTGGGAGGAAAGCGTACAGGTGAAACCATTTATGAGCTTATTAAAGAGTACTTGGAGAAAAACGACTGGAAACAAGTCATAATCCATCCGCTACAAAAGAAGGGTGACAATAACAATTAGCGATGCATATCTCTACTTCCAGTCACCTACAAAATTGTCTCCAAAGCGCAACTGAATAAGATAGAAGATCAAGCAGAAAGCACAACTGGTGAGTACAAGCACAGTTCAGAAAATCTAGATCATGCTCAGAGAAAATTTTTAACTTGAAAACCATCCTCAGGATCAGAACTATGTGGATCCTGAACACAGTCTTATAATCAATGATTTCAACAAAAACATATGATTCTGTAGACAGACATACAGTATTCCTAACACTGGAAGAAGCAAGTATGACATAACTTTAGACAATTAGTCGAACAGACACTCACAGACACAACTTCGAAAATTAAATTTCTAGGAGGAATATCTGAACCCTTCAGAAGTAGCACAGGTGATCGACAGGGCCATGGGTTCTCACCGAATCTCTTCAATCTGCTCTTAGACAAGGTCATGGGAGAGTGGGACAAAGAACGACAAGAGAAAAACATCGAAAGAATCCATCAAGGACAAGGAAGAGGAAAATTTGAGGTGAAATTTCTCCCTTTGCTGACGATATTGAAGTAATTTTAAGGACAAAACAGATGTAAAGATAATGATACAAAAACTTCACAAAACTGCAGCTAAAACCGCATTACTAGTATCATATGAAGAAAAGGTAATACATTTTATATAAACATAACTGAGAAAATTACATGAAAAAACAACACGGAAATATCAAAAGATTTGCAATTTTAAGTATTTTGGAGATTGGATACAATAAAATGGGTTAGATAACACCACAAGCAAGAAAAAATCGAAGAAAATTGAATTAGCATACAAACTCATCCACAACTGATATAATAAAGGACCTGTACCATTACAGGTAAAAATTAAGCACTACGCCACAGTAATTAAACCGGAAGCACTTTATGGATCCGAATGCCGAATGCTGAAGAAAAGAGATGAATTACTGGAACTGGAAAAGTTATTGAAAATGTTTATTGCTGAGTAGTGGACATACTTCTGAACCAAAATTAGTGACTTTAAATCATCATGAAAGTTATTCTTATTTGTGGTATTGAGTCCATGAACTGAAAATTGTTGGTTTGAAAAAAGATATATTTCTAATCACAAATTTAGTTAAGGAATAAATATATTTTGAAGCAGTAAGCAGTATCACCAGTTCCTTAAATAGCCGTCAGCAAGACGTATTTGAGTTCGCAACACAAATAATTCGTATCGCATGTTTTTGAGCTGGGGAAAACTTTAGCTTGGCTTGAAGAGTTACTCCATAAAATAATCCCGCATGACATTATGGGATGAAAGTAAGCATATTACGCTGGCTTGTTAACTTTTTATATCATCTGTGTGACATCATTGCTATAACAAATACTCATTTTTAGCCGCTTCAGCTGATATGTGGCATGTTCCTCCCAGTTAAAATTTGATCAAACTGTAATCACAAGAATTTAACACTGTCGCCTTCTGTCTGCTTGTCGTCATATTTTAAGGGTACACGTTGAGGAAATATTTTACAAGTTCTGAACAGCATACAATATTTTTTTAATGTTTACTATCAGAAAATTGTCTAGAAGCCATTTATTAACGTTCATGAAAAATTCATGAGTTTTGGCGGGACGCTCGTTTGGGGGAGAGAAGCACCATGAGGAAGGACTCAGATTTCCTTCTTAGGACGGCCGGACGAAGACGGCCCTGTTCACATTTTTCTCCTGCGCTATGACTGACCAGTAGTGTAGAGAGCTCTTAGAATGTCGAGGCCAGTTAGGTGTAACCGATCATTTTCCACTCTCTTCTGAGTTCAGATTTTCTAAATAATACTTTCTGTGATTTCCGATGTTTCCTAATTTTAGTACCTTAAATTAGACGATGTCCCTCTGTGATTTCGACCACGTGTGGCTACGTTTCTCATGTCTTGTTATTTCAAACAGATTCTTGCAGCGTTTATTCGTTGATATATCTCTTTAAATAACGTTCTCCAGCATTTCTGAATGTTCGAGAATGTAATTTCTGTAATTAAGTCAGCTTTTCTCTGTGATTGATTGCATGAGGTACAAGGTAGTGTTCCACGTAGCTCATAGTGGCAAATAAATCTTCACTACATTTCTTCTTTAGTATGAACTGTTTCAATACTGATCTCTAACATCTCCGACAGTTCGCGAACGTAATTGTCATATTTAAGCCTGCGTTCTTTGTGGTTTATTGACGTGACACCAGTCAGGTTTCCACGCAGCACTTTGTGTTGAACAGATGCCCACGTGTTTTCTTTTTAACTTAAATTGATTAAATCCTGATCCAATATTATTCCCGTCAGTTAGTGTGTGTAATTTACCAGTCCATATAAAGGTTCCTTTGACAGTGAACGTGCGTGGTACTAGGTAGGCCTCTGAATGTCGTGCGACTTTTGGATATGCCTCTAAAGTGTTCGGATTTTTCCTTAGTTTCGTTTCAATAAAATTGTAAGGTCACTCCAAATCGTTTGCTAGTAAAACTGACAGAATTTCACTGGCGATTCTTTGCGAATCGAACAACGTGAATGCATATATACGGGTTCTTAGCCAAAGTGATCCCTGTAATGTGACCCCGCTTCTCTTGCACATTTGCAGTATTCTCATTCTATAATAAGAGTCACTTCTCCGAAAACTACGTTAGGTAGGTGTGCATGCAAGGATACTTTTGTTTCCGTGTCCTTCTGCCCCCACTTGTATGACTGTGGTATTGTAGAAATGATGATATTTTCTAGTGTTTAGTGAAAATAGGGCTAACAAATCTTATTTCTGTGTAAGTGTTATTCATATGAATAAGTAGTGAGATTATTTCACCTCCGCTCTTTTACTAATAGCTTCATTGCCCTTCTTATTAAATACTAATGAATAAACTGACTGTGCAAACGGGTGATCCCACCTTACGTCTGCGGTGGGATCTATAACGAAAATAAGTCTTATTTCCAATTACGAACATGGATAGTGCCCAAGTGGGCATGTATATGCGTTGGAACCCCTCTTATTTTTACCGTCCCTTGGAAAGTGCTTTCTTGTTATATCCCTATAAATTATTAACTGTTTGATTTCTTCCAACTGTTTTGTGTAATGAACCACGTTGCTGGAGATCAGTTTAGCTGGACTGTGAGTCGAATAAAGCTTCTTGTAACTTCTGTTTGCGCAACACATCAGTAGGATGCTACTAGTCATTTCTCCAGACTGTGCCACATAATTAACAAGTGCAGCCGAGTTTCACAGATCAGTCTTCCTTTTAGCACCACAGTGGTGTTTTCCGCCCCTGTGCATAGTATCATGTGTCGTCCACAAAGAACGTAGTTTTAATGTTATGTTTTACTCTTTTTCTTGCGTCGTAATTTTCAGTTCATGTCCTACTATTCAGTGCACTATAGGATCAAAGTACGAGTATGGTAGCGGGTTATGCGTAGAGTAAATGTTGTTACAATCCACCAGCCAATCCCTACTCGACCCCCGTGGAGATACTCAAATGGTGGATTCTCGCGAGGAACAGGTCTATCAGAGGACAGATAAACGGGGGGGGGGGGGGGTGTTCAACAGGTAATTCAAACTTTTTTATATTTTATTTATTTATATATTTTACTGTGTATAGGCCACCTGAAGACCACGTTCCAATTTCAGCTTCTCGTTCGTGTTTATCTTATATCCTCCTTTTAAGACTTGTCCATTCCGTTCAGCTGCTCGTCCTGGTCTTTTGTTGTCTCCGACAGAGTTACAATCTCTTGAGGTTTGCCGACGACATTGTAATTCTGTCAGAGACAACAAAGCACCTGGACGAGCAGCTGAACGGAATGGACAAAGTGTTTAAAGGAGGATATAAGATGTGCATCGACAAAAGCGAAATGATGATAATGGAATGTAATCTAATTAAATCAGGTGATGCGGAAGGTATTGGATTAGGAAATGAGACACTTACTGGTAAATGAGTTTTGCTATTTGGGGAGTAAAATAACTGACGATGGTAAAACTAGAGACGATACAAAATATAGACTGGCTATGGCAAGGAAAGCGTTTCTGAAGAAGAGAAATTTGTTAACATCGAGTGCAGATTTAGGTGTCAGGAAGCCTTTTCTGAATGTATTTGTATGAAGCGTAGCAATGTATGGAAGTGAAACATGGGCATTACACAGTTTACACAAGAAGGGAATAGAAGCTTTCGAAATGTGGTGCTACAGAAGAATGCTGAAGATTAAATGGGTAGACCACGTAACTAATAAGCAGGTACTGAATAAAATTGGGGAGAAGAGGAATTTGTGTCACAACTTGATTAGAAGAAGGGATCGGTTGCTACAACGCGTTCTGAGGCATCAAGAGGTCAGCAATTTAGTACTGGAGGAAAGAGTGGAGGATAAAAATCGTAGAGGGAGACCAAGAAATGAATACAGTGAACATATTCAGAAGGGTGTAGGTTGCAGTAGTTATTCGTCGATGAAGAGGGGATTAGAGTAACATGAAGATAGGATAGAGTAGCATGAAGAGCTGTGTCAAACCAGTCTCTGGACTGAAGACCACAACAACAACGTTCCTGCACTTTTCTTGCAGTAAGCTTTCATGCACTATGTTTCTTCGATCAGCCTTCAGACCATTATGAAGCAGTCTTTTTAGCTACACTACCTTAGAATCCTTTTATTTTCATTTCTTTTTCCCGAAAGGCTTCTCTGTTGTTTACATCTTCTGTTTTTTGTTGTTGTTATTATGTTGTTCCTTTCTAAATCTTATTTTTCTTTTTCTTTCTTTTGTTACTTATTTGAGCCAGCTTGTTGTGGACGTACTTCTGAGGCGGGTGATGATGGGACGGGGGGGGGGGGGGGCGTACTGCCAGCCAGGGGCGCGGAAATCAGAGCGGGCAGCGCGAACAGAAAGCCGGTGTAATCTCCCCACGGAAAATTACCCTCTACCAAGCAATAATTAATAATTATCAATCAAATCATCCACATTTATTCACTTTTGGAAAGTATCTGATCGGATTTTCTAGTAATATATGCGCCGACAGCTCGTCGACGCCAAGGTATTTTTCTAGTACGTTTACTCTTTGGAAGAACAGAGATACATATATGTATTCTCCATGGTTGTTAAGGAGGAATAACGAGGACAGCTTGGGAAGTATCTGTTGGAAGATTATCGGGCTGCTAAAAGAGACATATTTGCTCTTATTTTCGCTAAAGCGAGCTATTAACGTTTGTGCCACTAGCGGGTCATTTGGAGAGAGAGAAAAACTGTAAACGCAAATTAAGTAAGACTTGGAATCAACAGAAAACGGAACATGTACTGGAGATGGATTGAATATACAATTTTTCCTCAGAAATAAGGCTTGTGACCCTTTTATTCTAGAGTGAATGACGAATGAGTTCTCTGTTTGAATCATTGATGATTGTTTTGGCCCTGTAATTAGTGGGGAAGTTTCAGTTGTGACGAAGAGAGCCTGCAATCACCGCTATTTTATAAAATCGTCCAAAAAGGCTTCGGACACATCTGAAATTCTAAATCTGTCGTAAAATGAACGAATTGTTCAAACGATCGATTTTCCCAACTGAATGCAGCGCTTAACAATAATAATAGATATAAAGATCTTTTACAGCAAGCCAGCCGCTGAATATTAAGACGAAGGGCTCCACCAGAGATTCTATTGGGCTGAGTTCACGTAATTGAATAATATATTTAAAACTGTATATAGATAAAGGACAGAGAGAGAGAGAGAGAGAGCGGATGAAATTAGAGAAAATACGCAGAATCCTCCATTAGTATAGTTGTTTGCCTGTCTTATCACGGATCAGCCTAAAGATAAAAACAGGAGGCCCTTGCTTTGCTATACAGGTTCATGTGTGAGAGACATTACACCAAGTTAGCGGCAAGCTGCATTCACATACTTTCATCATTTACAGTATAAATCCAATTATAAGGGCCAATCCGTGACAGGACACGTTTTTGGACGTTGTTAAAATAATTTTGTTCTCTGTTTCATGTGAACTACAACGAGCCAACTTAACTGACACTTGGAAAAAAGATAAAATACTCGCAGTCACATTAAGTGGATCTACAAATAAGAACATAAAACAACACGCTAGGCGCAGAGAAAAGGCCGGTTCTATGATTTTTTTATTAAAGCTTGCTAGTATCGATGAAGTATACGCTTTTCTATTTAGTATTGTTGGATATTTGAACGTTGATTAATTGTGTTCATGCTAGATGTAGTTTGATTGACCTGCCCCAGTTGCATTTATCCGTATAAGTACAGTAAGAAACTAGCCACAAAGTACTCTTGTGTGAACGGAGTTACATATAGTGACAGTAGAAGGGAGAGAAAAGGCCAGATCTATAATTTCATTATTAAAGCTTGCTAGTATCGATGAAGTATACGCTTTTCTATTTAGTATTATTGGATATTTGAACATTGATTAATTGTGTTCATGCTAGATGTAGTTTGATTGACCTGCCACAGTTGCATTTATCTGTATAAGTACAGTAAGAAACTAGCCACAGAAGTACTCTTGCGTGAACGGAGTTACATATAGTGACAGTAGAAGGGAGAGATATATAAATATATGGACGGTAGAACATTTATATGGTTTTAACTAGGGCAATGTTTAAGATGAGTCAAGCAGAGCAGAGCAGCACGCAACAGCCTTCAGCTGTTAGCACTGATAATAATGATGTAATAAGAAGTGTTGTAGAACCGATCGCTACAGATAGCGCAATAGAACGCCCGGTAGACACGGCTGGAGATGTAACAGCAAGTACGCAACATGGATTAGATCCATTGGTAATTATCATGAGACAGATGCAGATGATAACCGAGAGCATGAATAATATGAAAACCGATATTAATGCGAAATTAGCCTCAGTTACTGAAGGGCAAAATGATTTGAATACAAAATTAGCCTCAGTTACGGAAGGGCAGGAAAATTTGAAAACTGAGATTAAGCAGCAGTTACAAGACAGTTTTTCCGAATTAGAGCAGCGGATAGAGGCGAAGACAAAGGAACTTAAAGATCAGGCCGAAGAGACGGAACGCAAATTAACTGCACAAATAGAATTGGTGAAAGCTCAATGTGAGGAATCTACTCACCGCGTACGTGTAGAAATGAAGGAGTATGTGGCTATTAAGATAGATACCGTACGGGAACAGGTGGAAATGGTTCCGCAATTAGTACAAAAGCAAGATGCCATGTCATGTGCAATTGCGCAACTTCCTGAATTGGCACGTACGCAGACTAACCTAAAGGAAAGTGTTGAACATCTGACAGAGCGTCAAGATGTTATAGACCACCAAATTAATGTATTAACGGGTAAATTATCCGAAATCACATTAGAAAACAAAAGGCTAATGTGTGAAAACGTTGAGCAAAATGTTAAGGCAGCATTCCAGAGTCTATCTAGCAAACAGGAAGAGAATTTGTTTGCGAAAGGACTTGAGGAAGTGCGACAGCAGTTAGGATCTGATTTCGAGCATTGGAAACAAACGATAGAAGAGTCGATACGCGTTTCACAACAAGGCTCAGAACAAATGAATACTGGCCAGCAGCAGAAGTTGCCAGCGACTATAGAGCCAGTTACTGCACATTCGCACACGATACCGACTTGTGCAAGTAACTCAAACATGAAATTCCCTCGAGCTAGTTGTTCGCGTGAAGTCTTATCTAACGGAGATTACGAAAGCCTTTGCCATGCCGAAGAAAAAATGATAAAGCATCGGCAATTCCAGATTTTTAACACTGACAAAAGGGGGGTTCATCCAATTGTTTTTATTCGAAGTTTTAGAGGAGTGCTACCCAGAAATTGGTCGGAGTGGCAGAAGATCAGTTTCGTTACAGGATATATACAAGGTTCGGGAGCGATTTGGGCCTCGGACATGACTTCTGTTTGCTCGACATATGATGATTTTGAGAAGGCGTTTTTAGCAAAGTTCTGGTCAGAAGGGGTACAGGAACGCCTAAGGCAGGAGGTGCTCTACCCAGAGCCTTTCTCCTTTTCAAAAGGAAGCCTTAGGAAGTATTTTGAAAAATATATAAATAAAACTAGATACTGGGACAGACCTATCCCATTGCCAGACATAATAAACATACTTAAGGCAAGACTACCAATTAGCATCCGGAATCAATTGATTTACGGCAATGATAAAGACTTGGAGTCGTTCCTCACGACGTTATACCATATAGATATTATTGAAGAGAACAACCAGAAAGCCCGTAATAACAGATTCCAATATAGGGAGATAGAACCTCCGCCAAACGGTAGGCAACGGAATGGACAGAGATCGTTAAATAGTGGAGAAACCCCTCAAAATCTCAATAGTAATAACGGCAATAGTCTTACGAGGGGCTATCCAAGGAACAACTGGAATGGGAAAAGATACAATCCTGTGTGGGGGAACGAAAGGAATTTCAGACCTCAAGCCTGGAATAATAACAGTAATAGAAAGTGGAATCAACCGGGGGGAATTAACTCAAATAACCAACATCAGTGGGGACGGACATCTACGAATCAACCGGTAATTACCGAAGTGACGGATGATGTCAACCAGCAGGCAAATCAAAATCCAACAAACTTGTAAGGACCCACTCGTGCCCCGGAGGAGCGGTCAACAATTGGTTGAGGGGCAACAGGATATGTGTACCCATGCAAACGTATAATGATGGACGATTACTGGCAGATGAACTGACCGAGGACTTAGAACCACAGGATGAGGATAAGGAACAGGTGGCAGTAGCCGAAGTGCAAGTCATTTTGGAGACTGTACCTATAGTGGCGGTTTTAGACACAGCTGCAACCACAAATGTTATTTCGGAGGCACTATTCAACAAGATCAGAAATATAAGACGAGTACCAATTTTTCCAGTTCAAAATTGCAGAATAATAGGCGCCGTTGGGGCTAGTTCGGCTAATGTAAAAGTGCAGTCACTACTTAGTGTAGAAGTCGGAAATGTAGCAATATTAAGCACATTCCTTGTTGTGAAAAATTTGGTGGTAGATTGCATTATCGGAGTCGACAGCCTACGTCAATACGGATGCAGAATAGATTTTAAAACAGGAAAAATTTTGTTGAACGTTAATAAACAAGAAATTGAGTTGGAGTTGTTGAAAAAAGAAAGCCTTACGAGAAAATATAATTGTGGGATCAGTGTGCAAGTAATCAGGACGGCACAAAATTCTAAACAGCATGTAATTAGTGAGTTCCAAGTCAAAGGAGATTTCGGTCAATTAGTGTACGAGAAGTTAAATGAATCCGACTGCATTACTGAAGATCAGAAGAAGCAGCTGAAAGAATTATTATTAGCGTATAAAAACGTGTTTGATGAAATGCCGGGAGTTATTAAGGGATACATATGCCATCTCTACGTTAAGCCGCACGAAACGTATTGTAGAACTTTCTATCCTGTTCCCTGGAGGTTAAAGGCTCAAGTTCAGAAAGAAATAGATCGCATGTTGAAACGGGGTTTGATCGAACCCTCTACAAGCCCATACTGCTCCCCATTGTTGGTCGTGCTAAAAAACATAACAATAAACTGTGTGTATAGTGTTAGAAAACTTTAAATTGAAATAATTAATCAGTGACATAGACTATAGAAATAGTGACTAACTATTACTATCGAGTGTTGCAAAGAAGATAGTGAGGATAGGCTTCACCTGTCTTTGGGTTAGCATTGCTAATGTCATCAAGATTTATAAAGGATCTAACTGACCTTCAAGAACAATAAAATGTTTCCCGTAAATGACGCTGAATAATCAAAAGAGGTTCCGAGTGAAGGTTCAGTTGAACTTTAAAAGGAAAAGGTGTTAAATTAGAAGTTAAGAGTTTTTAATTTATTATTGAATGTTCAAAGAAAGTAATATTCATAGAATTAGTAGTTATTTAACGGATCGTGTTCGTTTGGAATTTTTGTTTGAAAGAGAAAAATCCATTTCCATATATGTGCATGTGTGAACGCCGTATGAATCAGAGAATAAATGAAAGAAGTGAATCCGCATTCCTCAATGCTAATAACTTTTACATTTCAACAATCAATTGGAGAAGTATGTGTATTTAGGATAAAAGGTTTTTGAGTATAGATAAATTATATGACTTTCAAGGAAATGAGGGATTATGTCTTTGTATAAAATGAACCACACTTTCCATTATTCGATGATTTGAATCCAAAATCTACTGTAAGTTGCATGAATCCTTTAAATTACGAAGAACAAATCACTGACATAAATGTGTCAGAATTTTCGGACTTATAAGCACAAGTGGGGATGCAAAGTCCGAAAGAGTATTCCAACTAAAATAAATATGAGGATGTTTTGGCAACAGCATTAGTTAATGGTGAAATTCCTTGAAGTACGTCGTAAGAAAAAGGATGCATGAAGCCATAAGGATTTTGCTTTCAAAAACGATAATCTTGGACGGTGCAACCTAACCAGTTCTCTTACAGGAAGAGTTTCTCCTTTGGTCATTGCTAATTCTTTCGGAATGAATGTTGCATGTGAAATCGGGTATCCCTGTTCCTTCTACTCTTCCCATTGGGGGCCACGTAGAAGACCGACTACAAAGTGGGCCGCGTAGAAGACCGACTACAAATGTGGACGTCGGGGACGTGCAAGACCCGGGGGAGTTTTAGCACCGCAAGAGATTGTCCTAGGAACAAGATTGTAAAACGAACACTTACGTTATTTATTGTAAAATGTTTTTTTTTTTTTTTTTGCTAGAGGCACAAATCACTCTTCTCCAAAGCGTTATATAAATCGATCCCTATCTTTCCTTTAGAGATCTATTTCCAAAATTATTTTTTTTCCTTCTATAGGCTTTCCTATCTTCTATGTACCGTAAGCTGGGGGTCTAGGCTTAAGAGGTTTTCCAAGGTTTCCCTGCTTAAGAAAGTTCCCGAATGGGTAGACCCTGATAACAATTTCATGAAAGATCATCTTCCTTGGTTGTGCACAGCAGACATAACACCTTGATGCACGTAAAAGCAATACAGCCGCGGTTCCTGTCTCTTCATTTCTTCTATTTTCAATATTTCTTTTCTTCGTCTGTCTTAAACATTATATTCTTTTTCAGTCGGAGGACTGACAATTATCACTTCCGGGTTATCCACACTAATAGATAGCTCGCGAAGTGTGTTCGGCAAATAAAAATTGAGCTCACAAACTTCGCTCGCTGCGAGGGGCGTTGTAATCTCCCCACGGAAAATTACCCTCTACCAAGCAATAATTAATAATTATCAATCAAATCATCCACATTTATTCACTTTTGGAAAGTATCTGATCGGATTTTCTAGTAATATATGCGCCGACAGCTCGTCGACGCCAAGGTATTTTTCTAGTACGTTCATTCTTTGGAAGAACAGAGATACATATATGTATTCTCCATGGTTGTTAAGGAGGAATAACGAGGACAGCTTGGGAAGTATCTGTTGGAAGATTATCGGGCTGCTAAAAGAGACATATTTGCTCTTATTTTCGCTAAAGCGAGCTATTAACGTTTGTGCCACTAGCGGGTCATTTGGAGAG
The DNA here is from genome assembly GCF_023898315.1 of Schistocerca nitens. Taxonomy (NCBI): domain Eukaryota; kingdom Metazoa; phylum Arthropoda; class Insecta; order Orthoptera; family Acrididae; genus Schistocerca; species Schistocerca nitens. Next base: position 110,136,751 of record NC_064618.1, on the reverse strand, counting down.
AGAGAAAAACTGTAAACGCAAATTAAGTAAGACTTGGAATCAACAGAAAACGGAACATGTACTGGAGATGGATTGAATATACAATTTTTCCTCAGAAATAAGGCTTGTGACCCTTTTATTCTAGAGTGAATGACGAATGAGTTCTCTGTTTGAATCATTGATGATTGTCTTGGCCCTGTAATTAGTGGGGAAGTTTCAGTTGTGACGAAGAGAGCCTGCAATCACCGCTATTTTATAAAATCGTCCAAAAAGGCTTCGGACACATCTGAAATTCTAAATCTGTCGTAAAATGAACAAATTGTTCAAACGATCGATTTTCCCAACTGAATGCAGCGCTTAACAATAATAATAGATATAAAGATCTTTTACAGCAAGCCAGCCGCTGAATATTAAGACGAAGGGCTCCACCAGAGATTCTATTGGGCTGAGTTCACGTAATTGAATAATATATTTAAAACTGTATATAGATAAAGGACAGAGAGAGAGAGAGCGGATGAAATTAGAGAAAATACGCAGACTCCTCCATTAGTATAGTTGTTTGCCTGTCTTATCACGGATCAGCCTAAAGATAAAAACAGGAGGCCCTTACTTTGCTATACAGGTTCATGTGTGAGAGACATTACACCAAGTCAGCGGCAAGCTGCATTCACATACTTTCACCATTTACAGTATAAATCCAATTATACCGGCGCGTCGTGCCCCAGGCAGTTACCCTACAAACATTTCAAAATTTTATTAGTTAATCTACTATGTTGCATTCGAAATAAACGAACAATATACATGTGTCTTCTCTGTTTCATTACGTACGAAATATTTTCTATATTTTGGTGTATTTCAGCATTACTACGTAATTTCCAACCATATGCTGTGTTTTCTGATCATAATATTTTCCTTATAATTCACTTTTCTGGTAATTCTAATTTATCTAAATTATAGTTAATGCGAGGCATTCGCTTGTGTTTAGTAATTCTGGCTTCACTACTGTGTTGTAATGCCTAATTTATGCATTTTTGTATAGGTCTTTGGTGAGACTATATGCTGTCCCCATTTTATGCAAACTTTCCTCTATTGCAGATTGTTCCAAAGCATTTTCTTGGATTATCTTCCCTAGATATTTGAATTATCTTACTCTCTCTATTTGGCCAATATCTATTTTCAGGAATTTTGGAGGGTTCTTAACGTTTCTTACAAATTTTGTTTTTTCTGCAGAAATTCTTAAGCCACTTCTGCTGGCTGTTTCTTTCGTGTCACATTTTCGGGAAAATGCTACATTTTCGGGAAGTATAGCAAAACTATCTGCAGAGTAAAGACAGTTCATTTCAGTCTTCTTGCTTCCTCTTCCTAACCTTATAGGCGAGATGTTTTTCGTACCAAATTCTTACTATTTGCCCTAACACACTATTAAAAAGAATTGGGGGTAGGCCGTCACCTTGTCATACACCTGTGTTTACTGTGCGTGAGACTTCACACAAAAATTTGTACTTTACGGACTGTATCCGTAAGTGTTTCATGGATTAGGTTTGCCAATTTTTTCTTTTCCTTTTCTTTTCATCGGCCAGTTTCCGTTGAAAAAACGGGAATTTGTTGAGATACATCTTTAAATATTCTTGCTTTACCCCCTATTGTTTCACGAGTTACAATAGGTGGCGGCGCTACAAGTGGCTTTCGAAATGGCGTCTGTAACGAAGGTGCGTTCCAAGCAGAGGGCTGTCATTGTGTTTCTTTTGCTGCAGAACAGAGCATCGCAAACATTATTAGCCGCTTGCCGATTGTCTATGGAGATTGTCAGAGAACAAAAGCATAGTGAGTCGTACGGCGAGGCGTCTGTCCTCGTCGCAAGAAGGTCGCGCAATGCTGTCCGATTTCCCGCATGCCGGCCGTCCGCACACCTGTGACTCCTGCAATGTTGGGACTTGCGCACACTCCAGTTAGAAATGATCGACGCATCAGAATCCTGGCTGCTCAAATGGACGTCCCTGTTGATAGTGGCCGACACACTTGTCCAACAGGTGGGGTACTGAATGGTGTAGCGTACACGCTGGGATCCACAGCGCATAACAGAAGACCATAAAGAGCAACGAAGGACATCTGTGCAGAATTTATTGCGCCTTACGTGCCTGATCGCGAATATTTTTGTTGAACATCGTCACAGGTGATGAAACATCGGTTAATCACTTCGGACAGGACACAAAATGGCGGTCTGTGGAGTGGCGCTACATCATCTCTGCTCCGAGGAAATAGCTCCAAGTCGTATCCGCGGCCGCTAAAGCCGTGGTGACGGTATTCTGGGTCTCTAAAGGAGTTATTCTGTTTCACCCGCGGTGCAACAATCAACTCTCAAGTGTTACTGTGCTACCATCAGCAAGTTGAAAAGACGACTTGAGCCCTGTTCGTCGTCACAAAACTGTTAAGGAAGATGTCCTCCTCCACAGAAATACAAGGCCTCACAAAAGTCTGTGTGCCAGAGAGGAGCTCACGAAACTTCATTGGAGCGTTGTTCGTCATCCACCTACAGGCTACATCTCGCACCTTCCGACATCCCTCTTCTTGGTCCAATGAAGGATGCATTCCGTGGAAAGCAGGTAGGTGAAGCACCAAGATATTGGTTCCGGCGTCGACCAATAGAGTGGTACCATGGGGGCATACAGACCCTCCCAGTAAGGTGGTGCAGGGTAGCCGCATTGATCGGAGATTATGTTGTTTTTGCAGCCGGAAGAGTGGCGCATAATATAGTGTATTGTAATCCTGAATATAACCAACCTAAATTCACAAGAAGATATGTTGCATTACTTATTGACTGCTCCTCGATTATACGTTGTTGCCGGCCGCTGGTGGCCGAGCGGTTCTGGCGCTACAGTCTGGAACCGCGCGACTGCTACACGGTCGCAGGTTCGAATCCTGCCTCGGGCATGGATGTGTGTGTTGTCCTTAGGTTGGTTAGGTTTAAGTAGTTCTAAGTTCTAGGGGACTTATGACCTCAGCAGTTGAGTCCCATAGTGCTCAGAGCCATACGTTGTTAGCAAAACGTGGTGTCCGAACTTGTAGTTTTCATGCTGACCCCCAATGGAAAGTTTCTTTTAATTAATTAATTTGCTAAGTGATTTGCTTGAAATCTCTGTTTGTCAAGACTACTTACAAGCTGTTACCTGTAATGGACCAATACACGAAACTCTTTCTATAAATAATGTTACGAATGACCTCGAATTCCTCCACAAAGGATGCTGCCTTTCTTCTGAGGTACGTATGCCGGCCACTGTGGCCGAGAGATTCTAGACGCTTCAGTCCGGAACCGCGCTGCTGTTACGGTCGCAGGTTCGAGTTCTACATCGGGCATGGATGTGTGTGATGTCCTTAGGTTGGTTAGTTTTAAGTAGCTCTAAGTCTAGGGGACTGATGACCTCAGATGTAAAGTCACATAGTGCTTAACAGCCATTTGAATCATTTTTTGAGCTACGCTTGTATGGAACGAAGGCCACTCATCTCTTGTGACGCCTAATGACGAACTGCTTGAATGTAGAAGCAGCGACGCATTGACATTCATCTACGGCCAGTGATGGATGGTGGTATTGTGGACAGCCCGATCACATGTCCCATTATCATAGATGGTTCGTCGTACAGCCGAAATTTCGTTAAAAACTTAATGATAATATTCCTTTTCCTTACAGATCCTAATGATCATGCCTAAGGCCTAATCTATGAGGTATTTTTATTTAAAAGGGAGACTCGCCATCACACCCCATTCAGATTTAGTGGTGAGATGCCAAATTGGACAGCCCCGTCAAAAACTGAACACAGATGAAGCATAAAAATAGGAAGAAGGCCTACTGAACTGTGACTACATTAAAAAAAGTAGTCAAATGTTTTTTTATTCCAGTCTTTGATTACAATATGAATTCTTTAGACGATGACCGGTTTCAGTCCATAATGACCATCCTCAGATTATTTTTACACCATGTCCCAAAGTGATAAGGCCATAAAGGCACCATCAATACATATAAATATAATCAGCATATATTATTCCAGTCTTCGATCACAATATGAATTCTTTAGACGATGACCGGTTTCAGTCCGTAATGACCATTCTCAGATCTTTTTTACACCATGTCCTAAATTGATAAGGCCATAATGGTATCGTCAAAACATATAAATATAATCAGCATATATGTTTTGACGATGCCATTATGGCCTCATCACTTTAGGACATGGTGTAAAAAAGATCTGAGGATGGTCATTACGGACTGAAACCGGTCATGGTCTAAAGAATTCATATTGTGATCAAAGACTGGAATAAAACACATTTGAGCCGGCCGCTGGAGGCCGAGCGGTTCTGGCGCTACAGTCTGGAACCGCGCGACCGCTACGGTCGCAGGTTCGAATCCTGCCTCGGGCATGGATGTGTGTGTTGTCCTTAGGTTAGTTAGGTTTAAGTAGTTCTAAGTTCTAGGGGACTTATGACCTCAGCAGTTGAGTCCCATAGTGCTCAGAGCCATTTGAACCATTTTTGAAAACACATTTGACAGTAGTGGATCACTGTTTGTATACGCGAGCATGACAGCAGGTTCCAGTAGATGAAGATGAAATACAGTACCAGTAAGCCAGTACGTGTGGACCTCACAAGTGGAACGGCAGCACGCCCTCCGGTCTGCGGGCGCAGTAAACGTGCCAGCAGGTGACAGCTGGCAGCTGCCTGGGGCACGACTTGACGCGCCGGCTTTCTGTTCGCGCTGCCCGCACTGATTTCCGCGCCCCTGGCCGGCAGTACGTCCCCCCCCCCCCCACCCCAGAAGCACGTCCACCCCCCCCCCCTCTAACCCCGCCGTCACCATCACAATCAGGCGCCATTCTGCGCGACGCCAAACTATGTGACCCGGCAGCTGCCTCGCCGGCCCGGCCGGTAACTGGTCTGGAGCCGCCCTAAATCACAGCCTTCTGGTCTCCGCAGCACTGGCTGCCCGCTGCTCGCCTGCTGTCGGTCACTGAGGCGCTGTCTCGCTTTCGCTCGCTCGCCTTTCACCGGTGTGTGGACATTTGCCACGTCGGACATTTGCCTCGACGGACACTTGCCACTATTGTACCTGCTCCGAAGGGTTGGGTCACTTGTCTCCCCCTCCTCCTCCTCCTCCTCCTCCTCGCTCACTGAGCGTTTCCGCTGGTTTACTTAACATGGAACCAGACTCTCTTTGGATTTTCCGCCACATGTCTAGAGACAGTTTCGTTGTGGAAAGTATTAAGTGCATCTCGCATTGAAATCCGCACCAAATTTCGAGCCTCAGTAAAACTTCGCCAATCTTGGAGATTTTGCGTTCGTCTAAATCATACGTGCCTTTTTCGGTGATCCTGTAGCAGCTTTCTGTCGTGTTTTGTGTACCATGGGGGATCAGTTCCGTCTCTTATTAATTTATTTAGTATGAATCTCTCGAGTGCTGTTAATGCTGACTCTTTGAAGTTAAGCCACATATGGTCTTCACTTACATAGTTTAGAAAGACTGGAGACTGTCTCTCAGAAAGATGTCAACCGAATTTTTAGTTGCTTTTATAAATATATTTCGCCTTTAGTTTTGGTAAATTTCTTCGTTACGGAAGTGAGCCTCGCTACGACTGCGTGTTCACTACTCCCTGTATCCGTCGTGATGCTCAGGATTGTTTGTGGCTAAGAGGTCAAGTGTGTTTTCGTAATAATTTACAATTTGAATGGCCTCGTCAACTAATTGTTAAAAACAATTAAAAAAACATTTAGAACATTTATGGAAGTTGTTTTCTATTTACAATAGGGTCTGAAATTATATTTTTGTCAACATACGGAAGGTAGATTGAAGTCACTGCCAACTACAATTATATGAGTAGGGTACCTATTTGAGATGAGACCTCTGCCCATACTAAGTCACAGGGAGTATCTGCTTCGTTGTCGCTTGTGAGCTGAAACACACTTTACATAATTTTTTCTTAAGTTGTGCTTCTTGTTTCTGTTGTAGTGCAGATCATTACAACAACGGCTTTTCCCTCCAAAACCTAGGATGCTTTGTCTGTGACCCTGTAAATACCAGAGCTAAACAATGTCGAACAACAAAGTACGTTACAAGCATAGCGTTCTGTATTACTTCATTTCCTTATTTCTAACATTTCAGAATTGAACGTCGACTTTAGATGACACGTCAATCATAGATGTTCTTATCTCTATTTAGTGAACGTATTTCCAATCATGTTTTGAACATTGTCCCGCTACAGTTTATTAACTAATGTTTCGCCGCAAGGGATATCGCATTTTAGAGAGTAAATTAATATGGAGTACGTCGTTTCTCTTTTCATTCACATACCCATTTCTTCTTTCCTTGATGTCTTTTGGGCATGCAGTTGTAGTAATTAAAGTAGGCATAAATGCAGTGATTAAAAAAGAAATGACTAGCGTACATTCGCATTCCCTTTACATCGTTCCTTTCTTGTTGTTCCTATGACGATGGACTGTTTCTATCGCAATCAGTAAGCGGGGAAGGAAGCTACCGTACAGACAGAGGAATCTGTATTTATACTTGGCAGAACCAATTACAAACTGACATAATCTGACCTAATCATCGGTATTGCTTTCGTTTCCCAAAAGTTCTAAATATTTCGATTTCGGAAAAGAAGCTCTGTATTTGGCCAAGATATCGAAGAAGAAGGTCCCTTACGTACTGGTTGTATCGAGTAAGATGTGGAAACGGTGGTTTAAAAGCGGACAGAAGTAGTACGAGGAAGGGCGTCCCTTACCTGAGGGATCGCTACCTGGCGAAGGGGCAAGTGTGGCAAATGTCCGGCGTGGCAAATGTCCGGCATTCCTTTCACCTCTCCGCCTCCCCACTATCCCTCGTCACCATACTCCATCCCACCCCCCCACCCCCACCCCACCCCCTCGCTGACCACACATGATTTCCAACTAAAGGCTGTGCGATGTATAGCCACCAGGACAGTGCTCTGATATTCTGGACAGGCTACATTCAAACAAGTGATTTTTCGAAAAGGGCGTATCGGCCGCACTCCTGAGATATTCTTCACGCTCCTCTGGCGTTCGCAGTCACTTAACCAGGACCACAAGAATAACCTGAAGAATACACCAGCAGATGCTGCGAAATGCCTAGCGCGTAGAACAAACTGAAGAGGAACATAACTCGCTCTAAGAAAGTCAATGACAATGGCCACTAAATTCTTGCAGACCCACATAAAACGTTTTTCCATCGTTTTCGCCAATTACTTCAGAACGAATGACACGATGAATCTTCTAATAAGCCAATAGCTTTAGTAAAACTTTGAACATAGCTGCTAAGGTTCAGTGGCCGTATCAGATTCAGCGCATGTTTCGCAACAAATACAACTGCAACGTTGCCTTCTCTACAAATAATAATCTGAACTTCATTCATAATTTGAAATCCATTCGCTCCCCTACAGAAAGTTCTGGCGTTTAGAAGATCATCTGTGATACCTGCTCCTCCTATTATATAGGGCAAACTGGACGTGCTTTCACCATCAGATATAAAGAACATCTTTTGAGGAACAACGGCACTAGTCCCCTAAATTCATCCTTTTCCGGTCATCTCTTAATTACTCGATACGTGCCTAATGCAATAGGCGATAGCAATATTCTGCATACCGAAAAGAAACGGCGTAGGTTAGATGTTTTAGAGGAATTGGAGATTTTCAAACATCTCTCTCGTTATGATGGCCTCAACGAACAGCTGCAGCTGCTAAATAAAAACTTTTTCCAGTGTATAAAGCCATTGCTTGATCTTTGATTCAGACATCCTCATGCAGTTTGCCGAAATGTTGTTTTCCTGTTACATCTTTGCTGTTTTCTTGTATGTCATAACTGACCTTTTTTTTACGTTACAAAATGTATCTCTGTTTAAAGCAGATAAATATGTAACTTCATCCTATTATTATTAGTGCTTACGTTATGCCTGAATCAGCTTCATCACAATTTCATGTGTCTAATTTTGAATGTACAGTGGCCTAGTTGTTTCTGCGGCTACTAGATGGCGCTCGTAGCAACACCATGTTTACTTGCACACATTTTCTAACGTGGGCACCTCAGTCTTCTTGCAACCCTTGTTCACTCAAGTACGTGCAGCCCTTAGCGGCTCGCCATTTTATTTACAACTATTCATGACGTCGCAATTTCCCGCTTGGATTTTTTTAAAATCTGACTTGTAAGTACTGCATCTCTTTCCAGTCAGTACAAACTTTAATTATGAAGACGACGCTCATAGTAGCGTCGAAACCTGGTCAATTTTAACTTAATATTTGTGACCGAGGGCTTATGTGTCCTAATACAATAGCTTTAGATTTCATGTAGGAGTATACAATACACAGTATCGAGTATTCTCTTATTACATGACTAAATTCCACATTTATTATTCGCAATTTAACTCTGGTAACCACTGTACTTCTGTATGTCCCACGCCGGCCGGAGTGGCCGAGCGATTCTAGGCGCTACAGTCTGGATCCGCGCGATCGCTACGGTCGCAGGTTCGAATCCTGCCTCGCGCATGGATGTGTGTGATGTCCTTAGGTTAGTTAGGTTTAAGTAGTTCTAAGTTCTAGGGGACTGATGACCTCAGCAGTTAAGTCCCATAGTGCTCATAGCCATTTGAACCTTTACTTAATGCATCAGGTGATGCTTGCTTAGTTAATGATAGCTGTAAGTATAAAGCGCTCATGTGGCAAATAACTGACTCATTTATGTACTAAAAGCAAATAATATTTCATCAGTTCTAGTTCCTGTGTGCCATCTCACCTAGCAATCAAAGAATTCAGAGTTATGGCCGGGCGGCGATACTTTCGTCTGGTCGTAGCAGATGGGACGTGATTTCTGGTGCTCGCTTGTACAAAGACGGAGAAATATTTATAAAGAAGCACAGAAGGTGGATTTTAGAAAAGCTTTATTCGTTATTTTATGAAAGAAATTTTATATTAAAGGAACAGGTGATTCTGATCTGCCTGTTTGTGAAAATCTACTGCCTTGTTGTTACTTCGAGCTCATTCTAATCAAAACAGGGCTCTTCAAAAAGGACTTCACAACTTAAAAAATTTATTGAAAGGAGATACAGAGCTGGCTTTTGTAGGGAAACTCATCAATTTCTTTTTACCCCGAACTAAAGATGTTGTATGTGGCTTCCGTTGGTTATCCTGCACATATCCCATCCGAAACTTTCTGGCATTTTAAAACTGAGTGCCGGACAGAGACTCGAACTCGGGAACTTTGCCTTTCGCGGGCAAACTTGCCTGCGAAAGGCAGAGGTCCCGAGTTCGAGTCTCGGTCCGGCACACAGTTTTAATCTGTCAGAAAGTTTCATATCAGCGCACATTCCGCTGCAGAGTGAAAATCTCATTCTGGATCCCATCCGAAGTCAATTTTTTCCCAAACTCGCTGTAGCACTGCAGGCGTAACTTGCACAGTAGCGGCATAAATTCTTGCTCTAAGTTCAGGTAGAGAAACAGCCACAGGAGGTACGAACACGATATCCTTGATGAATCCCCATTAAAAAAGTAACCGAGTGGTGTCAGGCCTAGGGAACGTGGGGGCCATGCAATTTGCGCATCACAGCCAAACCATTGATCTGAAAGGCAATCACTGAGAAAATCCTGGACGTCATCCAGGTAGTGGAGTGGTGCACTATCTTGCCAAACAGTTCAAATGGCTCTGAGCACTATGGGACTTAACATCTATGGTCATCAGTCCCCTAGAACTTAGAACTACTTAAACCTAACTAACCTAAGGACAGCACACAACACCCAGCCATCACGAGGCAGAGAAAATTCCTGACCCCGCCGGGAATCGAACCCGGGAACCCGGGCGTGGGAAGCGAGAACGCTACCGCACGACCACGAGATGCGGGCGCCAAACAGTCGTATGTAGGATTTGCAGTTCGCTAGATGCTCCAGAGATCGATTTCATAGGGCTGTTGGCAAAACGTTATCTCACTCGCTCAACGACGTCGTCAGATGTGCTTAGACGACCTGATTATTTCCCATATCTACCGAGCACCCTGTTTCCACAAAACATTTATGCGACCTATAAATTGTTCGCCTACCAGGAAGATCTTTAGCGTACTTGGTACGGAAATCACGCTGAACTGTTGTCGCCGACTTCGATTCTTCAAACAGAAATACACAGCTAGCTCGCTCCGGTCCAGTGAAGGCATCCATCTTTAACGCAACTGCCGCTAGCTCTCCTTACGATACGATTCGGCACTAGCGATCTATGGGAGAAAAACCTTGATGCATTTCCCTACAAATTGACACTAAAGTCACATCTGTAGCTACTATGAATTATTTTATATGAATTTTCAAATTTGTAAAGTCTTTTTTGAAACACCCTACATTGTTGTCTCTTTTGACTGTCAACAGTTTAGAAAAACCATAGTTCCCATTTGTTTTGAAATACGACTTCTGACGACAATTGGGAGGATTCCGGATGGAAAATTGTATTACAATTTTGCTCTTTCTTCCTTCCCTTCATCCTTCCCTCACAGGTCCACCAAGGACGACTGATAGCGACCGTTTGCGAGCTTGCATTAGCTCAACAGATTTATTCGTGCGACCGCTGTGGTCATCTAACGCAGGTCAAGTTCGTGCTGTTTCTCTTACCTGCACAAGCTTGTGGCGTACTCTTTGAAGAATGAAAATCTAGCTGGCGTTTTCAGGTTTTCCCTCACAGCCGCGGGCTCGCAGGCGAAATGCGCCCCAGCAATGCGCGCAGACTAAACACAAAAACAAAGGGTCAGCATGAGAAATACGTAAACTCGCAAACAAATAAACACACACACACACACACACACACACACACACACACACACACACACACCATTACCTCTTTTCTGAATTCACGCAACAGCGAGGTTACTCATCGCCTCCCAAAAGAGTCCCACATATCGACAGTTGGTATAACAGTGCCCTGTTGGATCGTCAATGCTGACACAAGAAGTGTGTGTAAACATATATTAATATCTCTGTCGTATTAGTTCAAAATTTATTTCCGACACCAGTTTAAGATAGTAAAACTCAATTAATTTGTTCATATAATAATCTAATATTAAAGAAACTAATTAGACGTTCAAGAAAAGAACATATATATTCAATTTATTTTCTTTTCTTTTTTTTTTTTGGGGGTAATTCTATTGTAGATTCCTGCTCACTCCTTCGTTTACAACTCTACACAGGAAACAGTAATCCTAAGAACACGAAGTATTACAGAATATACATCTACTAAATAAGATATCTGATAGTGTTAACAAGTATAGGGGGAGATTTTTGTCATGGGGACATATTAGCGCACTTTTTAACATACAGTTCACCTCTTACTTCCAAAAGCTTTTCCAACTGTTGCTCTTACATACGCAACAGTGCACCGCTGCAATTCGCTCATACCCATACTCTCCCACTCGCAAAATCTCACTCAGACATTCAGCCCAACTCACTATCATTCTCTCTTTGTGTCCCCGTAAGTATCCTGTCTCACGGCCAGAGTCTCCTTCGTCCTGTATTATTACTATTGTCTTCTGTCACTGTCTGCCACCCTCTTGCGTTCTCTTACTGCTACTACCTCACTCATTCCTCCCTACTGCTGCTGCCTCTTTTCACCGTATTTTTCTGTTCCACACTGACATTGTCATAGACTCTGTCTCACATTATCACTGATTTCTCACCAGCTTCCGTTTTCTCCTTCTCTTTATTCCGCTCCCACTGCCACTGTCTCCTTCTATCTTTTCCTAACATTGCTCTTTCACTGTCAACTCTCATATGAGGGTTCTTTCGAACATGGACATGGACATGAAACAAAAGACACCGCATGGGATCCGCAAAAGCGATACATATTATGTAAATTGTACTGACTCCCACTACGTATGTTCCACGGTAGAGTTGTGTAGACTGTACGACAGTTACATGGTTCAGTGCCGCATTGTGTTCATTCTTTGCTTTTGATTTTATAGTTATTCCTTGTTTTGTCTCGTTTGGACACTGAATGTAATGCAGGCCGCGTACTTCGGTGTAATTAATTTGTATTTGAATATAAATCTTTTCACTAGTTAACCACATGTAACTGGCGCCGCCCGACGTGATCACGCATTAACAGTACTTCCGCGCCGCCATCGACGTTTCGCGTCGCGTCAAAACAATGACTGTTGCTCCCGCACCAGCCGCGTCGGTTTTTCACGCAGAGTAAAAATGAATTACTCTCCAGTGCCTATCGAGGCAGCCTCAGGTAATAAAGCTTTCAGCAGGTTTAGGACCAAACCACCGTCTTTTTGGCAGCATAACGCCCTGCTTCTGGTTCAAATGGCTCTGAGCACTATGGGACTTAACAGCTATGGTCATCAGTCCCCTAGAACTTAGAACTACTTAAACTTAACTAACCTAAGGACATCACACAACGCCCAGCCATCACGAGGCAGAGAAAATCCCTGACCCCGCCGGGAATCGAGCCCGGGAACCCGGGTGTGGGAAGCGAGAACGCTACCGCACGACCACGAGATGCGGGCCCCTGCTTCTGTTTGCGCAGTTAGGGAGCCAGTTCATCTTAACACAGATTACAAAAGACGAAATATATAGTTATGTGGTAGCTGCGTTAACGGAAGATCTTGCCGCAGAAGTCCAAGACATTATCGCTACGCCTCCGGAAACCGATCGACATGCTGCCATGAAGAATGCGTTGATTATGAGACTGTCCCAGTCTGACGCTAAACGTCTGGAAAACCTTCTGCGAACAGTGGAAGTGGGCGACAGAACTGCTTCGTCGCCTGCGTTCTGTGGCAAGTAATGAAGATGTATTATGCAACATATAGCTATCCCGACTACCGGTGAATGCACAGAAGATTTTAACGGTACGTCCCGCAGATCGGAACGCATTATCGCAAACAGCTGATCGCATAGCGGAAATGTCGCAGATGACATGTGTCGCCAGGGTGGCAGATGCACAAGACAATCAAACCTCAGCGACTTTGTCGTCACTTCAGTCTCAACTAGCTGACACTTAAACCTTCAGATTTCAGACATTCAGATTGGTACCGAACTTGTATGTCGATAGAGTATCAACCAAAACCCCGATTTAGTTTGTGCTATGTGCTGTCTTCCAGTAGAACATGCGTAAATGGTAATTAAATGTAGCACCAGAACGACAGAGGACAGGAAAACCGTATCTCTGAATGAGCGCTTTGTAGATGTCGCGTGGGTGAGTTGGTAGATATTTAGGTCGGCGTACCAAACGTTACGCGTATAAACCCCACCAATGACATTTTTTGAATTGTTTTCTCATTAAACTATTATATGGAAGAATTTTTTCCTAACTTGTGAATGGACTTTTCGTATTTTGTAGCAAATTTCTTTCGGCAGTCTGCTTTCACTTCGTTAGTTGAAAGTTGCCAACCTGTAGAGTACAATTGTACAGGCAGAGTTGGCGTTCTGTGGAACAGAATAGACGCAGCTAGTGCATTTGAAGAAGCAGCTAGTGCATTTGTAGGTTTCACAGAATAAGCATAAATTTTCAATTCTACAGGGTCCTAAGTTGCGATGAATTTTTTGAATGATTTCTTGAAGCCTTCAGCTGCCATTTTATTTCCTGTACGATTGTACAATTTCGGCCTTAGGCCATTTTAAGTATTTTATGGATGACTTTTTGGCAACATATTATGTCATATACGTCGTTGCTCCTATGACACCATGTTATGCTCATAAATTAGTTCGAGGTGTTCACTTTGACGCATAATACAGTAAAAAATAAATGTTATCATAGGGGCATAAACCTTGCGCCATTGGTGCAACGATCTAATGCCCTAACAACGTCCCCGGGGAAATTATACGTGTCAGTCACAGTGAAGAAACCATGGGTAACATAAGACATACTTCAGTTGATAAAAGAAAGAAGACAGTACAAAAACGTCCGCGGAAATTCAGGAGTACAGAAATACATGTCGCTGAGGAACGAAATAAATAGTAAGTACGGGGAAGCTAAGACGAAATGGCTGCAGAAAAAATGTGAAGAAATCCAAAAAGAAATTATAGTTGGAAGTACTGACTCAGCATATAAGAAACTCAAAACAACATTTAGTGAAATCAGAAGCAATGTTAGTAACATTAAGAGAGCAACAGGAATTCCACAGTTGATTGCAGAGGAGAGAGCGGTAGGTGGAAGGAGTACAGCCGGCCGGAGTGGCCGAGCGGTTCTAGGCGCTACAGTCTGGAACCGCGCGACCGCTACGGTCGCAGGTTCGAATCCTGTCTTGGGCATGGATGTTTGTGATATCCTTAGGTTATTTAGGTTTAAGTAGTTCTAAGTTCTAGGTGACTGATGACCTCAGAAGTTAAGTCCCATAGTGCTCAGAGCCATTTGAACCATTTGAAGGAGAACATTGAAGGCCTCTATGAGGGGGAAGATTTGTCTGATGCGACAGAAGAAGAAACAGGAGTCGATTTAGAAGAAGAAGGGGATCCAGTATTAGAATCAAAGAGAGCTTTGTAGGACTGAAGATCAAATAAGGCAGAAGGGATGAATAAAATTCCTAAGAAATTCTAGAATAATTGAAGGAAAGTGGCAACAAAACGGCTATTCACGTTGGCGTGTAGAATTTATGAGTCTGACGACACACCATCTCACTTTCGGAAAAATATCATCCACACAATTCCGAAGACTGCAAGAGCTGACAAGTATGAGAATTATCACACAACCAGCGTAACAGCTAATGCATCCGAGAAGCTAACAAGAATAATATACAGTAGAAAGGAAAAGAAAACTGAGGCTGTGTTACATGACGATGAGTTTGGCTTTAGGAAAAGTAAAGGCACCAGAGAGGCAATTTTGACGTTGCGGTTGATGATGGAGGCAAGGCTAAAGAAAAATCAAGACACGTTCATAGGATTTGTCGATATGGAAAAAACCTACGACAATGTTAAATAGAGCAAGATGTTCGAAATTCTGGGAAAAATAGGGGTAAGCTATAGGGAGACACGGGTCATAGACAATATCTACAAGAACTAGGAGGGAATAATAAGAGTGGATGAATAAGAACCAAGTGCTCGGATTAAAAAGGGTGTAAGACAGGGATGTATTCCTTCGACCCTACTTTTCAATTTGTAGATCGAAGGAGCAATGTTGGAAATAAAAGAAGGGTTTAGGAGTGGGATTAAAATTCAAGGTGAAACGATATCAGTAATACGATTCGCTGATGACATTGTTTTCTTGAGTGATAATGAAGAAGAATTACATGTTCTGCTGAATGGAATAAATAGTTTGATGAGTACAGAATATGGACTGAGAGTAAATCGAAGAAAGATGAAATCTAAGAATTCTTAGCATATTGCAGCCCCGTCTGCAACTGTGATAGACTAATATATTGAAAAATCAGCCTCAGTTGCGCAAATTTTCTAGTCTTTACCAGGTTTCGGCTAAATTAATCTAGCTTTCTTTAGAAGCATAAAATTAAGTAGTTTTAATTATACATGGTACCACGGTACCTTAGGTTTTAATTTTAATGTTGACTGTGCCTTACTCTGGCATGTTATAGTAATTTTATGCTTCTGAAGAAGGCTAGATTAATTTAGCCGAAACCTGGTAAAGACCAGAAAATTTGCGTAACTGAGGCTGATTCTTCAAAATATTAAAAAATAAATAAATAAAACACGAAATCAATGAGAAGTGGCAGAAATGAGAGCACTGAGAAACTAAACATCAGGATTGATGGTCACGAAGTAGATGAAGTAAAGGAATTCTCCTACCTAGGCAGCAAAATAACCATGACGGACGGACCGAGGAGGAAATCAAAAGCGGACTAGCACTGCGAAAGAGGTAATTCCTGGCCAAGAGAATTCTGCTACTATCAAACATAGGCCTTAATTTTAGGAATAAGTTTCTGAGAATGTACGTTGGGTCACAGCATTGTATGATAGTGAAACATGGACTGTGCGAAAACCAGAACAGAAGGGAATCGATGCCATTGAGATGTGGTGCTAGAGACGAATGCTGAAAATTGGGTGGGCTGATAAGGTAAGGAATCAGGAGGTTCTGTGCAGAATCGTAGAGGAAAGGAATGTGTGGAAAACATTCCCAAGGAAAAGGGACAGGATGATAGGACATCTGTTAAGACACCAGGGAATGATTTCCGTAGTGCTAGAGGGAGCTATAGAGGGTAATAAGTGTAGAGGAAGACAGCTATTGAAATACATCCAGCAAATAACTGCGGACGTAGGTTGCAAGTGCTGCTCTGGGCTCAAGAGGTTGTTGGTACGGGAGAGGAATCAGTGGAGGGCCGTATCAAACCAGTCAGGAGAAGATGTTTCAAGAACAAAAAAGAAAAATAAATAAGGAGAAGAATAAGGACTACTGAGTACTCAATATCTCAAGGAAGTCAAGGCAGGAGATTAGGTATTATTACATGACGGAAGTGTGAGAAGAGAGCGGCCAAAGGAGTTAACAATGTTCCTGGAGAGGACCTTGTCTTATCGTAAGGATTAGTGGACCAAATTTAGTAATATAGTTAACAAATACTGTTTATAACGATATATGCGAACAGATTAAAAGAGTTCACTTAGCTTTAGTCATGTGAAGCTGTGATGAAATCCATTTCATTCAACAATATAAAGAAATAGATTAAATTCCGCCTTAAAGATGGTTAAAGTGGGATCTACATGTAGAAATACGAAAGACGTGGGCGAGGAGAACACTGTGATAGGTTCCCGGAGACAGGTCGGCTCCTAGTCATTTTCCCTCTATTGGTGTAAACTTGACAGCAGCAGGAAACAAAAATGACAGCACAGCATATGGATGATTTAGAAAACGAGTGAAAACTACATAAAAGAGTAGCAGAGGTTGAGAGCTCCAATAGGAAAAGCCACATTCTGTCGATGGGTAATAACCACCAGCGCCAGAAAAAAGAGAAAAAAATACCTGAGTATGAATATTACCTGTAAATCCTGTATCTTATGTAGGGGCGCACAGTGCAAGCTGCTTTCATCAGTGTATTCTACATCTACATCTACACCCATACTCCGCAAGCCACCTGAAGGTGTGTGGCGGAGGTTACTTTGAGTACCTCTATCGGTTCTCCCTTCTATTCCAGTCTCGTATTGTTCGTGGAAAGAACGATTGTAGGTATGCCTCTGTGTGGGCTCTAATGTCTCTGATTTTATCCCCATGGTCTCTTCGCGAGATATACGTAGGAGGGAGCAATATGCTGTTTGACACCTTGGTGAAGGTATGTTCTCGAAACTTCAACAAAAGCCCGTACCGAGCTACTGAGCTTCTCTCCCGCAGAGTCTTCCATTGGAGTTTATCTATCATCTCCGTAACGCTTTCGCGATTACTGAATGATCCTGTAACGAAGCGCGCTGCTCTCCGTTGGATCTTCTCTATCTCTTCTATCAACCTTATCTGGTACGAATCCCACACTGGTGAACAATATTCAAGCAGTGGGCGAACAAGTGTACTGTAACCTACTTCATTTGTTTTCGGATTGCATTTCCTTAGGATTCTTCCAATGAATCTCCGTCTGGCCTCTGCTTTACCGACGATCAACTTTATATGATCATTCCATTTTAATTCACTCCTAATGCCTACTTCCAGATAATTTATGGAATTAATGGCTTCCAGTTGCTGACCTGCTATATTGCAGCTAAATGATCAAGGATCCTCCTTTCTATGTATTCGCAGCACATTACACTTGCCTACATTGAGATTCAATTGCCATTCCCTGCACCATGCGTCAATTCGTTGCAGATCCTACTGCATTTCGGTACAATTTTCCATTGTTACAACAATTTTCCATTGTTGCAACCACTCGATATACCATAGCATCATCCGCAAAAAGCCTCAGTGCACTTTAGATGTTATCCACAAGGTCATTTATGTATACTGTGAATAGCAAGGGTCCTACGACACTCCCTTGCGGCACATCTCACTTTTACTTCGGAAGACTTCTCTCCATTGAGAATGACATCCGGCGTTCTGTTATCTAGGAACTCTTCAATCCAATCACACAATCGGTCTGATAGTCCGTATGCTCTTACTTTGTTCATTAATTGACTGTGAGGAACTTTATCGAACGCCTTGCGGAAGTCAAGAAACACTGCGTCCACCTGGGAACCCGTGTCTATGGCCCTCTGAGTCTCGTGGACAGCGCGAGCTGGGTTACACACGATCGTCTTTTTCGAAACCCATGTTGATTCCTACAGAGTAGATTTCTAGTCTGGTATTAAGAAGTCATATGCATCGGGATCCCGTAATTTCGCGTTCACTGATGGCAAATTGGAGGTAAAACGCGACGCAGCCACATCCTATCTGTAAGCAAATAGCCACAAGCGCCTTACATAGAGGCCGTCAAATGCCAAGCAGGGCAGAGTTCGACGGAGTTCTGGAGTTAAAATTTCCCAGTGGCAGAAGCGACGGATGAATGAGCCTACAGCAGATACGATGTGAGTGAACATTTAACTCAATTAGTCTGGTACACTAAGGAGGATTTGTGAAAACGTGCCTGTATTTATTTTTACACTAGGTTTATGGGCCTCCACTCTACATTTGTCTACATGTACCCATGTCTCTGTGTCACTTTCATTGTGACAAGCAATTGAAGGATTCGATTTCAGTAATCGTATCTCGGACCTTCTTGGTTCGTGGTCATAACAATCTTATAGGTTCTTGTAGCTGTTTGTTCTGGTAATGATTAGAGAATCTAGTTACTTTCAGGTATTTTTTTATAAAGGAGTATCTGCGGTCTTCTGAATGTTCATTGCTAATGTAAGAAGACGCAACAAAGAGCAGACAAGTAAACCAAACATGAATCTTACTTTCTCATCATAACCATATATACCTTCTTACCCTAAAATTCAATCTTTCTGTCTCCAATTACAGAGACCTAAAAATCTCAGCTTCAGCGCGTCGCCTTTTCAGTCCTGCATGCAGCTACTCGTTTACCAAGAAATGGGTGACCTTAAATGCCGCACCATTACTGATCGGAGCGTCAGTTTCTAAACTAAATATGTTGAGACCCACATTAGATTACGCCCCTCAACTATACGAATAACTAGACCAATCATAGCCTTCTGATTTGTTAACATTCAGGGATATTTAGCTGACAAGAATGACAGTGAATGCTCAACATCGCTCGAAAATGTGCTTAGAAAATGTCACATTCCCAAAAACAGCATTTTGGGTCATTATCACACAGAACTGCGTGTCTAACCGTGGGAGTCATTTGTGTCATTCACCATTCAAGATCTAAGAAACGAACTTTGGCAGCATGAAGAAACAAGTTGATTGCTTGGTTGACTGAGGGGGAGAGGATCATATAGCAAAATCATTGGTTCCATAATCTAAGATGGCAGAAATTAAGTGAGGAACAACGCAAACAGCACAGTTCAGTCAAGAGGAAGGCATAATAAGCGAACAAAGAGGTAAAAGGGACAACAGAAAGTGGAAAGAACATGAGGGAGGTGGGTGGAAATGGGCATATCAGGGGTGCCGCAAAAATTCTATGTGTTGTGGGGCACCAGCACCGCCATCAACCTATCGCAGCATCCATACCATACTGTTATCACGATAAAAAGGAGAAAACACCAGAGGAAGAAGACACAAGAAGTGGGGAAACAAAATTGCACAACACACCAAAAAAAAATGTAGGGAAAATGCAGGGAAAACATGATCAGCATGGAAGTAAGGTCAAGGCCTCCATAACGAATGCCTATTTTATCCGAGCAGCTCAAATTCAAGAGGAAAATTTAAGAACTTAAACCTTAGAGGACAAACCACTTCCATGAATAAAACCAAGAACAGATGTAAACGTGTGAAGGTCGTCCACTAACACCCGATACAAGAAAGGCAGGAGAAAATATTTAGTGTGAGAGCCCAAAGGGCGGGGGCATTCCAGCAAAATATGGATCACCATTGGCAAAGCCCCACAACTACAAGGGGGAAGGTGGATCAATTAAGAATAAAAAACCATGGGGCAACCTAGTATGGACATTACAAAGAAGGCAAAGGATGATATACCTACACTCCTGGAAATGGAAAAAAGAACACATTGACACCGGTGTGTCAGACCCACCATACTTGCTCCGGACACTGCGAGAGGGCTGTACAAGCAATGATCACACGCACGGCACAGCGGACACACCAGGAACCGCGGTGTTGGCCGTCGAATGGCGCTAGCTGCGCAGCATTTGTGCACCGCCGCCGTCAGTGTCAGCCAGTTTGCCGTGGCATACGGAGCTCCATCGCAGTCTTTAACACTGGTAGCATGCCGCGACAGTGTGGACGTGAACCGTATGTGCAGTTGACGGACTTTGAGCGAGGGCGTATAGTGGGCATGCGGGAGGTCGGGTGGACGTACCGCCGAATTGCTCGACACGTGGGGCGTGAGGTCTCCACAGTACATCGATGTTGTCGCCAGTGGTCGGCGGAAGGTGCACGTGCCCGTCGACCTGGGACCGGACCGCAGCGACGTACGGATGCACGCCAAGACCGTAGGATCCTACGCAGTGCCGTAGGGGACCGCACCGCCACTTCCCAGCAAATTAGGGACACTGTTGCTCCTGGGGTATCGGCGAGGACCATTCGCAACCGTCTCCATGAAGCTGGGCTACGGTCCCGCACACCGTTAGGCCGTCTTCCGCTCACGCCCCAACATCGTGCAGCCCGCCTCCAGTGGTGTCGCGACAGGCGTGAATGGAGGGACGAATGGAGACGTGTCGTCTTCAGCGATGAGAGTCGCTCCTGCCTTGGTGCCAATGATGGTCGTATGCGTGTTTAGTGCCGTGCAGGTGAGCGCCACAATCAGGACTGCATACGACCGAGGCACACAGGGCCAACACCCGGCATCATGGTGTGGGGAGCGATCTCCTACACTGGCCGTACACCACTGGTGATCGTCGAGGGGACACTGAATAGTGCACGGTACATCCAAACCGTCATCGAACCCATCGTTCTACCATTCCTAGACCGGCAAGGGAACTTGCTGTTCCAACAGGACAATGCACGTCCGCATGTACCCCGTGCCACCCAACGTGCTCTAGAAGGTGTAAGTCAACTACCCTGGCCAGCAAGATCTCCGGATCTGTCCCCCATTGAGCATGTTTGGGACTGGATGAAGCGTCGTCTCACGCGGTCTGCACGTCCAGCACGAACGCTGGTCCAACTGAGGCGCCAGGTGGAAATGGCATGGCAAGCCGTTCCACAGGACTACATCCAGCATCTCTACGATCGTCTCCATGGGAGAATAGCAGCCTGCATTGCTGCGAAAGGTGGATATACACTGTACTAGTGCCGACATTGTGCATGCTCTGTTGCCTGTGTCTATGTGCCTGTGGTTCTGTCAGTGTGATCATGTGATGTATCTGACCCCAGGAATGTGTCAATAAAGTTTCCCCTTCCTGGGACAATGAATTCACGGTGTTCTTATTTCAATTTCCAGGAGTGTATATCAGGAGAGATGGTGGGAAGAACGCCATATGGAGGGAATCACCTTGATTGTGCGAAGTTTATTAGATGGGGGGTAGCTTCCCAAGTGTCACTCCACGATTCAGCAAAAGGGGGTTTGATGTAAAGCTGCAAATCTGACCCAGAGTGGATACAGAGAACAGGGGTAGCTGACCACCCTGCCAGCCAGACAATCAGTTAGTTCATTTTCCGCCAGGGTACTCACATAGCCAGGAATCCAAAGGAAATCAACTGATCGAGCAGCATCACCAAGACAAGCGAGAAGTTTGACAATGGCAGAGACCATTGTGTGGAGGGAAAAAGTCCGCGAGATAATCTGAAGACCACTCATTGAGTCTGTACATAACTAAATGCAGTTGAGTGAAGAGCGTTTAACATAGCTGAGGGACTGATAGATGGCTATCAATTATGCAGTAAACAGTCCACACATGGCAGGAAATAGATAGTGTTCCATGACAACAGAAGACGTGAAGCATATTCTACATGATCAGCATATTTAGAGCCATTGGTGTTAAAACTGGAGCGCTTGGAATGAACAATGGGACTCCATTGGATTGATGGAGGTTTTCAGACCTCGGAAGAGACCCATCTGAATCTAGGGCCAAAGAGCTATCCAAGTAGAAGTGAATTTGGGGAAGAGGACAAAGATGGGAGGTGGAAGTCATGACAGAGAGAAGCGGGGTACAGAGCAACCAGTAAACCCACCAGAGGCGAGCAGTGGGAGGTGATGGCCTGAAACGCGAGAAGAGTACAATATGATGGGTGAACAAGGGAAGAGTGGATAGTATTGGCATAGGAAAACAGGAGCTGAGACTGCTGAATCAAGACGAGGGGAGAGGATCTCAGCGTCAACTAAAAGACCATCGACAGGGCTAGTGCGAAGGGCACCAGAAGCTAAACAGATACCACGATGGCGAACTAGGTCCAAGAGGAACAGCGTCGAAGGAGCAGCTCATCCATAAACAGGCGAGACAGAACTCATGCTAAGTAAAGGCAGCGGAGGGTTGAACGACCTGTGCTCCATATATATATATATATATATATATATATATATATATATATATATATATATATACACTCCTGGAAATTGAAATAAGAACACCGTGAATTCATTGTCCCAGGAAGGGGAAACTTTATTGACACATTCCTGGGGTCAGATACATCACATGATCACACTGACAGAACCACAGGCACATAGACACAGGCAACAGAGGATGCACAATGTCGGCACTAGTACAGTGTATATCCACCTTTCGCAGCAATGCAGGCTGCTATTCTCCCATGGAGACGATCGTAGAGATGCTGGATGTAGTCCTGTGGAACGGCTTGCCATGCCATTTCCACCTGGCGCCTCAGTTGGACCAGCGTTCGTGCTGGACGTGCAGACCGCGTGAGACGACGCTTCATCCAGTCCCAAACATGCTCAATGGGGGACAGATCCGGAGATCTTGCTGGCCAGGGTAGTTGACTTACACCTTCTAGAGCACGTTGGGTGGCACGGGATACATGCGGACGTGCATTGTCCTGTTGGAACAGCAAGTTCCCTTGCCGGTCTAGGAATGGTAAAACGATGGGTTCGATGACGGTTTGGATGTACCGTGCACTATTCAGTGTCCCCTCGACGATCACCAGTGGTGTACGGCCAGTGTAGGAGATCGCTCCCCACACCATGATGCCGGGTGTTGGCCCTGTGTGCCTCGGTCGTATGCAGTCCTGATTGTGGCGCTCACCTGCACGGCGCCAAACACGCATACGACCATCATTGGCACCAAGGCAGAAGCGACTCTCATCGCTGAAGACGACACGTCTCCATTCGTCCCTCCATTCACGCCTGTCGCGACACCACTGGAGGCGGGCTGCACGATGTTGGGGCGTGAGCGGAAGACGGCCTAACGGTGTGCGGGACCGTAGCCCAGCTTCATGGAGACGGTTGCGAATGGTCCTCGCCGATACCCCAGGAGCAACAGTGTCCCTAATGCTGGGAAGTGGCGGTGCGGTCCCCTACGGCACTGCGTAGGATCCTACGGTCTTGGCGTGCATCCGTGCGTCGCTGCGGTCCGGTCCCAGGTCGACGGGCACGTGCACCTTCCGCCGACCACTGGCGACAACATCGATGTACTGTGGAGACCTCACGCCCCACGTGTCGAGCAATTCGGCGGTACGTCCACCCGACCTCCCGCATGCCCACTATACGCCCTCGCTCAAAGTCCGTCAACTGCACATACGGTTCACGTCCACACTGTCGCGGCATGCTACCAGTGTTAAAGACTGCGATGGAGCTCCGTATGCCACGGCAAACTGGCTGACACTGACGGCGGCGGTGCACAAATGCTGCGCAGCTAGCGCCATTCGACGGCCAACACCGCGGTTCCTGGTGTGTCCGCTGTGCCGTGCGTGTGATCATTGCTTGTACACCCTCTCGCAGTGTCCGGAGCAAGTATGGTGGGTCTGACACACCGGTGTCAATGTGTTCTTTTTTCCATTTCCAGGAGTATATATATATATATATATATATATATATATATATATATATATATATATATATATATATATATATATATATATAGAGGGGCAAGGAAGGAAAGGACATTGAGCTTACGAAAATAGCCAACATTCAGATGACAGATACGGGGACACCAAGTAATTTTCTTGTCAAAAAGATACCCAAGAAATGGAACTAGGTGGCATGGTCAGGCTTTGGACGCTGAGGTATAGCCTCGGATCAGGAAGGCTGTAGTATGGTGATGGAAATGCTTCACCCTCGACTTAAGAAGACAGTATTGAAAACTGTATGAGAGTGCCCATGAAGCACGCCACATGGCACCCTGAAGCTGTTGGTCCATAGAGATTACCGAGTAGGAGCCAGTACAAAAATGGTTCAAATGGCTCTGAGCACTATTGGACTTAACATCTGACCCCTAGAATTTAGAAATACTTAAACCTAACTAACCTAATGACATCATGCACATCCATGCCCGAGGCAGGATTCGAATCTGCGACCGCAGCGGTCGCGCGGTTCCAGACTGTAGCCCCTAGAGCCGCTCTGCCACTCCGGCCAGCGAGCCAGTACAGATACGGAAATCATCCATATACAGGGCAGGGATGACCAATGGTGCAGCAGAAGCTACATCTTCATTAATATCGATGAGAAAACGAAGGACACTTTATGCAGTGCTCTGTGGAACACAATTCTCCTGAGTGTGTGGGGAGCAGAGAACACTGCCAACTCAGACTCCGAATATACAATTAGGTAGGAACTGGTGAATAAAAGTCGGTAGGGGGCCCAAAGATCCCGCCCAAAGTGCATAAGGAGGATGTGATGGCGCCAAGCTGTTGGCCTTGTGAAGATGGCAGAAAATTATGAAAAGACAGCGGAACTGAGAAAAGAGCTTGCCAACTGCAGTTTCCAGTTGAAAACCTCACTAATAAGGAGGTAAAAGGTCCTGAGATTCAAGAAAACAGTTGAGGTGATGAGCCACCATCCATTGCAGTAACTCGCAGGGTAGATTGGTCAGGCTGATTGGCTGGTAACTATCAAGGAACTATGAATTCTTGCGAGGTTTAAGGACAGCAACCACAATACCGTCTCTCCATTGAGAGCAGAGACTGCCTTGGAGTGAAATACAGTTATACACCTGGAGGAGATATTGTCATTATGGAGGGTTTAGGAGTTGAAGCAGTTGGTTATGGATGGAATAATGGGAAGAAAAAAAGGCCCGAAGAAGCTCCCATGCCGTAAAAGACTGATTGTACGATTTTCCTGTGCGAGGGGTGAAGAGTAAGTGGGAAGCTTCAGCCTTCTGTTTCCAGAGAAGGAAGGCAGCTTGGTAGTAGGCTGATGCCAATGCCATTGCAAAATGGGTCACTAGGTATTCTGTGAAAAGGGTCTGTGCAAAGTCCGCCTAGAAGGGCAAGGCCCAGAATGGCCGACTATCACTGATGAGTCATGGTTGCCTTAATTTAGGCGGGCTTGATTGGCTGTCGATATCGATCTTGTTCATATGTTGGAAGCTTGGGTCTTTAGTCGAGGAGTGTGTTGCTGGTTTTTGAGTGGGCTCTGGTACTGACAGTTAGCTGGAGAGCACATGGCTGGCTAGTTATTGGTTTTGGGGAACTCCTGCTGTCCAGTGCAGACCTCGAGAAGGCGCGAGTGATTAAATTGGTCATAGGGAAACCTTGCCAGCCTGATTACGGATTGATTGCAGCGACTTATGGGAAGAGCAGTGGATGCCCCTTGCAACCTGGTCGGCAAGTATCTGGCCAACACTGTAAACCTGAGTTGTACAGCACCTCGGAGACCGCATCTACAGATTGGAGGCTGTAACATCCTTGCTTGGAATTCTGGAAACCACGGATCCTTCACACCTAAGTGGAGTTAGGTGCTGATTTATATTATTGCTACTTGTTAACGTAAGGCCACGTCTGTGTTAATGTGGAACTGGACCTGTTATCTTAACGAGCCTCCGAGTAATTTTGTGTGCGGTCATTGGTCAGTGTAAGTGATGATAATTTGTTGTTTCATGTTATATTCCATGCAAGTGTATGAGAATTCTCCGCTACAAATTGAGCTTATGAAACTGAAATTGTAGCCTAGTTTGTGTCGAAGGCAAGGCACCCTTTTATAGACGAGTATATCCTAGTGATTGGATTTGCAGGAGGTGATATCTAAGTCTGTTAATTTTAAAGTAACGTTACGTTTGTTACTTGTATTTGTAGTCACTTCTGGAGTAAATTAATATTGTCTACATCCTAGACATTGTCGTCTGTAGCCTTGTTTGGGGAGAATACTGTTCCCTTTGGATGTGTGTTGGTAGGGTAGTTTTGACAGCGGACGGCGCATGCCTGTTTCCTGGGCTCAGAACAGAGACGCGTTTTCTTTCTGCTCCGGCGACACTTCCGTCATGTCACGACGTCTAAGCTGGCACGAAATCTGGCGCTTCTACCAGTCGCCACATTTTGGCTCAAGTTAAATCTTGCACGTTCTAAATATTGCACGTTCTAAGTGTTCTGCCAATGAATCGCAGTCTTTGATTTGCTCTACCCACACATTATCTATGTAATCGTTCCAATTTAGGATATTTGTAATTGCATATCCCAAAGTATTTAGTTGAATTTACAGTCTTCAGATGCGTGCAACTTATCGCGTAATCGAAATTTAGCGGATTTCTTTTAGTACTCATGTGAATAACTTCACCCTATTCGGGGTCAACTGCCACTTTTCGCACCATACCGATGTCTTATCTAAATCATTTTGCTATTGGTTTTGGTCATCTGATGACTTTGCAAGACGGTAAATGACAGCATCATCTGCAAAAAATCTAAGAGGTCTACTCAGATTGTCTCCTATGTCACCGGCCGGGGTGGTCGAGCGGTTCTAGGCGCTACAGTCTGGAACCGCGCTGCTGTTAATGTAGCAGGTTCGAATCCTGCCTCGGGCATGTATATGTGTGATGTCCTTACGTTAGTTAGGTTTAAGTAGTTCTAAGTTCTAGGGGACTGATGACCTCAGAAGTTAAGTCCCACAGTGCTCAGAGCCATTTGTCTCCTATGTCGTTAATATAGATCAGGAACAATAGAGGGCCTATAACATTTCCTTGAGGAGCGCCAGATATTACTTCTATTTGACTCGATGACTTTCCGTATGCTACTACGAACTGTGACCTTTCTGACAGGAAATCACGAATCCAGTCGCACAACTGAGGCGATATTCCACAGTCACGCTGTTTTGGTAGAAGACGCTTGTGAGGAACCGTTTCGAAAACCTTCTGGAAATCTAAAAATATGGAAACAATTTGGCATCCCCTGTCGATAGCACTAATTACTTCACGAGTATAAAGCGCTGCTTGTGTTTCACGAGAATAATGTTTCCTGAATCCGTGCTGAATATCTGTCAATAGATCGTTTTCTTCAAGGTAATTCATAATGTTCGAACACCGTATATGTTCCATAACCCTACTGCATTTCGCTCCTATGGCTATCAATATTTCCGACGAATTGTCGTCTAGTCCAAGGGTCTTGTTTACACTTAGATCTCTGTGCAGCACTCTGTCAAATTCTTCTCACAGTGCCTTATTTCCCACCTCGTCTACGCCCTCTTCCATCATACTGCCTTCAGTTTTCTTCCTGTATTTCGTAAATGGTTAGTTGCACTGGACGTAATCATATTGTGATGCAATTTCAGGTTGTTGAATAAAAAGAAAGTAACATTTCATTCACATTAAAAAATCAAAAGATTACATATATTGTTCTAATATGCACACAGTTTAGGTGTCAAAGTAATCTAGCTTAAGATTAGTAAATGGATAACTACCAGTCATTTGAGACACAATTACTTTTTTAGTGCTTGGTTAATATCATGTTCACAAGTTATATCAAAAGTGGCAGCTTTTAGGTTTCTGTCTCCTCTTGGACAAATTTCTGCGAACACCCGTGCTCCTCGCATGGTACTGAGTGCTTGAAAATCGCAACGCGTGACGCAGTCACCATTCTGACGTCGGCGGTACCTCTTGCTCTCTGCAGGACAAAGACAGTGGGCAAAACTTCTTTTTTCCGATGTAAAGGGGAGACATAGCCGTGCAGCGAAAGTTTGTTAGTGCGCAGCGCATACGTTTTGATACTACTGTACGAATATCTCTGGTTAGGGCGCACAGGAGACAGTGCGAACCGCACCGAGTGAAACTAGAGCCACAAAGACAAAGGATCGAGGTGGCCTGTGGGAGGTGGTGAGGGGAATGAACCGCAGTCTGAAGCGGCGGCCAGCGCGGAGCTTCTGCTGCCGCTGCTGCGACTTTGGGCTCCCGCGGGGACCCGGCCCAATATGCGCGCTCGTTTATCTTCTTTAAACTTGCTTTAACTAGGGACGTGTGTGATCCCATTTCCCGCGGCTGCAATCTTGTCTTTGTTATTTCGCCGGCGCCGCTCGCCGCACCCCGCTCGCCTTTGCCGCCGGCCGGCCGCTGATCCGGCGGGCTTCTGGACCGTCTCTCGCCTCGCTCCATCGTCAATCCCACACCCGCCCCAGCCGACACGCCCTTGTTTCCTTTTTGTTTCTTCTTCTTTATCTTTCAGCCACTGAAAAAAGGAAGTTGTGTCACCAGCCATCCGTCTTTTGTCGTCGCGCCTGCCACAAGCGGAGAATACTGATGCGGGAATTTCGAGCTGCTGTTCACATAACGCCGAGAAATCTGAAACAAGGCACTGATTCTGCTTATTTACTGTACTAAGTCACCGAAGTAAAGCGGCGCCCAAAACATTTTGACATATGGGTGACGCAAGTAAGGTCATACCGAAACGACCAGCTGCGTTAGCTATGTCTGTCCAAACCCTTTTCTTCTTGTTTCAAAAGATGAATCGCTACGCATCCAACAACATCCGCTACTTAATATGTTTCAAAATACTGCGATTAAAAACGGGATTTTTCAAGGGCTCATACCTGGGTCCGTGCCGCAGTGGCTGCACTGGTTCACGTGAGATCACCGAAGTTAAGCGCTGTCGGGCGTGGTCGGCACTTGGATGGGTGACCATCCAAGCCGCCATGCGCTGTTGCCGTTTTTCGGGGTGCACTCAGCCTCGTGATGCCAATTGAGGAGTTACTCGACGGAATAGTAGCGGCTTCGGTCAAGAATACCATCATAATGACCGGGAGAGCGGTGTGCTGTCCCAACGCCCCTCCAATCCGCATCCTCCACTGAGGATGACACGGCGATCGGATGGTCGTGGTAGGCCACTCATGGACTGAAGACGGAGTGCTCATACCTGGGGTTCTATTGATGATAGAAAGGCGATGTCAAGTCTTTTGGGTATCCCTTAGGCTAGGGACCATTTGTACCGGGTTTATCATAAGTATTGGTGTAAACGCATACAGTTGAACGTACACGATACTAGAAGCAAAAAAGGTCTCAGTAAACATAGGTTCGAAAATGCATACCTTAAGAGGTACGAGCAATTTTTCACTTCGATACTGTGAAGCAAATCTCCTCTACTGCAACCTGTTTTCAAATGGTTCAAATGGCTCTGAGCACTATGGGACTTAACATCCCTAACCCCGCCGGGAATCTAACCCGGGAACCCGGGCGTGAGAAGCGAGAACGCTACCGCATGACCACGAGCTGCAAGCTGTTTGCTTTCCACAGTCTGAGAAGTAGTATTATGGACAAAAACAAGAAAAAATTTCCAGTAAACATTTGCTCTAAAATCCATACCTTAAAAGTTAAAGGCAATAGTTCATTAGAAGAGTTGTGTTTCCAAGTAACGTAGATGAACACGTGCTCATAGATCTTTATGTATGCATTTTAGAGGACATGTTTACTGGACATCTTTTTCTTGTTTTGGAACACATTACCATTTCCCAAAATATAGAAGCAAACAGCTTGCAGTAGAAGAGATCTGGTTCACACTATCCAAGATGAAAAATTGATCGTAGCTCTTAAGGTATGAATTTTCGACCCTATGTTTACTGGGACTTTCTTGCTTCTATTACCACGTACTTTCAACTGTATGCGTTTACGCCATTAATTATGGTACACCCTGTATACCTAACAGAAGGATCGTCGTACTGTGACTATCTTACAGTACAGAATCAAAGTTTGAATGTTACACGCTTCTTCTTGCTTAGACTGAAACGTCCCCTTTGGAAAATTATTAATTACTGTGCTGGTAAACTTGTACGTTATTTGATTTTCAAACAGCTGAGCAAAACTGAAAGTACTCAGACATTTCTCTCTTTACTTATTCTGATCACCACTAAACTGACTCACAATATTTTTTTAGCGCAACGCAATCTGACTTTCAATAATCTCTACAAGAGAATAGCCCTGACTAACAGTAACCTATACCTTTCATGAATCACTTACCTCACAAAAATCTTCGTTACTCGAACTATTGCAATACAGCGAGCGCCAGTGCTGCCAACTAAATAAAAGATTCTAACTACTGAAGGCACTAACTACTGATAGGCATAGTTAGCAAATGAAAGATTTTGATAGAGAACAAACAATGTATTTACCTTAATAATGTTCAAAAGTCATCAATTATATATCAGTTCATGACATCCAGTCTTACAAATTTCCATTTTCTGACGTACACACGTCCAGATGGTCCGCTCTCACAACTCTGCCATCTCTCTCCCCACATCCACCACTGCTGGCGGCTCACCTCCAACTGCACAACGCTACGCGCTGTTCACATTCAACTGCCCAACACTACAGTAGTGAATATTCCAACTATGCCAACCAGCCACAGATTGCACACAGCACAGTCAGTGATTTTCATACAGAGCGCTACGTGGTGTTACCAACATAAAAACCTAAACAGTCCAATTACAAGACAAATGGACCAAATCAGTTGGTTCTTTTTGCATCAGATTTCGTGTATGGTGCACCTTAAGGGACTTATGAAGGCACCACTTAATTAATGGGCGATTCATAAGCAAAGCCTAAAAGCATGATTTTTTGGTGTCAAAACAGAGCCACTGATCCCAAGAGAGCTATGCACAGAAAATGGCTGAAATTTTTACCGTATATTCCTACCCTACCTCGAACATCCCTGAAAATTTTCTTGTTATCTCGATCCATTTCCAGTGGTTCACTGCTACCCTATTTGTCCACGAAAAATCCGCAAAAATCCAGTGTGAGTCGAAAAAGTAATTCATAAAGTCACGTAGCACGGAGAAATATAATGCAAAATGCCTCCGTTAGCATAGTAGTACTGAAGCACATGCAAAATTTCTGTGCACATAAAATTCTGTGAGAGGCGTAAAATTATGTATTTTTGCATTATTTCAGTTTCACATAAGTAAACTAATAAATATCGCTGACTCATAATTTTTTTTTTTTTTTTTTACATGAGGGGCGTGCTCTACCGTAACATGGAAGAGAAGCGGTCTAGCGGAAAAAGATTTCTACGAGAACATAAAATTAGACAATATGCTCCTGTGTAATATAAGACTCTCCTAAAAAGTCATTTTATCTTCCTTAGCATGTTTAAAAATTATCCCAAAAATTTTGACCTGCCAACGTATTTGAGCTTTTATCCTTTTATTTTCTCGGTCGAGATTACAATCTGATTAATCTAATTCATTTCTTTGCTATGGCATTCCTTTCTTCATTACCATTCTTCCATGTTTCATCAAAATATTACCATTTTGGCATCAAGTTGGCAAGAAAGTGGTAACTTTTTTTAGTTTTATACTAATACGTGAACAAGGATCGAAATGCTCATTAGAAACCCACCTTCTAAATGAATTTGGTCTGTAACATATTTTTAAGAATGACATGGACACCTCTGATTGTTAGCTTAACTTAAAATTCGGCATCAATGTTTGTATTTCCGTATGTAGTGCATAACAACACTCGTTGCACATTTGTTCAGATACAGCAACAGAGTGTGCAGTTCTAGTATCCAATGCAGTTGCCTCATGCGTTTCACGAAGTGGTCAAATTTTAAACGCTGCTGTAGCTTCCCGCTGTGGCTTGTTCCAAGTTTCTCACCTGTGCCTTTAACTAGCGCTGCGAAAATCAAACTTCTCTTTATAAGATCCAGGCCAATCAAATTAAATTATTAGCCGGGGCCACAGTGTAGGCAGATCTCACAAAAAAAGATTCTCTGGACTGCGGAGTTGGCACAGGATCAGAGGACACAGCTTCCGATAGTGACCACCAACATATAAATTATTTCTAGGCTTCTTATTTCTTGAGAATTACGTTAGACCACCAACACATAAAATATTTGTAGACTTTTTATTTCTTGAGAATTACGTTAGAATGAGCTGGAAATTTCACAGAGAGTCAGCAGATCAAAGCGGGGCGAAGGGCACTATTAACGTAACGTGGGTTGTAAACGATGATGCCGACAGTAGGTAGGACAGCGTTCGGCGAAGGCTGTTGCGTGTACTGCATAGGGTGAGTGGACACCCGTTGCGAGATGACACAAGGCTGACTGCAAGCAACGCCATCGTTGGTACTCTGCACGAGATGACCACCGCTCCCAAGTTACTAATGCGTGTATCTGAAATGAGGTCGTTGTAAGGTACAGTAAAGGTCTCGGGACGCGGGCAGCGATGTGCCTTGGGCGGATAATGCAGGGAAGACGGCGCCAGTCTGACGATAGGAGAGCAATAAGCTTGTGGAAACTGTGGAAAGCTACAGGTATTTATGGCTCTAACCTCTCGACAGAACACGGCATGTAAGTGTGAGTCTGCAACTTTCTCGTAGCAAAAATACCTGTAGCTGGTCTCTCATATACAGGGTGATCCATTGATCGTGACCGCGCCAAATATCTCACGAAATAAGCGTCAAACAAAAAAACTACAAACAACGAAACTTGTCTAGCTTTAAGGCGGAAACCAGATGGCGCTATGGTTGGCCCTCTAGATGGCACTGCCATGGATCAAACGGATAACAACTGCGTTTGTTTTTTAAATAGGAACCCCCATTTTTTTACATATTACGTGTAGTACGTAAAAAAATATGAATGTTGTAGTTGGACCACTATTTTGGCTTTGTGATAGATGGCGCTGTAATAGTCACAGACGTATAAGTACGTGGTATCACGTAACATTCCGCCAATGCGGACGGTATTTGCTTCGTGATACATTACCCGGTGTTAAAATAGACCGTTTACCATATGCGGAAATGGTCGATATCGAGTTGATGTATGGCTATTGTGATCAAAATGCCCAACTGGCGTGTGCTATGTATGCTGATCGGTATCCTGGACGACATCATCCAAGTGTCCGGACCGTTCGCCGGATAGTTACATTATTTAAGGAAACAGGAAGTGTTCAGCCCCATGTGAAACGTCAACCACGACCTGCAACAAATGATGATGCCCAAGTAATTTAGCTGCTGTCGCGGCTAATCCGCACATCAGTAGCAGACAAATTGCGCGAGAATCGGGTATCTTATAAACGTCGGTGTTGAGAACGCTACATCAACATCGATTGCACCCGTACCATATTTCTATGCACCAGGAATTGTATGGCGACGACTCTGAGCGTCGTGTACAGTTCTGCACAAGAGAAATTACGGGACGATGACAGATTTTTTGCACGCGTTCTATTTAGTGACCCAGCGTCATTCACCAACAACGGTAACGTAAACCGGCATAATACGCACTACTGAGTAACGGACAATCCATGATGGCTGCGACAAGTGGAACATCAGCGACCTTGGCGGGTTAATGTATGGTGCGGCATTATGGGAGAAATGATAATTGGCCCCCATTTTATCGATGGAAATCTAAATGGTGCGATATATGCTGATTTCCTACGTAATGTTCTATTGATGTTACTACAATATGTTTCACTGCATGACAGAATGGCAACGTATTTCCAACATGATGGATGTCCGGCACATAGCTCGCGTGCGGTTGAAGCGGTATTGAATAGCTTATTTGATGACAGGTGGATTGGTCGTCGTTACACCATACCATGGCCGCACGTCATCTGGATCTGACGTCGCGGGATTTCTTTCTGTGGGGAAAGTTGAAGGATATTTGCTATCGTGATCCACCGACAACGCCTGACAAAATGCATCAGCGCATTGTCAATGCATGTGCGAACATTACGGGAGGCGAACTACTCGCTGTTGAGAGGAATGTCGTTACACGTATTGCCAAATACTTTGAGGTTGACGGAAATCATTTTGAGCATTTACTGCATTAATGTGGTATTTACAGGTAATCAATCTGTAACAGCATGCGTTCTCAGAAATGATAAGTTCACAAAGATACATGACTCACATTGGAACAACCGAAATAAAATGTTGAAACGTACCTACGCTCTGTATTTTAATTTAAAAAACCTACCTGTAACCAACTGTTCGTCTAAAATTGTGAGCCATATGTTTGTGACTGTCACAAAGTGAAAAAAGTGGTCCAACTAAAACATTCATATTTCTTTACGTACTACACGAATATGTAATAAAAATGGGGGTTCTTATTTAAACAAACGCTGTTGATATCCGTTTGACCTATGGCAGCGCAATCTAGCTGACTAATCTTAGCGCCATCTGGTTTCCCCCTTCAAGCTAGACAAGTTTCGTTCTTTGTAGTTCTTTCGTTTGATGCTTATTTCGTGAGATATTTGGCCCGGTCACGATCAATGGACCACCCTGTATATAAAACAGATAGGAATCTTAGGAGGTTCGTAGGAAACGACATGCTGTAACACAATAATTCGCTAGTATCGTAGGAGGTTTGGAAAACTAGCGAGAAGAGAGGAGGACGCTCCAGGAGAATGAACACTTGACACTGTATGACCGCTCGTGAGCGGCTATGATTGGCTCTCGAAGAGTGAACAGACTTTTAAGAGGGAAGTGAGGAAGAAGTAAGGTGGTATTTCGTGCACTGCTAGTGAGAGAATCACTTCAAATTCTGCTAGCAGTCATTTCACTTTGCAGGCCAGACTGGTGCATGATGTGACGTTTGCGTTAGGTAGCTTTTCAGGATTCACAACCATCGTCCGACACAGTAACTGCCGACAGCAGCACTGGCGGGCAACACCTGTCGCCAGCTTCAGCGTGTGTAGGTCGCTAAGTACTCAGTAAACGTTAGAGTGTTAATGAGTAGGAGGAAGTTGTCCGTCTGGCATGAATAATTTAACGAATTCAAATTTTGGCAGTCACTGTCGTCGGATCGCGGAAACGGATCAGTGTGCCAACAATGTAGAAACCTACCTGTCGGCTCCTAGTCTTGAATCTACACCAACATCGTTACTTGTAACTGTTTTGTGTTCTTGTGGTAATTTTACACTGAATAAGAACTTATTAAACATGTTAATGTTACACTTCAGTGCACCTACTGCATTCGCATCGAATGAAGATTTATAATAGTAGAACTTAAGACAACTATTTCATTACACACGCATCTCACCCTAACATAAAATTAAATTACAGTTTCATTACTCCATCATCCTTCTGAAGACTGCACGGCAGTAATTTAGCGTTAGTAAAAATGCTTGCACAACAAATGATAGTTTATAGTCTTCATTGGGCATCTACAGAACATACCGATAAAGGTTAAATACCTAAATGCGTAGGTGGTGGGGTAGTGCAATAGGTTTACCAAATAAGAAGTGATGTCTACCTTGTTGTTTATTTTACTTGTAGATTCGCAAAAAAATTCTTGTATGGAGCGTGTGAAGCTTTCATACTATTTACATATTCAGAAACAATGAAAATCATTAGGACTGCTTCTTCAGTAGCTTACTATACAGCTTTCGACCATTTGCGCATGCTTTTGTTTAATGGCAGAATGGAACACTTATTACATGCTCGCTCTGCACAGACTGCTAGTTAATACCCTTCGTCACAGAAAACCAAAATTTAAGAAGTGTAGAACAAGAGATACGGAAGCAGAGAACGACAGCAGCGCTCTTTGCGGCCTTGCAGGGAACTACGAATACAAGTATATACGGCACGAAAATTCATAATTTTAATTAGAATTTATACTGAGGTAGATTTGTGGTCTATTAGCAGTGCATGACTGCAAACTTGCAAAGAAATATATTTGAGAAATCTAAATCGAAAACTAAGATTAACTTATAATAACTGGGAGTTCGGAGTCATGTAAAATTTTGTACCTGACGCCGTGGTTGCCTTTCGATAGTAAAATCATTTATTTGTAAAAAAACTGTATTGCAGTTACGACTGTGTGGCCATTATCAAGTGGAATTAATTCCGAATGAACACTGGTCAACGCCTCAAAATCATCTGACGTGATCTGACACAGAGGCTGGTTTCATTGCACTGTGTCCCAGTTGGCGACATCTTTTGTGCACTGTACTCCACGTTGTGAATATATCCCTCGAAGTTTGCTTTATTTTTCTTCGTATCCGTAATGATGGATAGAGCATATGATTTCATATTCATTTTTGTTTCGTGTAAAATTAAAGGTAGTTTCGTGACGTGGTGCTCTGTGAAGTCCTGTACACTTCCTGCTTACGAATCCGTGTGAGAACAGATCGATTTAAATGCATTATAACAACACTGTTTGTTTTCTACTTCACTTTGACTCGCATACGTTTTTCTTAATTTCTCGCATTTCATGGAGATGCTGATTTGAGAGGAATGGTATTTAGTTTTATTACATCTAGTCACGGAATGATTAAGTATTGCAACTTCTAACGGTGTTCTTTTTGTCACTGACTATGTACTGGAGTCTTAATAACTTCAGTGCACTACAATCATCCGACCTTAATGAAAATTTTAAAGTAGATAACACACACTCCTATACTTACTTCATCGGATGTACTTCTAAAATATGTACAACCAGAGCTTACTAAATGCTGTAGTATTCGGTAGGATGGAGGTACCTTCACAATATATGACACAATCACGTGTACAAATATGCAATGTAGAATATTTCTGGTGCACAAAAGTACCTGGCAGAATAATTACACACTCTTTCAGTAATACCACAGAGCATAATGAGTCGCTAGCAGCAACAACATTCAACCAGGAATATGAAGGGTGGTCCATTGATCGTGACCGTGCCAAATATCTCACGAAATAAGCGTCAAACTCGTCTAGCTTGAAGGGGGAAGCCAGATGTCGCTATCGTTGGCACGCCAGATGGCGCTGCCATAGGTCAAACGGATATCAACTTCGTTTTTTTCAAATAGGAACCCCCATTTTTATTACATATTCGTGTAGTACGTAAAGAAATCTGAATGTTTTAGTTGGACCACTTTTTTCGCTTTGTGATAGATGGCGCTGTAATAGTCACAAACATATGGCTCACAATTTTAGACGAACAGTTGGTAATAGGTTGGATTTTAAATTAAAATACAGAACGTAGGTACGTTTGAACATTTTAAATCGGTTGTTCCAATGTGAGTCATGTATCTTTGTGAACTTATCATTTCTGAGAACGCATGCTGTTACAGATTGATTACCTGTAAATACCACATTAATGCAATAAATGCATAAGATGACTTCCGTCTACCTCAATCCATTTGGCAATACGTGCAACGACATTCCTCTCAACAGCGAGTAGTTCGCCTTCCGTAATGTTCGCACATGCATTGACAATGCGCTGACGCATGTTGTCAGGCGTTGTCGGTGGATCACGATAGCAAATATCCTTTAACTTTCCCCACGGAAAGAAATCCGGGGACGTCAGATCCGGTGAACGTGCGGGCCATGGTATGGTGCTTCGACGACCAATCCACCTGTCATGAAATATGCTATTCAATACCGCTTCAACCACACGCGAGCTATGTGCCGGAAGTCCATCATGCTTCAAATGGCTCTGAGAACTATGGGACTTAACATCTCAGGTCATCACTCAACTTAGAACTACTTAAACCTAACTAACATAAGGACACCACACATTCATACCCAAGGCAGGATTCGAATCTGCGACCGTAGCGGTCGCGCGGTTCCAGAAAGAAACGCCTAGAACCGCTCGGCCACACAGGCGGGCCATCCATCAAGTTGGAAGTACATCGCCATTCTGTCATGCAGTGAAACATCTTGTAGTAACATCGGTAGAACATTAGGTAGGAAATCAGCATATATTGCTCCATTTAGATTGCCATCGATAAAATGGGGGCCAATTATCCTTTCTCCCATAATGTAGCACCATACATTAACCCGCCAAGATCGCTGATTTTCCAGTTGTCGCAGCCATCGTGGATGTTATGCCGGTTTACGTTACCGCTGTACACGACGTTCAAAGTCGTCGCCATGCAATTCCTGGTGCATAGAAATATGGTACGGGTGCAATCGATGTTGATGTAGCATTCTCAACACCGACGTTTTTGAGATTCCCGATTCTCGCGCAATCTGTCTGTTACTGATGTGCGGATTAGCCACGACAGCAGCTAAAACACCTACTTGGGCATCATCATTTGTTGCAGGTCGTGGTTGACGTTTCACATGTGTTTCCTGTTTCCTTAAATAACGTAACTATCCGGCGAACGGTCCGGACGCTTGGATGATGTCGTCCAGGATACCGAGCAGCATACATAGCACACGCCCGTCGGGCATTTTGATCACAATATCGATATATCAACACGACATCGACCTTTTCCGCAATTCTAAACGTTCCATTTTAACACATGTAATGTATCAAGAAGCAAATACCGCCCGCACTGGCGGAATGTTACGTGATACCATATAATTATACGGCTGTGACTATTACAACGCCGTCTATCACAAAGCGAAAAAAGTGGTCCAACTAAAACATTCATATTTCTTTACGTACTACACGAATATGTAATAAAAATGGGGCTTCCTATTTAAAAAAAAAACGCAGTTGATATCCGTTTGACCTATGGCAGGGCCATCTACCGGGCCAATCATAGCTGCATCTGGTTTCCCTCTTCAAGGTAGACAAGTTTCCTTCTTCGTAGTTTTTTTTTGTTTGATGCTTATTTCGTGAGATATTTGGCCCGGTCACTATCAATGGACCACCCTGTATGTCCTTTCTCTGGGAAGATGTAATGAAGTTGAACAATTCTGTGGAAAGCGGCTGACTTGTAGTTTCCCATTAACTGCAAGAAATTTCAAATGACGGATGCCAACTAAAATAAAATAGAGTACGAGCAATATACTTTCTCAAGCGGATTAGTTAGCTGGAAAAAATATACATGAGTCCACAGAAAAACATGCGATAGAAACAGCTTCCGTTTTATATGAAGCAAAAACAAATATGGAATTATTTACTCCACCAAATATAACAGAAAAGAGCGAAAATAAAACAGAAGAATAGCGACATATTCACAATGCAATCCAAATAGTGCAGTAGAAATAGTAATCAGAAGTGCAATGCTTCTGTATAGTACGGAACCAAATCAAGTGTGGATGCCTTTAAACCATCCAATAAGAAACTGAGATGACGGATTAAAAAACATGCAGGACTCCATGTGACCCCAGCACCGAACCAACTACCGGTATATAGTTCCTGTAAAAGTTTCATCTCCCTGCCCTACGTCTTCAACTATGGAAAGGTAAACACAAGAAAGTCAGCAGATGTATACATTTTATCTTATCGGTGGCTTACCGTTATATGAGGCCGACATTAATCGCTGAATTAGTGCTTTGACACTTTAAATAACAACTTAACGAGTGTAGTTCCCATTCACGATGCAAAGTGAGGTGTAAATATTTGGTTATTCAAGCAGGATCGATACTACATCGGGCGCTGAGGTGTATCGGGAAAACTCGAACCTGTTCAAACAGGAGTATCGTTTGGCCAGCCCTTGCATTATGTCGCTGTTTTCTTGTGATCGGCAACAGTGAAACGTCCACTTTTCAAGAAAAGTAACCAACTGATACAGCAAGCTCCCTATTACTCGACCTAATGATGCCTGCGCACGGATACCGAACACACGGATACGCCATATTTTTACCCGAAACTGCACTTTACTGTACTTACAAAACGTAGAAGATGTTACATTTGAAAGCAACTTGTCAGAAACTAATTCAGAAAACTGCATCTGAAACTCTGTGTTTGGTGTCAGTTGCTTTTAGCTGACGTTTGGGAAATTATCATTTAAACTTTTACTCACGTTTTACATGACAGTGCTTCTACATTTCCGAAAAATGGTAACTTCAGTATGGTCAAATAAATTCCGCGCTTTATGCTGTGACAACAGACCATAACATTGCAACGCCTAGGTGTCTGTGGAACCAGTACCTCAATCCACACGGCTTCGCTCACTTCCACTACCAAACACACTGTGGCTTGCTTGTGCTTCACACTTAGCTGTTGATGTTCCGATTCAGAGGCATCGCTGTTTAACCGCTGACCTATATCTTCCTCATCTAAGTCTCCAAAACCAGTAGCTCATTTTCTGAACGATACGGATCAGTCTAACGAAATGCGTCAGGTTCATTAATTTATTTTCAAAAGTCGCCTACCTACGAGCGTGCGTGGATACAGGCACCCATAGAGTAGGGTGCTCATTGCGCTCTATGTTTTTCCTGGCAGTGGCAACACATAGATGTTAAGAATGGCAGAAAAGTTTTCATCTTATACGTGAGGTGGTTCGCAAGTGGTTTGTGTTGAACGCTGCAAGTACATTTCCTATACATTATTCCTATCACAGTCAGAAATTCTTTCAAGAGAATTGTATTCTGAGCCAGTGTAAGGATATACTGATTCTGTACTGAAGTTACTAAATACGCCTACTAGTGCCTGTTACTTCTCAGTTGCTGCTGCCTTGACTTATTTGACTTGTTTCGAGGTACAAACCCCAAAATAAGGCAACCACTACAGTCTAAAAATACTTATACAGTGATTTTCTCAAAACTTTTTCTGTGAACTACCTGACTTTTCACACTAAATGTCGTGCTTCTGAAGAAATACAAGCTGTCCTATTCAGTAATCGATGGAGTCAGCTACAGCGGTGGAAGAAGCCAATGGCGCGTGAGAAAATTTCCGCGAGTGATAAACACAAAGCTTTCCAGCAAGTGCCAAACCAAGAACAGCACTGAAAGAAACTTCACTATGTGCTCAAAAGTATCCGGACACCTGGTTGAAAATGACTGACAAGTTTGTAGTGGCCTCCATCGGTGATGCTGGGATTCAATATGGCCCACCCTTTGTCCTGATGACAGCTTTCACTCTCGCAGGCATACGTTCAGTCAAGTGCTGGAAGGGTTCTTGGGAAATGGCAGCCGATTCTTCACGGAGTGTTGCACTGAGGAGAGTTACCGATGTCGGTCGGTCAGGCCAGGCACGAAGTCAAATGGTTCAAATGGCTCTGAGCACTATGGGACTCAACTGCTGTGGTCATTAGTCCCCTAGAACTTAGAACTACTTAAACCTAACTAACCTAAGGACATCATACACATCCATGCCCGAGGCAGGATTCGAACCTGCGACCGTAGCAGTCACACGGTTCCGGACTGCGCGCCTAGAACCGCGAGACCACCGCGGCCGGCAGGCACGAAGTCAGTTTTCCGAAACATTCCAAAGGTCTTCTATAGGATTCAGGTCAGGTCTCTGTGCAGGCCAGTCCATTACAGGGATGTTATTGTCGTGTAGCCACTCCGCCATAAGCCGTGCAGTAAGAACAGGTGCTCGATCGTGTTGATAGATGCAATCGTCATCTCCGAATTGATATTCAACAGTGGGAAGCAAGAAGGCGCTCAAAATATCAATGTAGACCTGTGCTGCGATAGTGCCACGCAAAACAAGAAGGGGTGCAAGCCCCCTCCAAAAAAACCACCGCCTCAGAATTTTACTGTTGGCACTACACCGCTGACATATGAAGTTCACCGGGCATTCGCCATACCCACACCTTCCCATCGGATCGCCACATTCTGTACCGTGATTCGTCTCTGCACACAACGTTTTTCCATTGTTCAGTCGTCCAATATTTTGCTCCTTACACGAAGCGAGGCGTCGTTTGGCATTTACCGGCGTGATGTGGGGCTTATGAGCAGCTGGTAGACCAACAAATCCAAGATTTCTCACCTCGCGCCTAACTGTCATAGTACTTGCAGTGGATCCTGATGCAGATTGGAATTCCTGTGTGATGGTCTGCACAGATGTCGGCCTATTACACTTTACGACCCTCTTCAATTGTCGGCAGTCTCTGTCAGTCAACGGACGAGATCGGCCTGTACGCTTTTGTGCTGTACGTGTCCCTTCACGTTTCCACTTCACTGTCATATCAGAAACAGTAGACCTAGGGATGTTAGGAGTGTGGAAATATCGCGTACAGGCGTATAGACAAGTGACACCCAATCACCTGACCACGCTCGAAGACCGTGAGTTCCGCGTAGCGAACCATTCTGCTCTCTCACGATGTCTAATGACTACTGAGGTCGCTGATATGGAGTACCTGGCAGTAGGTGGCAGCACAATGCACTAATATGAAAAACGTTTGTTTTTGGGGATGTCCGGATACTTTTGATCACATAGTGTATGTTTTTAAGGGAAACAGCTGAAACATAACAGAAATCTACAGTACCTAGGTGTCGCTCTAGACAGGACGCTCAGCTTAAAAGAGCACTTGCTGAGAACTGTCGCTAAGATGAAGATCGCAAGCAACATCTTGCAGAAACTTTGTTGTAGTTCGTGGGATTCATCAACTGCAAGAACTTCTGCTCTTGGACTGGTATCCCCTGGGGCAGAATTCCGCGCTGCTGTCTGGATCAATAGCATATACATTATACTTGTCGACATGCATCTCAACCAGATTATGTACATCACCACAGGAACAAAGAGAAACCCTCTGCCTCTCTGTTTGCCTGTTCTCATTTTTGAGACAAGAATCTGCTCTCAAGCGAGAGTTCACAAAAACAGCTAGTACGCCTTATCTCCCTGTATATGAGGACATTCCTGCGTTCAATGGAAGCAGATTTCGCTCCCTTCGGTTCTAGGCGCTTCAGTCCGGAACCGCGTGACTGCTACGGTCGCAGGTTCGAATCCTGCCTCAAGCATGGATGTGTGTGTTGTCCTTAGGTAAGTTAGGTTTAAGTAGTTCTAAGTTCTAGGGGACTGATGACCTCAGATGTTAAGTCCCATAGTGCTCAGAGCCATTTGAATCATTCGCTCCCTTCATTCACGACTACAAGAAGCAACAACAACAGACCGATGGGCAGAAACACGACAAAACAATGCCACACGAGAACAGTTTAAGATGCCCAGCACCTCTTCCAGGCCTCCCGCTTTCGAAGAGCATCACTATATTTGTTCTGCCCTCAGTGGAGAAAGGACAAATAGTGGATGTGCTGACTCATTGTACAA
The DNA here is from genome assembly GCF_023898315.1 of Schistocerca nitens. Taxonomy (NCBI): domain Eukaryota; kingdom Metazoa; phylum Arthropoda; class Insecta; order Orthoptera; family Acrididae; genus Schistocerca; species Schistocerca nitens. Next base: position 110,093,601 of record NC_064618.1, on the reverse strand, counting down.
ATGAGGATTAATAACGACACCCAGCTGTGACTGTGGTGCAGGACGACAAACTATTCAACATACCATACGTGCTCTCCCAAAGGATCATTTCCTGGAAATCCGAAGGGTTTCCTGGTAGCAGCAAACACATCAGCTGAATGTATTCAGCAGCATGAAATATGTATGTGAGTTCCTGTTCATTTTATAAACACAGTAAATTTAATTAATCTATGAGTATGAATGTTTCTGTGGGTGCATATGTACCGTTAGAGAAAGAAACTTTTTCTTGTGTGATGTTATAACAACTTTATGTTAAAGAAAATAAATGTCTCGGAACACGCCACACCAATACAGCATTAGCAATATCTCAACCAGCTCAGAGTACAATTAGTTCTGACAATGTATTTTTTTAATTTTCTATTTGCAAAGGGTCATTAAAAGACATTAATGTAAACCTTCTCCGGCGTCATGAAAACCTTTAATTCAGCCCTTCAGTCACCTATATCTTGGCCTGTCTGGGAAGACTAAACCATTCAAGATGCTTTCCCATCTCCCTGAACAATTTCTCGGAAATCTTGGGTCTACTGGCGAGTAATTTAAAAGTCTGTTTCCTCAACATCTTATAATCTATCTTAAAGAAATACTCATAAAGCATTACTTTTTTCTAAAAAAAATACTATTTTTTCGTTTCCTTCGTACTGCTCGTCCAATCCGCGTAATCGGTATTCGTACTCTCCACTCACAATTTTGGACCCATTACCTTCCGGAGGATCTTTATCCAGATTTACTTGCGTTTCCTTAGTCCTGAAAATGTTATCATTCGAAAGCACTTACCAGCTTACAGAGACTCAGTTTCTGACACCGTATTATAGTGTCTTAACTTCGGTCGCCTTGAGCTGGTTCTTCTCCTGTACAGCGTGTCTCGAACCGTTTGGGTCAAATTGATACAGGTGATTGTGCCTCCATAATTGATTACCTTGAAATAGGAAACAAACGGTCAGAAACGCTTATTTGTAGTATTTTGCACATACACACCATAACAACAACGTAGCACATAGTAACTGATCAAAGTGACAACCGCCAGTCCTAATGCATGCATGGCAACAGCACATGAAGTTCTGCACCACTCTCTCAAAAATCTTCGCCGTCTGTTGTACCAGGAGACAGGCAGCTTAGAGTCTTGCAAACAGGTCTTCATCAGTTTCTGTCGGGGTTTCTTACACCAAAGTCTTGAAGTAATAACAGTGGGAAAAGTCCAGAGATATGAGATCTGGTGATCACGCTAGCTGTGAAACAGGAACTCCACTTCCAATCGAAAGATGAGGGTACGTGTTGTTCACCGTCGTGGTGAAAGCACATCTTTTCGCAGACAATAAGGGGTACAGTCCCCAAGAACTGTGGGAGCACGTCACGCAGGAATACCAGGTAACATGAACCAGTCAGACGGGAAGACAGCAAATAAGGACCTGTTAGGTGATCTTGGATAATTCCCGCGATCTGTTGACAGAGAATTGTTGCTGACGGCCAACGACTCAGGTGCCATGGGGAATGTCGTCACTCCAGACATAGCTGTTCAGGCTGTTCAAAATACCATTACGGGTGAATGAGGTCTGATCCGTGAACAGTAGAAACTGGTCACCTCTTCCACTGTACAGCAGATGTCCGGGATATTTGCAAGACTGCTGCAGAACTGCATGGGTCGTCCTGCATACACAGAGACTGGCGGTCCCCGCTTTGAAAAATTTCAATGAGCTACGTTGTGGTTATGCGGTGTACGCTGTGTGTGCCCACGAGACAATAAATAAGCGTTTTTGACCCGTGGTTCCTCTCTCAGTATAATTGATTGGGGACCCACCGTCACCTGTTTCGATTTTACCCAAAAGCTTGTGTATGTGGATGTCACCAGAGTAACATAGCCATGAGGAAGAAATCAAGTTTAATAAAGCTTTCAAAGTGAAGTGTTAGTGATGTAATTGTGAAGTGGACACGCAAAATAACTACCACAAATAAAGCAAGAGCAGACAAGACCGGACAGACCTCATATACTGACTGACAACGACTGTCGAGCATGAAGTCAGGGGAAGGAATCCCTCGTGAGGACCAAAGTGATACCAACCGTCCAGCTACCACAACGACTACGCAGAAGAAGTTAAAAGGAATGTGGTACAATGGTCGAGCAGCTCCTAATAAACTAGACGTACCTTCAGAATGAAACTTTCACTCTGCAGCGGAGTGTACGCTGTTATGGAACTTCCAGGCAGATTAAAACTGTGTGCCGGATCGAGACTCGAAATTGGGAGCATTGCTTTTCGCAGGAGAGCGTCTGTGAAGCTTTTAAGGTAGGAGACGAGGTACTAAAGGAACTGAAGCTGTGAGGACGGGTCGTGAGTCGTGCTTGGGTAGCTCAGGTGGTAGACCACTTGCCCGCGGAAGGCAAACGTCCCGAATCAGAGTCTGGCTCTGGCACACAGTTTTAATCTGACAGGAAGTTTCATAGACATGTCTTGGATCTTGCAGCAGTGCTGGGCGACGTTTAAGGAGGTGTACAGAGAGACGCCAATGGACAGTGGATGACTGGAAGCGAGTGATTACGAAGGATGAATCACGTTGTACCCTGAGGCAACCCGACCTGCCAAGTGTATGGAGAACTGTACTTGCCTTCATGTGTAGCGCCAACTGTGAAACGCGGAAGGGGTGAAGTTAAGGTGAGGGGTCGTTTTTCGTTGTTAGGGTGTGGTGAAAGGATATGTGAAAGGATATAAGCACTTTATACAGAATTGTGTACTGCGTACAGTAGAGGAACAGTTCGGAAGTGTTTGTAACAGCATGAGAACACACCTCGTCACATACTGGCATCGGTGAGGCAATGGCTTGCGGACAAAATCATTTCTGAAATGGACTGAAATACTTAAAGTCACATCCTGAACCCCATGACTTACGTCACCAAACTCTGTAATTCACAGGTGGGCCTCTTAGTCAAGTGGTAAAGTGTGTGACTGGGAAAGATTCTGTCACCTGACAATGTAATATAGTCGAGATAACTCGATCAAAACATAACATTAACTTCTCGTAAAAAAATGGTTCAAATGGCTCTGAGCACTATGGGACTTTGAAGTACTTAAACCTAACTACCCTAAGGAGATAACGCACATCCATGCCCGAGGCAGGATTCGAACCTGCGACCTTAGCGGTCACGCGGTTCCAGACTGAAGCGCCTTTTTTTTTTTTTTAAGTGCCTAGAGGCATTTGAACCATTTCGATCAGGGGTCGTAACCCGAGGCCTGGTCACAGTGTCCCCCTCGTCCGTCAAGGAATCAAGGAATCAGGGATGGGAAGGGGAAATCTTTTGTCGGAATTATTATTTATTTATTTATTTTTATTTAGTCTTTTTAATACATTCTTAATGTGGTTTTAATTTATACCACAACAAAAATAAATATATCTAGCACCGCATCGTGCTCTGAGAAAAAGAAAACAATATCTCGGCACGTTCCTACACCGAGGTAATGTATATGGGGAAAACGAAAAAAAAAGTGCTTCATACAGGATGCAGAAGGGTGTGTTGCTACTCTCCTTACGCTTCATCATCGAGGCATGTCTTCACGTATATCATGTTATTCCACCGAGAATCGAACTTAGTCTAGTCAGCTCACTCAATGGGTGTCTTCTCCTACCTGTTGATGATCCAGCTGCGTGGAGTGTCGCGTAGGGCACTCCCTAAGTAATTAGAAAAATAGTCTGTATTTTGGGTTCCGTACGACCTTGCAATGACGTTCTTGTAGGTAGTTCCAAAAGTCGAATACATCTTTAGGTCCATCGTGAAATAAGTAGTGTACCGCATACGCACGGATCCACGTGACAGCGTTGGTCTTGGCGCGCGGGAAATACTGTTGATCCGGAAATAGTAGAAACCGAGGTGTAATGTGTTCCGGAGTCACTCGTAGAAATTACGACAAAATTTGTCGCACCAAGCGCCATACGTCTTCTGCCGCCCCACATGTGAGACGGTGTTCGTCCGTGTCTGGTATCCCGCAGTCTACGCAGAGAGGCGATTCCGCCATGTTTATCTTGTGGAGGCGTGATCGGGTGATCTGTTTACCATTGACTGTGATGTACCATGTGGATCGGACGGCTGTGTCCAGTGGAACCGCGTGAATCGTCTTCCACACCACCTTCCAATTAACCTGAGGGCTTTTGGTCTCCACGATGTTTGGTGGGTGCCTCTGCTGTAGGACGTGGGTTTCTGTGTCTGAAAGAGTTTGTGGTTCCCGTATAGCATCCCCCTCAGGTAGAAAGGCAGAGGTCGGTACAACCCTAGCGTCGAGTTCCATTCTCTCGTCCGAATCTTCATGGGGAGTCGATGGGCGGCGTTCTTCAACCTCTGCAGGCACCGTAATGGTGTTGGTCAATCCAGGACCGGCGACAGGTGCGCATTCTAACGCTTCCTGTCTTCCGGGGGGGTTGTCGTTTGTCATGACGGTCGATCGTGTCACCTCTGCGTAATTGAGGGGGAGGGCCGTGAGCGTAGGAGGTGGTGTCGTGTAATGCAATGGAAGTTGTGTAACCCGACGTTGAATACACGCCGAGCGCACATGACCCTCCTGGCCGCAACGAGAACAAGTACGAGGTTGTCCGTCGTACATTACTATTGCTCGACAGCCACCTATGATTAAGTAGGACGGCACATGTTTCTTTAATTCAATTTTCACTTGTCGGACGCCGTTGAGGACCTGGTACGTCTCGAATGTGTTCCATTTTTCGGCCACGTAGCTAATTACCGTCCCATAAGGGCGGAAAGCTGAGGTAACGACGTCCGGTGGTACTTCGAAACGGAGTTCGAAGACTCTTAGTGTGCGTAATCCTAGTCCAGCATGGTCAGCAGTAACCTCTCCGATGTGACCATCGGAGTGTTTGAACTTGAGAGTGTTCGCGCATCTGTCCACAACTGCGTGACATAACTCGTCATCGACCATCTTGACGTAAACGACGCTACTTGTGATGGATAGGTGGATACCGATGATGTGCTGTGTTGGTATTTGAACTTCGTCACGGATGAATCCTTCGACTTCAAAGGCTCGTGGCCGTGCGTACTCGGGCTGGAAGCTGATCTTGAAGGTAGCTTTTCTGCACGAATGAGCCATGGCGACTCAGTGTTAACGGACGCGAGTATTAGCTGCGGCGAGGAAGTAAACAAACTACGCGCGCTCGCGACTCTGCGGACGAGACGTAAACAAGACGTCCTCGCCGCTCACCGGCCGAAAGCAGACTGTGCGCCTAGACCGCTCAGCCACACCGGCCGGCTAATTTCTCGTACTTGGGGTTCACAGACATAGAAAATTTTATAAATGACAATATACTCGCCATTTGACCGTACTATTATTTCTTTTTAAAATCCGGTACTGTAGTTTTGACTGATTTCATCGCATTGGGTTCCCGATTAACATTTGTTACATAAACTGTATACTTTTAAGTGCAATGGTGATATGTAGACTGTATTCTGCCTGATTTTTTTTTTTTTTCGTTTCCATAATACTGGGTCGTGTGACTGATTCCGCGTTTGTGTTTCCCTCTACTGGGGACTTAAATGTCATTTGCAGAGTATCCATGTTGATGTAGATACAAAACAAGAGCGGATTTCGTCGCGTAGCGTTGTCTGGGCTCGTGGATATTTCTTTCTACCTTCGAATCTGGGTGTGAACTCTTCGATGTTGATACAAGCTAAGTATACTACTCGTAATTTGCTCTGTTTTAGTCCGGAAGGCAGCAACGCTAACCACTAACCACGAGCTGCGGACAAGACGTTCGAAATCGTGAGAAAAACAGGAGTACTACACAATAAGAGTGGAAGACCAAGAACGAAGCGCTCGGATTAAAAAGAATGTAAGACACTGATGTAGTCTTTCGCCCCTACTGTTCAATCTTACATCTAAGAAGCAATGAAGGGAATTAAGTTCCTCGGTTGAAATGATGGTTTAAGGTGAAAGGATATCAATGGTAAGATTCGCTGTTGACATTGCTCTCCTGAGTGAAAGTGAAGAAGAATTACAGGATCTACTGAACTGAATGAACAGTCTAACGAGTATAGTTTATGGATTGAGAGCAAATCGAAGAAAGACGAAAATAATGCGACGTAGCTGAAATGAGAATAGCGAGAAACTTAAGAACAGAGCTGTTGATGCCGACGTAGATGAAGTTAAGGAATTCTGCCACCTAGACAGTAAAATAACCCATAACGGACGGAGCATGGAGAACATAAAAAGCTGACTAGCACTGGCAACAAGGGAATTCCTGGCCAAGAAAGTATACTAGTATCAAACAAAGGCGTCAATCTGAGGAAGACATTTCTGATAATGTGCGTTTGGAACACAGCATTGTATGATAATGAAACATGTACACTGGACAAGCGGAAAAGGAGGGAATCGGAGTATTTGAGATGTGCTTCAGAAGAACGTTGAAAATTCGGTGAACTGATATTGTAAGGAATGAGGAGATTCTCCACACAGTAGGGGAGGAAATGAATTAAAACACTGATAAGAAGGATTTGTTGGTTGATTAGGGTAATGGGACGAAACGACGAGGTCATCGGTCCCATCGGATTAGGGGTGGGGAAGGAAGTCGACTGTGACTTTTCAAAGGAAACATCCCGGCATTTTCCCGAAGCGATTTAAAAAAATACGTAAAACTTAAACAAGAACGGATGGGATGGTAAGACGTCTGTTATGACGTCACGAAATAACTTTCGTGGTACTAGCGGAAGCTGTAGACGGTAAAAACTGTCGAGGAAGACAGAGAGTGGAACACAACCAGCAAATAACTGAAAACGTAGGTTGAAAGTGCTGCTCTGAGATGAAGAGTTTGGCACAGGAGAGAAATTCGTAGTGGGCCACACCAAACAAGTCAGAAGACTGATGACTAAACAAAACAGAAAAACAGAAAAAATACAAACGTAAAGAAACTGCAGAACGCATCAAGGAATCGAACAGAGGTTCTACGCTCCTGAGTCAGACAAATTGTTCTCTACGCCCTCGACCCTTCCGTTGAACTGCTTTTTCCTTATGGAAACGTAAGAGGCGGTCGACAAAATTTATTTTCTCGATTTCTAGTAATCTGCTTTCGAACCCTTTATATGTCGATTAAAAATATTCAGTTTCTTGTTATCCCATGAACTCTGAGTCGACTCCTCATTGTGAACTTTAGGGACAGTTTTCTCAAAACCAAAGTACCTCAGTCTTTCTGTTTAGGATGTTGTGCACAAGCAGCCTGCCAAATAAGGAACGATCAGTCGGCCCTATCTGAGATCTTCCCATAGTAAGTTGTGTATCGGAATTTGTAGAGGCTCACTGTAAACCATCTCTGTGACAGACGCTCCAGTAACTGGTCTGTATGCCTTTCAGAGGAATAGTTGAAGAAAAGGAGTGGATCTGTACGCATTCCTTTGTGGTATATTAAAGATGTCATTAAGATTCTGTGGCAATGTTCAGTGATAGCATTGTCAGCAAGGTGACAGCTGGTTAAGTTGTATTGTTAAAACCCGTGCACTTTGGCCCCTTGCTGGAACAGCATGGATTCGAAATGATGGCCTTGAACGGTTGGAACGTGGAGAGGGAACCCAAGATTTGCACTCCATAATGTACACATAAAATGATTTTGCTGTAGTTACAGCAGGTATGTCGCCAATCTGGGTTGCCTCCACCCATCTCGCACACCTGCCTACTGTGGAAGACGGCCGATCAGATCGATGTGAACATAGGCGAATCTACTGGTACACCATGATAGTTACTGGTGAGGGCTTGTATGAGACGGCCAATTTTATTTCCTCCGTTCAGAATGCATGTACGTGCGCATCTTTCTTCATAGAATGCTACATACAGTGACCAACAGTTAATCTCATCATAGTGTTGGCCGCAGTTTAAGATAAGCCATGGATACTGTCGAAGACTCTTTTTGAACTTCTTAGAACTGTATGGTTGTAATTTTCTCCAGGAAAAGTCACACAACTTCTTCAACTTAGGACTGTGATCAGACACCTGTTTGAGGTTTAATGCTGCAGACGGTTCGTTTAACAGCTCTCATAACTGCAGTTCTGCTGCCTCCTACGTAGCGAGTTCCTTATAGCCTATAATCCCACCTATATGAAGCGAATAGTCAGACACTAAATTTACAACATCTTTTATGTTTAGAATGTCTGACTTAAACTGATTTATAAATTCAACATATCAAAACTATCTAGGTGAACTTTTGTCACTAAAATTCTTGAATTCAGAGGTAATTGTTTTATGACCTGTAAAAATGGTAACTGCTTCAGTTGCTCTTGAGGCTGGAAGTACATAACTGCATGGTGTATTGCCGTCAGTGCCCTGTCATATGCACCCCAGTTGTGTTGAGACCGTTGCAGCTTTTTAGAGAAATGCTTCAGTGGTTACCACTGTTGATGTGCTGCCGACTGACTCACACACGTGACTACAGCCAAGTCTGTGTTGGGAACTGAGTGAGCAGGTAAAATTGCCTGGTTTAAGCTCACCTGGAGGTCGTGCAATGCCCTGTCCATTTCGACTGTTCACTTGACAAATATGTGTCCCGTGGAATTTCGCCCTGTGAGTACATCACGGGCAGTATCTCTAAAGCTGCCAATGCTGGAACGTGACACTAAAAATATGCCATTCCCAGAAAAGCTCTAACTTAGTGATAATGTGCTGGGTTTGACAGAGTTTGTAACGTAACTTTCTCCGCGAATTGGAAAATGCCATCTGCCGAAACGATATGGCCCGGAAGGTAACTTGAGTCTCACCCTATGAAGTATTTGTTTTCATTGAATACTATTCTATGTCAAACAGCCACTAGCATATTTTGCACAGACGTTGCTCACGCACTTGAGACCTAGGGGAACCCCAAAATGTCTTTGAGGTATGTGAAACAGAACTGAAGTCATATTGGAGTTTTGGGCTCACTTCCCGTGCTTGCAGAAAATCAAGAATGAATTAAGGATGGGTCAGCCTTTTTGCAAGGGCACAAACTGCTGTTTCGTTTCATCAACAAAACATGTTTCACCACAGTTGTGGCATCCTCAGTGACTTTTTATTATTTTCCCGACATACATAAATGCTGGTTATTTCTGTGTCAAAGAATATGATACATCACATTCTATTGTCATTTAAATTGTATGTGCACTTTAACTTTTATTTTATGTTGGATGTCCTGTGGCTACCAACCAAAATCACCCACTAGTCTACATTAATACACCACGTAACCTGCAAACATGAAGGATGTCATAAAATTTTTGGTTAACGACCGATATTTAAAATTTATCTTGTTGTAAAATTCGTGGCATGTGCCCATTTTATGCCTTACTATTGTAATATTTTGATAGCCCTAGCTGAGACATGTTTGTTTTTATGTATGAGATGTGCTTTGTGTAGTTGAGCTGATCCTGTGGACATCGAAAAATGTTTTGTGAAGCTTAGGAGAAGGAGGAGAGAGAGGAGATTATTGTTTAACGTCCAGTCGACAACGAGGTCATTAGAGATGGAGCACAAGCTCTGATTAGGGAAGGATGTGGAGGAAATCGGACGTGCACTTTGAAAGGAACCATTCCGGAATTTGCCTGAAGCTATTGAAGGAAATCACGGAAAACCTAAATCAGGATGTACAGACGAGGGTTTGAACAGTCGTCTTCCGGTATGCGAATCCTGTGGGCTAGCCACTGCGCCACCTGGCTCGGCGAGAAGCTTAGGTACGGCGAACTACTTCGTGTCCGTCCTGTTACGCTGCTGTGTCTTGGAAATAAGTTTCACGGTACAAATTTACGTCTTTGATGAGCTTCTGACTGTCGTTTCTTTACTCTTTTGTTCTGGTTTAACATCCGCGAACTTTGAATCTGTTCTGTTTGTTTACATTCTGTGTGAGTGTGTGTGTGTGTGTGTGTGTGTGTGTGTGTGTGTGTGTGTGTAAATGAGTGTGTTTGTGTTATATTTTGCGTCCCCCTATAATTCGTTTGGAGTGCAGAGTAATATTTTGCCACACAGTACCGTTTAGTCATTGATAAATTTTTCCCTTTGTGATAGCTTTCTAGATGTGGTAGTTTTCTTCTATTGTTAAAAATTGGCACAGATGGTTACCATGTTTTAGAATTTGGAGGTCTGTTTCTATGCTGCTGTGGTGGTGGTTCTTCTCGATGAGGTGTTCTGCAGATGTGGAATGTGTGCTATCCCTATTCAATTCTCTTAACCCTTGGGTGCGTGAGTTTTCGGACTGACTTTATTTGATGATGCGGACCTCAAAAGCCCCCACTGAGATTTCTGTAAACATCGTTATTTTCCCGACTTGTTACCCTTATTACGAAAACCTATTGTTATAAATGACAAAACTCAGCATTATAAAACCTATATGTAGTTTAAAATAGGATAACATTAAAGAACAGGTTTGGTCACTAATTTCAGTAGATTATGTTTCAACTTAATATTTACTAATGTTATTGTTTTGGCATATAATGACATATTAGCATTTATATAAACTAAGAATTACATATTCGTAGGTAAAATGCAATTCGATAAGCGTAAAGCATCCAAACACGAAATAGGAAGCAAAAAAATGGCAAAATTGTACGTTCTATAGCAGTAGCAAAAATTAAGCTACACACCATTTTATCCAAATAAAAATTATACTATCGGACCTATGATCTCGCTGTTTGGTCCCTTCCCCCAAATCGAAAAAACCAATCAAGGATTAGACTGCTTGTCACAAAGGTTTACACATTAGTGGAAAGTCTTCACAAGCAAACACACTATGTTTAATTCATGCATTGTTAGAACATTTTAAATAACACTGAGCAGTTTTTCTTTTCAGTTCATGTGGACCCAGAAAGTATCTTGTTCTGGGCATTTTTCTTTGTGGATGACACCCATTTAATGGCCTCTTTCGACGCCACATCCAGCCAGTGCTTGTAGGACAGTTCTAGGCAAATTTCGAGTTTCCGCTGTGGACTTCATACGTGGACGAATGAGTACCAGGCTAGGTCTTTCAAGGAAATCCTCCTTTTATGTAATACTTCATTGTGATATGTGTGCACTTTGATTTACGATTAAACAAAGTATTTATATCTTTAACTGCCATTACATTAGCCCATAAAAGCGACGGCCATCTACTTGTCTGTCTTTTGTAACTGGAAGTACATACCTTTTGGTCTAGAGAATTCGTACTTGATTTTGTTATGTTGTAAAACGAAACCGTTTCTGGTTTTTTTCTTCGTTTGACTCTTAAATCTTTAAGTAGGGAAACAATGGTAAAGAAGTTGTCCATTGTGATTTTGGTTGAGCTTCCTTTAAACGTCTTTGCCGGGGTCTTTACCACATAATCTAGCACATAAGCTTCAAGAGGGTGATCTGGATTTTTTCCTGAGTACATTTGCATATCTGTAGCGTATGATGTCAAAGAGTCACGAATATCTGTAATCCTTATTTTCCTGGCTTGTTTGGAATAAATTGTAGAAATCCGTAAACCCTCTGGAAGATACTAGTTGGTCATATATTATGGAGTTCTGTCCTTGATAAAATCTTTGTCTGCTGTTGTTGACGTATAGTTCTCTCACACTGAAAGCTGCCATATTATCATCTAGGCTCCTAGCTTATCGGGCGCTTCAATCGTCGAACGTTATACCTCTCCTTAGTTCGTCAAACCTGTTTATAGGAAAAGTTGTCTTATAAACATGGTTACCGGTAGAGTCGCGGAATATCGCAGCTCCTGTGACTGACAGCATTGATTTCCTCGTTTCTAACATTATGCCACGTTTGGCTCAGGCTGCTGAGCGTCGTCCTTCAAGATTAGTGCAGTCAACTACTTCACACACAATATTACTTGTGATGTAGTAACGCCTAGCATCCTATGGCGCTTGTGTATTTGTTCCCCTAACAGGACGGGGAGAAACTTTCACTATATTATGAGTAAACGTTCTGCTAGAAGGAGGTGGGGTTTTGCTCTACTGACTTCCATAGCGTTTGATAAAATGGTTTAGAGGCTGGGCTGGCCTTACTACATTCTTTGGATCTTCAGTATAGGTTGTGCTTGGTGTGTGTCATTTGTATTTGCAGGCTAGGGTGTTCTTGCTACATTACTTATATTTGCAGGCTTAGCTGTATTAGCAGGAAAGGCTATCCATGGCAAGGGTACATCATATACTTCCCAAGATTCTTTGCTAATTTCTCCGGATTCTGAGCGGTGTAACATACGTCTATATGCTGGATCAATTTCATCTTCGGAAGCAGTAGCAGATTCACATTCGCCCAAACATTCAGAAATAATCGTTGAAGCGTTTGGATCACATACATGTATAGCATCACTAGTTTCTCTTTTTCGGGAAGTACAAGATGATTCCATAATGTCCATAATGTAAAAATGAACGTTCCTTGGTAAGAAAGGAAGTCTAAATAGTTACTTTGACAGAGAAAGAGAGAATAAAGAACAACAGAGAGAAAAATGAACGTAATTACTTAGCTGTGAGAGCAGCACTTTTAACTTGTAAGGTCAACTTCAATCAATAATGAGCAGGAAGTTCATTATTGTTGTTGTCAAAGTCGAGGACGTACAGCAGTTGCCAGTATAAAAATATCATAGGTAAAAACATTCATAGACTGGCAGAATATCAAACTCCCTGGCAGATTAAAACTGTGTGCTCGACCGAGACTCGAACTCGGGACCTTTGCCTTTCGCGGGCAAGTGCTCTACCAACTGAGCTACCGAAGCACGGTAGCTCAGTTGGTAGAGCACTTGCCCGCGAAAGGCAAAGGTCCCGAGTTCGAGTCTCGGTCGAGCACACAGTTTTAATCTGCCAGGAAGTTTCATATCAGCGCAGACTCCACTGCAGAGTGAAAATCTCATTCTGGCAGAATATCGTTTGCTAAAGCATTAGGTTACACCATGCCTGAAAAGCTCCAATCTTGCACTTCGGGAAACAGCATTAAGAAAGAACTGCTTTCAAACATTCTGTGCTATATTAAACACAATTGTATCATGGTTCATAATCCTAGAGGTATTTTTAAGGATTACATAAAAGGGTCCAACTATTTATGATTTTAATGTGATTAAAGGGTCGTTATTAATTCACTCTCTGGCTGAAAGGCCATCATCGGGCAATGAAAGGTTAAATGTTCTGCATATCTTATCCTGAAATTTCCACGTGTCAATTTGAAGTATGCTGAATCACAGTCTTTACAGATTAGCTGCTATACAGGCAATGTTGAATTTATGTGTGATGGTGTTAGGTATTTTCAATCATTCCTGCATAGTGTTGTTTGTTTTATGAGCCACATTTAAACCTTGTTTCTTCATGTTGTTTTCCATTCTGTGTGTTAATTTGTTGTCAGATGGTTTCTTGTTTTTGTGGTTTCGTCGCCTTCTGTGCTTGTGTGTTCTCTGTTGTGTGGTTGTTGCTGGTGTGTTATGTTGCGACACTCTTGTGTGTGTTCCGTATCAGTTGTGTTTTTTAGTTTATGGTGTAGTTTATCATTAACGTTTATTTTGTAACCATTTACTTAAGTCTGGGTACCCTATCGATGAAAACTGACGCATCTGGGCGGCACTTTTTACGTCAAAACGAATGAATAAAAGTTCAAACAACCAAATGGTGCCATCACCAGTCTCTAGGATGTACCAGGTAGCTATTGATATCTCGTTGTATGCTATTTTACCGTCAAGGACGATAAAATTCTTTGTGATGGACACCGTAAACATGAATTCTTGTATGCAGTGCACCATAAAACTGTCCAAATTTGTGTTTGCGTTCAAAGCCCAGTAACAGTCACATGGCCTCCACGAGCTATCCTTTCTGAAAACTAGAGTTGGAGATCATGACTCTAAACTGTAACATTTCCTCAAACATCGCTGTCGTCTCTGCCAGCCATTTTAGTGCGATTTTGTGCGCGTGTAGTGACGCAGGATGTCCTGTTGTAATGTGGATATGGAAATGAAGTCCCATGCTAATTGTCAGAGCGTAGGGTAACGATGCGGGAGAGCCGCACCGCTGTACTACGCAAGTTAGTAATGGAGGTGGTTTCCCGTTGCCTTCCTCCAACCGAAATGGAGATGAATGATAATGATGAAGAGGACGCAACAACAACCAGTCATCTTGGGACAGATGAACAACGGAAATGAGAAAGTTCAAGCATTAGCACTGCACCAACGACATCTGGTGCGGACATCCAATGTCACCACAAACTGTAAGAGGCACTACTTTCGGAACGACCCTCGTACACAGAGGACGTTGTCTGATGTCAGTGCAACTTCGTACACGTTCATACCATCGGTGGATATGTGGACGATTACAGCTGAAATTTTCTGTGACAAGTAGGATGGACGCCAGAGCGAATTAATATGTTCGTGTTTAGTGTTGTCACCAGGCGTGGCATTCTATGACTGGGGCATGAACAGTGTCAACTGTTCAGTGATCAGTGCGAAGTATGTGAAGATTGACCAAATTCTGGGTCTTCATCTGCCCGACTGATCGATCTGCTCAATATCGAGATTTTGGGGCTTTCCAATGTGATAGCAGCTCGATGTTAAGACTCTGTGGGAGTATGACGGCAAGTATGCGCGTCATGATGGTTTCGGTCGACCATGTCTGACCACCACAATGGACGATGCCATACTGTGCAACACGCACATTGTAAGCTCTTCACATCTGAGCTCGCCACACAACATCAAGTAATTGATTCCCTATAACATTCGGTACCATCCTGCACTGTTGGTCGGAGACTGACAGCAGCCGGTTTTGGCAATCACCACCACATGCTTAGGCTGCCGTTAGTGTGAGAACACAAAAGACTATGTCTGGAGTTTTTCTGTGCCCTGGAAGCACGGAATACTGATGAATGGCGCCGCACTCTGCTCAGTGAAGAATCGCGTTTCTGCAGATGAACAACCATGGGTGAGATCGACAGCGACCTAGGAAGAGGTCTCGTTTTTCCAATATTCTGGAGAGGCATGACGGTGTCGGGTGCCATAGAGAGTGGCTTCAGACCATTCCTGATACTGACTGAGGAAACTATGTTAACATGAAAATATGTCGTGGATGTTTAAGGCATCAACAGCAGAATGCTGGTCCACACATGTAACGTATCTCTGTGAACTGTCTCCATAATACTGACATACATCCATGGTGTTAGGTATTTTCAATCATTCCTGCATAGTGTTGTTTGTTTTATGAGCCACATTTAAACCTTGTTTCTTCATGTTGTTTTCCATTCTGTGTGTTAATTTGTTGTCAGATGGTTTCTTGTTTTTGTGGTTTCGTCGCCTTCTGTGCTTGTGTAATCCCACTACTGCCTCTGATAGGACATTTTATGACACTGTTCCCTAATAACCGAACTTTAACTCCTGTCACGGGAAAAGCCACATTTAACACTAACATGCCGTGGAAATCGCTAATGTTAGGCTCTGGGAGGATGTCAAAGTTTGACCGCGAGTATGTCTAATGGAAAAGGGTATCGGACTGTAATTTCGAATTTTGTGAATTTAACCGAAAATCCAAATGGCTTTTAACCTTGGGAGTAGACGAAAATGGTAAAATCAATGAATAAAAAAATGAATGGTGGCCAGCCCAATTAGGAACATTAATTTGGAAATATATACATATGAGAAAATTGAGTATTGGTTATTAAATTTACTTCTGTTGATACTTCCCTTTGTATAGCAAACAGGATACAAACTGACACAGTGCACTCTGTCCTGTGCGTAGCAGCAGCTACCAATAACACACACACACCAGTAATTTATGGGGAGCAAATTTGCACCAAACTCATACTACGAGGTGCATTGAAGTTCTAAGGCCTCCGATTTCTTTTCCGGACTGGAAAGAGATAGAAACATGTGCATTGTTTTAAAATGAGGCCGCGTTCATTGTCAATACGTCCCAGAGATGGCAGCACCGTGCGGCAGATGGAATTTTACCGCTCGCGGCGAGAATGAGAACTGTTTTAAATACTTAAAATTGCGACGTTTTCCTTACTTGAACAGCGTGCAATCATTCGTTTTCTTAATTTGCGTGGTGTGAAACCAATTGAAATTCATCGACAGTTGAAGGAGACATGTGGTGATGGAGTTATGGATGTGTCGAAAGTGCGTTCGTGGGTACGACAGTTTAATGAAGGCAGAACATCGTGTGACAACAAACCGAAACAACCTTGGGCTCGCACAAGCCAGTCTGACGACATGATCGAGAAAGTGGAGAGAATTGTTTTGGGGGATCGCCGAATGACTGTTGAACAGATCGCCTCCAGAGCTGGCATTTCTGTGGGTTCTGTGCACACAATCCTGCATGACGACCTGAAAATGCGAAAAGTGTCATCCAGGTGGGTGCCACGAATGCTGACGGACGACCACACGGCTGCCCGTGTGGCATGTTGCCAAGCAATGTTGACGCGCAACGACAGCATGAATGGGACTTTCTTTTCGTCGGTTGTGACAATGGATGAGACGTGGATGCCATTTTTCAATCCAGAAACAAAGCGCCAGTCAGCTCAATGGAAGCACACAGATTCACCGCCACCAAAAAAATTTCGGGTAGCCGCCAGTGCCGAAAAAATGATGGTGTCCATGTTCTGGGACAGCGAGGGCGTAATCCTTACCCATTGCGTTCCAAAGAGCACTGCGGTAACAGGTGCATCCTACGTAAATGTTTTGAAGAACAAATTCCTTCCTGTACTGCAACAAAAACGTCCGGGAAGGGCTGCGCGTGTGCTGTTTCACCAAGACAATGCACCCGCACATTGAGCTAACGTTACGCAACAGTTTCTTCGTGATAACAACTTTGAAGTGATTCCTCATGCTCCCTACTCACCTGACCTGGCTCCTAGTGACTTTTGGCTTTTTCCAACAATGAAAGGCACTCTCCGTGGCCGCACATTCACCAGCCGTGCTGCTATTGCCTCAGCGCCAGTGGTCAAAACAGACTCCTAAAGAAGCCTTCGCCACTGCCATTGAATCATGGCGTCAGAATTGTGAAAAATGTGTACGTCTGCAGGGCCATTACGTCGAGAAGTAACGCCAGTTTCATCGATTTCGGGTGAGTAGTTAATTAGAAAAAAAATCGGAGGCCTTAGAACTTGAATGCACCTCGTAATGACAGCCACACTTAAGAGCATTACTTAATCAAATACTGAAATGTCACTGCATGTAGTCCAGTACTAAGTTTGAACATGAGGGGCTTCCATCTTGATTGACATGAATAACACAAATAAATATGAATAACACTGTTTAAGTTCCTCTAAAAATAGCAGTTTTCCTTAGTAACACTAATAGTTCAGTTTCTTTCTGATAGGTGGAGAATATGATGGGGACCCAGAAATTAGTATAGCTTCAATAGTCAAAGCTCTTTGATCAGTACAGTAGTAAAGACTACCGCTAAAAGCTAATCATTCACTTCACTTGGAGTAGTTCATAAATCACTTTGCAAGACAGTAAAACACAACAATGTGTTTAATTAACTTCAAAAAAGGAGTCTTTCATGATGGGTATCAAATTACACCTTTAAAATTGTGCATAATTTCTCTTCTAACAATACTAATGTAAGTCTCTGAATTAAAGATTTATATATACCTTAACTTCAATTACCTGTGAATCAGGTATTCTTTGCAGTAATATTTACACAATCTTTCACTGTAATCCCACAAAACTATATTTTATAATAAACTAAGGATACTTCAGCAAAAGCCTATCCAACTTCGCTTTTGTGGTTTTAGCTTTTACTTTTACTAATCGTTCTACTTTAGGCAAAAAATCACTTTTAATGCCCACATACATTACTGAACTGAATGTATGAAGTTCGTGAAGCAGTAACGAATATTGGTTGCAGGCGACATGGCGGCTAACTGTACTCACGGCTCTTGATGCACGAATGCTCTATAAAATCACTTTTTGGTCTCGGATTTTCAACATATTAGAAACCATTCTATTATTCCGTGAATACCACATAATAGCCAGATCCACATCCGAGGCAAATCCCTTATAATATAGCTTCCAATTTCCTCTCTTAGCACCGTCGAAGTGTACCGTTCTAAGGCTAGCCACATACTGCGTGTCATTCACACAAAGGAACCGCTCAGTTCGACTCCCAAACCCACCTTCTATATGGCGCCAGGCCACTTCCGTTGCGGAGGGACTTGCCTACAGTGTTCACATGTTACAAATACAAGTGCCCTAAGCATGAATCGCCGGCCGAAGTGGCCGTGCGGTTAAAGGCGCTGCAGTCTGGAACCGCAAGACCGCTACGGTCGCAGGTTCGAATCCTGCCTCGGGCATGGATGTTTGTGATGTCCTTAGGTTAGTTAGGTTTAACTAGTTCTAAGTTCTAGGGGACTAATGACCTCAGCAGTTGAGTCCCATAGTGCTCAGAGCCATTTGAAATTAAGCATGAATCAACTTTTAACAAAGTTTTTCTTTTTATACACATATTCACACTATAATAATTTACCATTTCACCATATTCTTTTGCTTCTTTCATATATACTGTACATTGCCGAAACTCTTAATTTTCTTGCGATGGATCAAGGAGTTTAAACAAGACAGAATACACACTTCATGAATTTCAGATACACAGTTACGTAATATAAACCTACTTTTAATCGATATGTGTCACAATTTGTGAGGCCAGCTCGGACGTTAGCTACATCCCATTGTCGGTATCTTGCCTCACGAGAGGGCACAGCAGCCTTACCCCTTTCGAAGGCGCATTTTTTGTAACAACTCAAAGACAGTTTTTCCTACCCTATTAGAACTGTGATCAACTAACTATATTTATTGTTTGACAGTTTTATTTTTGAGATTTAGGACTAAAAATTATGGTGATATATGTATCACCAGGTCACCTGTGTGAGGTGTGATGATACATTGATTTACCACTTCCCTTTTGTGAGCACTTACGTGTTGCCATTACATGTAAATAAATGATGAATAGTTTTCCACTTTTTGTTTTACGTTTTCTATTTGAGATTTAGGACTAAAAATTATGGTGATATATGTATCACCAGGGCACCTGTGTGAGGTGTGATGATACATTGATTTACCACTTCCCTTTTGTGAGCACTTACGTGTTGCCATTACACGTAAATAAATGATGAACAGTTTTCCACTTTTTATTTTACGTTTTCTTTTACTTTAAGAAGTATTTGTTACCGGTATTAATGTATATTTGCCACAAAAAACGGTTCAAATGGCTCTGATCACTATGGGACTTAACTTCTGAGGTCATCAGTCCCCTAGAACTTAGAACTACTTATACCCAACTAACCTAAGGACATCACACACATCCATGCCCGAGGCAAGACTGTAGCGCCTAGAACCACTCGGCCACTCCGGCCGGCGACGTTTTACCACACAATAAAGGTATGAACTGGTACAGGTCACAATAATGTGTTCCAAAAACTGTAGTGATCCCACCACAAACGGAAACTGATTGTTGTAGAAGTTTTTATACACCTGGTGCAGTGTACTACCACACATATACAGAAGTGGTAAGCCGTATTCCCAAAAGTTCTGGGATATGCCTGAGTTGGTGGTAAGCATGCTTCCCAAAGAGCACAAATGACACTGCGGCAAGTATATTTCGAAAGCTACTTCCAGAAACTACTTTGGTGATAACAATACTTCCCAATAACCATTACAACACAGTTGTATAGGTGGATATATACTCCCCACAGTCCTGAAGGCTACATTTCGAACCAAACCGAAACTACAGCTGGCGTAGCGGACTGCCACTAGATGAGAGGAGCATACACAAGTGTTAACACACCGTAAAGAAATACATTTATTAGGAAGTGTATCCCCCACGGCACACGAAAGAGTTATGACACCCTTCAAAAGCGGATCATTGCCACCAGGCCAGAGTAGGTGGGACGTCCAACTGATAAGTGGACTGGTATCTCCAAATTCTTTGTTAGTTTGACAAGAGTTTCTAGCTATGGACATAACATCACATCCTTTTTCCACCAGTTTCCCCCGTCCCTTCTAGATGCTTAAGCTTTTTTCACGTCATATTCTGTGCCTGCAGTTTTTCATCTTCCAGCTGAGCTACAATTCCGTGTTAATCACCCACTACAATCAGTGGATCCTCCAGTGGTCGTGTCCTAGTGCTGATGCAGGGTGAGGCCGAGAGTGAGGGAAGCTGCGAGCAGGGGGTCGACCGCCGCCCGCCAGCCGCCATCCATCATTGTCGCCACCTGTCGGCGCGAAAAGTGGCTGACACAGTGGCGCGCGCTGCGTCGTTACTGATTTCGCCTGTCTGCGCTGCGCCTGCCCGATAACCAGCGAGCACCACCACAGTGGAAGCAGCCAGGCTGCTGCTGAGCTGACTGACGCGGTCGCCGTGCTCACTGGAGCGGTTAGCTCGTTAGAAAGCTGTTTTGCTTCAGCGAATATGCGCGTTGACGCGTTCCCTAAGGAAGACTAGACCCAGAGAGGGGAAAAACTGAGTGCAACTATTTATTACTCTTTATGTAGTATTAGACAGTTAGTAATGAAATAAATTGGAAATGCAAGGGAGTCAAAGATGTAAGGTATTCCTTATTTGCATATAAGAGCGCATTTTACTTTACTTCCAGGTTTGGTATTTCATGTACGTGAATTGAATATACAATATTAGTACCTCAGTACATACGCGGTAAAGGGCGAGCGGTTGGTTTCCGCACTAGCTAGCACGGACGGTTGACCATATGGCGCTTTCAGAGCCAGTGGGATGAGGTGGTGATGTACAAATCACTCGTAACGTTAGCAAAGAGTTACGTAGGGAATGTACAGCCGTGGACAAAACGAGCGAGGCCCGTCGCCTTTTCGTTATGCTGATCCGCACAGCTTTAAAGTCTGCTACACAGCATAACAGGCAAGGCGACTAAGTGCTACCAACATACTACGCACAGGCGTGAAATTGAAAAACTTTCCGAACTTTGTCAGACTGTTTTCAATCATGTCTAAGACTATATTAATGCTGATTATACTGTTAAACACAACACGTAATTATAGGATATAAATGAAACAAGAAACGCTAATTAGTATGAACTGTACTAATGAAAATGATCAGCTTATCGAGATAACATAACTGTTTTAATAAGACAAAGTACCCCAGATCGATATGAATTAGCAAAATATTATGCACATTCGGCCGCGAAACGGTCTGTGTCAGTGTTCAGACCAGTCATCTGGATTACGTGAAGATTCGCGCCGATTCGCGTGAAGATTCATAACGAAATTCAATTACTGACACAAACGGAAAAAGTAAGCAGTAACAAGTATGAAAGAGTTTCATATTGACATCCACAGGGCGCCGGTACAGAATAAAGATAGCAAAAAAACATATTGGGGGCGCGAGAAATTCTTAAAATTGCTTTATTTATAGTCTATCTGCCACCATCGGGATTAGAACCGAATACAAACTAGACCTCCCTTGCAGTAGCAACCACCTTTCACTGCGCTAGCAGACAGCCCAGGCAAACAGCCCTCTGTTATTACCCCAGACATGAATAAGCCGGCAATTTCGCAATGAAAATGGCAAAATGATCTGCAGTTTCTGTTGCATACAGCTTTCTGGACTCAAAACCATGAATTTTCTACCTTTTTGTCACCACTTATGTGACAATCATTCGGGATGTTTATCGAAATACCAAATACTGTCATTAGCGAGTAAATTTATTAGGATAATTCTGCACCACCCCAAGAAATAAACGGCGACATAGCTGTCACACGTAAAATACAATGTTTCGAATTTTCCATTAGACTCGCCACAGCCAGGAAACGTTCATTAGACGAAGTGTTTCTTAAGCTATGGGAATGCTCGCACTTCTAAAACGCGATGGCATTAATACTAGGATCTGAATTACCACGTGTATAAGCAGTAACTTTGGCATAACCGAAGATGTACGATCTTACACGAACTATACCGACCGTACGCTCAAGTTCCAGACTGTGCGGCTAGTCGGCAGTCGTCGATGGGATGCCTTCGATCTAGCCATGCAGTAGGACATGCTCTCGTACCGTTAATAGTTAGCTTATAATCAATACGAACAAGTTCATTTTATGGTGTTTCTTAAATAACATACGCAGTAATATTGCACTTTCAGAATCCTACGGTGCTGCTACGACTCTGCAAGTGGATTTAAAATTATGAGAGCTTCTCCATATAACAGGTAGGAAGAATAACCAGGCATCGGCTCACCAAGTCAGTTCAAGGACGGACTGGCTTACTTACCAAAAAATCGGGTGGGAACGCGTGGTCAGTGATATTGTGCGCCTCTTATACCACCATCTACGGACTCGCCGGCTAAACAGAGATTCCTGGAGGTTTGGTACGAGTGGTTGGTTCTTGCGGAAGCTAAATGGTTGGATGAAAAATGTAAAGTATCGAAAAAGAAGTGGCCGTCCAAATGACTGCTACAGCTTATAGAAAAGACAAAACAACCTTCTGTGAAACAAATATAAAATGCAAGGAAGTCAACCACCAAATGGATGCGAGAAGAATGTGAAGAACTCGAAGTACAAGTCGTCGGACAAAGGACTGATTTAGCTTATGGAAAAGATAAAACAATCTTGTGTGAAGTTAAAATCGCAAGTGTCAACTGGAAGCGTGCAAGAGGAATTTCGCTGTTCAGTTTACAGGAGAGATCGGATAAGTGGGAAAAGTACACAGAATTCCTCTATGAGAGGTAGTAGCCGATGACTTGATTCAAAAATAGTCGAAATGGAAAATATAGAGCATACAATATTAGGGTGGTAGTTTAACAGTCATATGGAAGATTCCCCTCAAATAGTTAGGAATTTCTGAAATCATTGGGTGAAGCTGTAACCGAAAACTACTCAAGTTATGGAAAATCTGTGAGACTGGAGACAGATCATCAGACTTTCCAGTTAATACATCAACACAATCCACAACATAGAAGAGGTAACGTAAGTGTGAGAAAAGTTGCACAATCAGCTTAACAACAACACACCCACCCAAGTTGCACCCGAGAATAACGTGCAGACGAATGGAAAAGGAAACTGAAGATCTATTACTGGATGATTGCATTAAATTTGGGAAAGTGGCAGGGAGCTGGTAAAGAAGCGGAAAGGTTGTAGAACCACAAAGTACAGTATATCTTAACCACAGATTATTAAAAACAGTCGAAATGTTTACAGTTAGAAAAATATACCAACAATGGAATTACAGAAAACCAAAAATTTTAAAGTTCGTAAACGACCATCACAAGTCGTTGTGCTCATTGCTGAGCACTGTGACCCGACCAACCAGGTGTCTCCATCCTGTATGGTTACCAGCTTCTCTTAGAGTTTCCTGAATAGGTAAAGCAGAGACATTCTTCATTTGATTTGCCAACCTACCCTCTTCTCATCACCTCAGTCTCACCCCCTCTATCTTACTTTCCATCACTGTTTTCGCTACGTTTTCTCTGTCTCTTCTCACAGTTTGGAAAGAGAGCTGGAGAACTATATTGGGATGACACCAGGAGATAGAGGCCTGAAAATACTAAGTTGCTCAATAATGGACACATTTGTCGTTCCTTCAGTCCATTTTATGCGCCGCATCCTGCGCCAGCACCGAATTTCAGATGCATCTGTCTTCTGGCTTATTCATGTATTGCAACCATGAAAAAAGATGGAATACACGAGTATTTCAACAAGGTGGACCTTTGTGGTGTTTGTGGTGTCACCGCCAGACACCACACTTGCTAAGTGGTAGCTTTAAATCGGCCGCGGTCCATTAGTACATGTCGGACCCGCGTGTCGCCACTGTCAGTGATCGCAGACCGAGCGCCACCACACGGCAGGTCTCGAGAGACGGACTAGCACTCGCCCCAGTTGTACGGACGACGTAGCTAGCGATGCACACTGACGAAGCCTCGCTCATTTGCAGAGCCGATAGTTAGAATAGCCTTCAGCTAAGTCAATGGCTACGACCTAGCAAGGCGCCATTAGCATTACATAGCTTGTATCTAAAGAGTCTCACTTGTATCGTCAAGAGCGATGTACCACAAAGATGGATTAAAGTTAAGTATTCCAGGAGCTACGTACTTTTCTTTATAGCATTCATTACGTATCCTGTTTCAGACCTATCTACTAGCCTGCGTGAGTTAACGCGTGCCTTTCGGCTACTTCCGAGTGGCGTGGCTGTCTTGTTACGCCACAACAGTGTTCGTTGTTGCTCTGTTCTGCTAGACCTTGGTGAGCTTCTTCACAGCCACCCTAGCGTCATTCGTCTTCTTATCTCGTCTTCACCACTTCCCATGTCACAGGTGGTTGACCCAAGATAGCCAAGATAGCTGAAAGAATGCACGAGTTCCAGTCCCTTTAACAGACCAGAGAGTTGAAACTGTACTCCTCGACAAATTATGATGAGTCTGGATTTGCTCAGATAGAGATCATATGATAGACTAATTTCCTTTCGTTTTATTAATAGTGTGCAAGTTATCTTTGCTGCTGGCTAAAGAGCCGGTGTCATAAGCAAACACATGGTCATCAGTAGTTCTATCATCAGTTGAGATGCCTTTAGTACAGCCGTCAAGAGCATTATTTATGGACTTCTCTTCAGTGGCGCGAACTGTGGTGGGAGACCGAACCCTGCAAGTACATGCCACAACTTTTCCCAGACAACACAGTCAAATGATTTCCTATGGCCGAGGAAGCAGATGAAGATAGGAACACAGAATCCTTAGTGATTTCTCGATTATTTGTAGTATGTTGAGAATCTGTTCGCGATTTCCTTTTCCTTCCACAAAACGTGCTGGGACAAGTCTTGTGGCCAGTTCGACAAGTCTTGTGGTCACTCCACAGTTTCCTGTATTCTTTAACACGTTTAATGAATCAAGTCAACATTTTCTTACCCCAGTTCATTGATCTCTCACTATATATAATATCTAGGCAGTTACTCATACGTTGTATTGCGTTCTCTACTCCACTGCGTAAGGTTGTAGGTTCCAATGTAAGTTGCTGAACTGCTTGACTTCCTGTACTGTTGTTAATCTTAGAATACAACTTTCCACGGCACTGTTTCCATTTTACAGCAGCTTCTTCCTTCTCTCCGGTAGGATTGCCATTCTCATCGTCTATCGCCCACCAATGAGGACTAAATGCACAGGTGATACTGTTGAGTTTCTCGAAGAGATCACGTGCTTGATTGCGATTTGTATGTTGTTCAGTCTCATCTCAGATACCGTTATTGGACTGTGATCTGTCCTTTCTGAAATTTGTATATCTCTGCACAGGTTCTTATATCTGTCTTGATCCTCGGTGGTGGGTATACCGGTTTTCTATCGACAGCATCTCTCTCCAGTTATTTATAGGATGGACTGTGATATAAAAGGTCTTTTTGCACTTTGTGGTCATTCTGGTGTAGGAAATGATGAGGACATGACCTCCTTCCCTTGATCCCGTGTTTGTACTGCTGGTGCACTTTACCAAGGCGGATATTGTGGAGTTTTGTTGTCGTTGGCTCACCAAATCCACGTAGAGCTTCCTTTTCTGTGAGTCTTAATTATCGTTCTCTATTCTCCTTGATGAATTTGAGCTTAATCTCCATTATCACGGGCAGTACATTGTGATCACAGTCAGCTCAAGGAAAGGTTTTGCATTCCACGACCTGTCTACCAACGTCTCAGCACTAGAATGAAGATATTCAGGTTTCTGAATCTATCATCGGGTTATATCCAAGTCTACGGCCGTCTTGAGTGATGTTGGAGCATAGTTTTGCAGACAGTCAAATCGTTACTCATACAGAAATCTAGCAAGTACTTACCTCGGTCGTTACTCTCGGCTGGACATTTTGGCCCAGCCACAGACTGTAGGCCTGTGTCATTTGGCACTAGACCCAATTTTAGCATAGAAATATCCTTGAATTACTATTAGTTCTTTGAAACTTCCTGGCAGATTAAAACTGTGTGCCGGACCGAGACTCGGACTCGGGATCTTTACCCTTCGCGGGCAAGTGTTCTTGCCCGCGAAAGGCAAAGGTCCCGAGTTCGAGTCTCGGTCCGGCACACAGTTTTAATCTGCCAGCAAGTTTCATATCAGTGCACACTCCGCTGCAGAGTGAAAATCTCATTGTGTTAGTTCTTTGTTAGAGACTTTGCTGACGGCTTGTTCCTTATCCGAAGCTGTAACAGTAGTAACGTGGATCTGGATAATATTGAGCTTATGCAGAGAGCCATTAAATCTGATGGAGATATTGCTATCACTAATAGTCTCATAATCACGAACAATAGCGCAACATATAAATACAAGCAGGATTAAACATCACTCAACATAGGTACGGGCCAATACATAAGCTTCAATAGGCAAAAATATAGATTGAATTGGACCAGTATTAACGGATAAACTTGAATGAAATGCCAGTGTGGCACAGACTAACACTTTCTTCTTTATTCTGTTCGTGTTCAACCCTGAGGTTGGTTTGCAGCAGAGCGAAATTCCTCTCTTCTGTCTGCCTTCCTCTTCATTCCCACGTACGTGTTACATGCAGCATCATTCGTGATATCCTTGGTCGCTCCCGCCGATTCCTTCCCTCAGTATCTTAGAATGTAACCTACAAGCCTGTCTCTTCTTGTTTGGATGTGCCTCCACAGAGATCTAGTTTTCTGCACTCTTCTGAGCACGTCTTCATTTGTTAATTTGCCCCCCCCCCCCCAGCTGATCCTCATTATCCTTCTATAGCACCACATCTCCAGGGCCTCTTAGCCGTCTTCTCTCCTGTCTTCCCATTGCCCAAGTTCCACATCCTTATAGGGCCACACTCATGTTCTTGCTGTTGAGTAAGTTCCTCCTCAGATTAAATGTAATTTTGGCCTGTTGTATTCTGCTCACGATTTCTTTCCGGCTTCTACTATCCCTTGTGATTTTGCTTCCCACGCAGGTAAATTCCTCTATCACTTCCTGATCCCCTATTCCAATTCTCATTCTCAGAGGTTCATATTCTGCTTCTGTACTGCATACCATCACTTTAGTCTTTTTCTTGTTTACTCTCATTCCATACTGATCACATAGAATCCTTACCGTGGTTCTGAGGACTTCCACTAGATCATCTTTTGTCTCCGTGACTATAGCTATATCATCTGAAAAACGTAGCATGTCTATCTTCTGCCCATTCCAACATATCTAACAGTAGTCTGGTTAAAACGCAAGGCAGTAACATGAAAGGTACCTTAAGGAAAATTTACAAGCATGGCGCTTAAAAAAGTGAGGACAAAAATTTACGAAGTGAAATTAGAAACAGCGCCATCAACGCAGTACAACCGGCTCACGTCGTTCATGCACGTGGCGAACACAGAACAAACTTGATGCACATTCGCGACAATTTTCGAAAACATTAGTATAGGTTTGTGCATAAGTTTGTAGCGTTTATCCATATGTTTAACAAACACAACAGATACATACAACACAGCGTTTAGTCATCAATAATATTCTCCTTCACTGCTTACGATAGTCTGCAAACTTCCCAACCCAACTACAGTATAGTATTTTTTGGCAGTCTGGTAGAAGGTAGCATCACTTCACGCGGTCTTCCTGGTCGTTCTTCTTGGACTGAGTCTGCAAGACGTTTCAGTTGTTAACAACAAGCGTGAGTTGCTGCACCTTATGGACGCAACCAGCTGGCCGCAGTGGCCGAGCGGTTCTAGGCGCTTCAGTCTGGAACAGCGCGACCGCTACGGTCCCAGGTTCGAATCGTGCCTCGGGCATGGATGTGTGTGATTTCCTTAGGTTAGTTAGGTGTACGTAGTTCCAACTTCTAGGGGACTGATGACCTCAGATGTTAAGTCCCATAGTGCTCAGAGCCATTTGAACCATTTTTTGGACGCAACCATTCCACTATTTCCGCTAGGTTAGCATAAACACACCACTGTTCGTCACCAGTAACGATGCGGGATAGGAATGGCCGGTGTTGCTCGCGAGCCAATTGATGAAGAGGTAGCAGGGATGCTCATGTGACAACCCTCTGATTCCTGTGATTTTGACTTACAGCATGCGGTACCCATACACCCGATTTTTGAAACTTCCCCGTTGCATGTAAACATCGCTCGATGGTGGAATGATCACATTACATCATATTTGGCAGTTATCGAGTACAGTAACGTGGATCATTGTGGATTAATGAACATGTAGAGTCGTCTATGACAAAGATTGCATTCCTGCCAAAGTCTGCTAGTATCAAACATTGTTCTTCACTTTACGAAGAAAACTAGAAGAACGTACGTTTAGTGCACAGCACTGAATGATTCACTTTACGAAGAAAACTAGAAGAACGTACGTTTAGTGCACAGCACTGAATGAAAATGAATCGTGGAGTGTAAGAAACCCAAAAAACAAGATAATCGAAGAGTTTAAGGTGTAATGCTATAGAAGTATGTAGAAAATTTGGTGGACTAAGAAGAAATGACGAGGTTCTCCGCAGAACCGACAAAGAGAGTTGTATACGTAAGAAAGCGAGATGATAACGCATGTATTAAGACATCAAGGAAGAACTGCCATGATACTTGACTGAGGTGCAAAGAGTAAAAGCCCTAAGGGACGAGAGGGACTGGAACACATCCAACAAATAACTGAAGACGCAAGGTGCAAGAGCTACACTGAGATGAAGAGATGGCACAAGACAGGAATTTGTGGTAGGCCGCGTGAAACAAGTACACTCCTTAAAATGGAAGAAAGAACACATTGACACCGGTGTGTCAGACCCACCATACTTGCTCCGGACACTGCGAGAGGGCTGTACAAGCAATGATCACACGCACGGCACAGCGGACACACCAGGAACCGCGGTGTTGGCCGTCGAATGGCGCTAGCTGCGCAGCATTTGTGCACCGCCGCCGTCAGTGTCAGCCAGTTTGCCGTGGCATACGGAGCTCCATCGCAGTCTTTAACACTGGTAGCATGCCGCGACAGCGTGGACGTGAACCGTATGTGCAGTTGACGGACTTTGAGCGAGGGCGTATAGTGGGCATGCGGGAGGCCGGGTGGACGTACCGCCGAATTGCTCAACACGTGGGGCGTGAGGTCTCCACAGTACATCGATGTTGTCGCCAGTGGTCGGCGGAAGCTGCACGTGCCCGTCGACCTGGGACCGGACCGCAGCGACGCACGGATGCACGCCAAGACCGTAGGATCCTACGCAGTGCCGTAGGGGACCGCACCGCCACTTCCCAGCAAATTAGGGACACTGTTGCTCCTGGGGTATCGGCGAGGACCATTCGCAACCGTCTCCATGAAGCTGGGCTACGGTCCCGCACACCGTTAGGCCGTCTTCCGCTCACGCCCCAACATCGTGCAGCCCGCCTCCAGTGGTGTCGCGACAGGCGTGAATGGAGGGACGAATGGAGACGTGTCGTCTTCAGCGATGAGAGCCGCTTCTGCCTTGGTGCCAATGATGGTCGTATGCGTGTTTGGCACCGTGCAGGTGAGCGCCACAATCAGGACTGCATACGACCGAGGCACACAGGGCCAACACCCGGCATCATGGTGTGGGGAGCGATCTCCTACACTGGCCGTACACCACTGGTGATCGTCGAGGGGACACTGAATAGTGCACGGTACATCCAAACCGTCATCGGAACCCATCGTTCTACCATTCCTAGGCCGGCAAGGGAACTTGCTGTTCCAACAGGACAATGCACGTCCGCTTGTATCCCGTGCCACCCAATGTGCTCTAGAAGGTGTAAGTCAACTACCCTGGCCAGCAAGATCTCCGGATCTGTCCCCCATTGAGCATGTTTGGGACTGGATGAAGCGTCGTCTCACGCGGTCTGCACGTCCGGCACGAACGCTGGTCCAACTGAGGCGCCAGGTGGAAATGGCATGGCAAGCCGTTCCACAGGACTACATCCAGCATCTCTACGATCGTCTCCATGGGAGAATAGCAGCCTGCATTGCTGCGAAGGTGGATATACACTGTACTAGTGCCGACATTGTGCATGCTCTGTTACCTTGTGTCTATGTGCCTGTGGTTCTGTCAGTGTGATCATGTGATGTATCTGACCCCAGGAATGTGTCAATAAAGTTTACCCTTCCTGGGACAATGAATTCACGCTGTTCTTATTTCAATTTCCAGGACTGTAATATATTTACACCCTACCGACATTCGCATTTGTGGATTTGTCATCTATGATGCAATTCCGATAATATGCCAGATCTCACTAGAATTGCAATGGCAAGAAGAAATACCGCAAATTAATAAAATTTAGGAGAATGCGCTAAAGAAGTGTAGCTGCAACGCGTGATCTACACAACAGTGGAATCACATAGATGTTGGCACCTGTACGATGTCTTGTTACGCCATACACTGGCAGTTTACAGCCGTAAAACTAAACGAAAAAATAAAATTACCTAGCATTAGGGTTCATTGCCTCAAAAGATACAGTTTCAACGTGTCAGTAGTGATGAACGGGTCTGGCATTTTTTTTTTCCATGTAAGAGACTTGTCACGCCTTAGCACGCCTGTTCATACGGATCACGTTGCTTCGACAGTACGATATGGTAGGATATGGCCGTAAACGGTGAGGAGCAAGTAGTCTTACAGAGCGTCATCTGCTCTGGACCACCGTCATCGTCTCAGCATAACCATATACGATCTAGCTTGGTCGGCCATATATAAGCGCTACGACTTTACCCAAAGGCTGTACTGGCGTCACCATAGAATTCCTCTCGATAAAGTGTCTACCTGTACCAAACAGCGAGCTGGTGGCAGTCTGACCTCGGCAGTGTAGGTACCGCTCAGTTTGTCAATATTTGTCACGTAATTTTGTGGTCGGTTGACAGTTTGGCTGGTGAGTCATGGCGCAATTCTCTTGAATAATAAAGAAGGACAGCATTACTGTTATATATTTGAAGTAGCCAAATGCACTGTCCTCCTCAAGTGAAAATTTTGTATTAAAGTCACATTATTTCACCTACACTGATCGTCGAAATAGACTGTATGTATCAGTCCGTATACAACAGTTCACGATATCAGTACGTTCCAAAAAGCCAAGCGACGAAAGCAGATTTTTTAGGGATTCTTATCTTGGATTCAATTGCTCACCAGAAATAAGGGGTCAAGTATTTCAGACAGCCCATGACCTAGCAACCGTTTTTATACCTCTCGGAAGAATGGGCATGCAGTACAGGGTCAAAATTTAACTGTTACACACTTCCTCCAGCCTAGGTGAGTTAAGTAAATAGGCTGGTTCTAGTGCATTACGTGTGGTGTAAAAGCGGTCTTAAGCTACTTATAAAAGCACCATTTGTTCCTGGGTGTCTCCTGAGAAACTCAGAAACGCCATGATTTTTGGTACCAAAAATACCAGTTGTGGAGATGGACACTTCTGTCATTTATATTCATGGCAAAACGTCAAAGTTTTCATCATATTTTCTTCAGATGGTGTTTCGAACTGTTTGCGATTTATCCGTTGCCGAGATCCAAAGGTTCAAACTTGCATTGCGTATGCACGTAAAATGTGCACGTAATATCCGGTCTGAGGCGTAAATGTAGTTTCAAGTGATGGGTTCGGTGGTCATCGCAAGGGCTGTGATGTCGCCAAGCTATGTTTTTAATTGCAATTTTTTCACCAATAAAACTTTACGCGCTGTCTCTGAATAATGGGTACCTCACGCTTCTTCACATGGAAATTATTCGATGATGGTATCTGGTGGCGTAAGCACCTTACAAAAAATTATTTTTTGACACGGAATCCTTAGTACTTAATAATCAAACACCGCATTTTTTGTATACTGAGGGTGTAGCCTAAAAAAGTAGTTCGTTTCATGTAAAGTAGTGTGAAGTGAACTTGAGTTGGATGGCAGACGATTTTGAGCTAGCTTTATATTATGCGTACTTATTTGTTGTTTACGCTTGTCAATGTCTATAAATGAACTGTGAAAACTTTACTGATCTACACAATACGTTTACATAGGCAGGCCGCCCTGTTGTATCAGAGAAAAGGAGGGAACCAGCTGAAAAAATCTCCTGTCGGAGCATTAAGAAAGGTGAATACGCTCTTCTTTAACGAATCTAACAGAAAAATTCTAAAATTTTGGCATGTGAATATATCAGTGCTTTTAGCTGCTGAAGGAGAGTAGCAGAGAGACAGTGATTATAATAGAGAGAGGAGACAACGGGAAAGAAAGAGAGGAGACAGTAATGATGGGAGAGTGAAATTGGCAATGAAAGAGAAACAGAAATGTGTGAAGACAATAGAAGTGAATGCCAAAGGCAGAGGAGATAATGATGGACAGTGAGAAACATTGGCGGTAAAAGGGAAAGGGTTGGAGACAGGGGCAATGTGTGTAAACGAGCCAGGATACGGTGGAAATGAAAAATAGAGACGTGTGGATACCATGCATAGGCTTGAGGCCTCTGAAACCCCCAAACCTGTGAACTTCAAGACGAAAAATCTTGCCCACTTTCCCTCATCTCCTACACCCACACGTTAAACTTTCCCAGTCTAGTGGTCAAAACTCTAAGCAAACCATCCCAAAACGCATCTCAGAAGAGACAATGGTGTTTCAAGAGGAAAGCAACTAAGTGTAAGCGAGAATGAGACAGTGGCCATGGGAGAAAAAGGGGATGCATCGAAGACAGTGCCAGTGGGACAGAGAGACTTTGGAAGTGGCAGAGGAGGAGACAGTGGCATGGAAGAGTGAGAGAAAGGGATGAAGACAGTGAAAATGGTAGAGAGATAGTAGGAAGTGTCACAGGGAGAAAAGCAGACAGTGGGAGAGAGACGTATATATAGACGGTGGCAGTGAGAGGAAGATGCTCAGTATAAAGGATTCACTAGAAAGGGAGACGAGGCAAAAAGATTTAGGCTGTTTTGTGTTACAATAGGAAGAATGTATTCGCATGCTAGAATTTTTGACGAGGAAGGTGGGGTCAGGATTCACTCAGCTCGTGCCCTACTATTCTGTCAGTGTCAGGAGTACATCTGCCTTTTTTGTATTCTCACAGGACTATTTTTCAGCCTTTCCTTATCAACTGTATAGCTGTGACTGCGGAAGAAGATGTAAAGACAAAAAATACAAAATCTATTTTGATTTCCATGCCCTGTTCATAATAATTTTGTCGCTTGTCATTGTAACCTTTCTTAAGAGACTGTGCAATTTGTGCTGGCAGAGACACAAAACCAGTACACTATTTTCTACATATATTTGCGGAATAGCGAAACATAGCGGAACGTTTCGTAGATTATTTGTTTGTCAGCATTCATTAGGTCGAAACGTCTACCGTTCTGATACATACCTGATACTGAACAGAGAAGCACAGAACAAGAGTTATCCAGGTCCATCAAATCCACTGATATGCATATCACTTGTTTTCATGTAACGATCTTTGATGATATCGAGCAGAGTCCCTGTAATGTGTGAAACGTCAGCACTCCATACGTATTAAAATATTCGTATCTCAGAGCAGAACGTGAGCCATAATATGAGTTATTCAAACTTCTTAAATTAAGACAAGTCAGAACGTCGTGGCCCTTATGTGTGTGTTGCTGACATACATTTGACATACATTTCAGACGTGAAAATACTGCAAGGTAAATCGTTTACGAGTTCGAGAGACATTTTTGACTTGGAATTAACATCCTGACACTTGACATAAACATTGTGTTGCTGATGAAGCTTACGCATTTTTGACACACACTGGTCAACAAGAACATTATGAACTCCGACCTCCCTTCGATATAAACTCGTCCAGGGAACATCAGAGTCACCTAGCGAGAAGTGACTGCTGTTCAGACACATGCGCTGTACATGTTGTATCAGTGAACGTGTCGTCCGTGTGTAGAACGGGAAGGGCGTGCGATATACACTCCTGGAAATGGAAAAAAGAACACATTGACACCGGTGTGTCAGACCCACCATACTTGCTCCGGACACTGCGAGAGGGCTGTACAAGCAATGATCACACGCACGGCACAGCGGACACACCAGGAACCGCGGTGTTGGCCGTCGAATGGCGCTAGCTGCGCAGCATTTGTGCACCGCCGCCGTCAGTGTCAGCCAGTTTGCCGTGGCATACGGAGCTCCATCGCAGTCTTTAACACTGGTAGCATGCCGCGACAGCGTGGACGTGAACCGTATGTGCAGTTGACGGACTTTGAGCGAGGGCGTATATTGGGCATGCGGGAGGCCGGGTGGATGTACCGCCGAATTGCTCAACACGTGGGGCGTGAGGTCTCCACAGTACATCGATGTTGTCGCCAGTGGTCGGCGGAAGGTGCACGTGCCCGTCGACCTGGGACCGGACCGCAGCGACGCACGGATGCACGCCAAGACCGTAGGATCCTACGCAGTGCCGTAGGGGACCGCACCGCCACTTCCCAGCAAATTAGGGACACTGTTGCTCCTGGGGTATCGGCGAGGACCATTCGCAACCGTCTCCATGAAGCTGGGCTACGGTCCCGCACACCGTTAGGCCGTCTTCCGCTCACGCCCCAACATCGTGCAGCCCGCCTCCAGTGGTGTCGCGACAGGCGTGAATGGAGGGACGAATGGAGTCGTGTCGTCTTCAGCGATGAGAGTCGCTTCTGCCTTGGTGCCAATGATGGTCGTATGCGTGTTTGGCGCCGTGCAGGTGAGCGCCACAATCAGGACTGCATACGACCGAGGCACACAGGGCCAACACCCGGCATCATGGTGTGGGGAGCGATCTCCTACACTGGCCGTACACCACTGGTGATCGTCGAGGGGACACTGAATAGTGCACGGTACATCCAAACCGTCATCGAACCCATCGTTCTACCATTCCTAGACCGGCAAGGGAACTTGCTGTTCCAACAGGACAATGCACGTCCGCATGTATCCCGTGCCACCCAACGTGCTCTAGAAGGTGTAAGTCAACTACCCTGGCCAGCAAGATCTCCGGATCTGTCCCCCATTGAGCATGTTTGGGACTGGATGAAGCGTCGTCTCACGCGGTCTGCACGTCCGGCACGAACGCTGGTCCAACTGAGGCGCCAGGTGGAAATGGCATGGCAAGCCGTTCCACAGGACTACATCCAGCATCTCTACGATCGTCTCCATGGGAGAATAGCAGCCTGCATTGCTGCGAAAGGTGGATATACACTGTACTAGTGCCGACATTGTGCATGCTCTGTTGCCTGTGTCTATGTGCCTGTGGTTCTGTCAGTGTGATCATGTGATCTATCTGTTCCCAGGAATGTGTCAATAAAGTTTCCCCTTCCTGGGACAATGAATTCACGGTGTTCTTATTTCAATTTCCAGGAGTGTATCTGAGTCTGACTGAGGGCAGATTGCGATATCCCGGAGGCTCGGCACAAGCATTTCGGAAATTGCACGACTTTTCGGGACTTCCAGGAGTGTAGTGGTGAGTATCTTTAACATGTGGAGAAACCAAGGTGAAACCACGTGCAGACGTCGTGGGGTTTAGCGGCCACGCCTCATCGCAGAGGTTTGACTTCTTAGGCTGGGCAGATTGGTAAAACAAGACAAGATTGACTTGTTGTTAACACCACGACTTCGGCAACTATGTATGAAATGGGCACGTAACTACCGGCACTGGAGATTGGCGCAGTAGCAGAGCGCTGCACGGTCTGATAAATCCCGAAACCTTCTTAATCACGCCGATGCGAATCTGTCGTCTTCCAGGGAACAGCTCCTTGACACCTGCACTGCGGGACGGAGACAAGCCGGCGGCGGTTCGGGGAACATTCACGTGGGCGTCCATGAGCCTAGTGGAGCTCGTACAAGGCACATGGTGGCAACGGAGTATCGTACACTGGTTGCAGGCCACGTGCGCACCTTCATGATTATCATGTCCTCCTTACGGCAGTGGCATTTTTCAGCAAGATAGTGCGCCGTGTCACATGTCGAGAAATGTGATGGTGTAGTTAGAGGAACACAGTGGCGAGCTTCAGTTGATGTGCTGGCCCCCCAACTCTCCTGATCCGAAACCGATCGAACAAATGCGGGATGTGACTGAAAGTAAGGTCAGAGCTCACGGAATTTAGGAGAAATACGTGACTTGCGTGTGCAGATGTGGTGCCAACTCCCTCCAGCGACCTACAAACGCCTCACTGATTCCATGCCACCACGTCCGGCCGCTGTTAGGCATGCCAAAGATGGACATACAGGCTATTGGGTAGGTGGTCATAATGTTCTAGCGGGTAAGTGTACGTTTTAGACATGAAAACAGTCTTAATACCTCCCCCCCCCCCCTTAAATAGTACTTTGATCAGGCTTAGGACAAAATGTCAGCTCTCTCCCATGCATTTTTTTTTAGTATCATGTTTTTTGTACGGTTATAGAAAATTTAAGCATTGTGACAATTTGAAAGATCACAGTCATATTTTGGTGTCAGTTGACCACCTGGGTAACAACATTGTCATACTTGACAAAACCATTGTATGTATGTGTGTGTGTGTGTGTGTAAATGAGAGAGAGAGCTAGAGAGATAGAGAGAGAGATGAGATTTACTTGTGAGTACAGTATCTAACATAAACTTGTTTTCTAATAAATTTTACAGCTCGTTCGGATACTTTTCAACATGGGCACAAATTTATGCAAAATCCTGGTCGTTAGTGTACTCCTGAACATGATGCAACATTGCAGTGGGTCGGATTCTCTTACCCGTGGTGCCATTTTGCATTATAGCGTCAGAGGGTTTACAAAGCACAAGTGGGCTTATTGCGCCATTTTAGATTTTTTAAAATTCCCATCATTTTTAAACAAAGCACAACTGTGTCCGTCTTGGAATTTTAGAATTTCCTGTCACTGCCATTCTGGATGTATTTGAATTTTCCCACCCCACCGCCGCCATCTTGGATATTTCTGATTTCCCGCCACTATCACCTTAGAGTCTTTAAATTTCCGGTGACTGCTACCCTGGAAATCATCGACCGCGGTGCCTACCAGTGGCAAATGCTTGAACTGCCTGCTAGACGCTTCGAAACCATACTACTTGCAACTTGTTTTAAATGTAAATGTTGCACTTTAATAAACGCTCTGGAAATAGTCTCCTGTGGTTGCAGTACGTCACAATTTAGTGGTATCGTATACGTAGGTGTAACAATTTGTTACGATACGAAATGGTATGATCGTTTAGACTCAGACGTAGGTAAAGTAAACTTGACAGGCAAAATACAAATGTAATGCTGACGTTGAATACTTTGTCTCTTTGACAACATATGGCGGGAATCCTAGTAAAGCGATGATGTCGAAGACAGTACAATATTTGGAAGTTTGGATATGTCACGGAATCGTACTCAGATAGCTAAAATGGTTAAGCCGCCCGCTCCTGGCAAGCCGGAAATCTGGGTTCGAGTCCTGGCCCGGAACAAACTTTCATGTGTAACTAAAAGCTAATATCTTCCTGTCTAATGCAGCCAATTTCAGGAAGATTCAGCAGTTTCGAATAAATTACGTCTTAGAATACTGCTGAAATGTGTGATATCCATACCATATACTCTAAGTGGAGACGTTGAACATATGCAAAGAAGTGCCCCACCAGTGGTCAGAGTGTTGTTCCAGCCACGATAGAGTTTCACAGCGGTGTTGTAACTTTTGAATTGGCTGTTGCTTGAAGGCAGACACGAATTATCTCGCGAAAACCTAGTTACAAAAGTTTCCAGAACCATTATTATGAGCCATTCTTCAGCTCTCTATATAGTGTTCTCCTAGGGGCTGTGAAGACACGAGTACAGTACAGTAGGAAAAAATGGAATAACCAGAAACGCAACACCTTATTACGTCTAATTAGGTGTAGGATAACCGTTGGCATTCAAATCGACTACCAGTCGTCTCCGATTGGATAAATATAGGTCCTGTATGGTTTACAAAGGAATCTTATATTGTACGTCATGCAAAATATTGACAATGTCAGTTAATGATGATGAGGATGGATGGCGACTACGCGCTTTTCTCTCTAAAGTAGACACAAAGGCTCAGTAATATTGATCTCTGATGACACACACAACGAATCCAGGATGATACGATCTGTGTGAAAAGGTGCCGTATCTTGTTGGAACTCAGCATCACCCTTGGGGAACGAACATTGCACAATGTAAAGGCGCGCAATCAGCCAACAAGTTCACATAATTCTTTGGAGGAATGCGACGTTATAGAATAACCATGGGACACATGAAATACCGTGACATGGCTGCCCAAGTCAACAGTCAACCACCGACGTGTTTCATTCTTGGGACATAAACTCTGTCAGAAGTTGGGAACAGTGTGAAGCAAGACTCATACGACGAAATTTCTTTCTACTGTTGTTCCATAATCCACGTTTTATGGCTTCGGCACCACGTTTTCCTCTTGCAGGTACTTGAATAACTCATGCCTGGTTTTGGAACTCCAGCTGTCCATGCAATCCCATGGTTATGGAGCTCTATTCGTGTTGTTTTGCATCAGACAAGTTTCGCGAGTGCGACATTCATTTCTGCAGTGACTTCTGCTGCTATCGTCCTCTTATTTTTCCCCACAATCATCTACATCTACATATATACTACGCTAGCTACCAAGCGGTGTGTGGCGGAGGGCACAATTCGCGCCAAAGTCATATTTACCCCCTCCCTGTGTTCCACTCGCGGATCGCGCGAGGGAAACGAAACTGTCTAAACACCTCAGTAACATCACTAATTTCCCTCATCTTTGAATAATGATCATTACGCGATGTGAAAGTTGGTGGTAATAATATATGCTCTACATCCTCTGTGAAGATTCGATTCTGGAATTTAGAGAGCAGCTCCTTCTGTTTACGGCGTCGTCTACCTGCAAGTGTGTCCCACTTCAAACTTTCTATGAGATTTGTAACTCTTCAAGGCCACTTTAATCTACTTGTTTCCCCATACAACAGTCGTCGCTGGCGGCGCACTGTACCTGTGTATCGCAGTTTGAAGGCGATTGATATTGACTTGACTGGGCAGTTTAATAAACAGCAATTGATTGGAGGTCCAAATGTTTTTCGTGGACTCCATCTGAACTTCACCTGTCATGTACAAGCAGCATTTGGAGGTAGTACCTAGTTGACACTTGCAGTTTTATGGGGCAACCAAGCAGATTATGGTGGCCTTGAAGCATTTCCAGATGCTAACATTTTGGCTTGGAAGACATGGAGTATTGCTGAGACTACAGGACTGTTGGCTAAACAGCCTTATGGTAGTCTTGTTCCTAGCATGCCATTTGTATTGTCTACTAGAAGAAAGAAGAAGTTAAATGCTGACGAGTACCCGTTTTCGTGGGCGAAAGTTGGCAATGGCAATTGTAAAATAAAAGTCAGCGGTGACTGTATGATTTATTACTATGCCCGCGTTGCGCTATAATTCACTTCCGGTTGCGGCAGTCGGGCTGATTAGGCGCGCTGGCGCTCTGCGAGCGAATGACGCTCCGTGCTGCGGCGCAGCTGGACCCCAGCACAGCTTATCGCACGACAACTTGCCGCTCTTCTTTGGACCTTCTCAACCTCTTGAATCAGACCCAACTCGTAAGGTTCCCATACAGACGAACAGTACTGTAAGACTGGACGAACTAACGTTTTGTAAGCTATTTCCTTTGTTGAAGGACTGCATCGCTTCAGGATTCTACCAATAAACCGTAATACAGAGTTCACCTTACCCGTTATTTGTGTAATCTGATAATTCCATCTGAGATCATTTCGAATAGTCACACCCAGATACTTGACTGATGTTACCGCTTCCAAAGACTGATCATTTATTTTGTACTCAAACATTAATGGGGATTATCGCCTTGTTATACGTAGTAGATTACACTTACTAATACTGACAGATAACTGCCAGTCATTACACCACGCATTATTTTCTGCAAATCCTCATTGATTTGTTCACAACTTTCGTGTGATACTCTTTTCCTGTAGACTACAGCATCATCGACAAACAGTCTAAGGCCGCTGTCAATACCATCAACCAGATCGTTTATGTAAATCGTAAAAAGCAGAGGACCTATGACGCTGCCCTGGGGCACACCTGAATTTACTCTTGTTTCTGTTGAAGTTACCCTGTACAGGACGACATACTGCTCCCTGTCTGTTAGAAAACTTTCTATCCAACCCCATATGTCATTGGATAGACCGTAAGCGCGCACTTTTTGTAGCAAGCGACAGTGCGGAACTGAGTCGAACGCCTTTCGAAAGTCGAGTAATATGGCATCAACCTGGGAGCCGGTATCTAGAGCCTGTTGTATATCATGCACAAAGAGTGCCAGCTGTGTCTCGCATGACCGCTGTTTCCTAAAACCGAGCTGGTTTCTGCAGATGAGCTTCTCAGAGTCTAGAAAGGTCATTATGTCTGAACACACAATATGTTCCATGATTCTACAACAAATCGGTCAGTGAAATTAGCCGGTAATTATGTGCATCCGATTTTCTACCCTTTTTATAGATTGCTATGACCTGGGCCTTCTTCCTGTCCCGTGGAACTTTCCGCCGTTCCAATGATCTCTGATAGATGACGGTTAAGAATGGTGCTATATTTGTAGCATAGTCAACATAAAATCTTACGGGGTTACCGTCTGGGCCAGATGCCTTTCTGGCCTATAAGGATCTTAACTGTTTTACAATCCCAGATACACTAAACACTATGTCAGCCATCCTTTCGGTTTTTCGATAACTGAAAGGGAGAATGGTGCTGCAGTCCTCTATCGTAAACGAGTTTTTGAAAGCTAGGTTTAGAATTTCGGCCTTCTGTTTATCATCATCAATTACATTACCCGTACTGTCAGCAAGAGAAGGTATTGAATTATCTGTAGCGCTCATAGATTTTATGTACGTCCAAAATTTTTTGGGGTTATTTTTAGAATCTGCAGATAAAATATTGCTTTCAAATTCGTTAAAAGAGTCTCTCATTGTCCTTCTGACAGCTGCTTTCATTTCGCATAATTTCTGTTTGTCAGCGGGGCAGTGACTACGTTTAAAACGACTGTGCAAAATTCTCTGCCTTATCAGCAACTTCCTAATATGTTTGTTGTACCAAGATGGATCCTTTCCCTCCCCTATACTTTTGCTAGGCACATACTTCTCTAGCACGTGGTGAAGAATACCTTTAAATTCCTACCAAAGATGCTCAATATCTTTGTGTCCCGCAGTGAATGCTTGGAGCTGACTTTGAAGATATTCATCAATGACACTTTTATTTGCTTTCCCAAACAAGAAAACTCTACGCTGTTTCTTTTTTTTTTTTTTTTCAACTTCCACTGACATAGAAGCCACAACGACATTATGGTCGCTAATACCTTCTTCTAGATTAACTTCCTCAAAAATATCAGGTCTGTTTGTCGCCAAGATATCTAATATGTTCCCATCTCGAATTGGTTTTCATCTGCAATGACTGTCAGTCACGACTATTCGATACACACTTTCGTCTGAGATCTTTTTCCGCTTTCCCTGTATGCGGTAAATCTTCGATACGGCGCCACTTGAAACAAAAAACAATTCGCTTACCTGGATTACAGAAGCCCTGACAACATGCCCGCGTTCGAAATCATTTAGCTCCGACATAATGCACTCGCAACCACACGGAACACTATTCTAAGTACGTGTGACACTTGCAACGTATTGAGGACATTGCTCAGATACCGACCGTAGTAAAAAAAATAAAGCACGTACTCAGCCAGATAGTACTCATTCTTGCAGCGCTCCATACACGACTGGAACTGGAAGAAACCCAAATCTGTGGTACTATGCTCTACCATGCATTTCACAGTGGTGCATGCAGCTTTACTGTATGGTTAAATGATGATGGCGTCCTCTTGGGTAAAATATTCCGGAGGTAAAATGGTCCCCCATTCGGATCTCCGGGCGGGGACTACTCAAGAGGATGTCGTTATCAGTAAGAGAAAGAAAACTGTTGTTCTACGGATCGGAGCGTGGAATGTCAGATCCCTTAATCGGGTAGGTAGGTTAGAAAATTTTAAAAGGGAAATGGATAGGTTAAAGTTAGATATAGTGGGAATTAGTGAAGTTCGGTGGCAGGAGGAACAAGACTTCTGGTCAGTGACTACAGGGTTATAATCACAAAATCAAATAGGGGTAATGCAGGAATAGGTTTCATAATGAATAAAAAAATAGGAGTACGGGTAAGCTACTACAAACAGCATAGTGAACGCATTATTGTGGCCAAGATAGCCATGAAGCCCACGCCTACTACAGTAGTTAAAGTTTATATGCCAACTAGCTATGCAGATGATGAAGAAATTGATGAAATGTATGATGAGATAAAAGAAATTATTCAGGTAGTGAAGGGAGACGAAAATTTAATAGTCATGGGTGACTGGAATGCGAGAGTAGGAAAAGGGAGAGAAGGAAACATAGTAGGTGAATATGGATTGGGGCTAAGAAATGAAAGAGGAAGCCACTTGGTAGAATTTTGCACAGAGCACAACTTAATCATAGCTAACACTTGGTTCAAGAGTCATAAAAGAAGA
This sequence comes from Schistocerca nitens, assembly GCF_023898315.1. Classification (NCBI taxonomy): domain Eukaryota; kingdom Metazoa; phylum Arthropoda; class Insecta; order Orthoptera; family Acrididae; genus Schistocerca; species Schistocerca nitens. The sequence continues at coordinate 110,051,241 of NC_064618.1, read as the reverse complement.
TTGTATACATGGAAGAACCCTGGAGATACTAAAAGGTATCAAATAGATTATATAATAGTAAGACAGAGATTTAGGAACCAGGTTTTCAATTGTAAGACATTTCCAGGGGCAGATTTGGACTCTGACCACAATCTATTGGTTATGAACTGTAGATTAAAACTGAAGAAACTGCAAAAAGGTGGGAATTTAAGGAGATGGGACCTGGATAAACTGACTAAACCAGAGGTTGTAAAGGGTGTCAGGGGGAGCATAAGGGAACAATTGACAAGAATGGGGGAAAGAAATACAGTAGAAAAAGAATGGGTAGCTTTGAGGGATGAAGTAGTGAAGGCAGCAGAGGATCAAGTAGGTAAAAAGACGAGGGCTAGTGGAAATCCTTGGGTAACAGAAGAAATATTCAATTTAATTGATGAAAGGAGAATATATAAAAATGCAGTAAATGAAGCAGGCAATAAGGAATACAAACGTCTCAAAAATGAGATCGACAGGAAGTGTAAAATGGCTAAGCAGGTATGGCTAGAGGGCAAATGTAAGGATGTGGAGGCTTTCTCACTAGAGGTAAGATAGATACTGCCTACAGGAAAATTAAAGAGACCTTTGGAGAAAAGAGAACCACTTGTATGAATACCAAGAGCTCAGATGGAAACCCAGTTCTAGACAAATAAGGGAAAGCAGAAAGGTGGTTGGAATATATAGAGGGTCTATACAAGGGCGATGTACTTGAGGACAATACTTTGGAAATGGAAGAGGATGTAGATGAGGATGAAATGGGAGATATGATACTGCGTGAAGAGTTTGACAGAGCACTGAAAGACCTGAGTCGAAACAAAGCCCCGGGGGTAGACAACATTCCATTAGGACTACTGACAGCCTTGGGAGAGCCAGTCCTGACAAAACTCTACCATCTGGTGAGCAAGATGTATGAGATAGGCGAAATACCCTCAGACTTCAAGAAGAATATAATAATTCCAATCCCAAAGACAGCAGGTGTTGACAGATGTGAAAATTACCGAACTATGAGTTTAATAAGTCACGGCTGCAAAATACTAACGCGAATTCTTTACAGACGAATGGAAAAACTAGTAGAAGCCGACCTCGAGGAACATCAGTTTGGATTCCGTAGAAATATTGGAACACGTGAGGCAATATTGACCCTACGACTTATCTTAGAAGCTAGATTAAGGAAAGGCAAACCTACGTTTCTAGCATTTGTAGACTTAGAGAAAGCTTTTGACAATGTTGACTGGAATACTCTCTTTCAAATTCTGAAGGTGGCAGGGGCAAAATACAGGGAGCGAAAAGCTATTTACAATTTGTACAGAAACCAGATGGCAGTTATAAGAGTCGAGGGACATGAAAGGGAAGCAGTGGTTGGGAAGGGAGTGAGGCAGGGTTGTAGCCTCTCCCCGATGTTATTCAGTCTGTATATTGAGCAAGCAGTGAAGGAAACAAAAATTCGGAGTAGGTATTAAAATCCACGGAGAAGAAATAAAAACTTTGAGGTTTGCCGATGATATTGTAATTCTGTCGAGACAGCAAAGGACTTGCAAGAGTAGCTGAACGGAATGGACAGTGTCTTGAAAGGAGTGTATAAGATGAACATCAACAAAAGCAAAACGAGGATATTGGAATGTAGTCGAATTATATCGGGTGATGCTGAGGGAATTAGATTAAGAAATGAGACTCTTAAAGTAGTAAAGGAGTTTTGCTATTTGGGGAGAAAAATAACTGATGATGGTCGAAGTAGAGAGGATATAAAATGTAGACTGGCAATGGCAAGGAAAGCGTTTCAAAAAAAATAGTTCAAATGGCTCTGAGAACTATGGGACTTAACTTCTGAGGTCATCAGTCCCCTAGAACTACTTAAACCTAACTAACCTAAGGACATCACACACATCCATGCCCGAGGCAGGAGTCGAACCTGCGACCGTAGTGGTCACGCGGTTCCAAACTGCCGGCCGCTGGTGGCCGAGCGGTTCTGGCGCTACAGTCTGGAACCGCGCGACCGCTACGGTCGCAGGTTCGAATCCTGCCTCGGGCATGGATGTTTGTGTAGTCCTTAGGTTAGTTAGGTTTAAGTAGTTCTAAGTTCTAGGGGACTTATGACCTCAGCAGTTGAGTCCCATAGTGCTGAGAACCATTTGAACCATTTTTTTTGTTCCAAACTGAAGCGCTTAGAACCGGACGGCCACACCGGCCGGCTCGAAAGCGTTTCTGAGGAGGAGAAATTTGTTAACATCGAGTATAGATTTAAGTGTCAGGAAGTCGTTTCTGAAAGTATTTGTATGGAGTGTAGCCATGTATGGAAGTTAAACATGCACGATAAATAGTTTGGACAAGAAGAGAATAGAAGCTATCGAAGTGTGGTGCTACAGAAGAATGCTGAAGATTAGATGGGTAGATCACATAACTAATGAGGAAGTATTGAATAGGATTGGGGAGAAGACAAGTTTGTGGCACAACGTGATTAGAAGAAGGGATCGGTTGGTAGGATATATTCTGAGGCATCAAGGGATCACCAATTTGGTACTGGAGGGCAGCGTGGAGGGTAAAAATCGTAGAGGGAGACCAAGAGATGACTACACTAAACAGATTCAGAAGAATGTAGGTTGCAGTAGGTACTGGGAGATGAAGGAGCTTGCACCGGATGGAGTAGCAGGGAGAGCTGCATCAAACCAGTCTCAGGACTGAAAACCACAATAACATGATGTCTAGATGTAGATGTTGAACATTTAAGTTCCGAAGCTGACAAACAGCATGAATTTCATGTAGATTATATCGGTAGTCTTTGGACCATCTCATGCTGCTATTTAAGGACACCTACTGAGTTGTGTTGTGGTCTTCAGTTCCAAGACTGGCCTAATATGGGTGCCTCCGCTCTACTGTATCATGTACAAGCTTCTTTATCTCCGAAGAACTGCTGAAACATACAGCCTTTTGAACCTGCTCACCGCATTCGTCTCTACAATTTTTACTTCCCACACTTTCCCCAAATACTAAACTGATGTCTCAGAATGCATCCTATTAACAGATCCCACCTTTTAGCCAAATTAAGCCACACATTTCTTTTCTCCTCAGTTCTGTTCCATACCTCCTCATTAGTTACACGATTTACACATCTCACCTGAGTACAGTGAACAGAATAGACTCTTAATATACATATGTTTCATACAATAACATTCTCAATGGTTCTGTGTTTATTTACTGCCTAATCGGAAGCTTAGTGCCTTAGTTTTCAAAACCAAGCCATTGAGAAACAAGAGCTGTGTTAAAATCCCAGTTCACGCGCTTCAATTACGATTCTTTTATTTTTCGTAACCACTTTCGTCAAGTGGTGGAAAATTGAAAAGGGGCAAGGCAAAATCTTACCACAACTTTTGCAATGTGTACGACAAGTGATGTCTTACTTTGAAGGAACGTTTTGTGGATGTTGTAATTAATGTCTTGTATTCCGTAACTTCCCAGCATATGAGCCGTTTGTCGTTTTGTAAGCGCCGTTTCCTTTCTGTCGTAATTCGAAAGTTCATTTAATTTGAAGGCAATCGGACCGTTACAAGAGAGACAAATTACAAACTGCTCACGTCTGGAAAAGTGATGGAACACTGTGCCCACAGCCTGTGATTTGTCTTTAATTAACTGCCGCACAAAATTAATAAGCAGCGAAAAGGATCGTCTGCGATAAGGGACGATGTCAGTTGACTTACTGTGTTAATCTTCGAGCAACAGAACACGCCATATTATGCCCTTCTCATTCACACTGACATGATTCACAATTTAAAGTCCTTTCACTCCAGAGAAGCTACATCTGGTTTATGCTGGTACATATAGACGCTTATTTTGAGTACACTAAGCCGGCCTCTAAATAATTCCGGGCACCTGTACTCACGCTAACAATGGATATTTACAAGAATCGCGTGAGATGGAAATCTGGTCCCATAAGTTTACCTCTGCTCAGTATAACGCATTATCCAGATGACATATTTGAGTTAACCTTTACATGTGGAATGTTATGCAGCTCGATTCATCTGCTTAAACACTTCCCTCCTTTAATTTACACGCGTCCATTTCATGTGATTCTACGCTCACATGATAATGCAGCAAATGTTATCTTCTGACGCGATACCACTGCTCGCTATGGGTAGTATCGTCGGAGCCACACAACACCACAGCCACCAGAAAACATCCGGAAAAAAAAAATTCAAAACTTAAAAGCAGAGCTCACCAGCTAGCGCATGCTACGTCAAAAAGTCTTAAATACACTGTGCTCTGACAATTCGCAAGGAAACATGATTTTAGAAGAAGATGCGAATATATTTCTTTTTGATGAGGATACAAGTATAGTAACCACACCTAGTATAGTTTTCGGGATATTTGTAAACATCCCAATACGGATAAATGTAGTGGGAAACGGAAACTGTGTGTTTTCCTTTCTTGTATGCAGTGAATGTCGGGCAGTGGTGGAGCTGGCGAGATGAGGAACAGTAAAAATGGCATTACAACAACTGGTCGTCCGGTAGTCATTTGTGCTATGGTGCAGCCAATGCCTGAATCAGAGAGCCATGGAGTAAACGACGCACCAACAAGGGCGTTATGTACAACTGAATAGCGGTAGTTGTTTATGAGTGTTTTTTTTCTCTCTCTCTCTCTCTCTCAGGGCCGGCCGGTGTGGCCGAGCGCTTCTAGGCGCTATAGTCGGGAACCGCGCGACCGCTACTGTCGCAGGTTCTAATCCTGCCTCGGGCATGGATCTGTGTGATGTCCTTAGGTTAGTTAGGTTTAAGTAGTTCTAAGTGCTAGGGGACTGATGACCTCAGAAGTTAAGTCCCATAGTGCTCAGAGCCATTTGAACCATTTTGAACCACCCAAGATCGCCTTGCAGATATTTATTTAAGGAACTCTGGATATTCACAGTACCTTCGTAATACATATATTCACTTACGAAATTTGCTATTAATAACCCATCCCAATTAAAGAATAACAGCCAAGTGCTTAGTTACAACAGTAGAAGAAAGGATTATCTTTCACTGTTATGAGTCAAATCTGACTTTGCTACAGGAAGGGGTGAATTATGCTGCCACAAAAATTTTTGGTCGTTTGCCAAATAGCATTAAAAGTCTGACAGATAGCCAACCAACATTTAAAAGGAAATTAAAAGAATTTCTGAATGACAATTCCTTGTACTCGATAGATGAATTTTTAGATATGAAGTAGTACCTATAAAAAATTAAAAAAAAGAATTTAGTGTTACCTATGTTAAAGTGACACGTTCCACATCGTTATGAAGTGTCGTAGTCATCATCTTCGGAACAGGTATCAATGTATGAATTGTGTATGACAGAAAGAGAGAGAGAGAGAGAGAGAGAAGACGAAACAATGAAAATCGTAGCAATGACAGAAAATGTGGAATGTCTTCACTCATTTGCGACAAAACATTAAGTTCTCATCATGATGTCTGAACGTATTCAAGTATCTGAATCTGAATTAAGTCACTACAGAAACTCCATGTGTTGACGTTACGCTTAACACTTGACGGCTTTGTTAAAAGAAGCGACTGTGAAGCAGTGGCCTAACTCGCAAAACATTGACGAATACAAGGGTAAAAAGCTGGCCTTTTTTGTAACCTTACGCCGCCTTTGGACAGTCCCGCACAAAGAAGCCCTTCTCTCTGAGCTGTTGCAGGAGACGGCCGCCACACAAGACTCTGTATCGCCGTGGGCGGTGTCCTCGACCAGCCGGCTGCCGCTTTGATCCACTTCCCGTCCTTTCACCTCAACGTTCCGTTCCGTACCGTGACGAATCAGTTTGCAGAAAGCGAAGTAAAGATTACCATCAATACAAGTAGATTTACCTACTACAGCTATTAGCTTCTGCCACCCCTCAGAGCAAAAAGTTAACTATCACAGCAACGTTAATTTTTTTTTTATTTTGTGAGTTCCAGATGACTTGATAAATTTTATGGAAGCCTGCTGCACACTTTTTTTTTATTATGTCACATTCTTCTATATCACACTGACTTCACACTTTCTTCTTCCATAAAACAGGAATTTACATTGTTATTGCCAAACAAAAACACGTCCGATTCCACCAGAGAATTGTCTACTACTCACTACATTCTGCGGTACTAACAATATTCCAAAGAGTTTATAAAACATAAGAGTTTACAAACTACCTGAACAGAAGCAGAATCTTCACCAAGTTATATCATTATTTCATAAATGAGTCCAGAAATAAATTTAATAAATATCGTCAGATTGTGCAAATTACTAATAGAAATTTTAAGTATGCAACATATTCCGTATTTTCAAATACTTCTAAAAGTAGAGCAATTTTAGCTGTAAATCAGGGTTAGTACATATCGATTGTAATATAGTTTATTGTTATATACAAAATCATATGAAATTTATTTAGTGGAACAGCTGAGGCAGTTTTAATCTACGCAAGATTCGAAAACATTCCTGGTATCGGCTATTTTTGTTAAGGAAGGTAATGTTACAGGAGGGTGCCACATTACAATATGGAGTATCTTATTTTAGATACTGTTGTTTGAGTCTACATATTTCAACCATATAAGTTTTTAATTTTAACATTGTACAAAGGAACAACGATTTCAGTTTTCATATACGAATATACGGACTTAATTTTTAAATATACGAAGTCAGACACATTATTCTTTGTGGGCTGTTTCCTTTAAGTACACTTTACGCAAGTGGACTTTATAGTACCAAGTTTAAACCTGTACATCTACTTCTTATAAGTAACCAAATTTTTCTTATTTGCATCGAATCTGTAAAGGAAGGAAGTGACGTTGGCATGTAGAGGAAGACAGCTTCCATCACCTTCCTGTACAGTACTACTTATGATTCCTTATAGTTAGTGCTCTCAGGTATTACATAATTCCTATGGGTCACGTCAGTTCCATTCTGATCACGACATACAAAAACTAGAATTTGTATTCGAGGTAAATGTCCGTGGTAATGTCGTGCGCCAGTCTCATACGAATGATGGACGCCAGACGATGTTTACTCACCTTCATATAACTGAACCACGGTCGTCGAGAAATGTCCCGTTATACAGCCGCTAGGTGTCTGCCCATGCCGGCCGGAGTGGCCGTGCGGTTCTAGGCGCTACAGTCTGGAACCGAGCGACCGCTACGGTCGCACGTTCGAATCCTGCCTCGGGCATGGATGTGTGTGATGTCCTTAGGTTAGTTAGGTTTAATTAGTTCTAAGTTCTAGGCCACTGATGATCTCAGAAGCTAAGTCCCATAGAGCTCACAGCCATTTGCTTGTCTGCCCTTTTGGCTCTGAATTACATGCCACGCACGGTTCCAGTCATGGAAAGTAACTTTCTTCATCGCCGGTATGAAATGTTTGAAGCTTTCCCACTCCATACTCCTTATACGGCCACCAAATATCTATTCATGTTTGGCCCAGCTAGGTTAGTACTAGTTCCCATCTTAATATCACTAACAATGTTAGCACAGCACACATCCAGACAAATGCAAGGTCACTGAACGTCGCCTATCGTTCACAATGTGGTGTGAAGTATCTCAGTCAAAAACTTGATATATTCGCCGGCCAGAAGATTGACGGTGACTGATTTGGCCACGCCCGAGAGTAAACCCCGCCCACCTGCCTACAGTGATGGACGTCATGTAAACAGCACCCAGCGTGTTGAGGGAAAACGGACAAGAGCCCCATCATGCATTGGGCATTTCAAATCATTTCTGAGTATGACTTAACAATCTGTTGATGACATCACTGTGAATGGAACTACAGTCGAACTGGGCGAGGGTAGAAAAGGCATTTGGCAATGGTTTCTTAAACGGGAACATCCCAGAATTAGTCTTGCTAGAAAGAGGTAAATTGTGGAAGACCTAAATCAGAATGGCCATACTCTGATAACAAACATGTTAATATTGAATGCCAATCAACCTCCTTGAGCCGGCCGCGGTGGTCTCGCGGTTCTAGGCGCGCAGTCCGGAACCGTGCGACTGCTACGGTCGCAGGTTAGAATCCTGCCTCGGGCATGGATGTGTGTGACGTCCTTAGGTTAGTTAGGTTTAAGTAGTTCTAAGTTCTAGGGGACTGATGACCACAGCAGTTGAGTCCCATAGTGCTCAGAGCCATTTGAACCATTTTTCAACCTCCTTGTTCTGTGTTAGATTCGTCTAACACTTAAAATAAACGCTTCAAATTAATCAGTACTAGTTATCGCATACCATCAGTATCCATCCTGTTTATTGCCATTCCAGTAATTTTACAATGAAGAAGCGAATGGAATGTTTTGTTTCACCCAGTCTACACACAATATCTGTGTTAGTAACAACTTGATGTCAACCGACATGTCCCAGTCAGTTTGTCGAATATATGTATTCAATTTTTTCTATAGTATGGTCACCGGGAAGAAGGAGCCATTCCTTACGTTTACATGTGATACATCTACCCGAAGAAGAAAATCGAATTTCGGAACCCGCATTTCACTGTCGTGTTTACATCTTAGCGTCTGAAGCAAATTCGCTAGCCCAGTAAAATATGGCGCCTGGAAAACATCTGATACAGTCGATGATTCAGTCAGCACAATCTCTATTTCTCTTCAATTAGACGAGGTGCAAACAGCTTTCTACTTATCCTTCACTGTACAAAAAGGCACTCCATCCATACTAGCCGAAAATTGTTAAAAACAAGACGAACATTGACAGCCCAAGCTCGTTTCAAAACCAGTTCCGTTTACATGGGGGCGAAAATCGATTGCGGAATTGGAAAACCGGCAACCAGAAGCGAATTTCCAGAATCGATTTTGAAGTGTTTACATGACCACCTAGAAACGTAATTGGGAAATCGGTTTACAAAGTCCGCTTTTTGGCGCCCCATGTAAAGGGGGTGATAGAGATAACGATTGCAGTGGAATTATAAAATTTTAATAGTTATGAATAGTGAAGTTAACTACATTGTTCATATTACTATGACCACCTGGCAAAAGCAAAATAACCAACTACTGCATGCCAGAGACTGCGAGAACAGAGTCATTGAAGTTGAAGAAGGTACCATCAGGGTTGTGGAGCCATGCCAACTTCGGTGACGTGGACAACTGCGCTAGGTTTCTCTGCTAAGGATCCATGGCGCGAACGGCGTGTGTGAGATGGTCACACATATTCTGGATTGAAATTTAAATCCGTTGAGTTTGGTGGCCGAGGGAGTTCTATAAAGTCATCCTGGGATTCTTCGAAATACGCACGTACACTGCGAGCAGTGTGACACGTCTCCTTGTCCTGCTGGTAGATGCCATCACGATGAAGAAAATCAAACTGCGCGTAGGGGTGAACATGGTCACGAAGGATAGGTGGATACTTCTGACGGTCTATTGTTCCTCGCAGAATGACGAGATCGCCCGCGGAACGCCTCCGGCATCGACTATTCCAATGATCTATATCTCTATGACTATTCCTCATCTATATAAATGACCTGGGTGACAATCTGAGCAGTTTTCTTAGGTTGTTCGCAGATGATGCTGTAATTTACCGTCTAGTAAGGTCATCCGAAGACCAGTATCAGTTGCAAAGCGATTTAGAAAAGATTGCTGTATGGTGTGGCAGGTGGCAGTTAACGCTAAATAACGAAAAGTGTGAGGTGATTCACATGGGTTCCGAAAGAAATCCATTGGAATTCGATTACTCGATAAATAGTACAATTCTCAAGGCTGTCAATTCAACTAAGTACCTGGGTGTTAAAATGACGAACAACTTCAGTTGGAAAGACCACATAGATAATATTGTGGGGAAGGCGACCCAAAAGTTGCGTTTCATTGGCAGGACACTGAGAAGATGCAACAAGTCCACTAAAGAGACAGCTTACACTACACTCGTTCGTCCTCTGTGGAATATTGCTGCGCGGTGTGGGATCCTTACCAGGTGGGATTGACGGAGGACATCGAAAGGGAGCAAAATAGGGCAGCTAGTTTTGTATTATCACGTAATAGGGGAGAGAGTGTGGCAGATATGATACGCGAGTTGGGTTGGAAGTCATTAAAGCAAAGACGTTTTTCGTCGCGGCGAGATCTATTTCCGAAATTTCAGTCACCAACTTTCTCTTCCGAATGTGAAAATATTCTGTTGAGCCCAACCTACATAGGTAGGAATGATCATCAAAATAAAATAAGAGAAATTAGAGCTCGAACAGAAAGGTTTAGGTGTTCGTTTTTCCCGCGCGCTGTTCGGGAGTGGTATGGTGGAGAGATAGTATGATTGTGGTTCGATGAACCCTCTTCCAAGCACTTAAATGTGAATTGCAGAGTAATTATGTAGATGTAGATGTAGATTGTGGCAGGGTGTTTGCTTATAGATGTTTCACGATGTACCCGCCTACGGAGATCTGTCGCCTCTCAGTGGACTTCGATGTGCAGTAGTGGGGTCAGATACCAGCCGTACTCGCCCGTTTACAGCAGTCGGCGTTGGTGCATCAAGCATTTGTTGCGGAGGCCCATTCGCAACAGCACTCGCTGAACGGTTGTGGAGAGGATACTGCTGGTAGCCCCTTGGTTTATTTGGCAGGTCGGTTACCCAGCAGTCGCACGTCTACTCGCCCATACACATCTATACAGCCATTGTTCACCCCTGTCAGCTATACGGATCGTGGTACACTATAGATCCATTGCGCCAGATTTGAATAGCGACGTTTTGCCATCCACCGTATACTTTAACCACTGCACACCCGAATAATTTACAGACTTCGCCGTTTCGGAAACGCTTCCACCCATGGCCTGAAAACCAGTGATCATGCCCGTTTGGACGTCAGATAAATCGTTCTATTTCCGCATCACGCCACGTGCCCCCAACATGCTTTATACACCCTCAACTGCTAGTGTCACCACCTACCATATGTGAGTGGTAAGAGCATGTTGACATGCAATATGGTCACATTAATGCCACTGGGCCACATATATTTAAAGGGTGATTTTTTCCACCGCGTACAAACTGTAGGGATTGATCGATGAGAGGATACGTAACAAAAATATTTAATGAATCTGTGTCCGTAAATGCATGATTTCCATGATAGAGACTATTTATTCAATCACACACTGTTATAGAGACTGCGGTCTAATATGCACTGCACCATGCAGCCACCGTTACACTATATGTTAACAATGTTTCCATTTGCCTCAACGCATGTGTGTACGCGCTGTAGCATGTTCTGTCGCACACTCACACCGGCCACGCTGCATCTGAACAGTGTCAAAGACAGCATGATTACTCCGCTCCAGTGTGTCCACGTCTGGAAAGGGCTCTGCATACAAGATACTTTTGAGATGAGATGCACCCGTAACTAGAAATCAACAGGTTGAGATCCGGTGAATAAGCAGGCCGTGCAACTGGGTCCCCTCGTCCGATCCATCGACCACGGAAGGCACGGCTGAGATGCGTCCGGAAGCTAATGGTGAAGTGGTCTGGAGCACCATCATGCAGCAGCCACACAACCCTTAGAATTGTCAATGGCACTTCTTCCAGCAGGGGAGGAAAAGTCACTCTCAAGATACGATGATAGTTCCGGCCTGTTACGAGAAGTGGAGGAAGACCGGCCCCAAAATACGGTCGTCAAATATACCGGCCCACATATTCCGGCTGCACCGATGCTGATGATTCGCTGTCACCATACTATGAGATTCTGCATACTATTCCGCAGATGACTTATGAAAGTTGAAGATACCACGCCGCGTGAAGGCGGCCTCATCTGTGAATAGGATGGATGACACAAATCCCGGAATCGTGGTTGCCTGGTGAAGAAACCAATGATAAAACTGCTCCCGATATGGAAAGTGTGTCGCTAGTAAGCGCTGCACGCACTGTAAATGATAAGGATAGTAGCAATTGCCGTGGAGAAAGTTCCACACGGCCGTCTGGTTACCCTGACTGGTACTGACAAGGAGGTCACCTTCCCCAATGTTAAGCAGATTTTTCTCCAAGCCTGGTATCGGAACATTTCGGGTACGTCCTTCATGATTTCCTAGTTCCGGAAAAGACCCTTGTTTGGAATTTATAAATGCCCTTCACAGATGTTAGAAAGCCTCGGAGCACGAAAATTATTGATTACATACATCTGAGATGAATATCAAAGCGAAGGAAAAAAGAGAAGCAGTTGAAGGTAGAGTGGTCACTGATTTGTGGTGATGTGTGCCAAAAGAAAACTATAGTTGTATGGGTGTCGTATGCATTTTGGTTTTATGCGTAATAGAATAATAGTAGAGGTGGGAAGCCGTTACTGTTCAATCCACAGTGGAAGAAACATACAAGCGTCAGCACGGTTTCTGTAGTGGAATACAGATGTTATGCAACCTCGCGTAAAACGAACTGAAGATAATTAGTTTTGGTTATAAGCAAGAATTAGTGTGATGACGAAACATTGCTGCAAACGTTGAACGCTGTGGTTGTTGTCGGGGGTGGGGAATAGCCTTCATGATGCAACTGTGCTGTCTGCCGCCCGTTTCCATTTGCCTTTCCATAAGCACACACCATGCCGGCAAGCTCTTGATTGTAATATGGAACAATTGTGTACAGCGCTGTATCACATTCACTACACGGTGAGTTAGCATGTAAAGTGAATCAGACACAACATTACCTAATTACTGTGGCAGCAGAGGGCGCTAGGGTATGACGTAGGAGGAACAGTACTACACTCTAGGAGGAAACCATGCAAACTGTTGCTGTGTCTCCATGCTACAGCGCGTACTGGACCGCAGTCTCTGCAACAACGTATGACTGAATAAGTGGCCTGTAGCACGCAAACCGTGCAGTTCCGGATGTAAGTTCTTTAGACATTTTGTTTCCGTCTCCTCTCATCGATCAATTCCTAGAGCTAGTACACGGTGGAAAAAATCAGCCTGTATTGTTTCACTTGTTTGGAATTTATAAATGCCCTTCACAGATGTTAGAAAGCCTCGGAGCACGAAAATTATTGATTCCATACATCTGAGATGAATATCAAAGCGAAGGAAAAAAGAGAAGCAGTTGAAGGTAGAGTGGTCACTGATTTGTGGTGATGTGTGTCAAAAGAAAACTGTAGTTGTATGGGTGTCGTATGCATTTTGGTTTTATGCGTTATAGAATAATAGTAGAAGTGGGAAGCCGTTACTGTTCAATCCACAGTGGAAGAAACATGCAAGCGTCAGCACAGTTTATGTAGTGGAATACAGATGTTATGCAACCGCGCGTAAAACGAACTGAAGATAATTAGTTTTGGTTATAAGCAAGAATTAGAGTGTATACGAGATATTGCGATACAACTGTAACGATGTGATTATGTAATTTCGTGTTTTTGTGCACCTATCAGAAATTTCAACATGGAAATCTCTCTATTAAATGAAGATAAAAAAATATAAGTTAATGCGGATGTGTAGAAATATCAAACCCATAATGTTCGGATACAGTATTACTAGTGCCCTGCTTGATACAGTCAAGTCGTTAAATATCTGCGCATAACGTTGGAAAGAGATATGAGGTGGAACGAGCTTGAGAAAACTGGGGTAGGGAAGACGAATGATAGTCTTCGGTTTATTGCGAGAATTTTAGGAAAGAGTCATTTACCTGCAGAACAGACCGCATATACGACCCTGGTGCGACCTATAATTGAGTAATACTCGAGTTGTCCGCAGCTCGTGGTCGTGCGGTAGCGTTCTCGCTTCCCACGCCCGGGTTCCCGGGTTCGATTCCCGGCGGGGTCAGGGATTTTCTCTGCCTCGTGATGACTGGGTGTTGTGTGATGTCCTTAGGTTAGTTAGGTTTAAGTAGTTCTAAGTTCTAGGGGACTGATGACCATAGATGTTAAGTCCCATAGTGCTCAGAGCCATTTGAACCATCCAATACTCGAGTTTTTGGGATCCGTAATAGGTCGGTTTGAAGAAAGACATCGAAGCAATTCAGACGCGGGCTGCTAGATTTGTTACCGGTAGGTCCGAACAACGCGTAAATATTACGGATAGGTTTCGGGAACACACATGGGAATCCCTGGAGGGAAGGCGACGTTCATTTCGAGAAACTACTGAGAAAATTTGGATAACCGGTATATGAAGCTGACTGCTGAACGATTCTACTGCTGCCAACATACATTTCACATAAGCACAGCGACATAAGATACGAGAAATTACGGCTCACACGTAGGCATGCGGATAGTCGCTTTTCACTCGCTCTATTTGCGAGTGGAACAGGAATGACAAATAGTGGTACAGGGTACCCTCCGCCATGCACCGTACGGTGGCTAGTGGAGTGCCTGTGTAGGTCTAGATGTAGCTAAATTGTCAGCCGTATCCCTCACTGCCTTTGTAATACTGTTATTCGTATTTGACAATAGTGAAATATGTTGCGCATAGAAATTTTGCAGTTAGCGGATAAACTGAACAGCCACAGGTGTTTCTCAACTACACACATTATGGTGCCGAGAAGCATCGTTCATGGAGAGCGAAATCTGTATTAGTAAACCACTGTCCTGGAACTCAACACCAGTGCGGAAATATCTCGAAAACGTCTCTTCCGGCCGATGGATGTGGCGCGGTTGCCCATTCACATGTCCCGCCTAGTCCTCAAAACTCAAACTTTTAGATTTCTACATGTGGGGCCACCTGAAACAGATACGTACGGAGCCATCCGAAATATCCAGATACTGGAACAACACATTCATACTTCCTGTGACGCCACATTTGAAAGTGTGTGTCGCTCGGTGCCACGTACAAAGAACACTTTAAGTGCCAGTTATGACAGGAAAAATACTAGCTGCTTATGACTCACCACGTACATTAGGAGGGCGACAGAAAATGAGAGTACGGGAGGTGCAAAGATCAAAGTTCTATGAGACGTATGTGTTCAGAACAAATCATTAACTTGCAAGATGGACGTCAGAAGAAAAGTAGCACGCTGTACTGATCACAAAGGTTCACACCATCAAAATCGAAGGTGAGTTCTTTGGGAGTTACAAACCGTGCAGGATGTAAAGCTTGGTATTCGCTCTTAAAGAATACATATGGAATCATATTGGTGCAACGGGGTGATGAGAACTGATGGAAGGCGAGATACTGTGTAATGGATTTTATAGTAAAGCTGGCTGCCCTTTAAGTCATAACTTCATGTAGTGGGATAATGCGTTTTGCAGGCAAGGAAAAAAAAAATAACTACCAACCAGGTGCTGAATGTGTCACGTGGTCCCTGGTGGAAAGACTTGTAACGTCACACATTTTTCGGGAGCGATAATTTGCTACAAAGGAGTATGATTTTTATATGCAGACCAGTAATCAAGCAAAAGCAAGTTATTTTGACCAGCTATGGGCCAAAAGCAGCGGTCATAGCATAGTTGTAGTTCTCTTACGCCCATTTTCCCACTCTTTACTGCTGTAACGTAAATATTCCCTATGCCCTCGCAAGATGACGCGCATGAGAAGGAATCGTAGAGGGCAGAGCATCTCTTCGCAGCACAATAAATAGCTTTCCTGCTAATTTCCCATCCACATTAGCAGTCGACATAATTGTACACGAATGCGTTGATGCATTGATGTTAGTTGATGTTGATACAATTATATTGGTACCTCTAATTTCCACCTTCCTTTCATATGGATTTCCTCTTCAAATCCTGATTTGTCTGAGTTCTTACTGAACGGTAGGATAATTTTCTCCATCTCAACTACAAATTTTCGGGCCGATTCCGCAGTTTACTGTGCATCGTCAAGTTGATGCTCTCTTGGAAATTCGTTATCTTTGGTCTTCCAGTTCTGTAGTACCGTTTGAAGTTATGCAGTCATCCACTACTTCCCATGGCATCACTGTAATCTGTGTCACGAGCAGTTTTCATGTGCATAACGTAGCAGGTCACTATCAAGCACATCCTGTAACTTCTGTCGAGCATCCTTGCGTAGTTTTTCTTATGCATTATACAGACCTATTGCTGCCGACTTAGTCGAAATCTGTTCATAATTGCTTTTTCACTATGCTGCGCATGATCGACCGTGTACGTTTAGTACATGTTTAGTACTCGCTCTTTGGATAACGGCCTGCCGGGTGGCCGAGCGGTTCTAGGCGCTACAGTCTGGAACCGCGCGACCGCTACGGTCGCAGGTTGGAATCTTGCCTCGGGCATGGATGTATGTGATTGCCTTAGTTAGGTTTAAGTAGTTCTAAGTTCTAGGGAACTGATGACCTTACAAGTTAAGTCCCATGGTGCTCAGAGTCATTTCAACCAATTTGGATAACGATTGTCCTGTACTATGTTTCACTGGAGACTGGATTTGTGGCTACTTGTCCGACAAGGATGACGAAACACATGGCTCGAAACCAGTTTCAGTATCACTTTCTTTTGTTCAGCAAATATCGTCACCGTTGAACTCCTCATGTACAATGTCCGCACAATCGAGCATATACACCACCACAGACCACCCCCCATCCCTCCCAACCGCACTGACTCATGCTTTAGGAAAGCTAATATTTCATCAACTACTTCTTTCTCAATCTGAGGAATTCCTTGTGTTCCTTTCTGACGAAATGTCAATTTCGGCAAGTGTTGTACTAGATATAATGGAATGTGTGCTTTGTTTATCGTTGCCATTGGTCTGCTTTGTAGCAATACCACTAGCACTGTAGCACTGTTGTGAGTTATTCGTAGACTAAGCTGTTCAAATACGCTCCGTAGCCTCATGCTGTGTTCACCAGGCGCTACAGTCTGGAACCGCGCGACCGCTACGGTCGCAGGTTGGAATCCTGCCTCGGGCATAGATGTGTGTGATGTCCTTAGGTTAGTTAGGTTTAAATAGTTCTAACAAGGGAACCTCCCCATCGCACCCCCCTCAGATTCAGTTATAAGTTGGCACAGTGGATAGGCCTTGAAAAACTGAACACAGATCAATCGATAAAACAGGAAGAAGTTGTGTGGAACTATGAAAAAATAAGCAAAATATACAAACTGAGCAGTCCATGGGCAACATAAGCAACATCAAGGAGGAGGTGAGCATAGGAGCGCCGTGGTCACGTGGTTAGCGTCAGCAGCTGCGGAACAAGAGGTCCTTGGTTCAAGTCTTCCCTCGAGTGAAAATTTTTTATTTTCAGACAATTATCAGAGTTCAGGCACTCACACATAATCAACTTCGCTCTCCAAAATTCCAGGACATGTTCAGATTTGTTTGGACATATGCAGGATTTGACGGTCTACACACGGAAAAATTTGAAAACGTTAAAAACATGTTTTGACAGAGCACAGAGAAAACTGTGCGACTGTGAAACTGTTGCATTCATTTGTTGCAGTTTATGTGACACACTCTTATGTTTTCATCACTTTTTTGGAAGTGATTATCACATCCACAAGAAAACCTAAATCGTGTAAGGTAGAAGAATCTTTTTACCCATTCGCCAAGTGTACAAGTTAGGTGGGTCGACAACATATTCCTGTCATGTGACGCACATGCCGTCACCATTGTCGTGTAGAATATATCAGACATGTTTTCCTGTGGAGGAATCGGTTGACCTATGACCTTGCGATCAAATGTTTTTGGTTCCCATTGGAGAGGCACGTCCTTTCGTCTACTAATCGCACGGTTTTGCCAGGCGGTCGCAACACACAGATACTGAACTTGACAGACAGTGAACAGAGACGTCAATGAACGGACGGACAGATCATAACTTTGCGAAAATAAAGTAAGTAAATTTTTCGCTCGAGGGAAGACTTGAACCAACGACCTCTTGCTCCGTAGCTGTTCACGCTAACCACGGGACCACGGCTCGCCTGTGCTCAGAGCATCCTTGATGTTGCTTATGTTGCCCATGGACTACTCAGTTAGTGTATTTTGCTTATTTTTTCATAGTTCCACACAACTTCTTCCTATTTTCTCGATTGATCTGTGTTCAGTTTTTCAAGGCCTATCCACTGTGCCAAATTATAACTAAATCTGAGGGGGGTGCGATGGGGAGGTTCCCTTGTAAGTTCTAGGGGACTGATGACCTCAGAAGTTAAGTCCCATAGTGCTCCAAGCCATTTGAAGCATTTGCTTCCATTACCAGCCAATATTGTGGTTGCATGGTGGCCTTCGACCTCGCGCTCAAGAGGTCCCTTGTTAGAGGCTGAAGGAGGCCATTTCGAAAACCCTGTCTACCGGTGTTTTCATCACAACATGTCGTGCACTATACTGAAAGGCACAGGCATGCTAAATTAATAACTAACCTGTAGAATAGACATCATGAATTTACAGTCACACGTCCATGTGATCTGTATGACCATTATTGTTCCTTATCGTCTCAGCAATGATTTCCTGCAGTTTCTCTCCACTTAGCAAAATCATCCTGTATATTTAAATTTCGATCATAAAACTGCCACTGCAAGTGCAGTATTTATTCGCATCTTTAGATATTTCTCACGCAACTTCGTTCCGCTGTTACCTGTTTCTACAAACAGCAATCATCAGCTGTTATGAATGGAGATATAGGTGCACCATATACGAAGCAGTAGCTAATAAGCTACCAGTACAACTCAGTTTACAGTCGCTCATACAAGACTCTAAACTAGCGTCGCATAGTGACTGTTTTTCTTAATTTTTCTGCTTAGGAGACTGCGTTAACGAGCTGTCTGTTAAACAGCAGGCTCCACGGTTTGCTGTGCAACAATCCTACTGGTTGTTGCTCATCGTGTGAAGTATTTTTACCTTGTGTTACATTATCTCACAAAGGATGACTACCAAAGAACACACCTCTGTTAGACGTCAACGTGCGACCACTCAAAGGTGGCAGGTGACATCTCTCGGCGGAGGGTATATAAAGGACACCATGCAGTCGTTGTCGTATTGCGGAAACGGAGTCATTTATCTGACGTCCTGACGTGCATTACCGCTGACTTTCGGCATTTCCAAAACGGCTAAGTTTGTAAACTGTTCTCGTTCCACCGCGGTTAAAGTACACCGCGTATAGCAAAATGGTGCCATTCTAAAGTGGCGCCAAGGCGACTGTGGTGCACTTCGGTCCATGGATGAAAAGGCTGAATGATGGCTGGGGATATGTTTACGGGCGAACAGACGTGCAGCTGTTGAGTATTTGACTTCCCAGGTTCAGCAAGAGGCTACGGTCAGTGTCTTCTGAACGACCGTTCAGGGAACGTTGCTGCTTATGGACCTGCGCGATAGCTGACTGCTGTTCATCGACTATGAAGGCAGGAATCTGCAAGCCGATACCGCGAATCTCCGTACACTGAGCGGTAACAGGTGATCTATCCAGGTGAACTATGCTTTAGGCTCCATCGGATAGATGACCTTCCCGTGTACGGCTTGAAAGATCGGAAACCGAACAACGTGCATGCGGTATAGTCTGTCGTATGTTTTCGTGGCATTTCCTGGGTCATATTGTCATTCAGAAGGCACAACGGACTAACGTAAGCACGCATTTATTCTTGGGGACCATTCGCACCCACCACCTCTGGAATCACTTCCCTCGGACGAGGCTTCCCCAATGACAAGACCTGCCGTAAGGTAGAACACGAAGATTTCCCACCCCTCCATGCAATCTGATTTTCCTCGACTGAATCGCATCTACTAGCAGGAAAATGCCATTACACAGCTCACTGTGTACGGACGTCGTTCGAAGAGCATCAGGATGGGTTTACTTTGGCTACCAAACTCCACGGATTTAAACCCAATATGGGATCAGTTGGACCACCTCTATCGGGCTGTCCGCTCTGTGGAATCCTCACCCGAGAAAACTAGTACAGGAGGCTGCGACACTGGAGTCATCATGGTTGCACATCCCTGTCAGTATCTTCCAGAACCTCGATGACTCTCTTCCTGCACGTCTCGCACGTGTCCTCGCTACAAAAGGCTGGTACTCAGGCTGTTGAGAAGTGGCCACATTAATGCCAGTAGACAGTGTATGTCAACTTGTCGTAAGTTTATATTCGATCTAGATGTCTCCTATCAATAAAGAACTATAGATGCAAGACAGTCGGCCGCTGTGGCCGAGCGGTTCTAGGCGCTTCAGGCTGGAACCGCGCGACCGCTACGGTCGCAAGTTCGAATCCTCCCTCGGCCATCGATGTGTGTGGTGTCCTTAGGTCAGTTAGGTGTAATTAGTTCTAATTTCTCTGGAACTGATGACCTCAGATGTTAAGTCCCATTGTGCTCAGAGCCATTTGAACCAATCTGATGCAAGACAGCCTCTAATGTACCCTGTTAATGAATTCTGTTTAGACAGTAAATCATTTTTATCATTAAATATTGATTATTAGAAAAACGGCTAAATAAGTTGGATGAGCTATGGCACTAGGTACGCTTTGCGAAGAAGCAGAATTTGAATACCCGGTCGACTTTACAAATGGTTCAAATGGCTCTAAGCACTGTAGGGCTTAACATCTGAGGTAATCAGTCCCCTAGACTCAGAACCACCTAAACCTAACCAACCTAAGGACATTCCGCGTCCGGCCATCCTGATTTAGGTTTTCCGTGATTTCCCTAAATCGCTCCAGGGTAATGGTTCCTTTGAAAGGGCACAGGCGACTTCCTTCCCCGTCCTTCCCTAATCCGGTGAGACCGATGACCTCGCTGTCTGGTCTCTTCACCCACAACAACCCAACCTAAGGACACCACATACATCCGTGCCCATGGCAGGATTTGAACCTGTGACGGTAGAAGCCGCGTGTTCCTGACTGAAGCGCCAAGAACCGCTCGGTCACAGCGGCCGGCTTCGACTTTACAGACTGAGCTTTACCCAAGTTTGTGTAAATCAGTGAAAGGGAATATTCGAATGGTTCTGTCGAAGAGCATATAGTGCAACCCCTTCCACATCGTACGCTAATCCGAGCCTGAGGTCTGTCCGAAATGAAGTAGTTGTCGACGAGACGCTTGACCGTGATCTAAGTTTCGTTAGCTACGCTATCAGTGCCTTGAAATCTGACTTACGAGGGTCGCCCACAAAGTAATACATAATTTTTTTTTTCTCAGCCGAAAACAATGTTACAAATACGAAACATGGAGTATTTATTATTTGGGGTCTCCTGAGTCAGCGCGCCAAGTTTACGTCACATCCGACAGATAGCATAGATGCAGGACAGTTTCAAAATGGTGTCTGTAAGTGATATACGATACAAGCAACGTGCAGTCATTGAATTCCTCATTGAATACAAAGAAACCGTGGGGAATATTCACAAATGCTTGTGCAAAGTCTGTTGCAGCCTGATGATGTTATCGTTTCACTTTTTGGTCCATTAAGGGATTCCCTTCGTGGCAGGCATTTTGAGGACGATGTGAAGGTGATTCACACAGTGAAGCACTGGCTCCATCACCAGACTGGTACCGACAGGGCATACACGCCCTTGTTTCGCGCTGGAGGAAGCCATAGAACGGGATGGAGATTCCGTGGAAAAACATGGCGTGTAGATAAAACAACTTTCTTTCGTGTATGTAATTCTCATTATGTTCAATAAAGAATTGTTAAAGAAAAAATGCGGTGCATTATTTTCTGGGCAACCGTCGTACTTCCGCTTATTTGTGAACATGAAAGCAGTCAGGTAAATAGTTCGTAAAGTGTTTGTGAATTAAAAGAACAAACTTGCCTTACAGCACAACCTGAAAGGTCCGCTGACTTTTTTTGTGACAGGGTTTCGGCAAATACAGGTTGTTTTCATTTTTAAGTGTTCTTGACAGATTTAAAGTAGGGCTACCAACACCTTCCCAGAAAAAAACGACATGTGTCTACCTCGGAGTGTGAAACGACTGTCGTTTTAGGCACATCGGAACCGTCGGAAGCGAGAAAGCAATTACGGCTTTTGAGACAAATAATACGAAAGTAAATTAGCCGTCTCCCCGGGTGCGGAAATTAATTTCGGTCCACGCAGAATGGAATACTGCGGTCTTCACTTTAAAACCTTTTCTACCGTAATTCAGTTAACGCGAACAAAGCTGCCGCGGTTAGAGGAAAGAGGATGAGTGAGGAGGGTGTGGGGGTGGGAGGGGATGGAAAAAGTCGGGCGCATTAATATTCAGGAAACAGCGGCCGGGCGGGCCGCCGTCACACATTTATCCGGTGATTTATTCCATTTAAATGTGCCGGCCGCCGCCGGTGTGACAGTTGGCAAGTGTGAAACAGAACACGTGCAAATTGCGTTGCGGCCTGTGGCGATGGACGCGCGCAGCGCTGACGCATACCAGAGCAGGGCCGGGGGCTCCGACTGCCGGGTCCGCTCCCTAAGGGCCGTAGGGCCGGTGGGAGGGAGGGGAGGCAGCGCGTCACGCCGGCCCTTCCGCTGTGACAGCGCCCCCACCGTGGGACACCACAAGCGTACACCTTCTGGTTCCGTGCCTGTTCCACTACCGTACAGGATGCTATATGGTGGTATACCGATGTAGCGTCTCAGCATGTTTTTGTGGAAGTTCCTCCTTCCTTTTCTTGTGTTTATGTCCCGCATCGGCGCATGGTCGGAGTGGTTATTGACAGATGTGGAATGGACTGTTTAAGGGGTGGCTGGATGCCCCGCCTGGCGTATCCCATTACACTCCAGGACTGAATACGTGTACCTCTATGAGCTGTGGTCAAATTTGCTGTTTTGAAGAGCGCGCCACAGCGCGTAGTGTAAGGCAGCCGCCTCCATTTCTGGCGGTGGAGCCACTGTAGCAGTCGCAATTCTGGTGTCTCCCTCTTGTGAAAAATGGAAAAGTTGTCTGTTCACGTGCATTTAAGGGGCGCTATGAGCTCGGCAGTCGGTCCTACGTCACCATCCATAACACGGATTCCTACACCTCTTTTCCCTCCGCTGGTGTGCCCCAAGGCTCCGTCCTCTTCCTCCTTCTGTATCTTTTATTTTTATATACGGCGGACATGCCGCCACCGTCACCCCCCCCCCCGCCCACCTTCTCCAGTTTGCCGATGACACCGCCTTTCTTGCCCTTGCCCCCACCCTGCAGCATTCCCAACACCTTCTCCGATCCCATCTTGACCGGTTCACCGCTTGGTGCAACCAGTGGTTGCTCAAGGTCAATGCCTCCAAAACCCAGGCGATCATTGTAAGCAAAACCACCTCTTCCTTCCGCCTCCTCGATTTCAATCTAACCATCTATGGCGTCACCCTCGACCGTCGCCTCTCCTGGACCCCCCAAGCCAAGGCATACCCCGACTCAGTCTCCTCAAGCTCCTTTCCAGCCGTACGTGGGGTCTGGACCCCTCCACCATATTCCACACCTATAAATCCCTCATCCGCCCTATCATCTGTTACGACCATCCGGCCTGGATCTCCGCCCCCCCTACCTTTTATAAATCCCTTCAGATCCTTGTACGCCATGATCTCCACCTTGTTTATCGCATCTGTCTCCCCTCCCCCACGCAGATCCTGTACGATCTAATTCCGTTCCCCCACCTCCTCCTTTTCCTCGAACGGATACAGATCCTCTACACCTCCCGTAAACTCGATCCTCCTCACCCACTTGTCTTACCCATCCTCCCCCAGCCCCGCCCGCTGCTGCGCCTGTATTCCCACGTGCCGCCCGGTCTCCATCTCTCGACCCTCCTCACTCTCTCCCAAGGTGGCTTCCGCCAGCTCCCCCTCCCTGATGATTCCCTCCTCCCCTCCTATCAACTTTGATCCTCCCTCCCACTTCCTGTGTTATTTCCTTTGGGCACCCAACCTCCCTTCTCTTCCCCCCATCCCCTTTCCACCACCCCTCTTCCCCCAGGCTTCCCCTCCACCCCTCCTCCCTTTCTTCCTCCCCCCTATCTGCCCTGCCATTTGCATCTCTGCTCTCCCCTCTCCCTCTCCGACCCCCCTCCTCCTCTCTTGGCAGGTCCCCGGACTGGTACACACTCAGTGGACATTCGCGCGCCGGAGATCATCGCTATCAGTGTCTCGTGTGTGTGCCTTCGTGTTTGTGTTTCGTGTTCTTTCGCCGTCATGAAACCACCGTTCACTTGTGAGGTCGCCACGTCAGTCCAGCGGGCCGCGCCGTATAGTGTTGTAACGTTTTAGCTTTAATTTTGGTATGAAATCGTTACTGCTAGCCAATGAAACCGGGTTACAAGCCGTGAGCTGTCTGGGGAGGTTAACCGTGCGTTTACTGGGCAACTGTTTCATCAGGTATCTAGTCTAGGTTTACCACATTACCAATCAGACTAACATTGATTATAATCTTTTACAGTCATACAACAACCGGTAATATATCTATATATAAAAGGGAGAATTTAAATAAAAAGAAAGAAATCAGTTTATATTTGCAAATTTATTTTAAGATTGTTCATTGAAATTTCAGCATATTATACGTGAGATAACTGAGCTGGTGCCTTATTTACGATTGTGAAAATGTGAGATTGGAATCTTACAGAACACATAAAATATGGACCCAAGACTGGGAGACTGGATACAACACTGGATTCATAAAACAACACACAAAGAACATTGAAACACATGCAAGAGAAAGTTAATCACTACAAACAGATTCAAATTTTTTACCCAAAGAATTTACGTTCGAAGCACAATCCTGTCCGTCATGTAATTACCACACACTGGTATACTAAATTCATATTAACTCTTTGTGAAATCTTCCCAAGAAGAATAGCTGAGGGCTACTTTGATGATTACACCACATGCTTCACGTGGTCAACTTGGTTTACACAAAGCGTATAACTCCACAATAATTCTGATAATTAAAATAAATTAGATCGGAAAGCAAATTACAAAAGAAAAACCTCGAACTGGTTACTAACGTCTTACTGTTAACCTGACGGGTCAAACAGTTATATAAGCACGTGGTACTGGTCTCACAAAGTACACCCCACGTGGGTTGAACATAAAGAAAAGTTGCTATATTGAAAATATTATCAAGACGAGACGTTATAATCACACAAGCATTCGCATTTAAGATTGATCTTAGTTAGAGTTACTGACCAACACGTGGTTCCACTTTACTCATAAACTAGTGACAAAGCAACTACCGGAAAATACTATGAACTTCACACGAGAATTACACTACGCTGCAATTTAAGATAACCTTAGATATCTTAGAGCTAAACCCGAAATAAAATCATTAAATTCTCAGTTAGGCTGAACTTAACAAATCCATTGTCCTACGGACTTAACAGACACGCGCTTAGCCGGAGATCTTACCATTTCAGACGCTCGCACCGCCAGACTGCAACTGCCTACCACTGGACTGCAACTGCCTACTGCCGGACTGCAACTGCCTACTACTGGACTGCCACTGCCTACTACAGAGCGTGCTTCCCTGAGGGTGGCTCACAAAGACAAACGGGAGGGGACAGAGGGGCAGCTTCCTATACCAACATGACAAGGGACGGACCGGACCATACTAAGAATAGAAACCTCTTTGCTTTTAGGAACCATAGCTACCTGTTCCAACGTTGGTCCTACTGTTCTCTAGCAGACAGCCTTGTCTGCTACCCTCAAGCATGCAACTACAAACACATTTGATCATTCATCCTCTCACACAGAAGGGAAGGGGGATGACAGTATCTTATCATATACAGTATATAACAGAAAGCGGATGTAGGTTCCGTATGAGACTGTGTGACATGAATTACATATTAGAATTACATATAAACTGTGCTTTAAAGTGTAGTAGTGTGGCAGATCGTTCTTGTTTACGTGTAAAAGTAACACGTTCCACTACTCAGTCTCCTCCCAGATAGTCAGAAACGCCACAGTAAATTTAGGAGAGGAATTTACTCCATAAATGACATCAGATTTAAGAAATTAAACATGAAAGGAATCCAACAGAGACCTTTCATAACCCCAACGCTCCGGGAAAAGACTGTGCTGGGAATTTTCTGGCCATGCTAGGACTTTCCCAAGCAGGCTTCTCACACCCTACTTAAACCAAAAGTGTAAAGAAAAGGCAAAAGGTCACCAGCTACTTGCTAAAACACAATAATTTCAAACATGTTTACAATCTACCAATTTCAAACAGAGAGAAAAAAAACACACAATCTGTGACACCTATTTTAAAGATCGTGTAGACCTAAATCGGTCAGCAAGTAAAAACAATGGTTCCTGTGTCATTAATATGAAAACAATTTCTGGTTGTTACCCTTATGGAGTTCACCAGTATTTGCTCATTGCAAGAGCCAACTGATCACAGGAAAATTTATGACTGTTTATTAACAAGCAAAATTTATGAAAATAGCAAAGGTGCCACAGCAATTGAAACAGGAATATGAAGTAAAATCAGTATTATAAAGCAGAACATTACAATGCACAATCCGCAAAAGCAAAAATTGATAAGAGAAAAAAAAACATGTTTTACATAGTGGTTATCGCTAAAAAAATTCTATATCTTATAAAACTAATAATTTGTAGAATTAAAATAACTATGTGGCACTAATTTAATCACTCTACTATATTTCAATTAGCTAGCAAACAATGAGCACTGTGTCATTATACTGAGACGACAATTAATTATGTGACTGTTACCCTTAAGGGGTTCCTCACAACAAATATGCCCCATGCAAAGGCTAATTGATCACAGTCAAATGAGAATGAATAGCAATCTGACTGATAAACGAAGCAATGCCACTTGAATGAATTTACGAAACAAAATAACACAAATCTAATACATAACACAAGAACAAACATTGATCAATAAAACAGTACAATAGTCAACATCTAAAACAAAACACCAATAAATAAAACACCAGCAAAATACAAGAGTCAAAGTTTAAAAAAAAATATAGAACACCTGCAAAATACAAGAGTCAAAGTTTAAAAAAAATATAGAACACCTGCAATATACAAGAGTCAGAGTTTAATAAAGACCAATAAATCGAGTCCCTGCAAAACACACGAGTCAAAGTTTCTGTGAAAGAAACACACGTATATGCATTGAACTAAGAACCGTATAATCACTGTTCACTGATACACTCACTAGTTCCACTGTTCCGTGGCACAATATATGGGGAGGGGGAGGGGGTTCGTCGCCGCAGCTGTCAGTAGGGATTTTTGTCCATCTGTTGCGTGCAATCCCGCCGTCTCTGCCCTCTCATGAAGTTTCTCTTGGTGGTCTGTGTCATGTACATCTCGATTTGGTTCCATGTTTGTGTTGTCAAATTCGTGCGGTATCCTCGATTGAAATGCCAGGTTGATATTCTTGGGCAAGGATGACACTTAATGGCTCTTCTTTGTGTCACCCTTAGTGACCAGAGAACATCGAACCATGATTTACTGTCGCTTGACAGTAGGCATCCGTCAGGAAATGTCGATAGGAGTCGTTGACGTCTGCAAGTTTCTTTGGACAGTACCTGTCAAAAGGCTCCATGCCCCTTGTGTTGTTTCTCCGCGGCCGTCTCGTCACGGTCACGTCCGTGAGGTGCGTTGCCAGGAGATGGATTTCCGCGCGGTGGACAGCTCGCCCATCTCAGGTCAACGCCTTCACGAAGGGTCCCGCGGGGCGGCCGCCCATTAGCGGCAGGTACAAGGGAAAGTGTTTGCGGCGTCCCTTCTTTTGTGGTCGACCGCGCTCCTGAAGTGGCCTGGCTGACTGCGTGTCCCGCTGGGAAACCCGCCAGTTTACAACTAGCTGGCTGCTCCCGCTATCTCTTAAGAGTTTTGCCGGTTCGCTTTCACGTTCTCAACTGCATTCACAGAAATTTTTCATCATCCTTATGTGATTACACAATGTCATACATAATACCACTTAGTATTGTCTTTCACAATTTTTAAGAACAAAGTGAGACTTAATTAAAAAAATTAGATGAATCGACAATATAAAATAAAATTTAAATGACTTGACAATGTAAAAAAAAATAAAAGTGAAATGACTTGACAATGTAAAAATAAAAATTAAATGAACTGACAATACAATATTTAAATCCACATCACTAATGTGGTTCACTTGTGTTTTAATAAATCAAATGCCACTTATTAATTCACTAAAATGAATAGGGTTATGCCTTGCGCAAGTATAGGTCAGGAGAGCATGGGGTTCACATGTTATTTACACACACACATGCACACCTGTTGTCTATTCTACAAACTAACTACCCATAAACATGCATTACTCAAAATTCTACTTCTATCCACTACTAATTAATCCCACAAGCCACTTCAATGCTACTTCAACAAAGTGTTTACACCACTACAGCAATGTTCTAATTCGCCCTCTTCTTGACGCTCACGGCATACGTCTTGTCACATGATAAATGGAGAAACTTTCCTTAAACATACACAGTAAAAAGAACAATGGTTATTTACACGCAAAAACATTTATACCAGTTCGCACACCTGAAAAGAGACTCGCAATTATACATTTATCATACTCATATATTCACACATAAC
The DNA here is from genome assembly GCF_023898315.1 of Schistocerca nitens. Classification (NCBI taxonomy): domain Eukaryota; kingdom Metazoa; phylum Arthropoda; class Insecta; order Orthoptera; family Acrididae; genus Schistocerca; species Schistocerca nitens. The sequence continues at coordinate 110,022,970 of NC_064618.1, read as the reverse complement.
ACAGTAAGAAAATTTCATCTAAAATTACGTTATCATTAGAATTAATCACACAGATGGCTCTGAGAAGGTTAAAATGTCTGCACTATACAGGTTATACTACATTTTCTTACCCATTTTGCTTCGATTTCGTTCCTTCTTTACGTTACCTTTCGCTTCCAAATCAGTTATTTCGCCTGTGGTGGTTATTCTGGATTCATTTCTCATGAATGGCAAAATTGTGGTCACCTCTATTCTGTAAAACAGTATCATCTTAACATATTGAACTTCCAACAGACACAAAAGATTCGAATCCTCCTGTAGTTTAAATGACAAATGTTTTGCTTCATCCTTATTACCTTAAACCAAGCTTTCCTTCGTTCCCATAATCAAAATTATTTAATCATCCTCTACCTTCAAGAGGGAAACTTCCTCAGTACAAATCATATAGGCTGCAGTGCATCCCGCACCAGCGAAAACAGTAAGCTGTAATGCTCATAGCATCAGCAAAACACATAAACGTCGCTTTTCTAGGACAAGTATTCACGCAGAATAATTTTTCGGGCTTTGGCTCAACATCAATCAAGACTACAAAAAAGATCTATATTTCCGTTCCATTCTCCATTTGCTGAAAAAACTGCTCGTATGACTACCACAATAATATTTCAGGGCCACGTAAATTACACAAACCACAATTCTTCTTTCACCTTGAAGGGAATCAATATACTTACGAAATCCACAGACAGCACTTTACGTACTCAGCTATAAAGAACAAAAAAAAACATATATCATCAATATTGACCTATCATTGCATATTGGGAAGCCAATGGTTAAACAATCGTATTATCGCATCCTGTTTTCAAGATTCCAAACTTACTCATTCCTTTCTCAGAGTTCTCCTATCTTAAAATATTCATACAACACGCATGCTATAGTAAGAGATCCTCATTTATACTGACAGATATAGAATAGTAATAGATAGATAGTAGCACTGAAAGCAGAAAATCGGAAACAAGGCTACTAACAGCTGGGGACCTGGGTTTGCCAGACCCATAATACCCACAGATCGGATATTCCCCTGAGTTTTTGCACTAATTCAGCAACGATCTTGCTTCTCTCAGGAGCGACTCCATTCAATTTACACAAAAAAAAAAAACAACATAAACAGCATTTTACTCGTTCACAAGGAAATCTTTTATGTTCACATTAGAACCAACCTAAATCCTAATTGCACAAGGAAAGAAATAAAGCTAGAAACATCACATAGAAACATCTTTATCATTAATTTTTACCAACCTAATATTCAAAGTGCATATGTCACAAATTTAAACTAATCAATTCTTTCTCCTCACCGTCCTCTCTACTTCTCACTGTCCTTTCTACTCATTTGCCATGTCGCTCATTTGTTCCGATTTGGCGCCTTCTGGGCTCATCATTTGTCATTTCCGGTTTCGTTCATTTCCATTTACTGGATTATGTCTAGGGTTGGCCGGCCGAATTTCAACATCATGAGGTGCTCCGCCTATAGTCCTATTCCCACCGTGTTCATCGTAGTAACGATGCTGGTTGCCGTAACTGTTGCGTTCACGATCTTGTCCCCATCCTCTATCATTTCTGTTGTTCCACCTGTGTTCGCGACTGTTACCCCAGTTTCTATACGGCCTGTCCCGATTATTGTTCCGTTCGCGTCGCGACGACCAGTCACGCCGTTGATTAGTACGACGGCCACGACTGCGATCGCGCTGCTGTGCCCCGTAATAACTTTGTGCCTGATTAGGCGGGCATTCTGCTGTATTATATTCCAACTCTTGGAGAAGTGCTTTAAACGTTTCCACGTCCTCTTTGCATCGTCCCGCAAGAATGACGTGCCGCAAGTGCATCGGCAATTTGGTGATGCATATCCTAATTAGTTCCGCAGGTCCGTATGGGTCGTATAAAAATTGATTTGCCTGCAGCATGTGGTCGAATAGGCGTGCAGGGCTGCCGAAACCAGACTGGTTCAAATTTGGCAGCATAATTATGCCATGTTTGACCCTATCTTGTGCCGCTTCCGACCAATAGGCGGAGAGAAAGGCTTGTCGAAACTCCCGAGTGGAGTTGCAGTGACGCGCTGCCGACCTCATGCGACTCGCCGGTTCGCCTTCCAAATAGCCACACATATATTCTATCTTATGTGAACTTGCCCAGTCGGTAGGAAGACAGAACTCAAATTGCTCGAGCCATGCTCGTGGATGTATGCCTTTTTGAGAATTTCGGAATATCTCAAACTTTCTTACCGTAAGGAAATGTTTGAAATCAAATCCCCGCATTTCCTTCAGGCAAGGCACTTGTATGTTTTTATTCGTCTCATGTCTGCCCCTCAAAATACATTCTTCCCTGTCGTCAAAATCTCCCTCGTGGACGGAGTCCCTCTCTGCACTGTTCGTACGGCTATTTTTAATGCTATTGGCGAGTTCGGAATCACACGCCATGCGGTTTTCCAGATGCGCCACGCGTTCTTGTAATTCGCCTGTTACAGCATTGTGCCGCCTGTTCACTTCGAATTGTCCCTTCTGAAATTTAAGAAGCGAACGCACTTCTTCGGTCTCTGCGGCCGCTGCCGGTGTAGTATTGTTCTCGCTTTCTGTCAGCTTCATCGTGCCTACAATGTCCGCTAATGCCGCGATCTTATCATCTATTTGTCTCTTGTCCTCCGCCCCAGTCTGCTTCAATTGTTCGACCTGCTGTTCCAACGCGTGGATCGCTAAACTGTTGTCTGCTATTGTGTTGCTAACGGACGTGGGACAATGCGTTTCAGCCTCCTGGACCCTCGAGAGTATCTGCTGGTGTTCCCTTTGGCATTCTTCTCTTAGCTCTTGGAAATTCCTAAGTAGCTGTTCTTCGCTTTCTTTAGATTCGGCCTCACCACTCAGCTTGCTCTGTTCTAAGACTTGCAGACGGTCATCGATTTGTTCAAATTTACGGCCTAATTCTTTCATAATATCACTTTTTATTTCACTTGCCAGATTGTTTATTCTTTATGAGATATCATCGGACACTCTCTGCATCGACTTGTCAACTTTATTTGTCTGCTGGATTAGTTTTTCGTCTATTTGTTCGCCTAGCTCTCGGATCGATTTCTCAGATTTTTGCGTCATTTGTTCGCCTAGCTCGCGGATCAATTTTTCGGATGATTCTTTTTGTTCTCGGAACGATTTTTCTGATTTCTGTGCGTTTTCTTTATTTTGTTGCAATAAAGCTTTCATGAGTTCTGCCAAATCAATTTGGTTAGTTGGAGGCAAATTAATTTCTGGCTCTGATGTGAGCCCATTCGTGCTGTTTTGCATTTCGTCTGAATTATTCTCCATTGCATTTTCGGAACCGCCCGACGCGTTAATATTGGAAATCAAATTATCCCCTTGGTCCATGTTGCTTAAGTTGTCGGACCGCTTACTTTTAGCTTGGTTACGTGTCAGCATTAGTGCAATTTACACCCAGTACGCAACACACTAATCACAATAAACGTGTCCCCCAAAAATTACGACAGTCACACGAAAGATACTCAACCTAGTACGCACTTTTTTACACGCAAAACAAATTTTTATCTTTGATCGAAACAGTAGAATTTACAAGCGAGAGAAAAAAAACACACATATATAGAACAAACAAATATAGAAAACAAAACAAGACAAACAACACAACGCCGCTCAACAACGCCGTGAATCTTTTGAACGTCTGCTCAGAAACAACGCAAAAGTTGTTTGAGCGCTGTAGGGAAAAAAAATTCAGATTATACAACGCTCGCAATCTAACGTATCAGAGATTCCAGAGTCTAGCGGAATCACAGAACAGGGTCGCCATGTGTAACGTTTTAGCTTTAATTTTGGTATGAAATCGTTACTGCTAGCCAATGAAACCGGGTTACAAGCCGTGAGCTGTCTGGGGAGGTTAACCGTGCGTTTACTGGGCAACTGTTTCATCAGGTATCTAGTCTAGGTTTACCACATTACCAATCAGACTAACATTGATTATAATCTTTTACAGTCATACAACAACCGGTAATATATCTATATATAAAAGGGAGAATTTAAATAAAAAGAAAGAAATCAGTTTATATTTGCAAATTTATTTTAAGATTGTTCATTGAAATTTCAGCATATTATACGTGAGTTATAACTGAGCTGGTGCCTTATTTACGATTGTGAAAATGTGAGATTGGAATCTTACAGAACACATAAAATATGGACCCAAGACTGGGAGACTGGATACAACACTGGATTCATAAAACAACACACAAAGAACATTGAAACACATGCAAGAGAAAGTTAATCACTACAAACAGATTCAAATTTTTTACCCAAAGAATTTACGTTCGAAGCACAATCCTGTCCGTCATGTAATTACCACACACTGGTATACTAAATTCATATTAACTCTTTGAGAAATCTTCCCAAGAAGAATAGCTGAGGGCTACTTTGATGATTACACCACATGCTTCACGTGGTCAACTTGGTTTACACAAAGCGTATAACTCCACAATAATTCTGATAATTAAAATAAATTAGATCGGAAAGCAAATTACAAAAGAAAAACCTCGAACTGGTTACTAACGTCTTACTGTTAACCTGACGGGTCAAACAGTTATATAAGCACGTGGTACTGGTCTCACAAAGTACACCCCACGTGGGTTGAACATAAAGAAAAGTTGCTATATTGAAAATATTATCAAGACGAGACGTTATAATCACACAAGCATTCGCATTTAAGATTGATCTTAGTTAGAGTTACTGACCAACACGTGGTTCCACTTTACTCATAAAGTAGTGACAAAGCAACTATCGGAAAATACTATGAACTTCACACGAGAATTACACTACGCTGCAATTTAAGATAACCTTAGATATCTTAGAGCTAAACCCGAAATAAAATCATTAAATTCTCAGTTAGGCTGAACTTAACAAATCCATTGTCCTACGGACTTAACAGACACGCGCTTAGCCGGAGATCTTACCATTTCAGACGCTCGCACCGCCAGACTGCAACTGCCTACCACTGGACTGCAACTGCCTACTGCCGGACTGCAACTGCCTACTACTGGACTGCCACTGCCTACTACAGAGCGTGCTTCCCTGAGGGTGGCTCACAAAGACAAACGGGAGGGGACAGAGGGGCAGCTTCCTATACCAACATGACAAGGGACGGACCGGACCATACTAAGAATAGAAACCTCTTTGCTTTTAGGAACCGTAGCTACCTGTTCCAACGTTGGTCCTACTGTTCTCTAGCAGACAGCCTTGTCTGCTACCCTCAAGCATGCAACTACAAACACATTTGATCATTCATCCTCTCACACAGAAGGGAAGGGGGATGACAGTATCTTATCATATACGGTATATAACAGAAAGCGGATGTAGGTTCCGTATGAGACTGTGTGACATGAATTACATATTAGAATTACATATAAACTGTGCTTTAAAGTGTAGTAGTGTGGCAGATCGTTCTTGTTTACGTGTAAAAGTAACACGTTCCACTACTCAGTCTCCTCCCAGATAGTCAGAAACGCCACAGTAAATTTAGGAGAGGAATTTAGTCCATAAATGACATCAGATTTAAGAAATTAAACATGAATGGAATCCAACAGAGACCTTTCAGTGTGGGGTAGTGGCTTCGCGGCCGACACGAGAGCAACATGAGCCAACCTACGACATCGGTCTGGCCGGTGCGAGCTGCGATGCCGTGAGACGGAAGATCGGCGCGCCTTCCTGCGTCCGTTGTAGCGGCTGACAGCGGACGGTTCGGGAGAGCGTTTTGAGGGTGCTGCGCCAGGTCTTTGCCAGAAATCGCAGTTGTTAGAAGTTAAGTGATTCGTGATATGTTGTTTCATTTACTTGTTAAATTCTACTTGTTTTCTTGGTCATCTCTCTCGTCCCCAGCTTGCTCGTTTGTCTTTCGTCCGCATTTCTTAGGCAGTTAGTCTCAGTCTGTCTGTCTGTCGGTCTACCGTACGTAAATAGCTGCCTCTGTCATGTTTATCGGATTCGGTGTTAACGAATTTATAGAATTAAGGTGCAAAGGCCGAATTCCTGAAATATGTTTTTATGTTGCTATCATCTTGAGAGGCGGTATATGTATAATGTAGATCATGTTTGTACATTTTATGTAAGACTGCATTACATAGGTTTTTGTTTAAATGGTCATTTTGTATATAAAGTTGCCACCCTTCCACTGTAGGATTTTTCTTTCAAAACAAGTTCCACTTTCGGTGGCAAGTAATTTTTTTTTTAATGTGAGTGTTTTGTACCATTTCCATCCCTCCTACGGGGAGCATAGTTTATGTGTTTGTGGGAATTGTTAAAATTTTTAGTTTGAAGTAATCTGGTGTGTTGCAGATTTGCACCAGTGTAGTCTTTCAGAGGTTGTTGTGAGCGGTCGTGACTACGGCCGTGTTAAAAGGGAGCGGCAAACTTCTCAGCCTGAAAGCTGATACTGTCCAAAAAAAAAAAAAAAAAAAAAAAAAAAAAAAAAAAAAAAATGTTATTTCTGTCTCTGAATAAATTGTAACTTGATATTTAGAGGGTGCTTTCTGATTATAATATTTAAATCTGTTTTTTTTTAAAAAGAAGGGTTTTTAGGAATTAAATTTCCATTTGTTGAAAGAATTTTGTTTTCATCAGTTACCCATTGGCAACTACTTCCACGCTCACACAGTGTGATTAAATGTGTTAATGTTCTTGATGAATAGCTAGTAAATAAAGTAAATTCTTTAAGAAAAGATTTTGAAAGTGAATCGACGGTTCACTCTATCTGCGTGTAGTCTTATTCGCATGGAAATGAGTAGTAGTTTTCTAAATGTTTTTGAATAATGTAACTGGAGCGGAATTTTGGTACCAGCACGGCATTCACATACTGGGATGCGAAAAACCGCCTGAAGAGCACCTCCAGGCTGCGTAGCACCAACCCTCGTTGTTAATCCGCCAGGCGCATTTGATAGGAGCCAGTGTAGCTCCAACTCTCCGAAGTGCGAAAGCGGCACTCAGTACGCACGGCTATCCGGGCTTGTCGCTTTTACGGAAAGTGCTGCTGGATCAGTTCAAATTCGACTTACAGCATGGATAATACTTATTTTTGTTTCGATCATCAGCATTCTTACTGGTTGCCCACCTCTTGAAATCAGAGTGGCACCGGCACATAACGTACTCATTTTGTTGAGTATAGTAGTGGACCTGTACTAGTTCGCCGACAATGGTCCCATTGTCCTCGTTTCTGTAACAGCGCGCAAAAATGTAACAGGACATAGAGAACGCTCCACTTTACAATTTCAGGTAGGAACCTGGGTTCGGAGGAGCCAACTTAAGGAAACGGGAAATTTGTGGTAAGCTTCTATGGGACCAAACTGCTGATGTCGTCGGCCCCTAGGCTTATACACTACTTATTCTAACTTAAACTAAATTAAGCTAAATACAACATACACACCCATGACCGAGGAAGGACTCGAACCTCCAACGGGGGGCAGCCGCGCGAACCGCGGCAAGGCGCCTGAGACCACAACGCTACCCCCGCGAAGCCAGCTTAAGGCGATGTGGAAGTAAACTTGTCTACCGATTTCTCTAGCATTACTGTTTCCCAGCTTTTTTTACAAGTAACATGCGTACAATTTTACACATACTGTGCTGTTCATTTAGATGCACATTCTTTATTTCCTGCAAGGAAACGGAAGAGCCATATCTTTTACCTGGCCGTCTGAATGGCCACCTGTACTTGAGTCGTTAACGTACCCTTGGATGTTCGTGAGAGGATGTGGTTTCAACAGCCGGCCGAAGTGGCCGTGCGGTTAAAGGCGCTGCAGTCTGGAACCGCAAGACCGCTACGGTCGCAGGTTCGAATCCTGCCTCGGGCGTGGATGTTTGTGATGTCCTTAGGTTAGTTAGGTTTAACTAGTTCTAAGTACTAGGGGACTAATAACCTCAGCAGTTGAGTCCCATAGTGCTCAGAGCCATTTGAACCACTTGTGGTTTCAACATGCGGGGCACCACCTCACTTCAGTTTGGATGGCCGCAACCATCTCAGAGCTATGTTTCCTGGTCGCTGGATTGGAAGGGGAGGTCGTATTGCATGGCCTGCGAGGTCACCTGACCTGAATCCCTTTCATTATTTCCTATGGGAATACTTAAAACCACTTGTGTACGGGGCCCTTGTGGATACGGAGATAGTACTAGTTGCCAGAATCGTAGCTGCCTGTGATGTGATTCGAAATATCTCAGGGATATTCGAAAGGGTGTATGAGAATCATGTTTGCCGATGTCATGCTTGCATTGAGCTTGATGGCCTTCAGATTCAGTACATTATGTAAGATACAGTAACAATGGTAAGTTAGTTATGTCAATGATAGTACTTGTAGTTAACTGTAACTAATATAAATAGAAAAAGTACACAGTAGCGTGATTTTATTCCTATTATCTCCTTAAGCTGGCTTCTCCTACCCCAGGTACCTTACCTCAAATTCTTCAGTGGAGCGTCCTTTATGTCCTCTTAAATTTTGGTACACTCATAAGGAAACACCCTGTATAAGTAACTCTCCCTAGCTTCCCTAATCTAAACTAAGTACTCACTAGCGTCCGTTTTTTGTTGATTTACGACCTAATCAATAATCCGTAAGTGTCATTCTAGTCACCGTAATTTATAGCCAATAAGGTGGACAAGTAGCGTACTTCCATTAATACCTAAACAGGTGTTAGTTACTGGGCAATGCTTAGAGCGTAAACTGATAACTATCATCACAAATCTAGTTATTTATGTGTCAAAAAACATCTCTCCTCCCCCAATGGTGCAGTCTGCTCCAGTTGGTCCTCCTCTCACAACTGCCTCCAGCCACTGTGTGTCTCTGGCACCGTGAGACCATCATTCTCACCCTGGCCCTCCCTCCAGCGACAGCAGCAGCAGTAAATTCGTATGGTATTCGCAGATTTCTGACGTTGTATGCAACTCAGCGGTATTTTCTTAGTTTTTGCAAATGTTCTGCAGGGTATCCCACCCAGCGCTATTTTCTACAGCATATGAGGTTATTTACGGTCTCGTGACTTTTTTAAACATGATGAAAGTTTCACTGCTGTTTTAGCGATTTTTATTTTCCACCACTTGTTAAGAAGATACGCGCAAATATGTGTTCCGTGACTATTTTACTGATTTTTTTCAATAAGGCTAACTTATATATAAATTTTGTGAATAATTTACTGACTTTTTAAGAAGACGGAACACGTGGCCTGTAACTGAAAAAGTTTCATGATTATCTCTCCATTAGTAAAAGATTAAAAAGATTGAATAACCAACGAAAGGATAACGTTCTACTAGTCGTGGCGTGGAATGTCAGAAGCTTGAACGGGAAGCCAGGAAATCTGGAAAGGGGAATGCAAAGCTTCAGTCTAGATATAGTATATGTCAGTGAAGTGAAGTGGAAAGAAGACAAGGATTTCTCGTTAGATGGGTATAGGGTGATATCAACAGCAGCAGAAAATGGTATAACGGGAGTAGAATTTGTTATGAATAGCGAGGCAGGTCAGAGAATGTGTTACTGTGAACAGTTAAGTGATAGGGTTGTTCTAATCAGATTAGATACCAAACCAATACCGACAACGATAGTTCAGATGTACAAGCCGATATCGCAAGCTGAAGATGAAGAGGTACAGAAAGTAGATGAAGATACTGAAAGAGTAATACAATATGTAAAGGAAGATGAAAATCAAGAGAGAAAAAAAATGTAGGGGAAGGAGCAGAAGAAAAGGTTACAGGAGAAAATGGGCTTGGGACACGGAATGAGGGAGGAAGAAGATTAACTAAGTTCTGTAATAACTTTCGGCTAGTAATTGCGAATTCTATGTTCAAGAATCACAAGAGGAGGAGATATACTTGGAAAAGGTCGCGTGATACGGGAAGATTCCAGTTAGATTTCATCATGGTCAGACAGAGATTCCGAAATCAGATACTGGATTGTAAGGATTACACAGGAGCAGATACAGCCTCAGATCACAATCTATTAATGATTAAGAGTAGGCTGAAGTTTAAGACATTAGTCAGGAAGGATCAATACGCAAAGAAGTGGGATAAGGAAGTACTAGGGAATGAGGAAACACGCTTGAAGTTCTATAAGGCTGTAGATACAGCAATAAGGAATAGCTCTGTAGACAGTGCAGTTGAAGAGGAATGGACATCCCTAAAAAGGGCCAGCTTGGAAAGGCAAACATAGGTACAAAGAAGGTAACTGCGAAGAAACCATTGGTAACAGAAGAAAAACTTAGTTGATCGATGGAAGCCGGAAGTACAAAAATGTTCCCGAGAACTCAGGAATACAGAAATACAAGTCGTTGAGGAATGAAATAAATAGGAATTGCAGGGAAGCTAAGACGAAATGGCTGCCTGAAAAATGTGAAGAAACCGAAAAAGAAATGACTGTCGGGAGGTCAGACTCAGAATATAGGAAAGTCAGAACAACCTTCCGTGACATTAACAGCAAGGGTGGTAACATTAAGAGTGCAACGGGAATTCCACTATTAAATACAGAGGACAGTGCGTATAGGTGGAAAGAATACTTTAAAAGCCTCTATGAGGGGGAAGGTTTGTCTGATGTGATAGTAGGAGAAACAGGAGTCAATTTAGAAGGGATAGGGGATCCAGTATTAGAATCAGAATTTAAAAGAGCTTTGGAGGACAAAGCAGAAGAGATAAATTAGATTCCATTAGAATTTCTAAAGTCACTGGGGGAAGTGGCAACAAAACGACTATTCACGTTGGTACGTAAAATGCAGGAGTTTGGTGACATAGCATCTGACTTCGGAAAAAATATCATTCACACAATTTCGAAGACTGCAAGCATCCAAGTTGCTGTCAAGAACAATATATTGATGAACGGAAAAGAAAATTAAGGATGTGCTATATGACGGTCAGTTTGGCCTTAGGAAAGGTAAAGGCACCAGAGAGGCAATTCTGGCGTTGTTCTTAATAATGGAAGCAAGTCTAAAGAAAAATCAAGAGACGTTCATAGGATCTGTCGACCTGGAAAAAGCATTTGAAAAAGTAATATAGCGCAAGATGTTCGAAATTCTCAGAAAAATGGGGGTAAGGTATAGGGAGAGACATATAAATTGACTTTTATAAGAAATAAAAATGGGTTGATCCCGTAACTTCTTGCATATTTATGTAACCAATGCAAATTGCCATTGATACAAGTACAGTTTACGTGCATAAAACAGAAAATATGTACTAATGTCGTTTTTCTTCTACTCAGTACTACGTTCTACATTATGATCATAGACGATAGTTTCCGTTATTATTGATAAGGGCTAAAATTGTTGATGAATGACTGAAACCTGTTTTATAAAAGCTTTACGAAGTTGTGAAATAACAAGTGGTGTGTTATTGCTTTGTGGTATTTTTAAATTCTAGAACCACATGATACGTCTGTATTTTTTGAAATATTTTCGCTACAACATCCCTCTGTTTCACGTAACAGATCATCAATTTTCGAATAAAGCCTTGATTAAATATTGACAGTTTCAATTTTGCTATAAATACTGTTTATCTTACTTAACAGGCAGGAGGATAACTGTGTAAAAGAAAAATGTTCTGTAGCGTACTCGGCGCTCTATATGTCCTCACTCAGTTCCTAGACGGTTAACCGTTCCAGTCTCTAGGGGAATCTAGCAAGACACCAATCTCATACCAAAACAACGCGATCGAAATGAGGCAACGCCAGATAGGTAAGCAACACACCTAACGTACAGGTACCGCGGTTACGACCTTAACTGACCAAAGCTACTAGGAAATCTACCGTAGTCTACACTCTGCGGTAGCCTATGGTAGTTTTACAGCTCTGGTAGTAACCCACACTTGAGCTGTTACCACTGGAATAAGAGCAGAAGACCTAAACACTTAAAAACAATAACTTCCCGCACTCGGCACAGTGATGCCTGTGGCACCACAAGACACTCTGTGTACTTGCCATACACTCCAGAGCGCTATCGTGAATGAGTCACCAAGGGCTGTCTCACATGAAACACGCTGCTGTTTGTGAAAAGTGCAACACCGAGAAGAAATTACCCGAATAGCGCCGCACTTGGTGGAAGTGGCAACGGGTGTGCAAACAATACGTGATACGTTTTGCAGTGAGATGGGGTACACGTAAGCTTAGCAGAGCCCACTCGTGTTCTTTTGTCCATGGACCGTAGAACGTTCGCTACGTACTCACCATAGGCGTCAAACTCGTCTTTTTTTATATAAAGCAGTTTGTAGTGCATTATATGCCTTTCCTATACGAGGATCTTCGGCCCTTTTTCTCTGATCTTTTCTAGGTGAAGCAAATACCATCGTGCGTTGGTTTGGTCGGGGTGGTAGTTCGTTGCCTTGCGTTTTTTGATTATCGACATCTTGACTACTAATTTCTTCGCAAGTGTTCGCTGTACCTTTGTTTGCACCCAAGTCCGCAACCCTCTCTTCTTCATAATCCTCCTTAAATTCCTCCTAAAACAAAGCGACGACATTAGATTGACAAAGAACAACAAAGCAAGTAAAATAAAAAAAATAAAAGAATTGTAGGTGGACATACGATAATAATCGTAAAAAATTTTGAACAATGTCAAGTTGACCAGTGGAACGCAGAATATTCCTTATAGTGATTACCTACCGATTATTAACGAATATTATTGATTTTAAATTTTATTAATATTCATAATTATTAGAATTTCCATTACGGTCAATGCTATTAACAATTATTTACATTATTAGGAGTGATTAGTTTCTATTTATTTTTTTGCAGATTCCACAGACAAAACAAGAGTGGTTGCTTTTGGCAGAGGAATGTGAGAAAAAATGGAACTTTCCTCACTGCCCCGGTGCAGTGGATGACAAACATTGCGTAGTCCAACGTCCAGTTAATTTTGGATGTAATTTTTTCAATTATAAGATGTTTTTCAGTTTTGTTCTTTTTGGTATAGTGGGTGCTGACTATCGTTTTTTGTATGCTGATGTCAGCTGCCAAGATCGAATTTCAGACAGTGGAGGTTTTCGAAATACATCTACTTTTTTTTTAAGATTATGAGTAATGCTGCCAACATTTTTCCGGACGATCGTACCCTCCCAGGTAGACCGGAAAAAGTACCCTATGTTATTGTCGCAGACGACGCGTTTCCTCTCAACAATCATATCATGAAACCCTGTAGTAGATAACAACCTTGGAGGAAAATGAATTTTTAACTACACACTTTCAAGAGCACGTCCGATTGTGCAAAATGCGTTCGGAATACTTTCTTCCGTATTCCGGACACTAAGAAAACCTAAATTCTGCAGCATGAGAAAGCCCAAAGTCTTATTATGACATGTAAATACCTCCATCCACACCTCATGAACCATAGACCTTGCCGTTGGTGGTGAGCCTTGCGTGCCTAAGGTACACAGATAGCCGTACCGTATGTGCAACCACAACGGGAGAGGGGGTGGGGAGATCTGTAGAGAGACCAGACAAACGTGCGGTTCCTGAAGAGGGGCAGCAGTCTTTTCAATAGTTGCAGGGGCAGCAGTCCGGGTGATTGACTGATCTGCCCTTGTAACATTAACCAAAACGGCCTTCCTGTCCTGGTGTTGCGAACGGCTGAAAGCAAGTGGAAACTACAGCCATAATTTTTCCCGAGGGCATACAGCATTACTGTATTGTTAAATGATGATGGCGACTTCTTGGGTAAAATATTCCGTAGGTAAAATAGTCCCCCATACGGACCACCGGGCGTGGACTACTGAGGAGGACGTCGTTATCAGGAGAAAGAAAACTGGCGTTCTACCGATAGGAGCGTGGATTGTCAGATCCCTCAATCGGGCAGGTAGGTTAGAAAATTTAAAAAGAGGGAAATGGATAGGTTAAAGCTAGATATAGTGGGAATTAGTGAAGTTCGCTGGCAGGAGGAACAAGACTTTTGGTCAGGTGAATATAGGGTTATAAATGCAAAATCAAATAGGGGCAATGCATGAGTAGGTATAATAATTAATAAAAAAAATAGGAGTGCGGGTAAGCTACTACAAACAGCCTAGTGAACGCTTTATTGTGGACAAGATAGACACTAAGCCCACGCCTACCACAGTAGTACATTTATATGCCAACTAGCTCCGCAGATGACGAAGAGATTGCTGAAATGTATGATGAGGTAAAAGAAATTATTCGGATAATGAAAGGAAATGAAAATTTAATGGTCTTGGGTGACTGAAATTCGATTGTAGGAAAAGGAAAAGAAGAAAAGAAGTAGCTGAATATGGAATGGGGGAAAGAAATGAAAGAGGAAGCCGCCTGGTAGAGTTTGCACAGAGCATAACTTAATCATAGCTAACACTTGGTTCAAGAGGCATGAAAGATGGTGGTAAAGATGGATGAGGCCTGGAGATACTGGAAGGTTCCAGATAGATTATATAGTGGTAAGGCAGAGTTTTAGGAAAAAGGTTTCAAATGGTGAGATATTTCCAGGGGCAAATATGTACTGTGACCACAATCTATTGGTTATGAACTGTATATTAAAACTGAAGAAACTGCAAAAAGGTGGGAGTTTACGGAGATGGGACCTGGATAAACTTAAAGAACCAGAGATTGTATAGAGTATCAGGGAAAGAATTAGGGAACGATTGACAGGAATGAGGGAAAGAAATACAGTAGAAGAAGAAAGGGTATCTTTGAGGGACGAAATGGTGAAGGCAGCAGAGGATCAAGTAGGTAAAAAGGCGAGGGCTAGTAGAAATCCTTGGGTAACAGAAGATATATTGAATTTAACTGATGAAAGCAGGGAATATAAAAATGCAGTAAATGAAGCAGGTAAAAAGGAATACAAACGTCTAAAAAAGGAGATCGACAGGAAGTGCAAAAGGGCTAAGCATGGATGGCTAGAGGACAAATGTAAGGATGTAGAGGAATATCTCACTAGGGGTAAGATAGATACTTCCTACAGGAAAATTAAAGAGACTTTTGGAGAAAATAGAACCACTTGTACGAATATCATGAGCTCAGATGGAAACCCAGTTCTAAGCAAAGAATGGAAAGCAGGAAGTTGGAAGATGTGTATTGGGTCTCTATATAAGGGCGATGTACTTGAGGACAATATTACGGAAATGGAAGAGGATGTAGATGATGAGATGGGAGATATAGTACTGCGTGAAGAGTTGGACAGAGCACTGAAAGACCTGAGTCGAAACAAGGCCTCAGGAGTAGACAACATCCCATTAGAACTACAGACAGCCTTGGGAGAGCCAGTCCTGACAAAACTCTACCATCTGGTGAGCAAGATGTATGAGACAGGCGAAATACCCTCAGACTTCAAGAAGAATAGAATAATCCCAAAGAAAGCAGGCGTTGACAGATGTGAAAATTGCTGAACTAAAAGTTTAATAAGTCACGGATGCAAAATACTAACGCGAATTCTTTACAGACGAATGGAAAAACTGGTAGAAGCCGACCTCCGGGAAGATCAGTTTGGATTCCCTAGAAATGTTGGAACACGAGAGGCAGTACTGACCCTACGACTTATCTTAGAAGATAGATTACGGAAAGAAAAACCTACGTTTCTAGTATTTGTAGACTTGGAGAAAATTTTTCACACTGTTGACTGGAATACTCTCTTTCAAATTCTGAGGGTGGCAGGGGTCAAATACAGGGAGCGAAAGGCTATTTACAATTTGTACAGACACCAGATGGCAGTTATAAGAAACGAGGGGCATGGAAGGGGATCAGTGGTTGGGAAGAGAGTGAGGCGGGGTTGTAGGCTATCCCCGATGTTATTCAAGCTGTATATTGAGCAAGCAGTATAGGAAACCAAAGAAAAATTCAAAGTAGGAATTACAATCCGTGGAGAAGAAATAAATACTTTGAGGATAGCCGATGACATTGCAATTCTGTCAGAGACAGCAAAGGACCTGGAAGATTATTTGAACGGAATGGATATAAGATGAACATCAACAAAAGCAAAACGAGGACAATGGAATGTAGTCGAATTGGGTCGGTTGATGCTGAGGGAATTAGATTAGGTAATGAGTCACTTAAAATAGTAAATGAATTTTTCTATTTGGGGAACAAAATAACTTATGTTGGTCGAAGTAGAGAGGATATAAAATGTAGACTGGATGTGGAAAAGAAAGCGTTTCTGAAGAAGAGAAATTTGTTAACATCGAGTATAGATTTAAATGTCAGGAAGACGCTACTGAAAGTATTTGTATGGAGTGTAGCCATGTATGGAAGTGAAACATAGGGGATAAATAGTTTGGACAAGAGGAGAATAGAAACTTTCGAGACGTGTTGCTACAGAAGAATGCTGAAAATTAGATAGGAAGATCACATAACTAATGAGGAAGTATTGAATAGATTTGGGAAGAAGAGGAATTTGTGGCACAACTTAACCAGAAGAAGGAATTAGTTGGAAGGACATGTTCTGAGGCATCAAGGGCTCACCTATTTAGTATTGAAGGGCAGCATGGAGGGTAAAAATCGTAAAGGGAGACCAAGAGATGAATACACTAACCAGATTCAGAAGGATGTAGGCTGCAGTAGGTACTGGGAGATGAGGAATCTTGCACAAGATAGAGTAGCACGGAGAACTGCATCAAACCAGTCTCTGGACTGAGAACCACCACAACATATACCTCCATAATTTCTTGCGAAATAGTTACGCTTTCAGACAAATTTATGCCCCTGTAGGAGCAGTGTATCATGAGGAGAGCTGCCGAAGACATTAGAGATTAATTCGCTGCTTATTTCATTTCCGAAGAGGGAAGATTGCCATGGCAAGATGATTACCAACAACTTATTAAAGAATTGGTTTCAGCTACTAGTTACGTACATACTAGTGACTGCCTGACTGCACAGATTTCAACTACCTGCTTATCTGAAGTTCTACCTTCCTTAATTCCTATTTTATTATTTTCATTTCCTCAGATAACATAATACACAAATAAAATACATTTAAATGTACATGTGATTAAATATGTTCTGTTAGAAAAATAAATTTTATTCATTATCATTTATTTATTACTAGCTGAGTACCCAGCGTTGTCCCGGTATGTATTCCAAATCTTGTGAGTCTATTTCCTCCTTTCCCCTCATTTTGCCATACACCCTGTAATTTCATGACAGAACGTTTATAATTTTTACATTTGAAAATTATAAGCAATTACTAGGTATATTCCTAACATAAAGGGTAGTAAGGTAAATCTGAAAAAAATAAGATATTATTAACAGTATATAAGAGAATATCAACAAAAAATTTAAAGAACGAGATTTGCACTCTGCAGCGGAGTGTGTGATGATATGACAATCCTGGCAGATTAAAACTGTGTGCCGACCGAAACTCGAGCTCGGAACCTTTGCCTTTCGCTAGCAAGTGCTCCACCATCTGAGCTACCCAAGCACGACTCACGACCCGTCCTCACAGCTTCAATTCTGCCAATACCTCGTCTTCTACTTTCCAAGCTTTACAGAAGCTCTTCCGCAAAATTTGCAGAACTAGCAGTGCTGGAAGAAAGGATATTGCGTAGACCTGGCTTAGCCACAGCCTGGGGGCTGTTTCCAGAATGAGATATTCACTCTGCAGCGGAGTGTGCGCTGATATGAAACTTCGTGGCAAATTAAAACTGTGTGCCGGACAGAGACTCGAACTCTGGACCTTTGCCTTTCGCGGGCAAGTTCTCCACCATCTGAGGTGCCCAAGCATGACTCACGATTGAAAATCTCATTCTGGAAACATCCCACAGGCTGTGGCTAAGCCATGTCTCCGCAGTATCCTTTCTTCAAGGAGTGCTAGTTCTGCAAGGTTCGCAGAAGAGCTTCTGTGAAGTTTGGAAGGTAGGAGACGAGGTACTGGCAGAAACGGAACTGTGAGGACGGGTCGTGAGTCGTGCTTGGGTAGCTCAGATGGCGGAACACTTGCCCGCGAAAGGTAAAGGTCCCGATTTCGAGTCTCGGTTCGGCACACAGTTTTAATCTGCCAGGAAGTTTCAAAAAATTTAAAAATTACAAATGAGCAGGGACTGAAATGTAAGCTGAGAAAGGCGAAAAGTTAAGCAGCCGTGGAGACATAAACCAAAAGGGACAGAACTCCATTAAGTCTTTTATACAATTAAAAAATAATATTTTTTACTTACATCTCTGTTGATTGTCTTCCGCGGCTGATATTTGCAGTGCAGAAATTCAAACGCTTTGAAAGTGAACCAGTTTGGAGCGTTCATTACCTAAACCATAGCGTCAGACTTCCCAGGCTCATTTTTCTTCAGGCGGACTTTCCTGTAAGTGGCTAATAAGCTGGTCTTCTTTTTTTTTTTTTTTTTAATTCGGCCACACCCACGCGGAGTTCTGTCGCGATGGAATCACATTCTTCACTTTCTTTTAAATTTTATTTTATATTGGGAGTTTGTTGCGTCGCACAGCACAGGATATTGTTCGTAAGTATTTATGAATTTAGTGGCAACACCATCGGTCCACTCCATTTTACAAGAAAAACCGATGTCCTCAACACAGGAAAATGGTTCAAATGGTTCAAATAGCTCTGAGCATTATGCGACTTAACTTCTGAGGTCATCAGTTGCCTAGAACTTAGAACTAATTAAACCTAACTAACCTAAGGACATCACACACATCCATGCCCGAGGCAGGATTCGAAACTGCGACCGTAGCGGTCGCTCGGTTCCAGACTGTAGCGCCTAGAACCGCACGGCCACTACTGCCGGCCAACACAGAAAAAGAATAATACCAAGACCAAACTAAACGAGTGTAGCGAGCCAACTGGTCAATAGTTGTTACAGTCCACACCACTCGCGCAGTGCCGGCCGGTGTTGCCGAGTAGTTCTAGACGCTTCAGTTTGGAACCGCGTGACTGCTACGGTCACAGGTTCGAATCCTGCCTCGGGCATGGTTATGTGTGATGTCCCTAGGTTAGTTAGGTTTAAATAGTTCTAAGTTCTAGGGGACTGATGACCTCAGATGTTAAGTCCCATGGTTCTCAGAGCCATTTGAACCATTTTGAACTCGCGCAGCTCGCCACTGATCCCTTTGATGTACCGAGACAAACTAGCCATATGCTCGGGCGGCTCGCAAGCCTGTTTCACGGCGAGCCCTCCAAGCCTACTTCCGTCCACATTACTCATAAGGCTAGCTGGTCTCACAAGTACACTAACCACACGAGGAGTGTGGACGAATCTTAAGTTTAATTCTAACCAGCCGGTACTATTCACCAGACATCCATTGGAGTTGCATGGTTGTGCAGTGTGGTGGTACTGAGCGGATACGGAGTGTGAACTGCGGGTGAAATTACTGTCATCATGGGAAACCATGCCGCCAGGTGGGATGGTCGGCTTGTCAGTGGTGGTTTGCCACCTACTGATTATGAAAGTGAGTCACCTGCCACTGTGCGGGTGGGCAGGCAGGATCTGCAGGACATACACCAGCGGCGCGCCTGCTGGTTGGGAAAACGTTGGTTGGGTGGGTGGTGCTTCCACTGATATCAGTATTATAAACGACGGGTGGCAGCGGGAGAGCATCTGACTGCAGCCACAGTAGCACTGCTCTACCTACCTTCCAACGTGACAGTCTCTTGATATGCTAGATCCAACTCTGCTCTTTTCGTGTTTATTTCCCGTTGTGAATACTGGGCATATTTTGTCTGTAGCTTTGTGACGAGTGTCACAGTAACTGCATGGACCAAGAGTGTCTTGATCATGGTCATATTCTGTACCCTTATGAGACCGACCACAGTGAAAACATGTAAACCAGCTGCGACACTGATTACCTCCCTCTCTTCACTGTTACGAGGCGTGTTTTTTTAAGTAAGTACCGTTTTAAAATTAAAAAAAGACGTGCTAAGATATCTCAATAATTTTATTTTTACAAGAAAGCCTGTACCTTAATCTGCTTTTCTACATAATTTTCGTAAATATTGAGGCACTTGTCATAACGCTGTACCAGTTATTGAATACCCTCCTCATGGAAGTCTGCCGACTGACTTGTTAACCACTGCATCACCACTGTTTTGACATCGTCATCGTCTTGAAAACGTTGACCGCCCAGCTGTTTCTTCAAGTGCAAGAATAGATGGTAGTCACTGGGCGCAAATCGGGGCTGTACAGAGGATGATCTAGAGTTTCCCATCGAAAAGATGTGATGAGATCTTTGGTCTGATTCTCCACATGCGGACGGGCATAGTCTTGCAGCAAAACGATGCCCTTGCTCAACTTCCATAGACTGGTGCTTTGATTCTGGTGTGATGTGGGCCACCCATGTTTCATCGCCGTAACAATTTGTCTTAATAAATCATCACCGTCGTTGTGGTACCACTCAAGGAAAGTCAATGCACTGTCTAACCGTTTGATTTTGTGCACATTTGTCAACATTTTTGGTACCCAACATGCCCACAATTTTCGGTAATCCAAGTGCTCGGTCACAATTCCATACAAAACACTACGATAAACATTAGGAAATTTTTCCGGCAAGGAGGAAATCGTAAAGCGTCTGTTTTCTCTCGCCTTATTGTCCACTTCCTGCACCAAACTTCCATTAACGACCGAAGGACGCCCACTCCGTTTTTCATCATGCACAGTTGTGTGCCCATCTTTAAATGCTCTCATTTACTTTCTTACCATTCCTTCACTCATAATATTTTCTCCGTAAACTGCACAGATCTCACGAAGAATATCGATCACTTTTAGGCCTTTAGCACTAGGAAATCTTATAACAGCCAGTACCTCACAGTGGGCGGGCCTCACGATTATCGGAGGCATCTTAAACACTGAGTCACTCAGTACGCAACGTAAACAAGGAAGAATCAGACTGTAATGGCGTCAGTGCGTAGACTAAGGTACAGGCCTTCATGTAAAAATAAAATTATTGAGATATCTTAGCACGTATTTTTTTAATTTCAAAACGGTACTTACTTAAAAAACACGCCTCGTATTAAAAATATTGGGTTACATCTTATCCAAATATTACCTCCTGCTGTGATAGGTTTGGTGTAGCGTTTCACTTTTGGAACAGGTACTCTGACTGAATAACTTCAAAAAATTTTTTGTCAGACAAGATAATGTCCACATACCTTGCCTCGTTGTCATGGAAGCCTCCATCTTATTATTCTGAAACATTGCACACCGAAATAGAGCGTTTGCAGCTACACCAGAGAAAGTTTCTACTTTTACACAATTGCAGCCTGGCGAAATTGTTTCTGATACACGGGATCGTCAAAAAGTATATGAATAGCTTGTAGGGGTGTTCCGCTGGGGCACGTTCTGAGAACTAATTGTTAAAAAAAACAACTGGACCAATTTCCATATCATTTAGCATTGAAGCTAGTGAATTAGGTCGTCGCGCAAGCAAATTCAACAATCCCGCCAGAGACAGTGTCACCAAACGTGTCCTTCCATTTGTCATCTTCATTTCATCACTCTCGAAAAGGCCATTTTTTTAACTGGTAATGTGCATTTGACCAAGCGGTAAATCACAGACACACAAATATCTGTGCATTTCTGCATTTTAGCTCGTAAAAGCGCTTGAATATGTAGGCGCAACGAACAATGGCTGTATTTAATGCTAAATAACTCGGAAACGGCGCAACGTATTGAATTTTTTTCCACAACAGTTATTCCTCAGCGCATCCTCCTCTGCATATCCCTTAAAAGCTTTTCAGCCTGTTAATGTTAATTTTAAAAATCAGCAGCCTCGGTTGCACAGATTACGACCCACATCCTTATCCTTGCTTTCTATATAGGTAATCTGTGCAACTGAGGATGTTGATTTTTAAAATTAAAATTAATATTTCTACAGTTGCTGACAGGGTCGCGAAATGTTGAAAATATATTTCAGCCTGTTTCTAACCAGCGTGTATTCATTCATGCCTTTTCAATCGCGATGTAGTATTTTACAGAGGAACATTGGATGTAGCCGACCCACATCCTTATCCTTGCTTTCTATATAGACTTGAAAAGGATCAACATCAGATTCAGCGTGTATATTTATTTGGTTATCATTTTGAGCTCTGCCACTTACTGGTTCTGTGTATTCTGCGGCGGATTGCGTGTAATGACTGGCTACATAGTTTGAGTAGCATCTGCTCTTTTTTTTCAGCATCTGCACGTTATGTGTTATCAGACATGCTCATTTACTGTTCGTTGTCAATCGTTCATCGACCGTTTCTGAGAGTTCTTTCCAGGGATTGTCTTTTCGATGTCTTCATCTTGTACTGACCATTCTGTTCACATCATTTAAAGTTTCCACTATGACAGCACTTAGTTCCGTCGTTGGTAATCGGCCATTATCATTGTTCGTTTCACTACCATTCGTACTGTCACCGTCATCACCACCCAAGGCACCGATGAGTCGTTAACTTTGCTGAGGAACTTAGATTTTACGTCTTTTAGTACTCACAAAGTAAAGAGAAAAACAAAGCCGCTGATGCTATCGAAGAATTGCTCTACCACATCCAGTACTCGCCTAAGGAGCACAGCGAACTCCATCTTTCTCACTCGAATTGTGGGCAAACTATTCCCAAAATTAATCATCACTTCGAGTCGAAATATTCTGTAAGGGATTCCTCTAACTTGGCAGCAAACAAAAATAAAATAAGTCATTCACTGAAAATATTTTTCATGATATTAAGAAATCCGTCAATTATTCCCATATGTTATTTGACTTCACGTGCGTTCAACATTTACGTTTGTTCTTATTGTGATGTAACATCACATAACAAAATGAAAATATTAGTCCAGCAGAAAAACGAAATTATGCTACTTAATTTTTCGTAATAATCATTGATCGGACTACAAGTGAGTGCTTCTCTGAGGGGCTGTGGCCTCCGACGAATTTCCAGTTGCTGGATAGCCACTCCGCATGGCGCTCTCCCGGTGAACAGCCGCTACATCAAAAAGAGAATACACTTCTCTTTGTAACTACAAAATACATATACTTATTCTTCTATTATACTTTTACTATTCAGCAAAATTTCGCCTCATGTAAAGTCCGTGGAAGCAGGGACTACATAATCCAACTAGTTAACGCATGTATCATTCAACAGCACTACTTTCTGTGTCGTGGGCTGAAATATATTTTACTTGGACATTGTACTCTCCATACCCTCTTTTAAAATCTTTGAAATATGCTGAGAACCATAATCTAATAACACTGATTTGGGTTTCCCTATGGTATTGAAGTACTCTACCAACCTAATCAATAACGCTTTAGCTGTTGCCTTCTTGATAGGTAAAAGTTTCATAAATTTTGAAAACACTTCTAATATTGATAAAATATTCTTCCAGAACTTTTCGGTAGGGGCCGTACAGGTCCACGGACAGTAGGTCCAGTGCATCTTCCGGTATGTAGAGGACCTTCATTAGTTCGATTGGTTACCTTCGCTGTTTGGTAAATTTAACGCGACTTTTTGCGGTCGGTTACTTGCTTGGTCGCATTACTGATTATTGCTATTGCACATGGAAGCTTTTCGGTCCACAGTGTGCTAATGCAAAACCATAGTTGTCTATTACCTCAGTCTCAAACTGAGACGATCATCATAGTTTACAATCCTCCCTCCCTAGATTTTTTCGTTTATATAGAATGGCTTTAAATTCCATAATGAGATTTTCACTCTGCAGCGGAGTGTGCGCTGATATGAAACTTCCTGGCTGATTAAAACTGTGTGCCCGACCGAGACTCGAACTCAGGACCTTTGCCTTTCGCGGGCAAGTGCTCTACCCTCTTGCCCGCAAAAGGCAAAGGTCCCGAGTTCGAGTCTCGGTCGGGCACACAGTTTTAATCTGCCAGGAAGTTTCATATCAGCGCACATTCCGCTGAAGAATGAAAATCTCATTCTGGAAACATCCCCCAGGCTGTGGCTAAGCCATGTATCCGAAATATCCTTTCTTTCTGGAGTGCTAGTTCTGCAAGGTTCGCAGGAGAGCTTCTGTAAAGTTTGGAAGGTAGGAGACGAGATACTGGCAGAAGTAAAGCTGTGAGGACCGGGCGTGAGTCGTGCTTCGGTAGCTCAGATGGTAGAGCACTTGCCAGCGAGAGGCAAAAGTCCCGAGTTCGAGTCTCGGTCGGGCACACAGTTTTAATCTGGCTTTAAATTTCTTGTAACATTTAGCAATTTGGGGATAATTATGACTATCAAAATTGACTTTTACTGATTTTTCAAACTTTATTTTCATTTTAATGATATCTCACCGTTCAGTTTTCCTTTCCCCATTCACTTCTTTAATGAACCTCATTTTGAAGGTACCATCTGTTGTGGACTGGCAAGACAGCCAATCCACAATGGACGGGAGACCGAAAGGCACACGTTTAACTCACGCGGGCTGGCGTGAGGTCTGGAACAGGACACGGTTGTTATAGTAGCGTAAATAGTACGTAGCTTCTGGAATACATAACTTTAATCCATAATTGTTGAACATCGGTCTGACGGTACATGTATCACAAGATAAATAGCAATTGATAATGGCGCCTTGCTAGGTCGTAGCAAATGACGTAGCTGAAGGCTATGCTATCGTCTCGGCAAATGAGAGCGTAATTTGTCAGTGAACCATCGCTAGCAAAGTCGGCTGCGCAACTGGGGCGAGTGCTAGGACGTCTCTCTAGACCTGCCGTGTGGCGGCGCTCGGTCTGCAATCAATGATAGTGGCGACACGCGGGTCCGACGTCTACTACCGGACCGCGGCCGATTTAAAGGCTACCACCTAGCAAGTATGGTGTCTGGCGGTGACACCACACCATCTTCATTGCTTTCTTTTTGGCGCACCTTCAGGTAATCTGCATAAGACACCTACTACATAATTGTCAGTCCCTTTGACACAAAAAATTTCGTAATCGAACTGTTTAAGGTACTGTGCCCAGTGGGTGAATCTGCCGGTTAGTACTAGGCAATCTTTCAGAAATGTTAGTACTTTATGGTCTCTATGTATAGTTATTTTATGCATCCATAAATAATTTCGGAATTTTTTCAAACCCGATATGGTTGTTAGGGCTTCCTTTTCTGATATGGTGTAGTTCCTTTCGTATTTAGTTTACGCCTTACTTGCGAAAGCTATTGATATGTGACATGATTCTTCTGCTTCTTGAAAAATTTCAATCCGGATTCCATACGTTCTGCTATCTGCACCCATGTGAAAGGGTTTCGTTTGTACTAGGTGGTGGAAAACATTATTCGTCATTAGTTCACTTCTTAATTTTTCGAAGTCATCTTGACATTCTTTTGTCCAAATAAAAGCAATGTTTCTTCTAAGTAAGCTGTTTAATTGGGGACTATGAAATGCTTGCCCCTAAAATACTCAGAGTTCAATGAAAGCTTTAAGTTGCTTTTTGGTCTTGGGTGCAGAGCATTTTTCAATAGCATTTAATTTTTCCAGGTCCTTTCCTAGCACAGAAGTGGTAATGATATCCCAGAAACTTTTTCGTTCTATTAACAAATTCGTAATTTTCAGTTTTAATGTTATCCATCCTGCTTGAAGAGCAGAGAAATCTTTGTTTAACGATTCACAGTGCTCTTGCGGCTCTTCTGTGGCGATCAACAAGTTCTCTATATATATTGTCAATCTAGCACATAGTTCCTGTCATAGTACTAAATCTAAAACCGTGATAAAAACCGAAACAGATGTATTGAGACCAAAAGGGACAACTCCATAATGGCGAAAACATTCCAGCAAATAAAAACGCGGTATATTTGCGAGATTCTGCATTCAGTGGAATCTGCCAGTATCCAGACGTCAAATCAAGGCTTGTTATGTACCTCACATTATGAAATTCTTGAGGCATCTTATCTAAATATTCTGGTCGGTCTACTTCTGCTTTGACAGTCTTATTTAAAATTGTGCGTCAGTCTCCACTCGCACACACCCATCTTTCTTATTTGCGGTAATGCGTCATTGAGTTACCCCCTACACAATCATTTCATCTATTTCTGCCTGTGCAGCTTGTTTCTTGGACAAGGGAACCGTTTAAGGTCTTACAATAAAAGTTTCGTGTGCCAGAGTTTTGATAGAGTACTCAGAATACTTAACCAGCACAGGCTTGTCCGAAAATACTTTCTAATATGCTAAATAGATCAGATTTTTTTGCTAGTATAAGGTCATGTAGTTTCTCAATGATTTCTTTAAAATCATCCTCTTTCCCGTTGTCATCAGTGAAGCTTTTAACATGGTACATTTAAAAGATACTAGAGAAACCTTCAATTTCAGGGTCAGTTTCTAATTCCAAAGAATCGTATTTAGCATCTTGTGAAATTTCAGTTTCTTCAAACCCTACTTCCAAATTATCGCATTTACAGGTAACTTTGAAAACTTCATTGCTACAGTCAATAACCACCCTTTCTTTATCCAACCAATCTGTCCCCAAATTCACTTCGGCGTTCAAATGTGGAACCACCAGGAAATCATGTTCGAATTTTCGTCTTTTATTTTGAATTCTGCCAAAAGTTGACTTTTAATTGGCTTACTAGTTTTACTAGTACCATTAGGAATTTTACGCCATTTACGGACATCATTACTAACAGGTTGATCTGAAATGTACTCAAAAAACGACGATGATATGACACTGACTTGTGACCCAGTATCTAAAAGGACTTGTAGCCTAATGCCGTAAATTTCTACTGGAATGATGGTTTATTTCATTAATCTACTGTCGAAATTATTTTGTTTTTCCAATACCAAATCTTGGTCGATCGTAAGATTATTCCAAGACATGTCATCCACCTTCAAATCTCATATGTATCGAAGTTTTATCGGTTTTTGGATTTCATGGCCTTTCGTGATTTGAATTCTTTGTTGACTAGGTATCGTAAAATCCGAAGGTTCTTTAGTTCTTGGTTCTGTGTTTACTTCCTGTTCTTGTTTTGAAGTTGCTACGTCTGGTGGTACAAAACAGTATTTCGTCATGCCTTTCTCGAATTCTTTTATTTCAATATATTCTTCATCTGAATTGTCTTCTGTATCTGACCATTCGCGGTCGCTGTTCGGTTCTAACAAAAATGTCTTTCTTAGACACATGATAATTTCTTTATACGACCTTTTGTCGGGCTGTAAATACTGAGGGTCACGACTTCCTCCAAATGCTATTAGCTCTTTTTCTTTCACAGCAGGCTGTTCATGTAAACAGTCATTTACAACGACTCTAAAGACGCATACCGCTACTTCGTATTTTGTGTAGTGTCTGTGAACTTCAATAAATCGTATACAATTGTCTATATTTACTTCTTCCGGCTTGCTGACAACAGTTTATTCTGCAGGCTACTCGTTATTCAGGAATGCTTCATCGGCAACGCGGAGGATTTCATCTTCTTCCATTCTCCTCATGGCGAACGTATTTCTTTTCTTACTATCGGACCACGTCCTATTCTCGACGTCCTTTTTCCTCCTTTCACTATTACCTAACATTTTGGTCGCATAATTAGTTTTGAAATCCTCCCACTCACACTGCTTTAGCCCTCGGTACAGATCATTATATGTCCACACCAATTAGTAATCCCTGAGAACTCATTTTCGTAAATTTTATGTTATCCAAATTGTCATCGGCGTCTTCTTTCTCTTGTTCCGATGTTATTATCCGCGAAAGCGGATTCATTGCGTTCTGCTTTGACTCCCTCGTTGTTTTCGATGCCGTAACCATAGCTTTGATATGAACAGCTGATCAGTCTGATTTAATCCTAGCTGACGGGCTTTCTGTCCGCACGCATGTATACGTTTCATCGCCTGCCTCCCGTGTCTCATCCCTGAGAACATCTGTCTCATGCTTACAGCGACCTGCGGTTCTTTCACGTCTACTCCGATATTGTTCTTACGTTTGGACCATGAAAATCTGTTAGCGTTAGTTCGACCCACAGCGTACACTGTCCTTTATTTTCCGAGTGGTTGTCGTTGTAATGCCGCGGTGCAAATCCTCTCCCGCGAGCGGCTGAAGTACCTCGACCACTGCCTCTAACTCGTTGAACGATATTAACGCCATATATGTCGCCGTGAGTTTGTTCACTGTTAATGTGATACCCCTGTTGTTGTTATTCTAACTATAATCACAATTACTTCGCCAATGGTCTTCATCCCCTACTCTTTCTAGAAACGCAGAAAAGCTTTTATGGTTGTTTCCTACCAGGCTCTTTGAATCCTCTGGCAGTTTTTTCTGCAGCTCCCATATAATATCGGATACGGATCATCCGTTTCTGCAGTGCGTCGGTTTTCAGTACGAGGACCCACAGAAATCTTTCATAGAGTTTCTGCCCCTGTTGTCATGTAGTCTAGCCGTTATAAATATTCGCCATAAACAATCTTGTTTTTGTTCTGCCCAGTATTCCTTGGTAAATTTTTGTCTGAATTCGCTATACGTCATCTGATCAGTGTTTTGAGTTGGTTATCAAGACCACTGACTTGTGCGTTGAGTTGGTTATCAAGACCACAAATTTGACTGTTTATGTAGACAAAAGTTTGAAAACGTCATTCACCTTTAATGGCTTTTCGTCGTCCCGCTTTACGGTTTCCTCAAGTTTTGCTTCTTCATCAATTGACTCAGTCGATTCTTTCTCTATTTTGCGAAATACTGAACATATCAATCGTTTCATCATTTTTTCCTGTAAGCTTCCTCATTTGTTTCGCCCTTTAATTCCTGTTTTATTTACGATGGGTGAAACATCTGAATCTGATCATTTACGTACACGTGGTATGCTACGTAAGCCAACTGCTGTTCTGTGGCGCTGCCTGTTTACTCATTTCGCTAACTGCTGTCGGGTTCTATGACGTTCCTCGGTACGCTCTGCACTTTCTCGTTCAGATCGCTTTGGTCTAATACTGTTTTTGCGATTCTAAAAAGACTGTTTTTGGGAGGAAACAATATCGAAACAAACGGGAGTCGAATCAAGGTTTTATTAATAATGAAGCAGACTGTAGTTACCTAAAGAGAAATGGTTGCCAGCCTAATTATGCAGATTTGTACTCAGTACTAGTATGATTCATACAGATTCCTTGATACTAAACTTCTGTTTAGCCGCTGAGATGCAGGATAGTTTAACAAGTTTTGTTCCAGTTATTTGATTTCAACTATGCTGGTGAAGTATTAATGCGTTTAGGCAACAACTGGCACTCGATAACACTTACTATCTGTACATTAGAGTAGGAAGATGAATATAATTATAGGTAAATGATTACTAATGGAGGAGCACATTGACATGGACAAGAAGTTCTTTTGTCAGTTTAATTATAGGAAATTATTTCTGTTGAAATAGTTATCAATCAATAGTATCTTTTGAACTGATAATTATTTGCATTTTCCAGCAAAACATCACTGCTTTATATTGTTTAGCTCAAGTAGATCTAATATAGTTTGAATGATTGCAGCCAGCTGCTTATTTTGGATGGCTGTTGTAATATGACATTTAAACTTGGTCCAACAACTAGCGTGGGAACCCAGAAACTAATTTATTGGTTGGTTCAGATTGTGGCTGAACATTTTAGTCACGACCCAATGTAGGAAACACTGTAAATTACATTACACATGAAATTGTAAACACTATTATTTCGTTTAAAATAATCTCTGAACTCAGAGCTTTAACTGTTCATTCATGAAAACTACATGGAGTATTTCAAAAGCTATGCTCCCTAAATAACTATATACTTTACGACCCCACAAAATCTGTTAACGTGTATTAAGAAAAATAATTGCCTTTCCTTTGAGTAAAACAGGATACTCGGATTGTTCGTTGAACTTGGAATAGGGCCCTGTCTAGGTAAATTACTAAGAATCAAATACTGTGGCTCAACACAAAGTTTACAGAAGACAAAATTATTATTGAAAACGGAACCATTTAAATGCTCCATGCCACCCAACTGCTACTGTGAGGTGAAGGTGGTGGCAACGTCGAACTCCTGTGCTATTCAAAAAGGGGCGGCAAAAGTATCCATGGCTCTTCCTGTGTGACGAGCTATGAAAATTCTCTTCATTGTGTCGGATTTTTCGAGTACAGATGTAACCAAATTACTCCATGAATAATAATCGGCATTACTTCTACATCCGAGGCTATAATACATAATCTTGCAGGTCTTCCCGCCTCTTTCAGTTCACAAGATGCGCACCCATTGCCTGCCAGCCTCCGATTGACTCAGCCACACACGAACTTCACAGTTGGACCTTTTATGTTCCCACTAGCCAGTTACGTTGCTGAGGGACTTCCCTTCAAGTTTTATATGATTACAAACCTACTTTACAAATAAATTTTTAGTTTAAATTTCAACTTTTAGTTTTTTCACTCTTTTATAGCACTTTACTTTTGAAATTATATTCGTAGACTAATTACAATTACATAAATTATCATGAGTAAAGAATAAAACATTTACATCGATTTAGGTCAAAGAGCGTAGTTACAAAGAAGGCACATTAGCTGAAATAGAAAAATAATTTAGATAAGACAAGTTAAGTTAATAACGATAACTGCGTCACACAATGTCAAGTACGCTGATCCCTCTATAGTTCTTGCAGTTACTGCAGTTCCTTTTTGTGAATAGTGACATAACCTTTGCTTTTGACCATGCTTCTGGAAGAGTTCCCTTTCTCCCGCACATATCAAATAAATCTTGTAATCTCTTTGTAATAGGGTGCCCTTATATTTCAACAGTCCAGCGTTTAACCGTCCGTACCTCCCCTTTTTTTGATTTTTGTAGAGTTGAGGGCTTCTCTGAATTCATCCATACACGTCGTGTTTCAGTTTCATCCTCTATATTCTCTGTAGTGAGCGTTTCTTCATACCACAAGATGTAATGTTCTGTCTATTTGCACATTGGACGTTACTTATTTGAGAAACTGTTTTATAAGCTTCATTTGTCCTCCTTGAATGTCATCTATTACGCTTATAAACTTACTGCAGGACTCTTGACAAGCTCGTTTCACTGCCCAATTTGCTGCGTTTCTCTCTTGTTTGTAAATTTGATGATTCTTCTCTGTTGGTTCATTGAGACACCTAAGATAAGTGTCTTGTTTTTTTTCTTCTATTCTGGTAGTTTTTTAACCCTTCCTTCTTATCATTTTCTTTTTCCTAAGACGTCTTGAGCAGCTTTCTTAACTGCAGAGTTCTATATTTTTTTCGTTCCTTCTCTATGTCCTTCTCTTCTTCTTTCTTCTCTCAAACTTGATTAAGTCTCTTCTGGATCAGATCTCGAATGATATGTTCATTTAGGAGATAATCTTCATAGATTTCTTAATTCATCCTTTCGTCTGTCAGCTACTTGTTCTGTCTCCTTTTCGTGTACATATCAATTTGAACCATAGACCTTGCCGTTGATGGGGAGGCTTCCGTGCCTCAGCGATACAGATAGCCGTACCGTAGGTGCAACCACAACGGAGGGGTATCTGTTGAGAGGCCAGACAAACGTATGGTTCCTAAAGAGGGGCAGCAGCCTTTTCAGTAGTTGCAGGGGCAACAGTCTGGATGATTGACTGATCTGGCCTTGTAACATTAACCAAAACGGCCTTGCTGTTGTGGTACTGCGAACGGCTGAAAGCAAGGGGAAACTACAGCCGTAATTTTTCCCGAGGGCATGCAGATTTACTGTATGGATAAATGATGATGGCGTCCTCTTGGGTAAAATATTCCGGAGGTAAAATAGTCCCCCATTCGGATCTCCGGGCGGGAACATTGGTATCTTTGAGGGATGAGGTAGTGAAGGCAGCAGAGGATCAAGTAGGTAAAAAGACGAGATCTACTAGAAATCCTTGGGTGACAGATGAAATACTGAATTTAATTGATGAAAGGAGAAAATATAAAAATGCAGTAAATAAAGCAGGCGAAAAGGAATACAAACGTCTCAAAAATGAGATGGACAGGAAGTGCAAAATGGCTAAGCAGGGATGGCTAGAGGACAAATGTAAGGATGTAGAGGCTTGTCTCACGAGGGGTAACATAGATACTGCCTACAGGAAAATTAAAGAGACCTTTGGAGGAAAGAGAACCACTTGTATGAATATCAAGAGCTCAGATGGGAACCCAGTTCTAAGCAAAGAAGGGAAAGCAGAAAGGTGGAAGGAGGGTCTATACAAGGGCGATGTACTTGAGGGCAATGTTATAGAAAGGGAAGAGGATGTAGATGAAGAAATGGGAGATATGATACTGCGTGAAGAATTTGATAGAGCACTGAAAGACCTAAGTCGAAACAAGGCCCCAGGAGTAGACAACATCCCATTAGAACTACTGACAGCCTTGGGAGAGCCAGTCCTGACAAAACTCTATCATCTGGTGAGCAAAATGTATGAGACAGGCGAAATACCCTCAGACTTCAAGAAGAATAGAATAATCCCAAAGAAAGCAGGCGTTGACAGATGTGAAAATTGCTGAACTAAAAGTTTAATAAGTCACGGATGCAAAATACTAACGCGAATTCTTTACAGACGAATGGGAAAACTGGTAGAAGCCGACCTCCGGGAAGATCAATTTAGATTCCCTAGAAATGTTGGAACACGTGAGGCAGTACTGACCCTACGACTTATCTCAGAAGATAGATTACGGAAAGAAAAACCTACGTTTCTAGTATTTGTAGACTTGGAGAAAATTTTTCACGCTGTTGACTGGAATACTCTCTTTCAAATTCTGAGGGTGGCAGGGGTCAAATACAGGGAGCGAAAGGCTATTTACAATTTGTACAGAAACCAGATGGCAGTTATAAGAGTCGAGGTACATGAAAGGGAAGCAGTGGTTGGGAAGGGAGTGAGGCAGGGTTGTAGCCTCTCCCCGATGTTATTCAATCTGTATATTGAGCAAGCAGTATAGGAAACAAAAGAAAAATTCGGAGTAGGTATTAAAATCCATGGAGAAGAAATGAAAACTTTAAGGTTCGCCGATGACATTGTAATTCTGTCAGAGACAGAAAAGGACTTGGAAGAGCAGTTGAACGGAATGGATAGTGTCTTGAAGGGGGGATATAAGATGAACATCAACAAAAGCAAAACGAGGATAATGGAATGTAGTCGAATTAAGTCGGGTGATGCTGAGGGAATTAGATAGGAAATGAGACACTTAAAGTAGTAAAGGAGTTTTGCTATTTGGGGAGCAAAATAACTGATGATGATCGAAGTAGAGAGGATATGAAATGTAGACTGGCAATGGCAAGGAAAGCGTTTCTGAAGAAGAGAAATTTGTTAACATCGAGTATAGATCTAAGTGTCAGGAAGTCGTTTCTGAAAGTATTTGTATGGAGTGTAGCCATGTTTGGAAGTGAGACGTGGACGATAAATAGTTTGGACAAGAAGAGAATAGAAGCTTTTGAAATGTGGTGCTACAGAAGAATGCTGCAGCTTAAATGGGTAGATCACATAACTAATGTGGAGGTATAAAATGGGATTGGGGAGAAGAGGAGTTTGTGGCACAACTTGACTAGAAGAAGGGATCGGTTGGTAGGACATGTTCTGAGGCATCAACGGATCACCAATTTAGTATTGGAGGGGAGCGTGGAGGGTAAAAATCGTAGAGGGCGACCAAGAGATGAATACAATAAACAGATTCAGAAGGATGTAGGCTGCAGTACGTATTGGGAGATGAAGAAGCTTGCACAGGATAGAGTAGCATGGAGAGCTGCATCAAACCAGTCTCAGGACTGAAGACCACAACAACAACAACATCTATTTGAGATATCACCAATAAATTGCCAGAACTAATGCGGTATCCCTCGCACACTCTTCTCTAACTTTGCTTTCTAATTTTTCATTAACGACAATGAAGTCAGTAACAGACCTTCAGCATGACTATGCATGTTCATGAATACTTTTATTTGCGGCAGAATGAGTTGGGTATCGCTAGTTTGTTGAAAGAAACAAAATATCTAATTTTCCATTGCCATTTATGACGTTTTCTCCGTTCGTTCCCACAATCTTTTGGATTGATTTATTCCCTACCCTTGCATTTAAATCTGCCGTAAGTATTATTCGAAGCTTATTGTTATACTTGTATGAACCCGACTGCTTTTTGTCCTGGAAAGTTATAGTCTCCTCTTTTTTCCCTTCATCAGGTGTGTGAACTGCAATGATAATGTTGTCCCTCTTCTTTGACAGTTAAAAGTTGATTTATTTCATTTATACAGCTGAACTTTATAACTCTCCTTTCCCATGTCTTATGTGTGTAATAGTCAATTCCTTCGTCTGCTCTCTCCTGTTATCGTGTTCCTCTAAATAACAACAAATACAGTACCCTCCTGCATACTGTTTACCCAATAACTAAATATATACAGCAAGTACAGCCCTCCAGGAAGAGGTTTTTTTATATATATATCTTTAGACTCATGCTTTTGTTTCCAAGGAACATATTTTCAAATTAAATGACTTTACCTTCTCAATGACAGTGATGAAATCAAGCAAGCGTCCTAAAAATCCAGTATACAACGTCATAATGCGGAAATGGGTAGATACCGGATCATCAAAATCTCATGGCTTCATTTTTCCAGTCATATGAAGTACGTCAGTAACATGTCGATCCACATCCATACTGGAGGTAAGATAGTTGGCCTTAGGATCTAACCAATGAAAGATAGACCGAAGAAAATGCATGTGTTCTGTTTACCCACATGCAAGTGTTATTCATAGCGAAGTTAGTGTAAATTAACATAAACACAGAGAATACATACACTAATCTATACTACACCATGTCCAGGCAGCATGAAAGTTACCAGCCGCCAGGCGATGTGAATACGAGGTCATGCAGACGTGGGTGTCTAGGAAACACTACACACCAGATTCCTTTCTCGTCTCGTCTGTTGCAGCGTAGTTGAATTCAGAAAGTAAATCTGCACTACTGTCGACATAATTGTATGAGAGGTTCAGCAAATGTGTAGATGTTTAAGATAATACTCATATATTGTTCCATCTCAGTCGTACATTTTTAATTTGATTATATATTTCGATCACTCTGGATCATCTTCAGACCTAAGTAGTTGGGTCGGCAACCCGTCTCGTCTATCAGAACCACAAAACAGAGTACTTAGATCTGAAGATGATCCAGAGTGATCGAAACACGTAATCAAATTAAAAATGTGTAACTCAGATTTAAAAATAAGTGACAATTACGTTAAATAAACTAGCGATATGAACTAATTTTAACCGTCGAAGGAAAACTGTTAATCTTTTCGATTAGTTATCGCCGATTTTTCTGTAACTGGACAGCTACTGAACAAATAGTTGGCACTAGAAAAGATATTCCGCCTACGTGCCTGCACAACTCGCGCACCAATAGCTGTACACTAATATGCTTATGTACACTGACAGTTCATCCAGACCGGGAATCAAAAATCTCAACGATTTTTTTCTTTTACTGATGTCGATTCTGGAAAGATATTTGTCTATCCGTGCCTGAGAAAAAAGGAATCTTAACAGAAGGACAGACAGTTGGATAACGAACAGCAAAAAAATAAATAAATAAAAAATTAAATTAAATTAAATATCATTTCACATAATTACGAATTAACAACTTTCGGATCTTTTCCTTTAATTGTAGTGTGAAACGTTGATTCTTGCCAATTTAACAACTATAGGTCGACGGAAATCATCTTACATGTTTTGATGAGTGATCGTGTGGGTGTCAAAATATGAGACATAAACGACAGCATCTTTTGATTTCATTGACTTAGAAGCTTAAATGTTTTCCACTGCCAAATTCGTATGTGACATAAATTTGAACTTTCTATGTCAACCCGGCCCTAGGAAAAAGGGTTCTTAACCATTTGACAGAGAGACGGTGCGACAACAAATAGATCCCATCCTGAAAGATATCCGTTTTTCCGATCGAGGCACGGAACTCAAAAAAGTTAAACCGGTTAGAAAGCAACAGGGGCGATTGTTTTTACAGTAAAAGATAACAACACTCTCCAGAGTATAGAGCCTGGCAGTTTATCCGTCGTGAAACTATTAGGCGATAAATAATGGTTGGTGCGCGTCATGAATACGTCCAGCATTGACGGCGAGTGTGTGTGTGTGTAAGTCTCATTACTGGGTAGCAGCAAGCGTCCTTTTACGTCCCACTTTCAAATGTAAACTTAGGGGCTGATCATATAACCGACGCAGAAAATAGCGCCTTAATGAACTTTCCTGACGAACAATAGTAGGTCAACTCTCCCCAGCTTTGTCGTTCCGAATATTAGTCGGCTGACATTCAACTAAAGGTCACGGCCAGCCCTGAACTACTTACCCCCGGTGGTAATTCTATTGAACGGGGGCGCAGACATTGAAGTTGTGGTGTGACAGCTCCCGTCATGCACACACACATCGTCACGAAGTTACCAACTTTATCTGAATACACACAACTATGAACAGCACTTCTTCACGAATGGGAATATTCGTTCTGTGAACTGAAGCATTTCATCTCTGTCGTGTTATATAAGAAGTACTTTCTCTGCACTGCTCGTTTCTCACGTTTATTTATTTATTTATTTCGTTCCTTCTCTCTCATTTACCTCTGACATTTTAGTTTTTCTTTCTTTTTTGACAGACATAGCAGCTTTTCTTGAAAAAAGAAAAAAGCAAGCAGTGGAAAAGTAACAATAAAAGCTTGCTGGCGTCGTTAAATAGCTTATTTCACTGGCAGATGTAATGTCGCATCACCATAGCGTTAGGTGACTACTAAACCCACTGAAACAATATTGCCGGGAGTAACGACTAATCTTAACTGAAGAAGTCCGCGAAAATGATGTGTTCCGAAACGTAGATCGGTTATTAAAACAAACTTATGAGAAGACACAACACGGGTTCCATAATTTTCGCTGTTTAAATGCCGTAGTTCTATATGTTTGATGTTACTGTGGAAATATGAGTTAGAACATACGAAACTTCATTACCGTAAAGGCAAATGTTTTCGTAACTCCAAAGCTAAAATACATTTCCAGACAAAATAGAAGAATTCCGTAAATAAGTTGGGGAGTACAGCAAACGAAGTGGAGTAATTGTAGAGACATGTTTATAGAAGAAACTGGGGGGGGGGGGGGCTTTCGAAACAAAGTTCAAAGAACATTCGCGTCTACATAGCAGTAACATTGCTTCGTGGAAAACAAATACTTTATCCATCGAGGAATCTACATATTTTGCATAGAGCGGCTAAGGGGGCACATTTGAATGTTACAATAACTTAAAATTCACGAATACCAAATAAATTTACAAACGACGGAGCTGACCCCCCTTGTTACACAAATCGGGTCAGTACGTTATTGCAGGAGCAACGAAAAAAGCATGCCAAAATTAAACGAACACAAAATCCCGAAGATTGGCGATATTTTACAGAAGCTCGAGATTTAGCGCGGACTTCAATGCGAGATGCTCATAATAGTTTCCGCAACGAAACTTTGTCTGGAAACCTGACAGAAAATCCAAAGAGATTCTGGTTGTTAATGTATGCTAGCGCCAAGACACAGTGAATACCTTCTCTCCAAGACATCAATGGAAATACTATTGATAGTGCTGCAAAAGCAAAGTTACTGAAACCAGGCTTCCGAAATTCCTTCACCAAAGAAGACGGAGTAAATATTCCAGAACTCGAATCAAGAACAGCTGCCATCATGAGTAAGCTTTAAGTAGATATCCTCAGAGTAGAGGAGCAACTTAAATCTCTTACCTAAAGCAAGTCTTCCGTTCCAGACGGTACACCAATTAGGTTCCTTTAAGAGTATGCTGATGGAATAAACCCCTTCTTAACAAACGTATGCAACCGCTCGCCCGTCGAAAGATCCGTAGGCTACGAACGTAAAGTTGCACAGATCACAACAATATTCAAGAGAAGCAATAGGAGTGATGCACTAAATTACATACCAATATCATTAAGGTCGATATGCAGCAGGATTTTGGAACATATATTGTGTTTAAACATTTTTAATTGCCACGAGGAGCCCGTCTATTGACACAGGCAACACGGACTTAGAAAGCATCGTTCTTCTGAAACACAACTAGCTCTTTACTCACAGGAAGTATTGAGCGCTGTTGATAAGGGATTGCAAACTCATTCCTATTTCTAGATTTCCAGAATGCTTTTGACACTGAGAATCACAAGCGGTTTGTAACAAAATTGCGTGTTTATGAAACATCCTCTCAGTTATGGGAATGGATCCGCGATTTCTGGTCAGAGAGGTCACTTCGTAGTAACTGACTGTAAGACATCGAATAAAACAAAAATGACTTCAGACGTTCCCCAGGGTGGTGTTAAGAGACCCACTGTTGTTTCTTATCTATATAAACAATATAGGAGACAATCGGAGCAACCATCTTACGTTGTTTGCAGATGATGCTGTCGTTTGTGGTCTAGTAAGATCATCAGAAGCTCAAACCGAAATGCAAAACTATTTAGAAAAGATACCTGTGTAGTGCAAAAATTGGCAATTGACCCTAAATAAAGAAAAGTGTGAACTCACGCACGTGAGCGCTATAACGAATCGGGTACACGATAAATCAATCAAATCTAAAGGCCGTAAATTCAACTAAATACCTAGGAATTAGAGTTACCAACAACTTAAATTGGAAAGCACACACAGAAAATGTTGAGGGGAAGATGAACCGAAGACTGCAATTTATTGGCGGAACACTTAGCAGATGCAACAGCTCTACTAAAAAGACTGTCTACACTGCGCTTGTCCGTTCTCTTCCGGAGTACTGCTGCACGGTCTGGGGACAGGGGAGTGAGTGTCACGAACATGATACAGGACGTGGGGTGGACATAACTAAAACAAAGGCTGTTCTCTTTGTGGCCTAATCTTCTCACGAAATTTCAATAACCAACTTTCTCCTTCGAATGCAAAAATGTATTGTCGACGACGATCTACTTAAGGGGAAATGAGCATCACGAATCGCACGGAAAGATATAGATGTTAGTCTTATCTGCGCTGTTCGAGTATGGAATAATAGAGAGTTATTGCGGACGTGCTTCGATGAAGCCTGCACTAGGCACTTAAGTGTGATATGCAGAGTAACCACGCAAATGTAGATACCGACGAACACAACATGGAGGATTTTGGAAACGTGATAAACGATCAAAACTGTTCCTCCCGGAGTTCGCTTTTTAGCTTCTTGACAACAGCGTCCCCCAATTAAGTGTACGACGACGGAGACAAGGGAACCGGCATCTGTTGGAGCATAGTGATCATGAGGGACGCCCCGGCTGAGCCCTGCTGACGACTACGACAGTAATCGTAGGAACCCACGGCTCGAGCACGACACCACCACATCGCCCACAGAAAGACCCATTTTATAGTAACTTCAATATAACAGTTTTAGTACTGACGCTGTCATGTAAACAAGGAGATAGAAAATCTTCGAGACAACAGGAAGATTATTGTCTACAATAAGATTTCGTAATCTGACTTGTAACTTACACTGAAGCGCCAACGAAACTGGTATAGGCATGCGTATACAAATACAGAGGTAAGTAAACAGGCTGAATACTGCACTGCTGTCGGCAACGTCTATATAAGACAAGTGTCTGGTGCAGTTCATAGACCGGCTATTGCTGCTACAATGGCAGGTTATCAATATTTGAGTGAATTTGAACGTGGTACTATAGTCGGCGCATGAGCGATGGGACATAGCGTCTCCAAGGTAGCGATGAAGTGCGGATTTTGCCGTATAACCATTTCACGAGTGTACCGCGAATATCAGTAATCCGGTAAAACATCAAATCTCCGAGACCGTTGCGGCCAGAAAAAGATGCTGCTAGAACGGGACCGACGACGAATGAAGAGAGTCGTTCAATATGACAGAAGTGCTACCCTTCCGCAAATTCGTAGAGATTTGAATGCTGGGCCATTAACAAGTATAAGCGTGCGAATCATTCAACGGAACGTCATCGAAATGGGCTTTCGGAGCCGAAGGCCCAGTCGTGTACCCTTGATGACTGCACGGCACA
Organism: Schistocerca nitens; assembly: GCF_023898315.1. Classification (NCBI taxonomy): domain Eukaryota; kingdom Metazoa; phylum Arthropoda; class Insecta; order Orthoptera; family Acrididae; genus Schistocerca; species Schistocerca nitens. The sequence continues at coordinate 109,983,146 of NC_064618.1, read as the reverse complement.
AAGCTTTATGCCTCGCCCGGGTCCGTCAACACTGACATTGGGCTGTTGATGAATGGAAACACATTGCCTGGTCAGATGGGTCTCTTTTCAATTTGTATCGAGCGGATGGACGTCTACGGGTACGGAGGCAACCTAATAAATCCATGGACCCTGCATGTCAGCAGGAACTGTTCTAGTTGGTGGAGGCTCTGTAATGGTGTGGGGCGTATGCATGTGTACTAATGTGGAAGCTTTCATACGTTTAGATACGACTCTCACACGTGACACGTAGGTCAACATCCTGTCTGATCACCTGCATCCATTGGTGTCCACTGCGCATTCAGATGCACTTGGGCAATTCAAACAGGACAATGCGACACACCACACGCTCAGAATTCCTGCAGAGTGGCTCCAGGAACGCTCTTCTGTGTTTAAACACTTCCGCTGGCTACCAAACTCCCCACACATGAACGTTATTGAGCATATCTGGGATGGTTTGGAACGTGCTGTTCAGAAGAGATGTCCACCCCCTCGTACTGTTACGATTTATGGAGAACCCTGCAGGATTCATGGTGTCAGCTTCCTGCAGACATTAGTCGAGTCCATGTAACGTCGCGTCGCGAGACTTCTGCATGCTCGCGTGGGCCCTCCACGATTTTAGTCAGGTTTACCAGTTTTTTTGGCTATTCAGTTTATTACACTGCACTTTCAACCACAGCATTCAGTAGGGAAGATAAGAATATTGTGTCATACTAATGTATGAGCACCAAACAACCAAGCAAGCAAGCAGCACAAGAGAGTAACGCGAACAAGAAAGACGATTACCGCGCAACCTTTACGTCCACTGATTCAGTAATTGATACGCAACAAGCTGTACATTTCCCGACAGGATTTTTAAATGCTCTTGAGCCCCCAGGATTACTGCCCCACAACTTCATTTTCAAAACAGGATCCTCTATCGTATTATCACGCAACATCGACCCACCTTCGGTGTACAACGGTGCAAGGTCGGCCGTGAAGAACACATTGCCGAACGTAATAGAAGTCACCTCGTCACGGTGTGTGCAGCAGGGAAAGACGTATTCATTCCTCGCATTCCGTTGATACCAGATGATTTAAATATGCCCTTCGATTTCAAGCGGCTGTAGTTTACCTTCAGACTTGTATCTGCTACAACTACAATTATGTGGCAGGCATTAACTTGCACACACTATGTTTTCACGTGGCCAGTTACACGTGGCTTTCTCAAGAGTCGTCACAGCGGTTAGTTTGTTTGTTTAATCTCTAGACGGACAAACAAAGAACATTGTGTACTATCAAGCTTTGGGATAAGTGTTTTATTTTATAGTTTTATTCGAGTTTGGTACAATTATACCTTTTCTGACTTTAAATACGCTTTTATTATATTTAGTAAAAGGAAAGTTTCGCAGCTTGTTATGTAGGAACTCAAACTTTTCTTTACTTTTTAAGTAATTAAGGGTTTATTCACCGCCGCTGACTGATATATGTATTTAAATCATAGAAAGCACTAGTAGATACGTGAAATATTAATTCATTAAGCATAAGCACATACTTTTAGAGTCAAAATGCTTTTGCAAAAAATTAAGTGTACCGAAATGATAAAAGTATGTATTTTGGAGTTAGATCTTGGGTACATTATTCATTACAGATATATAATTTAAAAATAATTAAAGCATTACTGAGGTTGACATCACTAAGCTTTTGGTCTAAATTTGGTGTATATTTGCGAAAGTCGGAACGAGAAGCCCAGAACATGATTTTTATGAATACTGCAGGGAAGAGGTATTCTTTTATCGCATTCCACTGGCGCCCAGTGATTAAAATACGCTATTCCATTCAAAGCATTTGCAGTTCCCCATGCAGTTTGCATTCACTATGACTATGGACAAGGCACAGGGCTAGTCACTTTGGGTAGCAGACATTAAACATCCCTGGCAAACCGAGCACTGCAGCAAGTTTCATCGGAAAAGTTACTTCTACAATTGGTTTTTAATGATGACTTTGTGGGGCGGCAGGTGGAATAATTGTAAATGTTCCTATTATTTATTTAATGCTGTTGTTTGCCGTTCTCAACACGGGCTCTCTCACTACAATATTGGCAACCAGAAAGTGATTAGCAAAACGTGAAGCCTGTAATTAGAATTCCTAGTGCCCGTTTCATCTGAGAAATACATTTATAGCTACAGCTTATAGCTCTGAGGAATTAGGAGATTGGCTGGGATTCATAATCAAAAACCATTCGCTCTAAAATGTTCACTATATTCTGAAAGTCACAGACCAAAAAGGATCCACACAATCCAACTACCAGAGCAGCTATAACTGTTGAAATGAAATGTGTAAGTGAATGCTCGCCATAATTTGATGATAATGTTCATCAAACGCCACGCTAAATAATGGTAGAATGTCTGTCCTGCGGCGGCACGTGAAAATACGACATACACAAACTAAAGATAGATCATTAACGTCATCCCAAAATTAACATTTCACTCGAAAACGATTTCATGGATACGCATATCCCGAGTAAATTATTACTGCATCGGAGGCAGTTTATATCAAAGATACCGACGCGACGCGACTCCCGGCACAGGTGGTGCGCTAATCAGCGTGTGGAGAGAAATGGGGCCTTCCTTTTCTCGCGCAGCGTTCTTAAATATAAAGCCGCGGTGCGGACGGCTAAGAGAACGCCTGATCAAATCTGCTCTCCCGACTAGCCGCTGGGCTAGTGATGCACCACTTTAAGTTATCGAATAAATCATTGCTTCCTTTGCTGATGGCCGATGAAGCTCTCAATTTAAATGTGCAATCAGCACACAGGTAAGTAATCATAATAAAAGTCTGACGTGGCTAAGTCAAATATTTTTGGCGAGAGAATTAATTTAATTACATTACACGCAGTAGACGAGCTCTGAACTTGCCCTTTGGAGATACGCTATCGCTATAGTTTTATAGTTATTCAGTTGAAACTTCTCACATCTTTATGATTATAGCGGATCTCCCTTCTACTTAAATTTAAACATCCTAGCTTTATCTATTCGCCTACTTAATCTATCTTGATTTCTCAATTTCTAAGACAAAAACCAGAAAATCATGAATTTCAACTAAAATTTTAAATTGAGAGATCCAGAATATTGTTTCTACTAAATTATTATGCAAAAGGAATCTAAACATAAATTTTTAAGTTTCTAGCTCTTTTCTGTTGCGCCAGTGATTTTTACAGAAAAACGTCCAAATTTCGAAAATGGATAAAGTTATTGAACTGATATTCAACACATATTGATTTAGTATTACTCCTGACATGCTAGAAACGTTTCAGGTTATTTACTTGATTTTTAAAGTATTGTGCAACATTTATGACGTCAGAGCTAGCTACCGCGGACTGGCTGGCACACAATGGAAAGACTAATGTGTATTTTATAAGGCGTGAGTATGCTGCTTCCCTACAACTTTTACCACTGATGTAATTACTTCATTAATGAAACATACTGAGAAATGTTATTGATTGTGGTTCTCTTACGTGCTCCTAGAAACAAGTATCATATATCAGCGGAAAAATGGTCCTGCCGAATTTGCGATAAAAATGTTGTATAACATTTGTCCAGTTTCTGTTGAGCACGGAGATACAGCTTAGTTCAATACATTTTCGTTTCGTATGTTGGTACACCGGATGCCTTGGGTTGCTATAGGCGTATTTATCGAATGTCTGCAGTTGGGTGTTAATGTTCACGTTGTGAATTTGTGCTATAGTTTACATTGAAGTTTTCATTGTGATTTGTTAGCCAAGTCTACCGTACTGTAGCTTGTAAACATGTCGCACGTATTTACACGTGCTGAGTGTGCTGATGTGGTATTTGTGTTTGGGTTTTGTAATGGAAACGCTGCTGCTGCTTGTAGACAACATGGCATACGATTTCCTAACCGCAGATTAACAGATTCAGGAGTGTTAACTCGTGTGCTCGATACACTGTGTGACACTGGGTTGGATTGGGTTGTTGTGGTGGAGGAGACCAGACAGCGAGGTCATCGGTCTCATCGGATTAGGAAAGGACGGGGAAGGAAATCGGCGGTGCCCTTTCAAAGGAACCATCCCGGCATTTGCCTGGAGCGATTAAGCGAAATCACGGAAATCCTAAATCAGGATAGCCGGACGCGGGATACAGCCGTCGTCCTCCCGAATGCGAGTCCAGTGTGCTATGTGACACTGGTACAGTGCCTGGCAGTCATACTGCGTCTGAACATGCAAATGTGGATGAAGACATTATTCAGTCGGTAGAACTTAGTCCTTCACAGGCACACGTAGAATTTTTGAATGTATCGGTGTTCCACATAAAAGAGTATGGCGGACAATACGTATGCACGGGTTCTATTCCTATCATTTACAGCTCATTCAACACCTCCGAACGGGAGATGATGATAGGTGAATGGAATTTTGTTATTGGATACTTAGAAATAGCCAGGTAATTCCATTTTTACTTTTCACTAATGAAGTCACTAAAGCTCTTGACGGCAAAACTCAGTGGTCCAAATAAAACCCACTGTGGGGACGCATTTTCAAGCACGCTTCTCTGTAAATGTGTGATGTGGTTTGATAGACAATCAGTGATTGGACCTGTTCTGTTGCCGCATCTTCTTGCAGGACCCCGTTATCTATGCTTTCTTGAAAATGATATTCCAGCATTATTGGAAAGGATTCCTTTGGCTACAAGAATGCGTATGTTCATCCTTCATCACGGGGCTCCTGCACATTGTAGTCGTCAAGTAACACATCATCTAATCCTAACTTTCCCCGGACGATGGATCGGTAGATGCGGGCACGTTTCTTGGCCACCAGTCCCCTGTGGTGATGGTTGAAAGGTGAAGCCCACAATGCAAAGGTAACCACAAGAGCAGATTTGATGGTTCGGATTATGAGAAGTGCAGCGCTCATAAAAGAATGAAAAGACGACCTGAGAAGTGCTACACGTGGTATTAGCAAGAGAAGTCAAAAGTGCACTGAAGTTGGCGGTGGAATGTTTGAAAATCAACTGTGAGCGTCCTAATTTGCCTTTGCTTTAAGTTTGTTTCGGTTACATACTAACAGCTGTATCTCTATAAATAATAAAAATTGGACACATATTATACGGCATCTTTTACTGCAGTTCATCTACACTCCTGGAAATGGAAAAAAGAACACATTGACACCGGTGTGTCAGACCCACCATACTTGCTCCGGACACTGCGAGAGGGCTGTACAAGCAATGATCACACGCACGGCACAGCGGACACACCAGGAACCGCGGTGTTGGCCGTCGAATGGCGCTAGCTGCGCAGCATTTGTGCACCGCCGCCGTCAGTGTCAGCCAGTTTGCCGTGGCATACGGAGCTCCTTCGCAGTCTTTAACACTGGTAGCATGCCGCGACAGCGTGGACGTGAACCGTATGTGCAGTTGACGGACTTTGAGCGAGGGCGTATAGTGGGCATGCGGGAGGCTGGGTGGACGTACCGCCGAATTGCTCAACACGTGGGGCGTGAGGTCTCCACAGTACATCGATGTTGTCGCCAGTGGTCGGCGGAAGGTGCACGTGCCCGTCGACCTGGGACCGGACCGCAGCGACGCACGGATGCACGCCAAGACCGTAGGATCCTACGCAGTGCCGTAGGGGACCGCACCGCCACTTCCCAGCAAATTAGGGACACTGTTGCTCCTGGGGTATCGGCGAGGACCATTCGCAACCGTTTCCATGAAGCTGGGCTACGGTCCCGCACACCGTTAGGCCGTCTTCCGCTCACGCCCCAACATCGTGCAGCCCGCCTCCAGTGGTGTCGCGACAGGCGTGAATGGAGGGACGAATGGAGACGTGTCGTCTTCAGCGATGAGAGTCGCTTCTGCCTTGGTGCCAATGATGGTCGTATGCGTGTTTGGCGCCGTGCAGGTGAGCGCCACAATCAGGACTGCATACGACCGAGGCACACAGGGCCAACACCCGGCATCATGATGTGGGGAGCGATCTCCTACACTGGCCGTACACCACTGGTGATCGTCGAGGGGACACTGAATAGTGCACGGTACATCCAAACCGTCATCGAACCCATCGTTCTACCATTCCTAGACCGGCAAGGGAACTTGCTGTTCCAACAGGACAATGCACGTCCGCATGTATCCCGTGCCACCCAACGTGCTCTAGAAGGTGTAAGTCAACTACCCTGGCCAGCAAGATCTCCGGATCTGTCCCCCATTGAGCATGTTTGGGACTGGATGAAGCGTCGTCTCACGCGGTCTGCACGTCCAGCACGAACGCTGGTCCAACTGAGGCGCCAGGTGGAAATGGCATGGCAAGCCGTTCCACAGGACTACATCCAGCATCTCTACGATCGTCTCCATGGGAGAATAGCAGCCTGCATTGCTGCGAAAGGTGGATATACACTGTACTAGTGCCGACATTGTGCATGCTCTGTTGCCTGTGTCTATGTGCCTGTGGTTCTGTCAGTGTGATCATGTGATGTATCTGACCCCAGGAATGTGTCAATAAAGTTTCCCCTTCCTGGGACAATGAATTCACGGTGTTCTTATTTCAATTTGCAGTAGTGTATATTACCATCTCCTAACATGTTTACTATCCGTCCTGAAGTACCCTGTTTATGTCTGTCTCCCAGTATCTCCTTTTCTCCCATTCATTTACGGTATATCACAGTACAATTGCCTCTTCTTTCCCTTACACTGTCTCCTTTTGTCTTTCTCTCCCACTACCATTGTCTCCACCATATCTCGGCAGCTCAAAAACACTAGGGAGTCCAACTTACTTTTTTCACCTTACGCACGTGTTTTAAATTTCGGTCCAAAATGAGCACTCCCCTACAGCTACGTACTAAAGTTCGTCGGTAGTAGAGCGTCCATACCCCCAAAACCTTTTTATGGTCTCCATCATCTGTATTTTTCATTTCCATTGTCTCCTCTCTCTTCTGCTCTCACTCCATTCACCTCTTTTCCTCTTTCCCTTCAAATTTTTCTCTCCCACCATCAATGTCTTCTCTCTCTCCTTCTCTCCCATTGACATCCCTCTTCTACCGTGACCATCTCTTTGCTATTCTCTTTCAGCCCAAAAGATCACAAGTGTTTTCGGATGCCGAAATTTTTGGTGAGTAGGCGGAATGAAGATTGAAGTACCTGATTCCTCACATTTCTATCACAATTTTTAACGAGGAACATATTCGCCCGCTTCGTTCTCCGACAGGAGCATTTTTCCCCTGGTTCCTTCCTTTTCCCCGGTACGGAAGGATGTGCTGCTTACAAAACGAATTCTGTAGATGAGTAACATTTTCAGACATTAATTATATATTTCTACACATTTATGTACTTTGACACATATAAACAACAAATAAATATGCAAAATAAAAAGTTAACACACAGTCGTTGCTTAACATTTTTTCTTGGTACTTTGCTCATCGATTCAAGTACGTCGAAAACGCCCGGCTTACAGCTGGTGTCTTAAAGGAATGAAAATATTATTAGAAATATTTTACTGAATTTGCCGTCTTTCCTATTTTACGTAATTTTTGGCGGTTACTTTACGCTCTTTTCAGGTGTGTTAACATCTTTGTTAGCTCATTTTCTGTCGCTGTATTACGGCTTTGGGCATTTTCGTCTTTGAGTTGGGAGGTGCCCATTATACAGGGAGAGGGCGCAATAAAGAGTTATGGGTGAAACAACGCTGGATAAATATATAGTTTTGTGACATCAGAACTGTTGCAATGCGCATAGACCCACTACGTCAGTTAAAACTACATTTACGCTCCAAGCCAGTAATTATGAGCATATTTTAGGTGCATAACTACCGAAACTTTTAATCTCTGCACCTCGGAGGCGGATAATGACATCGAAAAAATTATGCTTATCCATTACAGGATATTTTAGAACCGTGACTGTATATTGAAAGAAAATAAGTTACACAAGACTGCAACCAGTCACATTTTTGAATAAATATGTTTTATTCCATAAACCAGTCTTCGAACCTTTTCAGGTTCATCCTCAGATGGTTTCAGGAAGTTACATCATTATTGCTAGCATAATGCTCGGTGCTGGCTCTATGACAAAAAGATGGAACACACTAATGTATCACCATGACTATAGCTTATATGTTGATATGAATGTAAATTTAGTTTTTTACTTACTGCAGCAGTATAGGCGGCTTTTTTCGGTTAGTGTCCATCTGTCTGTCTCCATTTTGATGTCCAGTTGTTATATCACTACACACACTTGCACACAAACTATATTAATTTACACTTAGACAGCGAGACTTTTCCAGCATCTAGCATGCGCCATGCAACTGTTGTTTGTTGTAAAAGTTCATGGAAAAAAACGTAATTATTCAAAAACGTGACTGGTTGCAGTCATGTATAACTTATTTATATATCGAAAAAAGTTTCGAAATTCCCCGAGAATATCAACTTAAGAGCATATTGTAAATATTTCAACGAACTGCGACGAGTAGAAATTATAGAAGTTGCCATCCCCACAACTGTTACTTCTCGTAACCAAGAATCATGATTTTTCAGGTTTTCTCAGGAATCGTCAGTGAACAATGTTGCTCTTTTAAGCCGTCTAGGGCACACCCTAGACCACCCATAACGCAAAAGAGGCAAGTGATTTGCTCAATTTCCTTTGGTTGGAGGAAGTGTGTAAAGTTCCTGCATGTATACAACTGATACAAATAGTTGGTAGGCTCAAGGGCTATCCGAAACACTTGACTCTTTTTCGTTCCTGTAACTGTATGTCCGCAAAACAATGCTCTGTTGAGATATGGGCAGGTCTGTCCTGACATTCACAACTCTCTGTTAGGGAGACGTTGACACAGTAGGCTGTGGTCCAAATGGCTTTCTTCGCAATGAATCACGCACTCTTATCAAAAACACCTGGCTCCATTTAGATTGCGTACCGTGCGTTGGTCACTAGCCCCTGTAACGTCTTCATACTGTCGATGCATTGGGCGTAAAGCAGCGCATTTTAATGTCCCCATAGATAAAAATCCAACGGGTTAAAGTAGGCCGGCTGGAGAAGTCTTGCTACCAAACCTCTTGTTTCGATCCACCGCCCATGAAACGTTGCGGTAATGTACCGTCGCACGTTAGGCAGAAAATAGAGTGATGCTCCGTTGTTCATAAACGACAGCCGTTGTCTTTCTACAAGAGTAATGTTCTCCAAAGGCGCTGGTAATCCATTGACCAGAAATCTGTGATACACAGCTTCTGTTAGTCTGTTCGGTAAAGAGTTTGATCCTAAGTGTCTCTTACCGAAAATTCCTACCCATGCATTCATACCGAAGCGAACCTGATACCTCATGTTCATGACTGGCTGACGACTTGCATCTTTCCGCACGTACTTGTTGTGGTAATTTACTATGCCATCTACTGTGAATCTTGCCTCATGTACAAATAAAATGAAGACTGTTTCCATAAGTATTATTTTAAATACAGCAAAGGTAAGTGGATAGAAAATACATTGCTCTCCACCTCGCTTCGCCTATAAAACTAGCCTCCAAACAGCTCCTCTCCCCCGCTCCCCCCCTTCCTCCTCCCCCTACCTCTTATCTAATTTAATGTCAATCTTTTTTCCCGCGTGGCGATAATATGTGCGCATATGTAACTGCCATATGCTATACCCGTTTATCATAACGTTTAGTGCATGTAAGATTATAATGATAACTTCTTGTGGATTATTGTTACATATAAAGACGTCAGTTAATATGCCGAAACTCTTAATGTGAATGTTTATAGCAGTTCATGGCGTTCTTGAACAAAATAAAATAACCTGCCAATGATGGGAGTAAAGCTGACATCCAGTATAGATTTGAAGTAATAATACCAGCTATTCGGAAAGAATGCGCTACTATGTCATAAACATATAAGTGTTAGAAGACATTTCTGAAAATATTGGTCTGTTTTTTATAGCCTTGTATGGAAGAAAAAGTTAGACGTGTAGCTGTACTGGTAACACGAGATGTTTTGAAATGTGATGTTACTTTACAATGTTCAAGACTAACGGTATACATCGAGCACCTAATAAAAGGTTTTGAATCGAAATGGAGGAATTGAAGATTGTAGAGCAATTCGACTACTAGAAAAGTTATCTTTACAGGACACATCCAGAGGCATCAGGGAATAGTTAGTCTGCTTATGGAGTGGAGTGAAGCAGATAAAATTGTAAGTGGAGATAGAGGCTCGACTGCAATAAGTAGGACGACATGGCAGTAGTATGCAGTCGTTGCCCAGAGGTCAAGAAACTTGCACAGGATACTGTAGGTTGGACCACAACTGCTTACAGCTTGAACATCTGATATTGTTTACACTTGGTCCTACCGGTTTTCACGCTGTACGTAATTTAGCTTTTGACCTAAGTTCTGGCATTCATGGATTCATGAACGTGCATTTCAAGTTCTATTCACCTCTGAAATGAAACATACTGGTACTACATTGTTTCCCTCCAGACAGTGTAAGACTGCACTCGATTGTCCTTCATTTACGTTTCTTCCATTTCATTATACAGCATAGTTGCTAGATACAACATACTGAGGTGACGAATGTCTTAGGATACATCCTACAAACGTGTCGGATCTCTTTTTGCCAGACAGAGCGCAGCAACTTGACATGGAGTCAACAAGACGTTTGAATTCCCCTGCAGAAATAATGAGCCACACCGCCTTTACAGCCATCCATATTTGCGAAAGTGTTGCCGGTGCATGATTTTGTATACGAACTGACTCCTAGAAACGTTCATTCGGATTCAAGTCGAGCGATCCAGGTGGCCAACTCATTCTCTCGAATTGTCCAGAATGTTCTTGAAGCCAGTCGCGCTGAATTGTGGCCCGGTGACATGGTGCATTGTCACCGATAAAAGTTCCATCGTGTTTGGAAACATGCAGTTCATCAATGGCTGTAAGTGGTCTCCAAGTCACCGAATATAACCACTTCCACCAGAGGAGCCAGTCTATTCCGTGTCAACATAGCCCACATCATTATGGAGCCACCACCAGCTTCCACACTAACCTTGTTGACAAGTTACGTCCATGGCTTCCGAGTCTCTGCCACTCTCGAACCATACCATTCCTCTTAGCAAACTGAAATCGGGACTCATCTGACCAGGCCACGGTTTTCCAATCGTCTAAAGTCCAACTGATGTGGCCACGAGCCCAGGAGACGCGCTGCAGGCGACATCGTGCTGTTGGCGAAGGCATTCGCTTCGGTCGTCTACTGCCATAGCCCATTAACACCAAATTAAGCCGCACTCTACTAACGGATACGTTCATCGTACGTGCTACACTGAATTCCGCGGTTATTACACGCAGTATTGCTCCTTTGTCAGCGCTGACGACTCTACGCTATCTCCTCTGCTCTCGGTCGTTAAGTGAAGGCCATCGGCCTCTGCTTTTTCTACGGTGAGAGGTAACGCCTGAAATATGGAATTCTCGGCACACTCTTATCGCTGTGAATCTCAGAATAAGGAATTCTCTAACGATTTCCGAAATGCAATGTCCCATGCGGCTAGCTCCAACTATCATTCCCTTCTTTGCTTAGTACTAGCTTGCTATCTGAACCGCAGATATTCATATAGTTGCTTCTCTTTTCGTTAAAAGTCTTCTTTAATTCTGCTGTACGTGGTATCTGGTTTTCCTACAGTCATGCGTTTTTCTACAGCTTTGCATGTATTTCTCCTCTAGCCATTCCTACCTACCCATTCATGTGAACTTATCAATTTCATTTTAGACACCTTCGGTCTCATCATTTGCGGTGTTTATATGTTTCCTCCTCTCATCAATCAAATTTAGTATCTCATGATACCGAAAGATTTGCATAGTGTTCGTTCTTTAGTGGCCTTGAGTATTTCATCTCTCGATACTATCCATTCGTCATTTTTGTAATCCCTTCACCTATTTCTTATCTGTCGCTACCTAAACCTGTTATCAAGGTCACAAAATAAAAGCTACAAATTTTGTTTGCTCGTTAGTGGCAATCCCATTAATGGGCGTCAAACCAGAATTATTAACAACCAAATTTTAACGTTTAGACTGAAGCAGTTACGGAAAACTCCACTTTCGTAAAAACTACAACAATAACACATATGAATTCGAATAGATATTTGCATGTAACAGTGCTAGATATTTCAGATTATTAACGCAAGCATTCTGAGCCACAAAACTATTGTCTGTGAAAAGAATTTTCCATAAATACGCGGCTATAATATCAGTTATTACCAGACGAATGAAATATAACGGAGCGAAATTTACGATAGTTGATACTTCACAATGACAAGTGGGGAACAGGGTACCGTGCATTGCATTACAACAAATGAAGGTTTTAATTATCCAGTACATTAGTTTGCTACATGTTAGCTTTCAGATCCCTAGATAACCTAGCCCTCATTCTGGCCCTAACCTTTTGCCAGAACTGTCTTTAATTAAGTATTAAACGGCACTACATATTAATGGATGATATATTTAAGATACTACGCTAAGTTATGAAAAATATGGGTACGACTCATTTGCTTCCTTTGTAGATTTTTTGTTGTTATTGTTTATTGGGTATTGTTCACGTTTATGATTCTGGGTGCTTGATTATTGATCAGCTTGTAAATTTGCACACGGAGTTCAACATGTGAACTGCTTTATATATCCGGTTATTACGACATGGTAACTTTTGAACTTCTTATTTATTGTGTCTAGCAATCCTGCCTACTTGTTTCGCTAGACAAGCAATGAAACAACACATTTTAAAGTGTTTTATTACTATTAATCAAAAATAATACATAACTTTGTCAATTTAACTGATGTGTCGCAAGAAAAGTGCGACACTCGAAATAATCAACCATTTCAGTATCGACAATCCGAAGTGTGTGCTACATAGAGGGTCCAAGCGAAGTGGCTACTGTTGACGCTGCTATCGAAGTCACTAATCTTGAAGCTGGTATTGAAGTGGTCCGTCACCAGTCGGTCGCGGCGCTTAAGTCCTCTTCTCATAGGGGCCGTGGCTGTCGTGTTATCGTGCTGGAGGGAGGTCCAGTCAGCATGAGTTTGTTAGACTTCTCACAGCCTTCTCTTCCCAGTCGTTCGTGATCAGCGTGCCGGCGCTTGACTTTACGCCGTAACAATGCCATGATTCAGTGGTTAGCAATCCGTTGTCACTCTGATAAAAATTCTAAATACGAGGGTTGAAACTTTAATAGTGGAAACTATTTATTTACAACTCGTACAAAATAGATACGTGTTTCAAAGTTATACTGACCTTCAAGATAATCACCAGCTTTGTGTATAACCCGTTGTCAGCGATGTGGAAGTCGTAGGATACTCTTAGCAGTGCCAGTTACGTTGACAGTTCGAGCGGCGTGGTCTATTGCCCGACGAATTTGTAGCAGTTCTGAAGCGAATGCCGTGAAGTGCTTCCTTCAGTTTAGAAATCGAGTTGAACTCACCATGGCTAAAGTCAGTGGAGTGCAGTAGGTGGTATAGCACTTAGCAGCCCTATAAGTCAAACAAATCAGTAACAGCTTGCACTGTAGGTGCTTGAGCATTGTCCTGCAAAATGATGGTCAGGTCCTGCAAACGAGTCATCACTTCTGTCTCTATGCTGTTCATTTTTGTAACACAATCTACGACCAGCTAAGAGACAGAAATGATGACACTTTCTGCAGGGCCTGACCATCATTTTGCAGGACAATGCTCAAGCACGTACAGTGCAAGCTGTTACTGATTTGTTTGACTTATAGGGCTGCTAAGTGCTATACCACCTACTGCACTCTACTGACTTAAGCCATAGTGAGTTCAACTCGATTTCTAATCCGAAGGAAACACATCACGGCATTCACTTCAGAACTGCTACAAATTCGTCGGGCAATAGACCGCGCCGCCGAACTGTCAACATAACTGGCACTGCTAAGAGTATTCTACGACTTCCACATCGCTGACAATGGGTTATACACAATGCTGGTGACTATCTTGAAAGTCAGTAAAACTTTGAAACACGTATCTTGTATGAGCTGTAAATAAATAGTTGCCACTATTAAAGTTCCAACCCTCGTATAATGATTATAATAGATTTTCAGTCTGTATATTGAGCAAGCAATAAAAGAAACATATGAAAAATTTGGAATAGGAATTAAAATCCTGGGAGAAGAAATAAAAACATTGAGGTTTGCCAATGATATTCTAAATCTGTCAGAGATAGCAAAGGACATGGAAGAGAAAATGAATGGAATGGACAGTGTTTGAAAGGAGGATATAAGATGAACGTCAACAAAAGCAAAAGGAAATAGTGAAATGCAGTCGAATTAAATCAGGTGATGCTGAAGGAATTAATTAGAAAATTAGACACTTAAATTCGTAGATGAGTTTTTTTTATTTGGGCAGCGAAATAGCCGATGATTCCAGAAGTAGGGAGAATATAAAATGTAGACCGGCAGTGGCGAGAAGAGCGTTTCCGGAGAAGAGAAATTTGTTAACACCGAGTATAGATTTAAGAGTCAGGAAGTCGTTCCTGAAAGTATTTGTATGGAGTGCAGTCATGTATGGAAGTGAAACATGGACGATAAACAGTTTAGACAAGAAGAAAATTGACGCTTTTGAAATTTGGTGCTACAGAAGGTTGCTGATTATTAAATGGGTGGATAACATAACTAATGAGGAGGTAATGAATAGAACTGGGGAGAAGAGAAATTTGTAGTACAATTTGACTAGGAGAAGTGATCGTTTGGTAGGACACATTCTGATGCATGAGGGGATCACCAATTAGTACTGAGGGGAAGAGTGAGGGGGTACAATTCGTAGAGGGAGACCAAGAGATGAATACACTAAGCAGATTCAGAACGATGTAGGTTGCAGTGGTTACTCGGAGATGAAGTGGCTCGCACAGGATAGAGTAATGTGGAGAGCTGCATCAAACCAGTCCTTGGACTGAAGACCAAACAACATCAATGAATTGTTAGAATTAGTTACTGAAGATATTTGACGTTAATGGGCTATGGCAGTAGCTGACCGAAGCGAGTGCTTTTGCTATCAGCACGACATCACCTGTAGCGAATCTCCAGGGCTCACGATCATATTCGACCCTAGATGGCAGGAGAACCGTGGCCAGGTCAGGTAAGTCCCTCTGTCAGTCTACAACTATATCTCCATCGTACACCGCAAGCCACCTAATGGTGTGTGTCAGAGGGTACTTTCGATACCACTATCTGATCCCTACAAATGCTGTTCCACTCGCGAGTAGTGGGTAGGAATATTGATTGTCGGTAAGCCTCTGTATTGGCTCTAATTTATAGAATTTGAGATGGTAAGAGTTTTTAAGTTAATAAGAGTTGATGGTAGGGTTCGAGTGTGGGGCAGACTCCTCGAAGCCATGGACACATGTTGTCAACAAGGCCCAGTGCAAGCTGATGGTGACTCCATAACGCTGTGGGTTGTGTTTGCATAGTGAAGACTGGGTACACTGGTCCAATTGAACCGGCAACTAGAAATGGTTTTACTCGGCTGCTTGGGAACAATTTTCAGCCATTAATGACTCCCTGTTTCAAAACAACGATTGAATTTTTATGGATGACAAAGCGCCATGTCACCGGTTGAATTTTTAACGATGCCAATGGGCCATTTCCTCGGGCTAAAATTGTTCGAGACGGGTTTGGAGAACATTCTGGACGACTCGAGTGAATGGATTCGCCTCCATATCGCTGGACATGTATCGCGTCGAACACTTATGGGACATATTCGAAAAGTCAGTTTATGCTCAAAATCCTGCACCAGTAACAGTTTCGCAATTATGCATGGTTGTAGAGGCATCATGGCTCAATATTTCTGCGGGGGACTTCCAACCATTTGCTCAGTCGATGCCACGTCGAGCTGCTGCACTACACAGGGCAAAGGAGGTCCGCCACCATATTAGGAAGTATCACATGGCTTTTGTCACCTCAGTGACATACATCCATTTCTGTAATAAGTGTGGATACTATTTGATAATTGTGGACGAAACCAGCGACCTATGTGACCACGATGTATTACTGGTGATAATTTTCAAATTAATTAATTATCTTTTGGTTTGTATAGTACTGAACCTACTTCAGATGCAACGTGTCGCACAGAGATTACGTGCGTAGTTCGAAGAGCACCCAGTTGAGTTTACCACATTCCCCTGGATATCAAGGGCCTTGGATTTATAATCTGTGGGATTACCTCGATCGGGCTGTTCGCGCCAATGGTTCGACTACCGCGAAATGTAAGGCAGCTGACCACGGAACTGAAGTCCGCCTGGCTCCAATCCTTGTCGATCCTTCCAGGATCTTGTTGACACTCTTCCTTCACGTCTAGCAGTGGTACACGCTGCAAAATATGATTATTCCGGCTTTTGACAGCTGGTCACATAAATGTGACTATACAGTGTACAATGTGTGCATTATGAAACACATTAACGACTTTTTAACACGGTTTAATGTCCACCGAAGTGAAAAAGATGTACCAATTCCTACTTCACCATCTTTAGGGTCGAAATCTCTTTTACTTTTTGAGGCGACCTCCGTTCTCTCAGGATTCGAGCTATGTCCATACCAGTTTCATTTAAATCGGTTCAAATGCTTGGTCTTGAAAACGTAATAGGCTGTGTTCGCATCTATAATATCAGTTTTGGTGGATGGAGTAAACACGTTGAAGATGGTACAGGGTGAGTCAAAAATGACTTCACAGCTCCGGGAGAATGTAGAAAATTATTGAGGTAACTTACGGAATCGGCAGATGTGTCATTTTGTAGTAAACAACCTCAATTTTAATTCATACAGTGGGTCAGTACCCCATTCGGTCAACAGTGGTGTTAGTGTAGTGCACAGCTAATATAGCTACTTTCACTGGTGTGGAGAGTGCTCTCTGTGTGTTTTGTTTTAGTGAAACAAACTCTACAAAATGCACAACTGCAGAATGTGTGCTAGCGAAAATCCACAATCAGCCCTGGAACATCTTCGTTGCATCTCCAAAATTAAAGCGTTTGGTGCCATTTGCAAATTGAAGATGTGCGGCCATTCTCTTCGTGGAGAAATCTGTCACTGGTATCGTGTATGTGGATAGGCTATGTTTCAAAACTTTTTAATTAGGACCAATCGAAAGTCCACCTCACTCCCTGAGCTTAACACCAGTGGATTTTTCTCGAACACCGTGTGTATGTTCCTCCGCTACCACAGAATTTAGCCGACCTGATAAATAGAAACTACGGTGCCGTCGCACGCCCCATTTGTTGCAACGAATGCTGGGAGAAAGTGTCATTGCCGCATCACAAATGGTAGTCACATCGAACACAAATAACGCTTAACAGGAACTTGAGTTTGTTTATTACAAAGTAACACATTTAGAAATTCAGTAGGTGGTCTTAATAAATTCCTACATTAGTTCAAAGTAGTACAGTCCTTTCTGAATCAGCCTGTATAAGTATTTATTCACTACATTGAAACGTTCTATGTAGAACATGTCAACCAATAAAACCATTTTCATAAGCAAGATATTGTTCAAAAGTCAAACAGTAAATGACTTATTCAAAACTTAAATTTTTTTCCTTAATGCGTGTAATAATCTTCCAGTTGTTAAATATCTAGCATGACAATTTTTCTAAAGTAGCCTATGTTCTTTCTCAGGTTTCGAACCATCTTCATACCAAATTCCACTGAAATCAGTTCAGCGGTTTGCTCGTGAAAACGTAACAGGATGAGTCACTTTCGTATTTGTAATATTAAGCATGGGCTATGGAAGAAATGTACATATTCAGTGGTAGTGTAAGTAAAAACTCCGAGTTCTACTCCCCTTTTCAGAAATATTTGTGTTCCCTGAATAAGTATAAATTCTAATGTTAAGTGCTTTTTGGACGTGTGCATAACGAAACGAACCAAAACTACACAATTAGGCTTAACATTATAGGAAAAGAATGACACACAACAAGGCAGCCATATTTTTGTCACGCATCGAATGCTAATCGTGAGATAGGGAGGGAATTCCGAGCTACTACCAGATCGCACGACATGGGGGCGGATAGCTGTGATCCGTCCCTCGCAGGTAGGAGGGAAGGGCTACAACACAGACGGACAGAACTGCAGAGATTCTGCTGCAGGCGGCGGAGACGATATTCATCTGTCTGCACAGTGGCGGCCCGGCTGCTGGCAGGCAGCTGTGATGCTGCGGCACCGACGGTAACAACTGTTGCACGCAGCGCGACCGCAGCGGCGGCGGCGGTGGCAGCTGGTCGGAACCTCCAGCCTCCGCCTCCAGGCGTGTCGCCCAAAGCTGATTACAGCCGACACGCCCGCCGGATTCTGCGCTGCGCTGAGACACGGGCGAAGACTGCAGAGGTGGGGGTGGGGGCGGATGGGCGCCGTAGCCGCCCCAGCGCCGCGCCGCGCCGCGCCGCGCCGCGTGGCGCCGCCAGAAACGGCGAGCGTCGCAGCGCCGGCCGCACGTGACAGGCGGGAGACGCGCCGACAGGCGACCGCCGCCCGAGCGCACCCGAGTGCCAGCGGAAACGCCCGAGGTGAACGCGCGTCGCCCGCGGGCCGCTCCGCCCAGCCAGTCTCGAACCGACCGCCGAGGCGAGAGGTCGCGCGGAAGCCGCTCCGATTGCTGTGCGCTCCCCCCGTCCTCTGAGGACAGGCCTCCGTTCCGTTGCGTAATTGGTCCTCTCTTTCTCTCTATCTGTCCTACCGACCGACGTATCATTACCCAGCTGCAGCTAGGTGCGTTCCATCTGCACCCGTCGGCGCCTGCGGTAGTCGACCATCGCCTTGCTAATTGGTGAGTTGCCCTCTATGGCCAACGGTAAACATTCCGACAGTGAAGCGGATGCACACCGACCGAGAAGAAAATGTAGCAAATCGGAATTAAATTGACTCATCATTTCAGAATCTGAGACATTTACTTATTGTTAATATCCACGTCACGAAACAAACGTTTAATGAGCCTAATGCTCAGCAGTAACTTAAAAAGAAGCAGAAATACATGAAATGGTATTCTGCCACAATGTCAACGAGTTTTTACAGCGTATCTGCTTCGTTATAGTGTAAAATCGTTCATGAACCCACTATAATCTTATGCTGTTGCTAATACAACGTGGTCAGAATAAAACAGGCTGGGAAAATATGTGATGCACCGTAAGATAGGCAGTCCAACTTACATCGCCTGCACCTGGAGCGCATGATGTAATTTGGGTTGCCTATTTTCAGGGGTTTGTAATCTTCTCTAGGGCAGCTCTGTTTCATGTCACAATGTAATGAAATTAAAGGAACTTTACTATTTTAAGAATTGCAAAGATAGTAGCAACCTGAGCTACCCAGCAATGTGCTTTGTTCCAGTGTTGCAATCTTCAGCTGTTGGGCACTGTGCTGCCTTTTATGACGTGTGGTTCGACCTCCACATTCGGATTCACCAGATCGTTTTCTAAACTATGACCCCTATCTTTTGAGGTATATGTCATCATTTCTGTGTGGACTGCATTTTTTATGGACCCAACGCAACCTTTGTAATTTTAATGAAGTGTTGACTTTTTTTTCAGTCATAAACCATTTTATCCAAGTTAACACTTTTAAATAGAAGTATTATAGTTGAAATGCATTTCTGATAGTTTACAAATACTGAGATAAACTTATTCAAAACTCGTCATGTAGAAAACTGCTATAAGTCAGTTCCTTGTTGAAATACTAGAAGTTTCGGTCAAACAAGAGACCACTCCCAGCCATGAAGAACGACATGGGAAAATGGGATGTCGTTTGGCCGATACTCCAAGTATTTCAATAAAGAGCTGACATAAAGCTACTATACCACATCATAATTTCTTTTATTTAAAAACTGTCCACCAGCACCTTCTCAAAATACAACGCGATAAACACTGTTCATACTTGCCACCATTTATTATCCATCATCCCTTCACACCCAAATCCCTCGACCTGTATTTCCATATACCCGTAATATCGGCTTAATTAACATCAGCCATTGAGGCTAAATAATAATTTTTCGTAGCAGATGCTAGTAGCCTGCAAATTTTATAAGGCATAATAAATCTGAAACTTCCTGGCAGATTAAAACTGTGTGCCCGACCGAGACTCGAACTCGGGATCTTTGCCTTTCGCGGGCAAGTGCTCTACCATCTGAGCTACCGAAGCACGACTCACGCCCGATGGTAGAGCACTTGCCCGCGAAAGGCAAAGGTCCCGAGTACGAGTCTCGGTCGGGCACACAGTTTTAATCTGCCAGGAAGTTTCATATCAGCGCACACTCCGCTGCAGAGTGAAAAGCTCATTCTGGAATCATAATAAATCTGTCACACGTCTTCCGGCTGCATGTCAAAATATCCAGGTACCTCCACCGTTACATCAACATGCGCTTGTGTATAGGCCACATGAACGTGTTCAAAAGAGTTCTTCGCGGTAAATGTTGAGCACACTGAGTTCTTCTCGACGAAGGTCTTACATTATTATTTAATACAGTTGTTAAAAACTCATTTATGCACAATTTAAGATGATCAATTTGTGGAATGCATTTCATTCGCTACTGTTTCAGAATCCAGTGTGCCATAAAATATTTTGTTGCAGATTCATGATGTCAGTGAGGTTAATCAGTCCCTAAACTGCTTTACATTACACTGTCAATATACGATGACATGTGATACGCACGCCATTACCAGTTGTTGGAAAGATCAGGTTAAAAACATTATGTACTTGATATAAAAAGGAATCCTTTATTTGCAGTGACTAGTTACGGATATTTTAATAAAATTTTTCTCATTCATGCCGGAGGTTCATAAATTATTATTCCGGTTAACAGGTTTGAGCAGAAAACAGAAATACATAAAAGTAGACCAAATTTCACAAGAGGTCTCACAATGACCTTCCAAGGATGATAGAGTGGCCAGTTATCCAATGCTTTCTGTGATTTACGTCACGATTTTGAATACTTTGGCTTCTCTCCACTTTATAAATCAGAAACATCCATCGAGTGGAGGTGGTTTATTATATCGCCTTCTAAGATATTTGTTATCCGGAACCGCCTCGCTCTGAGAATACCGTTATGCACCTTATATACGGAACTTTCTTTACGAGAATATTGCTTACTGGAAGCTCGCTTATCGAATTTATGCTCTATTTCTTTGAATATATACGTTCATAGCTAAATCCTGACGTTTACTAATTACAAGGGCATGAGAATTATATAATTAATATAATAAATGTCGATTAAAGCATCCACGACGTAATGAGAGTACGACACATTTACTGAAGGGAGTAAATACAGAATTAGAATCATATTGTATGTTATCAGATAAAGTCATTGAATCATCATTCACATTTACTTAAAACTACGAACGTAACTATTTATTATAACTACGAATTCAGTACCTGAATAGCTTTTCGTGTACCTAACTTAGTATTGTCAAATATACTCCACAAAATTTTTAAAAAACTCAGCTGAGTTCCGTTACATTTCGCAGACGCATAGTTTTTCGCTTTGATCTTTTGTTATTTTATGACGTCACGCATCGACAATGAATTAAATACATACGAATACATACTTACAATCTAGTACTGTGTTATAAGTTTATCTTATAGCTCTTGATGGCCCGTTTCAGTTCAAAAATGGAGTTATCAACTGTTCCTCTTGTTTTTATTTCTCTTTTATGTTTAAAACTGCATTACCAGTTATATTTTGTAGTGAATATAAACACTGTACCAAGTACAAGCAGTTAAAGGTAGTGATATTTTTTATTGTCAACTTTATATAACAGAGTATTAATTATAAACCACCGTCTTTTATCAAACCAAACATATGAGTACAAAGGACGTTCAGAAAGATATAATTGTAAGTTAATCTAACAACAATTTTGCAATTTTGATAACGTGGGGGTTAGTGCATCCACAGGCAGAAATTTTGCTGAAGCAAAGTGACTAGTGAAACTGTTTTTTATGCTGATACGTATACGAAGCTATGAAGTGACAGACTGCTGAAAAAAGTGGTCGTATGTTTTCAGAGCAGCCATTAGTCTGCTGAAAAATTGTTCGCCTTAAATTAAGTGCATTCCTCGTAATATGGACGTATTCCAAATCCACAGCGAACACTGTAAACTTAAATTACTGTGTTTGTTTGAACGAACCACAGTCCCTTCACGGCAAATAGGAGATTTTTATTGAGGAAATAAAAATGAATTTAGTGCTCCAGTAGATGCGAATGGGCAGTTCAAGCATATACGAAAAGCAGAAAATGTATATATGTAAAAACGTATGATTGTATTCCTTTTTAGAGAAAGAAGCATACGTAGAATATTCTTGAAGATGCGCTCCACTTTTGCTATCTGTGAGATTTTCGTTATTATGGTGTACGGTATAACACAGTCTGCTTTCAGTGCGTGTGGAAGTGTGTGTCAAAACAACGGCAGATATGAACATTATAAAACTTTAATTTCTTATACTTTTGTGTGGAGTCAGCTTTCTTATAAGTGAAATTGGCTGAAGTCCATTATTTATACCGTTTTATCATTGTATTTATTTGTGAACAGGATTCCTGAGTTTTATATAACAAATATTAATTTTGGTGTATTTAAAATTACATTCGTAAAACAGTAGCTCTCAGCTTTATTCGATTCTTGAATATTATTTTTCCCTTTACAAAACTGTTTCCCGCTGAGACCTGACAAAATATAATTAAAGGACAAATGTTTGTCGCTTACTACATTCTCGCTTTCGTTCATTAAAACTTCAGCATCACGCCTGACGTTTTACTTTACTACTTTTTTTATTACCCACTCTATATGCGACACGTGTTGCAGGTTCCACATATACCACTGAATATACTTGCAAAATTTTATCATTGTCCGACCCGAAACACTGGAGATATGACGCTATAAACACTGAGATGTGCGAATAGCTAGTTTTTGTTAAAGTAGAGCGCAGATTAAACGAAGTTCACACACCCAGTGTTGAATAATCAGGGCACTTGGTGGTTTCCAAAAATTTTTAAGCATCTGAAGCGGTTTTATAGGTGAGAATCCGATTCCTTAAAGAGTGTGAGGGAAGGGGGAAGGGAAGGGATGGAGGGGAGCGGAAGGGTCTATTACTAATGACAAAGTTGTTCCAAGCGAACTATACTCACAAATAATAATAGTTAATCCATGTCGTATGTGAATGTTGGCTTTCCCGGTGTATACTGCCGATGAAATCTTCTCGGGCTTCCATCAGGGTAGCTTCGATGAGTGTCATTCTCATCTTCTGGCGAAGTTATCATCATTTTCGCCAGAAGATGATGAGAATGACACTCATCGAAACGTCGCGGATTTTCGACGCAGCTACCCGGATGGAAGCCCGAGAGGATTTCGTCAACCCATGTCGTGTTCCGCTGCTGCTGCCAGACGCGTTTGGGTTTTATAACGTAATCGGAAAACGTAACAGCACAGATGCGTAACTTCAGTAAGTACCAGAGGTGCCTAACAACATAACACGGTCCTCAGAAAACTTCTTCAGTAAAGGTCTTGCGATCTAGCACAACCGAAACACGATACGACATAGTGATAACGTTTCAACTGCTAAATCTTATTCAGTCCACAATAGTCAGTTTTCTTTTTTTTCGTTACGCTTGTGGTGGTGTTAAGATCGAGTAAAATAGCAGCTCTACGAAACAGGAAGAATCAATGTCCGATCAAGTGATACAGAGCTCTCGCAGAAAAGTATCTCAGGGAGAATAATAGGTCATAGTCCATAAGAATGAGGTACTTCTTTATATTCTGTCCGGTGACCTCGTTTTACTAATTAATTAAACAGGAAGCCAGATAGTAAATTTGCCATTTTTCACTTATGCAGAACACCTCCACATTTGGGAGGAACTTAAACAGACTCATTCTGATCGCCCGGGTACTGAACGCTGATCGTCAGCATTAATATACTAACGTTTACCCGGTCAGCTTACATACTGCACCTGTAGCCTAAAGGAAGTTCCGGTTATCGCAGTGACGTCATTAGAACTATCAGCCTAAGACCAGATGCTCAAGGTTGTACACAGATGCAGGTCAGTTGCCCTGTTCCCTTCCGTCGATTTAGGTGGCCGAAATTCTCAAAAGATAGCGATTTTCGATCACCACCAGGAAATTGCCGTGCCATATGTATGCTGCCGTTCACAACACAAACGGTTACACTTGTAATGGTGCTGCGGCTGCGAGTCATGGACTGTTGACGAGTGTCATCGCATTGTGTCCAGCAATGAATTGTGTTTCTGCACTGTCCTGGACGACCATCGTCGGCGAATATGACAGTGACCTGGGGAGACGCCCCACTCTTTCAATATTTTGGATTGGCGGTGGCTAATCCTTGAATCATGATGTGGAAAGTCATGGAGCGGAAAGCCATTCGGTATGACTTTAAATGGTAGTGGTTTTGGGAACTCGGAAGGCACAAAGACACTTCAAGGACGTCTTGCATCCGCAATTGTCATTGGCAATATTGTGGTGCCATTTTTCAACAGGAGAATGCTCGTCCAAGTATCGCATGTGTCTTTATGAAATGTCTGCAGAAGGATACCTAGATCTGTCACCGATAGATCGTACATAGGACCAGCTGGATCGTCTACTTCATCCCAGATGTAATATAAATATTTCTACATGTGCTATTTTATATCATCTTTTACTTTGGCCGGCTGCGGTGGTCTATCGGTTCAGGCGCTCAATCCGGAACCGCGCGACTGTTACGGTCGCAGGTTCGAATCCTGCCTCGGGCATGGATGTGTGTGATGTCCTTAGGTTAGTTAGGTTTAAGTAGTTCTAAGTTCTAGGGGACTGATGACCACAGATGTTAAGTCCCATGGTGCTCAGAGCCATTTGAACCATTTTTTTACTTTGCCTTGTAGAATGAAATCACTGCTCTAATGTGTCCAGTGGTCTCTAATTTTTAAAATGAAACTTTTTTTGTTCGGTGCAGCTGGTGTGCTCCATATTGCTTTTTCGAAGTTTCGGGAAACAGTTGTAGTGTTCATGTGTCAACGGTTCCCTTGTGGTAGGGTATGTTCAGAAGATATACAGCTAACGGCTGTCGACTAAAGCAGATGGCCCAAACGTCCCGCTTCAGGTGACGTGCAGAATATCGTCTAACAGCTAAGGGTAGTGGTTCTCATTGCCAGTTACAAGGAGCTCTTGTTGAATTCATATAATATTCGTCATAATTACTATGAAGTTTTTCTTTTATTAATGTCGTCACTCATAAATTTTTGTAACGGTATGAAAATACTGTACTACTTATGTCTGGTCAAGGTTTACCAAACGTAAGTTGTTCTGTAAATCGTGAAGACTAGATAACTATCAGTTAATTTTATTGTGGGAATAACAGTATCATCACTAACGTGAAGTTTATCAATGAACTGTTTACATTATTTGGATCCTACAGCAGAAACATGATTTTAATTCATGTTCTATAGTATGTTTCGTGAAATACAGACAAAAATACTCATTTTATAACTGCATGACAACGTAGTTTATGTAATTCGTTGATTTAAATGGATCCCTCCCTATATTTGTACCGTTAAAGATGTTTGATTAAATTTAAAGGATAGCGTGTCCTATTGAACAGATGTAAGTCGAGTAACTCATTAGGTCATTAAGGTGACACTGAGTTTACGAATATGTTTCGATGATAGCACTTCGTATACCGATAAATGGCTTCATTTTTTTGCTTTATGCAGTTAAGTTCCCTTATCTGCTGAACGAGTTATGATATGAACAACACTTTCACTGTTCTATTGTTGGTCGATACGCATTGATGGAAGCAAATACGCATCCCTATGACATAGTTTGTCGCCAATATAGAACTCAGTTGCTTTTGTATTTTTGTTAGCTGTTGCTATTATATGGCGTAACTCGCAAGGAATTTACCTAACACGAACGTCAGTGTTTCACAGGGCAAAGACAATAACCCAAGACATTATGCAATGTGTCTTCCAGTGCTGCGTTTTGAACTACTGGTCACTGTATTACACTTTACAATGTATTGCCAACCCTTCATCTTTTAATTTAGTATATATTTTCGTTTACCTTTCAATTAGACGTAATGAATATAACTGCATATTTATTTTCTTCATAGACTTAGTTTCCATTATATGTTTCTTCGTTAAGATCTGCGGCTCTCTAGAGTCCTTTATGGTTTTAGTTTGACATTTTTTCGATGCTGGCACGCTAAACAGTTCAGAGCATTTTGTACGCTGTAATACGAATGGAAAAGGAAATCCAATCTGTAAGCAGGACAAAGATTACCAATTGAATCTTGGTCCGATAGTTTACAAGTACAGTTATATGTGACTAAAATAGACGATAAAATATGTGCATCTGAGTAGTGTTCAAAAATTATGCGTGATCCGCAAATGAAGGGGCTGATTTCGTAAATTGGTGTCAGACGAATTACAGAACAAGTAAAGTTTTATGAAAAGATGCCCGACACACAACGTCGTCGGAAAGATGTTACTAAACAAGCTCGTAAACGAAAGATAATTTTTTAAGTAACAAAATAAAAAGATAACAAAAATTTTAACTGTGGACACGGTAATTCTTAAGTGGCAGAAAAACTTGGAAATCTGCAGGTTCATTTTCGACACGGTGGCTGAAGAGATCTGCTGAACCCAGACGCTAGAGAGACGTAGGTTCCAGCTGACAGATTTTCTACTTTGCTTCATTAACGCGTCTCAGACAGTTTCGTAAGTGGTGGATGTCTATATCAGTAATAATTATTTGCATTCAGCCACTTCAATAGTACCTGATACAATTCAACTACGTATGGGCTCTCACTGGCAACAACGGCGTAGCTTGGGCTTTGGGATTGTATGGGATTTATTTTATCAAAATCGGATCACGAAATATGTAGTTATAAATGTCATAAGGCTGTATGTATGTTTCACATCTCCTCCGTCGGCAGGTGTGGCCGAGCGGTTCTATGCGCTTCAGTCTGTAACCGCGCGACCGCTACGGTCGCAGGTTTTAATCCTGCCTCGGGCATGGATGTGTGTGATGTCCTTAGGTTACGTTTAAGTAGTTCTAATTTCTAGGGGATTGATGACCTCAGATGTAAGTCCCATAGTGCTCAGAGCCATTTGAACCATTTGAACGATCTCCTCCGAAACCACTGGACCGATTTCAACCAAACTTGGAATACAAAACACCTACTGCCTGGAAAGAGTCGCTGAGGCGGTAAAAACCACCTACATTAAGTGATCAAAAACAACCGGGCACCTGGCTGAAAATGACTTACAAGTTCGTGGCGCCCTCCATCGGTAATGCTGGAATTTAATATGGTGTTGGCCCACCCTTACCCTTGATGACAGTTTCCACTCTAACAGGCATACGTTCATCCAGGCGCTGGTAGGTTTCTTGGGGAATGGTAGCCCATTCTTTACGGACTGCTACATTGAGGAGGGGTATCGATGTCCGTCGGTGAGGCCTTGCACGAAGCCGGCGTTCCAAAACATCCCAGAGGTTTCACGTCTGGACTCTGTGCAGGCCAGTCCATTACAGGGATGTTATTGTCGTGTAACCACTTCGCCACAGACCGTGCACTATGAACAGGTGCTTGATCGTGTTGAAAGATGCAATCGACATCCCCGAATTGCTCTTCAACAGTGGAAAGCATAAAGGTGCTTGAACATCAGTTTAGACGTGTACCGTGATAGTGCCACGCGAAACAACATGGGGTGCAAACCCCCTCCATGAAAACACACCATAACACACCGCCTCCTAATTTTACTGTTGTCACTAAGCAAGCTGACAAACGATGTTCTCCGGGGAGCCGCCATACCCACACCTGCCATCGAATCGCCACATTGTGCACCGTGGCTCGTCACGGCAGACTATGTTATTCCACTGTTCAATCGTCCTTACACCAAGCGAGGCGTCGTTTGGCATTTACTGGCGTGATGTGTGGCTTATGAGCAGCCGCTCGAACATGAAATCCAAGTTTTCTCACCTCCCGCCTATCTGTCATAATACTTGCAGTGGATCCTCATGCAGTGTGGAATACCTGTGTGATGGTCTGGCTAGTTGTCTGCCACTACACAATACGACCTTCTTTAACTGTCAGCGGCCTATGTCAGTCAACAGACGAGATCGGCCTGTACGCTTTTGTGCTGTACGAGGTGTGGCTAGAAAAAAACCGGACTAGTACTGGTGAAACAATAAAACGAATGCAATAAGGCTGAAAGTCGCGTGGCCTGTCACGTGACTCTCGCTCCGCCTACTGCTCGAGTTTCATCTGCCTCCTGCACTCAGTCTGCCCGTGGCGTCTGTTTTAAGTAGTTGACGTTTTGTCTGTGCGTCGGAGGATGTTGAGTGTACAGAAAGAGCAGCGTGTTAACGTCAAATTTTGTTTCAAACTAGGAAAATCTGCAAGTGAAACGTTTGTAATGTTACAACAAGTGTACGGCGATGATTGTTTATCGCGAACACAAGTGTTTGAGTGGTTTAAACGATTTAAAGATGGCCGCGAAGACACCAGTGATGACACTCGCACTGGCAGACCATTGTCAGCAAAAACTGATGCAAACATTGAAAAAATCGGTAAACTTGTTCGACACTTTCCTTGTCAACTCCTGTTAACTCAGACACTGCTCTGATTGTTAAACGGCGATCTTGTCGAACAAGTTTACCGATTTTTTCAATGTTTGCATCAGTTTTTGCTGACAATGGTCTGCCAGTGCGAGTGTCATCACTGGTGTCTTTGCGGCCATCTTTAAATCGTTTAAACCACTCAAACACTTGTGTTCGCGATAAACAATCATCGCCGTACACTTGTTGTAACATTACAAACGTTTCACTTGCAGATTTTCCTAGTTTGAAACAAAATTTGATGTTAACACGCTGTTCTTTCTGTACACTCAACATTTTCCGACGCACAGACAAAACGTCAACTACTTAAAACAGACGCCACGGGCAGACTGAGTGCAGGAGGCAGATGAAACTCGAGCAGTAGGCGGAGCGAGAGTCACGTGACAGGCCATGCGACTTTCAGCCTTATTGCATTCGTTTTATTGTTTCACCAGTACTAGTCCGGTTTTTTTTCTAGCCACACCTCGTACGTGTCTCTTCACGGGACCACGTCATTATCTCATCGGAAACAGTGCACCCAGGGATGTTTAGGAGTGTGGAAATACCGCATAGACGTATGCCGCAGGTGACACCTAATCACCTGTCCACCTTCGAAGTCCGGACTTCTGCGGACCGCACCGTTCTGCTCTCTTACGCGGTATAATGACTAATGAGGTCGCTGATCTGAAGTACCTGGCAATAGGTGGCAGCACAATGTACCTAATATGAAAAACGTATGTTTTTGGGGGTGTCCGGATACTTTGGATCACTTAGTGTACATTTCAAAGGCTAATGGTCGGGCTGAAAAAGAAGTGTAGGTCACTACGCGCTAATACCAAGATTTTACTCATCCATTATGTCTTTTTTCTTTTTTTTTAACGAAAACACTTAATGACCTACAACACACTTTACACGTATTTTCAAACGTTTACGAAAGTTGTTTTCTACAACGTCCCCCACAAAATGATGAAAGGAAACAAGTCTGTCGCTTAATACATATTCGCTGTCCATTTTGGCATCAGGTACGACGCTCTAGTTTTCTTCTTCTTTACTTCTAACTGTATTCGCGACGCCTTTTGCAGACGGTGTTCACATATGCCACTGAATGAATCTACAAAATTATATCGTTGTGCAACATATACTACCGGTGAAATTAGCTAGCGAGTTGGCTTGAACCCTGAGGAGGAACATAGGTTACTTTATAAAGTGTGTAGTATAGAGTAAATGCTGATTTAAACAGTATTACACGGATTGTGGAAAAATATATATACTCTTTAAAAAATATATTTACTCTTTGACTTTTGAACTTTATTGTATTTGTGAAGATGCATTTATTATTTCATATGTGCTTAGTGATACGGTTCTAGGTAATGAATACAATAGTTATACAATCTTGAATGAATGTAATCCATACGTCCACGCTGTTTGTTATATAAGGAACATACCGCATAATTTATAGCTACTGTGCGCGCTATCCAGTACTTGAGAACGAGAGTACTTAGTGACCTGCAACAAACTTAACGCATTATTTCAAACTTCTTTTCGCTTTTAGGTACGTTCTGAAGCGAGGTCGCATTTAAGTCAGCATGTTGCAGTGTTTAAACACAAGGCAAATTAAAAAAATTAATCAAATGTTTAACAAACGTTTGTAACGAAGCCAAACGCAACAAACAAAAACGAATTTCATTTTGACCTGTGTTGAGTTATTGTTGGAGCAAACATACCATTCAATGCAGTTGAAAATAGCTCAATAGGTTTCTAGAGAAATACTGTCTCATCATTCCATCAGCATCCATACTAAGAAAAAACTATTTTGATACCTCATATGAAAATACATTGAGCAGGATAAGGGTAGGTATAGGCGATTCATGCATGTGGATCTCTGTCGATGAGACAGCTGACAGACAAGGAGGGGGCAGTGAGCATTACTTCAGCTAAAGATCCTCTAAAGGACCCAACAACTTCCAACGACATTGCATACGTAACATCTCATTATGCATTTTTGGTCCGTATTATTAAAGCTCTAGAGTGTTCTCGAAAACCAGTCTACATGCAACTCCGATTGACAGAAGAGGTGACAGAAAAATAAACCTGGTCCCAGGCTCTATTGGTATGAAAGTTAGTGAGATACTAAAAACAGTGCTACAAGAAAACCCAGGACTACCCACTGTCTGCACAGTAGCTGACGTATCATCAGGTAAATAAACAGAACATGAGTGTGCGGTCCCATTGCGCCTAATACCGTCATTTAAATATGCTCCTGTGGCATCTGTTGACGTGGAACGCTCATTCTCGGCATAGAAGATGCTATTAACAGCAAGAGATGCAGTTTGTCAACGGGAAATCTGGAGAAAGTGTTCGTTATTTATTGTGACTGCAATTATAGGATTGGACAATAATATAATGTGGATATTTTTCAATCTATTTATCTCTCTAGAGAACAAAATGATTTTTATAACCCATTTTTGTAAGTAATAGAACCTATTTTATGTAGCGAATTTTTGAACCTACAAGTCCGAGGTCAAGTCATGACGTTTAAATTTACTGCTTCTTCACTACTAACTCTATTCTCAACCCATTTAGCTGACAGTACTCACATATGCCGCTGTATGTTCCTACAAAATTATATCACTGTACGGCACAGAGAGAGGGGTAAGAGGCGATGGGCAGAGAAAGAAAAGAGGAGGAGATGAACATGGAATTGGGAGAAGAGGAGATGGATGCAGAAAGGAGAGATGGACAGAGAGAGATGGTGAGAGAAACATGGACAGTGAGGGGCAGCAGCAGGTGGGTAGAGAGTAGGACGAGAAAGTGGGCAGAGAAGAGTGAGAAGAAAAAGAAGGGAAGCTGTGAAGGGAGGAGATGGTCTCCTGGACTTGAAATAAATACATACCCCGGGCAGTGCTGGGTACTTAAATAAAATCGTCCGCATCACTCACAGCAACCCAACAGCAGGTCTTCAACTGTGTGTAGCCACAGTGTTCATTTGACGCTTCTCCTGGTGTCCAGAGATATTGAGAATCTACTGCGCATAAGTAACTGCTGCTTACATTTCCACAGATGTTATTTGGCTTGCTTTCTTATAAATGTGCCGGAAAATATTGCGTCCAGTGTATTTCGCCCTATTCAAGAAAGATAAAAGATATTTTCTATCCTATCTTGCTCTCCAAATTCCGGGTGTGTATGGCATTCCATGCTAATGTGACAAGTATTACGTCAGGCACGGTGTCAGAACCGTCATGGAGAAATGCAAGAAAAATCTCCGACGGACGCACGTAAAAGAATTAATCAAATTAATGGTCACCAAGCACTGGCTCGAATATAATCATGAAGTGAAATACGACGAGAACTCCAGTGTCTAGGACAGCATAATTAAACAGTCTATCGAAGTAAAGACGTCGGAAAGTAAAATAAACATGAACGGAGAGTTCAATTTAAAAAAGTCCGAGTCCAGCACTCAATTTCTTGAGCTCTCGCTGATCATAATGTCCATCAGGCCTAGGAAACGCAGAGACACTGTATGTTTCGCGCAATATCAGTGCAGCCTCTGACAGACGAAAGAGTGTCAAAGGTCGAAGTCGGCGTTGGGAATTAAACACAAAGAACGGCGCGAGACCAACGATAGTTGGAGTCCAGCCAACGGGTACATACACTGAAGACCAAAGGAAACTGGTATACCTGCCCAATACTCGTATTTTGTAGGGCCCACGCGAGCGCTCAGAAGTGCCGCAACACGACGTGACATTGACTCAACTAATGTCTGAACAAGTGCTGGAAGGAACTGACACCAAAAATTCTGCAGGGCTGTCCATTCGTAAGAGTACGAGGAGAAGGAGATCTCTTCTGAAAATCAGCACGTTGCCAGAGTTCCCAGATACGCTTAATAGTGTTCATATCTGGAGAATTTGGCGGCCAGCAGAAGTTTATAAACTCAGAAGAGGGTGCCTGGAGCCGTTCTGTAGCAATTCCGGACTTGAGGGTTGTCGCATTGTCCTGCTACAATAGCCTAAGTCCGTCGGAATGCACAAGGGACAAGAATGGATTCAGGTGATCAGACAGGTTGCTTACATACATGTCACCGGTCAAAGTCGTATCTAGACGTATCAAGGGTCCTATATCACACCAACTACACACGTCCCACAGAGCCTCCACCAGCTTGAACAGCCCCCTGCTGACATGCAGAGCCCATGGATTCGTGAGGTTGTCTCCATACCCATACATGAGCTCGATACAATTTGAAACGAGACTCGTCCGACCAGGCAACATGTTTCGAGTTATCAACAGACAAGTGTCGATGCTGATGGGCCTAGGCGAGGCGTGCAGCTCTGTGTCGTGCTGCTATCAAGGGTACACAAGTGGTCCTTCGGCTCCGAAGGCACATATCGATAATGTTTTCTGGAATTACTCGCACGCTGGCACTTGTTGATGGCCCAGCATTATAAACTGCAGCAATTTGCGGAAGGGTTGCACTTAGGTTGACCGATTATCTTCAATCGTCGTTTGTACCCTTCCTGCACGATCTTTTTCCGGCCGCAGCGATGTCGGAGATTTGATGTTTCACAGGATTCAGGATATTTACGGTACACCCGTGAAATGGTCGTGCGGGAAAATCCCCTCTTCATCGGTGCCTAGGAAATGCTGTGTCCCATCGCTCGTGCGTTGACTATAACATTACGTTCATATCTTGATAACCTGCCACTGTAGCAACACTAAGCGATTAAGAACTGTTACAGACACATGTCTTATATAGGCGTTGCCGACTGCAATGTCATATTCTGCCTGTTTACATACCCCCCAATTTGAATATGTATGAATATACCAGTTTCTTTGGCGCTTCAGGTACAACAGCCGAAGGCTCACCACTTGAAGAAGGCGTCTGGTTCGGTCGTCGAAATATTGTGCATCTGGTGGAAACAACTACTGGGCAGAACACACTCAAGATCACTGTTGACATTGATGATGTCTTGAAGAGAGGTTGTTAGGTGAACATCAACGAAAGTAGTACAAAGGTAATGGATTGTAGTCGAAAGAAATCAGATAATCCTGAGTGAATTACACGAGAAGTGAGAACCTAAAAGTAGATGTGACTTAGTATTTGGGGCTGAAGAATACGCTCAGTGACCAAAATAAAAAATAAAAATAAAAAACAAACGAGAAGCATGCAGAAGGGGAGAAGGAGACGAAATGTAGCTTCATGTATTCAGAGACTACGTCATATTATTTCAGTGATTACAGCATTATGTCAAATTTTCGAAAAACCTGGCGTTACGAGCCTACTTATCAGTATGACGTTGAACCCCCTATAGCTTGTATGCATGCACTGTCTGGATTCCAAAATGGGTCATAATGTTGTTGATGTGACTTCTGAGCCACGCTGGCCCACAGCTGTGGCAACTGGTCCTTGATCTTCTGAACACAGCACTGCGACGCGTGACGTCCGAGCTTGTCCTATATACGTTCTTTCGGGGTCAGATGTGGGCACTTTTCTCGCCAAGGGAGATCCTCGACGTCACACAGTCGTAGAGACACTTG
Organism: Schistocerca nitens; assembly: GCF_023898315.1. Lineage (NCBI taxonomy): Eukaryota > Metazoa > Arthropoda > Insecta > Orthoptera > Acrididae > Schistocerca > Schistocerca nitens. The sequence continues at coordinate 109,949,047 of NC_064618.1, read as the reverse complement.
CTATCTGCAGGCGAGGACTGCACTACTCAAAAAATAGCACGAAAATTTCGTGGCTTTCTGTAACACGCGAGGACACAAAAATTCCGTGACGTACCGTTGTGCTGTCAGAATTCCCTCAGTCGCTACCAGCCGTGGCGTGCACCTTTCGCCGATGGCTTCCTAAACCATGGCCCCGAAGCGCCTGTCCAAGACAACGGAAGAATACGACCTCTCCCCAGGTCACCGCCACACTGGCCGACTATGGTCGTCTGGGGCAATGGAGAACCGCGATTCACTGCTCAGCATCAGCTATAAGCCATTCATCAGCAGTCCACGCTTCCCGTCATGGCACCGCTCCAGTCGTTTGTGTTGTGGTGTTAGAGGCGTTCTACACCTGGGACAGTAATTCCAGTCCAGCTGCTTCTGGTCCCAGACCAGCGGTGCGAGATAATACAGGATGTTGAAAGGAGTCCTCTTCTTGCTCTTGTGGTGGTCACTCTTTGCCGACCGAAACCCTGACGACTGGTCTTCTGCCCCCACGTTTCCATGTCGCCACCATCGGGCAAATGTCATATCTAAATGCCCCACAGGTCTGTATACTGCACGATTCGACCAGCTAGCGAAATGGAGACCCGCAGTGAGACATCTACCAAATTCGAGTTCTAATAACGACTGTCTGTCACAAGTAGGTCGCGGCCGATACAGTCAAGTCGTTTAAATAACTGGACGTAACGTTTCAGAGCGATGTGAGACGGAACTAGCATGTTGGAACTGTGGTAGGGAAGAATGGTCGATGTCGGTTTACGTGGAGAATTTTAAGAATATTTGTCCACTTGTAAACGAGAGCGCATATAGGACGCTGGTGCGACCTACTCTTGAGTACTGCTCGAGTTTTTGGGTTCCGCACCAGATCGGAGTAAAGGAAGACATCAAAGCAATTCAGACGTGCGATGCTGCATTTGTTACCGGTAGGTTTGAACGACGCGTAAGCCTTATGGAGATGCTTCGGGAAAGCAGAGGGGAATCCCTGGAGGGAAGGCGACAGTCTTTTCGAGAAACTCTGTTGAGAAAATTTAGAGAACCGGCATTTGAAGCTGTCTGCCGAATGATTCTGCTGCCGCAAACATACACTGCGGATAAGGACCACGAAGATACGATACCAGAAATTAGGGCTCATACGTAGGTATATAGACAGTCGTTCTCCCGTCGCTCTATTTGCGAGTGGGACAGGATAGGAAACGACTAGTAGTCGTAAAGGGCACGCATCGTACGGTGGCTTGCATAATTTCTATTTAGATTTAGATGTAGATGTAGATGTACCTGTAAGTGGCATTTCCGTGTCGGTCACAGTGTTCACGTCATATGTGACGGTTTTCACGACTCTTTTGTACCCCATCAAGCGTGGTAACAATGTTAAACGCGAACAACACTGCTCTCACAGAGAACTGCACACCCAGTAATACATAGGCACCGATAGTGTGTTAGCGTGCCAAGTTACACTGACGTTCGACCATGTCTTCTCGGTGCTACACTTAATTTTGTCGGACATTGTAACTGATTAAGTCGAACTATGCACGATTGAATGGTAGATTGCAACTGCAAGAAAAACATTTCTAGAAACAAATGGAATTTCTCGACATCCATTATAAATTCAAGTGTTGGAATTTCTTATCTGTAGGTATTTATTTGTAGTGTGGCCTCGTACGGGAGTAACACGCCGATGATTATCAGTTCAAACCAGAAGAGAGCAGAAGCTTCTGAAATACGGTGCTGCAGATTAGACGAGTATGTCGAATAACTGAAGGGGGTTTACTGAATCTGATTAGGGAAAAAGAAATTTGTGATAAAAATTGGCCACAAGAAGGTATCACGTATCATGAGACCTTTTTATGGAGATAATTGTACAGGATAAGAAATATTAGATTGAGACGAAGAGATCGGACGCTTGGACAAGACAAAGTAGCGTGGATAGTTGCATCAGACTATTCTTCGAAATGAAGATCACAACAAGTACAACAACAACAACAGTGAAATCACACTTTCAGCTCAGTAATTCTCTCATTGCTAATTACGTCTGTATGGTTGGAATTTCTTTCTGGAGTCGGCTGAAGACGAAAATACTTAGGTGGCAGAGTCTTGACGAGCGGCGTCGCAAGAAGTCGTAAAAGACTTGAGTGCATGTTGATATCTAGAGAACAGGTGGAGACGTGTTCTCCTGAGATAAGAGCTGATGGGTCATACACCCAGATAAGGACTACATGGCCCCAGAATGGATTTCACAAGTCGCGGCATGAGTAATGATGGGGGTTACAACGCGACGGTGCGGCCAATGAACTATTCACGTGGCGAAAGTATCGCTGGCAAGGGAACAAGGTAAGTAACAGAGAGTTGGAAGTCCCATCGGTAACAAGATCTTTACAAGATTCTCATGCAGCACTGGCACGTTATCGGATACTGGAAAGGACCTAAGAGGTAGTTTTTCATTGGTGCGTTAGTCGTTGTGCCTCTGTGCTGGGCTCACCTGTAATGAGAGGTACGTGTGCAGGTGTGTGCCCGTTTTTGAACACGGGCGCATGGACCCAGCCTAAATGATCTCGCCCAAAATTGTCCTGGTGTCGTACTTGGATTGAAGAATAACTTCCGTAACAATTCCTTAAGTCTGAAGATCAGAAAACAAATCTAATGGACTTTTAAATACACCCCTAGCCGGACAAAGCGCAGTACAGTGCTGTATCAATGATAAAACGGCTTTCCTTGGTGTAGTGTTAGATCGACATCCTTCTTGGCTGCATCATATTTATTTCTTATGTCAAAAATTAACAAAATAAATTTGTGAAATGAGGACAATGTCACAATTTATTAATTATGAGCAAATTAGTATTATCTACTATAGTGTATCCATACCTTACCAACGGAACTGAAATATAGGGATATGGTGCAGCCGGTTTTGTAAATAGGATGTTCATTCGTCATAGAAAGGCAATAATGTTCATTTGTAGGCTTAGTTATAATGAGATTTACAAACGAATTTTCAAAAGCAGGAGCTGACAAAACTAACATCAGTACATAATCAGCGATTGAAAAGTTTCGGACGAAGGCCGTAAAGTCCAGAATCGGTTTGCCAATCAGGCAAAATTTTCTTGAGCACTGAGACAATGATCCCACCAGCACACCAGGCTGAAGATATCCTGATATAACACCGTGTCCTGTTGCTTGAAGAAGTCAGAAACTTCCTGCTACTCATCCTCGTCGAACAGGAACCTTTTTTTAAGGGACGGAAGACGTACTAATGGGATGAGGATCAATGTGGACTATAGGGCGTGTGCTCGAGTGTCTCCCATACAAGTTGGCGTAACTTCTGCGCTACGACATGTTTAATGCGGGGACGTGCGTCATAGTGAAGTAGCAGCACCCCTTGGTGCACCATTCCGAAACGGTAGCTATCGACAGACATGCTACGATATTCATATTTTTCATTCTCTGATGGATATCTACCAATGTTTTTCTTTTCGCAGCCAAGAAAATAATAACAGCACGTTCGTCCTGTTCGAACGCTACTGGTAATCAAGTGACCATACTTCACGCTTCCGCATTTACCGTACGCATTTTGGAAAGTCACGAATGCCACATGAGAGGGGGGGGGGGGGTGGAAGATAGACAATGAGAGCGGGGAGGGGAAGATAGATAGAAGGAGAGGGGGAACGAGGAGGAGATGGACGTAGGATAGGACAGGGGGAGATAGACAGAGATAAGGGAGAGAAGGAGATTAGGACGTATATCCAGTTCCCATACGTATTAGGAATGTGTGCTTTCTCTTTTCTTTCTTTTGAAACTAACGAGACTAGGCCACAGAAAAGCGTCTCCGAATGCAGTTAGTGAAGCTATGTAATATTTCTATCTCTATTCAAAAATGGTTCAAATGGCTCTGAGCACTATGAGACTTAATTTCTGAGGTCATCAGCTGCCTAGAACTTAGAACTAATTAAACCTAACTAACCTAAGGACATCACACACATCCATGCCCGAGGCAGGATTCGAACCTGCGACCGTAGCGGTCGCTCGGTTCCAGACTGTAGCGCCTAGAACCGCAAGGCCACTCCGGCCGGCTCTATCTCTATTGTTTGTATCAGTTCTCACAAAGTAACGATGGGAAGTGTAAAATATGTGCACAGTCGAAAACAAATCCTCGTATTTGTCTATGGAGAATAAATGAATAAACGATTCCAGTCACAACGATGTAGAAGAATGTACAAATTCCCTGTTTCCATGAAGTCCAATTCGATGCAATTATATGCCGCCGTAGCCTGTGTCATTTCGAGAGGAAGGCTAAACTGCAGAAACGAGCACACGTTCTGGAATGATGAACAAGTTACATTTCTTTTTGTCGTATTTCATATGTATGGTGGAAGAGATAATAATGGTAATATTTTGTTGCTGTTGTTGTTGTAGTCTTCTGTTGGCAGTCTCTCGAATGCCATATTGCTACAGCAATGTACCTCCGTTTGAACCTGCTTAATGACTTCAGCTGTTGTCTCCCTCTACAGTTCTCGCTCCTGCCCCCCCTCCCCCCCCCAAAAAAAACCCACACACACTTCCTATTATTACCAAACTGACAATATCTTAATGTCTCTAGTGTCATCTACAGGTCCCTCCTTTTAATCAAGTTCCGCCATATACACTCCTGGAAATTGAAATAAGAACACCGTGAATTCATTGTCCCAGGAAGGGGAAACTTTATTGACACATTCCTGGGGTCAGATACATCACATGATCACACTGACAGAACCACAGGCACATAGACACAGGCAACAGAGCATGCACAATGTCGGCACTAGTACAGTGTATATCCACCTTTCGCAGCAATGCAGGCTGCTATTCTCCCATGGAGACGATCGTAGAGATGCTGGATGTAGTCCTGTGGAACGGCTTGCCATGCCATTTCCACCTGGCGCCTCAGTTGGACCAGCGTTCGTGCTGGACGTGCAGACCGCGTGAGACGACGCTTCATCCAGTCCCAAACATGCTCAATGGGGGACAGATCCGGAGATCTTGCTGGCCAGGGTAGTTGACTTACACCTTCTAGAGCACGTTGGGTGTCACGGGATACATGCGGACGTGCATTGTCCTGTTGGAACAGCAAGTTCCCTTGCCGGTCTAGGAATGGTAGAACGATGGGTTCGATGACGGTTTGGATGTACCGTGCACTATTCAGTGTCCCCTCGACGATCACCAGTGGTGTACGGCCAGTGTAGGAGATCGCTCCCCACACCATGATGCCGGGTGTTGGCCCTGTGTGCCTCGGTCGTATGCAGTCCTGATTGTGGCGCTCACCTGCACGGCGCCAAACACGCATACGACCATCATTGGCACCAAGGCAGAAGCGACTCTCATCGCTGAAGACGACACGTCTCCATTCGTCCCTCCATTCACGCCTGTCGCGACACCACTGGAGGCGGGCTGCACGATGTTGGGGCGTGAGCGGAAGACGGCCTAACGGTGTGCGGGACCGTAGCCCAGCTTCATGGAGACGGTTGCGAATGGTCCTCGCCGATACCCCAGGAGCAACAGTGTCCCTAATTTGCTGGGAAGTGGCGGTGCGGTCCCCTACGGCACTGCGTAGGATCCTACGGTCTTGGCGTGCATCCGTGCGTCGCTGCAGTCCGGTCCCAGGTCGACGGGCACGTGCACCTTCCGCCGACCACTGGCGACAACATCGATGTACTGTGGAGACCTCACGCCCCACGTGTTGAGCAATTCGGCGGTACGTCCACCCGGCCTCCCGCATGCCCACTATACGCCCTCGCTCAAAGTCGGTCAACTGCACATACGGTTCACGTCCACGCTGTCGCGGCATGCTACCAGAGTTAAAGACTGCGATGGAGCTCCGTATGCCACGGCAAACTGGCTGACACTGACGGCGGCGGTGCACAAATGCTGCGCAGCTAGCGCCATTCGACGGCCAACACCGCGGTTCCTGGTGTGTCCGCTGTGCCGTGCGTGTGATCATTGCTTGTACAGCCCTCTCGCAGTGTCAGGAGCAAGTATGGTGGGTCTGACACACCGGTGTCAATGTGTTCTTTTTTCCATTTCCAGGAGTGTATTTCTTTTCTCCTCACTTGGGCCAGTACCTTCTCAACAGTTATTCGATGTGCCAATCCAGTCTTCAGCAACTCGTCTACTGCATCACATTTCAAATGCTTGTATTTTCTTCTTGCACGATTAGCCACTCTTCCGTACAAGGCTATATCCCGCCGTCACGAAAAACTTTCTAAATCTAAAATTCATACTCGACGTTAACAAATTTATCTTCTTCAGAAATTGGATTCACGCTATTGCCGCTCTACTTTTTATATCTTCTCTGCTTTAGACATTATCAGTTATAATGCACCACAATTAGCATAATCCATCTACTGCTTATAATGTTTAATTTTCTGATATTTAAAACTACTCGAATGGTTTTGAAGGAATATTTCATCTTGTTGGGTCACTGATTGCGAAGAAAAGCACGAAAGCCAGACACGCTATATCAGTGACAACAATGTTAAAACTTTAGCGTGATTCCGAAGTTACATATGACTTGCCACACTGCCTGGTGGGTTTGGACGGCCAACACGTTGTTCTGTAGTTGCTGAAAACTTACACCTTGTTCGATATTATTGTGAAAGTTTCTCTTCTTTGTCCCATCTCTTGCCCAGCTAGAATGGACGAGAGCGGCTCACAGAGGATCCAGGACCTTACCTCACATTAGACATTTTCTTCGTTTTGTATGTGTGAACGGAAGCGTTAAACGGTCTAAAAAATGAGGCAGGATACACTGCAATTGCAACTTTATGTCGCACATGACGTATGCGACCATTATTATTAACCCATTAAACTTATACAGAGCTGACTGATCGCTAATAAAAGATATTGTGTGTTCCATTGAAATGTTGTAGTGAATTCACAGCGTTTATTACGCTTTTCGAGCGTGACCCATCATCAGAGAATCTGTTACAAAATATATACATCATGAGTACTTCACAACCTACACAATAAGGCAAAATACATGACAGAAAAATTTACGGAATACGTACCAGTGTACATAATAAAGAAAGTCGCATAAGCACTGACCTATAGTGTACGAGATTTCACTGAGGAAAATAGTCACAGATATGATAGGAAAATGCCTACTAACATTCGGAGGTCACACACACAGAGTCAACAACAACAGGTTCGTAGAAAAGATTTTTGATTTAGTAAACAGCTCAATCAAAAAATTCAACTAGTTTAAAAAAATAGAAGACATAAAACAAACATGGACGAGTACGGGAATGATAAATGAAAGATACACATTCAGAAACAGAATTATGAACTCTAAATCTGAAATAAAAGAAAGGAAGAAAACAGGAAAAATTTAAAGAAACAAGATGAAGAGTTTTCGGGAAGAGAAAAAGAAGAAGGAAACAAAGGAAGTGAATAATTGCGTAACCATCACGTTAACCACTGTCCTAACCACCTGTAAACAATTGTTGCTTAGCTATAACTTACGATTAACACTCGGTGTGGTATGAAGGTTCGTATTTATGCTGTATGACATATATGAAATACGTTGTATTCCATGGGCTAAAGATAACGTAGGGTGACAAGCAGCGGGCGGGACTTCTGTTGTTTTCCATGATCCAGCCACACAGCGATCTACATCAGTGGGTGGTATCCACAGTTCCTGCTACATTACATTGCCCCACATCTCATCATTGGGGCCGGCCGCGGTGGTCTCGCGGTTCTAGGCGCGCAGTCCGGAACCGTGCGACTGCTACGGTCGCAGGTTCGAATCCTGCCTCGGGCATGGATGTTTGTGATGGCCTTAGGTTAGTTAGGTTTAAGTAGTTCTAAGTTCTAGGGGACTAATGACCACAGCAGTTGAGTCCCATACTGCTCAGAGCCATTTGAACCAATTTTTTCATCATTGGGTACAACATCGTATAATTTAGTCATTACAACATATTCCCAAACTCTGTGGCACTGGTACGGCAAACGTGGTAATGTTACAGAGATACTAGCACATTCGACCTAGAACAATAATAACATTATGTCGTATACAAGATTATTAGCAATAGCCATAAAAGAGGAACAGGCAAGCCTACCTTCTGTAGGTCTACATTAATGCGATAACGTGCCACAAGGCAGTAATACAAACGAAAAAAAAACTCTCGTATGGTAACATCAAATCTGACATTATAAAAATTCTGCTTGTGTCAACAACATAAAAAAATCATCTGGAGAACGAAAACAGCACTGTTAAAATGCATACACCATGACTTTATACAACAGGAGGAAACAAACTGTCTACATGTCGAAAGAGTTAAGACAAAGACATTATTTCACTTCCAATATGGAGACGACGCCCCTTAAATACAAAATAGGGTTTGGTTACATCTGCCATATATGCAAAATCTTACGTGCTAGCTTTGGTATGACAAGACGAAAACTAAGGCCTACAGTGTCGTAGTGTGTAAATATTCGGAAGAACGCCCATTGTCTGAACTGATATAAATTCATAAACTCATTTGAAGATGCGCATTATAGCATCGAAAAACGCCTAATCTTTCGACAGTGACTGTTCTTTTATAATCCTCGGCGATTTGAAGCGAGCGTGTTTCGAAATTACGAATTCCTTAATCTATTTTAATTTTCGACCTTTACTGCCTACGTGCGGGATTATAAGATTGTCCAAACTAGGGGGCTGATGGCCAGAAGCTTTTAGATGTTGATAGAAGGGGGAATATTTTCTTTTCATTTTTTACTTTTCCATTTTTCATTAGCTGGTGTTCGCTGAATCTAACGACAAATGACTTCCCCGTCCGTCCGATCTATTCGGCCGGACATTCTGGGCACTTAATTTTATAAACCCCATATTTCAAAACGAAATGGTTAGTGGGTTGCTCATTATGTGGGAGAACACAATGAATCGAGCTACCCCGAGAAAAAAGAATATGGACATTAGTCTGTTTAAATAACTTTGCTAAATTGTACGATAAAAGACCTAAATATGGAATCGCATTTTCTGTAACATCACGTACCTCAGAAGTGTGGGGAGGAGAAATGGCCCGGGCTTGAAGTTCATATTTACGTTCGGAATGCACCCGGCGCGCCAACGATAGGATGTATCCTTTTTTCTGTGCTACATATCAGAGCTTGTTCAGTTGTTTCCTAATACCATTCTCACGACGTGGGAGCGCACAAATTCTTACAACAGCAGCTCGAAAATATCTAAGCTTGTAGCAACAGGGAGGGCATCTTAAATTATTTATATCTTTCTTTGCAACTCTAGAAAGTAGGATTTCCTTTCACATCTTTAGGATATCCTTCACCAGAGTGTCTGCTGTATATTCCACCTCCAGTCATACGAGGCGCTACAAGCTTAGTTATTCTGGAGCTGCTGTTGTAAGAATTTGTTAGCTCCCCTTTTCTGACAATACTGGCACAGAAAAATGGATTCAGCCCGTCGTTGGCGCTCCGAGTACATTCCGAACGCAAATATTCACTTAAAGCTGCTGTCATTCCTCCTCCCCACACCTCTGAGGTATGTGATGTTACACAAGGTTGCGATTCCATACTGAGATATATAGTTTAACAGTGTTGTTTTCCTTCTCCAGATTATTTTTTCTGCTGTTGACAGACCTATGTTTTTAAAATGTCACATTTGATATTACCATATGAGACTTCTTTTTCATTAGGATTGTTGGCTTGTGGTATGCCTCGCATTAGTGTAGAGTTTTTTAAGGTAGGTTTAAGCTGTTTCTCTTTTATGACTATAGTTAATAATCCTGTATATGACCAAATGTTGTTCTTTTTTTAGGTACAAAGTGCTACCATCGGCTTTGTTCCGTATTTTAGCTTTATTCATGCGCTTGGCCCATCCTTTTCTTGGTGTAATTTCAAGGGTTTGACTCTTCATTTCATGGGATGAATATTTAGCCATAGTACGTAGGAGTTAAATGTTATATTTCATTCTATTGGAGCTAGTACACTCCATAATAAACTTCCTGCCCCCCCCGCCCATCCGCTTCTTCGAACGCAATTTTGGATCTGTTACCTTTATGTTGCACAGTTAAAAAAATTTTAAGTGGTTTTATTGTTTTAGAATTTTTATGACTGGGCATTAGATTTGTACTGAGTTCTGTAATTTTCCAAGATTGTCCGAAGATGCTTTACAATGCAGACGAAACGCGTCGGAAATGAAGAACCAATAAATCCATCTTTATTGCAACTACGACTGAATACTCCCTATATCGTATAATTTATGTTTAAATTTATGATTACCACATTGCCTGTTTGCCTCTACTATGTTGTACTTTAAACTGCACAGTACAGTCCGAAGATGGTCCACATCAGCTCGAAGTCGATCACTGCATATGAATAAATACTGTTTTCATGTGATCAAGACCGGTCCATGTAATATTTTACAGCTGCAGTAATTTAGTTTATTAGAACAGTCAGACACAACGTAGAACTCTGGTATAATTGAACACAAATAGCACTCCCTGGAACAGACAACTTCCAGTAACTAAATACATAATTGTACAGGTAGCACAAGTCCCATAGTTTCTCATACTAGTCTTCCAGTAACTAAATACGTAATTGTGCAGGTAGCAGAAGTCCCATAATTTCTCATACTAGTCCATATCTAGCAAGTTATTTCCCGAGATGACTTCCTGGAGATCCACTATACTCGTGGTGGTACCACTCTCCGATGACCGAGCAGCAGAGAGTAGCTCCTTGTCTGCTTAGTGTGAACTCCAAAGGAGGGCTGGTTGCACCATTTACTCACTGTGAACCGAGTATAGAATTGCCTAGAAGCGCGGTGGTGCTGGTTATATTATCACGCGGATGACTACTTCAATCCGTGTGACAGGCCACCGCTCATTGTCCTCTGGGTGGTGTGAAGGCATCCGGCGAGTGATTTGCAATCTAGTTCCGTCAGCTGCGGTGCCCTCTTGAGGCGGCCGTCACCATCAGCTTTACCAAACGGCAGCGCCTGCTGACTATGCAACCGGTCACACTGCGAGGTACAAAGGGATGTCTTCTTGCGGGCGCTGGAGGCCGTTAGAAATGCCGCTGACGGAAGTGGTAAAAGTGTGGTTATTGTAGATAGTCAAACGGCTAAGGAGCCGATAGGCAACGCTCGGTCAACAAGAGACGGCGAACAGCGCATCATGACACAATGCGAATGTGGGAGTTAATATCAAAATCCGAGGTCGAGCGATATGGATTCTGTCTAGTGATGGTATGTGGCTGTATAACGTCACAGATTGCTTTCCTAGGAATCTGGAAGTGTCGGCGGTCCACGTGGAGTCATAATTGCGATCTATCACCGTAAATCCGAAGTATCAGTAGTAGAGACTTGCAAGCGATGAGTTTGTAGACTGCTTTGCTAGACAAAACCAGCGGCATTTCTTTGGCTTTACGAACTCCAATAAACCACTGCAACATGGTGACTTAACAGTACTTTCACGTGGCCTGCATATTTACTGTACTATCCGTGGAAGGCGCGCCTAATATGTAGACGACCTACCACCAGTTTGATACTCATTACCAGCGCCGGGAGCTATTTAACACCTCGGTGCTCGAAGAAAACAGTGGAATGTCCAGGGAGGGATTGTTTTTTACAATCCAACTGAGATCGTTTTCTCTGCTTTTGAGGAGAGTACGCAGATCCTCTAGATTGCCACGTGAGAATCCGTTCATGCACCCGCACGTACTTTTGACATGGAATGCGATTGTGGGGGAAGTTACGTACTTATTATTGAAATGAAATAGGTGTCTACAAAACTGATGAAAAGATCCTTCTATACCTACGTATCTTCATTAGCTATTCGGTATCTCTAGTCTAACCTCGCTTACTGTGAATATGGAGTGATAAAAGCTTTCCGTCTGAGGATGTTGCTGCAGCGCGTATGCAACGTAACGCGACTCCTGTGCTGGCAGATAAGCCCCACATCTAGGCAAGGGATTGGTGTGGTATCCGTGTCACTCCGACATTCCGGTCCGATAAATGGGAAAACGTGAACTAAGACGACGTTATTCGTATTAGCAAATGTTGCCAACTAGGACCAGCGTTCTGTTATTCTTCTCTTGGCTACAGAAGAACAAACGCGTGTAGATACTCAGCGGAGAGTGAAGAACGTATATCGGGCAGCATGTCTGTCCAACACCACCGTAATGGAATGGTGCGTTCAGGGTTAACTCTGCTTCAGGATAACGCACGTCACCTGTCAATGTAAATGTCAATACGTCAAATGTCGTACCACAGACGTTACACCAATTCAAGTGGGCTGCACACGAGCACCCGTCCTATAGTGCTGACCTTTTCCCATGCGGTTATCATTTGTTTGCTTCCTCGGAAAAGGCCTTCAACAGCCGATGATTCCCGTTGGAAGAGGATGTGCAGAAGGACACGGTGTTTTACGAAACGGGTATCCTCGTCCTTGTGCGTGGATGATTGCTTCAGTGCTAACACCGATTTTGCCTGATTGGCAAACCGATTCTGGACTGTACTGCCTTTGAACGGAAACTTTTAGATCGCCCCTTATAAAATCACTAATAAAATTTACCAATAAACTCAAGTTTGAACGATATTTGTGGTCTAGTAAGACTTCCTATATGTTAGGATCCTAATTATTACGAGAGGTAAGGCTTTTCTGGTAATGTGATTCGGGAAAAAAGTGAAGTCTATATGAAAGACACAAGGTACCCAGTGTTAAATAAGAGTCAGAGCTTCAGTGAGCTTTGGAGGACTGCTGATCAAGTAAGACAGAAAGAACTATTTCGGAATTTCTGAAAACTTTGGGGGCATTGACAAATAAAGATCCTACACACAACACGAAAAAGAGCAAGGGTGAGAATTATCGCTTAATCAGCTTAACACCTCGTACATCCAATTTTATGGCAAGATCAATACACAGAAGATCTCTTAGAAGACAATCTGTTTGGCTATCGAAAGGTAATAGCACCAGAGAGGCAACACTGACATTGCGAATCATAATAATAAAGAGTTAAACAAATCAAGACGACCTGGAACTGTGCTTGAAAATGTAAAAACATAAAATGGTACAAGATGTTAGAAATTCGGAGAAAAATTTGAGTTACTTGCAGAGAAATATGGGGAATATAAAACACGTACAAATCAAGAGGAAACATTGAGAATGGAAGACCAGAAACTATGTGCTTGGACTAAGAAAGGCGTAAGACGTGGATGTAGTCCTTCACTCCAACTGTTTAGTTTATGTATAATACAACTAATGACGGAGACAAAAGAGAGGATCAAATTTGGAATTAATATTCAGGGTGAAAGGCTGTCAATGATAAGATGGTCTAATGAGTGAAGAATATGAACTGACAGTGAACCTATAAAAGCCTAAAGAAACTGAAAGTAACCCAAATGAGGTTAGCGATGAACTTAAATTCAAAATTGCGGATCACGAAGTAGTTGAAACTTAAAGAATTCTTCTACTGTTTGGAAGCAAGATAACACTTGATGGGCGAAGCAACGAGCACATAAGAAGCAGGTTAGCACATGCTAAATGAGCATTCCTGAGCAAGAGGAGTCTGCCACTATTTTGCTGCTATCATACATTGGCCTTCATCCGTGGAGGAAATTATGAGAATGTACGCCTGGAGCGCAGTATTGTAAGTTAGTGAATCACAGTGGGAGAACTGGTTCAGAAGAAAATCGAAAAGCTGGGGATATGGTGCTCTGGAAGTATATTGAAAATCAGGTGGACTGATACAGAATGAGGAGATTCTCTACAGAATAGACGAGGAGAGGAGCACGTAGATAAATTGACAGGAAGAAGGGACAGTATGATAGGACCTAGATTAAGGAATCATGGAATATCTTCCACGCTATTAGATTCAGCTGTAAAGAGTAAAAACTGTAGGAGAGACAGAGATAGGAAATATCCAAAAAAAAGCATTTGGGAGGTACATTGCAAGAACTACTTTGAGATGAAGAAGTTGCCTCAAAACAGGAATTGGTGTCGGACTGGATCGAACCATTCAGTAGACTAATGACTAAAAATCATTCATTATTTAAGTACATTCTGCCTGCCCTAGCCTCTATAGTATTACAGTTTACTTTGTTGTTTCAAGATAGATATTTCAGGAACCGTAGACCGTCATTTAGTTTCACTCTGCCTATAGCCCTCGGACTTCACCAACTGGAAACAAGAAAACACGTTGTAAGCCTCACAAATTCCACGTGTTTCTCTTTTGATCACTCAGCTGTTGTGCTGACATAAAGGAGAATTTGAATGAGAGCAAAAAACTGAATTATTCAGCAATCGGCGGCAGTAAAACAACGCAACGAACGAAGAGAACCGGCGACAGGCGCGCGCCTGTTCCACTACGCGTGCCTCCTCGAGTGACGTGGGAAACTACGACGATGTACAGGGCGGACGGTCCGCACGGGCGAATCAGACGCACGAGTGCCTTCGTTCCGTTTCATGAACTCCCTTGCGTTTCCGTGCAGTAGCCGCATGCACCTGTCTGCTCGGAAAATTAAGCGGATGTAAATGCAGCTTAAAGTCCAGCCCGTGGGATACGAATACACAGGAGCGAGTTACAATGAAAGACCGGAACGGATGTTCAGAAACGAACAATACTTTGCATACTGTAAGGAAAGAAGAAGTAGGTGAAACAACACATATGTGCTTACCTTTCTAAATATGTGAATGGGAGCAGCTTTTCAGACACATCTCAGTGTCTCAATCAGTGGGACAAAGTTCAGTTTTAAAGTTCTCCAAATTATCATTCATGACAATTTAAAGCTGATTGCTGGACGGAGATTTGAATACAGGCATGTGCGCTTTTGACAGCAAGTACTCGTAGAAGTACAAGCACAAACACTCGTACATCTTAATACATCTATCCAACCACTTGAATAATTCAGTCTGCCAATGCTTGTCTCCGCCATCGTCTTCTTCTTCTACTTCTTATTCTTCTTCTCCTTCATCATCACTTACTTCTTCTTCTTCTTTATTCAAGGAGTGGCGATTCGTCTGTTTCATTCACAGATGAAGTTGCTATCAACGTTTCCTTCATACTCCACTGTCTCTTCTGCTATACAGTCTATATTATAATACCTTCTTACATCCTGCGTTCTATTTATTTTCTTCAGTTTCAAATGTATTCATTTCCGTCCGCACATAGTCTTCAGTATACTCAGTTCCATGAATCTTTTCATGGTTCCGAGGAATCTCATTTCTGGTCGCTGTAGCACACTGCGGTACATAATATTCCTCTGACGTATCACAACTGGCACTTTGTAAAATCTATTTTATTCCAGAAATTCAATTAACTTTCATAGGTGTAGATCCGCTACCTGCAGCGACATACGAAAATTTTTGCGGACCAGGATTCGAGCCCAGATTTCCCACTTATTACGAGAGGTCGTCTTACCACTTAAGTACCAAGACTATTTCTTCTCTCAGCTTATTAATTCATTTACAGATCTTGTGATTGCCGGGCAGATTCTAAAACAATTCGGGGTGCGCATGCACAGAAAATAATTAGTTTCGTGTCATCATGAGCAAGGATCATTGTAATTGCATCGTGGTGCAATGTATTACTGTCGCGCGAGTGACAACAAACGTTATTTATTCTAGTTTCTCAAAGATGAGCACTTGCAGTGTAAACGAATAATCTGAGGCAAACGAGTTGACTAATGTTAAATGTCGTTGGTTCAAATCATACCTGATCATGAAGCATTATTATTTCTAAATATTTATCGAAATAATGTTGATCATTATTTTTATCCAGTTAACTGGCTTACATGTAAAATTTTAATTTCTAATCTTTTACTGCGTTATTTTAATCTTCATACCCCTCATTTTTCTTCCTAAAATTTTTCGGATTTGGAGTCTTTGAGCATGTGAGTTTAATTATTTTTAAAAATCTGTCATAGTTTTTCATATTTGAAAATGATGATATATCGATTTAAAAACAAAATAAATAACCTATTTATATCGGCTGTGCCGTGGTGTCAAAAATATTTTTCGTTACAAGGTGTACGTTTCTTTGGATGGGAACTGTTAGATCCACCAAGATGGATGCTTGGATAGAAAGCGGAAATGATTAGAAAAACACATAATCAGAGTGGTGTAATAATTTTACTTAACATACTGAGGCGACGTCATGGTATGAAGATATGCACACATGTAGATGGTGGTAGTATCGCATACCCAAGGTGCAGAACGGCGGTGCTCATGACCATATCGGTTGGGCCCTAGACGACTGGAAAACCGTGGCCTGGTCACATCCAATTTCAGTTGGTAAGAGCTGATGGTAGGATTCAGGCGTGACGCAGACCCCACAAAGCTGTGGACCCAAGTTTTCAACAAGACACAGTGCAAGCTGGTGGTGCCTCCATAACTGTGTGGGCTGTGTTTGTATACATTGGAATGGGTTCTCTGGTCCAGCCGATCAGAGACATTAAATGGTTATTGTCATGTACTTGGGGACCACTTACAGCGAAATAACGATGGGATTCTTATGAATGACAATGCGCCATGCCACAGGGCCACAACTGTTCGCTATTTTGGATAACTCGGTCGAATTATTTGGCGACACAGACTGCCCGACAGGAATGCTATCGAACATTTATGGGACATGATCGAGAGGTTAGTTCGTGCACAAAATCCTGCACCGGCAACGCTTTCGCTGTGATGGACGGCTATGAAGGCACCATTGCTCATTATTTCTGCAGGGGTTTTCCAAAGACTTGTTGAGTCCTCGTCACGTCAAGTTGTTGCAATACGCCGGTCAATAGCAAGTCCGACACGTTATTAGTAGGTGTCCCATGACTTTTGTCAGCGTAAGTTTTCAGAAGGCACTATCCAAAATGTCATATTACCACACTGAGTAGCTGGTAAAATATTTATACAACCAGTTTCAGTTATCTGACCACGATCTGGTTCATAAAGGTATTCACAGCATTGTGTTAGGTGGAATATAAAATAATTATCGTGAGGTTATAAGACCATGAGTAATAGACTGTCATCATATCGTTTGCAAGTGGGTGTACACATTCATGCCAGCAGTGCAATAGGCGTTAACGCTGTGACAAGACTCGTACCACACAGAGGCGAACCTGATGATGGCCAGACGATTGAACTTATTTATCGTCTTTCTTCTTTATCGTCGCCTTGTTCCACGTCACGTAGGGTCGGCGTTGCTCTTCTGCATACTTCTGCTCCATAGTACTCTATCCATTGCCTCTTCATTCTTCCATCCTTTCTCCCTTAGGTCCCCGGATATCTTATCCTTCCACCTCATCTTCGGTCTTCCTCTCCTTCTCGCTCCTTCAATCTTTATATCTTGAACTCTGTTTCCATATACTCTTCCCCTATTCTCTGTAAGTGTCCGTACCACCTTAGTCTGCCCTCTTGTATCTTTTTCCCCATGGGTCCCACTTTCACAGCTCCTCTAACAAATTCATTTCTAACTCTCTCCTTCCTTGTTACCCACACATCCACCTCAGCATCCTTATTTCCGCCACTTCCATCTTCCTTTCCTGGGCTACTGTGTTTGGCCATGTCTTCTGCCCCGTATATCATAGCAGGCCCTATCAACGACTTGTACACTTTCCCTTTCAACCCAATGCTCACCTTCTTGTCACACAACACTCCACTCATTTTCCTCCAGTTGTTCCAAACGCAATTTATTCGGTGTTGTATCTCGCTTTCCAATCTTCCGTCCCTCTGTATCTACGACCCTAGGCATTTAAATTTGCAGACCGATTTCAGCTAATATTCCTGGATCTTGCAAGACCTCATCTGCACGTTCTTCAGTGCGAAATATTCTGACTTTGCCCTGCTAATTTTCATCCCTCTTTCTAGTGCCTTCCTCCAATCCTCCAGCTTTTCCTCAAGTCTGTCGATGCTCTGCTCACAAAGAACCACATCATCCGCAAACATCATATTCCACGGCGCTTCCTTCTTCACATCTTTCACCAGCACATCCATAATCAGACGATTGAACCTAGTTGTATAAATTATTTTACCAGCAGCTTAAGCAGTAATATGTCATTTTTCCAATTTTAGTTATCTTGAGCTGCAAGTCGGAGAAAGAGTCTTTTAATCAGATCCTAGTCGTCATACATAAACACCATCACGCACAGCAACTAAAAACTGCCGAGGCTTCGGCAGACTTTGCTATTAGACAGAACTGGCCCCGTCGCAGCGTCTTGTTATGTCGGCTCGGTGGTGGCGCTTCGTGCGCGTTCAGCCGGAAGTGTGGCTTCAGAACGGGTTTCTGAGGCCATCACGTGGTTTACTCTCGGTATGCCCTCTGCTTCGTGTGGTATCGATAATGCACAACACAACAGTAATCCTCACAGACACATTTAAAACAAAAATTCTTATTGCACTATCGTCAATACAACACAGATGAAGATTTAAACAGAAGAAGCCATTACAATTAAAACGAAATTCAATGAAGATGATGAATAGAAATAATGAATGCTGAGACATGGACAATAATGTAATGTGATAAAACGGAAGAAATAAAATCAACATTGATACATACAAATAATTAAAATGGCATGACCAAAGATTCCAAATTAAAAAAAAAGACAATAAAATGTTAATACGATGATTAAAAAGATGTGACGAAGGATTAGAAACAAAAAATTACATTGAAGGAACTTTATAAATATAGACATGTACTGTCTATTGTGTTACACATGTCGGACAGAACAGACAACATATCTGTATAAATACAGGGAAATAAAATCGTCATAGCATCTTATTGGTTTGCGTTAGGACGTTCAAATGGTACAGTTGGCCACGGGGCCAGATGGGAATTACCATATGCGTGCATGGTTTAGTTCATCGATGAAGCCAACTTTAATTTGGATTGGTTCATCAATAAGCAAAACTGATGCATTTCGGAAACTGAGAATTCGTATTCTACGATCGAGAAGTCTCTTAATCCTCAAGGGGTGACCGTTTGGTGTGCAATGTCCAGTTACGGAATAGTCGGTGCGATATTCCTTGATGGCACGGTGACTGCCGAACGGTACGTGTAAGTTTTGATTTCATCGTCATTATCCAAAGTGATTTCAACAAGAAGTGGTTCATGCTAGACGGAGCTCGATCCCATCGAAGCAAGAGAGTTCAAAAAATGGCTCTGAGCACTATGGGACAACTTCTAAGGTCATCAGTCCCCTAGAACTTAGAACTAGTCAAACCTAACTAACCTAAGGACAACACACACATCCATGCCCGAGGCAGGATTCGAACCTGCGACCGTAGCGGTCGCGCGGTTCCAGACTGTAGCGCCTTTAACCGCTTGGCCACCCCGGCCGGCAAGCAAGAGAGTGTTTGATGTACTAGAGGAGCGCTTTGGGGACCGCATTCTGGCTATGGAGTACCCAGAAGCCACTGTCAAGGGCCCCGATTGGCTGCCATATTCTCCGGACCTGAACACATGTGACTCCTTTTTGTGGGGCTATACTAAAGACAAACTGAACAGCAATAACCCCAAAACCATTGCATAGCTGAAAACAACTATTCTGGAGGTCATCGACAGCATCGATATTCCGACGCCGGCCGAAGTGATCGAGCGGTTCTAGGCTCTACAGTCTGGAACTGCGCGACCGCTACGGTCGCGGCTTCGAATACTGCCACGGGCATGGATGTGTGTGATGTCCTTAGGTTAGTTAGGTTTAAGTGGTTCTAAGTTCTTGGGGACTGATGACCTCATAAGTTCCCATAATGCTCAGAGCCATTTTGATATTCCGACACTTTAGCGGGTCATGCAGAATTTCGCTATTCATCTGCGCCACATCATCGCCAATTATGCACGCCGTAGTTTGAAACTAATTGAAGTTTTTTTTCATAGTGTACAATAATTGTTGAAGATGGTTCTAGATTACTTTAGCGCGATGCATCATATCTTTCGATCTCCTGCGCGATTTAGTGAATGCTACGACATGTGTGGCTAATGATTGGGTGGAGGGGGGGGGGGGCGCTGTTTGTGCGTGACAGGTTGAGAATTTGCGTTGGCCAGGAGGCGTGTCAGGGTGGTCGTGGCGGTTAAGGCAACCGTTCTTGAGAAGCGAAGCATCCGGGTTCGAGACTCACCCCGGCACAAATTTTCAACTTTTACCATTGACTTATTTCATTACCTGTCAGTGGCTGAAGTCTTGACAGTTTTGGAAACCTGAACCATCAGCACGTTAGTTAAGAACTATAACCACTGCACTGTACCACAACTAGGGCTGCACTGGCTAGGAGTATCACAAGTATGAGAAATGTCAGGATTTGTAAAAGACACAAGTGTGCAATGACTCCATAATCTCTGATATTCTTACAAGTGTTGTGAATTACATTGCAGGCTAGACTGCGCTTACATACCGAACCAGTGATTAATCACTGGCTCTTCCAGCAGCAAAAAATGAAGTAACAGAGCTTGCACAGGCTGAATATCAGTAGGAGTTTGTTAGGGTCTCTATTACCCAACGCCAAGGTGAAAATACAAAGTGTTGTACTTTGACGCAGAATTTATTGCTTTTCGTAGAAACGGAGTGTTCAAAAAAAAATTCGTAAAATATCTGTGCTCTGTTTTGAAACAGAAGTTCCCTTATTTTCGTGGCGTAGTTATTGCTCTTTGTGAAGGAACAAAAATATTTCTAAGGTTTAGGTATCTGAACAAAGAAGCTAAGATAAAAGCCCGAAGACATGTAGGGAAACAGCTAGACACTGATTCATCTTCTGAATGACAATAGAAATATGGAACAGGCTACATTAGCGTCTGCTCCTTCATCAAATGATTGAGGTACTGCCCGTCTTCACTATCGTTTGTTTAGCCCTAAGGCGTAATCGTCTGTCATACCAATTTGTTTAATTTCTGCAAATTTATACTGAACCTAACGAAAAGTAAAACGATCGAGTAATACGCCGCAGCGCCTATGGTGTGTCGCATCTGTCGTACAATCACAGTGTTGGGCTGCGCTACGCATCCTCGACGTGACGTCGGAGGCTCCAACTAGTAGCATGCGTTTTTGCCTTAGGGGCCTTCCCCTTCGTTTCAGTAACTGCTATGCAGCTGTCCGTTCAGCATGTGGGTGCAGACAACACTCTTGGCACACACGTCTAAGAGTGCGCTCATTTCATGAAATTATTATGTGGGATTGTCCTGCTTTGCTGATGTAGCGGCGGATGTTGAGACACAGGTCATTCGACGCCATGTCTAGTGGTGTGTGATGTCACATGTTTGGGAGATGATGCTCACTTCAATAAAATGTCACCTACACTCAGGCATGTGCGAAATTTGAGTTTAATTATATGGGGGGCGTAATCGTAAGGATCAATTAGAAATACAATCGTACTGAAAATGACAATATTACATACTGAAGTCTGTAGGGCCTTGACCGCAAATCCGCAGTTAGCTCTAAACAGCTTATTTGCGGACCCATGTTTGCTGTAATTCCTTTGCTTCTCTTGTCATAGACATTCATCTGCCTCAGAAGCCGCTATGAACTACGATAACCCCCGTGTAGCTGCTCCTGGGTGCATTTCAGTTTTTCACTTTGGAATCTCTGTCTCAGAATTATGTAATATATCAGGTGTCTTCCCATCTATCCAGACCTTTTCGCGTATGCCGTTTTCTTTTGTATTATTTTTAGCAGTATATTTTTTACTTCCTGCTAAAATTAATTGCAGAATGCAGTCATTGTCATCTGTCACTGCCACTACTGAGACCATATTTTTTCGTAATCTTATTTTCTATTCATTCACATACTTAAGTGTTCCAATATCCATTATTATTATATTTTCATTATCTTTTACATAAAAAGTTACCCACTCAGCTGCGTCATAAACTCTCTCCTCTCTCTCTCTCTCTCTCTCTCTCTCTCTCTCTCTCTCCTTCTCTCTCTTTGCATCTTCCGCTTCTAGCGACGGCATGTATAAATGTATAACTGAACTATTGTTGCTGTCATAGGTTTTCTATCGATTCTGACAAAAATAATCCTATCACTTAACTGTTCATAGCAACTTACTCTCTGCCCTACCTTGCATTTCATTTCGAATCCTACTCCCGCTATACCATTTTCTGCTGCCACTGACATTGTCCTGTACTAGCGTAACTACATATCCATACCTTCTTTGCATTTCACTTCACTGACTTCAACTATATCTAGATTGAGCCTGTGCATTTCCCTTGTAAGATATTCTAGTCTCTCTGCCCCATTTGGACTTCTAAGATCCCACGTCCCGACTCGTAGAACTTTTCAGTTTCGTTGGTTTTTCAATCTATTTCTCATGTTCACCTCTCTCTTCGCACTCCCGTCTCGGTATCCGAATGGGGGACTAATCGGAAATCTTTCGCCAATTTCGAGATCATAATGACACATTTTCAGTAACAGCCCTCATATCCTGTGGAAGCATTTCGTTTGCCGTTAATGTTGTATTATCCATTGCCTTATGCAGAGCAAGAGGGTCCTCTGAAGCTCTGTTTGCTCATCCATCATCTTCGACAAGGTTGTTGGCGAAATTAGGATGACTCTTTCACCGGAAGTCTTCAGTAGGCATCTTGAATCTAAAAAGATCAAGAGGATGGTTTCCTGAAAATGACAAATTTGAGAATGTAAAGTACCTTACTATTTTCATTTGAAAACCAGAAAATTTTGTTTAGTGATGTCTGTCCACTTCAGCCGGCCGCTGTGGTCGAGCGGCGCTAGGCGCTTCAGTCCGGAATCACGCGGCTGCTACGGACGCAGGTTCGAATCCTGCCTCTGGTATGGATGTGTGTGATGTCCTTAGGTTAGTTAGGTTAAAATAGTAATAAGACTAGGGGACTGATAACCTCAGATGTTAAGTACCGTAGTGCTTAGAGCCACTTTATCTTAAACTTGCTTCAGGGCATAGCAATTCTGCCTGTCTCGTTAGTATTTTCCACCTCTACATCGCATTCTTTAGTCGGCACAGCAACCGAGGTCAGCTTTTCGACATACACCGTATAGCGGGGTTCTTAATTTCGTCAAACCATCACAAATTACTCTTCAAGCAAAGACCCTCCCATTACGCACTGCTCAGCCGTAGAATGCCGTTGAGCTGACGTCATTATTATTCTAGCAGCACGTCTACAACTGCCTGCTGCTGGGTATTGTCTTCTATTTATACAGCGTTGCGGCACCTGCTGGTCACCCATCAGCAGGAGTGTTTATAGTGTCGCTCTTTCCCTGCATAGTCACCTCCAAGTTTTCGGGATGACAACATTATTCGGCACGACAAATTCGACCGTTGTCGCGCCACCTGTTCCATTCGTCTAACGTTTAAAAGGAACACCGACAGCTGATTCAACAAACTGAAAAGCAGATTGGATAGAAGGGAGAACTGAAACCTATGCAGTTTAGTGGATAAAGTCCAAAATCAACAGTGTTATTTATTCTACTTACTTCGTTACACACGAAGAAAATATTGACATTTGTGCTACGCGATACTTCCTCTCAGTCGCATAAACGCGTCGAAGTGTCTAGATTATTTGAAAGGAACATCTGCTCATCATCTTTGTCCCTAGCGTGTGGGGCCACTACCGTCAATTCTCCTCCTCAACCCCTTAAAACTTCAGTATTAACGCCTCGCTACGGTCTCTCCGAAACTGAAAGTCGTCCACAGTCGCTGTCCGCAGATGGGAATACCGACTGGCTTCCACGGAACCCACAGTCTAATTCGCAGGTTTCAGGTGCCGTCTAACGTAACATATTTTGAAACATAGCCCAGGAGGGGGGGGGGGGGGGGGTTGGAGAGAGGACTTCTCTGAATACTTTCAGTGCGGTCACAAAATTCGATTTTTAAATCGTATTAACGATCCTCTGTGAAGATAAGAGATACAGGGTGCACTAGGAGAAAAGGTTCAAGCTTTGATGGGTGATTATATTCCGAACAGAAATCTTCAAATATAGATGCGTCCTGTTCTTATTGGTATCCAAAATACAGGTGCTTCAACATCACATGCATCAGTCGCATGTCCTCGTTCAGCAGCACCCACATGCGGATACAACTAGAAGGACACTAGGCTGCGTAGTGTTTGTTATCTTTACCGACCATAGGTCATTTTTTCTGAAACTACTCGTTTCTTTTCCACATACACTTGGCGTAGTGGGCTCACTGCTTCCAACGGTCTGATATGTCTTCACGATAGCTGATTTTTACACCAGTTGGGCTGATACTACTCCAGTGACGGAAATTTCGACGGAGGCAACAGCCAAGATATTCCTTACTCCAAGGAAGATCTCGCCTATTGAAGTAAAGGACATTGTGGATGAACTCAGATTACCAACACAGCAGCTGTATACAAGAGCTGCAATATGCATTGCATTTACAGTGGAATTTTTGAACGTATTTCGTGAGGAAATTAAATCACAATATTTCATTTACTATCACCTGAGTTTGCCCTTTTTCCCATAATTTTCATTACATTCCCCTGAAACTGTTAAGAAAAGAACATGTTGATATGGCGGTTTTTTTCAGAATATCTAATACTGACTGTCACCCCTCAAAGCATATACATTTCCAACGCACGTTGTAAATCTATGACAGTAAAAAGATTACGATTTAAAGATTATCAAGAAAAATGTCATCCTCACATAATTAGCTACATTTTTAGTAGAACTGAACTGCGTTTTGATTTGTTCTGGAGATACCATTGAAAACAGTTGACTTATCCAAATGATCTTTTAGTGGTACACCCAATTAAGGGCTAAAATTAATAAGTCCTCTAAGAAACAATGGTTTCATGACGATTCAGTTTCGTTACGATACCGTAAGGCCAAGTCAAAGGAACCAGAGAAACGAATGCAATTTATTTCACTATTTAACATGCACCAAGTACACCTAACTTCTTCACTGCACTTCGCAGTTTTCCTTCTATACTCACTATTCAGTTGTCCATTATAAAGTGCCAGTCTTAAACAATTTTGTTCAAAATAACTCTGAGCACTATGGGACTTAACGTCTGAGGTCATCAGTCCCCTAGAACTTAGAATTACTTAAACCTAACGAACCTAAGGACATCACACACATCCATGCCCGAGGCAGGATTCGAACCTGCGACCGTAGCGGTCGCGCTGTTCCAGTTTGAAGCCCCTTGAACCGCTCCGCCACATCGGCCGGCTACTGTGTTACAAACTAGATCTCACTGTCTACAACGTATCACATACGGCAACGCCTTATGAAATCGCGATATCAAGAACCAAAACACTCAGTTACCTTGAAACACCACAATATCTGTACAAAACGTTCTTACAAATAATATTCATACACGCGATAGACATAAATATTACGACAGAAGTAACAGCAACAATTGAAATATTCTAGCCACTTTCTCAAATATTACAATGTTTCCAGACTGAGCTGATGCTGATGAGGCAACATTTCCTACGAATTTCTATCCTCAAAACAAATTTGTGAATGAAACAGTATTACTATGATTGCTTTTAAAATATCAATATTGGTAATATTTTGGATGGCGAAGTAGCGTACCCTGGCTGCTTTTACAGCAATTTAACCCTGCGGGAGGAGAGAAAGCTGGAAGAAGTCTCCTCCACAGAGTAGTGCCAGCTAACGCCGCATCTGTAACTTTTTCGAGTTTGCAATGCACGCAGACTGCAGCGCCCAGTGACGTCACTGGCGAGCATGCCACCTGCTGCTACGCAGGGGTCTCGGCTCGTGCCTGCTGCACGTAAAATGGGTCGCCTTCTCAGGCAGGGAGTTGGCGTAGGAGTGGAAAACCCCCTGAGTTTGCTTGCTTCAGAGACCGGCAGCGTTTATGGATCCGTAACGAGGCAATAGCACGTTGGACGACCTGATTGTTATATATTTCATCCCATGTATCAGATTCCTTGAATCCAAACAATGCAATAGAAGGGGACTTAACGAAGTATGAAATTATTGAGAGTTGTGCAACACTGCAACAGTACCAGGCACCGCCACTACCAGATCTACATCTGTTGATGCAGAGTGCTGTAAGAGACGCTGCCTCCGTGAAGCTCTGCATTTTTTCTGCCCTCTTCCTTATTTCTGTTAACCAGCAAATATATTCTTTCTTATTTTTTCGTCTTGGCCATCTGAGAACCACGTGAACTTGGATAACTTCCGTTTCTTCTGATTTTTACCCTTGTCCAGTGTCTTTTCATTTTCGTAATGTGCAACCTTCTTCGTTCTTCTGTCTCTGATTATTAAGTCCTTGATCTAAATTTTTTCTGGAAACCTATGGAAACATGAATT
The DNA here is from genome assembly GCF_023898315.1 of Schistocerca nitens. Lineage (NCBI taxonomy): Eukaryota > Metazoa > Arthropoda > Insecta > Orthoptera > Acrididae > Schistocerca > Schistocerca nitens. The sequence continues at coordinate 109,922,798 of NC_064618.1, read as the reverse complement.
TTTGATTTGAAAACAAACATGTTGTAAATTTCTATATACTGTATTACCAGTTCTTTCAGATACCTGTGAACCTCTTGATTCCAGCGTACTTGGGTTCTTTTCCTGCCAAGAAACTACAGTATCCGATGTATTAACCCCCCCCCCCCCCCATGATCCAGTCTACAGATATGTCTTGAGAATATGGTCCTCCTTTCCCTGGCGTTCTCTCAGGTTCTCTCCGTCTTTACAAAGCTCTTATTTCCCCCGTCTTTTCTACTGATCCTCTCTTGTTCTTCGAGGTAAGAATATGCTCCTGAGAATCAATCCTACGTTATACTAGTCCTAGCCTCTTAAGTAATGAGGTCAACTTTTTGTGCGTATAAGGACTCAGGGCCGATCGGTGTCTAGTAATGTCTCAATATTGCATCGATTACTGTAGACGTTCGTAGTGACGTCGTACGCTAGATTCACCAGGTATAGTTGTACCCCCACAGCTGTTTTATTCTTAGTAATTCTCCCCGATGTTATTCAATCTGTATATTGAGCAAGCAGTAAAGGAAACAAAAGAAAAGTTCGGAGTAGGCATTAACATCCATGGAGAAGAAATAAAAACTTTGAGGTTCGCCGATGACATTGTAATTCTGTCAGAGACAGCAAAGGACTTGGAAGAGCCGTTGAACGGAATGGACAGAGTCTTGAAAGGAGGATATAAGATGAACATCAGCAAAAGCAAAACGAGGATAATGGAATGTAGTCGAATTAAGTCGGGTGATGCTGAGGGAATTATATTAGGAAGTGAGACACTTAAAGTAGTAAAAGAGCTTTGCTATTTGGGGAGCAAAATGACTGATGATGGTCGAAGTAGAGAGGATATAAAATGTAGACTGGCAATGGCAAAGAAAGCGTTTCTGAAGAAGAGAAATTTGTTAACGTCGAGTATAGATTTAAGTGTCAGGAAGTCGTTTCTGAAAGTATTTGTATGGAGTGTAGCCATGTATGGAAGTGAAACATGGACGATAAATAGTTTGGACAAGAAGAGAATAGAAGCTTTCGAAATGTGGTGCTACAGAAGAATGCTGAAGATTAGATGCGTAGATCACGTAACTAATGAGGAGGTATTGAATAGAATTGGGATGAAGAAGAGTTTGTGGCACAACGTGAAGAAGGGATCGGTTGGTAGGTCATGTTCTGAGACATCAGGGGATCACAAATTTAGCATTGGAGGGCAGTGTGGAGGGTAAAAATCGTAGAGAGAGACCAAGAGATGAATACACTAAGCAGATTCAGAAGGATGTAGGTTGCAGTAAGTACTGGGAGATGAAGAAGCTTGCACAGGATCGAGTAGCATGGAGAGCTGCATCAAACCAGTCTCAGGACTGAAGACAGCAACAACAACAATTCTTTACCAAATTACACATTAAGACTAACATTTTATGGAATCGGCATTTCAATATTCTGTGGGAGGTACTTGCTTCATGGACTACTCATTGGCGTGACAATATCTAGCTTGTCCGAATCAGGAAGAAGAATTCGCTTAACCCACTGCTCACGCCAAGAACTAGAAAGCTCGTAAGCCAGAATCTGCAAAAAGCAAGCATCTGCGTCCGTCAGTATGTACTACCAGTCCACCGGCCAGGTGAACGAATATTCTCTTTCACACGGTAAGTACGAGCTGTAAAGAGAACTAGAAAAGAGTTGCAGTCGGTAACCGTGCATTCAGAAGGGGATGCTGCGTCAAAATAGCTTGAAGTCTTAGCAGAAAGCTTCAAGGATATGCCCGGGGGTCTGAACACTTTTCTATTTACCGAGAAAGGTTACACAACGGCTTACCAACACCATCTGCTGCAAAACCACGAGCAACTTGCCGCAGGACTTGGATGAGAGTGGTTATTGGGTCAGAGTTGTGCAGGTGTGAGCTCACAATTCGTCTATACTTTATGAAAAATATAAATCACGATACCAGAGCGCATACGAACACCAAAGCCTTTACGCTCACCAACTTACAATAAACAGTTCAGTAATCGGATGACAAGAATTCAGACCAGTATTTCATTTCTGTCTTCCTACAATTATCTTATCTCAAAACTGGGCAAAAAGAAAGTATGGTTCAAATGGCTCTGAGCACTGTGGGACTTAACGTCTGAGGTCATCAGTCCCCTAGAACTTAGAACTACTTAAACCTAACTAAGAACATCACACACATCCATGCCCGAGGCAGGATTCGAACCTGCGACCGTAGCGGTCACGCGGTTCCAGACTGTAGCACCTAGAACTACTCAGCCACCCCCGGCCGGCAAGAAAAGAAAGTATCTCAGAATTTACTTTAAAATATGTGTTCTTTTCAAACAGGAAAAAGAAATAATATTGCTTCTGCCCATTAATTGATTAAAAAAGGACAGCAAAATAAAATTACAGTTTGATTATGGCCGTAAAAAACTGGCCGCTGCTGCTTTGCTCTGTAACAGAGTAGACACACACAAAAATATATATATATATATATATATATATATATATATATATATATATATATATATATATATATATATATATGTTGTTGTTGTGGTCTTCAGTCCTGAGACTGGTTTGATGCAGCTCTCCATGCTACTCTATCCTGTGCAAGCTTCTTCATCTCCCAGTACCTACTGCAACCTACATCCTTCTGAATCTGCTTAGTGTATTCATCTCTTGGTCTCCCTCTACGATTTTTACCCTCCACGCTGCCCTCCAATGCTAAATTTGTGATCCCTTGATGCCTCAAAACATGTCCTACCAACCGATCCCTTCTTCTAGTCAAGTTGTGCCACAAACTTCTCTTCTCCCCAATCCTATTCAATACCTCCTCATTAGTTACGTGATCTACCCACCTTATCTTCAGCATTCTTCTGTAGCACCACATTTCGAAAGCTTCTATTCTCTTCTTGTCCAAACTAGTTATCGTCCATGTCTCACTTCCATACATGGCTACACTCCATACAAATACTTTCAGAAACGACTTCCTGACACCTAAATCTATACTCGATGTTAACAAATTTCTCTTCTTGAGAAACGCTTTCCTTGCCATTGCCAGTCTACATTTTATATCCTCTCTACTTCGACCATCATCGGTTATTTTACTCCCTAAATAGCAAAACTCCTTTACTACTTTAAGTGTCTCATTTCCTAATCTAATTCCCTCAGCATCACCCGACTTAATTCGACCACATTCCATTATCCTTGTTTTGCTTTTGTTGATGTTCATCTTATATCCTCCTTTCAAGACACTGTCCATTCCGTTCAACTGCTCTTCCAAGTCCTTTGCTGTCTCTGACAGAATTACAATGTCATCGGCGAACCTCAAAGTTTTTACTTCTTCTCCATGGATTTTAATACCTACTGCGAATTTTTCTTTTGTTTCCTTTACTGCTTGCTCAATATACAGATTGAATAACATCGGGGAGAGGCTACAACCCTGTCTCACTCCTTTCCCAACCACTGCTTCCCTTTCATGCCCCTCGACTCTTATAACTGCCATCTGGTTTCTGTACAAATTGTAAATAGCCTTTCGCTCCCTGTATTTTACCCCTGCCACCTTCACAATTTGAAAGAGAGTATTCCAGTCGACATTGTCAAAAGCTTTCTCTAAGTCTACAAATGCTAGAAACGTAGGTTTGCCTTTTCTTAATCTTTCTTCCAAGATAAGTCGTAAGGTCAGTATTGCCTCACGTGTTCCAACATTTCTACGGAATCCAAACTGATCTTCCCCGAGGTCGGCTTCTACCAGTTTTTCCATTCGTCTGTAAATAATTCGCGTTAGTATTTTGCAGCTGTGACTTATTAAACTGATAGTTCGGTAATTTTCACATCTGTCAACACCTGCTTTCTTTGGGATTGGAATTATTATATTCTTCTTGAAGTCTGAGGGTATTTCGCCTGTTTCATACATCTTGCTCACCAGATGGTAGAGTTTTGTCATGACTGGCTCTCCCAAGGCCATCAGTAGTTCTAATGGAATGTTGTCTACTCCCGGGGCCTTGTTTCGACTCAGGTCTTTCAGTGCTCTGTCAAACTCTTCACGCAGTATCTTATCTCCCATTTCGTCTTCATCTACATCCTCTTCCATTTCCATAATGTCCTCAAGTACATCGCCCTTGTATAAACCCTCTATATACTCCTTCCACCTTTCTGCCTTCCCTTCTTTGCTTAGAACTGGGTTGCCATCTGAGCTCTTGATATTCATACAAGTGGTTCTCTTCTCTCCAAATGTCTCTTTAATTTTCCTGTAGGCAGTATCTATCTTACCCCTAGTGAGACAAGCCTCTACATCCTTACATTTGTCCTCTAGCCATCCCTGCTTAGCCATTTTGCACTTCCTGTCGATTTCATTTTTGAGACGTTTGTATTCCTTTTTGCCTGCTTCATTTACTGCATTTTTATATTTTCTCCTTTCATCAATTAAATTCAATATTTCTTCTGTTACCCAAGGATTTCTATTAGCCCTCGTCTTTTTACCTACTTGATCGTCTGCTGCCTTCACCACTTCATCCCTCAGAGCTACCCATTCTTCTTCTACTGTATTTCTTTCCCCCATTCCTGTCAATTGTTCCCTTATGCTCTCCCTGAAACACTCTACAACCTCTGGTTCTTTCAGTTTATCCAGGTCCCATCTCCTTAAATTCCCACCATTTTGCAGTTTCTTCAGTTTCAATCTGCAGTTCATAACCAATAGATTGTGGTCAGAATCCACATCTGCCCCAGGAAATGTCTTACAATTTAAAACCTGGTTCCTAAATCTCTGTCTTACCATTATATAATCTATCTGAAACCTGTCAGTATCTCCAGGCTTCTTCCATGTATACAGCCTCCTTTCATGATTCTTGAACCAAGTGTTAGCTATGATTAAGCTATGCTCTGTGCAAAATTCTACAAGGCGGCTTCCTCTTTCATTCCTTCCCCCCAATCCATATTCACCTACTATGTTTCCTTCTCTCCCTTTTCCTACTGATGAATTCCAGTCACCCATGACTATTAAATTTTCGTCTCCCTTCACTACCTGAATAATTTCTTTTATCTCGTCATACATTTCATCTATTTCTTCATCATCTGCAGAGCTAGTTGGCATATAAACTTGTACTACTGTAGTAGGCATGGGCTTTGTGTCTATCTTGGCCACAATAATGCGTTCACTATGCTGTTTGTAGTAGCTAACCCGCACTCCTATTTTTTTATTCATTATTAAACCTACTCCTGCATTACCCCTATTTGATTTTGTATTTATAACCCTGTAATCACCTGACCAAAAGTCTTGTTCCTCCTGCCACCGAACTTCACTAATTCCCACTATATCTAACTTTAACCTATCCATTTCCCTTTTCAAATTTTCTAACCTACCTGCCCGATTAAGTGATCTGACATTCCACGCTCCGATCCTCAGAACGCCAGTTTTCTTTCTCCTGATAACGACGTCCTCTTCTGTAGTCCCCGCCCGGAGATCCGAATGGGGGACTATTTTACCTCCGGAATATTTTACCCAAGAGGACGCCATCATCATTTAATCATACAGTAGAGCTGCATGTCCTCGGGAAAAATTACGGCTGTAGTTTCCCCTTGCTTTCAGCCGTTCGCAGTACCAGCACAGCAAGGCCGTTTTGGTTAATGTTACAAGGCCAGATCAGTCAATCATCCAGACTGTTGCCCCTGCAACTAGTGAAAAGGCTGCTGCCCCTCTTCAGGAACCACATGTTTGTCTGGCCTCTCAACAGATACCCCTCCGTTGTGGTTGCACCTACGGTACGGCCATCTGTATCGCTGAGGCACGCAAGCCTCCCCACCAACGGCAAGGTCCATGGTTCATGGGGGGGGTCCATGGTCCATATATATATATATATATATATATATATATATATTATTTTCGATTATTCCCATTTAAGAGAGCGTTTCAACTTGAATTCCTTTATGATGATTGTTTATGTTTTTTCTGAGCCCAAATTTTCTTCATGTGTTCACTGTGTTGTTATTTCGCTCCGCCGTCCATTTGCATCCTGGTCTCATCTGTGTCGTGGTGTCAAATTTATGTTTTTTGATGATGTTCCTGAACTCAGTTCTATTTTCTGCATCATTTACTGTTATGTGTGCTTGTCTGAGGTCCTCTTCAACTTCTTTTATCCATTTTGTTTTTCCCCTGCCTGAGTTGATGACTTTAAGAATTCGCTTTGAAATTCTGTTTTCATTCATCTTGTGGATATGTCCGTAGAACTGCATTCTTCTTTTCCTTATTGTATCCGTAATCTTGTCTGTGTATTTATATAATTCTGATGTTGGTCTCTTCTTCCAGATTCCTTGCTCTTGTATCTGGCCAAAAATTTTCCTGAGAATTTTCCTTTCTTGTTTCTCTATTTCTTTGATTTTAGCTTGCCCACCTATTTGTGTTGTTTGAGATGCATACAGTGCCTCCGGAAGTACGACAGTGTTGTAGTGCCTCAATTTTGCGTTAATGGATATGGACTTTTTGTTATAATAGTTCCACGTGAGTTTATATGCTTTCTGTAGTTTATTTGTTTTCTTTCCTCATTGGCCTTTAGGTTGATCCCTGATGGCTGGATGATTTCTCCCAGGTATTTAAAATGTGGTACTTGTACGATTTTCCCATGGGTTGTCACAATAGGCAATTTGTCTTCTGGCACTCTTTCTATGTACTGGGTTTTCTCATATGAGATTTGCAGGCCAGTTCATTGTGCAATTTCGTGTAACTTCTCTATGGCTTTAGTGGCTTCTTTTCTATTATTTGTGAGGATTGCAAGGTCATCCGCAAAAGCTAAACACTTCACATTGAATCTATTATCTTTTCTAATGCCAATTTGGATTCCTTTGACCCCTTTATCCCATGTCCTGATAATTTTTTCAAGAATGATATTAAAGAGTAATGGTGAAAGTCCGCACTCCAGTTTGGATTTCAAATGGTTCCGAGATATCGCCCATAAACTTAACCTTGGGGACTGTCAGTTAATGTTTCCCGAATGATTGTCTTTCTGTCAATGCTGAATTCTTCCAGCGTCTTGCAGAGCGCTACTCTGTCTACTGAGTCGTAGGCCTTTTTAAAATCTACAAAAGTAACCACTGTGTTTCGGGTATTTCTCATCTGGAGAATCATTTTCAGATTCCAGATATGCTCTATGCATGATCGTCCCTTGTGAAAACCAGCCTGGTATTCTCCTATTTGTGGGTCAGCTTGTTCTTCTAATCTATTCATGAGAACTTTTGATAGGATTTTATATGTGACCGGTACGAGTGAGATACCCCTGTAATTATTTGGTTCAGTTTTGTCCCCTTTTTTGTGGAGTGGGTGGATGAGTGCGCATTTCCATTCAGAAGGCATCTGTTCTGTTTCCCAAATGTTTAATATGATTTTGTGAATTTTTCCTGTTAATATTTCATCATTTAGTTTCCATAGTTCTGCAATAATTCCATCTTCTCCTGGGGCTCTATTGTTTTTCAGTGTCTTGATAATTTCTACTATTTCGTTGATGGTTGGCGGTTTAGCGTCAGGATTTGGTGTAGACGTCTCGTAGTGAATATCCTCTGTAGGTCTTTCGCAGTTGAGAAGTTTGTTGAAATAGTCTGCGAGGATTTGGCAGTTATTCTTCGTGTTTGTTTCTAGTGAACCATCCGGTTTCTTGAAGCAAAGATTGGGTGGCTGGTATCCTGCAATATGTTCTTTAAACGTCTTATAAAAATTCCTGGTGTTGTTCTTCTTAAAGTCTTGTTCTATCTCATCTAGTCGCCGTTTGTCATAACTTCTTTTTTACCTCCGAATAGTTTTCGATGTTTGTTTTCGGATTACTAGAATTTTTTGCCATTTTTCTGATGTTTTGTGACTATTGCAGTTTTTCCAGGCATTGGTCCTTTCTTCTATTGCTTGGTCACATATTATATTCCACCACCTGTGTTTTCTCCTTCTCGAGGGTTGACCCAATTTCATCGTGGATTTGAGGACGTCCACAAGTTCTGTCCAGTTTGTGGTGATGTCTGACTAATTTCCTGTAAGATGTTTTCCTTGTTGAGTTTTATGTATTCGGGGTCTGGTCTCAGCACTTTCTTTAGTTTTGGCTGTTTTCTAATGGGTTGTAATCTGGTCTTTATCTGTAGAAGATGGTGGTCTGAGTCAAAAAATCCCCTTCTCTTTTTCACATTCAGAATTTCTGTTGTGTTACTCTTGGAGATGGCCACATGGTCTATCTGGAATTCACCCAACATTGTGTTGGGAAACTTCCAAGTATACAGTTTCTTGTTGGGTTCTTTAAATTGTGTTGACATAATTACGAGGCAGAAATTTTCGCAAAATCTTATCAATCTTTCCCCATTCTCGTTAGTTCTCTTGTGAGCTGTATGGATTCCAGTGATTTTCCTGTATTTTTTCTCTTTACCTAATTGTGCGTTAAAGTCGCCTAACAAGATTATTACATTGTGTTTGGAAATTTTGTTTGTCGTCTCTTCAATGTCATTCCAGAAGTCATCCACTTTCTGGCGGTTCTTCTTGTTATAGTTATTTGTGGGTGCGTGTGCGTTGATCAAGGTATATGCTTTGTTGGCCGATTTGACGGAGAGCGTTGATATACGTTCTGAGGCAGACTGGAAGTCAATGACAGAGTCGCTGATAAATTTGTGGACTGCAAATGCTGTGCCAAATTGTTTGAGTCCTTTCTCATTAGTTTTAACTGCTGGTTTTCCTTTGTAGATCCTGTAGTCGTCTGTATCAAAATGGTTTTCGTCCGTAAATCGTGTTTCCTGGATTACAAGGATTTTGATCTGGAATTTTTGCAGCACGTCTGTAAGTTGTTTGATCTTGCCCAGTTTGAAAAGAGTATTAGTATTAAGTGTACCGATGAAGTGTCTTTGTTTTGTGTGTAATAATTTGGACGTCGTCTGGTTCTCAACCTTAGGCGTAACATGATGCTCCTGATCCCCCGGAATCCGATGACCAGGTAAAGCCAGCCTTGCGACTGGGGCCCGGGGTAGTGGATTCATTGTAGAATGAAGGCTTTCACGACCGGGTGACATGGCTGTTGATATACTTTCCGGGATGTGAGGTCGTGGTCCAAGAACTTTTCTGCTCCTTACGTTTCGTCCAGAACTGCGCTGGACTTCCTCAGAGGCGCTGCTCCGCTGAGTCTTGCCGAGTCGACTTGAATGTTGAGATCAAGAAGGTTGCTGCAGCCGCACCATCTAGGCGAACAGACGCTGACCCCTAACCGCTGGATACCAGGCAGACGTTAGTGGATTTCGGTTGATAGTTTTGGTCCACCCCGGGTATTTTATTTCCCCGGTATCATCCATATCTGGAGAACATGGAGAGCATTCCCCTATCCGCCACCTGGGGAGGCGCCCAATGGGAGACTATCAACTCCACATGTATACTGAAACTTTGCGACAAGGTGACGCCAACACTCGGCTGATAACGGTGATAACGGCTCATGTTGTCTGTAGTTCAACCATGCCTAGACGGTCAATACCGCGGTTCGATCGTATCGGCATTGTTACTTTGTACCAGGAAGGGCTCTCAACAAGCGAAGTGTCCAGGCGTCTCGGAGTGAACAAAAGCGATGTTGTTCGTACGTGGAGGAGATACAGAGAGACAAGAACTGTCAATCACATGCCTCGCTCAGTCCGCCCAAGAGCTACTACTACAGTGGATTATGGCTCAACGGAAATCTGACAGCAACGCCACCATGTTGAATAATGAGTTTCATGCAGCCACAGGAAGTCCTGTTACGATTCAAACTGTGCCCAATAGGCTGCATGATGCCTAACTTCACTCCTGACGTCCATGGCGAGGCCCATCCTTGCAAACACGACACCATCCAGCGCGGTACAGGTGGGCCCAGCAACTTGCCGAACGGACCGCTCAGGATTGGCATCACGTTCTCTTCACCGTTGATTGTCGCATATGCCTTCAACCACACAATCATCGGAGACGTGTTTGGAGGCAGCCCGGTCAGGCTAAATGCCTTAGACACACCGTCCAACGAGTGCAGCAAGATGGAGGTTCCTGATGTTTTGGGGTGTCAATGTTTGGTGCCGATGTACACCGCTGGTGGTCATGGAAGGCGCCGTAACGGCTGTACGATACGTGAATGCCATCCTCCGACCGATTGTGTGACCATATCGGCAGCATATTGGCGAGGTATTCGTCTTCATGGACGATGATTCGCGCCCCCATCATGCACATCATGTGAATGATTTCGTTCAGGATAACGACATCAATCGACTAGAGTGGCCAGCATGTTCTCCAGACATGAACCCTACCGATCATGCCTGGGATAGTTTGAAAAAGGGCTGTTTATGTATGACGTGACCCACCAACCACTCTGAGGGATCTACGCCGTATCGCCGTTGAGGAATGGGACAATCCGGACCAACAGAGCATTAATGAACTTGTGGATAGTATTCCACGGCGAATACAAGCCTGCGTCAGTGCAAGAGGACGTGCTACTGGATGCTAGAGGTACCGGTGTGTAGAGCAATCTGAACCATCACCTCTGAAGGTCTCGTTGCAGTGTGGTACAACATGCAATCTGTGGTTCTCATGATCAATAAAAAGAGCGGAAATGATGTTTATGTTGATTTCTATTCCAATTTTCTGTACAGCTTCCGGAACTCTCGGAACCGAAGTGATGCAAATCTTTGTATGATGTGTGTTATAATTTGGTTCCTATGGAATCTCAGATTCCTACTTGTCCTTGTCTGTTTTTCTTTTTATGACTTGAATATCTGTCACTGAACATTACTTTTCCAGATAAAGTTCTTTTGAGGACTAATTGCAGATTCAGTGGTTCTTGTATCTTAAACAACACCCCAAATGGGGTGATTTAATTTTGAGCTGCAACGAAAATTCCTATTATTCTCGTTTCATGTACAACGACTGGACATGTGAACCGTATGTTAAATTCCTCTTTTCCTACACTGCGCGTAGTTTTGAGTAAACTAAAAATATGAGCACTAATTGTTACGTCTTTCTGCCAGTTTGTTACTAAAAGAAATACACTGCACCACTTCAGGCGTTAGCTACCTCACCAACTTCCCAGATTGTACTTAATGGTCTTTTTCGCAGAAAGGCAACAATCCCTACGTACACTGCTCTGACGTCCAGAGCACTACGAACCGACAGCACGGCAACCACTGTTGTATCTTCCCTTAAGGAGGCAGTCTGCATAGGTGGGCCTGTTATCACGCCGTCTTTTCAGAGGAGTGTCGGTTCTCAGTACAGCATCCCGATAGACGACTCCGTGCATGAAGGCTCAGAACACAATTAACCTTGCCATATTGTATCTGTCATCGTCGTTTGGACCCAACTTCTGATGTCATGGTGTGGCGTTCCATCGGCTACACAACACGAACATCCTTGACTCACATACCCTATGTTTTGCTTAACCCCCGTCATATTTCTGATGTGTTAACCTCTGTAGCTGTGCTATTATCTTTCATCAAGATAACGCAAAACCGCATGTTACCTATGTTGTTCGATCGGCTGTGCGGGATCATACCCGAAAGTCTCGAACCTTGTCCGAAAGTGGATTTGTTAGCGACCGGATGACCTTCCTGTCGCCAAATTCATCAATTACCTGATGCACTGAAGTCGTTTGCGGCTTCTGTCTGCGGATTGTGGAAAACTTTCTTCCGCATGGAACTGTACTTTAAATGTTTGTTTGAGGTGTCATCTGAGGCAGAGGGCCAGAATTTTCATAAGCGAGCGTGCCTGTGAACCAGCGACGGTCGTTAATCCGCTGCGCGGGTTCGATCCGGGTTTGGTTAGATCAGGGGCGGGCAGGAATCCTGCACGTGTGCGATGCACTTGCACGTGTGCAGTTAACAGATGTTCTGCGTGCACACAGGGGCAACCTGGCCATCCGCTTCTCTCCACTCCCCACCACATCGTCTCTCCGCTTCTTCCTCTGTAATGCTATTTGTTTCCTGGCCTGTTTTATTGAATGAAGGAATAAGGTTAGTAGGAGTTCTCGAAAGAACTGAGGTCATCAGTCCCCTAGAACTTAGAACTACTTAAACCTAACTAACCTAAGGACATCACACACATGCATGCCCGAGGCAGGATTCGAACCTGCGACCGTAGCACTCACGCGGTTCCGGACTGCAGTGCCTAGAACCGCACGGCCACCGCGGCCGGCTGCTTGAAAGAAATCGTGAAATCGTGGTTTGAAAGAGTACCTATTACGTACGATACGTTTTATTTAATTATCACAGGTGGAGTTTACAATACGTTTAATGTCTGGAACAAAATTTCTACATGCAGACAAACGCAAACAGTTACGTAAATTTTCATTACTGATGTTTGCTCTTAAACGAGACTTCTTAATTTTCATAACAGAAAAAATCTCTCACAAACGTATGTCGAGCCAAACATTGACATTATCTTCGCGGCTTCACGATGGAGACGAGGAAACTCTTGCTGTGGAAAGTCGTGATAAACGTCCTGCCAAAAGGAACGAGAATTATGCTGTAGAATCTACAGTGCAGATCTATTAATTCCATTTGCAAACTGGGACGAATATCATCTACAGAAACAGCAAATTGTCTCGAGAACTATTCAAAACCTTGGGATAAGTATGATATATCCCCAAATCGCTTGAGAAATTCCTCTTTTATTGCACTAAGTACGGGAACATATTGAAATTTATTATAATGCCGTTCAATATTAAACTTCCGCTGACCGGCGAGAATACTGTCACATATTATACATTTCGAATTTTCACGTTTTTGCACAAAGAAAAAATGATTCTCCCATTCCTTTTTAAAAGATAGCAAATCTCCACTACTCCGTTTCCTTGATTTCTCTGCATTTTCCAGTTCTTGAAATGCTACGTTCACTACGTAGCTGTCGCTTCGCTTCAACGTCCGCAGTTTAGCCTGGTACTACACTGCCGCAACCTGCCGGCTGTCGCCACAGCCCCGGTCGACGCCTGCAAGCGAGCAGCACAAGTGCAGCGCTGTGTGCTCATGAGCCGCGTGCAACGTTTGCCCGCCCCTGGGTTAGATATTCCTCTCTTTTAATCCGGCACACTGCGTCGCAGGCTGTGGGAACAAGTCAATTCGAAGGGATAAATAAATCGAAAATATATTACATGTCACCTTAAACGCCGCTGCGATGTCTAAGGGAGCCTTGCCACGGTTCGCGTTGCTCTCCCCGTCGGAGGTTCGAGTCCTCTCTAGGGCATGGGTGTGTGTGTTGTCCTTAGCGTAAGTTAGATTAAGTAGTCTGTAAGCCTAGGGACCGATGAGCTCAGCAGTTTGGTCCCATAGGAATATACCACAAATTTCCAAATTTTCCTTAAACGCCATTAGTTCTCTAAATTACATAAATCACGACCACGCATAATTTTCCAATCCAGCATACTTCATACATCCATACATATCTATCCACTAAACATTCTGCAGGCAGTTATAAGTTTTCATACAGTTACGAAGTAGTTTGTTTGCTACTCTACCATTCGTCCTGCCACCATTTTATTCTTCCATTCTACTCCCTTCGGTACGACCATTCTTTCGACAGTTTCGAATCTTTGGGGGAAACTACATATTTTCTCAACACGTGCAATGTCAAGCCTTGTGCTCTATACGAAAGCAAACTAAATAAATTATAGCACAACGCCAAAATTATATACACGGTATACCTCATTTTCGACATAGTCTCTTGTTACTTTAACAAAACTAATGCAAAGTTGTTTCATTAAATAGACTGCATCCCTCGATCCACTGTTTTTTTTTTATTTCTTTTTCTTTCCATCGTCAGTCTTCTGACTGGTTTGATGCGGCCCGCCACGAATTCCTCTTCTGTATCAACCTTTTCATGACACAGTAGCAATTGCAACCAACGTCCTCAATTACTTGCCGGCTGCATTCCATTCTCTGTCTTTCTCTAAAATTCTTACCCTCTACGGCTCCCTTCAGTACCACGGAAGTTACTCTGTAATGTCTTAACGGATGTCCCATCACCCTGTCCTTTCTTTTAGCCACTGTTTTCCACATATTAGTTTCCTCGTCGATAAGAACCTCCTCATTCGTTACCTTACCAGTCCGTCTACTTTTGAACGTTCTTCTGTGGTACGACATCCTAACTGCTTCGATTCTCCTCTGTTCCGGTTTTACCACAGTCCAAGTTTCACTACCGTACCATACAGTACATCAAGCGTACAGTCTCAGAAATTTCTTCCTCCGTTCGTCGTGGGTCACTTTGCTGCCTAGTTACCAGAATTCCTTAATTTCATCTCTGGATTACAACTGGCATAAACATTACATGGTATTTAAAATGAATTCCGGCTTCAAACTGCTTAAGATCCGTGAACTGGTGGCGAACAGCTGGTTCGAAATTTAGTGAATAGAACAGCTGTAACTATGTATTCGAATGTATCAATATGCTCACTGGCAAATCGTTTTAATGAGGAGACGCACAGTCCTTATGATTCATTTTTCCTACTCAAACACGTTCTGTCGTGACGCATTTATGAATATAGTGAGTACAAAATAGTACCGATGAAAGCGAGCACTTTCCGTGAAGATGCCCACGTAACACGATGTGGCTTACATGTAGCCAGGAACAGCGCTAGCTGTGTGGTCTGTGAGGCGGACTGTCATGCTAAGGGGTCCGGGTTCGATTCCCGGGTTGGTCGGAGATTTTCTCCGCTCAAGAACTGCGTGTTGTGTTATCATCTCGTCCCCATGGACGCGCAAGTCGCCGAAGTGGCGTCAACTCAAAAGACTTGCACCAGGCGACCAGTCTACCCGACGAGAGGCCGTAGACACACGACAATTCCATTTCTATCTGCAAATATGGCGTCAACACCTTACATCGATATTTTCGACATCAAACGAATTAACAGCTCCCAAGAACAACATTGTTAGGGAAGTGACTGTCTTGGGGACTGCGTAGACGGACAATGAAGTAGGAACAGAATGTGTGTAGACGTTTGGGACAAAGAATGTAAATGAGATACGATTTTTCTTCGTCGTATCTGAGTGAACAGATAAGCTAGGAGAATTGAGTAAGTATTTAAATCATCGTAAACTCTCAACCAAATTTCATGTTATTGATGGCGCTGAGCGGTAGCAATGCAAGACAGCAAACACCCGGGAACCCTAACTTCGTGGTCTACAAATAAGTGTGTTTGGGCACCGGCTGGAGAGAACAGGGGTGAGTTACGAGCGACAAAATTCAGTAACGGTAGCCCACTTTGTGTTTCGTTGCATAATATCATAGTGTATAAAATAAACCAATACCTCACCTGATATTCCGCATACAAGTGGAAAACGGTGTATATGTTAGACAGTGTATTTTATGGCAGCAGAGTCACCCAGAGTATTCATTTGAACTAAATACTTCCCTAAAAAGCCGTATAGCTGAAAATGTGCCACGCATCAAGCTACAGCACCCCCATGTGGCAACATAACGAAGAGCCAGATACTGCCTCGATTCCGCGACACTTGTCGCAAGACTTGCGCTCGTGGCAGCTCTAAATCGATTGTTTGCTTCAGCCGCCCTGGCGTCAGCTCAGCAGGAAATGACCAACAGCCGACAATCAGGATATTAACAGTCTCTGCCGTCTTCGCCCTCCCTAATTGACTTGCAGGAAATGGAAGTGAATGCAATATTGCTCATGCTGTTCCACGCTATATTTAGCTGAACTCCGTAACTGTGTGTCCAGGAGCCCATTTGCAGGTTGCCGAGAGAGATAACAGCAGGAAATTTACTTTAAAACAATTCCAAGTCCCGTATCAATCGATCAAATGAATTTTAGGTCGAAAACTGACGCAGTGTCCTCGGAATGGACTTCATCGTTATGATGAGCTGCTTCTTGATGTGACTGCAGCAATGCAAATAAATGAATCCAGACTTTTCTATTTGCCATCGTGGATCGAAGACTGTTTGATTATTTTAACAAGTTAAAACTGCAGGGGGAAGTCAAAAATATGGGAACACTAAACACACTTCATCAAGTCTAATACGGTGTAGCAAAATCGTTGGCTTTCAAAACAGCTTCCATTCGTCTCAGAATGGATAAATACAGGCTCTATATCGTTTTAGTGGGACTCTTATACCATTCTTCCTGCTTCAGATAACGATGAGGTGGATGATAGCGATCACGCGCCCTTTTCTCTTAATTAAACCACAGAGGCTCAGTAATACCGAGACCTGTTGACTATGGAGGCCAGGAGAGATGCGACGGTTCATCCCCGGGCTCACAATTCCATTCGTGGATAATGAGAGCTGTGTGAACACGGGCCATGTCATCTTGGAACACAGCTTCACTACTGTACCATACTGTGGTGCTGATCAGCCAAAATGGTTACATAATCCTTGGCACTAATGCGATCATGCACAGTAATCATGAACCACATGGAATGCCACGATACGCCTCTGCAAATCATCAACCGAGACCCCACCATCTTTCATTCTTGGGACGCAAATTCGGCCAAAAGTTGTAAAGTGTGCAACAAAATATCTTTGTTCCGTTGCTCCATAGTCCTGGTTTAATGGTTTCGGTACCACGTTTTCCTCTTACGGCCTTTGCATCACTGATGAGTGCTTTTGCGATTCCACCTCACCATGCAATTTCCTGCTTTTGGAGCTCCCATTCTGTCGTTTTTGTGTTGATGATGTTCTCGATTGCGATATTCCCTTCTCCAGAGAGTTTTGCAACTGTCGTCTTCTATTTTTTACCACAGTCCCCTTCAAGGACCTTCTGTCACAAACGCTCGGCATACATTTTAGTTCTCTTTGTGGCTTAGCGAATAATGAGTTCCCACTTTCCTTGCATGCTGCATTAATATTCAATGTGCTGCCTCTTGAAAACCAGAACTGTAGGGCTTTCTTGGTTACGGAATGATACAATATAGGCGCCAAAAAATCTGTCCACGTTGTAATTCACTTAGCTTCAACATAATGTACTCACCACTGTTCAGAACAACACACTAAGGTGACAGAAGTCATGGGATACCATCTGATGCCGTGTTGGACGTGGCATGGACTCGAAAAGTCTTTGGAAGTCCCCTGGAGAAATATTGTGCCATACTGCCTCTATAGCCGTCCACAATTGTGAAAGCGTTGCCAGTGCAGGATTCTGTGCACGAGCTGATCTCTCGATGATATCACATAAATGTTCGGTGGGATTCACATAGCGCGATCTGGCCGGCAAAGCAATTCCCTCGTATCGCCCAGAATGTTCTCCAAACCAATCGCAAACAGTTATGGTCCGGTGACGTGGCGCGTTGTCATCCATAAAAATTCCATCGCCGCTTGGGAACATGAAGTCCATGAATGGCTGGCAATGAACCGGCAGGTGTGGCCGAGCCGTTCTAGGCGCTTCAGTCTGGACCCGCGCGACCACTACGGTCGCAGGTTCGAATCCTGTCTCTGGCATGGATGTGTGTGATGTCCTTAGGTTGGTTAGGTTTAGGTAGTTCTAAGTTATAGTCGACTGATGACATCAGATGTTAAGTCCCATAGTGCTCAGAGCCATCTGAACCATTTGAGCTGGCAGTGGTCTCCAAATGGTCTGCAAATAACCATTCGCAGTAAGTGATCGCTTCAGCTGGACCAGACGACTCACACAATTTCGTGTAAACACAACCCACATCATTCTGGAGTCACCACTAGCTTCCACAGTGCCTTGCAACAACTTGTGTCCAAGGCTGCGTTACACTTGAACCCTACCATCAGCTCTTATCGAATTAAATCGGGGCTCATCTGACCAGGCCACGGTTTCCCAGTCCTCTAGGGTTGAACATAGATGTTAACGAGCGCAAGAGAGGCGCTGCAGGCGATGTCGTACTTTCAGCAGAAGTACTCGTGTCTGTCGTCTGCTGCCATAGCCCATTAACGCCTAATTTCAACGCACTGTTCTAACGGTTATGTATGCCGTACGTCCTAACTGATTTCTGCCGCTGCTGTAAGCAGTGTTGTTTGTCTGTTAGGCAGGTATTACACTATCAAATTTCTTTGTCAAATATCTTCGTCAAAAATCTTTGTTAAAGATATTTGATGGTGTAATTGTGAACTTTGTCAAATGTCGTCCAATATTTGATCAAATCTAGGGCCTCGCTGTAGATTTGATCCAAGAAGTCGCTTGTCTTCTGTTCACTGCAATGTGACATGTTACCACATGGAGCGCTAGCATCGCTGCAGCGTTCTTTCGTCTGTAGTGTTTTTATAAATATTGCTGGTAAATACAATTGGTGTGTGCCGTCAACTACAAAATTAATAGAGATGTATGAAGCTCATGAGGCGCTTTACATCGTGAGGCACCCTGATTACAAAAATAGATTAAGAAGATTGGAGACCTAACCCGACCTGACCTGACCTAACCTAACATAACCCAACCTAACCCTCTCCTGTAGCAAGGAATCGGAGTGTTACAGCGAGCCTCTCTTCTGCAGATGTAGCAGTTGTTATGTGAATATTGTGCTTTGCGATATGAGGATACACTTCACTTAGCACATACAGAAATGTATGCTCATCCATTCTTAAGTTATTGATGTACGACTTGACGTCTTCCATTATAAGCTCACGGAACAAGTTTTGTTGAATGCTTTTATCGTGTCATCGTAAAACCCACGGCTTCACCCAGGTATGTTTCCTTTTTCCCACGCTTCTCTTCCGCATGTGCTCACAGTGCAATTGTGGTACATGTAACTGTTGCCGTTAATAACAAGTTGTTGTTGTCAGCCATCTTGAACTTTCACGAAAAATATGATGACAGTGTAATACCCCTTCTAGCGCTACGTCAAAGGTGTTTGTCAAATATATTTGACGGAATGTTTGATCACATCCTTGATCAAATTTTGACAAAGAAATTTGATAGTGTAATACCGACCTTAGCTCTGGAAGTTCTACGCAAACGCTACTGCTCTCTGTCGTTAACTGAAGGCCGTCGGCCACTGCTCAGTCACACGACTGACGGAGGGGGATCGTGGGAGCTGTAGAAGGGGAGAGTCGAGGAGGTTGTTAGGGAGGGGATGGAAGAAGAATGGGCAACGGGGCACAGTGTGTGTGTGTGTGAGAGAGAGAGAGAGAGAGAGACGTTTTTTATATATCTGTGGGAGACTGTGAATTACTTTGAATACTGATCTTCTGCTGTCGCTCTTTTGTTCATTGAATTTTTTTTTATTTTTATTAATGGCCTTCAATATAAACAAACAAATATTTACTGGAACAAGCTAGTGGTATGTGCATTTAGAGCAAATTAAAAAACAAATGCTTGCGTGAATAGGACACAAGATGAATGTAATTAAAGAAACACAACGATACGGTTATAAACAGAAATAGCTAGATTCTATCAAACTACCAAAGAACCATTATAAATATCATATAAAAGTACATGTACTCAAATAATTTTATATCCATTATAAGCACAGAATATGTCTAGCATGAATAGGCGGACCATGTCTGGCATATAATAATAAATTTCACTTGCAAAAGACAGTAGGTTTTTTATCTTTATGGTGGAATATAATTCGTTTTACCAGTATTGTAAATCAGATAAGCTAGTTTTTACTGCATGTTGCTTCCCCAATATAATTTAATTTAATTGAGTGGACGGACTGTTATTTAGTACATTATGCTGCCTTTGGTTCAAATGGCTCTGAGCACTATGGGACTTAACACCTGAGGTCATCAGTCCCCTAGAACTTAGAACTACTTAAACCTAACTAACCTAAGGACGTCACACACATCCATGCTCGAGCTAGGATTCGAACCTCCGACCGTAGCAGCCGCGTCGTTCCGGACTGAAGCGTTTAGAACCGCTCGGCCACAACCCCCAGCTATGTTACCTATAATAATGAAGTTTGAGTACGGGACAAAATGTCTGGGTCACAATAATACGCCACATAAATATTTATTTCCTGAGATCAATAATCGTCGGTGATCTTTATCTTTACCTTTCCAAACTGTGAGATACAATGTTGCAGTCTCGTTCCCACAACGTGCAGCATTTCTCAGAACGTGATAATCAAATTTTAAGGACTCTTATCTTGGGGGGGGGGGGGGGGAAGGATTCGAATGATTCTCCAGCCAACCAGACAGATATTTCGCCGTATCCGTAGATTATTACGCCTCATTCTGTTCCTAACCGAAACTGCGCTCCTTTTTCTAAGTGGTGTCGCTGTCGACGCAACGTTACACCGAAATGTTTGTTTATTTTGCCCTCGAGGCAGTCACAGTCCAGCAGCGGAGAGCGGTCAAGACATAAGTAGGGCATAATCAATCAACGGCGGTTTCCGTCTTCAACAGCTGCGGCAACAATTTGGGGGCGGGGGAGAGTGATTTCGTGACGTGTCCACAAAGGCAACGAAAATATGGCGCAGAAAGCAACGTGAGATATGTTCCGCAATTTGCTGTCGGTTGTTACCGCAAACGGGCTTAATGGCGACAGGCGCGAGCGGCATTATTCAAAGGGCGGCGAGCTCTATCCGCCGTATAAATTGCGGCCCGTCAGACGCACTCGTTCAGCCCTTTGGCGGCGTGCACGACCTCGCGATAATTGCGGGAAGAGTTCCCTCTGAATCGGAAAAGCAGCAATTTCATGCGCGCTTCTGGAAAGTGACAATTACATTTCCTCTGAAGGCAAATTCTTTATATGGATGCAATTTTTTTGTCAGTTATCAAACTAGAACTTTCAGTAACTTTAACCTGTTTTACGTATTTCATGCACTGGTATACAACGTACACACATGTGCGGTCATGCCAATGTTACAACAGTGTTAACGTCCAAGGCTACATTTATTTTCGAAACACCGCAACTGAAGCGTAAATTGAAGTCCTCCCTGAAAGAAGGTTCTAAATCGCATTTTTGGCAATGTCGGGTTTTCACTATAATAACATGAGACATGCTTTCATGACAACGGATGTATTCTTTCTGCTAACAATTTGAAATATTTGTTGTTGTAAATTTGACCATCGTGGAGGAAAGTTGTATATCAATGATGTGAATGATGTAGGTTTCCCCTCAAAGGCTATTGGAACGCTAAATAGAAGCACAGAAAGGAAAACGGATCATGAAATTGGAAAAAGAATGCCAAGAAAGTAGGAGGAATATTTCCGCAGCTGCTAAAGGCGTGCCTGTAAAAAAAAATAAAATAAAAAAAAATCAAAAGTGGTATATAGAAGAACTTTACTTATCAAACAACAACTGGACAGTGTTACTTTTGTACAACTACCTTGTTTTTAAAGAACATTTTACAACAGTAGAAGATAAGTGCATGAGTTTCGGTCATAGCTTTCTGCCCCATGACAACGCTTCTCCATTAATCAGAAAAAAGAAGAGTAGTGGAAATAATGATTACCTGCCTGTGCATGAAAGTATTTAACATATGAAACTTGTTTAAGAAAACCTTCACATTATAAAGGAAATGAACAATAGTGTGTGTTGGTGTCAATGTTCTAGAAAGAATATTGATGTGTGACCCAAAATTAAAAATAATTGCAATTAAGTACTTGAAGATCAATACAGATGACTCAAATGCATTGTATGTGCAACTTAGCCTTAACGTCATTCAACCTTGGGTATGCCATTCTCTTGATAAAAACGAGAAAGGAAATCAACTTCATAATAGCATCCCTACACCAACTATGAGGTTTCCTTTGTTGTATAAGAAGCTCCTTCGTCTATTGGCAGTGGAAAAGAAGGGCTAGGTAGATATATCTAAGTACCCTCTTGTACAGTACAAGGAATTTTTGTGAACTTACCTTCTGATTGTGCAGTTCAATTTATTTTTTCTCTGTTTAAATCTTTCTTTGCTACAGTTTCTTGTCCTATGTAGAACTAGTTCTTTTCGTTTGTAATGCTTCAGTCTGTCAGATCCTGTTCATTCATATAAAACATTGTCTTACAATTCACTTTTACAGTAAATGATACTATCTTACAAGTGAAGCTACATAGAAAGTAAGATAACTTCGTAAATATTGAAAAATATACGGAATTTGTATTGCTGGTCTATGATACGCACTGTATCACTTGATCACACATATAAATACACCGTAACAAAGGAAAACATCATTTTCTTCTACCTCACGAAAAATTGTGAACTTATGATTTTCTTCTTCGAGGGAGGTCTTTCAGTACAGGATGATAAATTGCTTTCGTTTAATTTTACCATCATTAGGATGCCTAAGTAGTGGTAAATGGCGTTTGGCACCAAGTGTCTCTCCCATGCCTCATAAATATCTTGACCTCCCAGGCCCCCAGATTTGGAAAAAATGGTTCAAATGGCTCTGAGCACTATGGGACTCAACTGCTGAGGTCATTAGTCCCCTAGAACTTAGAACTAGTTAAACCTAACTAACCTAAGGACATCACAAACATCCATGCCCGAGGCAGGATTCGAACCTGCGACCGTAGCGGTCTCGCGGTTCCAGACTGCAGTGCCTTTAACCGCACGGCCACTTCGGCCGGCCCAGATTTGAACTAGATGAATTTTAATATGAGGGTGTATTGAAAAGCTTTGACATATTTCAGGCTTGTTGAAACAATATCAAGGTGTACGTCATGTCAACAAGGATGTCATTAGAGATGGGCCCTCTTGGTGATGCCTGTGACCCCTGGAAACGCGATGTGATTGGTTGTCAGTGCATTCTGAACACGCCTTGCTTTTCTGACTGTGTATGGACATCAGTGCGAAGAGGTGGTGAAACCTGGCGTCACATGAATAGTGTCCCTGTACAACACTTGTTGGAATTTATTTGTCAAGCGTTTATTTTAAGTTGGGATCGTGTGGGTCTCTCTTATCAGGTATTCCTGTACTCAGTAGTCATACCTTTATTTTGGTTTCCGGACTTATTGCCAGCATGGAGTCGTGTGATTCAAAGTTAGAGGTGTCTAAATTGGGACCTGTATCTGACATACGTTAAATACCCTCCTAAATAATGAATTAGGGATCAAATGATTATTAAATGAAACAAGAATCACTATTAATTCGGTTTACTCCATTAAAAAAACATTTGAAAACCAATGCCAGTATTATTCTAGTAAAAATTTGGAACATCTGATCGAAGGGTGCCGGCCGTGGTGGCCGAGCGGTTCTGGGCGCTTCAGTCAGGAACCGCGGTGCTGCTACGGTCGAAGGTTCGAATCCTGCATCCTGCCTCGGGCATGGATGTGTGTGATGTACTTAGGTTAATTACGTTTAAGTAGTTCTAAGTCTAGGGGACTGATGACCTCAGATGTTCAGTCCCATAATGCTTAGAGCCATTTGAACCATTTTGATCAAAGGGTCTGGAGTACGATTCTAGTAATTACATAAACGAGACAATTGCAACTGCAAAGTTGTTCCGTGAATGTCGTTACGTAAGCAGACCAGACAGATAGTTGCCTACTAGAGAAGGGAATGATTTGAACCTTTGGTCGGAGCTGAAAGCAAGATGGTCATTGAATCTTAATACAAATCTTCAAAGTGAAGCATGAACGTATAATATTCTAGAAAATAGCTTTAATGTCCCTATGTATTTGTCGTGGTTGCGGCACGATCTCCCCATGTTAAGTTGTAGGCTGATAGGGCTCCAGAATCAATCATTGGCGGCACACCAACGACCATCGCCAACAGCTAAGTGCAAATCAGACAAAATATTTTCAAGTCACTCGATACGTCTGCTCTTGGTGCACTACAGCCTCGCTCTCAGACATCGTGATGAAGCAGTGGAGGCTCTCTCGAAAGCACTAATTTCGTACTACAGATCGTTCACTAAAAGGAAAACCTGCATTTCCGCCTTTTCCCACTTGTCTCTACTCAGACTGCCTGGGGTACATATCTTCCGAGCGCCAACGGTCGAAATGTTCCTTAGAAAACGCTGCTCCCCTGTCCTGGACTTTTCTTTTTGTGGGTAACCAGCAATGTGTGTCCTACCATTTGATACAGAAAAAGGTATATCGCTTCCTTTTCAACTCTCTCTCTGTGGACAGTGAAGTGGGTCCCAATTGCCACAGTCGAGTTTCTCTGTCTAACCTGTAGTATTAGTCAATTCTGGCAGTCGTCATGTTGCCTAAATATTTGGTTTTTGTGAAGTCAATGTTCAGCAGCGTCTCGTACTACAAAGCGCCCTAAAAATGCACTTCATTTTCGAGGTATCATGTGCAGCATCCAGCACAGTGGGAAGGAAACACAGCTCTTTACGTTTTGTGCACAATAATGCTTCGTGGGCTTCACTGTGCAAAGCATTGCTGCTCACTCCATGGTTTTAAAAAAAGTCGCAACTAAGGGCCTTGAGCCACAGGAGATCTAATCCGTGTTTGCCTGCGGTGCCTGAGGCATCCAGTGGCGGTACTACAAAGACTGTCCTGTCGCCTGCGAGCCACTGACCTGTAGTGCCTCGCAGCGCTCCCTTATAAAAGCCGCTCCGACACTGGCGGTGGCCTACATGACTTCATGGCTCTGCCGCCTCCTCATAGTCAGCTTTCGAGGCTGTGCCACAGACAAGCGAATAGACAGATCTGGTCCACAATTCAGATGTATTCACAGTAAAACACACGAATTGTGAGGTTGCCTCTTACATTCTATGAGAGACTGGTCCACTCACAATTACAAAAATGCACTGGCAACGTATTGCCTCATGTCAAGGAGTAAACAATAAAATGGCAGTGGAGACAGGAAATGGATATGAAAGTGTGTGCTAACAGAATATCACAAGAAACTTTGGAACTCCTGATCAAACGGGACACGAAGTCTGTATCTGAACAAAAAGTCCAGGCAGAGGCAGCGAGAACATGATGTTAGCATGGAAAAAGTCACATACCTATCGACAGAGATGCGAACGGTAGCATTACTTTGAAATTACTATGGGAATTATATTGAGAAACTGTGATAGTAAATCAAACTCCTTTGACCATTTCAGCTACAAAGTAATTGAAGCAAGCACACAGACACTAAAAATTGGGGTATTTCCTGTGCTGTTTCTACCTTGGTGTGGCGCTGACTAAACGCTGCAACGAAATGGGGTGCTCAGAGCGTATTTTGTAGATCTGTATGACTCGCCACCGGAGACATATGTCAGCAGAAAGATGGTCCTGGATGGAGTTTACAATATCTACCGGCCAGTGACAGCCTGGCCTCGCAGCTCCGTAGTTTAGGAGACAAAAGTGGCACCAATTCTACCAGGTGGTAAGGTACCAGTGCGCTCCGAGGTGGCTGTCACTTGAAACTCGAAGTAACGGCTCAGAAACTCTACCGGATTTTTGCCCCCCTGCGAATTATTTGCAGTAATTAATCCACAGTCCTGAAAATTTCTACACCCCCACCAATCAGTAGTTTTCTATTCAGGCAAGTCATCGGTGATCTCAGGTAGCCAGAGAAAACTGATTTAATGTAATGTACAACCTATTTAATTTTGTCGACTTCCGAATTAATAAGTTGATCAGTCTGAGACTGGATATCATCAGTGAGCCGTGCGTGCCTCGTGTTCGTGCCATATGTCATTTGACATCCTGTTTTTACTGTACTACCACCTCGTTATGTTAATTTCTATTACTGATGTCACCGAGTTGCCGCCTTGCCTGCCCGTGAGCGACAGCAGCAGCGCTTATCGATATTAGCCCTGGCGTATTATCTTTGCTGACTGCTATTACTTCCCAGTTGTCGTGTGTTCGGAGTCAGTTCGGATCTGCCAGTGAGTTGGGAGGCGCTAGCAGTGCAGTTCGGACCTGGCAGTATTTCAGTTGTCACGCGGCACAAGCTCAGTCGGAGCGAGGCAGTAGTGAGGTCCGCCGGCCGAAGTGGCCGTGCGGTTAAAGGCGCTGCAGTCTTGAACCGCAAGACCGCTACGGTCGCAGGTTCGAATCCTGCCTCGGGCATGGATGTTTGTGATGTCCTTAGGTTAGTTAGGTTTAACTAGTTCTAAGTTCTAGGGGACTAATGACCTCAGAAGTTGAGTCCCATAGTGCTCAGAGCCATTTTAGCCAGTAGTGAGGTCCGGACCGCCATGACTCGCCCGACGGTTGCCGATACACATGATTGGAGTGGGGACCACTTTGGTTGGCCGTCGGTCGGTCGTCTTGCCGGACGACATGTATTTGACCTGCGATCGCTTATGGGTTGGCTGTGTGTGCCGACTCGTGATTCGTCCCTGTTATTGTACAGTCATTGCCGTTAGCATTGTCTAGTTCCTCCTGCAAGTATTCGTGAAACTGTGTGTAGTTGGTGCGATTTTGACTGACAAGTTATTTTAAATGCTCTCGGCGTACTGGCTCTGAGTCGGTCGGCTTGCATGGAGCAGTGAGGAATTCTCGGCGGGGCGTATTTTGGCCAGGGCCCGCTGGCGGTGTCTAAGCGGTGTCGGAGAATGTGGCGCTGTTCCCATTGCTACGAGGTCCGTCGCTCACTGACCCTGGACACGAAAGTTGAGTTTTGATTTAACCTACCAGCAAGTCGAGACTGTTCACACTGTGCCGGCCGGAGTGGCCGTGCGGTTCTAGGCGCTACAGTCTGGAACCGCGAGACCGCTACGGTCGCAGGTTCGAATCCTGCCTCGGGCATGGATGTGTGTGATGTCCTTAGGTTAGTTAGGTTTAAGTAGTTCTAAGTTCTAGGGGACTGATGACCACAGCTGTTGAGTCCCGTAGTGCTCAGAGCCATTTGTTCACATTGTGTCGTTCGGAGTTCGTTGTCGGCTGTTGGGATATTCCCGCGAGCAACAACGTGGTTTTAAAGTTGGAAAATTCTAGCAACCCTCCTGTGGAGTTTCACTGTAATTGGGTACTTGAATTGAAGTGCGCCATCGGAATCTTCTGCCTTGTGGCCGTTAACATTCCGGTCACCTTTCCTAGCGGTTGACGTAAATTTCAGGCAGTGTAGTTTCCTCATAGTGTGTAGTTTGACAGCTCCGTGTATGATTGGTTGTGGACGTCAATATCTTCTACGTTCTTCCGTTGAACTCCCCGTTGAGCCCTGCTCGGGAGAAGTGGAAGTTATCTTCTCGGTGAGTCTGCTGACTGTCGGTCGGTTGGGTTGTTGTGGGATCGTAAATGATTGGTCCGACTGCCTGTCTCACCTACAAGAGCGTTAGTGTTTGAATTACAGGCCGACCCTCGAACATCTGGGCACCCTTGTGTGTACTGCCCCATTTTTTTAAATTTGTTCTTGTTTTTGGGACTTTTATGGTTCAAATGGCTCTGAGCACTATGGGACTTAACTTCTCAGGTCATCACTCCTCTAGAACTTAGAACTACTTAAACCTAACTAACCTAAGGACATCGCATACATCCATGCCCGAGCAGAATTCCAACCTGCGATCGTAGCAGCAGCGCGGTTCCAAACTGAAGCGCCTAGAACCGATCGGCCATTCAAGCCGGCGGACTTTTATGGCTTCTAGCCGGTGTTGTGTTTAAAATTAGAGAGGTTTTACTCTTAATGCCTTCAGCCTAGTTTAAAGTACTGTGTCAGGAATGCCCTTTGGCATTAAAAAAAATTTTTTTTAATTTTTAAGTCTTCACCTTCAGCCAGTTTGAGTTTCAGTTGTTTGTCCTTAAGGCCTGTAGCCTAAATTAAAGAACTGTTTCACATGAGGACTTTCGTATTTAAAAAAAATTAATGTTTATTTACTTCAGTCTAACTAAAGAACTGTTTTAAGATAAGGCTTGCCTTTTAAATTTTTGATCATGCTTGCGCTTTAAGTTATTGGCCTTCAGCCGTTTAAAGTAAGGATTAAAGCTGAGTGTTTAAAATTTTTTGGGCTCTTGTAATGTTTCATCAAATAATAAAGTTGTATGTTTCAGTGTAACTGACAGTCCCTTGTTTTGGCCCGTTTCCAGAATTTATTCTATCTGTCCTGTCCTGCAGGTTATGCAGGGTGTATCAATTAGATTCCTAACTTCACAAGAAGTCCGCATCTCTGATTGGATGTGTAACTCAAATTTCATTAACAACCCGCTCTTTGTCAGGAGACAGTGCTGCAGCAGAGGCTTCTCCAGTGTCATCGGATCCTGCACAAAAACAAAAAAACCGGTAGTCGCCGGTATAAATGATGTGGTAGCACCTACATGTGCTGTGTTGTTGTTGTTGTTGGCTGCACCACTGCCGGGTCACATCTCCGTGCCGGAAATACAGGGATAACTCCAAAAATAATCACCGTCTTGGGAGAACATGGTGCTCCAGACCTAGTCACATGTCCATGTGGATACTTGTCAAAC
The DNA here is from genome assembly GCF_023898315.1 of Schistocerca nitens. Classification (NCBI taxonomy): domain Eukaryota; kingdom Metazoa; phylum Arthropoda; class Insecta; order Orthoptera; family Acrididae; genus Schistocerca; species Schistocerca nitens. The sequence continues at coordinate 109,894,665 of NC_064618.1, read as the reverse complement.
TGCGAAAAAGCCCATCTCCTGGACGTGGCTATACGATCCTGCACGCGCTAGTCACTCAGGGAAGTTGACATTCTACATCGTATCAATTTCCTTTACATTACGCCTATGGTCACAAACTTTTTGTCAACAGATTACCGGTTTCGATCGACAATGACCATCTTCAGATCTGTTTTATAAATACAATGTCCTAATGTACTGAAGCCATAGTGGCATCGTCAAATGTTAAATGCAAAATCAGCACCAGCATCGTCAAAAATATATAAATAAGAGCATATGCACGAGTCATCTTTTCAGCAGCACTACTGGTATTTTTTTCTTAGCAGCTACTGACATGGTGACTTGTGTATATGCTCTTATTTCTATATTTGACAATGCTTGTGCTGATTTTGCATTTAACATTTGACAATGCCACTATGTCATGCAGGGACATTATATACACTACTGGCCATTAAAATTGCTGCACCACGAAGATGACGTGCTACAGACGCGAAATTTAGTCGACGGGAAGAAGATGCTGTGATATGCAAATGATTAGCTTTTCAGAGCATTCACACAAGGTTGGAGCGGTGGCGACACCTACAACGTGCTGACATGAGGAATGTCTCCAACAGATTTCTCACACACAAACAGCAGGTGACCGGTGTTGCCTGGTGAAACGTTGTTGTGATGCCACGAGTAAGGAGGAGAAATGCGTACCATCGCGTTTCCGACTTCGATAAAGGTCGGATTCTAGCCTATCGCTATTGCGGTTTATCGTATCGCGACATGGCCGGCCAGAATGGCCGAGCGGTTCTACGCGCTACAGTCTGAAACCGCGCGACCAGTTCGAATCCTGCCTCGGGCATGGATGTATGTGATATAGTTAGGTTAGGCTTAGGTAGTTCTAAGTTCTAGGGACTGATGTCATCAGAAATTAAGTCCCATAGTGCTCAGAGCCATTCGTATCGAGAAATTGGTGCTCGCGTTGGTCAAGATCCTATGACTGTTAGGAGCATATGGAATCCGAGGGTTCAGGAGGGTAATACGGAACGCAGTGCTGGATCCCAACGGCCTCGTATCACTAGCAGTTGAGATGACAGGCATTTTATCCGCATGGCTGTAACGGATCGTGCAGCCACGTCTCGATCCCTGAGTCAACAGATGGGGACGTTTGCAAGACAACAATGATCTGCACGAACAGTTCGACGACGTTTGCAGCAGCATGGATTATCAGCTCGCAGACCATGGCTGTGGCTACCCTTGACACTGCATCACCGACAGGAGCGCCTGCGATGGTGTACTCAACGACGAACATGAGTGCACGAATGGCAAAGCGTCATTTTTTCGGATGAATCCAGTTTCTGTTTACAGCATCATGATGTTCGCATCCGTGTTTCACAACATCGCGGTTAACGCACATTGGAAGCGTGTATTCGTCATCCTCATACTGGCGTATAACCCGGCGTGATGGTATGTGGTGCCATTGGTTGCACGTCACGGTCACCTCTTGTTCGCATTGACGGCTCTTTGAACAGTGGACGTTACATTTCAGATGTGTTACAAGCCGTGGCTCTACCCTTAATTCGATCCCCGCGAAACCCTACATTTCAGCAGGATTAGGCACGACCACATGTTGCAGGTCCTGTACGGGCCTTTTTGGGTACAGAAAGTGTTCGCATGCTGCCCTGGCCAGAACATTCTCCAGATCTCTCACCAATTGAAAACGTCTGGTCAATGGTGGCCGAGCAAGTGGCTCGTCACAATACGCCAGTCGCTACACTTGATGAACTGTGGTATCGTGTTGAAGCTGCATGGGCAGCTGTACCTGTACACGCGATCCAAGCTCAGTTTGACTCAATGCCCAGGCGTATCAAGGCCGTTATTACGGCCAGAGATGGTTGTTCTGGGAACTGATTTCTCAGGATCTATGCACCCAAATTGCGTGAAAATGTAATCTCATGTCAGTTCTATTATAATATATTTGTATAATGAATACCCTTTTATCATCTGCATTTCTTCTTGGTGTAGCAATTTTAATGTCCTGTAGTGCATTATGCTATGAGACCAAGACGCCGCAGTGTTCGATTATATTTTTATCAAAATATGCCTATTGGGGCGTGAATGCCATTTTCAGATTATATCAGGTGGTCTTGATGTACCTATGATATCAGTGTCTTACTTGGTGCCAGTATTGTATAAGTTTGCTCTTTTGATATTAGTGGACCTATCGTAGGTTGGTTCCAATGGCTCTGAGCCCTATGCGACTTACCTCTTGATGTCATCAGTCGCCTAGAACTTAGAACTAATTAAACCTAACTAACCTAAGGACATCACACACATCCATGCCCGAGGCAGGATTCGAACCTGCGACCGTAGCGGTCGCTCGGTTCCAGACTGTAGCGCCTATAGTAGGTGGAGCTGTTATTTCTAAAATTGTCGAATTACGAAAATTATTTCATAATGACACTACTTGACAGACGTAACTGCTCGAGATAAAGCGTAACACTGACTATAGTTCTACTAATATCAAAGCAGCAGACGTTTACAGTAGGGACAGATGTACCATATGGATAGCAAGACTTCCTGATATAACGAGAAGGTGGCAGTCATGCCGAAACAGGTTTACATGCTAAAGTGAGGTTTGTTGCATGTGAACTTGACACTACAGTGCGCACGAAGCTATGGCTCCAGGTCTCAGTATTTTAGTAATTAACTACGATTATACTGTAGTATTTTTATCATCCTTAGATTAGCAGCAACGGTCGAAGCTGGCCATTTGTGTAAACAAGAAAATAGTTGCTTCGTGCAATGTGAGTTCAAACGTTTTGTCAGTCATGTGCTGTAGCCTTTGACATTATATCACTTTTTTTCTAAATCAGGTTTCCTTGTGCGCTCTAGGGAGATGTCCTGCTCGCAGCAGTGAAACACGTTAGGTGTCCGTTAGAAAATGCCGGTTCTACCTAACAACTATATTTGGGATTAAATTAGTCTTGACATTAGCAGTGCACGACATTTAGGACCCAAGCGTACGGGAAATTGACATGTATCTACGTAATATCAGTTCCCCTTTTGCGGCTCAGTTTTAATGCAGTTTGAGATTATATGTCCAAAGTAATATCGTGCCAGATTAAAAGGAGTGTATAAACGGCTCGCTGCACAACCGCGTGGGCGGTAAAAATGTCACGTTTCGCATGTCGGCAGTAGTAACGAAGTAACTTTACACTAGCGGCCCCGTTACGGGTGGATTACATTGCACTTACGAGATTTCTTTTCCCAATGGACACATCTACCAAGAGGTTTTATAGAGCTTTTTTCTCGTTTGTAATTGTACAGATCCTAATTTCGTTTTGTAGGCCAATACTTACATGCACGAAAAAAATCATTTTCTGTGCAGTACAGTACGTCGTAAAATGAATCTTCGTGGAATTCTGGAAAGTCTCGACTCACTTTGAAATGTAACAGATCCTCTGCACCTTAAGGATAGTGTTCAATTGAAACTTTTTTTTTTACTCTCCCATTGACGACGCAATGTTTCGGTCTGCAACTCGGAGTATTGTAATTGGGTCTGCGGTGGTTCATTCTGCGGAGGTGAATTGCAGAATGTTCATTGATTTGTGAGGATGGCAGATGCAGTGCCAGATTCAAACCATACTGCCGTTTGTGGTCGTTCATAAAAGAATGCAGAAATGGACAAGTCTTAGCAGGAATCAAATTTGCTAGTTGTTTTCAAGCTCGAAAAATCAGTAATTTCATCATAGGGACTATCTGTAAACAGCACTTCAGTACATTACTATGGCATAATTAAAGGCGTCACTATAGTGTAATGATAGTCGAACGCTTATCTAATGCTATATGTGTCTGCCATAGCTGTTGCGATTCCTAATAACGAGTCTTTGTAAGATCTACACTACTAAATGGTTGAAAAGTTCAGCCGGTAACCCTGACCAAGGGGAGAGAATAGACGTCAAGGCAGACCAAATGAAAGCTTTGAAGTTTGCAGATGACGTACTAATTCTGTCAGGTCGGACTTTGAAGAGCAGTTGAATGGAACGCATAGTGTCTCGAAATGATATCGTGCGACGGACGTCAACAACAGCAAAACATGGATAGTAGAATGTTGACGTATTGAATCGGGTGATTCTGAATAAATGTCACATTATTTAATATTTGATCATCAAAATATCTGATTAATCCTTCCGAGCTGTTAGGCCGCATCACATTTCTTGTATGTCACCGGCATATCGACACCTGTGATGTATTCTTCAGGAGTTGAAAAAGTTATGTACCACTACATGGAGACGATTTGCACTATTCGTGTACTGCATGTTCCCAAACAACGATGGAAGTAATGAATGGCAATGCGCCATGTAACTGGGCCACAATTGTTCACGATTGGTCTGAAGAACTGTCTGTACATTCCATGTGATCTGGCCACCAACATCGCACGACATGAATCCCATCGAACGTTTATGTGACAAACGGAGAGAAACAACCATATCATCCATACTGGTTGCTGTACCATACCCGTGAAGAACTGGAAAATGTTTCATAATCGGGAGGTCAGTTCGTGTACAAAATCCTGCAACGGTTACACTTTCGCAATTACGGACAAATATGCTGGTAGCATGGCTCGCATTTCTGCAGGGGACTTCCAACGACTTCCTGAATCGGTGCCACGTCGATTTGCCGCACTACACCGGGTAAAAGGAAATTCGGCACCTTATTATAAGGTATCTCATGACTTTTGTCAACTCAGCGTATGTCCCACATCTTCTCATACGTACTGGACCGATTTCAACCAAACTTGTTCACATATCTGGAAAGAATCGCTGTGGGGATAAGAACCATCAGAAGCATGGGGCTGATGGAGAAAACGCAGCGTAGCTTATGACGCGCGAATACCCATACTTTAGTCATCCAGTATTTGAGAATGGGAACAGTTTGTGGCTTGCGACGAACTCTACACATAATTTCGGACATTTATGGAACTTTTTGTCGTTGAGCACCCCCACAAAATGATGAAAAACTTTTATCGCTTACTACATTTTCGCTGTACTTGCAGTAAAATTGCCGCTTTGTACGACACATAGTTCAGGCGATATGTCGCAAACACTGAGGTGCTTGAAAAGCTGCCACCTCACGCAGTACATTTAAACTTGTTACTTCTTTGCTGCAGACTTATTCCCAAGACATGTCGCAGACAGTAACTACATATACTACTGGATATATCTGCAAAATTATATCATTATACGACTCATAGGTCAGGAGATAAGAAGTTTTAAACATTGACCTGCGTGAAATGAAACTGCAGGGTGCAATTCGATAGAAATCGCGATGAAATATGTGTGCAAATACGTGTTAAATAAGTTAAATGTATGTGAAATATGGTTGACGTGTTCGTACGTGGACAAAGCCACGGGAAAAGCGGTCATCGTAAACCCCAGGAAGAATTTCAAACAGATTTGGTACGCATATTAATTACGAACTGGAAGGAAATACTGTGAAAGTAAGAGAGACAAGGAGGGGGGAGGGGATGCGGAAAGAGGAGATGGGCATAGATACAGAGCGGAGCATATAGATGGGGAAATAGAGGAGGAGATGGGCTCAGAAAAGAAAAAGGAATAGGTTGAAAGAGACAGGGGGAGAAAGAGAAGGAGAGAAATAGTAGTTGGAAACCTACAGAGAAAGGGAGGTGGAGGATGTGTACAGAAAGATACGAGAAGACGAGATGGACAGAGGAAGGGAAGGGGAGACGGTAGACTGGGAGAGGGGGTGGAAATGAGTGGAGTGGGGGAAGAAGAAATGAACAGGGAGAGGAACATGAGGATATGGACAGAGAACGGAAGGAGAAAATGTGGAGAGAGAGGGGTAGGACGAGAAGGACAGAGAGAGGGACATGAGAAGCTGGAAAGAGAGTCAGTGGTGGTGGAGGAGGTGGACAGAGAATGTTGAAGGAAGAGATGAAGAGAGAGATGGGGAACAAGGAGTTGCACTAATAGAAGACTGAAATAAACTCGTATGTACGAGAGTCGTTCAATAAGTAATGCCCTACATTTTTTAAAATTAAATCCATTAATATATATTAATAGATGAATATATTCATAGACAAAAGTCCTTGTTGGTGCTTCACATTTGATGTTTGTTCTGTGTGCCGGTGTAGTTTAGAAGGGTTCCGGCAGATGCCAGAGCCGTAGTACAGGGTCAAAATGGGGTCTACTTATGACTCTAGTTACAAGGAGCTTGCTGTTATTGAATTTTTGTGTGCAGAAAAAGAAAACGTTTGTGTGAAGTGTATAGCGATGCTGCAGGTGATAACACAGTTGGGCGACGGGTAAAGAAAGCTACAGCCTCAGGAAATGCAGAAACAGAGCTCCATGTTCAGCCATGCTCGGGACGTCCTGTTACAGCCACTGTTCCAAAATGCTGAATCGTGCGGATGCCATTATTCGTGCCGACAGGCGCATCACAACTCGAAAATTGGCTCTACACTTGTGGATCACCGTTGGAAGTCCGTCTGAAATGATGCAGACTCTCGGATATTCAAAGAGGTGCTCACGATGGGTTCCGCGAATGCTCAGAGCGGACCACAAGATTCAAAGAAAGGTCATTTCATCTGAATAGTTGGAGCGTTTTGAGACCGACAGAGAGGCCTTTATGCCACGGATCGTTACGAGGGACAAAAGCTGGGTTCACCACTTTGCGCCGGAAACAAAAAGACGGTCCATGGAGTAGCATCATTCTCCTTCACCACAATAGAAGAAATTCAAGACAACCCCGTCTGCCCGAAAAGTCATGGCCCGACGTGTTCGGACCAGAATCCAGCAGAAATCTTGCTCGAACACGATAATGCACACTCACAAAGAAGCCTGAGGACCTGGAAATACATCGCCAAATTGTGTCGGACATCATCCATCTCTTTGGGCCGCTTAAAGATTCTTTACGGGGAACACACTTTGAAGACGACGAGAGTGTCAAATCATGCAGTGAATACGTGGCTACGCCTACAGGACAATAATTTTTACCAGCAGGGAATACATGCTCTTCCACAACGCTGGAGGACGGAAATAGAACGTGATGGAGACTATGTAAAAATATCGGACATGGGCAGTATACCGGGTGATCAAAAATTCAGTATAAATTTGAAAACTTAATAACCCAAGGAATAATGCAGATACAGAGATAAAAATTTACACACATCTTAGAATGACATGGGGATATATTACAACAAAAAAAAAAACACCCTATATTGCTAGACGCGTGAAAGATCTCTTCCGCGCGTCGTTTGGTGATGATCGCGTGCTTCAGCCGCCACTTTCGTCATGCTTGGCCTCCCAGGTCCA